>NC_071508.1:35836673-37086673 GCF_027887155.1 Malaclemys terrapin pileata
GCCCTATTCGTAGCTGTCTGCCCTGCTTCTGGCACCTTCTGGCCCCTGCTGCTGGCACCTCAGCTTAACTCTTGGTGGAAGCAGAGATGCCAACTCTCCCTCATTTTTAATAATCCTCCCAATTTTTACATGTAGCTACTAATTCAGACTTAACTCTGTGTGTGTGTGTGTGTGTGTGTGTGTGTGTGTGTGTGTGTGTGTGTGTGTGTGTGTGTGACTCACCACCACTTGGGTCTCACCAGCATTCTTCTCCACAGCCCCTGTAGCAGTGCCCAAACTGTGCGGTGAGAGTCTGATCAGATGCAAGCTGTGACAATATTGAATGAAGTTCAGGGCACTGCTGGAGGCCCAGCCCAAACCACTGGCTGCGTGTTGCGCTGTAACTCCCCATGGGGACCCTTCTGGACCATGTAAACACACTCTAGGTACCTAGATGATGTCAGCAGCAGGGTCCACGTGGGATGTAAGAGCACCACATGCAGCATGTGGTTTCGGTGTTGAATCCAGCACACCAGACCCACTGACAACAGCTGCAGCTTGCCTCCTGTCAGACCCTAACTGCACTGTGTGTGTGAGAGAAGCTGGAGGGCAGGAGGAGGCAGTGGTGAAGGAGGAGAAAGGAACAGGCCATGGAGAGAGAAGAGGAAGAGAATCATCCCAGGAAGGGCCCAGGCCCAGGATTGGCCAAGGCAATTAAGGGACCTAGGTGGCATAGGAGGGCAGCTTTCCTAGCACCGATCTTCCCTTTCTCCCATTTTGGGGGTGGAGGGTCATGGGTGCAATGGGGGGAGTAGACCCCCTTTGGCCATAGGCAGGGAGGGGAGTGGGGAGAGGTCCTAGTATCTGTAGGGGAAGGGTGCGGGGAGAGAAGTTCTAGTTTCTGGGGGAAGAAGTGCCCATGGAAAGGAGTACCCTCAGGGGCTGTCATGCCAATGGGAGCATTGTGATGTATCTGTGCATGTCCAGAGTAAAGAAACTCCTTTTAGACAACACTGACATTAGTGAAGGGAGCAAAAATAAGCACTGCTTCCTCGCTGTATGTCTGACTCCCACAGGTTGCGGGGTTGCAATTGCACAGCTGCGTGTTGTGGGGAGCTCTCCTCTGCCCTCAGCACCAGCCAGACCCTGACTGAGCTGGACCGGAGGGAGGAAAAGCTGGAAGATTCAGGAGTGCAGCTGCTGAGTGAGGGACTGAAACATCCAAAATGCAAACTGCAGAAATTGTGGTAAGATAGAGTGGGGTCCCTTTAATTTGTGTTTGTTAACATAGTGCCATGATGGAGTTCTTTTTACTAGAATCACATTGTTACTGTCCATACCCCCTGTGACCAAGTGCCTGGGATGGACCACACTGTGTGAGAACGCCACACTCAGGGCAGGTTGCAAGGGCAGACAATCCCCCAAACTGGTGGTTAATTCTATAATTAGATTTGTCAAGACAATAATAAAAAAATTTATGCAGTACCGCACTGGTTAGCCAGAAGCCAAAGACAGTCCACTTAAGGCATTACAGATCTAATATAGTGAGGGGTTACTGAAAATCTAATTCACCATATGTGAGGTTCTTACTGATCCTGAAGGATCCAACACGCACCCCCAGGACAATCTAGATCTCAGATCTTACCCAAATATCCTGCTGTCGGCTAATCCTTAGTAAACCAACTAAATATTCATTAATAAAAGAAAGAGAGTAAAAAAGGTTAATAGATCACATACACAGAAATCAGAGTGTTAGCCGTGTTAGTCTGTATCAGCAAAAAATAAATAAAATAAAAATGTTAGTCTCTAAGATGCCACAAGTACTCCTCGTTTTTTATACACACAAATGATTGCAAAGTCCTTGTATCAGGTTTGTAGCAGTGATGGAATAGATTGCTGGCTTGCAAAAGGCTCTCTGGTAACTTCCAAAAGATTGGAAGGTCCATAGTCCACAGAATTGCAGTAGGAAACAAGCAACATGGAGATGTCTCAAGTGCTTTTTATAACCTCTGCCATGAGCATGGGAAGTTACTGGTAAAAGATGATGTCTTAGGTCACATGTCCTCATCACCTGTCCTTACCTGGTTTGCTGAATCACAGGGGCAGGCATTAGCACCCTGCTGTCTGAGGCATCTGCAGGAAGAGCGAGATACGTTTCACCAATGGCCCATTGTGAGAGTAGAATGTCCTTAATTGGCCATCAACACATAGATTTACATCACAGCTGGATAGCTAGCTAGGGGGTGTCACTCAAGAACAAAACACGTTTGAGAGACAAATCATAGCCAATATTCATAACTTTAGATACAAAGACAATACATGGATATGACCAGGATAATCAGACTTGATAGATTGTAACTTTTCCATTGATACCTTACATGACACAATTTGTACAAGATTTGCTTTGATTTTATAACAGTGGTAATATTGTGACAGATTTTCATTACCAATCTGCCTGGGCCACAGGATTTTTTTTGGGGAGGAGATGATAGGGTTACCATTCGTCCAGATTCCCCCGGACATGTCCGGCTTTTTTCAGTTAAAAATAGCGTCCGGGAGGAATTTGTCAATGTCCGGATTTCCCCCCATGCAGAGCACGCACTGCTTACAGGGCAGCCAGCCGGATCGTGCCACTCGCACGGGGCTCCGGCAGCCAGAGCCCCTCCTCCACTACCCCCTCCTCTCTCCTGCAACTTGACACCACTCCCCTCCTCTCTCTCCCCCTCCCTCCCTGCATTGGCAGATCACGGCCTCCGGCAGTCTGGAGCTCTGCAGCACAGTAAGGGGACCAGGGGGTCAGAGAAGCGGCAGGGAGGTTCTGGGGGGGGGTAGTCAAGAGACAGGGAGCAGGGGGAGGGTTGGATGGGTCAGGAGTTCGGGGGGTGCTGTCTGGGGGTTGGGGGTGTAAGGTTTTGGGCAGAGTACAGGTGTGGGGGGTCTCAGGAGGGGGCAGTCAGGGGACAAGGAGCGGGGGGGTGTTTGGGAGTTCGGGGGGAGGCTGTCAGGTGGCAGGGGTGGGGAGAGGGATCGGAGCAGTCAGGGGACAGGGAGCAGAGGGGTTTAGATGGGTCAGGAGTTCTGGGGGGGGTGTCAGGGGGTGGGGGTGTGGATAAGGGTTGGGGCAGTCAGGGGACAGGTAGGGGGGTAGAGTCCTAGGGGGCCAGTTAGGATGTGGGGAAGGTCTCAGGAGGGGGCAGTCAGGGGACAAGGAGCAGGGAGGCTTAGGTAGGGGGTGGAGTCCTGGGGGGCAGTTAGGGGCAAGGGTCCCAGGAGGGGGCAGTCAGGGGACAAGGCATGGGGGGGAGGGTTGGAGGTTCTGAGGGGGCAGGAAGTGGGAGGGAGTGGAAGGGGCAGGGGCGGGGCTAGGGCAGGACGGGGGCGGGGCTAGGGCGGGGCTCCTCCCATCCTCTTTTTTGATTGTTGAAATATGGTAACCCTAAAACTAAGTTTTCTTTAACCATCTTAAGATCTGTTTCTTTATCTGCTGGTGATGGGCACTATCAGGACAGAATCGTCTTCCTAACAGCTCAGTATCACCCTATTTCAGTGTGACTGGTTTGGGATGTGAGGATGTGACTGTCCACTTCCCAGCTTATGGCTGCCCCTGTTGCTTAGCCAAAGGCCTTAGCCTAAGAACAAGGCCTCAGGCTACCTAGCGAGAGAAGGCCCATACACAGGCAGACTGTGATTTTGATTCTTTGTTTTTATACCCTGTAACTAGCTAAGTGATAAAAATACACCTATGTTCTTAAAGTATAGGCTTTTACAGGCAGGCCTGAATATCTATATCCTAACAGGGAGAAAGCTGGAAGCACCATACCATCCGGCACCTACAGAGAGCCCTCGGAGGAAAGGCCATTATCACCTCTCTAGATTTGGGAGAGTTACTAACACTGTAATTGTTGCAGACACACACACTGAGGGTGAACTGTGAGTTCAAATATACAGCCCTCCTTTTGTATCCCCATTACAGGAGGAATTGTATGGCTGTAAATCAAATACTCCAGAGAGCAGGAAGTTATTTACCTAGAACACTGAAATAGGAATAGATTGCTTTACTCATATATCAAGTCACAGAGCTTGGGCTCCAGCCCAAACCCAAATGTCTACACTGCAATTTTATAGCCCCACTGCCTGAGCTCCATGAGTCCAAGTCAGTTGACACAGGCCATACATGGGTGTTTAACTGCAGTGTAGACATCTTCAAAGCTCATTCTCTTTTGTGCCCTGAGGTCCCTTATAGAAATAAATGTCTGTTCACTCCCTGCACCAGCAACCCCCCTAACTCTTGTCATCTATAAAGTTCCTCTGGAGGCTTGTCTACAGAAGGAAACTCAGGATAGTTAATCAGAATTACCTAAAAATGTGAATTTAAAGTGGATGAGTTAAACCAAATGATACCCCTAAGTAGATGCTCTTATTCAGAATTAAAGTGTCCTTCATTCAATTTAACTTCTATCACTTTGGAAGTGAATTAAACTAAACCAAATAAGGTCACTTTGATTATGAATAACAGCCTCCACATAGGGGTTTAATGCAGATCAACCAATCCACTTTAAAATTTAATTAAGAGTAACTTTCTTGAGCACTGGTCTACACTTAAAATTTAGATCGACTTAGTTACGTTGGCTCAGGGGGTGAGAAAAATTCACACCCCTGAGCACCAAAGTTAAACTTCCAGTGTAGATGCGGCTAGCTTGACAGAATTCTTCCACTGACCTTGCTATTGCCTCTCGGAGCGGTGGATTACATAGATTGATGGAAAAACCCCTCCATCGATGTAGGAAGCATCTACACCATGAGGCTACAGTGGCATAGCTTCAGTGCTTCAGCTGTGCCGCTGTATCACCCATATTGTCAACATGCTCTGCATGTATATTTCTCATTCAGGCTCATTGGGAACTCAATATCCCAGAGTGTGAGGCTGAAATCCACTGCCCAGTATGCAAGAGTGACTAATTCACCTCTGTCTCACCTGTACCAGCAGGTGTGTGCGTGTCAGAGAGAAAAACACTGACATCCGAGAGAGAGAGAGTTTCATTATGACCTAGCTGAGCCCAATGTCCCTGCTTCCTACTGAGATAAGCCTGCATTGCTGGGGTGTGTTACATGATTCCAAAGGCTGCAATGATACAGACAGAGGGGTTCCAAGAATCCTGTGCTTCATTTCTATTTTCATCTGCCTGTTCATGCTGATGGGGAACAGGATCATCCTCTGGTTCTTCGGCTGCTGCTTTAAGAGAAACCCCTTCACTATCTGCACCCTCAGCACGGCTGTCATTGACTCCACCTACCTCATTTCCTGGTCTGCCCATGACTTATTTGTTGTTATTTTCTCCTTTCCCCTAGATCAGTAGTTTTCAGCTTGTGGTCTGTGAATCCCTGGGGGTCCGCAGACTATGTCTAAGGGAGCCATGAAAAGTTGTCATTACCATAGAACAGTGGTTTTCAACCTGTGTTCTGTGGACCCAGACTATGTCTAAGATTTCCAATGGGGTCCGCACTGCCATTTGAAATTTTTTCAGAGTCCACAAATGAAAAAAATTTTGAGAACCACTGTCCTGGATTTTCATATCACGTTCATTGCCATGGTTGTTGTTGACATGATGTTTAATTTTTTGGGACTCTATATGTAAAAAAATTACAAAGGATGAATTACAAATGATGAATATAAACAAATAACACAAGTCTGTAGGGACAAAATTAGAAAGGCCAAGGCACAAAACAAGATCAAACTAGCTAGGGACATAAAGGGTAACAAGAAAACAGTCTACAAATACATTAGAAACAAAAGGAAGATCAAGGACAGAGTAGGCCCGTAACTCAGTGAGGGGGGGAAAGACAATAACAGAAAATGTGGAAATGGGAGAGGTGCTTAATGACTTCTTTTTTTCGGTTTTCACCAAGAAGGTTGGTGGCAATTGGATAACATAGTGAATGCCAGAGTAAATGAGGTAGGATCAGAGTCTAAAATAGAGAAAGAACAGGTAAAAATTACTTAGACAAGTTAGATGTCTTCAAATCACCAGGGCCTGATGAAATGCATCCTAGAATACTCAAGGAGCTAACTGAGGAGATATCTGAGTCATTAGCGATCATCTTTGAAAAATCATGGAAGACAGGAGACATTCCAGAAGACTGGAAAAGGGCAAATACAGTGCCCATCTATAAAAAGGGAAATAAGGACAACCCGGGGAATTACAGACCAGTCAGCTTAACTTCTGTACCCGGAAAGGTAATTGAGCAAATAATTAAGAAATCAATTTGCAAACACCTAGAAGATAATGAGGTGATAAGATAGCATGGATTTGTCGAGAACAAATTGTGTCAAACCAACTTGATAGCTTTCTTTGACAGGATAACAAGCCTTGAGGATGGGGGGAAGCGGTAGATGTGGTATATCTTGACTTTAGTAAGGCTTTTGATACTGTCTCACATGATCTTATCATAAACAAACTAGGGAAATACAACCTAGATGGAGCTACTATAAGGTGGGTGCATAACTGTTGGAAAATCATTCCCAGAGAGTAGTTATCAGTGGTTCCCAGTCATGCTGGAAGGGCATAATGAGTGGGGTCCCACAGGGATCGGTTCGGGGTCCAGTTCTGTTCAATATCTTCGTCAATGATTTAGATAATAGCTTAGAGAGCACACTTACAAGGTTTGTGGATGATACCAAGCTGGGAAGGGTTGCCAGTGCTTTGGAGGATAGGTTTAAAATTCAAAATGATCTGGGAAAACTGGAAAAAAGGTCTGAAGTAAATAGGATGAAATTCAATAAAGACAAATGCAAAGTACTCCAGTTAGGAAGGAACAATCAGTTGCACACATACAAAATGGGAAATGACTGCCTAGGAAGGAGTACTGTGGAAAAGGATATGGGGGTCATAGTGGATCACAACTACATATGAGTCAATAGTGTAACGCTGTTGCAAAAAAAGCAAACATAATTCTGAGATGTATTAGCAGGAGTATTGTAAGCAAGACACAAGAAGTAATTCTTCCTCTCTACTCCGTGCTGATTAGGCCTCAACTGGAGTATTGTGTCCAGTTCTGGGTGCCACATTTCAGGAAAGATTTGGACAAATTGGAGAAAGTCCAGAGAAGAGCAACAAAAATAATTAAAGATCTAGAAAACATGATCTATGAGGGAAGATTGAAAAAATTGGGTTTGTTTAGTCTGGAGAAGAGAAGACTGAGAGGGGACACGATAACAGTTTTCAAGTACATAACAGATTGTTACAAGGAGAAGGGAGAAAAATTGTTCTTCTTAACCTCTGAGGATAGGACAAAAATCAATGGGCTTAAATTGCAGCAAGAGTGGTTTAGGTTGGACATTAGGAAAAGCTTCCTGTCAGAGTGGTTAAGCACTAGAATAAATTGCCTAGGGAGGTTGTGAAATCTCCATCATTGGGGATTTTTAAGAGCAGGTTGGACAAACACCTGTCAGGGATGGGCTAGATAATACTTAGTCCTGCCTTGAGTGACTGGACTATATGATCTCTCGAGGTCCGTTCCAGTCCTATGATTCTATTCTATGTACAACACCAGCTGGTATCTCCTGATGTCCACCTGCACTGAGAGGTGTCTGTCTGTCCTCTGGTGCCAATGTCACCACTCAAAGCACCTGTCTGCCATTGTCTGTGCCCTGCTGTGGATACTTTCCTGCTTCTCAGACTGGAGCTGTGCTTCTGCCACTCTGAAACAATGTGTCATCCAATGACAATGCTCAGCTGCGTCTTGAATCTCTGGGTTCGCAACCCACTCATGTTTCTGTCTGGTCTGACCCTATTCACCAAGGTCTAGTGTAGCTCCCAATGACATCACCCTGCAAAGCTCTCTCTAGGTATCCTGCTCACTGTCCTCTTCTTCCTCATCTTCTACCTTCCCATGAAGATCACACCATTGCTCATGATGCCATGCCAAACAAATGGGTTCTGATTTTCACATGGCTAATTTGATGGCCTGCCTAAATATCAGCATCAACCCCATCATCTACTTCCTAGTGAGCAGCCACAGGAGGTGGTGATGCAGGGAGTCCATTAAAGTTGTGCTCCAGAGGGTCTTTGTAGATGAGGTAGAGCCAACAGAGAAGGGGGATTCTGTGGACAAGGTTGTCTGTAACCCCATGGTGCTCAGTCTAGGAAATCCACTCAGATAAAGGGAGGGGAGGGTCTTTGCAGTCACTCATGCAGGAAATGTGCTCATTGAAAGCTACTGCAATTTAGCAGAAGATAAGCATGTTTTTCAGCTCAAACAGATTTTCACTGTTTAGTATTTACTGGAGTGGGAATCGGGAGACTTCACTTCCAACCCTGGTTCTGCAACTTACCTATTCTGTGGCCTTGGACAAGGCCCTGACCCTCTCTTTGCCTCTGTTTCCCCTCACACTCTTTTTCTATTTAGATTGTAAACTCTTCGGGAAAGAGACTTTTTGTTCATTGTTTGTACAGTACCTAGCACATTGGGTCCTGGTCCATGACTGGGGCTCCTACATAAACTCTTTGGGGCAGAAGCCATCAGTTGCTATGTGTTTGTACAGCACCTAGTACAGTGAAGACCTGATCTTGGCTGGAGCCTCTAGATGCTACTTGTATAACATTATGAAACTTAATTTGTGATTGGGACTTGCGGCATGTCTCAGTGATTTCCAGGCACATGGTGGAGGATGTGACGGGTTGGATCACAGAAACCCCCTTGGGGCTGCCAACTTATGTGCCAAGACTACTTCTGCCCCTGCTTTCCTGCCCTGGCAGCTTAGGACTTCAGTGCCCTGCCTGGTTTGAGCCAGACCCCCCCTAGCCTGCTGCAAACCCAGACCCAGGGTATGAACCACTTCCCCTAACAGCTGTAGGCTTGACTGAAAGCAGCTTACAGAAGTGTTCTTATCTTTAACACTCAGATGTCCAACTCCCAATGGGGTCCAAACCCCAAATAAATCCGTTTTACCCTGTATAACGCTCATACAGGGTAAATTCATAAATTGTTCGCCCTCTATAACACTGATAGAGAGGTATGCACAGCTGTTTGCACCCCCCCCCCCCCGGGTATTAATACATATTCTGCGTTAATCAATAAGTAAAAAGTGATTTTATTAAATACAGAAAGTAGGATTTAAGCGGTTCCAAGTAGTAACAGACAGAACAAAGTGAATTACCAAGTAAAATAAAATAGAACACGCAAGTCTATGTCTAAGAAAACTGAATACAGATATAACCTCACCAGTTCCAATAAGCTTCCTTTTACAGACTAGTCTCCTGCTAGCCTGGGTCCAGCAATCACTCACACCCCCTGTAGTTACTGTCCTATGTTCCAGTTTCTTTCAGGTATCCTTGGGGGTGAAGAGGCTATCTCTTTAGCCAGCTGAAGACAAAATGGAGGGGTCTCCCAGGGGTTTAAGTAAACTTTCTCTTGTGGGTGGAGACCCCCCTCCTCTCTCCTATGCAAAGTCCAGCTCCAAGATGAGTTTTGGAGTCACATGGGCAAGTCACATATCCATGCATGACTCAGTTTTTACCAGCCAAGCCACATTCCTGGGAAGGTTTAGATGTGGATTGGCATCTTCAAGTTCATTGTTGGCTTAAGTGGTTTTTGATTGGGCACTTAATTTGCACTTTTCTCAAGGAGCTGACCAAATGCTCTACTAGGGTAGTTAAAATCTAGCCAGTACACAGCCAATATTCATAACTTCGAATACAAAAATGATACATGCATACAAATAGGATGAATACATGCAGTAGATCATAACCTTCACATAGATATGTTACATAGCATATGTAGCCTAAAACATATTCCAGTTATGTCACTGTCACAGGGTCAGCGGAGGCTCTCCCATTTTTGTGCCTGCACCCTGTGTTTAGGCTGGTATAATAAAGAGTGTTCACTCCTTCTTTTGTTGGATCACACCAGTGTCTTTATTTACAGTGCTTGTGCAGTTCCCAGATCCCCCAACAGTTCGTGCCCCAAAGACCCTCTCCAGGGTCTCCTGGCCCGTGAGGCTTCCTTGTTGGCAAGGAGACAGAGATACTGCCCTCCTGTCTCCTCCCAGGCTAGCCTCCTCACTGAGGTTTGCCCAGGGCTTTTATAGCCCTCTCCTGCCCCAGCCCAGCTGTCACTACTTAGCCCAGCATGTTCGTCTGAGCCAGCCCTCGTTAGGGCTTGCAGCTGGGCTCCCTGCTGAGTACCTGCATCTCTTCACCTGGCCTACTGGCCAGAGAGCAGGCTGTAGCCAGCATTTTGGCAGGGCTTTAGAGGGGGTTTTACCCCTGCCCTGCCACAGTCACATATACAATCATAAGCATATTCCACAAAGCCTTATGGGGGGCACCGTCACAGAGGACATACTGTATTACCATATGTGTGGGCATCCATCTTTTTAAGCATCTTCTTGCATAGCTCTAACTCATCTTTGATCGGCTTGTATTGACTGCACTGTGAAATCTGAAGATAGAGGACAGGGAGAAGGCCCTGTACCTACTAGGACTTTCCTTAGACATCTTCCATAAGAGTTAGATTGTGTCTTTAAGCCCAGCCTTTAGTGAGGATTGGCGTGTAATCTACATCACCCCTGTAAGTTGTCCCAGGCAGTCATGTGCCTTAGAAATACTCCTGAGACACAATCCCTCCCTTGCTTACCCCTTCTTCTGTAGAGGTAGCAATTTGCCTATATCAGCCAGAAAATTCTGGCACACAGCCTGCCTCTCACAGCTGTCTCACCTCCTCCAGTGGACAGTAGTGGATGTACAGCACCTACTCACGCTTGTGCATCTGGAGCCAATGTCCAGTCTTCCCAGAAGGGGCATAAATTGGGGAATCCTCATTTCCCTGCATGGTATGTAGCCCATGTCACAATCTATCCCTAAATCAGCTGGAGAGGGAGTTTTGAGGATTGGGATAGGAAGGGAGAGATATTCTTAGTATGGATGGGTCCTGCGGGTGAGGAACTACTTATAGTGTCCTGATATATTGTCATCTGCATATCTACAATCAATGGACACTTGAATGTGATGTCCAGTCTTGGACCCAGGAACAATCATTGACCTCCTTAAAGCCAATAGATTTGCAAAGCACCTTCCCTCTTGCTCAACAGAAGGAGCAATCAAGCCCCTTTATGTAATAAAGACAGTAAAGATTAGCTCCTGAGGCACTAGGCTGCATGGTAGGTCAGAGCCAAGTTGTGTGGACTGAGGGTTTTCCCTGTGGGCAAATACAGGAGAGGAAGTCTTTTGCTGTCAAACTTATGAGATACACAGGAGAAGAACTCTACTACTGCAGCCCAGAAGGTCTGTGGGATGCGAGGCAAGTAATCCTGCAGAATATCTTCAACCTATCTGTCAGTATGCAGGTAAATTAGCTGTGTTCTACACATTGGGTCTCCCTCTAGTGACAGGGCAACATAGAGGAAAGCAGCTTGCTACTTCCAGCTGCATGAATTATTCCTCTAACTCAAGTGCTTTTGCTGATGGTCCTGTGTTCTATCTCTGCAGATGTCTTTAAGTGGAATCATTACATGTATAGTTCTGAAACTTGTAAACAACATGATGTGTGATATTACATTGCATTTGACATTGAGACCATTTCCGCTTAGAAATGTGTGAATAATGGATTCTTCAGTTCACTGGCAATTCCAAAAAATTGAGGAAAAAATAATGTCAAACTAAAAATAAGAGCTTCTGAAATTTTGAATGAATCAAAAAGATGGTTGAAATAATTTGGTGAAACCAACACAAAATACTGAAAAGAAAAGTTTTGGCAGAAAAATTTTGTCCAGTTCTATTCCCACTATCCCTTCCAACATGGGAGATCAGTGTTCCATGAATGAGGATATAAAAAAACTACTGATCCAGCAATGTAAGTATGGCTGAATGTCCCTTGTGTATGAGAAGAGGACATCTCTCATGACTGTGACCAATGCTTTCTCTGTGTAATGTCCCCAACCAGCAGGGTTCCCTGATGTCAACAGTGAATGGGTGGAGTTGGAGGTGGTTCTTTGCTAGGTTCTCAATTGATTGACTCAGCAATTGGATGTGAGACACTGGCTGTTAGCTTGCAAGGTCAGAAACTCTCGGACCAGTTATGAAATTTCCTTGGAATATTTTGTGGCCTTGATTTTTCAAGTGGCTCTCCATTTCTTTAGGAAACCTGCTCAGTCAGTGCTTTTTGCCCATAAAAAGGAGATAGGAAGCAATTAAAGTAGCAGAGCCCTGCTACCAACTTTATGAGACCTTTCAGTAACAAAGAGAAGAAATCGTGGTGGAAAGATTGCTGTGTTTGGCTCTACATAGTGTGAACATGGCATTTGGTGGCCAGGATTTAGGGCTGGAGTGACTTGTTGGACATGGAACAGGAAATTACAGGGTACTTCTGAGTCTCTTAATAACAATTACACTGTTGCAAAACGTTCAAGTAATTGATTCCGCACGGAGCAACTGATAAGAAGCCAGAGGTAAGGAATTTCTCTAACAGATTTGCTTTACCACAGCTTCTGCAAAACTGTCATTCAAACCTCAGAGCATCAGAGGGAAGGTGAGCATTTTGTGGGTGAAAATTATCCTCTTTTCTGCCCTCTGATGTTTTCTATATTTTCTTCCATTCCCACAGCTCTGCCCATGCCCGTCAATCCTATCCCCCCAGCCCTCTGCTATTCCAGATCTGGGTTTTGCCCCTGCCCTGCCAATGTGCTTTAATCCTGACTCACAAAACCGCTCCTACTATTGCCAATTTGGGCTCTCTGCCCCTTTCTCTCCCAACGTCTCTCAATCCTGAACTGCAGCCCTACTTCTATGCCAATCCTGATCTCCCCATAATATACACACACAGCTCTGCCACCTCACTCCTGATCTACTTGGGACTGCAGTCTCTGACATTCATTTTATCTTGTGCCCTGACGTTTCCAAAGAAGAAAGACCAGCCTTGTCACTCTCTGCACCAAAAATCCTCTAAAGTCTCCCCTTTCTATTTATCTGTGTGTGTATTTCTAATAAATGCTCATTGGTATCTGGATATTTCAGTTCAGAGGCACAGGGAGGGGCACTAATTTCTAGCAAATCCAAGTTCCCACCATGATCTGGAGTCGCTAATACACGTCCCTCTTATCTCTATTAGCAGGTGTGTTTACGAGAGAGAGATAAAGAGGGAGCTGGAAATTGTCATTCTGCAGCAGAGGTTTCAATATGACTGAGCTTATCACGACATCCCCGGTTCCTGGAAAGATAAGCCTGCATTATTGCGTATTATTTAATGATTCCAGTAGCTTTAATGACACAGACCTAGATGCAGATCAGGATCAATGCTTCATTCCGATAGTTGTGATCAGCTCTATTTCTCTGTTCATTTGCCTGGTCGGGCTGGTGGGGAACGGGATGGTTCTTTGGTTCCTCGGCTTCCGCATTAAGAAGGACCCCTTCACCATCTACATCCTCAACTTGGCCATTGCTGACTTTGGTTTCCTCCTGTGCATGGTTGCCTTCTTGATTATTATCATCTTATATTTACATATGGACTTTCTTGGAGGGTTTGTCATCATAAAGGCAATCCAATGGGTGGCGCTGTTTATATACAACACTGGCCTGTATCTCCTGACAGCCATCAGCGTTCAGAGATGTCTGTCCGTGCTTTACCCCATCTGGTACCGATGTCACCGTCCAAAAAACCTGTCTTCCATTGTGTGTGCTCTGCTCTGGGCTCTCTCCATCCTGGTGACTGGACTGGAGTGCTATTTCTGCATCAATGACTACGACTGTTCCAAAATGACCATATTCAGCTGTGTCTTGAGTTTCCTGATTTTCACTCCACTCATGGTTCTGTCCAGCCTGACCCTGTTCATCAAGGTCCGGTGTAGCTCACAGCGACACCAATCAACAAAGCTCTATATTGTCATTATGGTCACCATCCTTTTCTTCCTCGTGTTCGCCCTTCCACTGAGGGTCATAGTGCTGATGGCCTTCCTTAGTCACACCACGATACACCTCTTTGTTATGTCTTTAGTTATCCTGCTGCCCTGCATGAACAGCAGCATCAACCCCTTCCTCTACTTCTTAGTTGGGAGACACGGGAAACGGCAATTGAGAGAGCCCCTCAAGGAGGTTTTCCAGAGAATCTTCAATGAGGAGGCTGGTTCACAAGAGAAAAGGCCCACCAAACAAGTAAAATAGCCAGCCACTCAGAATCTTACAGAGCATGTGCAAGGCATGGTAGATCTTCAAAGTTAATGATGCTACCCTTGCAAGGACATTTCCGTTTAACGCTACAGCACTTTAATAAATGAGAAATAGAGTGAGTCAAAAAAATTTCCAGCAAAATATTTTTTCATTGGAAAACAGGGTTTTGTTGGCAATCAAAATTTTTCATGCAAAAATTTCAGCACCAACAAAATGTTTTGATTTGAAATTGTGGGTTCTTCCCCACCATCCAACAGTTTATGTAACTGTTTTCCAATGGGCAATGGAAGTGAGGAAACTTTTTCATTGTTTTACTGTTTGTTTACCTTTTCCTGGTTAAATTATAAAGATAATTAAAAGTAAATTCACCCTCTAACATTTTTTTCACACTTCTGCATTGTGCTCCCAGCTGGTTCAGAATTTATCAGTGATAAAAGAGAGCAGCTTCAGATGCCACTGAGTTTAATATTTCCAATGTAATATTTCCAATTCATTGGTCCAGGCTGCTGAGAAAAGATACTTGTATGTGCATTATTGTGATTAAAAAGCACAATGGACAAGGGAGATGGGAGGTACAACAAAGCATACTAGCCCTCACAGGCAACTGTTGCAAGAAGCAGGTGGTTGTGCATCAGGCAGTAATTTCATGACATCTGGAGGTTGGATGAGAATCAACAAAAATGATTGAGCCTGGTTTCACTGATAATTTTTAACAACAATACATCATTGGCTACAAACACATTCCTATGATTGGTTCTCTAAGACTACACACTCTGTGCACTTGCAATGTGCTATACACATTTTAACTTTCAGGACAGCTCTGTAGGAAATGATGATTTTCTCCACTTTCCAAACAGGGAACAGGAGGCTGAAAAAAGAGGGGTGACTAAGGGCTTGTCTATACAGGGAGTTATTCTGGAATTGCTATTCCTGACTAAACTGTGTGTGGATTATCGTATTCTGGAATAAGTGCCTTACTTCAAACTAGTTTAATCCATTTTGGAAGTGAATTAAACTAATTCAGTTGAAGGCATGCTTATTCCAGAATAAGAGTGTCCACACAAGGAGTTAACCAGGAATAGTTAATCCACTTTAAATTCACATCCTACCTTATTCTGGATTAATTCTCAGGTGTAGACAAAGCCTTATTCAAAAATGAGGCAGTGGCCAACTCTGGGAGCAGAACTCAAGAGTACCTGAAGCCCAGTTCTGGGTTCATAATCACTCTCACAGCCACAAGAGATCCTATGTACCCATTGCCTGCCTGCTGACCCTTACAGTCCCCTAGTGTGTGTAAGGACACTGGGGCCTGGTCTACACTACGGGTTAGGTCGAATTTAAAAATGAATGTGTCCACACAACCAACCCCGTTCCGTCGACCTAAAGGGCTCTTAAAATCGACTTCTGTATTCCTCCCCGGCGAGGGGAGTAGCGCTAAAATCAACTTTGCTGGGTCGAATTTGGGGTAGTGCGGACACAAATCGACACTATTGGCCTCCAGGAGCTTTGGACAGCACTTTGAACTCCGATGCACTAGCCAGGTAAACAGGAAAAGTCCCGGGAACTTTTGAATTTAATTTCCTGTTTGGTCAGCATGGCGAACTCAGCAGCACAGGTGACCATGCAGTCCCCCCAAATCGTAGAGCATAGAATGTTTCTACGCTCCCCTTATCATCTCCGTCCCTGAGGTTATCGCAGATTAGAAGGTGAAATAAATGCACTCACGATGACATGTTTTCTGAGCTCATGCAGTCTTCCTGCACAGATAGGGCATAGCTTAATGCACGGCGGCCTTCAGTGGCAGAGGCCAGGAAAGAATTAAGTGATCGCAAAGAGCAGAGGCAGGATGCGATCCTGAGGCTAATGTGGGAGCAAACGGACATGATGGGTTTGTTGGGGGAGCAAATGGACATGATGAAGCGTCTGTTGGAACTGCAGGAAAGCCAACAAGAGCACAGACCCCCGCTGCATCCACTGCATAACTGCCTACCCTCCTCCCCATGTTCCATAGCCTCCTCACCCAGGCCCACCAGAATGCATGGGGGGAGGCTCCGGGCACTCAGCCACTCCACTACAGAGGATGGCCTAAGCAACAGAAGGCTGTCATTCAAACAGTTTGATTTTTAGTGTGGCTACAATAAGCAGCGTGGCCTTGTCCTTCCCTCCTCCCCCATCCCACCCAGGGTACCTTGTCCATTATCTCATTTTTTTTTAATTAATAAAGAAACAATGCATGGTTTCAAAACCTTTTTCATTCCCACACAGATGCATAGATTATAAGGCCAGAAGGGACCATTCTGATAATCTAGTATGACCTCCTATATAACGCATTCAAACCAATAGTTACTTTATTTCTAAGGGGGGAAGGTGGTTGGCTTACAGGGAATTAAAATCAGCAAAGGGGGCAGGTTTGCATCAAAGAAAAACACACACAACTGTCACACCGAAGCCTGGCCAGTCATGAAACTGGTTTTCAAAGCCTCTCTGATGTGCAGCACGCCTTGCTGTGCTCTTCTAATGCTCCTGGTGTCTGGTGCAAAACGATTGTCTGCCGTTGCTTTCACAGAGGGAGGGGCAACTGATGACATGTACCCAAAACCACCTGCAACAATGTTTTTGCCCCATCAGGCATTGGGAGCTTAACCCAGAATTCCAGTGGGCGGCGGAGACTGCGGGAACTGTGGGATAGCTACCACAGTTCACCGCTCTGTAAGTTGATGCTAGCCATGGTAACTGATTTAATGCAACTTAATGCGCTTAGTGTGGACATACACAATCGACTGTATAAAATCGATTTCTAAAAATTGACTTCTACAAAATTGACCTAATTTAGTAATAGTGTAGATCTACAAGTATCTACCAATGTGATATATGCCATCATGTGCCAGCAATGTCCCTCTGCCATGTACATTGGCCAAACCAGACAGTCTCTACACAAAAGAATAAATGGACACAAATCAGACATCAAGAATTGTAACATTCGAAAACCAGTAGGAGAGCACTTCAATCTCCCTGGACACTCAATAACAGACTTAAAAGTCACCAATCTTCAACAAAAAAACTTCAAAACCAGACTTCAATGAGAAACTGCAGAACTGGAATTAATTTGCAAACTTGACACCATCAAATTAGGCCTGAATAAAGACTAGGAGTGGCTGGGTCACTACAAAAAATAATTTTCCCTCTGTTGATACTCACACCTTCTTGTCAACTGCTGGGAATGAGCCACATCCACCCTAATTGAATTGGTCTCGTTAGCCCTGACCCCCCACTTGGTAAGGCAACTCCCATCTTTTCATGTACTGTATACTTATACCTGCTTACTGTATTTTCTACTCCATGAATCTGATGAAGTGGGTTATAGCCCACGAAAGCTTATGCCCAAATAAATTTGTTAGTCTCTAAGGTGCCACAAGGACTCCTCGTTGTTTTTACTGATACAGACTAACACAGCTACCCCTCTGAAACCTGCTAATTGAGTGTATGTATATAATTGTTTTATGGTAAAGACTAGTATGGGATCCCTAGAAGAAAGAAAGAAAGAAAGAAAGAAAGAAAGAAAGAAAGAAAGAAAGAAAGAATCCTATTATAATTTCTACTTTTAGTATTTAGAGGGCTCTTATACAAAATCCAGCTATAGTCTCTTACAAGGATATGAATTCATGGTCTGTGCAAATACTTTGTAAGATAGAGGAATTTTGTAGTACAGAATTGGTAAGTAAATTGACTAACTTCCCTCAATATAGATTGTAGGGTTTGCGAGGGGCCAATATGTACCTCATGTCACTTAGGGCCAACACATCTTTTTTCCATCTTAAAGGGATTGTTTCATAATAAGCCTTAAAAATATTCTTGCTCGGACACATTATTCAGCACTGTCCAGCAGCAGAGAGTCCCACAGTTAATGGCCATATAATAATGTTTAGCACCCCTGTGCCATGTTACATCTTCAAAGTTAAGTCATGAGTAGAGCTGGCTGGAAATGGATGTTGTAGACATTTTTTTACTATTATTTTGTTGATTTTCCATCAGCCTGAATCAAAACACTTTGGTTGGCTAAACTCAACAACAAAAAATGTTTCAAGTCAATTTGACACTAAAATGCATCTACCTAGGGTGCCATGGAGCCTCATAGGAGTTGTAGTTTGCGTGCTTCACTACCCCATTCTCTCTGATGGGCCTGGCTCCTTGCTTGGACTACACATCCCATGATGCACCATGGTATCTCCACTGAGGGACTGGAAATTCTGATTCTGACTCCACTCTTGAAATAATTAATGAATCTTTATAAAGAATCTTTAATGAATGCTTTATATGAAGCAGCAAAATACAGCCAGTGATTCAAATTTAGGACTTCAATTTCTGTACTTATTCCTTTAGGCCATATGTGTGCCTCATATATTAGGTACATGAAGGCTCCTTGAAGTATGTTAGCAGATATGCTTGCATTCATCTTAATGTTCAGGTTCAGGGTGAAAAAGTGAATCGAATTCTCTTTAATTTAGGTCTATTCAATTTCTGATTACCATGGGTTTTCACACCAGACAATACCCAAAGTTACATGAAGTAAACAGAGAAAATAATAAACTCAGCCCAAGATTTTTCTTTATTATCTCACCAACATTTTTGCTGCACTGACACCTGTCAAGAAACTGTTACTCGGCCTAATAACCTTTTCAGGGCGTCCTTCACTTCCTTGTTCCTCAGGCTGTAGATAAGAGGATTCAGCATGGGGATCACCATGGTGTAGAACACTGAGACCACTTTGTCCCGGTCCAGCGAGTAACTGGAAATTGGCCTGACATACATAAAGACTGTGGTGCCATAGAATATCATGACAGCTGTCAGGTGGGAGGCACAGGTGGAGGCGGCTTTGTGTCTGCCCCCAGTGGAGCGGATCCTCAGGATGGTGGAAATGATATAAATATAGGAGACCAGAATCTCCAATGAGGTGACGATGCCGTGAAATGTACCAAAGGTGTAAAGCACTATCTCATTGCTGTAGGTATCAGAGCAGGAGAGCTTTATCAGTGGGGGGATGTCACAGAAGTAATGATTGATGACATTAGAGCTGCAGAAGGACAGTCGAAAGGTGGAGATAGTTTGTGCCAGTGCATGGACAAAGCCAATGAGATACGAGCCAGCCACCAGCTGGGCACAGACTCTGTGGGACATGCTGACGGTATAGAGTAGTGGGTTACAGATGGCCACGTAACGGTCATAGGCCATCACGGCCAACAGGAGGCATTCAACGCTCGCTGTGAGCACAAAAGAGAACAGCTGTGCAATGTACCCACCACATGAAATGGCTCTCCTCTCAGTTAGGAAATCCACCAGCATCTTGGGGGTGATGGTTGAGGAGTAGCAGAAATCCACAAAATCCAAATTACTGAGGAAATAGTACATCGGGGTGTGGAGCCGGGGGTCGACCCTGATCAACATGATCATCCCAAGGTTTCCCACCAGGGTGATCAGGTACATCACTAAAAAGAGCAGAAAGCAGATGGCCTTCATCTCTGGACTTTCTGTTAGTCCTGAGAGAACAAACTCAGTCACCAGGGTGTGATTTTCCCCAGCCATTTTGTCCGCACAGGCGTTATCTGCTGATTGACTCTTCCTGATTGACCAAAGAGAGAACTGATGAGCCCCAATTTATCTTCTAGATAACCAAGGTACTTATATGGTCCTCATTACCATAGCATCTAACCACCTAAACATATTTAATGAATTTGTCCTCACAACAACCCTATGAGGTAGGGCAGATGGGAAACTGAGGCACGGAGTAGCTAAATGACGTGTCCAAGGTCACACGTACAGACTGTGGCAGGGATGGGACTTGCTCCCTGGGCTCTTAAGGCTCAAGATAGTACCTGAACCACTGGACCATCCTCAATCTCACTGTGCCCAACTCAGCAATTCAGCCTTGCTGGGAAAGATGCACTAATCATCATCCCTACAGCTCACTGCACATCCCTGCCTTTCCACTCCAATGCAGCTGCAGTTGGATGTGTCCAGCTGTGAGCAATGTGATCCAAATGTTCATGAAGGGCAAGGGCCATCTTCCTGAAACAGATAATCTCAGCATTAACTCAAGGACCAGCTGATTGGATGCCTGGCCTGATTGAAAGCCGCTCGCAGCCTCTAGGGCCTCTAGCAGCCAGAGTCCCTCCCCCTCCCCCGCTCCCTTCTCCCCCACAGAGCAGCGGGGCTGTGTTTGATTCCACGTGGAGCCTGCATTTCTCCCTCTGCCAGGTGAGCAGGAGGAGCAGGGCAGGCGGCGGGTGTGTGTGTGTGTGTAGAGGCTGCAGGGGCGGGGCGGGGGGGGGGGGGGGTGCAGAGGCTGCATCTTTTCTTGTTATAATAGCAAGTTGGCAAGAGCTACTACAAATGTTTTCAGAAGCTTATGCAGGGAAAAGGACAGTGTGGGCAGCTGGGAGAAGGTTTGTTCGTTTTCTGTTCCCTATGGGCTCCCAGATTTTTTAGAAAGGTGGTGTGGGGGGCAATAAAGGACCCTGAAGGCTCTGGTGGGAATGGAGAATAAAGGCACAGGTCAGGGGGATGGTAAAGAGCTAGATGGACAGATGCTGCTGCTGCGGCTAGGCCTGATGCACAGCTAATCTGAAAATTACAAGTGAATACACTCATCTCATAGCCACTGACTTGCTCACTCAGATATAACACATCTGCAGGCTCCATTACACAAAGATTGAAATGTCCCCAAACACACAGACTATGGGCTTGAGTGAGACATGGAGAGCTTGTGTTTGTGGGTTTAGCCTGAGCAGGGAGACAGGAGACGACTGGGCTTTCCCTAGCTTTGTGCTAACGAGTAATAGAAGAAAGAAGAGATTTGTAAAACCAGGGCATTTGTTGGGGGTGGCCGGGCAAAGTGGAGGACTGTAGCCTGAAAACCCCTTGACCAAAGGAGTCCAAGTTTCAACCACAAACTCCATGCTGGGACAGGGCTAGCAGTTTTCAGTCTGCCAATGCACATGGATTTTAAAGCACTTGGAAAAATCAGCTGTAAACTGCAACAGAGCCTTGCCTATGGTGCAGCTCTTGTCACCCCATAATTGAAGAGGGGTCTTTGGAGGAGTCCTAAACTAGTTTACATGGGTGAGTGTTGTGATATCCCCCAGGGTACAATCTGGATTGTAGGACAGCTGTGCCCCCTTATTTCTCCAGTCTGGTGTGCACTATGCCTTGCTTTGCTGTGTGAGCTGCCACTCTGCCAATCACCCCAGCCTCCAGCATGCAAGTCACCCCCAGACATACCAGGGTGCTATACCCAGCCACTCTTGAATTACATATAGGGCAACCTGCATATCCCTAGTCCCAGCCTCGCACCCCAGAAATGTATCATCTTGTACTGTTCAGTTACTTACTGAGCAGCACCAGCTCATAACATCCACCATTCCATCAAAGGGAAAAGGATATATACCAGCCTTTATAATCCGAGTAGATTCCCCAAACACTTCAACCAAAACCATATGGGTTTAGATGAAATATAAAACAGATGTATTACTATAAATAGATTTTAAGTGATTAAGCGGTATTGGCAGAGAAGATCAGAATTGGTTACAAAGGAAATAAAAGATAAAATCACAACCTAAATCCTAAACTTTACCAGGCTAATGATTCTAAAAGCAAAAAAGATGTCTCTCATCCAAAACTCCACAGCAGTTCATGCTCACTAGAATGTCTTCTAGGTAGGACGAGCCCCTCCCATACTCTCAATGAAGATTTATTTTTCTTCCAGACGACCTTATTTCCTTGTGTAAAGATGGGAGAAGAGAGGCAGGTGAAGTGATGATGTCACTGTCTCTTATTTATACTTGTCTCCTCGTGCTGGGAAAATCTATGCTGTGCCATGGGGCTAGGCAGCCCCCACTGCCTGCTTTGCCCATTACTTTGGGGTATGCTCATTTATTCGGGTTACTCTTCTGGGGAAGGGGATTCTGTAATCCTATCAATGCACTGCTTGTATCACTTGTGAGCTCTACTTCTCCCTTCTGCAAGTCCCCTCCCAATGGAGCTATCCTGCAGGACCGAGGTTCCCTAGGGCTGGGTTACTCCAGCCCCAGAACCGGATGAACACACCCACACCCACATACATTAACAGAGCAAATCTGAGTGGAGCGGTTCAATCAGCACTGTCGAGCTGACTCCTTATATGTCTCTGGACTCACTGGGCACTTTCAAGCTGCCTCTCCTCATATGCCCCTGGGCTCCATGGACTGGGTCAAGCAGCACTTTCAAGCTGTTACCCTTATGCGTCCCAGATTCGGCACATCCCTATTCCCACTCTCACATCACAATTGTACTGGCAGTAACCTACTTGATGAGCAAACCGCACAGTATTTTGGGCACTGCAGGGATCTTTAGCTTAGGTAAAAGAAGCGTTGCTGTAGAGTGAATGGGGGAAGCTAAAAACACAAAAGAGTAAAGTTCAGCAAGACAGAGAGAAGCAACCAAGTTAGCCATAAACGTTATCTATTGAATAATAGTGATATAACTTAGAGAATTTTTCACTTGACCAGAGCTCTCTAAACCAACATAGCTTACATTATTAAAGATTAATACCTAAGGTAGAAAGGAAAACAGAGAGAGAGAAAGAGGGGGGATCTCATCCACTCCATGAGGCTTGAACTGGTCGGGGTTCCCAGGTGATGGTGGTGGCGGAGAGTCCTGGAGACAGGCAGAGCCCCCAGCACGATCAGTCAGGAGAAGATGGAGTTCCAGTGGAACTGATGCATAGTTTGGATCTAAGCATCAGAACCCTGACTGGAGGGTAAGTAGGGATTTTTGTAGAGAAAATACAATGGTTCAAGGGAGAACACTAGATTTGTTTATGGGTAAGCTGATGACTCAAGGGTTTTCTTTAGGCTAGACAATAGGAGCTAATCACTCTTGGCTATGGGTGGTGTTTTCTTCCAGGGAGTTCACAATGCAACTAGGCTGTTTCAGTATTCAGATATCAATTAAGGATTCATTACTAGAATTGGTCTGATAACTGCTGAGCTGGGTGTGTGCAGGCATAGGTTCATTAGCATCTGGAGCAGAGATTCCCGTGATGCAGTGCTTCCCTGCTTTTTCTGGTCCCAGAGTTCAGTGCAGTTCTCTGTTCTCCATTCTGTATGTAAATTGAGATGTCTCCCTGTCCCATCTTTCATGCATATGAGGCTAGGGGAGTTGTCTTTGCTCTCCATTCTGTATGCTAATGGAGATGTCTTAATCTTTTCACCCTTGTCAGGAGGGGTCTAGGTGTGTCTCCCAATGCCCTTCACTGCTCTTTGCAAGTTTTTTTCCTCTGATGGGTTTTGATTTAAGCAGAAGCCGGGGGGAGGGGGTGTCTTTCATGAGTCAGGCTGGATACTGCACCCTGGCTCCCCAAGAACACAGAGGTGTCTGGTATCACTGTGTGAGCTGTCAAATGTCCTTCATATGATTCTGTATACATGCAGCCTAATGTGTCTCTGGAGATGACATGCAGGTCTTTTGTTTATAGTCTCTGTTATTTCTAAGGAGCTAGACCATGGGCTCAAAATAGGCCACAGCAACACACATGTAGCAAAATCGCATAACTTCATATACATGATGATACACACATTTAAACAGGACAGTGAGTTTCTGCAAATCATGACTTTTTAAATGATGCCTCTCAAAGCAAGCTTAGTACAAAATATCATAACCATACACAAGTGGTGAATATGGGGTTACAGTGTTATTTTGAGGTACAGTCTGTCACAACAATAGTGGGGTGATACAGGGTGGGTAAGGTAATATCTTTTATTGGACCGATTTCTTGTGGTGAGAGACAAGCTTTTGAGCTTACACAGAACTCTTCTTCAGGTCATAGAAAGGTGAGATGTTTCAGGGAGAGTCCCAGGAATATTGGAGAAGTTACTGGGTATAAAATCTGAGCTTCCCAGGCAGGTGGAGGTGGATTTTGTCAGGCCCTGTCTGCTGCAAGGTGCTTGGAGTGATTAGTAATGGCTGGCTAAGGAACGACTAGTAAGGAGAGTGCAGAGGAGTCACCTACCTTCTTCCAAATGCTCCTCATCTCTCCTTGCTCTCTGGGGGATGAGAAGTGCATCTTCCTTCTGAGTTAAAAATGTTTCTGCTCTCTGAGGGAATGTACATTTGCTCCTTTGCTCCATACTGAGAGCAACTTTACTCAGGAGCTATATATTAGATTTTTCACTGTATGTGTATATAGTGATTGGAGCAGGCTGTGCAGTAGTTTGTCCTGCTAAACCTGGATTGGTTTATATGGTAATTCCTCTCTTACAGGCCTAGGATGGAGCCAATAGGTTGCTGGGCCACAAGGGCCAAATTCTTCTCTCAGTTACATCCATGCTGCTCCACTGAACCATGGAAGTGACACATGGACAAGACCCAGGATCTTCCTGGCAGTGCAGGATGGTTCCTGCAGAAGCCAAAGGGGCTGCACAGGGGGTAACTCAAGGTGGAATTTGCCCCATTATCCTGAAAGATGTGTCTGGGCAAAGCTGGTGTGAAGAGCATATTAAACCTTACTGGGGAATTTCCTCCACTCTGTAGGCCCAATACTGCTGCCATTGGAGTCAACTGCAAAACTCCCATTGACTTTGGTGGGGCAGAAATGGGTTTTATGGGCCTGATCCAAAGCTTATGGGAAACCTGCAGAGAAACCTCCACATCCTACCAGCATCATTGTTTTCTGGGGATGGGACTGGGCTGGCTTGGTGCTTAGTTTGGAGATGGCTTTTTCTTCATAGTCTAAACAGAAGCCAGGGTGAGTCGGGGTGTGATGGTTCATTCTCTGGCTGTGTTAGAACATCCCCAGGGTGCCCAGTGTTCTATGGAATCAGGAGTGGTGAGGTGTGGGCTTCTCTTCCAAACTGCAGCAAAAGAGCATGGGGCACTGCCAGAAGATGAGACCCAAGCTGCATTTTGTAAAGGATAGAGTGTGTGCCCAGCTCCATGGCTGTCCATCTCCAGATACCCACAGTGAGCTGTGTTTCCTTTTTCATGCTCTTGTCCCTGATGACCTTATTTGTAACTAATCCATGGCCATGGGGATCTCTTTGCCTTTGTGCAATGTGGAGGGTCACCCCGAGACCACGTTTGATTGGAGGCAGCATGTGACAATCACTGAGGCCTTGGCAAACAGTAGGTGGGGAGACAGGAGAGTCACAAAGCAGCTGAACAGGTTCTCAGACGGTAAAGTAAGGCCCCTCAATTCCCAGCGAGGAGCGTAGCTGGGGGGGGGTAGCAGGGGGATTGGCCGCTCCTCCACTGAGCATATTCACCAAAGGTGACGCCTTGCCGCCGCTGACTCTGGGTGCTCCGGGGCTGGAGGGAGCACCCATGGGGAAAGCCAAGCCCAGCTCCCCGATCCCCGCCCTGAGCCCCTGCCCAGCTCACCTCCGCTCTGCCTCCTCCTCCTCCCCTGAGTGCCACGTTATGCTTCTCCCCTGCCCTGGCTCCCAGCGCTTGCCCTGTGAAACTGATTCACAGCAAGCCTGGGATGGGGGGGAATGCAGCGTGCTGGGGAAGAGGCGGGGCAAGGGCAGGGATTTGGGGAGGGGTCCAATAGAGGCAGGGAGGGTGTGGAGTCGGGCAGGGCAGATATTTGGGAAAGGGTCCAATAGGGGCAAGGAGGGTGCAGAGTCGGGGTGGGGCAGAGGGCAGGGATTTGGGGAGGAGTCCAATAGGGCCAGGGAGGGGGCGGAGACGGGGCAGGGCACGGTTGTTCTTCGGTGGTGGGCCCTTGACTGGCTCCAGGTCTTCGGCGGCACGTTGGTGGTGGGCCCTGCAGAGCCGCCGAAGACCCGGAGCGAGTGAAGGGCCTGCCGCCAAAGACCCAGTAGGGAACCGCCAGTGAGTACAAGTCCCCTGACCCTCCCATCCAACCCCCAGCCTCCCCTCATAACCCGCAACCCATCAACCCCTCCGTCCCCTGACCACTCCCTCCCGAGACCCCCCAGGACCGCACCCTCTACCCCAACCCCCCCTTCTCCATCCCCTGACTGCCCCCTCTAGAACCTCCGCCCCCTCCAACCGCTCCCTGTCCCTTATCCAACCCCTCCTCCCAGCCCCGGCCCGGCCCCCTTACCATGCTGCTCAGGGCAGTGTGTATGGATGCTGCACAGCCCACTGGAGCTCGCAGCCCCACCCCCTTACCATGCTATTCAAAGTGGCAGGAGCTGGAGAGCTGCCCAGGAGCGATCCAGAGCGCTGGCGGTGCGGCACGCTGAGGCTCTGTGAGAGGGGGGAAGACGGGAGAGCCTCCCCCGGGAGCTCAGGCGGGCCGGTGTAATGACAGAAAAACCTCCCTCTCCCAATTGTTCACCCCTTTAACAACTGGTTCTAAACCAGCTTCTAAATTTAACAACCGGTTCAGGTGAACGGGCTCCAGCTCACCACTGGATACAGGTGCCTCCAAATAATTTTTGAGCGGTGTCATTTTCTTCAGGACAAGCTTCTGACACCCCCTACATGCTCTTGAATATGTTTTCCTTGGCATTTGGAGTGGGGGCTGAAGGAGGGGGAACGATGAAACCTCGGGTTTGTTTCAGCAACACTAATGGGGTGGGGGCAGGCAGAGTTGTAGGAGAGAGATCTTTATTGGGCACGCTGAGGCTGCAGAGTTTGTGCGAGGTGCCTGGCCCCCGCTTGAGTCCCTGAGCCCCTGGTGACAAAGCGAACTAGGTCCTCTGGAAACATGGCCCTCTTTGGCCCAGGTCAGGGGAGATGCTGCTGTCTTGGGTCTGGACTAGAACAGTTCAGAAGCGTTCTGCCGTGGCAGGATGTGTGTTATAGGAGCAGTCAGATACTGTAACAAAGATCTGGACCCCCAGTATAGTCACGTGGAAAGAGACTGAGCATGCAATCTATGTGGGCAAGACAGGCCCAGGTTGGGAGGGGAAACAAAGGCACAGAGAGGGGAAGTGACTTGCCCAAGGCCACTTAATGGGTCTGTGGCAGAGCTCAGGTCAGGGCCCAGCTCTCCTGATTCCCAAGTCCAGTGCCCCATCCACTAGACCCATGCCACCTCCCACATATGTATTTGGTTTAATTCCTTCTTGTTCCACTCATTCAGGTCACCTTTATGGAAGGGGGCCTATATGGTCAGAAAAAACCCTTCTGGTATTAGGAAGATAGCTCCTGGAGGCTCCAGCTAGATGAGGGCCCATTGTGCTAGTAAGAGACAGTCCCCTCACTCCAAACAGACAGAGGATGGAGTATTATCCCCATTTTACAGACAGGGAACTGAGGCCCAGAGGGATTAAGTGTCTCATCCAAGATCCCCCCAGGAAGTCTGTGGCAGAGGCAGGAACTGAACCTACATCTCCCAAGACCCAGTCTGTTGCCCTATCTAGAAGCCCATCCCCTAAGCTGCAGATGCCCCCTAAAGAATGGGAAATGCTACAGAGCTCATGTCTGCACCCCATGCTTTCCAAGATGGCAGCTGAGTTTTTTCTAGCAGCAGCAGGATTGGCTGCTTTAAATGCTAAATTTACAATATCCCCCGCCCTAGAGATTGTACCCTGGACCTGTAGCCCCACAAGTACCAACCCCCTTGAGCCAAGGGAACTACCTCATTGGCTGTGAGTAAGTGGAACCAGCCACTAGGGGGCACCGCACTCCCATGACCTACCCAATGGTTACACCCATAGATGAGTGAATCTGATTACCCCCCGCCCCCCGTTCACTAAAAATACATCCAGGATCAGCCCCCCCCCCCCCCCCCCCACGCCGGCACAGAAGATGGCCTGGTCCCCACTGAATCCCTCTCACATATCATGCAGTCCCCCTGCATATCTGGGTTGGTGGGGTGCTCCCCAGCACCCCTCGCCACAGGGTTTTTTATGCACAATGTAGGCTCCAGCAATAAAACCCAGACACCTAATTTGAGCCCTCAGGCAACTCTCTTGCCTCTCTGCACTAAGCCTTCAGCCACTTGGAATTGCTCACTGCCTTCCTGAATGGGTTTGTAGTTGATATTCTGCGCATGTCACTGGTAATACCTTTGTCTGATCTTTTGAAGACATTTTGCTGCAGTAAATGGAACTTGGGAGGGGTTTTTTAAAGTTTTTTTATTATTATTATTTGGACTGAACGGCGTACTGGAGAGAGGTGATGGATTAGAGTCACCTCTGTTCCTGTAGAACAGAAGAGCAGCAGCAGCGCCAGCCCCCCCATGATAGGTTCAGTAGATAAATCTCTGATAATTTTCATAAGACTTTACATTTGTTAGGTCCAAGGAAAATGGAGTATAGAACAGGTTGTTTGGCCAGCTTAGCCAAAGTTAGGCTAACTGTAGTTGCTGGGCCATTCCTGTCTCTCTGTGAAACATGAGGACATGCTTGCTTGGGCTTCAAAGAATGAGATAAAGGGGGGGACCATATTCTTGTACCAAATGTACTAGGAACGGTTTGTTTGGACATATGGAGACTTGCAGTCTCCACTCCGTTTCTGTTCTTAACTCCCTACTTTCTCCTAGTTTCTAGTGCATGACGAAAAAGCTGATAAGAAGCTGCTGAGGAATCATGAACTGTTTGTACTGTCAAAGAACATAGATATGCATGAATATTAGAAGCTTTTAACTAGTAAAGGAGGGAATTGAGTTGCTTTAACTATGACGCGACGGAACTGTCTATATAATCTCACTAGTTATTGTAATCGTGGCTGGTTCTCTCTGGAGACGGGCCGCTCTCTATTGTTGTGTGCACTCTTCAATAAAGAGCTTGTATTGGACCTTGCTGGTGTTGCCTGTCTCTCACTCTGCGGTCAGACAACGAACCTTGCCGTCTGGGTTAAAAAGTCCCTGACAAATTTGGCGACTCCGCCGGGACTCGTCTGACTCTCCGGTGCGGGATCAGACTCCGAAGCAACGCAGCGCGCATCCTCTGGCTTCGAGGAGCCTTGCCCGGTAACCTGATCCCTGCATCAGCGATAAGGCGAGTTCTGTGAACCAGCTGAAGCCCGTAGAAACCCAGCAATGTCCACCTACCCGTTGAGTAGGATCCAGGTCTTCGGGGTTCGAGTCCCTGGGGAGGTCAGGTCTTTGGGGTTCGAGTCCCTGAATAAGGTAAGCGATCGCCATAAAGGGGTTAGAGTCCCCGGGAAAGGGGTTAGAGTCCCCGGGAAAGGGGTTAGAGTCCCCAGTGAGGGGTTAGAGTCCCCGGAGTAGGGTTAGAGTCCCTACAGGCTAAATGGGACAGTTTGGCAGCAAGTGCCCGGGGGACGCCCCGTTGTCTCTGGTACTTAGAAATTGGAAGGAAATCTCTGGAACAACCGGTTTGACTAAATCTAAATGAGAAACTTAGGCCAAATTCAATGGCCTTCCTTTACTACCCATTTGTCCCCGACTAAAGACTGGCCAAGGTGCAGAACCTTTTCTGTTGACAGGATGGATTCCCTCAGGAATATCCTGGTTGATCTTAGACCGGGACAAATGGATTATTTATTTGTATGGTATAACTATAAACCAAAAGAAAAACTGCTTTCGGCCCCAGCTGGCTGTGAAAAAATATAGACAGAGGCAAACCAAAGGCAGTACAAGTTACAGTGCTGAGATTACATTTGCAAAGCTTAACTATCCAGTGAGATCCAACAATCTGCCTTTAAGACCCTGGAGCTGGTGTGGTTTGGGGACACTGAAGAAGCCCCAGGCAGCTGGCCTGGACTGGAATCACTGAAAGAGACATCGCAGGAGACCCCAGGGTGTAAAAGAACAGCCCTCCCAAGAGTGAGAAGTTAACTCTATAGTTGCTAGAGAGAATTAAGCAGTGAAACTTGGTAAGAATTTCTGTAAGTAATCCAGGCAAGAAGTTATTTAAGTGGAATTATTCGACTATGAATACGTTAGTCTAATTTGCTGAAGAACACTCCTGCTGTGTACAATCTGTATTTTATAAGTTTAAAATAAATTGGTATTGTTTAAAGTTGCAAAACCGAAAATACTTTTGCCAGGCACAGGAAACTAGTGTTGTTTAAGGTATTTAGCATTTAATCCTTAAAGTGACTTAATGCTACAAGAGTTAAAATGTTTTAAATAAAGACCAAAGGTTGTGGCTGCAGCAGAGTAGTCAAAGCCAGAAGAATAAAAGATTTAAATTTGTTTTTGGGTAACAAAATAGTAAATAAAAGATCTAGTAAAGAGATAGAAAGACAGTGCCCCTGGCTCTGTGTGGTCGAGCTGTCACTTTGCTGTGGGTGCATGGAGATTTTGTAAGCATAAAAAAAACAGTTATACCTTGTGTAGAAATTGATGTGGCTAGTGTTGTAGAAATTGAATTGTGGATAGGATGTGCATTTTCCCCAGAACATGTGCAGTGTATATTGTAGTAGAGGTAAAAGAAATGCAAGCCTACCAATATAGGTTGTGTTGTCTTTTTCAGATCACTGTGCATTTAAAAGCAGGAGTTAAAAGTAAAAGGCAATCAAAAGTCTAGGAAAGTTAATTGTGTCCTTTTTTAAAGTAAGAATCTTTAAGCTGTGGATAGCTTTGGATCTGGAAGCAAGCCAGAAAGCATCTGTATTAATGCAATTTCCTAACTAATAAGGTAGAAGCCACTGAAACCTGGGCTGCCTATGAAACAAATACAAGGAAATATGGAGTAATTCCTCAGTTTTGCCTAAAATCAACAAGAATATGTGTATATAAAGGAAATATTTTAAGTAAATAATGTCTTTCAAATCATCAGAGAAAACGGATACCAGCTGAACAGCATTCAACGTACCATGCATTTACTGGTACAATAAGAATTATTTTTGTGTTCTTTGTCCTGTCTTGTGGTGTTTGTCTTGTGGCCAGAATTGTTGGGTTTAATATTTTCATAAAACAGTCTAGTTCAAAATTAAATAGAAGGGTTAAATCAAAAAAGCAGATACTTGTTTTTATTCAACTTGGAATACAAAAAGTGTTTAAATAAATCAGGAAAAATGTGATATACTAAAGTCTAATACATTTGCTTAAGTAAAAAAAAAAAAAAAAAAGCTTCATTGGTCAAATCTTTTAATATGCAAATTTTAACAAAATTTTTTTTAATCAACAGTCTTTGGAAGCAAGGACATGGAAGGTTAACCCACTCCCCATATTGCACATGGGATCCTTCTGGCTACCTCAGATTTCTAGCCAGAGGGCTGGGGAGGGAGGAAAGCTATTGGACACAAGGGGTTGTACCGAGTGGACTCCTCAAAGGTGGGTGTGCTTGTCCTGGTTTGTTGCTCCAAAGCTCTGTATAGAAGTTATTTTACTAGAAGGGTGTATATGGCATACATTAAATAATAAGACTAATGTACTGTATAATGGCAATGTGTATGTGTTCATTGTTAAAAAAAAGTGTATGAGTGAAAAGTGAAAGTTTCCTTTGTAGGTTAAAAGAAGCCAAGAAGGGAAGAAAGAAAAAGAACAGAACGAGTTAACTAGAAAAAAAAATAGCTAGCAAGCTCAGTCTAAAGATAAGATGCTGGCCCATCCAAGGGCACTGCCCACAGCTAAGACTTGGCTGACAGCCAAGAAAAGGGGGGCCTGAATGTGCCCAAGCAGCTGTAAAATCTGTAAAACACTGCCAGGCATTAATGAAATGTGTTAGGTTTTTCTCACAGGTAAAGAAGTGCTACCTAAAGACCGTAGCAGCCCTGCCATTCATTAAAACCAGGAGACTGAGTCTACGTAAAGTCCATCAACGAAAGACTGCTTTGACTCCATGCTGGAAAGGCCCTTTCCAAGTCCTGTTAACCACCAACACCGCTGTGAAGTGCCAAGGACTGCCTACCTGGACTCATGTTTCTCACTGCAAAAAGATCCCTCCACCTCGGGAGGACTCTCCGACTGATGATCAGCCTATTCCTCCTTCTAACTCTGCTGTGCCTTCTGGACAGCAGGGAAAAGAAAAAAAAGACAAGGTGAAGTGCTAGTAACCTCTCCCTTGTCCACTGACAGACCTACTGTGCCTTTAGATTTTTTTCTAAAAGAAGCAAAACCCATTACAAGGTAATGTGCTAGTAACCTCTCCCCTGTATGATGCTGAACCACACTGTTTCAAAAAAAGAGAAGAAAAAACACTCGCTCCATTGAAACCACCAAAGTCCAGAAATTCCTGACTACAAAAAAACATTAAGAACTGACCCTGGTGAAAAAACAAAAAATTATACAGTGGCAAGAAGAAACATGTGGGACCCATGCTTGGGAATGTAGTTTTGATTGAATTTTGGGGTTTATTCTACAGGCTGCGCCCTGTGTTTTAAATAAGTCCTTCAGCATGTATTGCCCTCCCTAATTAAATTTTAAATGCAAAAAGGGCTGTATTAGATTAGCACAACAGAGGGCTTGAGTTATTTCCTCTAGAAAGAAGAGAGACTTGACCGGATCCCTATGGGATAGGGCCAATAGTACAGCAGCAGTTTAAAATATTTTTAAAAAAACCAAAAACATAATAAGAAATTAGAGCAACTAAAGAAGGCCACAAGCCTTATTTGTGGAGCACAGCTAACCCAGGTACAGGCTAGAATTGGTGAGTTACATGTTATCTCCGTCCTTAGTTCTATGACCCAGAAGTTGCTGACAGAGATGGTATTGAATATCACTGAGGCTGGGAAGGCATTGCAGTGGGATCTAGCATGTTCAGGCTTGGCCCACTGCCCTTACAGACACATCAGGAGTACCATCTGATCTGTGGCCATAAAGAAATACTTGGAGACTTCCTGGTGGAAGTGCGGACATTCTCAATGCTCCTTCCAAGCATATGGACCGGTTAGGGAGGTGTGGGCTCCCATATACCGAATCCTGCCGGGTCCATGGGGAAAATGCATGTGAGATTGAGTAATTCACCAAGACATCTGAGAAATTAGACTAACGCCGATGACCTGGTGGACTTGGCAACCGCACAAAGAAAACTAAAGCAGATGGTTCTCCAGAACCACTTGGCTCTAGATATTTTACTGGCCTCTCAGAGAGGAACATGTGCATTAATTGGACAAGAATGCTGTGTGTATGTCCCAGACGTTTATAATGCCACTTAGGAAAAAGCAAACCACCTTATAGAAGTAGCAAAGAACCACGGAAAGAAGCGAATTGAATCCTAGTAAAGTAACCTGTTCAATTGGATTCCAAATATAGGTGGTTGGCTCCATAATGTACTCCGAAGCGCTGTTGTAATTATATGCAGCTTGCTGGCCTTGTATGTTATAATAAAAGTTGGATAGGCGCCAAGGTGTGTTCTGTCCAAAAGTAACAAACTCCCAAGTTTACCACTCACAGTAGTTAGTTGTCCCAGGAGTCCCTTCAAAGTACTCCAGGGACAAAGGGGGGACTGTTAGGTCCAAGGAAAATGGAGTATAGAACAGGTTGTTTGGCCAGCTTAGCCAAAGTTAGGCTAACTGTAGTTGCTGGGCCATTCCTGTCTCTCTGTGAAACATGAGGACATGCTTGCTTGGGCTTCAAAGAATGAGATAAAGGGGGGGACCATATTCTTGTACCAAATGTACTAGGAACAGTTTGTTTGGACATATGGAGACTTGCAGTCTCCACTCCGTTTCTGTTCTTAACTCCCTACTTTCTCCTAGTTTCTAGTGCATGACGAAAAAGCTGATAAGAAGCTGCTGAGGAATCATGAACTGTTTGTACTGTCAAAGAACATAGATATGCATGAATATTAGAAGCTTTTAACTAGTAAAGGAGGGAATTGAGTTGCTTTAACTATGACGCGACGGAACTGTCTATATAATCTCACTAGTTATTGTAATCGTGGCTGGTTCTCTCTGGAGACGGGCCGCTCTCTATTGTTGTGTGCACTCTTCAATAAAGAGCTTGTATTGGACCTTGCTGGTGTTGCCTGTCTCTCACTCTGCGGTCAGACAACGAACCTTGCCGTCTGGGTTAAAAAGTCCCTGACACATTGTACCTCTTCATATAACCTTGTAGTGGGTCTATCCACGTGTGACCTCAGTTTTCATGAAACGTTGTATCAAAGCCTCATGTAGAAACTTTGCATTGAATGTTGGTATAATGTTACAGCCCCTAAGGATAGAATAAAATAGAAGAAAAATGTCTCTTTGCTAAGAATAGACTAAGATTTCCCCTCACCCCTTAATCAATTGCCCTGTTGAATGAATGAGGTGTGAATGAGTGAGGCATGGAAGGCAGCACCTCCAGACAGCTGCAACAGTTGGAGAGGGGATGGAAGCCAGGCCCAAGGACAATAAAACTTGTCAAGTGGGGTCACGTACTTGTAAAACAATATCATTCTTGTGTTTTATTTTAAGTACAAAATAAATATGTATAACGAATTTAAAAGTATGTAATTAGTAATTTGATATGTCGGGTGGCACCTTTTTTTATGTGTTCACTCCCCCTGATGTTAGAATCTGGCTACGCCACTAATACCAGCCAGTGCTTGTGAAAAGTGGGCAAGATCTTCGCAGGCTAAACTGTGAGTGCTGCAGTGGTGCAGATCCAGAGGATTTCCCCGTGGCTGTGGCCAGGGAATGAAAGCTTTTGTGGAGAGACATGTTGATTTATTCAGCATTTATGTAGGGAAATGTTTGGGACAATATCACATGCAGCCAACAGATCTCTCCCACCCCCTTTGCTACTCTTCACATTCCTCAGGTAGCAGTAACTGGTCCATTGGTTCAGGGATTACAAGTCCCCCCTGCTACTGCAGAGACTGGGAAGGAACAGAGGGGTGGGGGTGGGGTTGCTGCAGGCCCAGATCTTTGGCTTGTCCTGTTCCCCAAAGGAGCTTCTGTTTTAACTTCTGCATTTCTTGTCTGAAGCCTGCTGGAGAATCATGATGGTGCAGTGTCAGTGGTCATTTCCATGGGGAAGTTGCACAAGTTTAACTTAAATTAGCTTTAACAAAGGGAGGATGGTGCAGGGTCAGCGCACTGGCCGGGACATTGGGCGCCTGGTTTCAATTCTCTTCTCTGCGAGAGACTTCCTGTATGATCTTGGGCAAGTCACTTAGTTGCCCTGTACCTCAGTTTCCCCATCTGTAATACAGGATAACAGCACTGCCCTACCTCAAAGGGGGGTTGAGAGGAGAAATGTGTTAAAAATACTGAGTTGCTCAGATACTATGTTGACCTGCCAACATTTTCAAACAAACTAGATATTTACATATATTTGCATAAATCTGCATAGATTGACATATTGCCTGTTTGCCCTCCTCACACCCACTTGATGCATTCCTTCCATCCATCTCACTGAGCATTCATTGCACACCCACTTTCATTCCATCCTGTTCTTCCACCCACACGCTCATTACACATAAACTCTCCAGACACCCCTTACTGCACCACCCACCCCCGTTCATTCCATACTGAGTGCACAGACACTGGACACAGACAGAGCCACACACTGTGCACACCCACCCCACCCTTCTATAGCCATCTGTGCCCCCTAAACACACCCATTCACGCTCCATTCAGCTCAAACATCACCCCACTCGTTTCATGCACATGTCACCCGATACACATCATCCCCATTCATCCTGTGCACATGTCCCATCACCTCCAGGTGCATCCACGGCTCCACTAAACCAACCCCCAAGCTACACAAGAGTGGGAGAGCACAGCCAGAGGCCTGGCCCGTTATAAGCAGACCCCTGGAGAAGGAGGGGTTTCCATGTGTTCAGTGCAAGTCTTATCCTTTCCTGTGAGCACCCCAGCCCCTGGCTCCTGCCTCTACCCCCGTCTCCCAATTCCCTGGGCAAGAAACTGCCACAGGCCTAGTCCCTTCCTCCCCACCCCCAGTAATCTAGTCTCCCAAGTTTAATGCCTGGTTCCCCTGTCTCTGACCAGAAAACTCCCCACTGCAGTGCCCCTCTATATCCCCCAACCAAGGAGTCACTCAGCCTGGTTCCCCCCAAAACCTTCAGCTCCCACATCCCCACTTTCCAAGTGAATGTGTGGGCATGTGCCACAAGTATAAACAAAAAACCTAGATATATATTTTTAAAAAGTTCATAGGTATAGAAGAAGAAAGAAGATTAAAACAAGGGATAATTTAACATGGTGCACTGCTTAAGATGTTTATTCAATATGAAATCAAATAAAAAGAAAATTAAAACTGCCCTTGGAATACATGTATTTTATCATCCTTTCTAACAACTCAAGCTAGTAAACACATGAAAATATGTCATAATGAAAACAGCTATATAAATGAAACAAAGACATGGCCATTAAGTGAAAGCCTAAAAAAATTCACCAGAGCCCCAATTTAATAACCTACTCTTACCATAGACCACAAAATTGTCAAGGAAAGCTGCTCTCAAAAAATGAAGCATCTGCTAAAACACTGGCATGCTATGGACTTTTGCAATTCACAAAACTATCCCTCTTGTATGCATATTATCTGCACACATAGCTCAGCTTTAAGATGTTAAACAAATTATGCGTCAACTAGAAATAGTCATGGTCATCTCAAATATTAATACAATATTTTCTGATACTGGAAAGGAGAAAAAGGCATTCACGCAGGCTTATACAATTTCTCTGGGATGTCAACTCTTAATTTAATACTTCACACACAGAGAACAGTAAAAATACGTAATAAAGCAACACAGAGAGCAAACAAAACCACAAACAAACAAGTGATGCAGAAACAGGTACAGTTCTCCTGGCTTCACACTTTGTGTACCACTAACTCAAAAACTCCAGAGTAGGCTCATTACGTTTTTACAAGCCCCTTAAGTAAACAGAGCACATTAACACATGGCTTCAGAGTTCGCAGACAGACCCCAAAGAGCTTGCAAAAAATCATCCTACAAAGCACCTAACATCAAACCCCTAGTGCTTACTATTTATGAGTCAATGGGAGTATTCTGAAGAGCCAGAACTATAACAGATAGCAAAGATCTGGCCTTAATGGTTTCCAGTGCCTCTCCCCAAACAAATTTGAAACCTTAATGGAAATCACATGTCTGAAATCCAAGTGATTTCCATTAAGAAAAGCATCTCTCCTGGCTCCTGCAATCATGGAGCTGGGACCAGGACACACGACAGGTTAGAAAATAGAAGAGTGATACTGCAAATCTGAAGGAACAGAAATGGACACCGTGTAGAGTCAAAGACGAGGGTTTATTAGGCACAGCGCTGGCGGAGTGTCACTTTGCTTATTAGGCTCAGAGACACTGTTCAACAATTGATGACAATAGATTGTATAGGGTGCTCACGGGCGGAGAGAAGTGACCGGGTGGGAGGTCCCGAGCCCCTGGATAGGTTCTAGCAGCAAGACAAGATTAGCACAATAAGCCAATAGTCTAAAAGATTATATAATGGCCCCGCCCACGGCTCATGTTAACATATTGGTAATACACAGGTGTTTTCCCTCAACTATTCCTATTGCAATGTGTAGGTTAAATCCTGGATTTTGGGGACCATAGGAATGAGGTAGCTCTTCCGGTTGTCCAACTGGTACATTCCTGGGGGTTTAAAGCAAAAAGACAGTGAAAAGTACACAGTGAGTAGTAATCGTTTTAGGGTTCACCATTGTGTTTCTGAGAACTAGGGTTGCCATCTGCAAAGGAGGATACATCTGTGAAGGGGGCAGGATGTCATATCTCATACTGACATGTTGGGCCTCTCCCTGAACCCTGGTAAGCATTTGGGGACAATGTTCGCTATCCCCTTTCTGCACTGGGAGTAGACTTTGAGGCTCTTCTTAGTGCTGTAACTCATGATAAGAACACCCAATTACTATTCCCCATCTGGAGTTTTGCTGACTTCGCTTATCTAGTTGAAACAAAGCAAGGTTGTCTCCTGCTTTTCTTAGCCATATATTATTCATTGTTAGCTAGGCCCCAGGCCTCAGACCAAGCTGTGGAATTTAGGCCTGTGTGAAAAGTTCTTAGACAGAGACTATGGCTAAAATTTTTACATATACATTAATGGATTTTGGCCCTTCAAAATCAAACTTTAAAGCTGTAACACATGTTCCCAGACAAAGCTAAATCCAAACATTTTAAGCAGCTGTTGGAGGTAGCCTTCATTTTAGGAACTAAACTAATTAACCTATGTACCAATTAAGCAATTCTGAAATTCCATCAAATGCAAAAGCTAGGCATAAATAATTCATTGCCATTTTTGTGGTTATAAAAAGTTATTAAATGTAATTTTTAATGTCAGATTTGGGGAGGAGAAGAGATGATTTATTTGGATTCTTTTTAAAAACTAACTCCAGTAAGCAGTACATGTGTATTTTCTCCAGCAGACATCTCTCCCAACCCCCACAGCCCAGGTAGTGCTGGGAGACACAGAGATGAACTCTCCTCTTTCCCAGGCCACCACCCCCCAGGAGATCAGTCAATGTGGAATAATCTTTCACTCACTCTTTTGCATGCTCATAACACTTTTCCTGATCTGCCTAAATGTCCCCCCCCTTTTTTTAAAGTTCATCCAATTACTCCTAATTACTCTCCCAGGTATGGAAAATCATCAGCATCATACTTAGAAACTACTCATTTGGAATCCTAGATACGTAAGTAGCACAGGAAATGTTAGAAAGACGCGATCAGGGATTTGGTTGGTGGATTCCTCTGTGCTAACCCCAGGTGCTTTTGTTTTGTTTTTGTTTGCTTGTAACCTTTAAGATGGACCCCAAGAAAGTTATTTTTGGTATTTAATCCCTAACAGCCTGAGTTTTCAGATTTGTTTTCTTTCTTTTGCCAATAAATTTTACCTTTTTAAAGAACCTGATTGGATTTCTGTGTCTTAAGAGGTTTGTGCACATGTTTTTAGTTAGCTGGTGGCAACAACTGATTTCTTTTTCTTTCTCAGCTCTTCCCTGGAGGTGGGGGTGAAAGGGCTTGAGAGTACCTCAAAGGAAGGAATTTCCCAAGTGCGCCCACCTGGCCTCTCAAAGGGGTTCTGCACTTGGGTGGTGGCAGCATTTACCAATCCAAGGTCAGAGAAAAGCTGTAACCTTGGAAGTTTAATTCAAGCCTGGAGTGGCCAGTATTAATTTTGAAAGTTCTTGCAGGGCCCCACATTCTGCACTCGAAGTGCTAGAGTGGGACTATAGTGGGTCACTGATGTGGGTGGTGGCATCAGGAGTACTGTGTTCCCCTGAGAGGAGGAGCCCAGAGCATTGGCACTGCTGTAGGACAATACCCAAGGGAAGGGGCGCCATGGTCTGGGAGGGATGCAGGTCCTGGCATGGTGGAGACGGAAAGGTTGGGTAATGGCGGGTGAGACACCGCCAGAGGAGGGTACTCCAGCGCTGGAAATGAGCTAATTTACAGACTGACCAGCAGGAGGTGCCACGGCAGTGAGTGCGACCTTGTTACACAAAGGAAGAAGGGGAACTATTCGTTAATATCTGAAGAGGCCCGTAATGCTGTTAGAGTAGCTGAGACTCTGCTTCATGGGTTCGAGTAGGACCTGAAACCAGAGGGTCTCAAGGCAGCTAAAGACTTGCTATGAGGGAATCTGAGACAGGTGACTGAGAAGAGAAGAGAAGCCATCTGTAAAGCTGGTGGCTATTTGCCATGTTTGCCAATCAGGATACTGCGTTAGGCCAGCATAGTTACTGAGGGTGTATGTTTGTGGGAGAGAGGCTCACTAGGGGGAATGTGTTTTGTATAACTCTAGACCGCTTGTATAATTATTTCTCAAATAAACTGCTCTGTATTGCAGATAAGGGATTTTGACTTTTCACTGGTGAAAAGGCCTGCCAAACCAGGGGCCGGTAAAGATCCATTTCAATAGCTCCCAAATAAGCATGTTTATTAACTATATACAGTCATACAAGGCCTAGTTTAATACACACTGCTCCTCTGACTAGTTTCTGATGGCTTCTAAAACAGAACAGTGATCACCACTAATCAGCTCACAAACTACTTAAAGGGGTATTACTTTATTCCTATATACTACAATTCTTCTGCTTGGGCTGCCAACTTGACGTGGTGAAGCTTGCATATACTTAAGATGCTAAGAGCAATGCCGTCTGGAGTCCTGTACTCCTGGTAGGGTCACCCATGGCAGTAAAGTCGAAGGCGAGGCACCAGACAAAGTGCAGCCCAACAAAACCCAATACAAGACCGCAATGGTAGAGCAGGCGGATGAAGCAGGATCACCTCTCAGCGGCTTTGAAGGCGGACAAAGGCTGCAACTGAGGAGAATCCCCTGGTCATCTTGGACCTCCTTGCCACCAGACAAAGGTGCCTCTTCTGTCAAGATTTGTGTGGCTGCTGGTGCGCAACAGCTCACCGACATTAAACTATTCACACTCAGGCTTCTTTCACAGAAGACTTTTTTCTCACCCATAAAGTCCTGCGGTGATTTGCAAGTGGTGACGGGGACAGGTGAAGTGATCACCAGGAGTTCCTAGTCACAGACCCATACATAGGCGGTGACTGCAAGATGGTCATCATGTGCCCCTGGACTGGGATGGGGGGCATTTTCAGCAGCAGCAGTTATGACTGAGCAGGTCTTTTTAGGAACCCCTCTGCTCACCCTACTTAGGAAAGGGGATCGAAAAGGTGCCCCGAACATAAGTTATCCCACCATGCCTGACTGGATAACCGCATCCAGGGGGAATCACTCCTAATGTGGTCGAAAAACAAAAATGTTTTTTTGCAACTTGGAATGTCCGTATCCTACTAGATTAATGCAAAAATGAAAGACCTGAACACAGAACAGCATTTGTTGCCCGAGAACTCTCAAGGTACAACACTGACATTGCTGCTGTCAGTGAAACAAGACATGCAGATGAAGGTCACTTGAGGGAAGAGAGCGGTGGTTACATTTTCTTTTGGAAAGGAAAACCAGCAAGCATTAGGCAAATACACGATGTTGGCTTTGTAATCAAGAACCTTCTAATCAACCGCATGACTGAGCTCCCCATCGGCATCAACGAGCCCCTTACGACCCTCTGCATCCAATTGGTCAATAAGTTATTTGCCACTGTCACCAGTGTATATGCACCAACACTTGATGCTGAAGAAGAACCAAAAGATTCCTTCTACACTGACCTTGATACAATTTTGTCATCCATTCCAAAAACAGATAAAATAATCCTCTTAGGAGACTTTAACGCAAGAGTTGGCCGAGATTCTAATATATGGACTAGCACAACTGGGAAGGAAGGAATGGGAAAGATCAATTCTAATGGTATCCTTCTACTCAGCAAATGTGCAGAATATGACCTTGTGATCACAAACACAATCTTCCGACAAAACAACAAGTACATAATGATGTGGCAACATCCCCGCTCAAAACAGTGGCACCTCCTAGACTATGTCATTGTCAGAACACAGGATCTAAGATATGTCCACATCACCAATGTCATGAGAGGAGCCAATGATTGCCAGACTAACCACCGCCTGATAAGATCAGTCATGTCCATCAGGATTGCACTGAAACATTGAAAGCAATCCAAATCACACAGAAGGCAATACAATATCCAAAGATTTCAATCCTCATTGCACCAAGACAACTTCCAAATACTCCTCAGTGAAAAATTGGCCATATGCATACCTGGAAATAACAACACAATTGTCGAAGAAGACTGGGAAGCCCTAAAACAGATTATCCACAAGACTTGCCTGAATCGATTGGCCTTGCTACCCACCACCATCAAGACTGGTTTGACAATAACAACATTGAGATTACAGCCCTTTTGAACCAGAAAAGGAAAGCTTTCTGTGACTGGCAAAACCAACCACTATCAAGTCAGAAGCAGAGCTCTTTCCACCAGCTCAAAGCTAAAGTTCAAAGGAGGATCCAAGAAATCAAAAACAAATGGTGGGAGGACAAAGCAAAAGAAATCCAAACATTTGCTGACAGACATGATATGTCGAGCTTTTTTTGTGAGGCAAAGACCTTCTGTGGACCACGCTCATATGGTCTCACATCTCTGTGATCCAAAGATGATAGTACCCTTCTTAAAAATAATGAATCCATCAAAGAGCACTGGAAGGAACACTACCAAAAGCTTCTAAATCAAGAAGAGACTGTGACTGATGACTGACGATACCATGGATTCCATTCCTCAGCACCCAATCTGGGAAACTCTTGCCAACCCACTGACACCTGATGAGATCTGCAAAGAAATTAAACAAATGAAGGACAATAAAGCACCAGGCCCTGATGGCATATCTTCTGAAGTACTGAAAGTGGGGGGAGCAACATTGACTAACAAGCTTAATTTGCTACTCCTTAAAATCTGGTGAACTGAAGAAATCACAGCTGATTTACGTAATGCTGACATCATCACCATTTTCAAAAAGGAAGACAGGACTGAATCGACTGTGACAACTATTGCCCTCCTCTCTATCGTTGGGAAGATTCTTGCTAGAATCGTACTGAATCGCCTGCTCCCCCTTGAAGAGGAAGTATTTCCAGAGTCCCGGTGCGGCTTTGTTCAGACCATCGAGAGGCACCACTGACATGATTTTCGCAGTCAGGCAGATCCAGGAAAAATGTCAAGAACAACACCAGGAGTTGTATATGGCCTTTATTGATCTGACCAAAGCCTGCAACTCTGTCAACTGTGAGTCTCTGTGGAAAATCATGTCAAAGTTTGGCTGCACAAGCAAATTTATCACCATTGTTAGACTCCTCCATGATCAGATGACTGCCTCTATCCTGTGCAGTGGCTCTACCTCTGAGCCCTTTGTCACTAAACTGGTGTAAAACAAGACTGTGTACTGACACCCACCCTTTACTCCGTTTTCTTAGCAGCTATGAAAATACTAATCCAAGACTGTCTACCACAGGGCATTGGCATCCAATATCAGACTGACAGCAACCTCTTCAAACTCTCTTGTCTCCGTGCCAGAACTAAAGTAACATCAGCAACAATAACTGAACTCCAGTACGCAGATGAGTGTGCTGTAGTCGCTCACTCAAAGGAGAATCTACAAACAGTCCTTAATTGCTTCTCTGAAGCTTACAAAAGTCTAGGACTAATTCTAAACATCATCAAAACAAAAGTTCTCCACCAGCCAGTCCCCGGTTAATCATCAGACCCAGCAAGGAAGATCTACATTGACAAAGAAGAACTGGAAAGTGTAGAACACTTTGCCTACCTTGACAGCCATCTCTCACAGAGGGCAGACATAGATGTCAAGATTCAGCACAGAATCCACTGTGCCAGCCCTTGCCTTGGGCAGACCTTCTCATCAGGTGTTCAACAACCACGACATCAGAACACATGCTAGACTTTTATTTTATAAAGCGGGAGTAATCCCGACCCTCCTCTATGGCTGTGAGACTTGGGTGACCTATAAAAAACACGTGAAAAACCTGGAATGTCAGTACCAGCACTTTCTTTGGAAGATCCTCAATATAAAGTGGGAGGATCATTGCACTAATGCCAGTGTCCACACAGAAGCTAATATCTTCAGCGTTGAGGCCCTGATTATCCAGCACCAGCTGAGGTGGAGCGGACACTGAGTGTGTGTGCCTGCTGTACGTCCAACTTACCAAAGGAGAAAGGAAAAGGGGATGCCAAAAGAAACACTTTAAAGACACCCTCAAAATAAACATCAAGAGATACAGCATTGACACCTCACACTGAGAGACAGCAGCCCAGGATAGGGATGACTGGTAAAGATTTGTCAGAGAGGGAACGTCCACTTTTGAGGAAAAAATACCCTGGCCAAAGCAAAATGCCAGAAAAGAAAGGAAAGACAACTGTCATGCAGCAATCATGGCCCATGTCTGCAATGTTTGCCAACGAGCCTGTGGCTTGAGGATCGGATTCATCAGTCACCTAGGGACCTATGAAAAATAAAACAAGTGAAAGAGACCATCCTCGACCTCGAGGGATTGCTGACGATATACTACAATTAGTTGAAACAGTCTTTAGTGTTGCCATGAGTCTCATACAGCAGCATTGTGGCTTGGTACACTTTCCTTTTCAAGGAATTTAGAGAGCTCTTCATCTCCACTTTTTCCTTTTTAATTCCAAAATTCCATAAAGAAACACCAGGTCTCAGTTTGGCTAAGATTGTGGTAGACCAGAGGCCAGCTCGCACTAAGGCTGTAAGCATCAGCTGAGCACTGACAAATTCATATCTGGAAACCAGTCCAGCTGTCATGCGTGTTAGTATTGTAAAAACAGATCTGAAGATTATATGAATGTGTTCAGCATTTATACTACCTGAAAAGCTAGTAGGATGTTGCATGGATTGTTCTCACTCAGCTATACCCAAGCCTTAGAAAATATTTGCATCAGAAACTTCTGTGACTATATAACTCACCAAACAAGGAAAAGGGCTTGTGTAATGCAAATAATGGGTCATTGTGTGAGATCAAGGATCAAAGAGTTTAAAATGCATTCCTCCTTTCCCTCTCCCACCAGGAAGACAAGACCTGCCTGTAAACTGTTGCTATCAGCTTGATTTCTGAGGAGCAAAGATATAAAAATGCCACACCAAGAAAAAATCAAGGTCTCTCTTTCCTTTTTGGATTCTGACAGGGCCAGATATATTAAGACTGAAGCAGAGATCCCTAGATCTCTGGGTTTGCCCTGAAGGACATTTTGAATTAACAAATCTCTACAACTTTGTTAATCCTAGACCATAGATGGTAGCTCATCTGTGTGTTATATGTCTGTGTTGGATGGTTTTCCCCTCACCCTCTCCCCTGATTCTTGTTATGCAGATAGAAAGCAGAAGACCAGAAGTCCGAAGTGCAGGAAATGTGATATTTATTAGGGTTAGTTCCAAGCAAGCATATTCCAACGCCCTTCACACCAGTTGGGCTTATCTCTATACATGAGCAGAGTTTTCCTCTTCCCCTCCCACAACTACAGTTCTATACGCCGAGAGAACCCCTTCTTCTTCTAATCCCTAGCTCCACACACCGATGGATTTCCCTCTTCTTGGTGTTCTGTTTCCAACTCTGATGATGCAGAGCTTTTACCCCATGTCCCCCTTTCCAGATCTGATGCTGCAGAGCCTTGCCTGTGTCCCTGTTCTCCAGTCCCCCGTTCCCATTCCCCTTCCCCCATTCCCTTCCCCCACTTCTTAGAAAGCCCATATATACCTGCAGTGCATGCCCCTAGTCCCACCCTTTACAATTTATGGTCATGTTCTGTTTTCGAGGATCATGAGTCTCTGTATCCCTTTTGTATCCCATGGGTGGGGTGAAGAGTGAAGTTGTGCTTAGGCCCAAGGCCAGGCTTTACTTTGACCTTTAGTGTTTCTTATGCCTCCCCTCCCCTCCTTTGCCCCGCCTAACTGGGTGTTTGGCTTGGCTTGAGAGAGAAGCCAGGCAGCTTTCCAGTTTATGCTCATATATTACACTCCTCCATAACCTATAACACTTCAGCTCCATCTCTTATCTCTTCCCATTATACTAGCGAACCCATCTGGCCAAGCAGATACTGTTGTAGGAGCAGCAGTGATCTGTATGCTATGTATAACCTGTATGCTCAAAAAGTATGTTACACTCCTCCCCATTTGTCTCCTCTCCCTCTTTGAATACCTGTGAAGTGGCTTTCTCCCACCCCTCCCTCCTGGAATGCTTGTGGGAAGAATGGGCTGCTTAAACAGCTGGAAGATCAGAAGAGCTCCTAGATAGACAAGATGTCTGGGACTCCAATTAGGCAGCACTCACACACCCAATGCATGGACACTCCATGGACACTGGCTGAGGTGGAGTGTGACCAACCAGATGCAGCCAAGTCATCTCCAGTCACAGGCCATGAGGAGCAGGTCCTTAAAAGGGGAAGGGGCCATGTGCTCAGGAGTGCCCTCACAAGCTTGTACCTCCCGTGAAGGCCCTTTGTCCGGACCGCCTGGCCAGTGGTTCGCTGTGTTGCATTCCATCGTGCCTCGGGAAGACTTACCTTCATCACACCATCCATCGCTGTGCTGCGGAACACTTAACTTAAAGGATCCTGACATCTCCAGTGATGAGCCAGTCCTGGGAGCGTGAGTATGTGAGTGTGAATGTGACCCCCCCCTTCTTTTGAGCTTAGCTATCAATATAATAAACGTGCTCCTTTCTGCCAAACTCTAGTGGGTCATTAGTCCTCCCCAAGCTTACTAGCTGACCCAATTTCGGGTAACAGAAACAACAGACAATGTCCCTGCTCCCCTGCCCACACATCAGCAAGGACAATTTCAGGTCAACAAACAGGCCTATAAACTAATAGCCTACTTGCTTTAACCTGTAAATAAATCTGTCATTTATTTTCTTAGTTATTAAATCTGTAGTTAGTTTACTATAGAATTGACTGCCAGTGTTGTCTGTGGTGTGAGGTCTAAGGTGTGAATTGACCTGAGATAAGTGACTGGTCCTTCGGGGATGGAACAACTTGTGTATTTTGGGATTTTTGGAGTAAAGCAATCATTTATGACATAAGTTGATCTGACCAGGTTGGCAAGATCGACTGAAAGGATCAAGGAGATTGTGACTTCATGGTAAGTCAGTTATAGTGCTTCAGAAGTTCACATTTGTCACAGGGTTGGAGAAATCTAATCACAGAAAACACACACGCTAGGAGGTTTCAGAAGCTAGGATTCCCAAACTGTGCAGAAGCCATAGATGGTACCCATGTGACCATAACCTGTCCCAAAGAAGTGCAGATAGATACACTGGCAGAAAAGGATATTCCCTAGTGTTGCAAGCTTTGGAGGACCACTGAGGGAGTTTCATTAATATATGTATTGATAAAGTGCATGAAACCAGGGTTTTTAGAAACTTGAGACTCCTTGACAGTGGGCAGGAAGGTACCCTATTTCTACAGAACAAGGATACCAAAATAGTTACTGTTTCATTATGATTCTGGGGGTCTTGGCCTACCCACTATTCCCCTAGGTTCTTCTTTGAGAGATGTTCCCATGTGTGCTCCACTGTAGGTGCGGCAGGACTTTCACATCTGGAGATGGAGATATTCAATAGCAGTGCCCATCAGGCCACACATGCACACCTCGCCTCCCCCATGCTGTGCACAGGTCATATATATGGTGCTGTATGGTCCAGCCAGACTCGGTTCCTTCTCCTCCGCCTGCGGTCTGGAATGGAACACTTAGCAGAGCCCAAGTTGTTCTTTAGATAGTAGCTTACCTGTTTTCTTCTTATCGTTGTTAGTTTCCCTTTTCTCTTTCTTCCTCCTAAAACAAAACAACCCCCCCCCCCAAAAAAAACACAGTTCTTTCCCACTCGCCTCACACAATCCTCGCTTCTACAAATCTCGCGTTATTAGGGTTACAGCTAGCCTGACTCTTGCTCACATAACAATATGAAATCCCCTTCAAATCCCTGTCAGTTCTTTCTCTACTTCCACACACACCCCTTTTGTGCTTCTAGCACAACAAACCTTCTTAAATCTCCATTTGCATCAAGCCTTGGATTTCAGATTCTGCATCGAATGCTTCAACCTCACGGGTTTTAATTAGATGCAATGACAATGCATGATTAGCATGGACATGAAAGGTATTACTATTATTATATCCTTTACAACAACCATAACATAATCCTAGACTAAACAACAACAATAAAAGCAGTAACATTCCCACAGTAATAATATGATGGGGTTGTTGTACAATTTTAGTCACAAAGCACAATACATCATACTTAGTACATAAAATAGACACTCTATAAGCTGTATGAAAGGCATTCTTTTCAACTTGATATATATTTTGAAGCATGTGAATTTGCCCTTGTAATTCAAAGATTCTTTGAACCTCTGGTAACAGTGAAAGCAAATTTTGAAATCAATCAGGTACTAAACTACCCTGTTTCCCCGAAAATAAGACAGTGTCTTATATTAATTTTTGCTCCCAAAGATGCGCTAGGTCTTATTTTCAGGGGATGTCTTATTTTTCAGAAATGAAAAATGCCTTATTATCGGTGGATGCCTTATTATCGGGGAGGTCTTATTATCGGGGGGATGCCTTATATTACAACGAGAGGCAAAACTGTAAGTAGGCCTTATTTTCGGAGGATGTCTTATTTTCGGGGAAACAGGGTAGTCCAATTAAAGGGTATCTGAAATCTAAGGGCTACTTGTAAAATTCTATCCGCAGGCCAGTAAATAATATCGTTGCCTGCAGCAGTAGTGAGATTAAAATGTATATCTCTCAACGTGGTGGTTTTAACATACACACAGCTATCATTAGCTTGAAAAAGTAGGTGTCCTGTCAGGGTAGTTCCTTGTCCCATACCTTCCCAACAAACTTTGTCAAACACTGTGACAACTTCCCCTTGTTTCAATTCCCTTAACACTAAAGTTGCGGGAGTTCCAAGGGCCAAAATGTCCACTGATTCCCTATTCCAATCCAAATATTGGGTGTTATTCCGGGAGCACTAACAACAAATCAGCTAGGCATTACCAGGTGGTCTAATCTCCCAGATGTCACTGAATAATCCAGTCCCAAATTCATCCTCCCCATGGACCCAGCAGGATTCGGTATGTGGGAGCCCACACCCCTCCTACCAGCCCATATGCTTGGAAGGAGCACTGTGAACGTCCGCACGTCCACCCAGAAACTCTCCAAGTATGTCTCCATGGCCACAGATCAGATGGTACTCCTGAAGTGTCTGTAAGGCAGCGGGCAAGCCTGGTGCTCGAGATCACTCCAAATGGCCATTAGCTGATTATTCAGGAAATCTTGAATTTCTGAACATGCCAGATCCCACTGCAATGCCTTCCCAGCCTCAGTGATATTCAATACCATCTCTGTCAACAACTTTTAGGTCATTGAACTAGGGGCAGAAATAACATGTAACTCACCATGTAACTCTGGCGTCATCTTGTGACTCTTTTCCATATCACACCTCATCACTGTATTCCACACCGGTACTGATGAAAGCTTACCCACAGGAATTCACACAACTGTCAGTCCTCACTATATCTGACACTTGAGATTCTCCACTTCTCAGACAGGAGCTATCCCAAGTCTCATGCACTTCACGATCAAGACACTCTTTACTCTCACCCACAAGACGGCACCTCCTCCTTTCCCTAGTGATGTCGACATCAGGGCAATTGGCATCCACTTACACCCTTGCCCTGATGCAGTTCAGGGCACCCAGCCTTTTCAGGGGCCCCTGTGGATGCAACCACTTATTGCCTTTCCCCCTAATTGGCCATATTGGGACCCCTGGGCCAAGTATAGGGCACAATTCAGTTATGCCCCACTGCTGCAAACACACCGACCTCCATCCATCCCCTCAATAATCTCTTGACCTCCAGAACCACAGCCTATGCAAATACCATCACTGGAGGAGGAACTGGAAGGAGAGCAGGATGAGGAGCTACCTCTGGTCCTCCATTTCTCTTCATCTTCACCTGATGAAGCCATCATGCCACCATTTCCCACAGAGGCTGATGATTTTTGTCACTTTCAGGAATTGTTTTGCAGAGTGGCTGACTCCCTAAACATCTCACTCCATGAGGTCAAGGAACAACAACACAAACTGATTAACATTCTTCATACCTCCTCTACAACAAAAATTGCCCTACCTATTAACAGTGCACTACTTGAACCTGCACATTTTCTTTGTCAGACTCCAGGGTCTATCTCCCCTACATGCAAAAGGACCAATAGGAAATATTATGTACCTGACCAAGATTGGAAATGTTTAGATCTCCTGGGCAGAAAATCCTATTAGTTTGCTACCCTCCAATTTCAAATTTCCAACTATGAGGCCCTCATGGCCAAATACAATTATAGAAATTATTCTAAGCTGGAGGAGCTTTGCCAGGATCTGCCAAAGGCAAAAATGGAACAATTCCTGCCCCTCATTTTGGAAGGTCACTTAATAGCCCTCACAGCCTTGCAGGTCTCCATGAACTCAGCTGACACAGCTGCCCGATCCATTGCTATCATGGTAGTAATGTGACGTTCACAGTGCTTGCACCTTTCAGGATTCCCTAAGGTGGTGCAAAATGCGGTCAATGATCTCCTGTTTGAGGGACAAAAACTCTTTTCTGAGTGCACGGATAACTCCTTACACTCACTGAAAGACTCTCGAGCCACTCTAAAATCCCTTGGTATATACACACCACAGCCAAAATGAAGATCGGGAAAATAACAGCTCCCTCCACAATCTCCCCCCTGAGCCACACTACCTACAGCAGCAGTTTGACAACCAACGCAGTCATCACTGAGCTCAGACAATCGCCTGCACGAGGGGCACCTTCTCAAACACCCTCTAATAAGCAGCAAATTTGAAGGTGTGGCTGAGGTCCAGAGAACCTTCTGCCTGCTCCAGTTGCCCCTACTATTTGTAATGCTATCTATACACCAACAGTTTGGCAACCGCCTTGCTCCATTTTTATCATCTTGGATGCTCATTACCTCATACAGATGGGTCCTGGAATAGTAAAGGAAGGTTACTCCATCCCCTTCCTAGCTATACCACCCCACCAACCACCTCCACCTCCCTCTTCGGGGTCCCCTTTCACTAGCCCATCCTGGAGAGGGAGGTGAGACATCTTCTACAACTGTGAGCCATAGAACTGTTCCCTCCACAGCATAGAGAACGCGGTTTCTACTCCTATTACTTCCTGGTATAAAAGAAGTCTGGTGGTTTGCGCCACATCCTAGACTTCTGCAATCTCAACAAGTTTGTCAAACTACAGCAGTTCAAGTTGGTCACCCTATCCACCACCATCTCAGCACTGGAACAGGTGATTTGTTCTCAACCCTTGACCTACAGGATGTATACTTTCATATTGCAGTACACCCTGCTCACAGACTTTTCCTACCATTCATCGTTGTCCATGGTCACTACCAGTACATGATACTACCCTTTGGACTACCCAGAGCTCTGGGAGTTTTTTCCAAGGTACTCGCAATGGTCGCAGCCTTCCTCCGCAAACAGGCATCACCATTTTCTCATATCTAGATGACTGTCTTCTCAAAGCGTGATCCAAGATTGAAGCACTCTGAGCGGTTCATACTACAATGACCCTCTTTACAAAACTGGGCCTCCTTGTTAATTTCAAAAAGTCTGCACTAACCCCAGTGCAAACACTGGAATTCATTAGTGCTGTACTCAATGTGAAGTGGGCAAGAGTGTTTTTACCACCTCACACGTTCACAGTGATAACACAACTAGTCTCAACTGCCCAAGCATACCCCCCAAATCCCAGCACATATATGTCACCAATCTCTGGGCCATATGGCTACTTTTGTGGTCTAAAATGTGAGGCTGCACATGCGGTGTCTTCAGGGCTGGCTCTGTACGGTATATCTTCCTCACAAACACAGCGTGCAAAAACTCCTGTCCATGCCAACCCAGGTCAAGGACTCACTAATTAATTTCATTAATTGCACCCTCAGCAAGTTTGCAGAAGACACTAAGCTGCGGGGAGAGGTAGATACGCTGGAGGGTAGGGATAGGGTCCAGAGTGACCTAGACAAATTGGAGGATTGGGCCAAAAGAAATCTGATGAGGTTCAACAAGGACAAGTGCAGAGTCCTGCACTTAGGAAGGAAGAATCACATCCACCGCTACAGGCTGGGGACCAACTGGCTAAGTAGCAGTTCTGTAGAAAAGGACCTGGGGATTACAGTGGATGAGAAGCTGGATATGAGTCAGCAGTGTGCCCTCATTGCCAAGAAGACCAATGGCATATTGGGCTGTATTAGTAGGAGCATTGCCAGCAGATCGAGGGAAGTGATTATTCCTCTCTATTCAGCACTGATGAGGCCACACCTGGAGTATTGCTTCCAGTTTTGGTCACCCCACTACAGAAAGGGTGTGGACAAACTGGAGAGAGTTCAGAAGAGGGCAATGGAAATGATTAGGGGGGCTGCAGTACATGACTTATGAGAAGAGGCTGAGGGAACTGGGGTTATTTAGTCTGCAGAAGAGAAGAGTGAGGGGGGATTTGATAGCAGCCTTCAACTACCTGAAGGGGGGTTCCAAAGAGGATGGAGCAAGGCTGTTCTCAGTGGTGGTAGATGACAGAACAAGAAGCAGTTGTCTCAAGTTGCAGTGTGGGAGGTCTAGGTTGGATATTAGGAAACACTGTTTCACTAGGAGGGTGGCAAAGCACTGGAATGGGTTACTTAGGGAGGTGGTGGAATCTCCATCCTTAGAGGTTTTTAAGGCCCAGCTTGACAAAGCCTTGGCTGGGATGATTTAGTTGGTGTTGGTCCTGCTTTGAGCAGGAGATTGGACTAGATGACCTCCTGAGGTCTCTTCCAACCCTAATATTCTATGATTCTACTTTGGTGGACGTGCCCTGAAAATGTCTGTGCTGGGGTCACTTTTCTTCAGCCTCCACCTACTGTGATATTTACCACTGATGCCTCCCTCCTCGGCTGGGGAGCACATCTATGCAAGCACACTATACAGGGCAGATGGATGCCCACTGAGTCCATATTACACATCAACCTCCTGGAACTAAGGGTGGTTCACAATCCCTACCGACATTTCCTACCAAACTGTACAAGTAATGACAGACAACCGCGCTTGCATGTATTACACCAACAAGCAAGGAGGTGTAGGTCCAATTCCCTATGCTAAGAAGCGATCAAGCTATGGAATTGATGTATTCACAATGGTATCTCCATCTCTGCTGCATCTCTCCCTGGACATCAGAACACCATGGTGGATATGCTGAGCAGAACCTTGTCACACAAGCATGAACGGCAGCTCGACGTGAGAAGAGTCCGACCTATATTCTGTCGATGGGGTCACCCCACCATAAACCTTTTTGCCACTCACAAGAACACCCACTGCCCTCAGTGCTGCTCCAGAGCAGGCCCAGAATGGGGATTCACTATGGGATGAATTCCTTATGAACTGAAACATGACACTTCTCTATGCCTTCCCTCCCTATCCCCTACTGTTCTGAATATTATGCAAGATACAGGAAAATCAAGCTCTGGTTATACTAATAGCACCAACGTGGCCATGACCATGTACCTGCTTCATATGATGCTCTCTCAACCTATAGACCTTCCCCCAGCATTGTGGTTCCTCTCTCAGGACAGGGGATGCATTCATCATCCTAATCTACAGCTGCTCCCCATGAAAGCTTGGCTCCTTCGTGGCTCCGGCGTTTGGAAATAACCTCATCAGATTCAGTAAAACACATCTTGATAAATAGCAGCTGTGATTCTACCAGACGTACCTATTCCCACAAGTGGAACGGGTTCCAACTTCGGTATGCCGACAGACAGGTCGATGCAGCCTGCGCTTCATTACCGCTCACATTGGACTACCTCCTTCAACTCAAACAGCACAGATTGGCTTTTAGTTCTCTTAGAGTGCACCTGGCTGCAATTACCACATCCACTGCCCTGTCGAGGGATATTCAGTATTTGCACACCCCCTTGTCAAATGTTTTCTTAAGGGTGTTTGAAACCTATACCCTAATATATGTCTCACCCCTCCACTTTGACCCCAGCCTAGTCATATACTCTCTGACTAGACCTCCATTTGAGCCAATGTCAACCTCTCACATCTTCATCTAGCAATGAAAACTGCCTTCCTCATCGCCATTACATCAGCATGACATGTGGAAGAAATATCAGCCCTAATAGCATACCCAACATATACAATGTTTTATAGGGACAAAGTGACCCATCCTTCCATCTAAACGAGCCTATACACCTCCCCTCCTTCTTTTCCAAACTACACAATAATTACCAAGAAGTGGCTGTCCACACCTTAGATCTGAGATGTGCATTGTCCTTCTACTTGGATAGAACCAAACCATTCAGAAAATCGCCATGCCTGTTCATATCTGTCGCCGAAGGTTCTAAATGCTTCGCTATAGCTAAACACCGCCTCTGTAAGTGGATTTCACAGTGCATAGGCCTGTCTTATGACCTTCATAAATAAGCAACCACCTGCATTATGAGGACATACTCTACACAAGCGCTCTCAACCACCATTGCATTCCTCAATAATGTTCCCATAACAGATATATGCTGGGCTGTCACGTGGGCATCCTCTGATACGTTCGCCCAACAACAAGGATTCCTCTGCAGACACCATTCTTGGATATATCTCAGCAATACCAGCCACTCAGAAACGCCAAGTTTCCAGCTAGGGACATTGCTTTATTGTCACCTACAGTGGCACACCCATGGGGACATCGTTCAAAGAAGAAGAGAGGGTTACGCACTTTGTGCAGTAACTGAGGTTCTTGGAGATGTGTCCCCCCCATGGGTCTTCCACTACCTGCCCTCCTCCCCTCTGCTTCAGAGCTTAATGTTTGGGCTCTGCATCAGAGAAGGAACTGAGGGCGGTCGGACCTCACAGCCCTATATATATGACTTGTGCACAGGGCAGGGGAGGGGAGGTGCACATGTGCCATCCAACAGGCACTGTTATTGAAGATATCTGATTCCAGATGCAAAGGTGCTGCCGCACTTACAGTGGAGCACCCATTGGGACACACATGTCAAAGACCCTCAACTACTGCACAAGCTGAGTAACCCTCTCCAATGAAAGTTTACCCCAGTAGAAGGCAGCCAGGTAGAAGACAGTGACTACACCCTCATCAGATGCAGGATGGTGGTGGAGTGTGCCTTTGGAAGGCTGAAAGCCAGTTGAGATGCCTACTCATTCACAATGACTGCTCAGTACCCTCCCCAGTGTTGCTTCTGTCACTGGTACCTGTTGCATTCTCCATTCAACATTTGTGAAAACAAAGGAGGGAGAATTAATCCTGCATAGGCAGCAGGGATAGAACCTTTGCAAGATGCTTTATGCCAGCCTGAAACCAGAGCTTGGGGCCTTAGTTCTGGAAATGGGCAAGCACTGCAAATTAGAAATGTGCTGGGCTTTCATATGCTGGATTTGTAAGAGGAGTGATTTGTACACTAATCACTTGCAATGTGGCAGGAGGAGAAGCCTGTGATGGGGCCAGATACCCCACCCAGCCAGACATACCCTGCCAGCTGAGGGAAGTACTGGAGGGTTCCTCTGATGCTGCTTTTGCTTTTATGAAGGGGAGAGGGGACCTCTGAGCAGCTTCCAAGGGAAAGCAGGGTCCCCTGCTGATACCCCTGCTTGTAAGGGAAGGAAGCCCCTGCCTGCCAAGGAGGACATGTGACAGCCCCTTCAGCAGATAACTCTAGTGTGATTAGCCCTGGGACACAGCATATGGATGGAAACCTGGTACAGGGATGGGACCATGGCAGGAAGGGTCAATGTCATGGTGTGCCTACTTCCCTGGATTGCCCTATCCTGGCCCTGCCTGCTGCTTCTGTCAGGGAAATTACCAGACCTTCAGCAGCCTACCCCATACTCAGTATTGACAGCTCTCACATTTTTTTGGTGAGTCACAGGGATTTTGGCTGGGGCTGGAGCCCGTCTGGTGATGATAGGAGAAACTCCAGCCTTATAATTAATTTGAGCTCTGCCTTTGGGAAATCCCCCTATGATTGGCTGATTGCTCCACCTGCTGGCCTTCTGGGGCAGAGCAACCAATCAGAGCTGCTTAGGAAGAGCTCTCCCCACTCCCAGCCCCTCCCTTCCATAACTGGAAGCCATTCTCATAGGAGCAGGGGGAGCAGAAAGAACGCAGCAGCTTAGGGCTGTGAGCAATGAGGCTGGGATAGATGGCACGTCTACTCCTGCCGCCTCCCTCCCAACAACATCTGGCCTAGGAAGGCACAGGAGTGGGTGAAGAGCTCTTGGAGCCAAGTCCCTCACCCCAGCCTGGGATAGGGTGACCAGATCACCCAAGTCAAATATCGGGATGCGGGGGGGGGGGGGGGGGGAGGGGAAGAGGCAAAAAAAAGAAAAAACCCTTCCTCCGCAAGCGCTGGAGGGAGGCCCGGGAGACTCAAGGGAAGCGCGGGGCCGGGGTGAGTGAGAGTCCGGCCTGGCCCCGAGCAGGCAGGACTCAGTTGGGTGGTAGGGAGAGGACGGGGGCGGCCCGTGGGGCCAGGCGGCGGCTGTTCTCACCCCCAGGCAGCGGGACTCGGGAGCAGCCGCTGCTGCAGCTCCCACTGCCGCGGGGGAGGAAGCGGCCATGGCGCTTGGCGGCTGCGGCTCTGGTGCCCCCGAACCCCCCGATCCGGGGCCTGCTGCGGGGACCCAGCAGCGCGCACGCTGCGCCCAGCCCCTGGCCAGTCGCGTCTGGGCTGCTGCCCAGCTGGTGCTATCCTGCAGCGGCCCCGGAGTGGGGGCAGCAGGCCCCAGCCCCCCCCGTCCCGCTCGGGTCCCGCAGGGGTATGAACGGGGCTGGGCTGCCGATGCCTCCGCCCCGGGACTGCCGCGGGATAGCACCAGCTGGGAGGGGGAGGAACGGTGAGCCTGGGGAAGAGGCAGGGATTCGGGGAGGGAGCCAATCGGGGGAGGCAATAAAGTCATTGTTTTTTCACATTCATGCATTCTTTATTAATTCCTCACACAAGTAGGGGGATAATTGCCAAGGTAGCCTGGATGGGTGGGAGAGGAGGGATGGAAAAGGACACCCTGCATTTTAAAACTGTAACTCTTATTGAAGGCCAGCCTTCTGATGCTTGGGCGATCATCTGGGGTGGAGTGACTGGGTGGCCGGAGGCCCCCCCACCGTGTTATTGGGCGTCTGGGTGAGGATGCTATGGAACTTGGGGAGGAGGGCTGTTGGTTAAACAGGGGCTGTAGCGGCGGTCTCTGCTCCTGCTGCCTTTCCTGCAGCTCAACCATACGCTGGAGCATATCAGTTTGATGCTCCAGCAGACGGAGCATTGACTCTTGCCGTCTGTCTGCAAGCTGATGCCACCTATCATCTTCAGCCCGCCACTTGCTCTTTTCATCCCGCCATTCAGCCCGCCACCTCTCCTCTTGTTCATATTGTGCTTTTCTCATGTCTGACATTGACTGCCTCCACGCATTCTGCTGTGCTCTATCAGCGTGGGAGGACATCTGGAGCTCCGTGAACATATCATCCCGCGTCCTCCGTTTTCTCTTTCTAATGTTCACTAGCCTCTGCGAAGGAGAAACATTTGCAGCTGGTGGAGGAGAAGGGAGAGGTGGTTAAAAAAAGACACATTTTAGAGAACAATGAGTACACTCTTTCGTTACAAGGTCGCATTTTTCCTCTGCCTGCCGGTTTGGTATGAGAGATCACTCACGCAGTGCCCCAGGCAACATATTTCGGCTTGCAGGCAGCCATGGTAAGCCACAGTCTTTTGGCTTTTTTAACCTTCTTAACATGCGGGAAAGGTTTCAAACAGCAGCGCATTTCCCATATCAAGGATGAATTGGGTTGGCCATTTAAAATGGGTTTTCAATGTAAAAGGAGGGGCTGCGGTTTCCGGGTTAACATGCGGCACAAACCCAAGTAAACCACCCCCCAACACACACACCCGATTCTCTGGGATGATCACTTCACCCCTCCCCCCACCGCGTGGTTAACAGCGGGGAACATTTCTGTTCAGAAGAGCAGGAACGGGCACCTCTGAATGTCCCCTTAACAAAATCACCCCATTTCAACCAGGTGACCGTGAATGATATCACTCTCCTGAGGATAACAAAGAGAGATAAGGAATGGATATTGTCTGCATGCCAGCAAACACCGGGACCATATGCTGCCATGCTTTGTTATGCAATGATTCCAGACTACGTGCTACTGGCCTGGCGTGGTAAAATGTCCTACCATGGCGGACGGGATAAGGCAGCCCTCCCCAGAAACCTTTTGCAAAGGCTTTGGGAGTACATGAAGGAGAGCTTTCTGGAGATGTCCCTGGAGGATTTCCGCTCCATCCCCATACACGTTAACAGACTTTTCCAGTAGATGTACTGGCCGCGATTGCCAGGGCAAATTAATCATTAATCATTAAACATGCTTGCTTTTAAACCATGTGTAATATTTACAAAGGTACACTCACCAGAGGTCTCCTGTGTGCCCTGAGGGTCTTGGGTGAGTTCGGGGGTTACTGGTTCCAGGTCCAGGGTGACAAACATATCCTGGCTGTTGGGGAAACCGGTTTCTCCGCTTCCTTGCTGCTGTGAGCTACCTACAGTACCTCCATCCTCATCTTCCTCATTCCCCGAACCGTCTTCCCTGTGTGTTTCTCCATTGATGGAGTCATAGCACACGGTTGGGGTAGTGGTGGCTGCACACCCTAGAATGGCATGCAGCTCCGCGTAGAAGCGGCAAGTTTGCGGCTCTGCCCCGGACCTTCCATTTGCTTCTCTGGCTTTGTGGTAGGCTTGCCGTAGCTCCTTAACTTTCACGCGGCACTGCTGTGTGTCCCTGTTATGGCCCCGGTCCTTCATGGCCTTGGAGACCTTTTCTAATACTTTGCCATTTCTTTTACTGCTACGGAGTTCAGCTAGCACTGATTCATCTCCCCATATGGTGAGCAGATCCCGTACCTCCCGTTCGGTCCATGCTGGAGCTCTTTTGCGATCCTGGGACTCCATCACGGTTACCTGTGCTGATGAGTTCTGCGTGGTCACCTGTGCTCTCCACGCTGGGCAAACAGGAAATGAAATTCAAACATTCGCGGGTCTTTTCCTGTCTACCTGGTCAGTGCATCTGAGTTGAGAGTGCTGTCCAGAGCGGTCACAATGAAGCACTGTGGGATAGCTCCCGGAGGCCAATAACGTCGAATTCCGTCCACACTACCCCAATTCCGACCCGCAAAGGCTGATTTTATCGCTAATCCCCTCGTCGAAGGTGGTGTAAAGAAACCGGTTTAAAGGGCCCTTTAAGTCGAAAGAAAGGGCTTCGTTGTGTGGACGTGTCCAGGCTTAATTCGATTTAACGCTGCTAAAGTCGACCTAAACCCATAGTGTAGACCAGGCCTAAGGTGCCACAAGTACTCCTGTTCTTTTTGCGGATACAGACTAACACGGCTGCTACTTTGAAAACAACACTGTGACCCCAGGAGAAAGAGCTTTAATCACACCACTATGTGCCAGATTTTCCAAGGAACTCAGCACCCACCACTGGGGCTGGATGTTCAAGGGGACTGAAAGTCCCATTTACCCAGGGTGCTGAGCTCTTCTGAAAATCCGACCATAGAAGTCACAAGCTACTGCATGCTGAGCACTTTAGAAAGCCTGGCCCGATGTGAAAGGACACCTGTGAAAGGAGCCCACTTGTAACTTACCCCAGTTTCTGCAGTTTGAGTGTTTCAGTCCTTCACACAACTGTTTCACACCTGAATTGTCCATTGTTTTTTCTCCCAGGATCAGCTCTGTCAGCGTCTGGTTGGTGCTGAGAGCAGAGGCAAGATCCCCACAACAAGCAGCTGTGAAATGGCAACCACTCAGTCTGCAGGAGCCAGAGATATACAAAGATTTGTGACTGCTTATTTTTGCCCCATTCGCTGGCATCAGCAGTCTTCATTCTAGGCATGAATGTTGTGCCTGGCTGCCTGTGACCCCAGTGGGATGTTCCAGCAGCCAGGGATAAACCACTGTGCTCTGAGAGGAGCCTTTGGGATTATTCATAAATTCCAAGGCCAGAAGGGGCCACTGTGATCATCTGCTCTGACCTGCAGTATAGGACTTCCCCCAAACAATTCCTGTTTGAACTAGAGCAGAGCTTTTAGACAAAAATATTCAAACTTGATTTTAAAATTGGCAGTGACAGAGAATCCACCACAACCCTTGGTAAATTGTTCCAGTGGTTAGCTATTCTCACTAAACCTTATTTCCAGTCTGAATTTGTCTAGCTTCAACTTCCAGCATTTGAACCTGTTATACTTTCCTCTGCCAGACTGGAGAGCCCATTATCAAATATTTGTTCCCCATGAGGTACTTGGACACTGTGATCATGTCTCCCCTTATCCTTCTCTTTCCCAAGCTAAGTGGATTGAACTCTGTCACTATCAGGCAGGTTTTCCAATCCTTGCATTATTCTCATGGCTCTTCTCAGGACCCTCTCCAATTTATCAACATCCTTCTTGGACTGTGGGCATGAGAACTAGACACAATATTCCAGCAGCTGTCACACCAGAGCCAAATACAGAGGTAAAATAACCTCGACTCCTACTCGAGATTCTTCTGTTTATACATCCATTAGCGCTTTTGGCCACAGCATCGCCCTGGAGCTCATGCTTAGCTGATTATCCACTGTACCCCCTCAAGTCTTTTTCAGAGTCACTGCTTCCCAGGATAGGGTTCCCCACCCTATAAGTGTGGCCTACATTCTTTGTTCCTAGAGGTACACGTTTCTATTGGTCTGTACTAAAATGCACATATTGTTCACTTGCGCCCAATTTCCCAAGCAAGACAGATCCCTCTGTAGCAGTGACTTGTGCTCTAAATCTCTACATTATTTCCCATTTTGCTATTTTTGTGTTATCTGTAAACTTTATCAGTGATACTATGTTGTCTGCCAGGTCATTGATAAAAATGTTACAAAGCATAGGGCCAAGAACTGTGGGACCCCAATAGAAACACACCCTCACGACTTAAACACTACAAGCCCTGGAGGGAATACTTTACCATGTGCAGGTATTGTGTCAGTTACTATGTGTTCTATATGTGATTGTTCAGATGAGTTGAAGGGAAAGGTAGATTGAGGGTCTATTTCTAATGGGTGGGGTAATCCTAACAATAGCCTGTAATGACCTGCTGGTTCCCTACTGGATACTGCCCCCTCTAGAATGGTATGAAGAGAAAGGACTAAGCCCTAGGCTATTCTGATAGAGGACGGACCTAGATTAGCCTCTCACCAGCAGGGGGCGCTGTGTTAACCAGAATGACAAGGAAAGAGATGTGACATCCTGTGGACAGAAGGGATCAGGCCGGGAGAGAGAGATGGCCAGTGTGGGTGAGAGGGAGCAGCAGGCTGCAGGCAGCGAGGACAAAAAGCCGGGCAGTGATATCCTGAGATCCAGGGCAAGGAGGCAGGTGGGAAGGTGAGAGCTGATCAGGGAAGCTGGCTGTGGCTGGCGGGCTGGGAGCAGCAGCACCAGGACATGTGGGGGTGGAGCAGCCTGCAAGCAGGAGGTGAGAGGCAATTGCTAAGGCTGGGTGACAGGAGGACACCAGAGATGACAGGGCTGAGCTCTGGCCAGTGGGATTACGGACAAGCCCTAAATTGTCTGCCATGAAAAGGATGAGCCAGAAAGGCCAATGGAAAGGGGTGGCACATCTGGGTCTTCGGCGGCAATTTGGCAGCGGGTCCCTCACTCCCTCTTCGCCGCTTGGGGCAGTAAAAAAGCTGGAGCCAGCCCTACATAGAGGCTATAGAGCTGCTCAGCTGACTTCCTGAGGATTCCCCTGCACTGGAGAATCCCCAGGTGCCTGAGAGCTGGCACCGTGGCTCCTATTCACCCCACTGCTGTCCCCAGTGCAGGGGCTGAGAGCAAGGGAAAGGAGGGGAGGCAGGAGTTCAGCTGACCCTGGCGATCCCTGGTTGCTGGAACATCCCACTGGAGTCACAGGCAGCCGGGCACTACTTAGAGCAGCGCTGCAGGTTCTCTAAGTCACGCCAGGCCCCACGGTGAGGGGAACACACAGGTAGCTGACAGCCATGTGTGAACCTTCCACCCTCTTCCCTTAACTCTGTCTCTGAGCCAATTACATCACAAACAGCATGTGATTAAACTTCAGTGCTGGAGTCCCCACCTGCTGTGTGTTAAGGGCTGGCAGTAGGAATCAGCCACTGCTCACAGCCTTGCCCCACAGGGACTTGAATTTACTCCTTCCTGAACAATGTCACAGAGAATGGAAATCAGTGGCAGCTGGGAGTGGAAGTGGGGGAGGGGGATGGAGTCAATACTGAGAAGGGAAAGGGAAATGTTTCAAGCAGCACATGCAGGTGTGTGGATATAGATACTGACCAAGAGGGAGGTGATGCCAGGGAGCCAGTGCACATGGGGCAGGGAGCAGGGTGTGGGCTCCAGGAGGCAGGGGAGCAGAGGCAGGAAGAGGAGCTGATGCAGCAGGATGAGAATGAGGAGGAGCTGAAGAGGCCAGACCAGCAAGGGAGTGGTAGGGAGATACAAGAGGGAATTGAGCAGGTGTGATCAGGCATGGGGCAGACAAGCCCAATGGGGAGTCCTTTCTGGAGCCCAGGAGGACGTACAGCAGCTGTTTGCTGGTTCATGGGCACCCAGTTGGCCACATGGAGCACTGGATGACAGGGACAGGCAGAGAGGGAAGAGCTGCTGCTTTGTAACTCCAAAGGGTTTGTAGTACCCAGAAGTGCTGCAATGATGGTGCCAGGGCAGGGTGCCATGGCACGTTGCTTCCACACTAGCTGTCTGACTACAGGGCAGTTTTACCCTGTATCGAGTTTTACCCTGTATCCACAGAACTGGGTCTATCTTTGCAGTTTCGATGCCCTCTGGGTACTTATACCACAATTCTTGGCACAGCAATGGATTGTGAGAAATCAGGCAACGCATTCTGGGAGCCATAGGCAGTTATGGGAGATGGGGTCAAACACCCATAACTCGCCAGGCAGTGTGACCATTTCCATTTCCTACTCCCATAGTCTCACCCCAGCTGGACAAAGAGGACTCACTGTCTGCTCAGAGCAAAGCAGGAGCAAAGTGTGACAGCACCAAACACCAGGAAATGAATCTGTCTGTCCAGAGCATGGTCCCTCCACAGCGCCCCCTTGGGATACAAGGGTGTTTTATACTCACCCAGCCCCTTGTCAGCCAGCACCAGGCTGTCAGCAGTACAGGCTGAGACAGAAACTCACCTCTCTGACTGGTTCCACGGAAGCTAACCCCTTCTAGGCCCAGAGAAGGATAAAACTCCAAGAAAAGCAAACAGCTGGTCCCAAATGTGTCATGGGCCTTCCCCCCATTAACCCTGACCCAGTGCGGGAGAGGACTAGATGACCTCTTGAGGTCCCTTCAGCCCTACAAAGACCTTAACAGCAGAACAGGCAGATGAAGCTGGATCATCCCTCAACAGCAAGGTAGGCAGATGAAGGATGCAATGGAGGAGAAACCCCTGCTTGTCTTGGACTTCCTTGCCACCGGACACAGGTGCCTCTTCCGCCAAGATTTGTGTGGTTGCCGGTGTGCAACGGCTCCCCTACATTAAACTACTTACACGCGGGCTTCTTTCACAGGAAAAACTTTTATAAAACCTATGGAAGAGTCATCCTCGACCTCCAGGGATTGAGGATGACAATAACAACAACATGTCTGTGACTCCTTCAGGGAGCCTCTGGCCAGCCACAGCCGAGCTCAGTGTCCTCTAGGCACCCCCAGAAAGTGTCCTGAGACAACTGTTTCTAGCCCAACTCACCTTCCTCTCAGGATGCCTGAACCATCCGCAGTCATGGGAGCAGGCTCTGTCCTCGGCCAGGCCTCACCCTAGGAGTTGGGGACTAGAGGTTTGTGCTCCTCCCAGAGCCACCTCCTGCAGAGCCGGGCTTCCCCCCTTTGAACCGTCCCTCCAGTCCTGACATGCCTGGCAGGTGCGGCAGCACAGGGCTACTTGAACCCATGGCAGCTCCCTAACCCCTTCATGTCTGGGGCGGGATCTGGACACCCATCTTCACACCAGCCTTGCTCAGATGCAGCTGTGTGGACGTGGGGCCGTGCAGGGGAGAATCACCTAGAGTGTGTTAGGGCTAAATTCCATTTTGAATTACCCCTGTGCAGCCCCTTTGGCTTCTGCAGGAACAACCCTGTGCTGGCAGGAAGATCCTGGGTCTTGTCCATGTGTAATCTCTATGGTCAGTGGAGCTGCACGGATGTAACTGAGGGCAGAATTTGGCCCTTGTGACCCAGCAACATATTGGCTCCATCCCAGTCCTGTAAGAGAGGAGTTACCATATAAACCAGTCCAGGTTTAACAGGATAAGCTTCTGCATGTCCTGCTCAAATTGCTACAAATTCACATACTGAAAAATCCAATTGATGGCTGCTGAGCTAAGTTGCCTTTGGTATAGAGGGAAACAAATATACACTTCTTCAGAGAGCAGAAACATGTTAAAAGCAGACATAAGATGCTCTACACATTCCCCAGAGAAGGATGAGAGATGAGGAGCATTTGAAAACAGGTGAGTGACACCTTCTCTACACTCTCATTGCTAGTCACCCCTCAGCCAGGCATTACTGTCCCTCCAAGCACCTGGAGGCAGACAGAGCCTACGAAAATCCACCTCCACATGCACTGGAGGCTCAGATTTTGTGTCCAATAACTTCACCAGGAGTCCTGGGACTCTCCCTAAAATATCTCACCCTTCTGCGTTGTTTTCAACTCTTTTTATAAGACTGCACTGTATGAGAAAGCTGCAGAGGTGCCACTGAGCATGTAATGGATCTTCATCCACACTCACAGTTTGTGAACTAGCTTAGGACTCTCCCTGAGGCCACTTTTCAATTACAGCGGGGGGAGGGGGAGGGGAGAGCAGTTCTATTGCAGTTGTCATGAACAGCTGAGTTTTGAAAGTGCTTTAAAATCCACTTGTGTAATTAGCTAAGCCTGGAAATTGCTAGGCTAGTAGAAGGTCCAGGGTAGAGTTTGTGGTTCAAATTTGGACTCATTTGGTCAAGAGGTTCCCACATTACATCATTCCCTGTCCACCACATGAACAACCGTCTTTCAAAATGCAATAGTCTTCTAACACTTCTTAGCACTGAGCTAAAGAAAGTTCAGTCCTCCTCCTACCTGGTCAAGCCCACAAACAAGTACACACTCTGTGTGTGTGTGTGTGGGGGTATCTTAATTGTTATCTAATGGGGCCTGCATGTGTGTTGTATCTGTATGAGCAAGGGAGTGGTTGTGAGGTGAGCTTGTTCACTTGTCCCTCCTCAGTCATGCACCAGGCTTAACTAAAGCAGCAACATCTGTCTAGTCACATGGGGCGCCTGTTAGGGTTTTTTAAAATACCAGGTGATCGACCGTGTTGTCCTTAGCCATCTCTCTGTCCTGCTCCTTTGTTCTTCCCTCCCACCTGGATATTTCAGGTCCTTTTTTGTCGCCCTCACCACTTTTCAGAAAAAGCCAGGAGCACCCAGAGAATGGGGGGGGGGGGGAAAACACACCCCTCCCCCTTTTAGCCAATCAAACTGTCATTTTGCCAGCACACACCTCTGAAAGTATTGACTGGAATGGATAAGAAATTGGGACCATGAGAAAATTTCTGTGAAACATCCCTGAGGACTCCCCCCCCCCCCAGCTCTGGAGAATGGGAAAATTCTTTTGCATTTAGTAGAAATTCTAAAAGTGCAGAATTATTTCTTGATACATGATCTTTATTGAACTCCAGCAAAACTGACACAAATATACATCCAGGATAAGCCTCTGTTAGAGATGGATACAGAAAAATGATGACTTAATAGCTGTGGAGTTGTGTAAAATTACAACCCCTTTGTAAATATACACGTAATAGTATGAACCATTGTAAGAGAAGGACAGTTCCCCTTCGGACCCAAGGATAGTTCTTGAGTCTCCCCCCTGCACTGACAGACTGAAAAGGGGAGGTTTCCAGACCCCTCCATCTCATAATCCCGCATCTCTACCTCCCCCGATCCCCTTTCTCCCTCCTGCCCCCCCCCCACTTTTCCCTGAAAACAGCTACCTCACTGCACAGTGAGAATAGAGCAAACCCAGCTCCTACTCCTAAGCCTCCTGCCTTCATGCAGGAGGGTTGGCCCTCACAATCTCTACCCAGCCCCCTGCCACAGATGTTGACATTTGCTGCTGGAGTCCCTGGGGATGGCAATTTCAATAGGGGCAGGTGTTCTCCAGCTGCTCCCGCAGCTAGTGGCAGGGCAGCCAGGTCAGAGCTGCATTGGTGCAGTGGCTCCCACTCACCAATCCAGTATCTGTATAACCAGATCAGGTTTTGTGTCTTTCACAGCATCCAGCTCTGCCCTCATTTCTTCAGTTAAATACTCTTTCTTCAAGCTGTGGGGAAAACAGGGAAGAAAAAGGATGTGTTAACTCTCTCTGCAGACACAACACCTGAGCCCACAGACCCTGAAGCCCAGCCATGCTCCCACAGGATCTGTCACTGTCACTGCCCAGCCTGCTGAGCTCACTGCCAGCCAGGTGCCCTTCCCTTGGGGAAGGGGGAGAGAAGCGCTGGTGCAGTCTGTAGCCTGGCCTGTTCCCCCCACACCCCACTCACCTTGTGAGCTCTGGGCAGGGACAGCAATGTCCTTTTTGGATGTAAAGGGCTGGATTGTGCAGCCCTTACTCAGGGCAGTGAGCACTTACTGACATGGACATCCCATTGATCGCTGTGGGACTACTCAGTGTTTACAGGGAGCAGGGACTGCAAAAATCCAGGTCACAGAATCTCCCTATGGAAGAAGCATGATCTCAGCTCTCAAGTGCTCCTCACACCCCCTCCCCACAGGCATCAGTAACACAGCTCTTGAAAGGGGAAGAGTTTTTAGCAGCTGCTGTGGGGCTGCAGATTTGGCCTGACACTGTTGAAAACAGGTGGGAACTCCAACTCCACCCCGGCTGCAAGAAGACAGGAACATTTCACTTACTCTTGTATTTACTTTTACAGCCAGTTCAGATGACTGGGGTTTGTCTGTCTGCATTCAGTTTGGTAGAGCAGAAGCCAGTGCTCCAGTTCAGAGCATGGTGCTTGTCATACTGATAAGCCAAGGGCCAGCTCTGGCCTAGGTTGTAGGCATGAGCTAAGAACTGAAACTCATAGCTGGAAGCCAGACCAGCTGAGTGGTATTTTACTATCGTTCAAAGGAGATGTTCAATGTATAAGAATGTGTTTAGTATTTAAACTTCATGAAAATCTGGTGGACTGTAGCATGCATTGTTTTCACTTATCTGTACCCTGTTCTAATGTATTAGCAAATATTTACATTATATGTGCCTCCGTAAGCAAGTAACTCAAACAAGAAAGAAGCTGTCTGTAATGCAGATTAAGAACTCGAACAGAGAGGGCTGGAGTTATACCTTACGTCCCCCTAGGCACAGCATCTTCAGTGCCCCCCACCCAGATACCCTCTCTATAGCCCTCCACAACTGCACAGCACCATGCGCACCCCCTCTCCCCAGCACCAACCGCACAGCCCCACCACCTCAATTGCCCAGTACCTCCTTGTAGTGCCCCACTCCCTGAGAGTATGGGCTGCAGCAGGCCAATGGGCCTGCACAGACAGGGAGCCAATCAGAGAAGTGTTTATTGGGAGCCAATCAGGACCCAGGTTGGAGACAGCCAATCAGGGCCAGGCTCAGCCCTATAAGAAGGCTGCCCAGGAAGGGAGTAAGGAGTCTGTCCCAGGCCTTCAGCAGGGGAAGGGCTGTCTCCTGAGCTGGGAAACTAGCACCTAGGACAGTGCAGTGCTGGGCAGGCCTAGGGGAGCAGAGGGTAACTCTGGTGTCTGCCAGTCTGCAGGCCCTGAAGGGAAGGGCCTAGTTAGTGTGAGGGGCTGAAGGGGAAGCAGCCCAGGGATGTGGACAGACAGAGGGAGAGAAGGAGGGCAGAACAGCTGCCACTAGAGGGTCCCTGGGTTGGGACCCAGAGTAGTGGGTGGGCCTGGGTCCCCCCATTGCCTTGCACCTGGCTGACAGGAGCAGCCATCTAGAGCTACACCAACCCCCTGCCAAGAGGGGTGTGACTTTGGGGGTGCAGTTGGCCACATTGGCCTGGTGCAGAGAGGCACCTGATTGACACCCTCCCTCCGGAAGGGGGTGAGGATGGACTAAGGGGCACTGCCGGAGGGCAGTGGCCCTGAAGAAGACTCTGCGAGTTGGTGAGTGACGTGGGCTCAGACATGCCAACTGAGGGTGAGACAGTGGATGGGACACCACCAAGAGGGGGTGCTCCACTGGACTGAGCTAATTCCCGAGACAACCAGTAGGAGGTGCCACGGTGGTGAGTCCCAACCCTGTTTCACTCCTACAGATTCCCAACTGCCCAGAGACTCAACACACACAGGTCTTCCCTGCCCCTCACAAGCCCCGCAATGCCCAGCACCCCCCAACTCCCTCAATGCCCAGTGACCCCACAAACCCCCTCAGAGACCCACTCTCCTGTGCCCTTCCCCTGCAGCCACATTCACCAGCCCCACTGGAGGTGACTATATCTGCCGGGCTAAGCTGGAAGCGCGGCCAGGGCCGGTCGGGGATCGCTCTGACCTCTCGGAACAGTGATCAGCCAGGCTGGAGCAGGAACAGGAGTGGTGCCTACCCAGGCCAGACTGCCTCAGGACCCACTTTCCTGGCATGGCCTCATGTGTTGCTCTCCTGAGCTCTTCCCCTGCCATAGGGGGCTGCTTTGCCTTCCCTGCTGGCAGGAGTGCTTCAGCCAGGCTGCATGGGGCCATCTCCCAGTCAGTCTCCCCTGCCCCTGCTGGGGCCTGGGAGTAGCAAACCTTGAATTTTTAGGTGCCCCTAGAATGACAGTGTCACGAGGCATGTGCCTACTGTGCCTAATTGGAAATCCGGCCCAGCTAACAGAAAGGTGTTAATTCCTGCACATTGAAAGCAAATGGTCACTGTGTGTGAGATCAAAGATCAGTCTCTAAATGCATTCCTCTTTTTCCCGCCATGAAGAAAGAACCCATGTACAGCCATCGTGCTCACGTGGTTTCTGTGAGCAGAAGCTATAAATATGGGCACAAGAAAAAATTCTTCGTCTTTTGACTGTTGGAATTCTTATTTTAGTTACCACTAATAAGTGTCCACTCCCATATATGCCTCATTCCTGCTATGTTCATCTTCTAAAGTTCTGCTCCGTTTGTGCTGAATTGGAACCAGTTGGATCACGTTACTGTTCTGTGATTTAATCACCTTCATCTCTGCTACCTTTTGAAATTATAGACTGTAACTCACCTGTAAACATATCTTTACCTGCTTTAACCTCTTAAACTCATTTCTTTTTCTGGGGGTATGTCTACACAGGGATGTAAGCCTAGGGTTAGTGGTACTGGAGTCACCTGACCTCTGTCTGGAAACGCTGAGCTTGAGCAACTACTCTGCATTTTAACCCAAGGTTAAGAGTTTTCTGACCTGTGCTTGAACCTAGACTCTGGCACCCACACTGCAGTGCACAGACCCCAGTCAAAGTAACCCAATGCCATAGTGCCTAGCGCCCGCTCCCCCTCCAGTGTCAACACTCCAGCCCCACGAATGTGCTGCACTTTACTTACTGCCCACCCAATTTCCTAACGGTGATGGTGCTGTTGATGGGATTCAGGTGCCTATAAGAGCTCCTTTGGTGGCTGTTGCAGTAGAATGACTGCAGCTTGTGAAAATATTGAACTACCCTCTAATCTGAGAGTTGGGTTCTCCACCTCTAGGCAGAGTCACACTGGCAGGAAAATGCCCATGTGCTTCTGTTCTGAGGCTAATTAGGACATCAGTCTCCAGGACCGTCAAACTATTCAAATGAAACTTTGCAATTAATTTTTAAAGTGGGCCGTTCAATGAAGGTGGTTTTGTGTGGTTGTTCTTTTATGTATTTTTGTTTTGACGTTTGACATAAAATGTAGGTTTCAGAGGAAAAACACACCCCCACCCAGCCTGCCTGCTGCTGGCTATGGAGCAATTAAGTGTATCCCCAGGGCTTGGGGTGCAGTGTGCTCCACCATCCCACCACAGCCCAGGAAGCAGGGATAAGGGATCCCCAGGAGTCTGTGGGGAAGTTTTGAGGCTGGCTCTCACTCACTGCCCTCACACTGCATGCTGCTTGGACACCTCTGCACACACAGCCCAGGGAGTGCAGGGGGGCCAGAGAGCAGAGTGGGGACCAAGCATCTGCCCTGTAGGGAGGGGGAACAGCCAGGGTGTTAGGGGTCATATAACCCTCCCTTGGGCTGTTTGTGCAAGGGCACCTGGGCAGCGTGCACCAAAATCTGGCTGTGATCTTGGGACCAGGAAGCAGCGCTCTTTGCAAAAAGCTTCTTCTGATCAGTCTCCATTGAAAACCCAGCAAGCTTGCTGAAAGTGCGCTGGCAGACCGCTGTTCAACAGACGGGTTAATGCTGATGTCAACTGCTGCAGTTTCCAAAGGGAGATGTGGCTTCTGTTTGCAATAGAGTGCAATAGACTGCACCACCAATTGTCTGCATAGAGAGGACTAAGGTATCCCAGAGTTACTTGGGGCAACTACATCTGGAGGGACTTGAGTCAAAATCGGGGCCACTTGCACAGAGGAAAGAAATAGGGCTTGGACCCTAGGTCCCAGCTTAAAATGGGCTCAGATGCTCCAGTCCTGCAGGGTCCTGGACCCTAGGTTTGACTCCTAGATTAACACAATTGATGTGTACACAAGGGCAATTAGGCTTGAGCCTGGGCTTACATTCCTGTGTAGATATACCCTTTAGTAATGAATTTCTCAAGATCTTACTGTAGGATTAGATGGCAGTGCCTTTGATGTGAGAGCTAGGATGCAAACTGATCTTGGTTAGTGACTTGTCTCTTGGTATGTGCCCATACTCATAAGTCCCTCCCAGACAGCTTGACAGTCCCTTTCTAAGGAAAGGAATGTGCTAGTGTAACCCATCCTTATCTAGTATGACTCTGTCCCTCTCTAGTGGCTGGACTACATAAGAGTTGTGCTAAAATCACTAGAGTTTGCAATACTGACATTCCCCCACCCTGACCTTAAAACATGATGAAAGGCAGAAAGGTGCACATTTTCCCTTATTCAAAATGGCCACCATCTCCTATTACTGCCAATGAGGCTGAAGCCAGCAATATGGCTGCCATTTCCCTATAGTCCATCTGTCCGTGGAAGTGGGGCTGCCCTTGATAAAGTTGGCTGTCACCTCCTACTGTTTACAATGAGATGGAAGCCATGCCCACAGGCAAAATGGCTGCCACTCTGGTTTGGGGGGGGGGGGGGGGTAGATAGGGCACAGGCTCTGTGAGGTGTTCCAAGGACAGGGCTAAAAGTAGATGGAGCGAATGAGGGGGAGCAGGGCAATGGGGGAGGAAGAAGGAGGCAGATTTAGGAGTGCAGGAAAATGGACTGTAGTAGGTCAATGTGGTGGACAGAAGGGAGCAGGCTGAAGGAGGGTCTGGAGGAAGAGGAGGAGTATTTAGGGGGCACAGTCTAGTCTCTGGCAGAGACATGGTAGTTAGGGGATCAGGGGAGTGCTGCTTCTTGGAAAAGGCTAAAACAATCCGATAATATGTTTACTGTGACTTTATCACTTATACCAGGGGTAGGGAACCATTTTTGTATCAGAGGCCATTGACCCACTGAAAATTAATGGTGGGCCACACACATTCAACTCATCTGCCTGAGGGGGCATGGAGGCTCGGGGCTTCCCCCACAGTGGGATAAGCCAGGGGCGCTGAGATTCAGGGCTTCTCCCCCCATGCATGTGGGGCAAGCTGGCGCTTGCGTCTCCAGGCCCACGGGGCTGGGGAGTGCTGAGGCTCGGGGCTTCCCACCTGTGGTGGGATGAGCCAGTGCTTTCAGCTCCAGTCCTGCAGGCAGGAAGTCCTGAGCCTCAGCGCTCCCCATGGGGCTGGAGCTGTAAACCTTGCCCCGCTGCAGGTGGAAGCCCAGAACCTCAGTGTTGCCCCCGGCGGGCGAGTTGAACGTGTGTGGCCTGAGGACCAAATGAAAATGAGCAAGGGGCTGGATCCGGTCCACAAGCCATAGGTTCCGCACCCCTGGCTTATAGCTTTTATATGAATAAATTTTTAGTTCTTTAATACATATATCTACAACTCATCAACCCTAACAAGTAGTGTAAGTTGTTTGTGCAAGTGGGAGATCAGTGGTCCTTAAGTTTACAATCCAGCCTCTCTTTTATCCAAGGAAACAAATTTGGAGGGGAGAAAGTCAAGAAGGTCACTGGAAAGCAATAGAAGTTCCTCTACATGATAGATGAGGAGAAATTAAATGCAGTCTCTATCTGAGCAACCAGGGAGAGACATGAATTTTTGTGTACATTAAAGATTGATTTTTCAACCTGATATCTCACATTAGCAAAGGAGTAGAGTTTAAAAGTCAAAAGGTAGACTTAAAAAACCCACCACAGTTTTAAAAAAAAAAAATCTAAGTCTCATGGTTTTGGGGGGGGTTTAATTCATGATTTTTGATGTGTTAAAGTTGGCGGTACTGGGTTGTTGGGGTTTTTTTTGGTCTTAAAATAATTGTCTAACATCAAAATATGCTGCATCTGGGATTTGCTAAAAACCACTGGACTCTGTCCTCAGCTGCACCAACTTCACACTCAGCACTGATGAGACTGAAGAAACGAGTTATAACCCACCTCTGTACTGCCCTGATCCTGGGCCAGGTGGGGGACAAAACAACCTGTGGTCTAACACAGAGGAACCTTAGGGCTGCTGTAAGTTACCCCAGATGCTGTGCCGGCCTAGGAGAGGTGGAGCACCATGCACTCTGCCCCGGACATACACCTCCATGCTCCTCCACACCCCATAAATGGGGGCAGGGCAATGCAGGAAGTGGGTGATACAGAGTTCTCAATACCTGCTTTCTACTACCAGAGGATTACCCTGAGTCAGGGGGATCCTTAGCTGCTCCTTAGGGCAGCTGCCCAGCTGCTGTCCCTGCTCCACAGGGGCTGAAGCCTGAGTCCACTATGTGCACTGTAGGATGTTGTGATCCTTCCTGGTACCCTGAGTGTAATTCACAGCATCAGTGTTACCAGGCACAGACTAAAGGGAGCCGGCTGTTTCTTACCGCAGTCTCTGCAGTTTGCAGTTTGGGTATTTCAGTCCCTCACACAGCAACTGCACTCCAGCATCTCCCAGATTATTCTCACCCAGCTGCAGCTCTGTCAGGCTCTGGCTGGCTCGGAGAACAGCAGCGAGATCCCCACAGCCAGCGGCTGTGACACCGCACTTCCACAACCTGCAGGAGAGAGAAAGGCAGAGAAGGGGGATCAATGCATGAATGGAGTTTGTCACAACTGGTCTGACAGGTGGCCCCACCCACCAGCCCATCTGCCTGACCAATCAGCATCAAGAATGAGTCTTGCTACAGGCTCTGACCCAAGTACCACCTCTTGTCCAAAGAGAAACCAGCAGTGGGTGGGACTTCCTGTCTAAACTCCACCCTTTGCCCTTCACCAATCAAAGGTGAGAATGGCCCAGACACTTCAAATGTCTGCCACTGACCAATGAGGTTTGGAGTAAGACTCCCTTCCTAAGCACCGTCCCCTCACCCTTTACATTGACCAACCAGAATTCAGAAAGGGTAAAATGTTGCCCTTTAAGTCCTGCCCACTCTGCACTGATCAGCCCCAGGATGGTGACACCCAATCAGAGCAGCCCCATTGCTACTGGGAGGCTGTAGGGGGAGCCCCCTCCCCAGGCAGCTGGGCCAGGCTCAGAGCAGGAGCTGGGAGATCCTTCCCCTCCGCACCCGTGGCACTAGCTCTGCTGCACCCCTGCAGGATGCACATGTCTCCTAACTCTGCCCCCAGCTCTGACCCTCAGGCCTGGGGAGGGGAGGCAGCTGCGAGTCCCAGCACTGCCATCATCACACCCACCTTCCTTTGAGACCAGAGATCAAAGCGGGGGAGACAAAGAGAAGATCCCCATGGCAGGGGGTTCCCCAGAGTTTTGGGGAGGGAAGAGCCCCTGAAAGGAGGTTGACTGTGTGACTCTGTTGGCAGGGCTTGTTCCAGAGTCTCTGGAAAGGTTATAAAAGCAGAAGTTCTGCTGGTTTCTGTAACCCCCCTGCAGAGTCTGGGCTCCTGATGGAGCTGCCAGCCAGCTGAGTGGGTAACCATGGCAGCAGGTTGGTTCTGCCCATGTGAACTTCAAGGACCACCCGCAAGTATAGTTGTCTTTGTCCTCCTTCATGGCCTCACACTGAGCCCCCTGCACACCCAAGCATGATCCCACCCCACCTGCTAAAACTTGCACACATGTCGAAAAACCCCTTCCACCAGAGCTGTCATCTGCACAGCCTCCTTCACCACCTCATGTGCCTTATAATATTGTTACTCTGCCCAAAGGGTACAATCTGTGACTGTGGGACTGCTCTGTCCCCTTTACTCTCTATTCTGGGGTGTCTCTCACAATGCCTTACTGGTGGCAAGAGGCAAAGCCGTCCAGGTGCTGTTACCTCTCAGCACAACTGCAGGTGGAGCACCACACCCAACTAGATTGTGTGAATGCTCCCAGAGCCACTCATGAATCATACAGAAAGGCACCAGCCAAATCCCCCCAGCCTCAAGAGTTGTACCTTAGGAATACACTGTGTTGCACTGCTCAAGACCCTTTCTTGAGAAATGCAAGTTTATTAATTGGAAATTAAATGGAAAGTGGACATACACCAGCCTTTGAAACCTGAGCAGATTTACTGAGCACTTCAGTCAAACTCACTGGTAAGGATAAATATTAAACTATGTTTATTGATTACAAAAGGTAGATTTTAAGTGATTATAAGTGATAGGCAAAAAGTCAGAGTTAGTTACCAGAGAGAATAAAATAAGTGCACAGTCTGAATCTTAAACCTATAAGACGCTAGGTAATATTTAAAGCAAGCAGTTTTCTCATCCCACTGGATGTTACAGTTCATAATACACAAATTTCACCCTTAAAACCTGTGCCAGTCTCCTCTGTTGGAATCTTTAGTGCGTCTTTGTTGCTTGCACCATAGGTGTGGAGAAAGGAGAGGAAAAAAAAAAGAAAAAGAAAAAGAAAAAAAGAAAAGCACGGAGCTACCGTGTTCTGTTTTATACCCTTAGTCCACGTGCTTAGAGAACATAAGTTCAGGCATGTCTGGTGGGCATTGCTGAGTAACCAGGCAAGGTTGAGCAATTTGCCTCGTGTGGCCTTGTGCAAGTGAGTCACTGAATTGTAACTCCCTTGCTGGACAATGCGATTAATGGATGTTCGACACCCACATGGGCATTCGGTATACCGCTGGTTATTGCCTTTTGGGAGCTAGTATCTAGGCACTTCCCAAACTCACAGCATATTTTAGTGACAACTATACAACACAATTCTTATAACTTCATATATATTAATGATATGCAAATTTAGATGGAACAATCCGGGTTTCAGCAGATCATAACATTTCTCATAATACCTCACATGGCATACTTTGTATGCAATATCACAATTATATACAAATGATGAATATGTGGGTCACTGGGTGCTCTCCCAGAGTGTAGAGTGTCGCAGGAGGGGAACCCGAACATTTGGGAAAGAAAAAAGCCCCTGAATTTGCCAGCTGATTTGGGCTCTGGGCATCAGGTTCTGAGGCTGTTTAATTGCAGTGTAGACTTCCAGGTTCTGGCTGCCAACCCGAGTTCTGACATCAAAAGTCCTAGAGCCCAGGCTCCAGCCAGTGCCCGGAAAACTACACTGCAATTAAACAGCCCCTGCAAGCCCAAGTCAGCTGGCACAGGCCAGTCACAAGTTTTTAATTGCAGTGTGGACATGCCCACAGGGAGAGATCAAACCAGGGCTCAGATCATTGTGGCCAGGGTGCCCAGCACTCGAGGGTTCCTCCAACAGAGAAAATCAAATTAAAACTTTATTTGAAACATATTTTGCTTCTCTACATTACAGTTGTGATGTTATTGACAGGAGCTGTGATTTATAGATCATTGTTGCACCTGGTCTTGTACAAAGAAGGCCAAGTGGGTTGTCTATGAAAAGGTTGTAGTTTGCTGGTTATAATTATGCTGTCTATAGGTGTGTATCATTTTTGTATTCAAAGTTATGAATATTGGCTATGTACTTGTTTGATTTTAAGTAGCCTCAGTGAAGCATTTGGTCAGCTTCTTGAGAAAAGACTATTCTCAGTAAGTGCCCAATCAAGAAATACTTAAGCTGACAATGGACTTTAAGAGATACCAATCCACATCTGAGCTTTCCTGAGAATGTTCAAACTAACATGTAAGCAATGGCATCGGCCTGTAAAGAACGGAGTCATGCATGGACATGTGACTTGCCCATGTGACTCCAAAACTACATCTTGTAGCTGTGGTTCTGCATAGGAAAACACAAGGGGTTTCCACCCACAAGAGAGACTATATAAGGCCCTGGGAAACCCCTACATTTTGTCTTCATCTGGCACAGAAGATAGCCTCTCCGCCCCAAAGAGTTGCCTGAAAGAAACTGGAACAAAGGACAGTAACTACAGGGGTGTGAGTGATTGCTGGACCCAGACTAGGAGGAAGTCTAGTCTGTCAGAGAAGCTTATTGGAACATCTCTGAGGGTGAGATTTACCTGCATTTAGTTTCTTACTGTATTAGGCTTAGACTTGTGTGTTTTATTTATTTTGCTTGGTAACTTACTTCATTCTGTCTGTTATTACTTGGAACCACTTAAATCAGTGGCAGCCAATCTGTGGCTCCAGAGCCACATGCAGCTCTTCAGAAGTTAATATGCGGCTCCTTGTATAGGCACTGACTCCGGGGCTGGAGCTACAGGCACCAACTTTCCAGTGTGTTGGGGGAGTGCTCACTACTCAACCCCTGGCTCTGCCACAGGCCCAGCCCCCACTCCACCCCTTCCTGCCCCCTTCCCTGAGCCTGCCATGCCCTCGGGCCTCCCCCTGCCCCCCCCCCGAACCTTTTGCATGCCATGAAACAGCTGATTGGGAGGTGCAGGGAGGGAGGGGAAGTCGCTGATCTGCGGGGCTGCCGGTGGGCGGGCGGCACTGGGAGTGGGGTGGGGAGCTGCTGACATATTACTGTAGCTCTTTGGCAATTTACACTGGTAAACTCTGGATCCTTCTCAGGCTCAGGTTGGCCACCCCTGACTTAAATCCTACTTTTTATATTTAATAAAATCACTTTTTTACTTATTAATTAACCCAGAGCAAGCAATTAATTCCTGGTGGAATAAACAGCTGTGCATCTCTCTCTATCAGTGTTATAGAGGACTAACAATTTGTGAGTTTACCCTGTATAAGCTTTATACTGAGTAAAATGGATTGATTTGGGGTTGGATACCATTGGGAACTGGGTATCTGGGTGTTGGAGACAGGAACACTTCTTAAGCCGTTTTCAGTTAAGCCTGCAGCTTTTTGGGGACATGTTTGTAGCAGGCTAGTGTGTCTGGCACAATCAGGCAAGGTACTGAAGTCCCAACCTGCCAGGGAAAACGGGCTCAGAGGTAATCCCAGCGCATCACGTGGCAGTTCCCAAGGGGGCTTCTGTGACCCAACCCATCACAACAGTATCAGAAGCCTCCCCTTCCAAATGTCACTCTGAATGGATTAAACTGATCACGTGCAGACATAAGAGTTAACAGGATTGTTAGCCTTTACTATTCTACAGCAGCTGGATAGCTCAACAGAATAGTCAGTTGTCCTTTGATCCTGACCTCAAATCAGTTTGACCTCCCACTTGGGGAGACATTTGGAAATGGCAGGATAGCAGATTGCTAAAATGTGTGTCGGAGGAGAGTGCTATTTTGGGGAATTAGTTACATGAATGCTTGCTGGCGAAGAGCATTTTAGGGGTGCAGAAGTGGGGGGAATAAAGGTGAGAGGGATTTGGGGCTGCATTGAGGGAAGGGGGATAAATGGGGATGGGTGGCAGAGGAGGTGAGGGGGCTGGAGATCTCAGGTGAGGGGGAAGGACACATAGGGGTGAATGGCAGGGTGCTTGAAGGGGATAGGGGGAGGGGTGCCTGTCACCCCCACATTGTTCCCTTCAGTATGTGCCAGGATGTGGGGTGTCTGACCCCATTCCTACCCAGTCATGTGAGCCAGGTTTTTGAGGGGTTGCATTTCTAAGCGTGTCTGAGTCCTGCTCCCTCCATGTGTGCCAGGATTGGGGAAGCCCTGCCCCTCTGGGTGGGCAGTTTAGAAGAGGCATGTTCAGAGCAAACACCAATAACACACTGTTGAGACTGGGGTGAGAAGCTGAGCATGGGAACCATATAATAAAACTGTCAAAGTTTTGAGCCATAGAGCACGGATGAGATTTCTCACTGGCCCTGTTAGCAGCACATTGCAAACATGTCAAAGCATAACCATTATCCCCTTTCCGCTATAACAAAATGTACAGGAGGCAGAGGATCACTGAGGGCTCACAAAGCAACTATGTGGCCTTGTGGAAAAACCACTGGACTGGGACTATTCCTAGCTCTGCCACTGGCATGGAGTGAGCTTGGGTTAGCCATTGCATCTCTCTGTGCCTCCATCTTCCATTTGTGAAATGGGGATAAATGATGTAAAGATCTTTGAGAGCTACTGATGAAAAGCACTATAAAAAAAGCTAGGTCTTTTTATTATTACCTAGCCATAATAGCATAGCAAACCTAGATGACAACCACCACCAAACATTTCTCTGTTTAAAAAATTAGTAAATTAAGTGGCAAGTAACTTAGATCACTGTTTCTCAAACTTGGGCCGCTGCTTGTTCAGAGAAAGCCCCTGGCAAGCTGGGCCAGTTTGTTTACCTGCCGCGTCTGCAGGTTCGGCCGATCGCAGCTCCCAGTGGCTGCGGTTCGCTGCTCTAGGGTAGTGGGAGCTGCTGGAACTGGTGTGGGCTGAGGGACATACTGGCCGCTACTTCCTGCAGCCCCATTGGCCTGGAGCGGTGAACTGTGGCCAATGGGAGCCGCGATCGGCTGAACCCATGGACTTGGCAGGTAAACAAACCGGCCCAGCCCGCCAGGTGCTTTCCCTGAACAAGTGGCAGCCCAAGTTTGAGAACCACTGACTTAGATAACGTGGAGTCAAGGCTGCCTGATGATAGCTCGTGCCCTTCCAGAAGGCTGAGTTCAGTGAAACTCAAACTTCTCAAAACAGGAAGCACAGAGTTAAGATAAATACCCACGCAACCTTAACTCTGCATTCCACCTTTTCATTGTGATGCAGAGACTCTACCTGCACTTGCCTTACACTCAAACACTGGGCCTACTGCCCTGACAGAATACCACACAGTAAAGTTTAACTACTTCACACCCTTTTCTAATCCCTTTACACTTGTACACAGGATACACCCTAACACTATGCCTTCCCCTACCTATCATTCAATCTACAGACTGCACTCACATTCCCCACCTCACTACTGACAATACCCATGGCAAGAAGATCCTAGTGCCCTGCTACCAACACGACCTACTCAAAGTCACTCCCCTCTTGGCAGGGCATTGGTGCAACTCTAGATGGCTGCTCAGTCGGCCGGGTGCAAGGCAAAGGGGAATAGGGGGGACCCAGGCCCGCCCACTACTCTGGGTCCCAACACAGGGACCCTCTAGTGGCAGCCGTCCTGCCCTCCATCTGTCCACGTCCCTGGGCCGCTTCCCCTTCGGCCCCTAGCACTAGCTAGGCCCTTCCCTTCAGGGCCTGCAGCCTGACAGACTCTGGACTGGAGTTACCTTCTGCTCCCCTGGGCCTGCCCAGCACTGTACTGTCCCAGGTACTAGTCTCCCAGCCTGGAGACGGACCTTTCCCTGTCAAAGACCTGGGACAGACTGCCTGCTCCTTTCCTGAGCAGCCTTCTTATAGGGCTGAGCCTAGCCCTGATTGGCTCCCTCTAATCTGGGCACTGATTGGCTCCCTATAAGGCCTTCCCTGATTGGCTCCCTGTCTGTACAGGCCCACTGGCCTGCTGCAGTCCAAATTCAGGGAGTGGGGCAGCCACTACAATGGGTAAATTGTGGAAGAGTTTCTGAAAAAGGGCTAAATTTGGTAGCTCAATGGCCAGAGTGTTTGGCTTCCAATCAAAGATTTGATGAAAGAAGACCTCCTCATACACACTTTTTTCTACTGTAAATAAAGAAAATCCCTGTCACACAAACTTAAATCTTTATTTTTGTCTTTACTTGAAAGTGGTCACATAAACAAGCAATTCCTGCAGAAATATGCCTACGGTCATGCTCTGCCTTGGCTCATGCCTCAAACCTGATATTGACAGTAAGCAGAGTGGAGGAAAAATTAATGTTTCTTTTAATAAAATAATCACAGACATTGTCTGATTTTTTTACTTAAATCAGATTAAATAATCCAATTTAAATTAAATTAAATATATTTTGCTTTTAAAAATAAACATTTAAATTAGAATTATAACATCCTGTGTTAAAGCATAAACTTGTTATAATATGTACATAAATAATTTAAATTAAATAAAAATGAGATACAAGAAGTCTGTGTTTGCTGATAAGCTGGTGGAAGTCACCAGCTGAGCACCTGCAAGTCCTGAGAACACCAGCTCCAGATAGGGATCAGCTTCTGGCTCCCCGCTGCAGAGTTGGAAACTCCGGAAGCCCCGGCTCCCTACCGCTAAGGCTCCTGGCTCAGTCACTGTTCCCAGGGCTTCTAGGTTCCCAAGGCTTCTAGATTCCTGACTCACCATCAGTCCACTAGAGCTGACGGGGAACTAGGAGTCTAGAAGCCATGGGAGCCTGGCTGAGCTAAAAGAGTGGGTTTCAACCTTTTTGGTCTCAGGACCCATTTGTAAACCTTGATGGCCTGTCACAACCCAGTAAATAACTTTAGTACAAAAATGTCTGGCTTAGTATATATTTCTAACCCATGATATGGACTATCCACATTAACATGATATGTACTAAATGCAGCAAATATTAAAATACAGTAACTCCTCACTTAACGTTGTAGTTATGTTCCTGAAAAATACGACTTTAAGTGAAACGATGTTAAGCGAATCCAATTACCCCATAAGAATTAATGTAAATGACAGGGTTAGGTTCCAGGGAAAAAATTTTTTTTCACCAGACAAAATTTTTTTCACCAGACTATATATATATATATATATATATATATAGTCTTTTGTCTATACATATATATATACACACACACACACACACACACACTCACACACACAGAGTATAAGTTTTAAACAAACAATGATTGTGAAGCTTGGTTGGTTAGCCTGCTGGGTGGCAGCAGCCCCGGGAACTTAGGGGAGCGGGGAGCTGATAGGGGAGCTGCCGGTCCACCCTGGTTCCAAGCCCCCACCAGCTAGCTGCAATAGGCTTCTCTTCCTGCAAGCAGTAGACAAAGCAGGTGGCTGCCAAACAACATTAGAATGGAGCATTGCACAACTTTAAATGAGCATGTTCTCTAATTGATCACAACGTAACAATGAAACAACGTTAACCGGGACGACTTAAGTGCTGTACAGTAACTCCTCACTTTAAGTATTTGTTGTATAAATCCTATGTTCCAAGCACTGCAACCTGCCAGAATGTGTCAAAGGATCGCATGGGAGGCCCTGACCGGGGATGGGGTGGGGGGGGGTGAATCATGTCCTGGCCCTGGGGGTGGGGGGATGAGAGGCGCTGCGGGGTGTACAGCCCACCATGCACTCACGGCGCAGCAGTGGCTCCTGCTCCTTCAGTCCTGCAGGGCTGGCTAGCTCTCTGATCTAGGTGTTGTAACCTGGTGCACGGGGTCACACTGTCACTCACTGAAATTTGAGTGAGCTCCCTGTCATGACAGAAAGGCAGTTGGGCCAATTCAGTGGCAAAACTTTTACTGTTTTCAAGATGGAGCAAAATCAAGTCTTCAGGGACAACTGTTTACAGAGTAACTGATACTCAGTGCTATAGGAGGTGGTGAACGAGAGATAGGTCCCCCTGCACTTCCCCTTCCCGTGTGTGTGTGTGTTAGAGAAAGATCACTGAATCAAACTTTACCCTGTCCGCAAAGAGAATGGCAACCCCTGCACTTGCAGTGGAATCACAACTCAGAAAACCTCCCCTCTGCAAGCCGATCAATCTGGTTGCCTGCATCTGTGTGCGTTTCTTGCAAAAATGAAATGTCTACTTTTTTCCGGGACAGGAGCTCAAAAAGAGCCCTATATTTGTTAACATCCTTGTGCGCACTCACATTCAGAGAGACAGATACAAAAGTAATCCTCAGATCACTACTCATCAGAGAAAATAAGAAAAAAAATCACCACTATATTCATTAATTCCCAACGTTTCCATTGGTGAAAGACACACCTGATTTGGTGACCACTTTATTCATTCTATACCAATTTTGTCTGAAAAACTCAAGACACTGATACACATCTCATAGTACATTGAGCAGACAATAAAAACAGATTAAGATCAGGAAACCAATCTGCCACTTTTACACCACGTTTCCCCTTAGCCTCATCCAGAAACCTACTAGTAGCATCCAGGCTGTATTCCCCAACCCTCCCTGTCATGGAGTTCAGGACCCAAAGAATCCATGAGTTTGTCATCCCACACACTCAGATTCAGAGTCACTACTGACCTCGGAGTGTGGGGGGGACCTCAGAGAGACCGGAGGGAGGGGGCTGCTGGGACTGAGGGGCAAAACTAATACCTGAGAATTCCCCATGCCTCCAACCAAAGAATGACTCTCAGCAGCACCCGCAGCCACCATGTGCTCCCCGACTGCACTGACTCAGTTAATCCATTGGGGCCATCACTGGCTGTTTTTTATTCTGGAGTTTTGCCAGCAAGCCCGAATCCACAGCCAAAGCCGTGGAAATCACAGTGACAGGCTCAGCCTCCATTTCTCAGACAGGCTCGGGCTGAGAGACCACTGAATCAGGAACCACAAAACCAGTAATACCATCTCTGTCCAGGTGTAAAGGGGGTACTACCCCCCAGAACCAACATCCCCAGAGATATCTGAAGCCTGGTGGCACTCAGTCCCTGCCACAGCCACCCCACCCTGTGCTTTACCCTCAGAACTGCCCACATTGCCAGGCATGGGGTCACCAGGGGCAGCCTGCCTCTTCTTGGCACACTGATAAACCAAATGTGTCAGACTCCCACAACAATAATAGGCCATCTCTTCAGTGGCAACAAACACAGTGTTGTCACACTCCCCAATCCTATACTTCAGAGACACTTTAAATACTTTGGAAGCACTATTTAATATCATATAGAGCTGCCTACAAAAGGATAAGACAGGATGAACCTCTGGACTTTACAACCCAAAGGAATCTTCCTAATAGGGCTAGAGATCTTACCAGACCTTTGCTCAGCTGCTCATTCCTAAAAATGGAGGGACATTAGAAACAGCCACTTTAACAGCAGGTGTTGAGAGGGGCACAACAGGGACAAAAACACCCTAATCCCCTCCACAAACACCTGCTCAAGGAGGCTATGTGTGGCACCAATCACAACAGCCTTGCTCATGTGGGAGGCAATACCTCATGTTTTTAAACCTAGTGACTTTCCTATAGCTAGAACATGCTCCTCCACAGAGGCAGAGTCTGGAGGCAAAATCCAAAACCCATAGTCACACGTTAAACCCTGAGAATCTGCAATGAACTGCAGTCTTTGTCCCCCTGGGCCCTCGACTTGGAGGTAATTGTCAGGTGCGGGCTCAGCTTTACTTAGTTTCCATCTTCCAAACATGCCAGTGCACGTTGTGAGCCACTGACACATGCTGGAGACCCTGAAATCTCAGCTTCTCCCTGTAGCTGCCAGGAGCAGTCACCAGCCATGCATCCTGTTGAGCTGTTTACATAAAGGACATCTGTAAACTCACAGAGGAACCCAAATATTACTTACGACAAACTCTGTAATTTGCAGTTTTGTTTCAGTCCCTCACACAGTAGCTGCACACCGGCATCTCCCAGTTCATTATCACTCAGGTCCAGCTTTGTCAGGCTCTGGTTGGTTCTGAGAACAGCGGCGAGATCCGTGCAGCCAGCGTCTGTGAGATGACAACCCTGCAATCTGCAGGAGAGAGAAATGGGGGATCATGGAGTGAACAGGACTCGTCACATCTGATCTGACAGGTGGTGCTATGCACCAGCCCCTCTCCCTGACCAATTAGCATTGAGAATGAGCCAGAAATTCTACCCTAGGCCCTGTTCCAGGCCCCACCCCTTAGCCAATGAGTAATCAGTGTTGGGTGGGTCTTCGTGCGTAACCCCACTGCTTCCCCTTCAAAGAAAACCAGTCAACATTGAGAATGGCCCAGACTTGTCAATCCCCAAAACTCTGCCATTGACCAATGAGGAATAAAATTTGCAGTAAGGTTCCTCCTTATGCAGCTCCCCGAACCCCTTCTACTGATCAATAAGAATTCAGGATGAGTACAAGGTCCCTTAAGTCCTGCCCACTCATCTCTCAACCAGTCAGGCTGGACTTTGCACATATCAACTGCAGGATGAGGGGGAGGGATAGCTCAGTGGTTTGAGCATTGGCCTGCTAAACCCAGGGTTGTGAGTTCAATCCTTGAGGAGGCCATTTAGGGGTCAAGGGCAAAAATCTGTCTGGGGATTGGTCCTGCTTTGAGCATGGGGTTAGACTAGATGACCTCCTGAGGGTCCTTCCAACCCTGATATTCTATGGTATGACTCAATCAGAGTAGGCCCATCACTACAGGGAGGCTGTAGGGGGAGCCCCTTCCCAGGCAGCTGGGCCAGGCTCAGAACAGGTGAGATCCTGTTCCTCTGCATGCCTGGCACAAGCAAAATGCAGCCATCTAAAGCACCTGGCATTGGCCACTGTCGAACGATAGGATGCTGGGCTAGATAGACCATTTGTGAGCCAAACTCTCAGCCAAAGCAGGACTGCTCTTCCAACAGTGCCTGCACTGATCAGTCCTCAGACATGCAACAAAGACCAATCCCCAAACAGAGCCTGGGTCAGGTGACCCCCAGGCTCAGGTATTTCCATCAACCCCACTAGAGCTGCAGATCAGTCTGTGCAACAGCAACACCTGGCCAGAAGCCCTCCTGCTGCCTTGCAGTGCATCAGATTCTGGAGACGCCTTGCATCTGCTTCCTGATCCTCCCCAGACCCTCTGACTACTCGCCTTTGACCTTCAGCCTCTATGTGGACACTGGCTTTGATACTGACTTGGCTTGTTCCTGGACTCTGACCACCCACCCTTGACCTCTAGCCTGCCCCTGGACTCTTGCTACAGTTCAGAGTCTAGTTTGTCTACAGTAGAGGTGGGCAAACTTTTTGACCTGAGGGCCGCATCTGGGTATGGAAATCTGGCTTAAAAATCGTGAAATTTTCAACATCATCCTGTATAAGGCAGTATGAGTCTCTATGATAACAAGGATTTCAGAGGAATCATTGGGAATGATAGAGGACATGTGAGTCCATCGTTTCTGAGATCAGAGGCAGGAATAACTTTGATTTTTGTGTATAACAAAACAGTCAATGTAAACTAAAGAGTCCTGATTTAACTGTAAATCTTCATGCATAGTTAATCATGGAGATGCTACTATCCCTTGATCCATTTCCCTAATCAACTGAAGTTGATGCTGGGTTTTAGAGTACCAGGGTGTGTACAGCTATTGGCAAACAATCATATATATTTGAGGTCATGTGGTTTTGGTGCACATCTCCCATAACAATACATGTTTTGATACACTAGTGCAGAATTCCAGATGAATGCTCGTCTTATTCTAAGTGAATAGAATTTTGCCTTTGAAATGTATGAGAAACTTCAAAAATCCTGCATCTGACGAAGTGGGTTATAGCCCACAAAAGCTTATGCCCAAATAAATTTGTTAGTCTTTAAGGTGCTACAGGACCCCTCTGAAACCTCAAAAATCCTGGAAATTCTACCTGACATTTCTAAAATGTCTGGGAAATTATTATCCTCCACCTCTGGACAGCCCTGTCTGGATTTAGTTTTTTTTTCCCCACAGCTCTTTGTAGTCTTCATAGGTTTGTTTCAGTCTTGTGTGGTTGGTAATCAGAGCTTTCTGAATTTTTCTGACACACGATAGCAAATCACAATGTGTATCATGGTCAGAAAATTCATCAATAGTACTGGCTCAGATGAATAAACTCAGATTGATAAGTAGCTCTACTTTAAAAACCTTAACCATATAAAACAGAGGCCATCTCTGTGAAAAGAGCACATTCTGAAACTAGGCAGCACAGGAGAATGAGTGGAGCTCTGTAAGCGAAAGGCAGGTCTTGTGGTTAAAGCCCTAGAGTAGCATGCAAGAGATCTGTGTTCTGTTCCTGCTCTACCACAGATTCCCTGGGTGACTTTAGACAAGTCATTTTATGGGTCTCAATTTTCCCTCTGAAAAATAGGAACAATCATTATTCTTTCCCCTCCACTCTTCGTATGTCAGATCTATTTAGACTGTAATGTCTTCAGGGTAATGACTGTCTGTGTGTATTTTTGTTCTTACCTCTTATACCAATGTCCCATTCTCACACTAGTGTTACCATGAGCCAATCAGTAGCAGGCGTTTGGGGCCTTGCAGGTTGGAGGAGAAATTAGAGACATAAAATCTGGGTGAATTCTAAGTATAACTTGTTCCATTTACACATATGCACCAGTTCTGGAATGACATGGTCATATGGCACACAAGGCAGGCCTCTCTTTCAGAGATCTCAGCCCAGCACTTCCCAAGGAGAAACTCTGCCTCAAGAATGGACTGTAATCAGAGCCAGAGGCAGAGAGCTCTTGCACAGCTGCCTCTCTCCCAAAGCTACCTCTACACAAAACCTTGCATAACCCAAAACATTAACACAGCATGTCTCCCCAAGCCTAAAAACCTGCTTATGTTCTTAATAAAAAGAACTTGGACAACTAGTGGCACCTGCCATAACAGCATATCTAGTGCCTAACACAACACACCCTGAGACCCTGAACTCAGTGGGGGAATTTTGGCACTACTGCAATACACTAATAATAAATAATAATACAACTACCCCAAACTATATGTGGAATTTATTCTGCCACTACCTGAGGACCAGTGACTCCAAAGGAAACAATAAGTTGTCAATGGCTGATTTGATGACAAGAGGAGCTCATTGGAGCAACTTTTGGTTGAGACACTGAATCCCAAATAGGAGAGCTGCTCGGGCATGATGGGGGCTGCCGAGCATCACTTGCAGTATCAAAGTGATGGGCCATGACCATGACTGACAGATAAGCACCCAGAACTTCTCTTGACCAAATCAATACTGTATTTGGTGCTGAACAGCAAGAAGCACGGTGTCTGCTCACGGGTAAGTTGTGCTTAAAAAATTGTTAAAGAGTTTCTGTAAAAGGGCCAAATTTCATAGCTTGATAGCCAGAATGTTTGGCTTCCAGTCAAAGAGTTGCTGAAACAAGACACCTTCATGCAAATTTCTTTATATTGTGAACTAAAAAAATCCCTTTCACACAAACATAAATCTTTATATTTAGTGTTTACTTGAAAGTGGTAATGTAAACAAGTCAGACCTGCAGAAATAAGCCTGTTGTCATATTTTGCTTCGGCTCATGCCTCAAACCTGATATTGACAGTAAGCAGGATGGAGAAAAAATAATTTTAAATACCCTCCCCCTTGTTTGGTTGTTGTTGTTTTTTACTTTATTTGATTTAAATTGGCATTTTTATTGAAATCAAATACGTTTCTTTTTAAAAATAAACAAATGTAAAAGTAAATTTCAAATTCTGACATCCTACGCTAAAACTGTAACCTACCATAATCTACTTAAATAATTTAATTTAAATAAAAAGTAATAGTCAAGCAGTATGTCTTTGTGCTGAAGTTTTAAAGAAAGTCAAACCATTGAACTGGTGGATCTTGGGGCTCAGCAACTGGAAGCCCTGGGAACCCTGGCTCCAGCTGGGGCTCAGCTTCAGGCAACGGGAAGCCTGGAACGCCGAGAACCGTGACTTGAGCTGGGGAGCAGGTCCTGACTCCCTGACACAGAGTTTAACTTCATGATGTGCCCAGACAGCTCATAGTCACAAAACACAGGTACCATAACCAAGCAGCCAAGGATAAGAAGACTCAATGAGACACCACAGTCACAGACTGACCACTGCAAAACAGTGCAAACTCCTCCTCTGTATGGCCCTTGCAGAGCTCTGTGGTTTCTCCTACCTGTGACAGATGAAGCAGGAGAGAAGAAAATCCAAGTGCCAGTGTTGGGAAAACCCAAGAAGAAATACACATCTGCACAAAGAATTCTTCCACACCTGCTCCTTGGCCATGAAGATACCATGAGATCCTCCTTCTCTGCTATAGTAACCAGCAAGTCACACCCCAGTGAACTTTTCTGGACTGTCAATCACTTTGTCAACCTAGAATATCTCCTCATTTCCATGGCCCAGTACCACTCACTTCAAGGGACTGGTACCCATTTTACAGAGATGATCTTCCACATCTACAATGTCCTCTGTGGTCACGAGGGATAACACAACATTCTTTTTCTCAGAATTCTGCCCATTCACAAAACCAGAATCTCAGAAACACTAGAGAAAATCTGAGTCTCCACCTGTGACCCTGATCTTTGATCTTCTTGGCTGGTTAAGAGCAGTAAGAGCACCTAGGACCCCTACTAAAAAATATTGTAATCAATTTGAGGAGAAAAATCTTCCCTCCCATTCTTGATCATGCAGCTACCTGGCCAGAATACATAAGAATCCATTGCTTGTTGCAACCAATCTTACAGTCTACCACCAAATATCATCTGGTTTCCCATTTCTGAGCAACCTAATCAAGGCTCTACTGAACACCCTCATCCAACTTCACCAGTTCATTGGTGATATCCAGCTGGGTTTTTGGGCACAGAACAGAGATGGCACTGCTGAGATTGATGCATGACCTCCCCCAGTCCACGGAGGAGGGGACTTTTATTGTCAGGTTTGCAGAACGGGGACTGATCCTTCTGTTCCTGGAGTCAATAGTACAACTTCGACTGATTTCAAGACAGAGTAAGATCAGGTCTTCAGGGATCACTGTGTAAAGAGTTACTGATTATCAGTACTGTAGAAGGCTACTAGTGATGGTTTATTATTATTTCTTGTAATCATCACATGGGGTTTCTCAGTTCCTGGAACTCTAGTCTTGGCCTCTCAGGGCCCTGTAACACTGCCTGCAGTGACACAAGAGTATGAGTACCAATCTGAGGGCAGACTGTTAGGAAGCTGGGCACAAACCTCATAGACTCATAGACTCTAAGGTCAGAAGGGACCATTATGATCATCTAGTCTGACCTCCCGCATGATGCGGGCAACAAAAGCTGACCCACCCACTCCTGGAAGAATTCTCTCCCTTGACTCAGCTGTTGAAGTCCCCAAATCATGATTTAAAGACTTCAAATCGCTGAGAATCCTCCAGCAAGCGACCCCTGCCCATGCTGCGGAGGAAGGCGAAAAACCTGCAGGGCCTCTGCCAATCTACCCTGGAGGAAAATTCCTTCCCGACCCCAAATATGGCGATCAGCTGAACCCCGAGCATGTGGGCAAGATTCTCTAGCCAGACCCTCTGGAAAAAGTTCTCTGTAGTAACTTTTAATATTCCATCATTGACCATTGTTGCTAATTACCAGCGATGGCATGTTGTTGACCTATTGACTAAAATCACTTTATACCATCAAACCATCCCCTCCATAAACTTATCAAGCTTAATCTTAAAGCCAGAGAGGTCTTTCGCCCCCACTGTTTCCCTCGGAAGGCTGTTCCAAAACTTCACCCCTCTGATGGTTAGAAACCTTCGTCTAATTTCAAGCCTAAACTTCCCAACGGCCAGTTTATATCCATTCATTCTCGTGTCCACATTAGTACTGAGCTGAAATAATTCCTCTCCTTCCCTGGTATTTATCCCTCTGATATATTTAAAGAGAGCAATCATATCCCCCCTCAGCCTTCTTTTGGTTAAGGTAAACAAATCGAGCTCCTCGAGTCTCCTTTCATACGACAGATTTTCCATTCCTCAGATCATCCTAGTGGCCCTTCTCTGTACCTGTTCCAGTTTGATTTCATCCTTTTTAAACATGGGAAACCAGAACTGCAAACAGTACTCCAAATGAGGTCTGACCAGTGCCTTGTATAACGGAACCAGCTCCTCCTTATCCCTACTAGAAATACCTCGCCTAATGCATCCCAAGACCGCATTAGCTTTTTTCACGGCCACGTCACATTGCCGACTCATAGTTATCCTGCGATCAACCAGGACTCCGAGGTCCTTCTCCTCTTCCGTTACTTCCAACTAATGCATCCCTAGCTTATAACTAAAATTCTTGTTATTTATCCCTAAATGCATAACCTTACACTTCTCACTATTAAATTTCATCCTATTACTATTACTCCAGTTTACAAGGTCATCCAAATCTCCCTGCAGGATATCCCGATCCTTCTCCGAATTGGCAATACGTCCCAACTTTGTGTCATCTTCAAACTTTATCAGCCCACTCCTACATTCGGTTCTGAGGTCAGTAATGAATAGATTAAATAAAATCGGATCCAAAACCGAAGCTTGAGGAACTCCACTGGTAACCTCCCTCCAACCTGACAGTTCACCTTTTAGTACGACCCACTGCAGTCTCCCCTTTAACCAGTTCTTTATCCACCTCTGGATTTTCATATCGATCCCCATCTTTTCCAATTTAACCAATAATTCCTCATGCGGTACCGTATCAAACGCTTTACTGAAATCGAGGTATATTAGATCCACCGCATTTCCTTTATCTAAATAATCTGTTACTTTCTCAAAGAAGGAGATCAGGTTGGTTTGGCACGATCTACCTTTCGTAAAACTGTGTTGTAATTTGTCCCAATTGGCATTGTCCTCAAGGTCCTTAACTACTTTCTCCTTCAAAAATTTTTCCAAGACCTTGCATATTACAGATGTTAAACTAACAGGCCTGTAGTTACCTGGGTCACTTTTTTTCCCCTTCTTGAAAATAGGAACCACATTAGCTATTCTCCAGTCAAACGGTACCACCCCTGAGTTTACTGATTCATTAAAAATTATCGCTAACGGGCTTGCAATTTCTCGCGCCAGTTCCTTTAATATTCTTGGATGAAGATCATCCGGTCCGCCCGATTTAGTCCCATTAAGCTGTTCGAGTTTGGCTTCTACCTCAGATACGGTAATGTCAATCCCCACTCCTTCATTCCCATCCGTCTCGCTTCTACTATTCCTCAGCCTTTCATTAGCCTCATTAAATACCGATGCAAAATATTCATTTAGATATTGTGCCATGCCTAGATTATCCTTAATCTCCACTCCATCTACAGTCTTAAGCGGTCCCACTTCTTCTTTCTTTGTTTTCTTCCTATTTATATGGCTATAAAAGCTCTTGCTATTGCTTTTAATTCCCCTTGCAAGGTCCAACTCTACACGGCTTTTGGCTTTTCTCACTCCATCTCTACATGCTCTGACCTCAATAAGGTAGGTTTCTTTGCTGATCCCTCCCATCTTCCACTACGTGTACGCTTTCTGTTTTTTTCTTAATGACCCCTCTGAGACGCTTGCTCATCCAGCTCAGTCTAAATCTCCTGGCTGCGAACTGTTTTCCCTTCCTCGGGATACAGGCCTCCGACAGCTCCTGCAACTTCAACTTGAAATAATCCCAGGCGCCTTCTGGCTTTAGATCCCTAAATATGTTAGTCCTATCCACTTCCCTAACTAGTCCCCTTAATTTATTAAAGTTAGCCCTTTTGAAATCGTAAACCTTAGTCTCCGATTTAATTCTGTTAATCTTTCCATTTAGTTTAAACTGAATTAGTTCATGATCACTCGAGCCAAGGTTGTCCCCTATAACCATTTCCTCAACGAGGTCCTCACTACTCACCAAAACCAAATCTAAAATGGCATCCTCCCTCGTCGGTTCAGCAACTACTTGATGAAGGAATTCATCAGCTATCACGTCTAGGAAAATCTGAGCCCTATTATTGTTACTAGCATTTGTTCCCCAATCTATATCCGGGAAGTTAAAGTCTCCCATGATTACACAGTTCCTATTAGTATTTACTTCCCTAAAAACGTTAAAGAGTTCTCTGTCCATATCCAGGCTAGATCCCGGCGGTCTATAGCACACCCCAAGCACTATCCCAGGGGAGGCTCTAGTAGTTCTTTTACCCAATGTGAGTATTGCCCAGACAGACTCCGTCTTATCCATTCCATCACTTATTATTTCTTTACAGTTTACCTCATTATTGACATACAATGCTACTCCCCCACGTTTACCTTTGATCCGGTCTTTCCTAAACAGCACATACCCTTCCATACCTGTACTCCAGTCATGACTACTGTTCCACCATGTTTCAGTTATTCCTATGATATCCGGTTTCATTTCTTGGACCAGGAGCTCTAATTCCTCCATTTTGTTACCTAGGCTTCTTGCATTGGTGTATAAACATCTTAATTTATGCCGTTTGGCCTCTCTCACATTCGTTATCCCATTTGGTATGCACACCGTACTGCTAGTATGACCTATTAATCTAGTATCCACCCCCCACCCCTCCTTATGACCCTTATACCAAAAATGTCAGCAATATTCAGGTTATTCCCAGTCTCAAAGGACCAGTCCCTTACACCAGGTCAATGATCCTTTAGATTTCACACCAAAGACAACGCTTGTAGCCAATCCCATACAAGCTTCTATAATCAGCAAGCACTAAATGTCCTTTAAGGCTAACGCAGTCTAAGCAGCTGTGGATCTCTAGCTTATGCTTAGAAATATCTGCCCCCCACTCCTGCAGCGTCCAAACAGCATAATAAGTTCCTTCTTGTTATGGGGTTTTATTCTATTCTTCCACATGGCTTCAGCTGCAAAGCTCAGCTGATGGGAGGAGTCCCTTTCATGACTCATCTTCACAAAGAGGAAGCAGGACAATAAAAAAGTCTTTTGTTCTCTTCTTGAAAGTATTTAGGGAACTTCTAGTTGCAACATCCCACAATAGTTTTTCTGGTATTGATGGACCTTTCACTTTGGGAACACTTTCTGTTGAAGATTAGCCTTTGACACTAATTTGTATTTCTCTCCTGTCTGGTAATTTACACAGTCACAGAGGCCCATAATACATCTGCTAAAATATAACCTTATAATATATATATAGTTGTTGTAAGTGAGATTACTGCATGCAGCAACTCAGAAGCATTTAACAACGTCTACACTCCAAACACATTCTTATAATTCTAATATCCCTGTTTTAACAATACTAACACACAGGTGAACCAGACTGATTCCAGCTATGTACTTGTCAGTGTTCAGCTGAGACATAGGGAGGGACATTGTCATGACTGGCACCTGGTCTGCCAGCATCACAAAAGGACTTGAGCTAAGATGGTTACCAAAACCCTCTGATGCCATTTCCTGCATGGATGGAGTCAGGGCTGGGAACAGAAGAAACTAAGAACCCTTGCTGGGGCCAGTTCAGGAAGTTTCTGCATTGGGTGATCTAGACAAGCAAGCTACCAGTCCATTGACAAGCCAGAGCTGCACATCCCTCCAGCAAGTTAACAGGGGAAGGAACAGCCTGACAATGAAATGCGGTTTAAAGTTGGAAGGTGGGAAAGAGACAGCACAGCTGAGGTAATCCCTGCTAAATTCCCATTTCCCCAAAACAAAGCTTGTATAACTCTGATCCCTGGCTTTAGGAATCTAGCAGCTTCAGCACTGCAGTGACCAGCACTGAGAAAGATCTGACCCTGCAGTGGCTGCCAGGAGCCCCAGGGGATTCCAGTGAGTCCGTCTGGAGTCAGGAGAGGAACCTGTCCTACTCAGGCATGAATTCAAAACAAGATGACTTTAGGTTAAACCAGCCACCATCACAGTGCTGCAACACTCCACCTCAGGACACACAGCTCGGGCAGTACCACCCACCTTAGGATGCAGGGGATTGGGTTAATTATTAATGTTTTTTCATTATTAGATAACCATAGCCCCTTCCTTCCCCAGATTCTATTCTCCTGTGAGCAATACAGTTCCCCTCTCTGTTAGTCGTGTGTGTCCTTCATTTGCTGAGGTTTATTTTATTTACTTTATTGTTCCCATCATCCCCTGTGCACTGGGCTTTACACTCCTTTCCTGTTCACAGTATTATTACGAATTTCTCAAGGAATAGCCACCCTGTGCATTGGGCACAGTGAGAGTCTCTTTGAGTGGAGGGTCTAGGAGCACCAAAGACACTAGCTCCACTCCAGTGTGGCTTCCCCTCCCAGGGGCTCCACTTGACTCAGTCCTTCCTCCACAGCTGCCTACTAGCAGCCCTTTATAAGTCCAGGTGTACCCCAGTCCTCTTTAATTAACTAGACTGGGCTCACCTGCTCTGGTCCGGGGGAGCTGGGCTCAGTCTATCAACCCTGTGATATACCCCCCACCCTTTCCAGGAGAAAAAAATATGTATTCTTTTCCTTTTTGTGAGGTGCCCCCCAGGGCTATTCTAACCCCATACAATGTAAAAACACCTTTCCTCCTCAACATTCTGCAACATCAGTTATTACACCTTTCAGGGCCCAAAGTTTTCTTAAACTTAACCAAAATTATTTCCCTCAATGGTGTAACATAATACCATTTCCTGCCATCCCTCTCCATAATGGAGTATTCTCTGAGTCCCAGAAACCATAGCCAGCTTCCCCCAAGAACAAACTGTGGGTCCCAATCACCCTGAGTTTTATGCTGTAAGGCCAGGGTCACATGCCCAGGATCACTGGGTACAATCTCTAGGTGATCTTATCTCTGTCACCTGGACTTCAGGGTCACTGCAAGTCTAGGCTTTTCCATTTCGGCATGAAGAATCTCCACTTTGGTCTCAAGTTCATGAACCAAGCAGAGTAAACAGTTTCTCTCTTCCTCAGAGAACTGGAGATCTGTGGCCCATTGTTCTTTCTGGAACTTTAGATCTTGTAAATTCACTTTCCTCCAACTCCACTCACTCTATAAGCTCATTGGCCCTGAGGGGGGGTGCATAAAACAGGGAAGTGTTATTTCTTTCCCTGCACTGGAGTCCTTTTTCTAACCCTGGTCCCCTATTTGGGCATCTACCTATGGAGTTGTCCTGTCTGATTCCACATGCTAGCTCGTTCAATGGCCACCATGGCTGGGGCTCATGCTGATGCTAAAACCAAAGTTGAATATTTCAGCTCAGATAGGGACGTTTAAAATTCCTTGGTGTCCTGGGGCCTCTTTTATTTTATAAGTTTATAGAAACAGGTCAAGGTGTCAAAAGTCATTAAAATGATCTAAAGCAGTCTGGTGAGTGAAGGGTAAGAGTTAGCACTTTTTAATAAATGTATTTTTATTAAGAGTGAGTTTTTAAAATGTATCTTTATCCCCCAAACACCAGGGGACGGTGGATCCTGCTGTCTGTTGTGAGCAAAGCTTTACTTAAAATTTCCATTTTCTAAACAGGGCAGGCTTGGTGCATGTTGTGAGCCACCAATGGAGGTGTTGGAGAGACACTTAATGCTCGGCTCCTCCATGTAGCTGGAGGGAGCAGACATCAGACACTAGCTACACACCCTGTCAAGTGCTTTATATAAAAGACACCTGTAAATACACAGAGGAGGCCCAATGTTACTTACCCCAGTCTCTGCAGTTTGCAGTTCGGGTGTGTCAGTCCCTTACACAGACGTTGCATGCCGGCATCTCCCAGATAATTATAACCCAGGTTCAGATCTGTCAGGCTCTCGTTGGCTCTGAGAACATCAGCGAGATCCTCACAGCAAGCACCTGGGAGATGACCACTAAAGAAGCTGCAGAACAGAGAAAGGCAGAGAAGAGTGATCACAATGTGAACAGGGCTCATCACAGCACTTCTACCAGGAAGCCCCACCCTTCAGCCCTTCTCCCTGACCAATCAGCATTGAGAATGAGCCAGAAGCCCTACCCTAGCCCTGTCCCAAGCCCAATCTGTGTCCAATGAGGAACAAGTTTTAGGTGCCTGCCTAAGCTCAACCCCTTGCATCTCACCCTTGACCAATCAGCATTGAGAATGGTCCAGACACCACAATCCTTAAACTTCTGCCATTGATCACTGAAAAATAAGGTTCTGGATAAGATTCTACCCCCAGGTTGAGTAAAGGTTGGTAGAGCCCCTGAGATATTTTGGAGGCAGGAAGAGAGGCACCCCCAATGGGGTGAGAGACTCTAAGTGTGGGTTGAACAAGAAGAGAAAAAGCCCATGGGTGTATGCGGGAAACAAGGAAGATACACCCTAACTGGGGAAGTTGGGGTGGGGCGGGAAGAGGGTGTCCATGATGAAGCAATGGAGAAGAGCTCCACAAGATTTAAAGGTAAGAAAGGAGGGAAGACAAGTGAGAAGTTGAGGAGGAAGAGACCCCAACATTGGGAGAGGACACATGAAGGGAAAGAAAGACCCCAACTGTGATAAAAAAGGAGAGACACCCCCCAAATGAGGAGTGGTGTTGGGAGTAAGCTTTGGGAAGGAGGTAGCTGTTCCAGCAGTAGCTCTGGGCTCTGACTAGAGTCCATTCTTGAGGTGGAGTTTCTCCTTGGGAATTTGGTGCTGGGCTCAGATCTCTTGAAGAGGTGCCCACCCTGTGTGCTGTGTAACCATCTCATTCCAAAACGGGTGAATAAATGTGAATATGATAAGTTTCACTTAGAGTTTACCCAGCCCCCCTGTCACAGATTTCTCCTCTGATCTGCAAGGTGCAGGACATCTGCCACCACGTGGCTGAGGGTAATGCAGGTGTCAGAACAGGACACTGGTTTTATAAGAAAAAGAAGCAACATAGACACAGACAGTCCCTGCCTGAGGATTCTACGATCTAAACAGAACAGACAGACAAAATGTGAGGGAAAGGAAATATTATTATCCGCATTTTTCAAATGGAGAGATGAGACCTATAAGAGATTGAATGACTTATCCAATGTCACTGAGAGTCTGAGTTTTGATCTAGAGATTTAATTACACAACCAGCCTTTTTCTTCCCTTGTGTTTCTCTGTTTCAGAAGAGCCTTTTTAAGGAAGAGCTACTTAACAATCAGGGGCCGAACATTAGGGCCTGAGCCACTGATGAGGCTTCTTACCATATTGATACCCATTGTGATTTGCTAAAGTGTGTTAGAAGAATTCTGTCTACTGACCAGACCAGCCACAAGGAAACACGTGAAGATTATAAAGAGCTATAGGAAGGGAAAACAAAAATTCATATAAGGTTTCTCAGAGGTGAGCAAGGAGTGGGGCGGGGAGTGACCTGTCCCAGACATTTTTGAAATGTCAGATGCCATTTCCAGTATTTTAGAAATCTGTCATGTCTTTCAAAGGCAAAATTCTATTCAATGAAAATTACAAGAGCTTTCATGGTTTTCATCTGGAATTCTGCACTGGGATAACCGGCTAGAATGTCATATTATGATGTACTGTTAAGAGAACTGCATACACCAAAACCACATGACCCCAAATATATTTGATTATTTCCCAGCAGATGCATACACAAACATTCTAAAAGTGAGCATCAGCTCAGTGGGAGACAGGAACGCATGCACAAGTAGTAGCAGCTCTATGCTTAAGTTTCCATGCAGATTTATAGTTGGGGCAGGACTGAAAACCCTTTATTCTCACTAGTCTACCAGCCTGGACTCATTTGGGGCACTCTGTTAACCCACCACCTAGAAAATTTCATTTTTACTACATTAGGCACATGACTGGTGGTCATTACCAGGGTGGAAGTAGATGCTGGAAGTGGTGCAGTTTTTCTGTACCATGTAATGTTTAAAAGTTATTGGACACCCAATCTGAAAAAAACAGTTGACAAGAAGGTGTGAGTAACAGCAGGGGGAACCCAACCCAACCAGTACAAAAACTAACTTTTCCCCCTGCTGTTACTCATACCTTCTTGTCAACTGTTTGAAATTGGCCACCTCTATTACATTGAACTCATTAGCACTACAAAGGTGATTTTTCCTCCCTTCTTATCAACTGTTGAGAATAGCCCACTTCCACCTCAATTGAATTGGCTCATTAGCACTGAGTCCCCATTTGGTAAGGCAACTCCCATCTTTTCATATGCTGTGTATTTATACCTCCCTACTGTATTTTCCACTCCATGCATCTGATGAAGTGGGTTTTAGCCCATGAAAGCTTATGCCCAAATAAATTTGCTAGTCTCTAAGGTGCCACAAGGACTCCCAAGCATGAAGGGAATTATTGGAAGTCATCCAGAACGAGCAGATGAACAGTAAATATTTCAACACTGTAAACCAAATAGTCTGAAGTTGGTTTAATTGGAGTGGGCAAAATTCTGTGGGAGCTGTGTTCTGTATTAAAAAATAGAGACAATAAACAATATGAAGGAGGAGCACATAAGGGGGTCTCAGAGATAGAGGAGATTGGAGAAAAGAGAGAGGGAATCAGAGGGGCCCTCTGGGGTTCTATGTAAATCCTCCCTATGTAACTAAAATGATCAGATGGTAATTTACCCCTGAGGGTGAGGGTTGAGGTCCTATATATGGAGAATGTATTTCCCTTGGATTGTTCCTCTTTCAGTCCAAGTATTATTGGGAAAACACAGTAATTTGGGGACAGATTTATATGATATTTTGGTATTTTATTTTTGGATTGAAATGAAGGGGAGAGCAGCAGCATGGAGGGAAATCAATAAAAGGGGATAGTTGTGGAAGTTTACAAACAGAAATCAAGATGTATCCAGGCACACAATTTTAATAAAATACAATTGGAAATGGGAGAGACATTTGCCACATCAACAGCCTCTGTGCAGACAATCCTTGGTCATAAAACAGAATAAAAGACTAGCTGAATTGATATCTTTAGTGTAAAGACAGGGAAAAATCTAAACAAAAACAAAACCCTCCTCTCTGTCCCCTTTGTAACAGGATTACCTGTGTCCACAGTTTACACGAGAGGTGGGCAAACTTTTTGGCCTGAGGGCCACATCGGGGTTCCAAAACTGTATGGAGGTCCGGGTAGGGAGGGCTGTGGCCCCCCAAACAGCCTGGCCCTTGCCCCCATCTGCCCCTTCCCACTTCCCGCCCCCTGACTGCCCACCTCAGAACCCCCGACCCATCCAACCCCGCTCCTTGTCCACTGCCCACCCCCTCCCAGGGCCTCCTGCCCCTAACCGGCCCCCTGGTACCCCACCCCCCTCGCTAACCCCCACTGCTCCAACCCCTATCCACACCACTGCCCCCTGACAGGCCCCCAGGGACTCCCACACCTATCCAATCACCCCCTGCTCCCTGTCTCCTGACTGCCCCCCGGGACTCCCTGTCCTTTATCCAACCCCCTACTCCCCGCCCCCTTACAGAACTGGCAGCTGCGCTGCCCAGCTGGAGCCAGCCATGCCACCATGCTGCCCAGCAGGATCTCACAGCCCTGCCTCTCAGAGCACTGGTGGTATGGTGAGCTGAGGCTGCGGTGGAGAAAGGACAGCAGGGGAGAGATTGGAGGCTAGCCTCTCTGGGCGGGAGCTCAAGGGCCGGGCGGGAGGGTCCCACGGGCTGTAGTTTGCCCACCTCTGGTTTATACACGATTCTAATAATCTTTGTCTAAATTGTGCCTTGTGAGGTATCATTTGAGAACTCATGATTTGCTGGTCATTACTGTCCTGGTAAAATGTGTGTGGCAACATCGTGTGTGAAGTTATAAGATTCCACTGTATGGTGTTACTAACACATGTTCCAAACTGAGGTTGGCTAACATGTCAGCCTCAAACAAAGGAATGTGTGCTCTGCACAGTTTGCAATCAGGCAGGAAACAATCATCAAGCAGGAAGGGGAGATAAAGGAGGGTCAAACTGGGGAAGGAAAAGCAGCAGGGGACATCCTTCCACATAGACTTTTTGTCTCTTGAATCCCTGCTGGAAATGCTTCTCAAAGGGGGGACAGGACTATAAAAAGAAAGGGCAGACACCCAAGGATATCATTCCCTCTCTCTCTCTCTGCCCATTGCACCTGACAGACAAAGGAAGTAGTGTTGGACTGGGGGAGGGTTCTCGACCTAAGAGTTTGGTCAGTAATCATCTGAAGCATGTGGTAAGAAAACTGTGCTTTGAATCTAACGTAGCTTGTTAGGTTGGCATTAGTAAATATGTTATCTTTATTTTTCTCTAAAAAGCAACAGAGGGTGCCCCCAGTCTATAAGCAGCAGCATCTGTGACCAATCTGAAAGTGGTTTTGAAACATGGATAGGCCAAGACAGGAGCAGTCACAAGAGGCTTTTCCAACTCTAAAAAAGCTAAATGACACTCTGATGATCACCGAGATGGTTTCCCTTTCTCACCCAACCTATGCAATGGCTTCCTTCTAGACCAGAATTCCTTAGATACACTGGCACACATTTTGCAACTGTGGTTTCCTCTGTTACTATTTGCTGATTATCAGAAACATTCAACAAAAAACAGAAATCTTTTCCTTCTTCAGATCCACATGAATTTTAGCAACTAAAATTCCTTTTCCCCCAGAACCCTGGGTCTTAAAGCAAGTCTCAGCCACACTCCATCTTTCCCTTGCTGAAAAGGTAGTACAGCATGTAGCTGTTATTTCTGCACCTAGAGGCAGGACAAATTGCTCACTGCAAACCAATTGTCTACAAATCATTTGTTTCAGCTGGGTCACAACTTTAAAAGGAATTTCCACAGACTGTGTCACACTGTCCGGAATAGCTCACAACTGTGAGAGCCTACCTCAGAGCAAACTGTAGAAAAAGGGCAGACACTCCAGACTGATGGTATGTTCTATAATTGGATTTCAGCAAGCCAGTAACAAATGTGAACTCCCGGATCGCTATACCAGTCATAACAGGGAGTCACAGACAGTCCACTTAGACTGGAGAGTCTATCTTGCCACCCAGACCAACTGAACTTTGTGACAAAAGGTCATTTACACCAAAAATCACACCAAATCAGGTTGCTTCTGGTCCCAAGAGACCAGTCACTTACCCCAGATCAACTCATACTCTGGACTTTATACCAAATACAAAACTGGCAGCCAATTGAGAGGTTAAAGCAGGTAAAATATATTAACAGGTGAGTCACAGTTTGTAATTCCAGATTGTGGCCATGATGTAATAAACTGCCAGTTTTCTAAAAGTATTTTCAAGGTAACCAGATTGTCTCTGGGGATCTTGGCTTTGCATCTGGTACACTTCCCTGTAAGAGTCCAAACAGTCAGAGATGAAGGATCGTTCCCTGAATCCATATTTATAGATTCTTCTGTCAGAAAACAGGCTGACAGCTTCTACCGACATGGGCTTTTCCTCTGATGACAGTAAGTGAGGAATGCCTTTAGAGTCTCTGACCTCCGGTCATTATATACAATGGCCATTTGCTTTGAAACTAGCATTTCAGAAGGCTTCTTTGAAATGAATGAAATATGAAATTCCTTTAAGAAAAGCTTCTGAGAGATTTGTTGTACATCAACTCCACTAATTGCAGATCCACACTTGCCATTCTCTCTGTGCACTGATGGGCCAAGTGTCCAATAGAAAATCAGACAGTAGCCCTGGCCAACAAGCCCTGCAATCAGGGTATTAAGACTGAGGTCACTGTGTGTGACCCCAGAGTTGCTAAATCTATTGAAGAAGCTACAGGACTAAGAAGCTGCAGGACTGATAAGCGCTACCGGGCACTTGATAACCCCACAGGCTAACTCTCCCCATTCTAGGGTTACACAAATTGAGAAAAACAACAAGGAGTCTGGTGCCACCGGACTCCTTGTTGTTTTTGTGGATACAGACTAACACAGCTACCCCCGATACAAACTGACAAGAAACTGTGAGATTTAATTTCAAAGACTGTATTTCTTTCTGTGTTCTTTATACATGTATACCCTGTTTCCCCGAAAATAAGACATCCTCCGAAAATAAGGCCTACTTACAGTTTTGCCTCTCGTTGTAATATAAGGCATCCCCCCGATAATAAGACCTCCCCGATAATAAGGCATCCACCGATAATAAGGCATTTTTCATTTCTGAAAAATAAGACATCCCCTGAAAATAAGACCTAGCGCATCTTTGGGAGCAAAAATTAATATAAGACACTGTCTTATTTTCGGGGAAACAGGGTATGTCCAATGGAGGATTGGAGCACTGACCTGATGTGGTCATAGTGGCATACACCACAGAAGAGGTAGAGAGTTCTCTTCTATTGGCTGGAACATGTGCAGTGTTAGATTGAGTGTTAGAAGCAGTTAATTACAGTGATCCAGGCTGGAGATGAGAAGTAGATCGAACTATGTGGCTAAATCCTTGTCTGGGCAGAACGTGTGAAGTTTCTGAGCAAAGTGGTGATTCCTATTTAAACTTTCTGTCACAGGTCGTATCTCTAGGGCACCCCTGTGGGGTGAGGGTGGGCGCCTCTCTCATCCCTAAGGTCCCTTTCTGGCTGGAGGTGTCGCTATAGCACTGGTTTGGAGTGCAGGGTGCAGTCTCCTGGCTGTCAGTCTTTGGGAGGCGGCTTCTCCCTCTTTAAGGCATGGCCACAGTCCAAGGCAGAAAAGAAGCAAACAAAATAATCCTGTAACCCACAAAACAGTCTGGGCTCACCCCACTATTCCTCGAAATGTAACTGGTGAATAGACTCTTAGAAGGGGGCTGGGTTCCTAACACCCTGAGTGTCTTAGAGATCTAGGCTGAGTGCCTGGGCTCTAGTGAAAAGCAAAGCAGAGTAAAGATGGCTCCTCTGCCTTTCCACAGGGCTCAGGCAGCAAAATCTCTTCTGCAGCTTCCCTGTGGAGCAGGGGATCGCTAGTTCTGCTTCCCTCTGAATGCCAACCTGCACTGGCCTTTGATCCTCCCTTTTAAGGAGCCACCCCTCTCCATGTGCAATTGGTCTCACAGGTGTGCCAGGTTGGGGCTGTGCCCAGAGGAGTTCTTTAACCCCTTCCTGATTGGGGTGGGAATCTCCCCCACCACATACCCCACCCCTAAAGATGGAAGTCAGGATCCCCTGATCCAATCCTCATTTCCCCACCAGTCCTAGTCAGGGCCGGCTCAGCCCTCTGGAGCCCCAGGGTGAGCATGCTCAGTGAAGAAGGGGACTTTGGAAATTGTAGCTGCAAAGCTGAAACAAGTCTCTATGCAACATCAACACTGAGATTTTTCAAAGGCTTATAACTTTGAAAATTGGGGCAGATTATCATAAGAACAGAAATAGACACATCCCTGGCACAAATGATCCCCCATGCAAAATTTAAAGTTCCTGCTCCAAAGCATGGGGGTGATACAGCTTCTTATTGAGAAGTTCACCAGAACTACTTGGGGGAAAAGTGTGTTTCCCTAGCCTATGGATGAAAATGGATGAACCATTAATGCTGAAATTTCACAAAAATATCCAGCTTGAAGCAGACACCCGGCATGGAAAATTTAAGTAAAAATGGTTAAGGTTAGCAAAGTTATAAGCAACAGAAAACAGGGTATACTGATCGAAGTCTCAGGCCACAGCAACAGCAGGTAGCACTTCCAGCTTCACTTAAATATATATGTAGTCTACAAAGCAAAACATAGCTTTTCACATTAGCAAATATAAAGCCTTTCAAAGGCACGATACATCCATTGTACATCCTAGTACAGGTTGGATAGAGCCTTCATAGTTCATAGTATTCAAAAGAAAGAGAAAGATACACCATAATACAAGAAAAGGTAAAAAGCTGACGTGAATTCTAGCCCTGGCTGACATATTCAGTGCTTTCTAACTTGTAAATAGCCATGCTGTGCTATCTTGGGTGCATATTTTTGAGGCACAACTTCTGTGTAAGGTGAACGTGCTGCGACATTAATAGCTTCCCAGAAGGTGTATATATGCCTCCTTTTCATATCGTACTGCTTTGTCTTTTATTAATAAACTAAAATAAGCTGGATTATTTGGTCTCTTAAATACTTTTAATATTGAACCACAAATGTTGCCAAGCAAGTGGCTAGACCTCAGTGACTACTGTTAGACTGAGTGGATCAAGAAGAACACCAGCAGCTTTGGGTGTCGGTGCTCACAGCAGTGAGGGGCTGGATTTTTTTGTTTTTAATTAATTTCTTCAATCATGTTTGTTAATTTCTTAAACAGAATTTCCTTGTTTGTTTAAATTGTGTTATTTTTTCAGTTGTTTTGTTTGATTAGTAGTTAAACTCAGTTTCTCTCTATCCCGTGTTTTCCTTTAGGAGCTAGAGAGGAGAGTGCTCTGGGCCCAAAGGAAGAATATCCTTGGAGGGTCCTCCACGCAGCCCAGAGAATGCTCCCCAAAGCTCTTCCCCACCTGCTATAGTGGAGTCCCTTGGGGCTGGAAGGATGGGAACAATCAGAGGGTGATGGAGAACCATGGAAAAGAGGATTTAGTTGGGGGATGGGAGTGCTGTGTGTAGGTTTCATCCGGGTGTTAATTTGTTAACTGATTACCATGCCCTGTGTTCTCTTTAGCACATCTCAGGAGTGTGGTAATTGCTGTGGATGCTGTCAACAGGCAGTCATTATGCATTGTGGGGCATCTGTGTTCATGCACATAAATCAGGGGTTAGTCAACACTGCCATGGTGGGACATTTTATGTTTTTGCACAAGAATTCCCAATGCACCACAAAAAATTGTTAAGTTGACACATGTTTGAAGTTCTAACGCTATAACATTGTATTTTTCATTCATTCTGTCTTTGTAAATCTGAGGGGTGGGTGTTTGGGGCCAGGCCGAGCCGAGCCGAATGAATCTCCCCTCAGCTGCTTTGATGCTGGCATGCAGCAGGGATATGAGTGGCAGATATCGCTTAAAAAAATGGATAGAATTCTCTTTGGAATATTTTGCTTAATATTTCATCCACTTTTTAACCAAAATTATAATTTTTTCCAACTAACTCAAGTGAGTGGCTTGGCAGGTGACAGAATCAGCTTCATAGAGCCTAAGGCCACAAGAGACCATTAGCTCATCTAGTCTGCCCTCCTTCACATCACAGACCATTATGTTTCCCCTAAAATTCCCTGTGTTGAGCCCAGTGATTCTGAGTTATCAAGACACTCGTGTAAGGATGGACAGGGACAATATGGAACTGCACTGGGAGGAGACTCATTGTACGACTGCAGCTGCTTTTCCATTGCTTGTGCTAAAATCGTGTAGAGGGATGTGGTGGTGGAAAATATGTGATTGCATTACCTCTGAGCAGGTTAAACACCAAATGTGATGGGATCCCTTGTGCACTGCTGTACGCATCTTTGTGTGTGGCTGTGCAGAATTACAGGTATGGTACGGAGTAGTGCTGTTGCTGCCAAGGTGAACGGCCTGTATCAGACAGTCTCAACTGTGCACTGAAGCAGAGTGTTCTCAACAGCTAGAACTCAGCTGTAGAACTGCTTCTGAGAGGGGATCAGACTGAACCCTGGCCTGGCTATAGTCAGAGCAAAATGCAAGATCACCTTTTTGCTAAAGCCCTGACCAGGAACAACACCAGGGTCAGCATGAGATGGAGATGGTTTAATAAGAGAAAAGATAAAGAATAAGAGAAAAGAAAATTGGGTTGGTGTGACACAGAGCGCCCTTGGCAAAGGGTCCCCTGTTCTTTGCAACCAGCTCTCACCTCAGGCCTGACAAACTCAATACACCAAACTCTTCTTATACAATATTTATTCATCAAGTATAACATGTAACGTATCTACTGAACGCTGTGTTGTCTACCCTTGCCACATCCCAGAACATTCAATGGAAAACATCAAAGACCATGGCAAATGATCAAAAACACTTGGAGGTGAAAAGGAACATCAAAGCAGGCAGGGGATCACCAGCTAGTTCTGCAACTGACTGAGATTTGTGGGGAAAACATGTTTCATTAGATAGGAAAGGTAATTATTGAAAAGTGTAGACCCCTGATCATCCGTTAAGAGTTTTTTTTTTTTTTTTTTGCATTGTAACCAGTTGTTTCTATCACCTTCTCTCTTTCCTGGATAAATCTTTATTCTTTCTTAAATAAACCTACTTTTGTTTTCTTATAAGTGTTCACAAGTGCTGTGTGGCTTACAGGAGCAGTGATTGAAGGTAACTGTGGTAAACTGGGGTACATTATATCTTTGGGTGCAGGGATTCTGGTACTTCTGTGAATAGCCAGAGTCAGGGGCTGGATATCACAGGAGAATGAATCAAGGACTCAGTGATTATGGTGCCCCTCTTGTCAGCCTGCAAGGCATAACTGGGGCTGGAATAAGCCCAGAGGAGAGTGCTTGACTGAGTGAAAGGCTGGTGATGTCACGGAGCTGACACCCAGCTACTACTTGTAAGACTCCCTCTAGTTGTAGGCAGGGGGTAACGAGGTGACACTCAATCCCCGAGAAACATCAGAGTGGAATAGAGAAAAAAAAATCTTCTCCTCCTCTTCACTTTCTCTCACTGTGTAAAGCACTTTACACTGGGGACACCTGTAAACACACAGAAGGGGCCAAATGTTACTTACTCCAGTCTCTGCACTTTGCAGTTTGGGTGTTTCAATCCCTCACACAGCAGCCGCACTCCAGAAACTCCCAGTTTATTATCACTCAGGTCCAGCTCTGTCAGGCTCTGGCTGGTTCTGAGAACAGCGGCGAGATCCCTGCAGCCAGCGGCTGTGAGACCACAACTCCACAAGCTGCAGGAGAGAGAAACACAGAGAAGGGGTTTCACAGTGTGAAGGAGGCTCGTCACAGCCGTTCTAACAGGTGGCCCTGCCCACCAGCCCCTCTCCCTGACCAATCCACATGAACAATAACATAGAATTTCTGCTCCTCCACCTCTCCCAACCCCCACCCTATTCCAATGAGGAACCAGTGTTGGTTGGAACATCCCGCATAAGCCCCACCCCTTGTATTTCACTCTTGACCAATCGGCACTGCGAATGGCCCAGACACCCCAATTCTTAAACCTTTGTCATTGACAAATAAGGAATAAGGTTTGGGGTAAAACTTCCTCACTATGCACTGCCCCTCACCCTTTCCACTGACCAACCAGAATTTAATGGGCAGCCCACCCTAAGTCCCACCTACCCAGCTCTCAGCCAGTCAGATTCAACTTCACACAGATTAGCACCAGGATGGTGTGACCCAATCAGAGAAGCCCCATTCCTACAGGGAGGCTGTAGGGGGAGCCCCCTCTCCAGGCAGCTGGGCCAGGCTCAGGGCAGGTGGAGCTGGGCGATCCTGCCCCTCCGCACCCCCAGCACTATCTCAGCTGCTCCCCTGCAGGACACAGACATCTCCTGTCTCTGCCCCCAGCTCTGACCCTCAGGCCTGGGGAGGGGAGGCAGCTGCGAGGCCCAGCACTGGCAGCATCACACCCACCTTCCACTGTGACCAGGGATCAAAGGGTGGGGGGATTGGAAGACAAAGAGGAGAACAGTCCCACAACCAGAAACTCTGGTGCGGTTATTGCAACAGAAATTTTCTACTGGTTTCTGGAACCGCCTACTCCAGACTCTGGACTCCTGAGCATGGGCGGTGGGTATCATAGGCAGGAGAAGGTGTTGCCTTCCCAAACTGCCTCATGTGGCCCCGCCCATGCTCCACCGGAGTCCAGGACCACTCCTGCCTGCTCTTCCCAAAGGCTTGGGCAGGCAGGCTGGGAGCCATACCACACCACACCACCAGTCCCCTGGCGTTGGGGCCACTCTGGCCAACCAGCACTGGGGCAGTCCGATGCACCACCTGCCCAGCGCTGGGGCTGGTGACTCGGCTGTGCGGGGAGGGCTTCATGGTTGGGGTCAGGCCAGCAGGCGCAGCCCAGGGATGCTGGGGCCACACTGCCCGGGTCTCTGGAGCTCCTGAGCCGGAGGAGGCTGCTGCCATGCTGCCCAGCTCTACGGAGCTCTGTGGCTGGGGGAGGCTGATTCAGTGCTATCCTGGGCTGGGGGCACTACCTAGGGGAAGGGGCCAGCAGCCACAGTGGAAGGGGGCTGGGCTCCAATGGGCATGGAAGGGGCAGGGCCTTGGGCAGAAGGGGCGGGACTGGGAGGGCTAGCCTCCACAAGCTGTGGGTTCACCAACCGCCCATGCTCCTGAGGAAGCTGGCAGCCAGTGGAGTGTGGAACTATGGCAGCAGCCTAGCCATGACCATGTGCATCTCAATGACCAGCCCCCACCATGGCTGTCACATACTGCCACTCCGCCCTCCCTCCAGGGCTCATAGGGAACCCTCTGCACCCCTGACAACTGCTAGATCTTGCACACATATAGAAACACACTACCCACCAGAACTGTCACCTGCATGGCCTCCTCCATCACTACAGTTGCCTTGAAAATGTGGTTGCTCCACTGAATGGGGAGGGGAGTCCCAATGTTTCAGAGAGAAAAAGAGCCCTGAATTTGTATGAGGGAGAGAATCTCGCACTCCCTGGGGGGGGGGGTGCAGGTTCAGTCAGGCTTGGTAGACCCCTGAGATATTTTGGAGGCAGGAAACCAGATGCCGCTAATGGAATGAGAGACTCTATGTTTGAGTTGAACAGGAAAAGAAAAAAACTCATGGGTGTATGTGGGAAACTGTGGAGATAAGCCTTAGCCAGGGGAGGTGGGGAGAGGGTATTCTTGATGAAGCAACAGAGAAGAGCTCCACAAGATTTAAAGGTAAGAAAGAAGTGAAGACAAATCTCTGGAAGAGGAGCCTCTGCTGTGTGACCATCTCATTCCAAAACAGGTGAATAAATGTAAATATGACAAGTTTCACTTAGAGTTTACCCAGAATCCCTGTCACCGATTTCTCCTCTGATCTGCAAGGTGCTGGACACCTGCCACCACTCTGCTGAGGGTAACGCTGGTGTCAGAACAGGGCACTGGTGCTAAAAGGAGCAATACTACACACAGACAGTCCCTGCCCTGAGGATCCTACAATCTAAATAGACCAGACAGACAAAAGGTAGGGGAGGGAAATATTATTATTGTCATTTTTCAAATGGAGAACTGAGACACATAAGAGATTGAATGACTTGCCCAATGCCACAGAGAGTCTGAGTTTTGATTCAGCGATTTAATTACATGAGCATCCTTTCTCTTCCCTTGTGTTTCTCAGTTTCAGAAGTGCTTTTTTTTTTAATAGTTGAGGCTCTTAAAGAAGAGCTACTTAACAATCAGGTGTTGAACATTAGGGCCTGAGCCACTGATGAGGCTTCTTACCATATTGATACCCATTGTGATTTGCTAAAGTGTGTTAGAAGAATTCTGTCTACTGACCAGACCAGCCACAAGGAAACACGTGAAGATTATAAAGAGCTATAGGAAGGGAAAACAAAAATTCATATAAGGTTTCTCAGAGGTGAGCAAGGAGTGGGGCGGGGAGTGACCTGTCCCAGACATTTTTGAAATGTCAGATGCCATTTCCAGTATTTTAGAAATCTGTCATGTCTTTCAAAGGCAAAATTCTATTCAATGAAAATTACAAGAGCTTTCATGGTTTTCATCTGGAATTCTGCACTGGGATAACCGGCTAGAATGTCATATTATGATGTACTGTTAAGAGAACTGCATACACCAAAACCACATGACCTCAAATATATTTGATTATTTCCCAGCAGATGCATACACAAACATTCTAAAAGTGAGCATCAGCTCAGTGGGAGACAGGAACGCATGCACAAGTAGTAGCAGCTCTATGCTTAAGTTTCCATGCAGATTTATAGTTGAGGCAGGACTGAAAACCCTTTATTCTCACTAGTCTACCAGCCTGGACTCATTTGGGGCACTTCGGTTAACTCACCACCTAGAAAATCTCATTTTAACTACGTTAGGCACATGACTGGTGGTCATTACCAGGGTGGAAGTAGATGCTGGAAGTGGTGCAGTTTTTCTGTACCATGTACTGTTTAAAAGCTATTGGGCACCCAATCTGAAAAACAATCCGAAATTCACACTTTTGATCAAAACTGGCAGAAATCTTCTAAATATGATTGATAATGCAACTATATACTCAAAATAGTACTGTTTTGGAAAGTTTGGGAAATATTTAGCCCCAAATGATATATTTTATGTATTTTCCTCTACTTTTTTGCTCTTGGTTAAAACAAAAGTCTGTAATCATCCAGTGACATTATGGGTATAATTGAAAGGTGGCACATGGCCAGAAAGGGTTATCTAACTCATAGACTGACTTGACCCATGGTCAACCTTTAAAGACTTGCTATATGTAAATGATAGTTGGGCTATTGCATTAGGTTAGAATAGTACTTTGAAATGCAACCTGCATTGTCAGAGCAATAGAATGGCAGGTGTTTGCTCAAGTCTTGTATTGTAAACAAACAATACTTGTCTGTTACTATAGCTTTGATTCAAGATCCAAATGGAATATTAGCCTTTATGATGACACTTGATTGAAATAATATTATTGTCTATATGTCTTTTTGAAGTTTGTGGTGAACTGTATATGCACTGTTTAATGGATAAATTACCCTATGCTTTTTGCCATGATGTTTGGGAGAAGAAGGTTAATCCTACTGTTCTCTCAAGCCAAGAGGCTACTGGAAAAGTATAAAGACCCTGGGACACAATCCTTTTAATCTCAGATCCGCTTTGGGTTTCAAGAGGGGGAAACCCTAAGCCATAAGAATTGAGATGCCCAGTCATTGGCTGGAGTCAATCCAATGGTTTTAATCCAATGTCCTGAATATGGACATTGGATTAAAACCTATGGACTATTTTTAAAAGAACTTTTGGCAACTACAGGCTCACCATCTCTGTCTGCTGTGTATCTGAACCACAAGAATTGAACTCATGTCTGTATGTATATGGATATTTTAACCAACACTGTATCTCTTTTCTGTTTTAATAAATTTTAGTCTAGTTAATAAGAATTGGCTATAAGTGTGTATTTTGGGTAAGATCTAAATTAAAATTTGACCTGGGTATGTGGCCGATCCTTTGGGATTGGGAGAACCTTTTCTTTTATATGATGAAATGAGATTTTCAGTAATCTTCATCATATTTGACATGTGTACCTGAGGCTGGATACTTTACGGGAACTGCGTTGTTTGGACTTCTGCATCACCAGTGAGGTAATACAGAAGCTGTTCTGCGCTGGCTTGGTAAATCTAAATATTGGCATATCCACCAGCTTTTGGGGTTTGCCTGCCCCGTTCTGCATGCAGTTCACCCTAATTGAGTAACTTCAGCCGGTTCCTGTTAGGGTTCCCTCCCCACTCTGAACTTTAGGGTACAGACATGGGGACCCGCATGAAGACCCCCTAAGCTTATTTTTACCAGCTTAGGTTAAGAACTCCCCAAGGCACAAATTCTTTCTTATACTTTGGATTAAGTAACTTGGCCACCACCAAGTGATTTAAACAAACAGTTAGGGAGGGCCACTTGGAGCCCTACCTTCACCAAATATCCCCCCAAAGCCCTACACCCCTTTTCCTGGGGAGGCTTGAGAATAATCCCCTCACCAATTGGTACAGGTGAACACAGACCTAAACCCTTGGATCTTAAAACAATGAAAAATCAATCAGGTTCTTAAAAGAAAGAATTTTAATTAAAGAAAAGGTAAAGGAATCACCTTTGTAAAATCGGGATGGTAAGTACTTTACAGAATAACCAAAGACTCAAGAACATAGAGGATCTTCCCTCTAGGCAAAACCTTAAAGTTACAAAACCAGGGATAAACCTCCCTCCTCCTACAAAGGAAATCACAAGCCAAAATAAAAGTAAGCTAACGCATTCCTTTGCTAGTACTTACTAATACTAATGGAGTTGGAGTGCTTATTTTCGTGATCTGTCTCCGGCAAGCACACAGAACAGACAGACAAAGCCTTCCCCCGCCCCCTCAATTTGAAAGTATCTTGTCAAGCATTCTTAAAACTACAATACCCACCTGCTGAAGTGAAAAAACAGATTGACAGAGCCAGACGAGTACCCAGAAGTCACCTCCTACAAGACAGGCCCAACAAAAAAAATAACAGAACACCACTAGCTGTCACCTTCAGCCCCCAACTAAAACCTCTCCAGCGCATCATCAGAGATCTACAACCTATCCTGAAAGACGATCCTTTACTCTCACAGATCTTGGGAGACAGACCTGTCCTCGCTTACAGACAACCCCCAACCTAAAGCAAATACTCACCAGCAACCACACATCACTGAACAAAACCACTGACCCAGGAACCTATCCTTGTAACAAACCCCGATGCCAACTCTGTCCACATATCTATTCAAGTGACATCATCATAGGACCTAATCACATCAGCCATACCATCAGGGGCTCGTTCACCTGCACATCTACCAATGTGATATATGCTATCATGTGCCAGCAATGCCCCTCTGCCATGTACATTGGCCAAAGCGAACAGTCTCTACGCAAAAGAATTAATGGACACAAATCTGACATCAGGAATCATAATACTCAAAAACCAGTGGGAGAACACTTTAACCTGTCTGGTCATTCAATGACAGACCTGCGGATGGCTATATTACAACAGAAAAACTTCAAAAACAGACTCCAACGAGAGACTGCTGAGCTGGAATTGATATGCAAACTAGACACAATCAACAAAGGATTGAATAAGGACTGGGAATGGCTGAGCCATTACAAACATTGAATCTATCTCCCATTGTAAGTATTCTCACACTTCTTATCAAACTGTCTGTACTGGGCTATCTTGATGATCACTTCAAAAGTTTTTTTTCTCTTACTTAATTGGCCTCTCAGAGTTGGTAAGACAACTCCCACCTGTTTATGCTCTCTGTATGTGTGTGTATATATATCCTCAATATTTATTCCACTCTGTATGCATCCGAAGAAGTGGGCTGTAGTCCACGAAAGCTTATGCTCTAATAAATTTGTTAGTCTCTAAGGTGCCACAAGTACTCCTGTTCTTGTCCCCTTATTGGTCCTTTTGGTCAGATGTCAGCTAGGTTACCTGAGCTTCTTAACCCTTTACAGGTAAAAGAGGAATTAAACCTTTACAGGGTAAAGAGGGATTTTATGCTACCCTTAGCTGTATGTTTACGACAGCTCCAAAGGGAAGCATTGTCACACATATGACAGTATGAGCTTATTTGTACCATGTAATATAGAAAATATATGTAATTATGTGTACATAATTACTGATTTTAGAACAGTTTTCTGTCTGCAATTTTTAGGAAGATATGCAGATAAGGAGACCCCTACCCTCTATTTATACATTGCTTTTCATATTACCTGTTCAGCTCTGTGGCCATCAGAGATAACATGCCACCCTCCTTCTTCTGCCCATTCACAAAAGAAGTATCCTAGGCTCCAGAGAAAATCCAGGCATCAACTTATAACTCTGATCCTTTATCTTGTTGGCTGGTGAAGGACAGTAAGAGCACATAGAACACCTACTATCAATTACTGCCACCTTCTGCTTTTAAGGAAGGAAAATCTATCTCCCACCCCGAGCATGAATTACTTTGGCTAATACTTAAGAATCCATTGCTTGATGCAGCCTGACTTACAAGCTACCTCCTGTGCTGTTCAGTGATCACGCAGAGCCAGGGAGTCTGACAGAGCTCTGCTACATTCACTGTCTGAATTATAACTTATCTGCATTGCTTAACAGGAGCCTCTGTACAACATAACAGCCAGTTCCAACTGGGTCATCACCTGGTATCATCTGATCTCCCATTTCCGAGCAACCTAATCAAGAAGCTACTGAATAACTGCATCCATGTCACCTGTCCATTGGCAATATCCAACTGGGGTTTAGGCGTAATACAGAATAGAAATGGCACTGCTGAGGCCGAGAGTGCTTTGCTTCCAGCTCTCACATGTTTCATCCTAGGCTTTGCGATCTGCTTGGTCCCAGAGGAGCACATCCATCTCAGCAGTTCATGGATCGAAATTTCATCTCCTATGTCACTTGGGCTAGAGCCACTAGGTTTGTATTCTCTGGATAATAGTAGTGCCTGCAGAGCAACCAAGAACAGAGCCCCATTGTGGTAGGCACTGTACTCAGTACTAGATAGTCCCTCCCCTGAGGAGTTTACAATGTAATTGGCAGACATACAAATGCAGGACAGAGATAGAACACACAAGCAGAATGAATGGCATGATTGTTTGTAAGTATCACTGTTTATTATTTTGCTGTGGGGTGACATTTCTTATTTTTAAAAGTCTGGGTGCGGTTTCTTAGGTGGGGATTGGCTTAATAGAAAGTGAGAGGAAGGGAAAGGGGACAAGGAAGGGGGGAGGGAAGGAATGAGGGGAGAATGCAGCGCAGGTGGAGGGAAACAGGTTAAGAGACTCTGAGGCAGAGGGAAGGAGGGGATTGCAACAAACAATCAGCACAAGGGGAGAATGTGAAGAGTAAAACCGTGCAGCAGTAGGGTTACCAGGTGTCCGGTTTTCAACCAGAACATCCGGTTGAACAGGGGCACTGGCAGCTCCAGTCAGCGCTGCTGACCAGGCCGTTAAAAATTCAGTCAGGAGAGCAGCAGGGCTATGGCAGGCGTAGGCATAAGAGAAGCCAGGGGGCTCTGCACGCCACTTCTACCCCAAGCACTGGCTTTGCAAATCTCAGTGGCCGGGAATCACAGCTAATAGGAACTGAGAGGGTGGTACCTGAGGACGGGGCAGCACACAGAGCCACCTGGCTGCACCTCCACATAGGAGCCAGAGGCGGGATATGCTGCTGCTTCTGGGAATTGCTTGAGGTAAGTGCCACCCGGAGCCTGCACCCCTAACACTCTCCTGCGCTCCTTCCCCCTACCCCAGCCCTGATCCTCCTTCAATCTTCCAAACCCCTCAGTCCCAGCCTGGAGCACCATCTCGCACCCCAGATCGCTCATCTCCAGCCCCACCTCAGAGCCCGCACTCATAGCCAGAGCCCTCACCCCCTCCCGCACCTTAACCCCCTGAGCCAGCCTGGTGAAAATGAGCCAGTGAGAGGGGGGACAGTGAGCAACAGAGGGAGGAGGGATGGAGTGAGTGGGGGTGGGGCCTCAGATGAAGGTTGGGGCCTCAGAGGAGGGGGCTCAGAGGAGGGGTGGGGGACAGGCAGTGCAAAAGTGATCAGGTTTGTGTGAGTAGAAAGTTGGCAACCCTATGCAGCAGGCAGTCTGATAACATTAGTGTCCATTGGTCCATGCTGAGGCTGTTTCTCTGTCTGCTCCTACCAGCTGGGATGTCTCTCTGGGGCCAGTCCTTGCTCATCCTGGGAATTTCATAGAGGATTAAGACCATGGCATTAAAGTGGCAGTAGAGCTCACAGGGAGCTAGTTGTGGGGACTGAAGCATTGACTTCATATGGCCATAGTGACATAAACCATGGAAGAAGTGGACAGTTCTTGTACTATCTGTAACGTAGGCATTGTTTTTACATTCAGCTTTAGATGCAGTCATCCAGTCTGGAGAGGAAAAGTACATTGAACAATATGGCTAGGTCCTCGTCTGGGCAGAATGTGTGAAGTTTCTGAGCAAACTGGAAATTCCTAATTAAACTATGATTTACTTTTAAAATCAGAATTATACAATGAGAGACTTTAAACAAGGAAAAAATGACACTCTGATAGCCTGGGATAGTATGATGCTAATCTCAGGCTATGGCTACACTTGCAGATATAGAACACCGGGAGTTAAACCAGCCCTCAGAGAAAGCAGCAGGGAAAGTGATGCCGTGTGTTTACACTGTCAGCTGCAAGCGCAGTGGCATGGCCACATTAGCATCTCTTGCTACGCCACAGAGATCAGTGCATTGTGGTAGCTATCCCGGTGTGCAAGTGGCTTCAGCGTGCTTTTCAAATGGGGCAAGGGGGGTGGAGTGTGACAGGGAGTGTGTTGTGTGTATAAAGGGGAGAGACAGCTTGTTTTGTGGGGCAGTGTGTCAGCATGCTGTCTTGTAAGTTCAGACACCAGCCGGGGGAAACCCCAACATCAGACCCAACCCACATACACCCCTCTCTCACACACACGCACACACACGTGCCTTGGCAGCAGCAGCATTCCACAGTAATGGTTTGCTTTATGTCCCGGAGCAGATAACCATGCCGGCTGTCAGAAACAGAACTTTGAAAGGGGATATCCACATGCCTGCAGCCGAGTTCAAAACAATGACCAGAGTAACCACTTGACTTCAGTGGACTATGGGACGTTTCTGGAGGCCAATCACAGCGCAATAATGCAACACATCCTCCACACTGACACCCGGGCGTTTCAACCAGGGTGCAGCAAGCTCTATGCTTCTTGTCAAGGTGGATTACCAGGGGCCTCGCCAGTGTGGACACTTCAGGAGTTAGGGCACCCGGGGCTGATTTAATGTGATCCAACTTTCAAGTTTAACCAAGCCCTCAGACACAAAAGAAGACACAACAGAGGTAGAAACTAATAATAAACTACTGGAAAAAACTCCTAACAAATGAAGAAACCATGAAAAGGAAAATGAGACAAGAAGAGATGAAAGACACTATTGATGAAAGGCAAAGAGAATATACTGGCAAAGGCAGAAGTGAAACAGAACACGAGAGCCCAGACATCTGAAAAATAATCTAAATATTAACCAGAAGGGAATTATTGGAAGTTGTCCAGAACAAGCAGATGAACAGTAACTATCTCAACACTGTAAAGCAAATAGTTTGAAGTTGGTTTAATCAGAGTGGGCAAAACTCTGTGGTAGCTGTGTTCTGTATTAAAAATAAAGAAAATAAAGGATATGATGGGGGAGTGTATGAGATGGAGGAGACTGGAGAAAAGAGAGAGGGAATCATAGAGACCCTCTGGGGTTTTGTGTAAATCCTCACCCTATAACTCAGGTGATCAGATGGTAATTTATCCCTGAGGATGAGGGCTGAGGTCCCATATATGGAGAATGTACTTCCCTTTCAGGCCAAGTGTTATTGGGCGAGTACAGGGTCGTAGGAAAACACTGTCATTTGGGAACAGATTTATATGACATTTTGGTATTTTATTTTTGGATTTAAATTAAGTGGAATGCAGGAGCAGGGATGGAAAATAATAAATGGGATAGGTGTGGAAGTCTATAAACAGAAATCATGCCATAGCCAGGCACACAATTTTAATACAATATAATCAGAAATGGGAGAGACATTTGCCACAACAGAATTCAAAGCATCAGACGGCTTCTCTGCAGACAATCCTCAATCATAAATGAGAGGAAAAGACTAGCTGGATTGCAATCTTTAGTGCAAAGAAAGAGAAAAAATAAACAGCAGCACTGGACTGGTGGAGGGGTTCTGACCTAAGAATTTGGTCAGTGATCTGCTGAAGCATGCAGTGGGAAAACTTTGCTTTGAACTTTGCTAATGTAGCTTGTTAAATTGCATTAGTAAATGTTTTATCTTTATTTTTCTTGTAATCATTGTTGACCTTCATGCCTCATTACTTGTACTCACTTAAAATCGATCTATTTTAGTTAATAAACTTGTTTTACTATTTTATCTAATCCAGTGTGTTTAAATTGTTGTGTCTGAAGGACTCTTTAAAATAGTAAACTGGCATAGTATTTCTATTAAAGAAATGATGGACTTTATATAATTTGTACTATACACAAGAGGGCTGGGCAGTACAGAATATACATTTTTGGGGGTGGGAAATCTGGGACTGGGGGTGCGTTGGGGTCACCCTGAAATATAACCAAGACTGGTGAGAAGAAGAGGGTAACCGAAGTGGGACTGGCAGGATGCAGTTACACACAGACATTCAGGGTGTGGGCTGCATGCTGGAAGACAGATTGTGAATGGTCCATGTGAGAGCTACTTGAACAAGGCATTGTAAGGCACCGAAGGTTGCAGGGCAGGGGTGATACAGCTGCTCATAAATCTGGATTATACAATGTTATGTCACATGTACACACACACACATTCTAAAATCTTCAGAAAACTAAATTATTATTATCAATGGCTCTGCCCTTTAAAACAACATCTTGAATGTCAAAGGAATGGGCAGAAATCAAAGAAAAACAAAACAAAACAAGTCCCCACTCCCAGAACTTTCTACTTCAGGAGACTGATTTTCGGGGGGAGGGGCGGTATTATAGGCATTAGAGATAATTTGTTTCTGCAGATTTTTTTTCTTTAGCCAAAGAAAGAAAAAGAGGAGGGGCCACAATATTCACTAAATATATGCCCTTCCAGATTAAAGACTAATTGAAGGAAAAGGAGGAAGCGTTTATTTTCTCAAAGGGCACAACAGCTGGATTATGACTAACAATGGGTTCAGTGGAGATTAAAATGTTGATAGCCTGATGATTTATCTGTCAGACATAAAGGAAAGAAACATTTTAACATATTTTAAAAAAATGTCTTGGCTCAGAAGTCCCTAAGCCTGCCTTTCCAGACACTGCAGTGCTCAAGGAGCTCTGTCTCTCGGGGCTCCTTCTCAAGGTCAAGCTCCCCACGGCTTCTCTCATTTTCTGATCACTTTCTCATGGCTTACATCCCCTACTGGCTATAACATACACAGACACAGCTGCCACCAGTGGTGAGCTGGAGCCAGTTCTCTTAGAGGCAGGTGGAGAAACGGTTGTTAAAGGGCCGGGGGATAGGCAAAGAATTCCTGTCCCCAGGCCTCCTGTTGCTCCCAGGATTCCCAGCTGGGGAGGCTGAGGCTCCTCCGGCCCCTTCCCTGCTTCCCCACCTCCCAGAGCTGCAGCGTGGCCAGCCACCTGTGGTCACACACACCTGCACCAGCTGAGCTGAGCTTGGGAGTCCTCCTGCTTTTGCTTTTTGAGTGGCCGCCAGCAAGGTAAGGGGGGGGGGGGGGCTCCTACAAGCTCTCCAGGGATGCCCAATGGGAGGGCAGGGCAATTTGGCCCGGGCCCTGCAGGGGCCCCCGGCCCCACGAGGATGCCTGTCTCCCCCCGGGCCCTCCCCTGCTTCCCCCCACCCCACAGAGCCGCAGCATGGCCAGTTCAGCTGCTGAGCTCCAGCCTCCGGGCTGCTGGTAAAGGGAGGCTGGCGAGCACCAGGGCCACTGGGGCCATCATGTGGGTGGACGGACTTAAGCATATGCCTAAAAGTAATCACTTATTACTGAGTGTAACAAATTACCTCTGCAGCAGTCAAGAACTTGACACTGAATGTGAAAATGCATGGCATGAATTCTAAGCCCAGTCCTGCACTCCTTAATCAGGCAAAACTCCCCCTGAAGTCAGGTTTCAGACCTCACTGCATTTTAGACTGTTATTCCATCACCCCACTAACCACCACTGCTTCAGCAGATGTATATATATAATTTCCGTCTTCCTTGGGATCACATCATTGTTTAAAGCTCTGTTTCCTGAAAGGTCTGTAGTTTCCTGGACTAGATCAGTGTATTTCCTTGAAACAAGAGGACTATGTGGGTGAAATACAAGAAAACTAAGTTTGAAAGGTGATGTGTGGAATGTGCCCCGAGCGTGAATAGAAACAATAGTGGGATTGGGGATGTGTTATTTAACAGAACTTGAAATGAATGGAGACATTTTACAAAAGTTCAGGAATGTGAGAAATTCCCAATACCTCAAAATTTAAGGTAGACTTTGTTTCCAATGCTGTTACTTTGTCACGAGAAAAATGCATTTAAAAACATTCATAAACATAAATTCAGTCATTGGATGGGTAGTGAGTTTAATCAAAATTCCTATGCCTCTTCAGTTTTGAAATAATTCTTGTTGGCATTTATTCCAGAGATGAGCAGTAAAATCTCTGCAATAATCTTTGAATGCTTTAATTCTAATTAAAGTACAGAGCTGGATTAGGGGTCTTTTGTAGCTCACTCAGAAGCCCGAAAGAAGGTTCTATGGTACAGAGGGAGCGGAAGGACTCTTGTTCATTTCTGGAGTGCTGATACCAGTGTGGTGCTCTGCTAGGGAAGAAGTAATTTATAGCCCTCCCAGGATCCCAGCAGTTCCTGTGGAGTAGATTCAGTCCCCTGCAGCCCTAGTTCAAGGATAGTGCAGTGGCTGAGTGTACAATATATGTGAGGAGGGTGACATCGGAGGCTGTTGAGGGGTGCTCTGTTGCTGGGTGGTGTGAAGGCTTTTCCAGGGGAGTTTGGCTTTTTTAAAATCCACCACTGAAACTAGGCTGCTAGTGAAGAGACTGGACAGCAGGGTAAGGAATCTGTATCCCTGCTGTTATGTTAAATATAGGGCTAAGACAATAGTACAAAGTCCTGGACTTCCTTTCCTATTGGTGCGTCCTATTCCATCCCTCCCCCTCTCATCACCGCCTTTCCCCTTTATCACTGTAATTTTTTCCTTCTTTCCCCCATCCCCAAATTAAAAAAATAAAGTTGGTTAATAAAAATTCCTTGTGCATCTGTAGGGCCCTCCATTTGAGGATCTCAGAGTGTTTTACACACCTGAATGAATTAGCCTTAAAGCACCTTGTGAAGTAGGGAAGCATCATTACCCTACTTCAAACCTGGGGAAACTGAGGCACAGACAGGTTAAATGGCTTGCTTTAAATCACACACAACTCTGGCAAAGCAACCCACATCCTATGACTCCTAGCCTTGTGCATTAACCACAAGACAACTCTTCCACCCCAACAGCAGATGCCTTGCACTGCTGGTGAACATCCCTTCCTGCCCTGCAATTGTGGGAGTTCTCCCTTCTCTCCTGAAGGCATAATCCACACACATCACACATATGCAAAGTGGATAGCAAAAGATTGAGTTAAAAGCAGCACTTGCAAAAGCTCTCACTACTGGTATAAGGGATTCTTCTTAAAGATTCAAAACAAACACAAATTCCTCACAGGAATTCTGAGACCTTCAGAACTGAAAAGGTACTAAGCATTATCCTTGTCTGTCCCTTGACATGTTTTCCTCTGCTGATGCGCATGCATTCTCATTCAGCCTGTTGTTCTTTGCTGGGAGTAACACTGCCATAAATTCAGTGTGTGTGTGTGTGTGTGTTCTTTTAGCTTTATCCAAAAGTATAAGAAAAATAGGGTACAAAGTGTTACAATGTGATTCTCCCACACTCATTCCTATTATAATTCCAATAAAGCAGTAGAAATTGTGCCCTTAAATCAGAACTTTTTATAGGGAACTGGTTGTTAAGATTTTGGCAGCTCATCACTGGCTGCCACCAAACAAATCTCCTACCCCCTGAATTTGCAACCAGACTTCAGAAAAATTGCTCCAACTGCATGGCTAAGCTTCTCATCTGCCTTTCCATGTGGCCTATTGTTTCAAGAGGTGGTTCCTATTGTTTCTGTTATCACTATACAAAAGGATATTTAATTGGTCCTCCTATTTAGCCTGAATGAAGGCTGGCTGGCAGACCCCTCAGTTTTAACCTGTCCTGTGACTGCGGGCATGTAGCGGGGTAGACACCCGTGCCTGCCCTGAGGGGTTAGAAAAGGCCTGCAGAGGGCTGGGGCAGGGCAAGGTAAAACCCTGGCTGATTGGGGGAAGTGGCTGCAGCTGGGGCCATGCCCCAATCAGGTGTCAGCTGGCCTATATAAGAGGCTAGGAGCCAGGAGCTCAGCAGGTAGTCTCTCTCTGTCTTCAGACAGAGAAGGGCCTGGCTGCAGAGAGCTAGACAGGGTACCTGTTGTGGAGCAGGGCTGGGGAAAGGCTGAGGAGCTCCAGCCTGGATAGCCCCAGGCTGTGGTCTGGTAATAGGCCAAGGGGTACTGGGGGTTGCAGAGGGCAGCCCAGGGCTAGGCCAAGGCAGCAGGTCCAAACCCAACCTTGCTGATGATGAGTGGCCTATACTGCAGTCTGCCCCAGAGAGTGGGGGCTAGCTGGGTGACTGGCAGTGGCCTTATCCTGAGGTGAGGTGGGGTTAGTGGGTGGGGGTTCCCCTGGGAGGGGAGACCTAGTGTGTGTGTGGGTACTGCCAGGGGGCAGCACCCAGGGCAAGGGGCACTGGGGTCCTGGGAGGGACATGGGGGGCCAGTGCAGAGGACAAGGCAGATCACTGGCCTGCAGAGGGTGCTCTAGAGGCTAGTGAGCTAATTCCCTGGATGACCAGCAAGAGGCACCGCAGGGGTGAGTCTGGACCTCTTACAGGGCACCATTAACAACTTCTAGCATAACAACAAGCGAGGAGCAGTGGGCGCTGTCTGGGGTTCTCTGCTCGGTGTCCCCATCCAGTTCCCTGATTTTGAACTTTTGACTGTCACCTCGCTCCCTGTTTTATTTTTATTTATCCCAAGTAATCATTTGGTACTGGGTCCAGTGGTCCCTCCCACTAGGCTGGGGGAGGGGCCTTTAGTAGTGGGCGGGTGAGCCCGCCCACTTCCTGGTTTGCCAATATGGCCAGTGTTCTAATAGTGTTTCAAGTTCACTGAAAGGTATTTATGACTTTAAATCTTATTACACATTTTTGTATGGAAGTTATTACACTTCCCCTCATATGGAAGGTTTTCTTAGAAGGTCAAAAGTGAGTAGATTAAATAAAATAGTATTTGATGAACCAGCAGTGCACAGCAATCCTAAACTGCTCTTCCGTGGCCACAGAACGATTCTCTCTGTACAGAAGCCGCGGATGGCACCTCTACCCAATAGTGGCTCCTGCACCATGCCCCTATTCCCACATGCCTCCACAGGAACAGTGGCCAGGGGGATGGGGTGTAGCTGGAGCATCCCTAAACTCTGGCACTCACCGGCTTCTGGAGGAGCCCGTTTGGGCCAGAGGCAGACAGTGAGTAATAGAGCACAAACGGCACCTATCTGCCTAAAGGCTGGGAATCCAAAGTTCAACCTACACCTGTATTTTACAGACCTGAAATGTGACTGACCATGTATGGTCAACACCAAAGGTACCCTGTATTCTAAATAAACCCAGCCCTGCACCAGAGCTCAGGAGCTCTATGTTAACTTTCAAGATCTTGGTTTCTCACAGTAGAGTTCCTTCAAGTGCCATCACCTGCAGTTAGTCTTAGAATCCATGTAAAAGCCATTGCATTTTTTTTTTTTAAAGTGTGAAGTTACATTACAGCCCAGATGCCATCTACCTTTGCAACTGGGTTTGGAGTTTATCTAAGTTTTGTTTCTACTTGAAAATTCTTTACTAGTTGGACAGCTTATGTAGTGAACAAAACCAAAAAACCCTCACACGATTAAAACAATGGTCCATGTTTTTATTTTAGAAGCTATTAATATTTCTTTTTCCTAGCTCCTCCTGCCTGTGATGGTCTCAGTGATTTTTTTTTTTTTAAACAAAGTTCTTTCCTTCTTCCTTCTTTCTTTCTGTTTACAGTATCTATTGCAGATTCCTTGCTTGGATAGTTCATCTTCAGTGGTAACCTGTACGCCTGATCCCAGAGACTAACCCTACAGGCTCTGTGCTTACATTTCTCAGTATTCAGATTGGCACTGTGACACAGGTATAGACAACAATAAGCCTGGCTTGCATGGTTAATAACGATCATTTCCTCCTGGCCCTGCAAGCAGTCCCACACCTCAGTTTCCCTTTTGGATACTCAAACTCAATACAACTCTTGGAGTATGTAAACAGCCTTTCTTCAAAGTTGATTTATTACGGGAGGTCCTACTACCATAAACACCAGAATCCCCCGAGCACAGTCCAAACAATCCATTTGTCCCAACTGTCAAACACCAAGTATGGGTCTAGAGTCTCTCACCACACCTCATCCCAGCCCCTCTAGCTGGGCTGGTTCTTTGCTCTGTTTCTTTCCCTGGTGTGGTTCCAGGTCTCGACATGGTAACATCAGTGGGATGACCCCATTATCAGTCCCCAGCCTTCAGGCCCCTCTGGTTGCAGCTCTCCAGCTCAGAGAGCCAGCAGACCTCTCCCTCTGCTGCTGTCCACCTTCAGGCCTCACCAGCCATGGCTCTCTGGCCTGAGGAAGTTTCAGATGACCTCCCCGCACAACTGCCTTCAGCTTTCACCAGCCTGCTCTGGCTCCACTGCTCAACCAGGAAACACTCCCCATTCCCTCTGTCAGGGGAACCCCCTCCCTGAAGCTCACAGCCTAATTCTGCTCTGCATCTGGCCTCCATCCCTGGGTTCTGGACTCCTTCCTCTCAGCATTCTGAACTCTCATTGATAACTTCCAGGGGCAGCTCTGCCCTCCTCATTACACCAAACTAGGGCACATCTGGATTGGAACTGGAGAGTTGGGCCCTATTCCATGTAAGGGGCCAGCTACCCTGCTACAAGCACCTAGCTAAGAATTTTGCATGATTTACATATGGATAAAACTTCTCTTCCCCCTCCCAGCCTAGCTAAAAAGAACCCCCAAATGCTACCACGCAGAGTAACACTCTGCTTTCCCAAATGGACCCATTATAGACTGTGAGTGAATCAAGATAAATAGATGGGTGGGAAAACTATCAGAGTTTAACTAGAAATAACTAGCTATGAACCCATAAAGGAGAAGGATGTGTACATGGGTCAAATCTCTGGATTCCCCAAAGAAGTCCAACTCACATATTTTCATCCAAAATTGTAAGATTGTAAAATTTGTACCCTCAATGTCTTTCACCCTGAATTATAAGCTCTACATTTGTACACCCTGTGTGTGTGTGTAATATATATATATATATGTACCTCTCATGTTATGCCTTGTGTCCTATTATAAGCCCTGAAAGATGTGAAATGAAAGGTATTAGATGTAACCACAGAATGTACAGACTAGGAATTATAAGGGATTTTTGTTTTCTTTCTAAATGATTGTTGCACTATAGAAGTGGTATGAACAAAGGGCAAAGGAATATTGAAAGAGAGAAATGGAGATATCCCATCTCCTAGAACTGGAAGGGACCTTGAAAGGTCATCGAGTCCAGCCCCTTGCCTTCACTAGCAGGACCAAGTACTGATTTTGCCCCAGATCCCTAAGTGGCCCCCTCAAGGACTGAACTCACAACCCTGGGTTTAGCAGGCCAATGCTCATCAGGGTATAATTTTGGAACATTAAACGAAATTCCTTAAGGAGGGGGTAATTTCAGTTGAGAGGCTGAGATAATAATGAAATACAAACTTTGAAATGAATGAAATATAAGATTCCTCTGACTAAGAAAAGCTTCTGAGAGATTTGTTGTCCATCGACACCACCTACTGGAGATCGACCCTTGCCATTCTCTCTGAGCACTGACAGGTTGAGTGTCCAATAGAAAATCAGAGGATAGCCCTGGCCAATGCGTCCTGCAATCAGAGTATATAAGGCTGAGGTCACTGTGGGAGACCCCCAGGGTTGCTAAATCCATTTAAGAAGCTGCAGGACTAAGAAGCACTACTGGACACTTGACTGGCCCCACAGACCAACTCTCCCCCTCCTAGGGTTACCAGGACTGAGAAGAAGAAGCGGTGAGATTTAATTTCAGAGATTGTATTTCTTTTTGTGTTCTTTAAAGATACATATATACATATAACTCAATGTTATCAGGCTGCATGTACATTCTTTTTAGTAAGAACTCAAGTAACCATATTATGGATTTTTACTAAATAATGTTATCTGCATGTTTCTCCTTTTTAAGCCCAAGTATATTGGCTAAAGAGAACCTCAAAATATAGCTTTAAGCAATTGCTTTTGAGATTTTAAACCTTTCCCTTTCATACTTTAAATGCACTTTAGTAGACACCATATTAGTAAAAGTGCCTTAAGACAATGCAATGCTTATTTCTTGCAGAATTACTTAAAGTGGGATAAATGTGTTAGTGGGAATAAAGAATTGATAACTAATGATTATAAGTAGATGTAATAAAAAATGTTGATTTGTTTTGTTCCTTGGTATAGTTGCTGGACCCCAGTGCTGGTCTATGTTAACCACTTGCAAGACTGCATGTGTTCTTTGTGTTCAGTCCATGCCTAGAATATTTGTGTATCTATACCTGACTGATGAAGTGTTGCATATATACATAAGTGGTTCAGGGAGAATTAATAAACTGTTGGTCAGTTAAGAGCCCCACGTGTCCTGATCTGAGAAATACTGTCCAAGGTAAAAGCTGGCTTGAAAAGCATCTAGCATTAAAATTAGTGTGCTAACACTCTCTGGACTCAACAAAAGAGGTTCTCCTATTTAAATTCATTTGCAACATTGGCTGCAACACTTATCAAACAGGCTAATCTATTTGTTAGATTTCAGCTTTAAAATCTAATTGGCCCCTTGGGAAATTCGTAAAATAGCCTCACATTGACACTTACAGCTGTGGGTTATGCATGGCATTTTTAATGTCATAGTGTCGGGTATTAGGCCAGTGTTCTTTGTGTAGAAGCCCACCTCATGCAGTAATTAGATCTCTATTAGTATTAAGTGAATTTTAATGAGCTTCTTCTCCCCCAGTGCCTAGGTTGCAGGGGGTTGTGGCAAGAGACAGAGCCTGAGGGAATGGGAAATAGAACCAAATGTGCTTATGGTTGGTGGTACTGCCCATCACCTACTCCAGGGGAAGCAGGCGCTGCTGTGTTACGGCCCTTATGATATTACAGTTTTTTAAGATTTTTAGATAATGTGGTCTCATCTCATTCTTTCCAATACCCCTGATGTTACAATATATGTTGTACCAATATGGTTCTAAAGTGGGGACACCAGGGATTTTTCCTTTGGCCAGCCGTCTACAATTACTTTGTCATGCTGCTGTAAGTTTGGTCATATTTTGTTTCTTGTCTGACCTTGTAAAAGTTTGTTTTGGAAGTGCATCGTATTGGAGCCAAACTCGTCCTCTTGCAGTTTCCTGATTTCACTATTTAGATTCCCTTGAAAGCACAGCTGCTTTAAGAAACTCCTTTCTGAGCCTTTATTTCATATTAATAAGTACTTTTGCAAAGTCACCATCATTTTCTGACAAAGAAGCAGTATTGTCAATTCCAGATGATCAAAACTCATGAGTCAGGCCCCACAAAATAATCATCAAAATTAATGCTTTTGTGTTTGTTTTTCTTAGCCTTCTAGTTCCTGAGTGTGTAGGTTACACATGGGTCATATTTTTAATCTTTTCTCAACAATCACAAGAGCCTAGAAACATAATTTTAAATAAACATTTACGCTGAAATTCTCAAATATTCACGACTCCAGGAGCTGAGGCTAACTAAAAATCCCACCAAGTATTGTAAACTTTGCAGTACAGTGGTAAAAATTAGCAACATTTGATGGTTCTTTGAACAGTGATTCTGTAATATGGCTTACAGCTCTTAAATTTCATGAATGTGTTATGGTCAGAAATCAGTAGAGCTAGAATACACCACCAGACACAACAGCCAGCATTTCTCTCTCAGTGGGCAGTTTTGTTGTGTTTTACTCAGTCCTTTTGAAGCAAATCTCCATGAGGAGAATTCACACCCATAAGCAAGCTACTGCAATTGTAGGCTCTTCATTAATCTCAACACAATTCAGTGTCAATTCCCCATAATATTTTTTAAAACTCCCTAAAGTTTTTCACTTTGTTGCCATCACAGCGACATCCTCTAGTGACCTCAAGCAGCATTCTGAGTAGAACACTCAGTTGTGACAAGTTAAGGCTGAATTTGCTGAGACATGTTAACCTGCTGTCACAGGCAGCACTGTCCCTTCAGAGGAGCTGCCAGTAGTCTTGGTTTCTTCCCTGAATGAGGGCTTCTGGCACCTGTAGTCCAAAGCAAAGCCCAAGACACTCTCTGATTAGTAAGTAGCTCTGCCTTAAAAACCTTAATCATTGAAAAGAGAGATGATATCCATTTTAAAAAAGCACATTTCTGAAACCAAGAACTCAAGGATGAACACAGCTCTTGGAACAAGACAACTTGGTTGTGTAGTTAAAGTCCTGGATCAGCACTTGGGAGATCTGTGTTCAATTCCTAGCTCTACCATACACTACCTGTGTGACCTCAGGCAAGTCATTCCATCTTTCATCTGAAAAATGGGAATTGTAATATTTCCTTCCCCTTCCCTTTGTCTGTCCTGGAATGAGACGGTCACGCAGTATAAAGGGCCGTCTCCTCTTTCAGGGATCTCAGCCCAACACCAAACTCCCAAGGAGAAACCTGCCTCCAGAATAGACTGTAATCAAAGCACAATGCAGACAGCACTCTCTGGCTGCTTGCACAGCTCCCTCCTTCCCAAAACTGCATCTCCACCAAACCTTGCTAAACCCAATAAAACTAACACTACACACATTGCCCCAAGACTAAAACCTTGCTTACGTGCTTAAAAAAAGAACTTGGAAGACTATATCAGAACTCCCTGGTGATACCTGCCAATACAACATGTCCAGTGCCTAACACACTGAGGCTCTTATTGCAGCTGGGGCATTTAAGCAATACTGTAATACACTAATAATCTTGTATAATTCAGAGTTAAGGTTGCCTAGTGATAGTTTATGCCCTTCTCACACCTCAGAAAACCAGGAAATACAGAGTAGGTGGGAAGAGGGGTTGAGGCTCAGGTAATGGGGGTCTAGGGGCACAGGGGAGAACTTGCATATGCCACAATCTTGGTTTGCCCCAGTCCATCTACAGGGGCATGACCTCTCCCTTCCCTTTTCCCCTCATGTGAGCCAGGTTTGGGGTGTAATATGTAACTTGTTTGTATCAATGTATAAAAGGACAAGTCATAAGAGGGGCAGCTTTGTACTGGTCCTAGGGGACAACATTATGCTGATTGAGCTGGTACCTTGTCACGGGCATACATGTGTCAGTGTAGTGGTAACCTCTGAGCCTGGGCTCTGATACCGCGCTTTGTTGACAATGAACCTGGTCGAGCCTTCACCAGCTGTATCTGCTGTATCATGAAGCTACAAGCTACACTGGTGCAGTTAATACTGGAGCTCCACAAACAGCCTAGGAGCAGCACAGACCCACAGCAGCACAGAACATCATCGTCTGCTCTCCCATTTCTCGTAACCTGATTAGGAAACTACTGAATAACTGCATCGAGATTCACCTGCCCATTGCAATATCCAGCTGAGATTTAGGCCTGGACACAGAACAGAGATGGCTCTGATGAGGCCGAGAGTGCTTCGTTCCCAGCTCTCACATACTTGGTCCTGGACTTTGTGAACCGCAGTGTTCCAGAGGAGCCCACCAATGTCAGCAGTTCACAGATCAAAATTTGGTCTTTCATGTTACTGGGGTTAGAGCCATATTTTTATTATTATTTGTATGACAGTAGTAGAACCCATCTTTATACACATCACTGTGTTCCTCCGTTGGAGCACAGCACTGTATAACTGACAACTTCAGGAATCTGGTTTGGAGTCTGGCGTATATGATGCGCTGGTTAGTAGGTTCCCAGCTGATAAGTGATTTTTCTGCAGAATCTATCATAATGAAAACTACTCCTTCTGAGTGCTTGTCGTCACTACGCCCTGAGTAAATCAGATGTTTCTTTTCTTGCCTGAAGCACTTCTTATCCACATCTCTCAATCTGCTCCCACCGATACCCAGGATTTCAAGTCTATAGTTGTCCATAACTCTCATGAATCATCCCTGAAGTGTTTTCTTGCTGTTAGCACCAAACTTTTCAGGGCTTTGACTTCCAAAGACTGGCTTTCATCAGGAGCCTTCCTGAAGCACAAAAGGGCAGCAGTGTTCATTTCTACCGGAATGGTAGCCTGGTTCTGTTTCTATAACCAGTGAGCTGTTCTTACAGGACTACGTGTTTAGTTCTGCACTCAAGTCTCCCCACTTTATCCGAGCTTGGGACTGACAGACAAAGGCACAAGATGCAGAAGTGTATTAGTAACACAAATACCAGTATAGCGTAGGTAGACAGCAAATGCAAGAGACTTAGCTAATGATATTGTGCTACTGAGCAACAGCCTCGAAAAGATACAAATTCAGACAACTTGGGAAAAATAGCAGACCAAGCAGGGCTCTGAGTTAATTATTCTAAAACAAACATCCTTGAAACCCAGAGGTCAAGCAGTAACAGCACATTAGAATGCAAAAATATCAGACAAATTGTTCTAGTTTCTTATCTCGGCAGCACCATACTGACCAACAGATACCTCAAGAAGGAAGTGACATCAAATATAGGAAAAGCATTTACTAAACTCAGTAATGTATGGAAACCAAAGATATTTGGCACCAGAACAAAACTGAGAATCTTCAATTCAAACATAATCACAGTGTTAACTAAGGCTGCTAGAGTTAGAGAGCTATAACACTTTACTCAGAAAACTAGACGCCTTCGGAAATAAGTGCCTACAAAAGATTCTTGGCATTAGTTGGAAAGACGTCATCATCAACAAAAAGATGTGAGAAATCACCAGCCAGCAGCTCATTTCCAGCACAAACTGAGGGCACACTGAACATATTTGGGGCATGGACTCCAGATGCCAACAAAGACTCCCAAATGAAGACATCAAGTGGAAATCAAATTCTGTGAGAAAACAGGGGCCCAAGAGAAACCTTGAGGAGAAGCCTAGCAAGGAGGGCAGAATAGTCCATCTCAACACCTGAGAGCAAATGGAAGTAGCAGCAAATCACAGAGGATAATGGAAGAGACTGGTTTATGCCATGTGCCAACATTGGCACTGGAAGGGTGTAGTAATTCCAGCAATGCCAGGTGTAGTAGAGCAGTCACCCCGCTCTGAGGGATTAGTAGTGAAAAGTAGCTGAGGGAGGCTGATTGGGTAGGCAGCCACAAGTCGGGCCACATCCAGTTAGGGTATAGCTGGCCCTGATTAAAAAGGCTGGGAACTAGGCAGAGGGAGTCTCACTCCACTGAGGGTGTGGGAAGGACCTGGCTGCTGGCTAGAGGAGAGTATCCCAAACACAGCAGTCCTGGGGAAGGACAGGCAAAGCTGGGGAGCTGTGGCCAGGTGAGTACTCAGGCTGAAGCCTTGCTAAAATGTCCTGTGGTGGTACTGAAGCTGCAGCAGTGCATGAAAAGGCAGCAGGTCCAAACCCCCTTGCCGATGATGAGTGGACACTTCAGACTGCAGTTTGCCCCTGAGGAAAGGGGCTTGATGAACACCTGAGGCGAGGTAGGTTTAGGGGACTGGGGTTCCCCAGGAAGGGGAGGATCCTGAGTGTGGGGGCACTGCTGTGGGGCAGTACCCAGGAGAAGGGGCACTGTGGGCCGGGAGGGACATGGGCTGGAAGTACAGTAGTGGAGAAAAGGGAGAAGCAGGTGGCAGCAAAGAAGACACTGGCCAGCAGAGGGCGGTTCAGAGCTGGATGAGCTAATTCCTGCACAGGCCAGCAAGAGGTGCTGCAGCAGTGATTTCACTGGGACTCATCCAACAACAGGGCCCCATTGTGCTAGGAGCTGTACAGAGGAGTAGCTAGTCCCTCCCCTGAAGAGTTTATGATGTAATTAGACAAGACAGACAAAAGGGAGGGGACAGGGGCAGAACACACAAGCAGAATGAACAGTTCAATAGTGACCTTTTGTTTATTATTTTGCTGTGGGGGGAAGGTGGGTGAGTCTTTGCATTTGGGTTTTGATTAATTCTTTGGGTGGGAGTTGCTAGGTGGGGATTAGCTAAATGGAAGGAAATAGGAAGGGAGGGGTGAAGGAAGGAATGAGGGAAGCATGGAAAAAGGCTTAGGTGCACAGACTGTGAGGTAGGGGAAAGGACAGGGTTGCAACAAACAGCCAATAAGCACAAGGAAGAAAATGTTGAGTGATGATTTGTAGCAGGCAGTCTGATTACATCAGTGTCCATCAGTATCTGCTACTGAGGCTGCTTCTCTGTCTTCTCGTACTGGTTAGGAGTCATCTCTGGTCCTGGGCTTGGTTCTGGAGTTTCATGGAGGATTAAGACCATGGCATTAAACTGGCAGCAGAAACTGACTGGAAGCCAATGTAGGGATTGGAGCACTGATCTGATGTGGTCACAGTGGCATAAACCACGGAAGAGGTAGAGAGTCCTCTTCTATTTGCTGGAACATATGCAGTGTTACATTGAGTGTTAGAAGCAATTAATTACAGTGATCCAGGCTGGAGATGAGAAGTAGATTGAACTATTTGGCTAAGTATTTGTCTGGGCAGAATGTGTGAAGTTTCTGAGCAAACTGGCGATTCCTATTCAAACTCTGTTACAGGTTGTACATCTAGGGCACCCCTGTGGGGTGAGGGTGGGTACCTCTCTCATCCCTAAGGTCCCTTTCTAGCTGGAAGTGTCACTATAGCGCTGGTTTGTAGCGCAGGGTGTGCTCTCCTGGCGGTCAGTCTTCGGGAGGTGGCTTCTCCTCCTTTAAGGCATAGCCACAAGACAAGACAGAAAAAAGCAAAGAAAATAATCCTGCAGCCCACACAACAGTCTGGGCTCACCCCTCTGTTCCTCGCAAGGTAACAGGTAAATAGTCTCTGAGAAGGGAGCTGGGTTCCTAACACTCTGAGTGTCCGAGAGATCCAGGCTGAGCACCTGGGCTCTATTGAAAAGCAAAGCAGAGTAAAGATGGTTCCTCTGACTCTCCGGAGGGTTCAGGCAATGGAATTTCTTCTGCAGCTTCCCTGGTGAGCAGCCCCTGTTCTGTGGAGCAGGGGATCGCTAGTTCTGCTTCTCTCTGAATGCCAAGCTGCACTGGACTTGGATCCTCCCTTTTAAGGAGCCACCCCTCTCCAGATGTAATCGGTCTCAGCAGTGTGCCAGGCTGGGGCTGAATGTGCCCGGAGGAAATTGTTAACCCCTTCCTGACTGGGGTGGGAATCTCTCCCACCACATACCCCACCTCTCAAGATGGAATTCAGGATCCCCCCAATCCAATCCTGATTTCCCCACCAGTCCCAGGCAGGGCTGGTTAAGCCCTCTGGAGCCCCAGGGTGGAGCATGCTCGGTGAAGATGGGACCTTTGGAGACTTTAGCTGAAATAAGTCTCTACTGAGCATCAGCACTGAGATTTTTCAAAGGCTTATAACTTTGAAAACTGGGGCAGATTTTCATAGGAACAGAAATAGGCACATCCCTGGCACAAATGCTCCCCCTGCCAAATTTCAAGTTCCTGCTCCAAAGCATGGGGGTGATAGAGCTTCTCACTGAAAAGTTCACCAGAATTACTTGGGGGAAACAGTGTGTTTCCCTAGGATATGGATGAACCATTTAGGCTGAAATTTCACAAAAATATCCCGCTTGAAATAGACACCTGGCATGGAAAATTTAAGTCTAAATGGTTCAGGTTAGGCAAAGTTATAAGCAACAGAAGACGGTCTACAGATGGAAGTGTCAGGCTATAGTAACAGCAGGTAGCACTTCCAGCTTCACTTAAAATCTATGTACTCCACAAAGCAAAACACTGCTTTTGGCATTAGCAAATATAAAACTTATCAAAGGCACAATACATCCATTTTACATCCTACTGCAGGTTGGGTAGAGCCTTCGTAGCTCTTGTAATGTAGTATTCAAAAGAAAGAGAAAGATACACCATGATACAAAAAGAAAAGGTAATAAGCTGCCTGGTGATTCTAATCCTGGGTGACATATTCAGTGCTTTCTGACTTGTCAATAACCATGCTGTGCTATCTTGGGTGCATATTTTTGAAGCATGACTTCTGTGTAAGGTGAACGTGCTGCAACATTAATTGCTTGCCAGAAGGAGTGTATGTTCGCCTTCTTTTCGTATTGTACTGCTTTTTCCCTTATTAATAAACTAAGCTAAGCTGGGTTATTTGGTCTCAAGTATTTTTAATATTGAACCGCAAGTGTTGCCAAGCAATTGGCTATAACTCAGTGAATAGTGTTAGACTGACACAAGTCACTCTGCCTGGGTGGGAGATAAGTACCACATTCAGATGGCAGCAGCTCCTTTTTAAAGCAACAATTGCTGATTCTCCACAAACTCAGTTGGTTTCCTATTCCATTCCAGACTGAATTGAAAGTCCTCATACTAATTATCAAGGCCCTGAATAGGGTATGATCTGAAGTATACACTAGAGAATTCCACATTGTAACTTGCATCAATGTGACTGAACTGGAAGCTGCAATGATGCAGTGCATCATAGAATCATAGAATCATAGAATATCAGAGTTGGAAGGGACCTCAAGAGGTCATCTAGTCCAACCCCCTGCTCAAAGCAGGACCAATTCCCAGCTAAATCATCCCAGCCAGGGCTTTGTCAAGCCGGGCCTTAAAAACCTCCAAGGAAGGAGACTCCACCACCTCCCTAGGTAACGCATTCCAGTGTTTCACCACCCTCCTAGTGAAATAGTTTTTCCTGATATCCAACCTGGACCTCCCCCACCGCAACTTGAGACCATTGCTCCTTGTTCTGTCATCTGCCACCACTGAGAACAGCCGAGATCCATCCTCTTTGGAACCCCCCTTCAGGTAGTTGAAGGCTGCTATCAAATCCCCCCTCATTCTTCTCTTCTGGAGACTAAACAATCCCAGTTCTCTCAGCCTCTCCTCATAAGTCATGTGCTCCAGACCCCTAATCATTTTTGTTGCCCTCCGCTGGACTCTTTCCAATTTTTCCACATCCTTCTTGTAGTGTGGGGCCCAAAACTGGACACAGTATTCCAGATGAGGCCTCACCAATGTCGAATAAAGGGGAACGATCACGTTCCTCGATCTGCTGGCAATGCCCCTACTTATACAGCCCAAAATGCCGTTAGCCTTCTTGGCAACAAGAGCACACTGTTGACTCATATCCAGCTTCTCGTCCACTGTGACCCCTAGGTCCTTTTCAGCAGAACTGCTACCTAGCCATTTGGTCCCTAGTCTGTAGCAGTGCATGGGATTCTTCCGTCCTAAGTGCAGGACTCTGCACTTGTCCTTGTTGAACCTCATCAGGTTTTTTTCTGCCCAATCCTCTAATTTGTCTAGGTCTCTCTGTATCCGATACCTACCCTCTAGTGTATCTACCACGCCTCCTAGTTTAGTGTCATCTGCAAACTTGCTGAGAGTGCAGTCCACACCATCCTCCAGATCATTAATAAAGATATTAAACAAAACCGGCCCCAGGACCGACCCTTGGGGCACTCCACTTGAAACCGGCTGCCAACTAGACATGGAGCCATTGATCACTACCCGTTGAGCCCGACGATCTAGCCAGCTTTCTATCCACCTTACAGTCCATTCATTCAGCCCATACTTCTTTAACTTGGTGGCAAGAATACTGTGGGAGACAGTATCAAAAGCTTTGCTAAAGTCAAGAAATAACACATCCACTGCTTTCCCCTCATCCACAGAGCCAGTTATCTCATCATAGAAGGCAATTAGGTTAGTCAGGCACGACTTCCCCTTCGTGAATCCATGCTGACTGTTCCTGATCACTTTCCTTTCCTCTAAATGTATCATAATTGATTCCTTGAGGACCTGCTCCATAATTTTTCCAGGGACTGAGGTGAGGCTGACTGGCCTGTAGTTCCCCGGATCCTCCTCCTTCCCTTTTTTAAAGATGGGCACTACATTAGCCTTTTTCCAGTCATCTGGGACCTCCCCCGATCGCCATGAGTTTTCAAAAATAATGGCTAATGGCTCTGCAATCTCACCCGCCCACTCCTTTAGCACCCTCGGATGCAGCGCATCCGGCCCCATGGACTTGTGCACGTCCAGTTTTTCTAAATAGTCCCGAACCACTTCTTTCTCCACAGAGGGCTGGTCACCTTCTCCCCATGCTGTACTGCCCAGTGCAGCAATCTGGGAGCTGACCTTGTGCGTGAAGACAGAGGCAAAAAAATCATTGAGTACATTAGCTTTTTCCACATCCTCGGTCACTAGGTTGCCTCCCTCGTTCAGTAAGGGGCCCACACTTTCCTTGATTTTCTTCTTGTTGCTAACATACCTGAAGAAACTCTTCTTGTTACTCTTAACATCTCTTGCTAACTGCAACTCCAAGTGTGATTTGGCCTTCCTGATTTCACTCCTGCACGCCTGAGCAATATTTTTATACTCCTCCCTGGTCATTTGTCCAATCTTCCACTTCTTATAAGCCTCTTTTTTGCGTTTAAGATCAGCAAGGATTTCACTGTTTAGCCAAGCTGGTCGCCTGCCATATTTACTATTCTTTCTACACATCGGGATGGTTTGTTCCTGCAACCTCAATAAGGATTCTTTAAAATACAGCCAGCTCTCCTGGACCCCTTTGCCCTTCATGTTATTCTCCCAGGGGATCCTGCCCATCTGTTCCCTGAGGGAGTCAAAGTCTGCTTTTCTGAAGTCCAGGGTCCATATTCTGCTGCTCTCCTTTCTTCCTTGTGTCAGAATCCTGAACTCGACCATCTCATGGTCACTGCCTCCCAGGTTCCCATCCACTTTTGCTTCCCCTACTAGTTCTTCCCTGTTTGTGAGCAGCAGGTCAAGAAAAGCTTTGCCCCTAGTTGGTTCCTCCAGCACTTGCACCAGGAAATTGTCCCCTACGCTTTCCAAAAATTTCCTGGATTGCCTGTGCACCGCTGTATTGCTCTCCCAGCAGATATCAGGGTGATTAAAGTCTCCCATGAGAACCAGGGCCTGCGATCTAGCAACTTCTGCTAGTTGCCAGAAGAAAGCCTCGTCCACCTCATCCCCCTGGTCTGGTGGTCTATAGCTGACTCCAACCACGACATCACCCTTGTTGCTCCCACTTCTCAACTTTATCCAGAGACTCTCAGGTTTTTCTGCAGTATCATACCGGAGCTCTGAGCAGTCATACTCCTCTCTTACATACAACGCAACTCCCCCACCTTTTCTGCCCTGCCTGTCCTTCCTGAATAGTTTATATCCATCCATGACAGTACTCCAGTCATGTGAGTTATCCCACCAAGTCTCTGTTATTCCAATCACATCATAGTTCCCTGACTGTGCCAGGACTTCCAGTTCTCCCTGCTTGTTTCCCAGGCTTCTTGCATTTGTGTATAGGCACTTAAGATAACTCAATGATCGTCCCTCTTTCTCAGCATGAGACAGGAGTCCTCCCCTCTTGCGCTCTCCTGCTTGTGCTTCCTCCCAGGATCCCATTTCCCCACTTACCTCAGGGCTTTGGTCTCCTTCCCCCGGTGAACCTAGTTTAAAGCCCTCCTCACTAGGTTAGCCAGCCTGCTGGCGAAGATGCTCTTCCCTCTCTTCGTTAGGTGGAGCCCGTCTCTGCCTAGCACTCCTTCTTCTTGGAACACCATCCCATGGTCGAAGAATCCAAAGCCTTCTCTCCGACACCACCTGCGTAGCCATTCGTTGACTTCCACGATTCGACGGTCTCTACCCCGGCCTTTTCCTTGCACAGGGAGGATGGCATCCACACTAGCCATTCTATCTTGGGTGCACACAATGCACTACGTTCACTGTGAGTGCACTGTGTAAATGCTGCAGGGCCTGTGGGTTGTTGCACCTGCCCTACACTTCCTCATGCTACTTCTTGGAGCAGGTGCATAAGGTCTATGGCTTATAGAGTGTTTGGGCACGTAGTCACTCTTTTTGCTGCTTTAAATGGTTGTGTCCGGCACAAGGATCTGCACATGTGTTGTGAACAGCAACACCCTGACACTTGTAGATGCCATGACAGAGGGTCAGCAGCTCCTAATGCCACTCCCCCATCTGTACCATTTCTGGGCCTGGAAGCCCAGAGTGGATCATGAAGAGCACCAGGAGCTTTGGGTGTTGGTGCTCACAGCAGTAAGGAGCTGGATTATTTTTCCTTTAATTCATTTCTTCAATCATTTTCGTTAGTTTCTTAACCAGAGTTTGCTTCTTTGTTTAAATTTTGTTTTTTTTTTTTCAGTTGTTTGGTTTGTTTAGTAGCTAAACTCAGTTTCTCTCTATCCTATAATTTCCTATAGGAGCTAGAGAGGACAGTGCTCTGGGCCCAAAGGAAGAATATCCTTGGGGGTTCTCCATGCAGCCCAGAGAATGCTCCCCAAAGTTCTTCCTCACCTGCTGTAGTGGAGTGTCTTGGGGCTGGAAGGATGGAAGCAATCAGAGGGTGATGGAGTATCATGGAAAAGAGGATTTAGTTGGGGTGGGGAAGTGCAGAAGGTAGGGTTCATCCAGGTGTTAATTTGTTAACTAATTACCCTGCTCCGTGTTCTCTTTAGCACATCTCAGGAATGTGGAAATCACTGTGGATACTTTCAGCAGGCAGTGATTATGCATTGTGGGGTGTGTGTGTTCATGCATATAAATGAGGGGTTAGTCAGCACTGACCTGGTGTAGCATTTTATGTTTTTGCACAAGAATTCCCAGTTCAAACAATTTTTTTAAGTTGACATGTATTTGAAGCTCTAATGCTATAACATTGTATTTCTCGTTCACTGTGTCTTTGTAAATCTGAGGGGTGGGTTGTTTGAGGCCAGCCTGAGCAGAGACCAACAAGTCTCCCCTCAGCTGCTCTGGGGCTGGCATGCAGCAGTGATAGGAGTGGCAGATATTGCTGAAAAATAGAAACAATTATCTCTGGAATATTTTGCTTAATATTTCATCCATTTTTGAACCAAAACTAAGAATTTTTCCCATTAACTCCAGTGAGCGGCTTGGGAGGTGACAGAATCAGCTTCAGAGTTTAAGGCCAGAAGAGACCATTAACTCATCTAGTCTGCCTTCCTTCACTTCACAGGCCATTACATTTCACCCAGATACCCCTGGGTTGAGCCCAGTAATTCTGAGTTATCAAAGGGCTCATGGAAGGATGGGCAGGGGCAGTGTGGAGCTGCACTGGGAGAAGACTCATTGCATGACTGTAGCTGCTTTGCCAGTGCTTGTGCTAAAAAGTGCAGAGGGATGTAGTGGTGGAAAATATGTGATTGTATTTCCTCTGAGGAGGTTAAACACCAGAGGTGATGGGATTCCTTGTGCACTGCTGTGCGCATGTTTGTGTGTGGCTGTGCAAAGTTACAGGTATGGATTTGTGCTGTTGCTGCCAAGGCCAATGGCCTGTAGCAGACAGTCTCAGCTGTGCTTCAGAGGGATAATCCCACTGGAGATGCCTAGGTTCAGACTCCAGGGCGTTGGAGCAGAATGTTCAACAGCTAGAACTTAGCTGTAGAACTGCTTCTGAGAGGGGATCAGACTGAGCCTTGGCCTGGCCCTGGTCAGAGCAAAATGCAAGATTAGCTCTTTGCTAAAACCTTTGCCAGGAACAAAGCCAGGGTCAGCATGAGATGTAGTTGGTGTAAGAAGAGAAAAGAAAATTGGGTTGGTGTGACACAGAGCGCCCTTGGCAAAGAGTCCCCTGTTCTTTGCAAACAGCTCTCATCTCAGACCGGACAAATTCAATACAACAAACACATCTTATCAGATATTTATTCATCAAGCATAACATGTAACATATCTACAGAAATCAGTTGTCTGTCCTTGACACATCCCAGAACAGTCAATGGAAAAGGATCAAAGACCACTTGGCATTGAAAAGCAGGCAGGGGATCACCCTGGTTATGGATATAGCATATGACAGTTTTCAGTATAACAGAGTGTAGGCAAAGGCACTCTGTATTTTCTGAAGAATGCCTTTGCGGCGTTCAGGAGGCTGTACTGAATATTTGGATCCTGGTTCTTATGAAACCTTCTCTTTCCTGGATAAATCTTTATTCTTTCTTAAATAAATCTCCTTTTGTTTTGTTATAAGTGTTCACAAGTGCTATGTGGCTTACAGGAGCAGTGGTTAAGGTAACTCTGATAAACTGGGGTACATGGCATCTTTGGGTGCAGAGATTCTCGTACTTCTGTGAGTAGCCAGAGTCATGGGCTGGGTATCACAGGAGAATGAATCAGGGATTCAGTGTCCCTCTTCTCAGCCTGGAAGGCAAAGCTGGGACTGGCATAAGCCCAGAGGACAGTGCTTGAGTGAGTGAAGGGCTGGTGGTGCCAGGGAGCCGACACCCAGCTACTACAAGTAAGACCCGCTCTTGCTATGGGTAGGCAGTAATGAGATGACTCTCAGTCTCCGAGAAACATCAGAGTGGAACAGAGAGAAAAAGAAATCCTTTCCTTCTCTCCACCATCTCTCACACTGTCAAGCACTTTACACAGAGGACACCTGTAAATACAGAGAGGAGGACAAATGTTACTTACAGCAGACTCTGCAGTTTGCAGTTCAGCTGTTTCAGTCCCTCGCACAGCCGCCGCACTCCAGCATCTCCCGGATTATTAGCACCCAGGTCCAGCTCTGTCAGGCTCTGGCTGGTGCTGAGAACAGTGGCGAGATCCCCAAAGCCAGCGGCTGTGAGACCACAACTCCCCAAGCTGCAGGAGAGAGAAACACAGGGAAGGGGGATCACAGTGTGAAGGGGGCTCGTCCAGCTGTTCTGCCAGGCAGCCTCGCCCACCAGCCCGTCTCCCTGACCAATCCACCTGAAGAATGAAGTAGAAGCCCTGCTCCTCCACCTGTCCCAACCCCCACCCTATTGCAATGAGGAACCAGTGTGGGGTAGAACTTCCTGCCTAAGCCCTACCCCTTACACTTCACTCTTGACCAATCAGCACTGTGAATGGCCCAGACACCCCAATCCTTAAACCTCTGCCATTGACCAATAAGGATTAAGGTTTGGTATAAGACTTTATCACTAAGCACCGCCCCTCAGCCTTTCCACTGACCAACCAGAATTTAAGGGGTAGCTGTCTGGGCACCCTAAGTTCCACCTACCCACCTCTCAGCCAATCAGATTGGACTTGGCACTGATCAGGTCCCTGCAGGACGCAGACGTCTCCTGTCTCTACCTCTAGCTCTGAGCCTCAGGCCTGGGACGGGGAGGCAACTGCGAGGCCCAGCACTGGCAGCATCACACCCACCTTCCACTGAGACCAGGGATCAAATGCTGGGGGGATTGGATGACAAAGAGGAGAACAGCCCTACAACCAGGGGGACCACGTCCTGTTCCAGAAACACTGGTGGGGTTATTACAACAGATTTTTTTTACTGGATTTTGCGTTCTTTCCTGCAGATTCTGGGCTTCTGGGGAACTTCCAGCTAGTGGAGTGTGGAACTATGGCAGCAACCCGGCCATGACCATGTGCATCTCAATAACCAGCCCCCACCATGGCTGTCACATACTGCCACTCTGCCCTCCCTCCAGGGCTCATAGGGAACCCTTTGAACCCATGACAGCTGCCAAATCTTGCACACATGTGGAAACACACTACCCACCAGAACTGTCACCAGCTCTGCCTCCTCCATCACTACAGTTTCCTTGAAAATATGGGGATGGGAGTCCCAATGTTCCGGAGAGAAAAAGAGCCCTGAATTTGTATGAGGGAGAGACTCCCCCACTCCCTGGGGTGGGGGGGGAGCAGGTTCAGTCAGGATTGGTAGAGGCCCAGAGATATTTTGGAGGCAGGAAGAGAGGTACCCCAGTGCGATGAGAGACTCTACGTTTGAGTTGAACAGCGAAAGAAAACAACTCATGGGTGTATGTGGGAAACTATGGAGATAAGCCCTAGCCAGGGGAGGTGGGGCGACAGTGTTCTTGATGAAGCAACAGAGAAGAGTTCCACAAGACTTAAAGGTAAGAAAGGAGGGAAAACAAGTGAGAAGTTGAGGAGAAAAAGACACCAAAGTGGGGAGAAGACACATGAAGGAAAAGAGAGACCCCAACTGGGATTTAAAAAAAGGAGAGACACCCCCCAAATGAGGAGTGGTGTTGGGGGGAAGCTTTGGGAAGGAGGCAGCTGTGCCAACTGTAGTAGAGTTTATTCTTTACCCTGGGTGCTGATTAGAGTCCATTCTGGAGGCACAGTTTCTCTTGGGGAATTTGGTGCTGGGCTCAGATCTCTGGAAGAGGAGCCTCTGCTGTTTCACCATCTCATTCCAAAACAGGTGAATAAATATAAATATGACAAGTTTCACTTAGAGTTTACCCAGAATCCCTGTCACCAATTTCTCCTCTGATCTGCAAGGTGCAGGACATCTGCCACCACTTGGCTGAGGGTAACGCTGGAGTCAGAACAAGACACTGGTGCTAGAAGAAAGAGCAACAATACACACAGACAGTCCCTGCCCTGAGGATCCTACAATTTAAATAGACTGCAAAGGCAAAAGGTTGGGAAAGGAAATATTATTATTGTCATTTTTCAAATGGAGACTTGAGACCCATAAGAGATTAAATGACTTGCCCAAGATTACAAAGAGAGACTGAGTTTTGATTTAATTACATGACCATCCTTTCTCTTGCGTAGAGCTGTGCTTAGTCCCTCGTGTTTCTCAGTTTCAGAAGTGCTCCCATATTTTTTAACCAACATGACCTCTTTTTTCCCCCCCTCATAGGCTCTTAAGCAAGAGCTACCTACCAATCAGGTATTGAACATTTGGGCCTGAGCTACTGATGAGGCTTCTCACCATGATACCATATTGTGATTTGCTAAAGTGTGTTGGAAGAATTCAAAAAGATCTAACTACTGACCAGACCAGACCCAAACAAACATTTGAAGAGCGGTTGGAAGGGAAAACAAAAATTCAAAATAGGTTCGCTAGAAGTGAGGGAACCCTAGTGTGTGTGAGTGTGGGGGCAGGGAGGGGGAAGGTTGGACTGACTCAGATGTTTTTGAAATGTCAGGTGCCATTTCCAGGATTTTAGAAATTTGCCAGACATTTCAAGGGCAAAATTACATTCATTGTTTTCATCTGGATTTCTGTACTAGTATGGCTTGCTAGTGTGTCATATTATGATGTACTGTTAAGAGATGTGGATACATCAAAACCATGTGTCCCCAATAACTTAGATTAGATTATTTCCCAGCAGATGCATACACAGTCCAAAAGCAAGCATCAACTCAGTCGGAGACAGGAATGGATGCAAAAGCATTAGCAGCTCCATGATTAAGTTTACATGTAGATTTGAAGCAGGACTGAAAACTGTTTATTTTTACTAGATTGCCAGCCCAGACCCATTTGGGGCTCTCAGGGGTAACCCATCAGCTAGAAAAATTTCATTGCTACCATGGTGTCAAGTATCATAGGGGTAGCCGTGTTTGTTGCTTTTTACAGATCCAGACTAAGAGTCCTGTGGTACCTTATAGACTAACAGATGTATTGGAGCATAAGCTTTTGTGGGTGAATACCCACTGCGTCTGACAAAGTGGGTATTCACCCATGAAAGCTTATGCTCTAATACATCTGTTAGTCTATAAGGTGCCACAGGACTCTTTATTGCTACCATGTTAGGCACATATCTGGCGGTCATCACCAAGGTGGACATAGATGTGAAAGTGGTGTGTTTTTTCTCTAATAATTAAACATTATTGGTTATCCAATCTGAAAAAAATTAGAAAAAAATCACAAAAATGGTCACAGCTCATAAAAAACATTTAATTTTCACCAAAAGTGGCAGAAATCTTCTAAATATGATTGATAATGCAACTATGTACTCAAAATAGCACTGTTTTTGAAAGTTTGGGAAATACGTAGACCCAGGAGATAGATTGTATGTATTTTCCCCTACTTTTTTCCTTTGGTTAAAGCAAAACTCTGTAATCATACAACAATGTGAGCTTGTACCATGAAATAAAAAAAAAAACAAAAAACAAAAAACACCTGTTATTTGTAGATGGGACTGATTTGAGAACTATTTTTCTGTCTGCAATTTTTAAGAAGATATGCAGACAAAAAGACTCCTACCCCCTATTTATAAAATGTTTTTGTTATTACCACTTCAGCTCTGTGGCCATCAGGGATAACATGACCCCCTCCTTCTGAGAATTCTGCCCATTCACAAAAGAGGAATCCTAGAAACACTAGAGGAAATCTAAGCCTCCACTTATGACTCTGATCCTTAATCTTGTAGGCTGATGAAGGACAGTAAGAGCACTTAGAACACCTACAAACAACTATTGTCACCACCAGTGTTCCCTCTATTCCCCCCCCACCACCCCGCCATGTGTGGAATGAATCTTGTTATGTGCACCAATATGGAGGTGATGTGTGACAAATCACCTCCATATTGGTGCACATAACAAAATTAATGGGGTGGGTCCGAGGGTTTCGGAGTGTGGGAGGGGCTCAGGGTAGGACAGAGGGCTGGGGTGTGGGGGGATGAGGGCTCTGGCTGGGGGTGAGGGCTCTGGGGTGGTGCTGGGGATGAGGGGTTTAGGGGTGTGGGCTCAGGGCTGGGTAGAGGGTTGGGTTAGGTTAGCTCCTCAGCTGATTCATCTGCTGCCATATTGCATCAGAAGGGATGTGGTTTCTCAGGTAGCCATCACCCATTCCATTTAAGGTTTTATAGATGAAAATGGGACCTCAAAATTTTGCATAACACCAGTAGGAAGCCAGTGCAGACAATACAGCACAAATGTATCAATGTTCCAGTTTATAAATAGGCATCTACAGTCTAACTTAGCTGAAGTTTCTGAATTGTCTTTTATGATCCCAAACAGAGCACACTGCAGTAATTCAATCTCAAGGGGATAAAGACCTCCAGAATTGTGGTTAGCTCTGCATCTGAAAGGAAAGGTTGGAAGCTTCTTGACACGTGCAGACGGAGAAAAATAAAATCCCACACTCTTGACTACTGCCAGATACAGGGATCATCTTTGACACTGACAAATTAATACAGGGCCATGGGCAAAATAATATAAAGCTATTGGCAAATTAATTCAGGGACACTGATAAAGCTCCTTAGTGGTATTTAAAATCAGAACTAGGGTAAAAGGCAATGTAGGATGTTGTTACAGTCACAGTAAAATTACCCAGGGGGTCCCCTGGGTAAACACCAACACTGTATATTGCTGATGCTTTGAGACGCACTGGAAAGGATTTCGGGAAGGGTTGAAGGTGTGGGTGTGGAGTGAAAGATTCCTTTGCAGGTTGCAAAGGCCGAAGAGAATGGGTTAACTCGACGCTCCATCTAGGTCCGAAGATAAGACGCTGACTCCAGCCCAAGGCCATGGAACACAACTGACTCTTGGCTGCCTGCCAAGAAAGACGGGGGCCTAAATTCCAACCCTGACCAGCCGTGAGAACAGAGCAGTAAACTGAACAAAACTGCAGGGGATTGCAAAAAAACTAGTGAAACAGTGAAGGCCAGCGAGGGGGAAAACAACGGCTTTGCATCCCTGAAGCCGGTGTAGTTTTGGAAAAGCTGAGGAAGCCACAGAAAGCCGGTTTGGACTGGTACAAAAAGCATGGGGGACAAAGGTCCCTGAACAAAATGCCCCCCAAAAATCCTAAGGCTTAAAGCCCTCCCAAAAGCTGAAGCAAGGCAAAAATCAACAGAGGACCCTGGAAGGCCTGTGCACAGGACAAAACTCTCGTCCACCCTTCCCCCTCTTCTTACGTTACACCCGGGCATGGCCAGCCCTGGGTTGTACGTGTGTAAGTATAACAGTGGGTTAGGGCACGGGCACTAACACTTATTTCCTTTCTTTGAGTGATGTGGGATGCACCCCGCACTCACCGCTGTTACTTTATTAATAAAGCTTTAAAATTTAGTCACTTGGTGTGCTCCTTCATCTCCTCCCCACAATCCGGTGGCCTCAGCCTAATCACCTAACACCTCAGGCAAATTGGTAACATAAATCTGTCAGAATGTGCTGTTCTTATCCACTGACTGCAAGCCGCACTGCCCAATTTCTCTTCTCCATCTCTTCTCACATTTTTAACTTCCCCTTCTGTGATTTAGAAACAATAAAGCGTACTGGGAGCTGGATCTCATACTCCTAAGATTTCCTAGAGGCTGGAAATATTGCAATATATCAAAGAAGTTAAAATGAAGCGTGCTAAGGGGAAACAGTCAGTCTGGTTCAGAGGCCCATAGTGTTATCTTCTTTTTTAGATCTGTTTTCACAGCTCACGAGACTCTCTAGATGCGTTTCAAACATGAAAAACAAATCCATTGCCAGCAGCCTTGCTTGCATTATGAATAACTTGCCACAACAAACCAGTCTCCGTCAGGCAGTTTGCCCTGGAACTGGGGCTAGAGCACTCCCCCTAGCCCTCTCCCCACCAGCAGCATAGAGCTCCGGGGGAAGGGGTGCTTCTCTCCCCATTGGTAGCACGGAGCTCCGGGGGAAGGGGCCCCTCTCTCTCCGCCGGCAGCACAGAGCTCTGGAGGAAGGGGCCCCGCTCTCCCTGCCAGCAGCATGGAGCTCCAGGGGAGGTGATGCAAACAGCTCTCTGGCAGACTTTCCTATCTAGGCTATACCGAGCATGCTCACAGGAACCGAGCCAGCTCAGTAACATTGCTGCTGGTTTTGCCATTACACTGAGATCACGTAGCTTTGGGGCCAGGCTCACGGCAGCCCTGCACACCCCAAATTGCTCCCCTCCCCAGTTCCCGAGCACCCCCTACCTCTCTCCTCTCCAGGCCCTTGCTGTGTGGCCCTTTGGAGCTGCTGCACAGCCATTTATTGTTTGTGGCTGCGCAGTTTAGAACAAACTTAGGTCACTGTCTGCTATTGATAGAGTGACCAGGTGTTTGATTTTCGACTGGAACACCCTGTTGAAAAGGGATACTGGTGGCTCCAGTCAACACTGCTGACTGGGCCATTGACTGCTCGGTTAACGGCGTCACTCAGTGGGGCTGGCAGGCTCCCTGCTAGCCTATGCAACATGTGGCTCCCAGGAATCAGCCGGCATGTTCCCACTCTGGCTCCTACATGTAGGGGCTGTCAGGGAGCTCCGCACATATGGGAACCATGGCCAATAGGAGCAGCAGGGGCAGTGCCTGCGGATGGCGCAGTGTATTGGCCCCTGGGAAAATTGATAAAATAGCCCCATACTGACACTTACAGTTGTGGGTTATGCATGGCACTTCATATTGTATGGTATTAGGACAGCGTCCTTTATATACAATCCCACCATGTGCAGCAATTTCATCTCTATTATTATTAAATTATAATGAGCTTCCTCTCCCCCAGTGGCTGGCCTGCAGGAGGTCATGGCATCAGAGAGACTGAGGGAATGGGAAACTGAAACAAAGCATTCTTATGGTACTGGTGCAGCCTGTCACCAGCTCCAGGGGAAAACGACACTCCTATGTTAGGGCTCTCATCACATTTTGGATTGTATATAACATGGTCTCGCCTCATTCCTTCCAATACCTGTGATGTTACAATATATTTAGCACCAATATTGTCTTCAGTTAGGGGCACCTGGGATTTTCCCCTGATCAGTCCTCTAGAATTACTTTGTCATGCTGTTGTCAGGTTGGCCATTTTTTGTTTCTTGTCTGAGCTTGTGAAACTTTGTTTTTGAAATGGGTAGTATTGTAGCCAAACTCTCTCTCTTTCAGCTCCCTGATTTCACTATTTATAGATGCCCTTGCAAGTACAGCTGCTTTAAGAAGCTCCTTTCTGGGCCTTTGTCAGTCACATTAATAAGTACTTTTGCAAAGTCCTAATAATTTTCTGACATGTAGTACCTCAGAACCCTCCCCATCTACTGTCTCGCAGTTGAGGAATTTTGCTACAGGCAGTCCCCAATGGGCCACATGCCACTGTAGGCAGTCCCATCATACTTCCCCCGCCATACACTTATCCAGCTCAGTTTTGAAGTCAATTAGGGTTTTTGCTCCCCCTGTTCCCCTTCGAAGGCTATTCCAGAACTTCACTCCTCAGATAGTTGGAAACCTCCTAATTTCAAGCCTAAACTTGTTGATGGCCAGTTTATATCTATTTCTTCTTGGGTCAACATTGGCACTTAACTTAAATAATTCCTTTTCCTCCCTGGCATTTATCCTTCTGATGTATTTATAGAGAGCAATCATATCTCTGCTCAGCCTTCTTTTGGTTAGGCTATACAAGCTACACTCCCTGAGTCTCCTCTCATAAGGTAGGTTTTCCATTCCAAGGATCATCCAAGTAGCCATTATTTGCACCTGTTCCAGTTTGAATTCATCTTTTTTAAACATGGGAGATGAGAATTGTACACAGTATTCCATATGAGGTCTCACCAGTGCCTTGTATAATGATACTAACACGTCCCTGACTCTACTGGAAATACCTCGCCTGATGCACCCTAGGACTGCATTAGTCTTTTTCATGGTTACACCACATTGACAGCTCACAGTGATCAAACAATAGACCCAGGTCTTTCTCCTCCTTTGTTACTTCCAACTGCTAAGTCCCCAGCTTATAGCTAAAATTCTTGTTCTCAGTCCCTAAATGACTGACCTAGCATTTTGCACTATTAAATTTCATCCTGTTTCTATTATTCCATTTTACAGGATCATCCAGACTTCTTGTATGATAGTCCAGTCCTCCTATGTATTGGCAATACCTCCCAACTTTGTATCACCTGCAAATTTTATTAGCACGCTCTCACTTTTTGTGCCAAGGTCAACAATAAAAATGTTACCAAGACTGATACCGTCTCCCACAGTATTCTTGCCAGCAAGTTAGAAAAGTATGGCTTGGATGAATAGACTATAAGGTGGATAGAAAGCTGGTTAGATCACTGTCTCGTTGGCAGCCGATATCAAGCGGAGTGCCCCAGGGGTCGGTCCTGGGGCCGGTTATGTTCAACATCTTCATTAATGATCTGGACGATGGGATGGATTGCACCCTCAGCATTTTTACAGATGATACTAAGTTGTGGGGAGAGGTAGATATGCTGGAAGGTAGAGATAGGGTCCACAGTGACCTAGACAAATTGGAGGATTGGGACAAAAGAAATCTGATGAGGTTTAAAAAAGACAAGTGCAGAGTCCTGAATTTAGGACAGAAGAATCCCAACCACTGGTACAACTGGCTAAGCGGCAGTTCTGCAGAAAAGGACCTGGGGATTACAGTGAGCAAGAAGCTGGATATGAATCAACAGTGTGCCTTGTTACCAAGAAGACTAACGGCATATTGGGCTGCATTAGTAGGAGCATTCCCAGCAGATCGAGGGAAGTGATTATTCCCCTCTATTCAGGATGGTGAAGCCACATCTGGAGTATTGTGTCCAATTTTGGGGTCCCCCATTACAGAAAGGATGTGGACAAATTGGAGAGAGTCCAGCAGAGGGCAACAAAAATGATTAGGGGACTGGGGCACATGACTTATGAGGAGAGGCTGACAGAGCTGGGCTTATTTAGTCTGCAGAAGAGAAGAATGAGGGGGGATTTGATAGCAGTCTTCAACTACCTGAAAGGGGGGTTCCAAAGAGGATGGAGCTCAGCTGTTCTCAGTGGTGGCAGATGACAGAACAAGGAGCAATGGTCTCAAATTGCAGTGTGGGAGGTCTAGGTTGGAGATTAGGAAAAACTATTTCATTAGGAGGGTGCTGAAGCACTGAAATGGGTGACCTAGGGAGGTGATGGAATCTCCATCCTTAGAGGTTTTTAAGGCCTAGCTTGTGTGATAAAGTTTCTCCTCTACCTTGGTGGGTCCTGTGCTTATTGGCAGATTTGTTTGCCTCAGAGATTCACCATGTGGGTTGGGGAACAGCCCAGAGACCTTTCCCTCTGGTAGGGCCCACAGTCCAGGTCAGTTCCTCCTGTGTCTGATCAGGAGTTGGGAGGCTTGGGCAGAACCCGGTCCCGCCCTCTGCTCAGGGTTCCAGCCCAGGGCCCTGTGGACTGCAGCTGTCTAGAGTGCCTCCTGGAACAGCTGTGCAACAGCTACAACTCCCTGGGCTACTTCCCCATGGCCTCCTCCCAATACCTTCTTTATCCTCACCACAGGACCTTCCTCCTGATGTCTGTTAACGCTTGTACTTCTCAGTCCTCCAGCAGCATGTCCTCTCACTCCCAGCTCTTTACGCACACCTCACTAACTGGAGTGAGAGCCTTTTTATACCAGGTGTCCTGATTAGCCTTAATTAATTCTAGTAACATCCCAATTGGCTACAGGTGTCCTAATTACCTGCCTGCCTTAATTACTTCTAGAAAGTTCCTGAGTGTTCTGGAATAGCCCCTGTTATCTTACCCAGGGAAAAGGGACCTGCTTAACCTGGAGCTAATGTAGCCGCTCTCTTGTAGCCATCTGGACTGACCCTGTCACACTTGACAAAGCCCTGGCTGGGATGATTTAGTCCTCGGGATGATTTGGTCCTGCTTTGAGCAGGGAATTGGACTAGATGACCTCCTGAGGCCGCTTCCAACCCCAGTCTTCTATGATCTCCACTAATAATCTCCTTCCAGCCTGACAGTTCACCTTTCAGTATGGCCCATTGCGGTCATCCCTTTAACCAATTCCTTATCCACATTTAAATTCTCATATTAATCCCCATCGTCTCCAATTTAACTAATAATTTCCTATGTAGAACTGTATCTAATGCCTTATTGAAATCCAGGTAGATTAGCTCTTACTGCATTTCCTTTGTCTAAAAAATCAGTTATCTTCTCAAAGAAGGAGATCAGGTTGGTTTGGAGGGGATGGCATAATGGGACTGCTTACAATAGTATGTGGCCCATTGGTGACTGCCAGTAGCAAAAATCCCCAACGGCCGGACATGAGACACTAGATGGAGAAGGCTCTGAGTTACCTCAGATAATTCTTTCCCAGGTATCTGCCAGGCAGGTCTTGCCCACATGCTCAGGGTCTAACTCATTGCCATATTTGGAGTTTGGAAGGAATTTTAGCCTGGGTCAGATTGGCCGAGACCGTGGGGGTTTTCATCTTCCTCTGCAGCATGGAGCATCGTCACTTGTCAGTTTAAATTAGTGTAAATGGTGAATTTTCTGTAACTTGAAGTTTTTAAACCATGATTTGTGGACTTCAGTGATTCAAGGGGTAACAAGGTGACTCTCAGTCCTGGGTGCCCCGAGAACCATCACAATGATACAGAGAGAGAGAGAGAGAGAGAGAGAGAGAGAGAGAAAAAACACCACTTGCTCCCCCCCAAAACCCCACCTTTGGATCAGGGAGAAATGAGATCCAATGAGGATACATGAATGATAAACAAATAGACTGGTACAGGGCTTAGACACCACGGTGATGGGCACCTTAGAAATACCTAAGATTAAAATACTTGAAATTTTCTTGCCAATCTCCTGAGTCTTTCCTCACCTTAAACCACCCCCAGCCACACTGCTTAACTCTGTCTCTCCTGCTTACCTGTTGAGATGGGAATTGGGGTTAATGTTGTTGAACCGCTAGGCTGCCATATAAGCCAACCCCACAGATATTCCAGCAAATACTCAGCTGGTGTAATTTGACTTCAATGAAGCTATGACAGTTTATACCAACTCAGAATCTGCCCCATTGACTGGATAGTTAAACAAATTCCTCAGCAGCTATGGTGAAGAGCTGCCTGGCTGCAGCATTTCTGGGATAACAGCAGTAAAAAGGGCATTTTTAAAAAAGGAAGTAATTTCTTACCTTAGTTTCTTTAAATTACAGTTTGAAGCCTTCAGTGCTTGACAGAGCAGGTAAATAGATGAAGGATGCAACTCATCCTGATGTTGTGCCCTGAAAAGAGAGAAAAAAATATTTTCTATGTTGTTCTCTGGAGACAAGTTTTAATTCTATTTCCAGAATACTAAAATAGGCTCTTATCTATGTGATCATGCCCTATGTAGGAGTTATTCTGCCATTTTAATTAAATACATTCATACCTATATCCTCCAAATCAAAAATATATCAAATACATTAAGATGGACTTTAAATACACAGAGTCAAATAGAATAGGTTCTCCTAAGTGTAACCTATCCTTTTTTTGAACCTGTGGTTCTCTGGGCATTCACATGCAGTTCTAAAAACTCACACTAATGGGAATGTCTCCAGTGGCTTTATGCTTTTCATGGAATCATAGAAGATCAGAGTTGGAAGGGACCTCAGGAGATCATCTAGTCCAACCCCCTGCTCAAAACAGGACCAAATCATCCCAAGGACTAAATCATCCCAGCCAGGGCTTTGTCCAGCCAGGCCTTAAAAACTTCTAAGGATGGATATTCCACCACCTCCCTAGGTCACCCATTCCAGCGGTTCACCACCCTCCTAGTGAAATAGTTTTTCCTAATCTCCAACCTAGACCTCCCCCACTGCAACTTGAGACCATTGCTCCTTATTCTGTCATCTGCCACCACTGAGAACAGCTGAGCTCCATCCTCTTTGGAATCCACCTTCAGGTAGTTGAATGCTGCTATCAAATCCCACACACACACACACACACACCTTTTCTCTTCTGCAGACTAAATAAGCCCAGTTCTGTCAAATCCCACACACACACACACACACCTTTTCTCTTCTGCAGACTAAATAAGCCCAGTTCTGTCAGCCTCTCCTCATAAGTCATGTGCCCCAGCCCCTAATCATTTTTGTTGCCCTCCGCTGGACTCTCTCCAAATTGTCCACATGCTTTCTATAGTGGGGGACCCCAAAACTGGACACAATACTCCAGATGTGGCCTCACCAGTGCTGAATAGAGGGGAATCCCTTCCCTTGATCTGCTGGCAATGCTCCTACTAATGCAACCCAATATGCCATTAGCCTTCTTGACAACAAGGGCACACTGCTGACTCATATCCAGCTTCTTGCCCACTGTAATCCCCAGGTCCTTTTCTGCAGAACTACTGCTTAGTCAGTCTGTCCCCAGCCTGTACCAGTACCTGGGATTCTTCCATCCTAAATGCAGGACTCTGCACTTGTCTTTGTTGAACCTCATCAGATTTCTTTTGGCCCAATCCTCCAATTTGTCTAGGTCACTCTGGACCCTATCCTTACCCTCCAGCATATCTACCTCTTGCCCCAATTTAGTGTAATCTGAGAACTTGCTGAGGGTGCAATCCATCCCATCATCCAGATCTTTAATGATGATGTTGAACAAAACCAGCTCCTTGGGCACTCTGCTTGATACCAGCTGCCAACTAGACATTGAGCTGTTGATCAGTACCGATTGAGCCCGACAATCTAGTCAGCTTTCTATCCATCTTATAGTACATCCATCCAATCCCTTTTTAACTTGCATGCAAGATCACCGTTTATCACTATCCGTTGAGCCCGACTATCTTGCTAGCTGTCTGTCCACCTTATAGTCCATTCATGGAATCCATACTTTTTAAATTTACTGGAAAGAATACTTTTGTGTTGGTCAATTGTTTTTTAAATCAGTTCTGGAGATATACACAATCATTCCTATTGTATCTAACCAAGAGAGTTGACTTTAATTTATCTACCAAAGTAAAAAACAAAAAGATGAGTATTTGCTTACAGTTTTAAGTATCGCTATCACTCAGCGATGTGTGATTGGTGTTACACTTTGTGAAGTGACATCCCCATAACTAAGCAGAAATGGTGGCTTATTAGATCCTGACACCAAAGAGCATAAGAGGGCAAGTTAATTTTAAGGCAGCATCTGTATAAGAAATAGTGCTGGATTATCATCATGGCAAATCTCAAATGGACATAGCCTCCTTGCAGATCAAGCACCACCCAATCGCTACCTGAGAATCCAGCCAGACCATCATAAAATCCCAATCTATGTACATTATTCTCATTCTTATTGCACCACCAAAGTGTCTGGCTCCCATATGACCACTGACCATGTAGCAGCATTCTTTGGTAAACATATTTTTGTAATTCGTGAATCTCCCATCCTAATAATGTGTCAATGCCAAGAAAGCCGCCAAACCCAAACAAGTGCTGATGGAAGCGGTTGCTGGGTTCAGCTATGAATATCCTCATTGCTGAACTTGTCCTGCCACTTAATATGGAGCAACCGACAAAGACAACAAGAATCAGAAATGTCAATCCAGCCCTCTTCAGCCTTCCTCAGTGGTGATTTTACAAATGTAAAATGGTGAGACTGATACTGGAATGCTGTGCCCAGTTCTGATGTCAATATTTTTAAAAGGTTGTTGAAACACTGGAAAGGAGCCTCAAAAATGATTTGAGGGCTGGAGAAAATGCCAGTGAGTGACTGAAAGAGCTCAATTTTTTGTAGCTTAGCAAAAATAAGATCAAGATGTGACTTCATTACAGTGTCCAAGTACCTACATGGGGAGGAAACAGCAGGTACTAATGGGCTCTTTAATCTAGTGGAGAAAGGCCTAACAAAGCCCAATGGCTTGAAGTTAAGGCCAGACAAACTCACATGAGACATAAGGCACACTTAAAAAAAACCAAAAACAAACAAAAACAAGAAAACAGTGAGGGCGGTTAACCATTGGAACAAACTACCAAAGGAAGTGGTGGATTCTCCATTTTTTGATGGCTTCAAATCCAGACTGGATGCCTTTCTGGAAGAAATATTTTAGCCAAATACAACCTATTGGACTCAATACAGGGGTAAGTGGGTGAAATTCTACAGCTTATATTATATATGAGGTCAGAGTAGGTGAGCTATTGGTACCTTCTGGCCTACAGAGATGACTCCTGGGGGGGGGGCACACAGGGTCATGTGAACCCCCACTCCCCAATTTATGCCAGGGTTTGCCATCTGGGCCCCCTTCCTGTGCAGAAGCTCCTGGAGCTGGCAAGCTGCAAACTGTGTGTCAAGGCTGCTTCCCCACTTTGAACTTTAGGGTACAAATGTGGGGGCCTGCATGAAAATTTCTAAGCTTAACTACCAGCTTAGATCTGGTCCGCTGCCACCACTCCCAAAGCTAATTCCCTTCCCTGGGTAGCCTTGAGAGACTCTTCACCAATTCCCTGGTGAATACAGATCCAAACCCCTTGGATCTTAAAACAAGGAAAAATCAATCAGGTTCTTAAAAAGAAGGCTTTTAATTAAAGAAAAAGGTAAAAATCCTCTCTGTAAAATCAGGATGGAAAATAACTTTACAGGGTAATCAAACTAAAAGAGCTCAGAGGACCCCCCCTCTAGCCTTAGGTTCAAAGTACAGCAAACAGAGATAAACACTCCAGCAAAAAATACATTTACAAGTTGAGAAAACAAAGATAAGCTAACAGGCCTTGCCTGGCTGTTTACTTACAGGTTTGAAATATGAAAGACTTGTTCAGAAAGATTTGGAGAGCCAGGATTGATGTCTGGTCCCTCTTAGTCCCAAGAGCGAACAACCCCCAAAACAAAGAGCACAAACAAAAGCCTCCTCCCCCCCCCCCAAGATTTGAAAGTATCTTGTCCCCTTATTGGTCCTTTTAGTCAGGTGTCAGCCAGGTTACCTGAGCTTCTTAACCCTTTACAGGTAAAAGGATTTTGGAGTCTCTGGCCAGGAGGGATTTTATGGCACTGTATACAGGAGAGCTGTTACCCTTCCCTTTATAGTTATGACACTGTGGCTGTGGGGAGAGGCAGCAGCAAACAGCTGGGAGCCACAGGGAGGAGCTACTGAGGGTAAGGGGAAGGCGTGCCTGGGAGGGGCATGACTCAAGCTGTTGGGGAGGTGAACCTTTAAATGTGTATTTGATCCTTTGACCAGCCGAATCTTCAGGCAAAGACAATGAAGGCCGATTTTTACATACCACATGAACAAAGCTATCAAGCATCTATACCCAGCAGGCAGGGGCGGCTCCAGGCACCAGCACGCCAAGCGCGTGCCTGGGGTGGCAAGCCACGGGGGGGCGGCCTGCCAGTCACTGAGAAGGTGGCAGGCAGGACGCCTTCAGCAGCATGCCCACGGGAAGTCCTCCAGTCTCGTGGCTTCAGCAGCAATTCCGCGGTGGGTACGCCGAAGCCGCCGGACCAGTGGACCTCCCGCAGGCATGCCGCCAAAACCACAGCACCGGCGGACCGCCAGTGCTTGAGGCGGCAAAAAACGTAGAGCCGCCCCTGCCAGCAGGAGACAGAAGCTTGTGGCGCAAAGAGCCCCCTACGCACACACCTGCCCCATTCTCCTCCTATCAGACTGGGCTGGCAGGAGCTTGAGGCTTCTGCCCTGCAGTGGGGTGGTGGGACAAAGGGTTTCGGCCCTTCAGGGAGGGGGTTCTAAGAGATTTAGCCCCCTGGGGGGCATCAGGACAGAAGCCCCGTGCCCCGTGCCCCAGCAGGCGCCACCCCATGGGGCAGGTCATGTATGTCTTGCAGCTCAGAGGGTCAGTAAGATTGGCCACTCCTGGTGTATAGAGTGAGGTCTTTTCTGAAAGCTAATGACACTGGTGATTAATATCACTGTAAAATGTGCATATTAACACTACATAAGTAGTTATGGATACCCCTTGATATTGGGCTTTACAGTCTGCCCAGACAGGCGGAAATGTCACAGCTCTCTACCTGGCTCTTATGTAAATTAAGCAGGGTAGCATGAGAAACAATGGAAGCCCTATTTGCCTAGAAATTAGCAGGAGGATGGAAAGCCCGCAGGAAGGGAAGAACAGCAGGAGGTCATTTTGCCTCTTGTAACAAGGAAGTTTAGGAAATAAAAGCAGAAGCAGAAGCAGAAAGCCATTTTTGGCATCCATCACTGGACAGATGGAGGAGGGGGGAGTTCTTACAGGCTGAGTGTCAGGAATCAGGGACTGCAGCAGAGCTAGTCTCTGGGCAGCCTCATCAGCACAGCTAGCCTGCAGCAGGCTGTTGGATTAGCCATGCAATAGGAGGCTGCTGGATTGGCCTGGGCTTTACCACTCCTGGAACAGTCCAGCCCCCTCTTGCATCAATTAGACAAATTCATTCACACTATGTCCATCATTTTTGGTGACCCCAACAGCGTGCAGACCACCAAGGCAGCCCTTCAGGCCTTACAGCAGGAGATCAGCCCATAGCCAAGTACACTGCTGAATTTTGTCATTGGCTTCTGACACTGGGTGGAATGAGGCAGCACAGCGCCACCATTTGCTCCTGAGGTTAAATGAGGAGATTAAGGATGAGCTTGCCTGGGTGGAGTCTCTATCCAGTTTGACAGCCTGACTGAATTGTGCATCACAATTTATGATTGCCTCAAAGAGTGATGTTGTGAGTGTACCTCAATTTTTCTAGAAGCCACCACTCCTCAGGACTCCGACACCCAAGGCACACAGGTCTTCCCTAGCATCAGAGCTCATGCAAGACCACCAGGTTTGCTTGCACTTCTCTGACTTGGAATAGCACCAATGCCGGGTTTCAGTCTTGTGCCTATGTTGTGGGGACCCGGCCATCTTGCCTTAATGTGTTCGGTAAAGATTTGGGTAGAACCGGGGCTGGGAAATGCCACATCCCCAGCCCTTGGGGTGGGGACCAGGCTGAACTGTTCTTCTTCCCTCTCCAGCAGTTCCCAGCACCCACAGACAACAATTATCACAGCACAGAGACCCCAAGTCAGCTTCCAACGCAGCTCTGGACACCTCTATTAATTTGACTACTGGTAAACAATGAAAGATCACCCTAGATGCCCCAATTGGGGCCTCTAGGTATCTTCATGGATGTAAACTTTGTTAAGACGCATGTGGTTCACACCCTATGGAAGGACCTTCCAGAGCTGGTTGAGACTATTGATGGGTCTCTCTTCTCCTCAGGACCTGTAACCTGCCATGTCATGCCAGTAACAGTTATCACCCTCTGGGGGCATCAGGAAACCCTACAATTTGGATTAATGTGGGCCCCTCATGTTCCCATTATCCTAGGTATGCCCTGGCTTACCACCCATGACCCTCAGATTCACTGGCAGAAGAGGACCCTATATTTTATTTCCAGGCATTGTTGGCTATCCTGTCTCCCAGGATCCTAGAAACACACCGTTGCAGTCTGTCATTCATGTCATCCACTGGAAGATCCCGACCTGCAGGCAGGAGAACCATCAAGACCCTCAGTGCCCTGCATGGCCCCACCTGCTGTGACCAAGATCTCCCACAGATACCGTGACTTGACTAATGTTTTTGACGAGGGGAATGTGGACATCCTGTCCCCACATCACATTCACAATTCCCCAATTAATCTCCAGCGAGAAGCCGAGACCCTATTCGATTGGATGTCTGCCCTCTCCAAACCCAAACGTTGGGCTCTCCACCTGTATTTGTGGGAGAACCTTCAGAAGGGTTTCATCTGCCGATTCACATCCCCAGCAGGTGCTCCAATCTTTTTTAGTCAAGAAGAAACATGGCTGCTTGTGTCCATTTATTGACTATCGGGCCCCAGACAAGGTGACTATAGAAAACCACTACAAGCTCCCATTCCTCCACCTGTAACAGTTCAGGGCCAAGAAGAAAACATGGTTTGGCAGATTCTAGATTCTTGTCGAGTCCAGGGAAAACTACACTGTCTGGTTGACTGGGATGGGCATGGCCCAGATGAGTGTTCATGGGATCCCACAGACCACATCCATGCCCTGATCCTCCTGCATGTCTTCCACAACACTGACCCTGAGAAGCCAGGTCCTGTGGCCCCTAGACAGTGCCCTCAAAGGGGCGGTAGTGTCAGGAATCAGGGCCTGCAGCAGAGCTAGTCTCTGGGCAGCCTCATCCCCACAGCTGGCCTGCAGCAGGCTGCCTGATTAACCACGCAACCTGATTGGCTGCAGAGGCCAGCAGCCTAGCTCTTAAGGCAGCAGCAATAGCAGCAGCTTGCTTGCTGCTCAATGATCATGCCCACCACTGTGCCTGCTCCTGCTTTGCCCCCCAACTTGCCTCTGTTCTGCCCTTTGCCTTGAACCCATCCTTGCCTGATACCCTTCCTGCTCCAATTCCTGACTTCTGGTTTTGACCTTTGGCTTTCGCTCCTCTCTATGGACTCTAGCTTGACCCTTCATTCTGGTACCCAGTTTCTGTCTCTGAGTTTTACCGGGGGCTTTGGCTTCTGACCACTGACTATGGCTCTGACCCTGGCCACTAGGCTAGACCGCCCTTATCCCAGTTGTCTGACACTGAAAAGGATGGTCCTTCAACCTGGGGAAAGGGGGGGGGGGGCATTGATGTTTCTGGAAACTGAATATAGGTGAGAAAGCTACTTAGGCAAAAATTGTACCTTGCTAGATTAAGTTTTAGACTTTTAGAAGTGTATTTTGTTTTGTTTTACTTCTAACTTTCTAAGTTTTTTCCTTATACTTGAACTCACTTGAAATCCTATCTGTGTTTGTTTATAAACTTGTTTTACTATTAATCTAAACCAACAGTGTTGTGAGTGTACTAAAGTGAATGTCATCTCCAGTTCATTTGGCAAGTTGGTGTGTTTTGTCTCCTTAATGGAACAAAGGAACCTTATTATTTCTCTGAACTGTCCAGGAGAGGGATGGACATTATAGGCACACAGTTTTGGGGAAATTCAGGACTTGGAGTACATTGGAGTCATCCTGCTGGTTATAACTAAGGCTCGTGGAAGCCAGAGTGGCTGGCGTGGTGCTGGCAGGCTGCTGGGGTCAGGGTCTGCTGGACCAAGGCTGTCCTATACACAGGCACTCAGCGTGTGACCTGCATGCTCATGTTGGCTGGCTGTGAGCAGCCCAGGTCTGGAGCTACAGCAACAAGGCATTGTGAGATGACACAACCCCTCACTGGTCTGGATTGCACTCCCTAAACTGTGAAGCCCAAAACACTGTGATTACAAGTGCTTTAGGTCATAAGTATTTGGTTATTGCATGGTGTCACTACAGGGGACAGTTGTTGTTGCCTGGGTCCCCTAACTATGCATTTCTATGTCTTAAAATAAATTCAAACATGTTAAGTTTAACCTCAACTCTGAAGGTCCTGGGTTTAATAAAGTTTGATTGGGGGATAATTTCACCCTCCCTGTTATGTAATTTACCATAAATTACAGATATGTATTCTCAACTTTTTTTTCTGGAAATATATAGGACACTGGGACAAAATTCACTATTAATTAGGGGAAATAATCTATTTTGTTTTCACTTTAAAAAGTGTGCCTCCTCTCCCAGACGTGGACTCACTGTTAAAGGTGTAATTTCTGTTCAGAGACGGAACAATTGCAACCGAAATTACCTATTGTTCTTTGCTTGTGTGATGTTATTAATATGACCTGTAACCATATAGATCATTGTTGCAACCACTGTTATATCTTTGCAGCAAATATTGTACAAAGGTTGTCGTGTGAGGTGTCTATGGAAAGGTTATTATTTGCTGATTATGATTATGCTAGCTGTATGTGTGTATCATTTTTGTAATTAAAGTTATAAATATTGGCTATGTACTTGTATCTCAATGTGTTTTGATTCTGAGAAGCCTTAGTAAAGCATTTGGTCAGCTTCTTGAGAAAGGATTTTGCAAGAAGTGTCCAATCAAGAAACACTTAATGGATAATGGATCTTGGGAGTCATAAGAAGTCTTCCTGGAAATGTTCAAGATAGCATGTGAGCAATGGCTGCTGCCTGTAAAGAACTGAGTCCTGCATGGACATGTGACTTGCCTGTGTGACTCGAAACTCCATTTTGCTGTAATTTTCCACAGTAAGAACAAAGAGGCGTCCTTACACCTGGAAAAGACTATAAAAGGCAGCTGCCTCATCTCCATCTTGTCTTCAATCCTGCTTCATACCTCTGGAGGGACTTTGCTACAAACTGAAGCTCTGAACAAAGGACTGAATGACCCATCCCAGCTGTGGATGTACTCTAGAGACTTGATTTGTGCCTGCAGTTTATTCCATCACTGCTACCAGCCTAAACCAAGAACTTTGCTATTACTGTATGTAATTAACTCCATTTAACCAATTCTAGCTCTCATCTCTATCTTTTTCCTTTTATGAATAAACCTTTAGATTCTAAAGGATTGGCAATAGTGTGATTTGTGGGTAAGATCTGATTTGTATATTGACCTGGGTCTGGGGCTTGGTCCTTTGGGATCGGGAGAACCTTTTTTCTTTTACTGAGGTATTGGTTTTCATAACCATTCATCCCCATAATGAGTGGCAGTGGTGATGATACTGGGAAACTGGAGTGTCTAAGGGAATTGCTTGTGTGATTTGTGGTTAGCCAGTGGAGTAAAACTGAAGTCTTCTCTGTTTGGCTGGTTTGGTTTGCCTTGGTGTGCAAAGGAACCCCAGCCTTGGGCTGTAACTGCCCTGCTATAAGCAATTTGTCCTGAACTGGCATTCACAGTTGGGTCCAACCAAAGCCAGCATACTTGTCTCTAAAATAATGGGAGTCATATCCCTGAAATGGAAGATAAAGACACAATTATTATTATTTGCACTACTATTGACTGTTTCCATAGACTATGGTTTTCAACAACAACAACAAAAAATCACTCAGCTCTCAATGCTTCAAAGCATCCCATTTTCACCCACAACCCCTTGGCAATGGACCTTGGGTACTTTCAGTACTTCCAGGGGAACAAACAAGTTGAGATGCATGCAATGAATGTGCATGGTTGTGTAGTGCAGGGGTTCTCAACCTTGGGATGTGACTCATTCAGGGTAAGCCCCTGGCGGGCCGCGAGATGCTTTGTTTGCCTGAGCGTCCGCACGTACGGCCACTCACAGCTCCCAATGTCAGTGTTTTGCCATTCCCGGCCAATGGGAGCTGCGGGAAGCGGTAGCCTGGTGTAGTGCACAGCTCAGCTCCCCAGAAAGCACATATCTGCCAAGTATGTGCTCCTCCTGTTCAGGCTCTTATTCTTAGGCAAAAATCTTGCTCAGCTCCTCATTGTATGGACATGCACTTGACACATCACCAGAGCCCTCGTTCTTCTTGGTACTTTTATACTTCTGCTGCTACTCTTTGGCTTTGTCATATTCATGTCTCTGGAACTCAACCCAGCAGTATCCTTCTCTCCCATTTGCTGCGCTAGCTGCTGGTAACTTTTGGCATCCTGGTGACTACTACAGAGATGAGATTGGACATGCTCCTCTGCCCAGAGAGAGGGAAGTCCAAGACCTCAGCATGAGACCATACGCAGGGCATACCTGTGGCAACGGCCTCAGGATCCATGTACTTGCACTGAGCTCTAATTGCAAATGCATGCTGTTAATAGTTCCACATTTAACTGCCCTGTGCTCTGCTTTCAAAACGTGCACAAGGCAAGGCATCTGTGATTCTGGGTCCCCTGGTGATGAAGACGATTATTGATTAGAGGAAGCTCTCTCCCTGTTCATAACAAACCAAAAGTCACTCCACTCTGCCTACAACCTATCGGAGAGTCTCTTGACCTTGCTCTCACATATATTGTGAAAAACTCAACAAGCACTAACAACACGAGTCAGATATCTTTCAGAAGCATCAGGCCCTGTCATGAGACACCTACATCTTCCTTTCAGGCTTGTACATGCACAGTCAGGTTACATCTACTCTTGGAGCCAGGGGTCTGATTCCCAGCTCACATAGAATACTCACGCTAGCTCAATGAGAGCTATGTGAGCTGGGAATCGCACCCTTAGTTCCAAGTGTTAGATGCAGCCTTTGTGCCAAGGACATTAATGAAAATATTAAATAAGATCAGTCCCAAGACTGATCCTTGAGGAACTCCAGTAGTAACCTCCCTCCAGCCACTAGTTCACCTTTCAGCATAACCCATTGTCATCTCCTCTTTAGCCAGTTCCTTACGCACCTTACAATTCTTATACTAATCCCCATCTTTTCTAATGTAATTACTCATTTCTCATGTAGTATTATGTCAAATGCTAAACTAGAGTCCAAATATATTAGCTCTACTGCATTTCCCGCATATAAAAATTTTTTATCTCAAAAATAATATCAATGTACTCTGGCACGGTCTACCTTTGATAAACCAATGTTGTATAACATCCCCTTTCCTGTTCACCTCCATGAGTGTAAGTGTTCTTTCCTTCAACATTTGTTCTAAAACCTACAAGTCTTTCTCAAAGTCTTATTTCCATGCTTTTAAGGCTTGGGGTGGATGGGGCATGGTCCTTCCCAGTCTTAAATGTTTGTCACTAAATTGAGCCACTTTTATGGTGGGTCATTTGGCCATTTGAGCTATGAAAACTTACAGGGGAAAAAATCAGTGTTTAAGTTTTAAAAATATAAGAAGTTACATAGGTATTTTTAGAGCTCAGATAACACTCACCGATGTGGCCACTCGCGTGGTCCTGGGGAATCTTCATTCAGGTCTTCAGTTAGAAAAGTACAGTTCTCTAGACAAACTGACGCCAGTTTACAGCAATTCTTTATACAGAATTGAAGAACAATTTGATCCATTTTGGTAAAGGTATGATGAGTTAATTTTAGCTCCGTGAAATGATTCATTGCACTCTGCACAAATTCAGTTTCTTCAATTTCATACAAACAGTAAAAATAATCCAGATAGAAAAACATTGACTCCTTATCAGAAGGCAATTTATCATAGTTGAACAACAACAAAAAGGGTTTCTCTTTAACCCATGTTAGTAAATTATTTTTAACTTTGGGTGAAAATTTGCAGCTAAGATTTTTCTCCATCTCCTCCATTCTCTTTTTATTTAAGAGACCAAACAGGAATCGCACTGTTAACATTAAATAATTCCTAGATTTTCCACATTTTTCAAACAATTTTTCCACAGGTTGTATAGCAGTTGCTGACTTTTTCACAGGTTCTTCTTTCTCCAACACATAAAACAAAGCTGCAAAAAACTCTTGAAAACTCAAGTGAATGAAGCTGTAAACACGTTCGCAGCCAATGCCTTTTTGAAACATGTTCTCATTCAGAAAGAGGGAATCAGGTTTATCTAAACCATGTTTCTTGACATCTTCTTCCTCGAACAGTATATTCTTCCTCCAGATTCCATCTGCAGCCAAGGAGCAAAGTTCATTCAAGTTACCTTGTACCTTTTGCTTTGAATTGCTGCTGTGACCCTCTAATAAACTGAAGAGATAGAGCATGTAGACTCCAGTGATTGTAGTGGAAGTTTGTGCAAGATCTTCACCTGCTTCCAGCTGTTGTTTCAGAACCGTGCAGATGATCCAACAGGCAATGGGGACAAAGCACATGGTGAACAGCATTTCGTTGTCTCTTACAAAGTTAAAGGCTTTGCTTGCTTGTTCTTCCTTCTCAAAGAACTTGTAAAAATATTCTTTTCTCTCATTTTCAGAAAACCCCAGGATCTCTGCATAACGTTCATCTTTCAAACACCGCCCAAGTTTCTCCAGGGCAATTGGTCTTGTAGTAATTAGTAAGTAAGATTTGAGAAGCACTTTTTTCCTAAATAAACTGCTCAGTATGATTTCCACTGGCTGCTTCTCACAGGGATCAGAGCACAGATTACTTGTTGGTTGATTAAAGGCAAATCTCAGTTCATCAAAACCATCAATTATGAACAGGAGTTTTTCTGGAGTCATCAGAATCTCTTTAGTTGGTGCATTATGATCAGGACAATTTCCTAGAATCAAATCTTCCACACTTCTCTGCTCTCTGTCAAAGTTAATTTCCCGACAATTTATGTAGAAAACATAATCAAACCTGCTCTGATACAGTTCTTCATTTGCCCAGTCCAACATGATCTTTTTTGCTGTCAGTGTTTTTCCAATCCCTGCAGCTCCCTGCAGCACGACAATTTGTGGTGATTGTTCCTTTCCATCAGATTCAAATAAATCGCCTATGGTGATAGGAGTAGCATGCTCAGTCATGATCTCTGCATGTCTCCGTCCCAGGGCCATTATTTCATGTTCTCTCTGCTTTTCATGACGATGTTCATTTGTAATGATCAGCTTTGTGTATCTGCTGTTTAGTTTCACATTCTCACCAAGACGAGCGTTCATGTCTTTTATTGCGCTGTATTCATTTTTTATATGTTCTCTATACTTCATGCTGTAAGCTGAGTTAATGACAAGAAGCATTAGATATTATTGTAATGATACAATAAAGCTATTTAAATACTGGTACTGTAAGTTTATAGTGCCCCTTCCATCGCAAAGTGTCCCCACGTAAATTAACTATGGTCCTAGTCCTTACTCATATCAGTGGTCCCATTGAAATCAGTGATGTAAGAGAAGTGTAGGCTCAGACCTTCTGTGCATATACATAAGAATCACTTCACCAGTTACTGAAACGCAGCCACCTCTAGGGTGAAACCTGTCAGATATTAACAGTGCACAATGAAACTCTAACAAAGTAGGGCATGAAGTGATGGAGAATTCTATGTATAATGGAAACAATAATGGGAATTTATGTGCAAAGAATATAACTAAATATAACCTAAAATTTCTGCAGGGCGCCGAGGTTTCAAAAAGTGCCATAGCACCTGCAGGGACTACAGATGTTGACCTCTAGTTATTTTGCCTCCTTTAAAAGATGGCGTCCCTAGCAGGAGAGTGTCTTCCAGCATCATGCTGCTGCACTGGGTCAGTACTGCCTCTCAGGGCCCGCTCTAACTTTTTTGCTGCCCCAGGCAAAAAAAAAGAGCGCCCCCTCGCCATAACATCCCCCCCCAAGCACCGTGCTATTGAAACCCTCGCCCCCTCTGAGCGCCGCGCCACCAAAACCCCTGCCCCCCCCCAGCGCCGGGCTGGGCTGCCGAAACCCGCCCGTGAGCGCCACGCCAGGCCGTCGAACCCCCTGCCCCTGAGCACCGCGCCGGGCCGCCAAAACCCCCGCCCCCCCGAGCACCGCGCCAGCCCCCGCCACCCCCCAGTGCCGCGCCGCTGAAACAAAAACAAATAAACATAAAACCTCGAGCGCCACCCCACCGAACCAAAAAAACAACAAACCCCGAGCGCCCCCCCACCACCACAAGATTGGACGCCCCTTCCAAGGTGCCGCCCCAAGCACATGCTTGGTCAGCTGGTGTCTGGAGCCGGCCCTGCTGCCTCTGAGACAAGAGCTCCACCTACTCACCAGCACCATGTTCTGCAGCACCTGATTCTTTCCTGGAGATCTCCCCATTCATTTCCTCAACCCCCATCCAACCCCGCGTAACCTGTGTGATCTGATGAGCCTGCACTCTGAGATGTTACTTATTATTTCTACTAGTAAACCGAATGACTGGCTCATCTAGCCTAATGCTGGTAATCACTGATAATTATGCAATGCAATTCTTTATTGGAATGTCACATACCATTTACTGATCTTTCAGATGTTTGCCGAGGACCCAAAGCTGAAAGAGAAATTTCACATGAATATTAGTGTATCAAAAATCAGTGTCACGCAGTTCAGGACATTGGGACAAATCATTCATACAGGGTTCTCTGCATTAATAAGCTCCCTAGAAAACCCACAGCTGAGGCAGGCAGAGAGACTTTCTTTGGAGACACTAGTTCAGTGACCTGTTCAAAAAGGCCATCAGATGCAATACTCTTTTTCTTTTAAACCACTAGAGTAGCCACTTACAGTATGTCTACACAACAGTGTAAGCCTGGGCACAAGTCTAATCCCTCTTGTGCCACGCAACAATTGTGCTAACCTAGGGCTAAGATCTAGGGTCCCAGGACCCTGCAGGGCTGGAGGGTCTGAGCCCATGTTAAGCTGGGACCTAGGATCCAAGCCCTATTGCTTTTGTGTGTGCACGTAGCCCTGGCTTGACTTGGGTCCTCGAAGTCCTCTGGGTGTATCCCAGAGATCCTGGTTGCAGAGGAGCAGTGCTGCAGGCAGCCAGCCCAGCAGGTGGAAGCACTATTTTTGCCTGGTTGAGCATGATCCCTGATCCTGCTCCTCTCCCAATGGCAGCAGCTCTTGCTCTGGCTCCTCCTCGCTGCTGCACAGAGCTTCCCCGAACGAAGGAACAAAGCTGCCAGGCGGGAGGCAGCTCCCAACCACTGGGATGTTGGGAGTCATCCCTCTCCTGGCCATGCTGAGCCAGGAGCCCTGCTGCTCCCCATCTCTGCAGGGCAGCTGTGTGATCCCTACTCTGCTTTCTGGCCGTTGCCCCAGCCCCTCGGGGGCTGCATGTGTAGGGGTGGCTAGGCTGCATGCACTGTTGTGGGAGTCAGCCCCCAACGTTTCCCTACAGCCTCCTTCAGTGGTGGCAGCTCCAGCTCCTCCTCGCTGCATGGCACCTGCTTGTTCCCGCTGTGCTCTCTGGCCCTTGCTCTTGGGCCCCCTGGGGCTGCATGTGCAGGGGTACCCCAGCTGTGGCACTGTCAGGGTGGCAAGTGGGAATAAGCCAAAAACCTTCCCCGCAGCCTCCTCGTAATGGCATGGCACCCACCTCTCACAAGTGCCCCTTCTGGTCGGGTGCATCTTCAGTCTTTAAACAGCCTCAGCCCTGGTGTGACGATGCTGCCTGTGGGAGCTAGCTGAGGTCACTCAGTTAGGGTGAACTGCAAACAAAACGGGGCAGGCAAACCCCAAATGCTGGTGGATATTCCAATACTTAGATTTACCAAGCCAGCACAAAACAACTTCTGTAGTACCTCACTGGTTACTCAGAAATCCAAACAACGCAGTTCCCTCAAAGTGCCCAGCCTCAGGCCTCCATCCAGACACACCTGTCAGATATGATGATGATTACTGAAAATCTTATCTCATCATATAAAAGAAAAGGTTTTTCCAATTCCAAAGGATCAGCCGCAGACCCAGGTCAAATGATAACTTAGATCTTACCAAAAATGCAGTCTTATAGCCCATCACAGGCCTCTGGGCCTAGGCCACCCCATCACACTCCTATGGTGTTAGCTTTCCCCGCAGTGCATCCTTGCTTCTGTGCAGAGCTTGCCAGGAGCAAGGCTAACAGGTGGGAGACAGCTCCCAGGTGACAGGATATTCGGAGTCATCTCTCCCCTGGCTGTCATGAGCTGGGAACTTTGCTGCTCCCCATCCCTGCAAGGCAGCTGCTTGCTCCCATTCTATTCTCTGTTCCTTGCTCCTGGCCCCTACTGCCCTCCCTGGGGTTACATCTCTAGAGATGTGTGGGCAGCATGCACTGTGAGGGCAATGAGTGGAAATGGGCATGCACTGTGAGGGCAATGACCAATCTCCAAAACATCCCATAGACTCTCAGGGATTCTTTATCCCAGTCTCCCGGGGTGCGGTGGGGCAGGGATAAGGAATCCCTGGGGGGTTCTGGAGAACCCTGCACCCCAACCCTGTGGAAACACTGCACCGCTCCATAGCCGGCAGCAAACAGCATGAGGTGGTAATGTGTCTTTCCTTTGCCCAACTTCAAAACAGACAAAAATAATAATAATAAAAAAAAACAGAAACAGCTTAATTCAAAAGTCCATTTTTAAAAATTTAGTATTGCAAAGTTCCGTTTTACTAGTTGGGCAGCCCTGGAGACTGACATCCTAATTATCCTCAGAACAGGAGCACATGGGTGTTTTCCTACCACTGTGACTCAGCCTAGAGGTGCAGAGCCCAGCTCTCAGGTTAGATGGTAGTTCAGTATAAAGCCTTCACAAATTGCAGTCATTCTACCGAGACAGCCACCAAAGGTGCTAATTATGCAGTTGATGTATTCGTGTGCTCCTTTATGGGCAGCTGAATCCCATCAATAGCACCCTCACAGATAGGAAACAGGGTAGGCATTAGATTTTTTCCCACAATACACTGTATTCTTAGGGCTAGAGTGTTGACTCAGGTCTGTGCACTGCAGTGTGGAGGCTAGAACCCTAGGTTCAAGCACAGGTCAAAAAATCCTTAACCTAGGGTTAAAATACACTGTAGATGCTCAAACCCAGGGTTCCCTAACATGGGTCAGCTGACTCAAGACCCACTAACTCTAGGCTTACATTTCTATGTAGACATACCCATAGAATCTTTCTTTTTGATGTATGAGCACTGAGATCTGCAAATGAAAAGTCCTATATTGGAGCTGGGTATTATAAAAAACAAACAATCTGAAAGGGTTGGAAGCAAACTACCAAAGAACAAAGCAAAACATGTTAATGAAGTGATGTTTTTCTTCTTTAAAAAAACCCAAGAAATTTCAGTATAGCTGCATTTAGTCATCCCCAGTTTTGGCAGGGGTCTCACTGCGAGCCCAGATAAGTGGTGTGGAAGCTTTCTCAACCCTATAATTAAAGGGGCAGATGTTTTATAATCAGAATATTAGGGGTTGGAAGAGACCTCAGGAGATCATCTAGTCCAATCCCCTGCTCAAAGCAGCACCAACACCAACAAAATCATCCCAGCCAGGGCTTTGTCAAGCCGGATCTTAAAAACATCTAAGGATGGAGATTCCACCATCACCCTAGGTAACCCATTCCAGCACTTCACCACCCTCCTAGTGAAATAGTGTTTCCTAATATCCAACCTAGACCTTCCCCACTGCAACTTGAAACCATTGCTCCTTGTTCTGTCATCTGCCACCACTGAGAACAGCCGAGCTCCATCCTCTTTGGAACCCACCCTCAGGTAGTTGAAGGCTGCTATCAAATCACCCCTCACTCTTTCTTCTGACTGAATAACCCCAGTTCCCTCAGCCTCTCCTCGTAAGTCATGTGCCCCAGCCCTCTAATCATTTTTGTTGCCCTCCGCTGGACTCTCTCCAATTTTTCCACATCCTTTCTGTAGTGGGGGGGACCAAAACTGGATGCAATACTCCAGGTGTGGCCTCACCAGTGCCGAATAGAGAGAAATAATCACTTCCCTTGATCTGCTAGCAATGCTTCTACTAATACAGCCCAATATGCCGTTGGCTTTCTTGGCAACAAGGGCACACTGCTGACTCATATCCAGCTTCTTATCCACTGTAATCCCAAGGTCTTTTTCTGCAGAACTGTTGCTTAGCCTGTAGTGATGCATGGGATTCTTCTGTCCTAAGTACAGGACTCTGCACTTGTCTTTGTTGAACTTCATGAGATTTCTTTTGGCCCAATCCTCCAATTTGTCTAGGTCACTCTACACCCTATCCCTACCCTCCAGCGTATCTACCTCTCCCCCGAGCTTAGTGTCATCTGCGAACTTGCTGAGGGTGCAATCCATCCCATCATCCAGAGCATTAATATTTTGAAGATATATTTTCTCACAACCACATATCAGAAGCTTGAGTTGAATAAAAAATACTTTAAACACTCAAGTCTTCTTTATATATAATAAAGCAGGACAGAATTTTTTTAAACAGATATTTCGCCCCTTCCCCCCCCCCGCCACCCCCTCCAGGTAAGCACCTCAAGAGGATGAATGTATTATGATACTTCCCCAAACTTACTTTTGGGCTGTCACACAGCATGAGGAATTTTTAATCCCCAAATAATATTTTTATAGAACTGAAAACAGGGAGTCTGATTCTCCACTGCCCTGCACCTTGTGTAGCCATTTGCACCTGTGCAAATTGCACCACATCATCAGCCTTGATATGGCCCATTTGTGCCTCTTTGATGATGCAGCAGGGCCATACAGCCAGTGTAAGCAGCCTCCTGGGGATTTCCACTGTGTGAAGGAATCCTTGGGGAGAGGGACAGGGAAGGCCTATGTAACCAGCAGTACCCACTGCACCTTGTGGAGGCCAGCGTAGGAGCTGTGTTGGGGACGTGGCTGGCTGTGTGTCTTGCCAGCTGCCTGAATGGACCCTTATGGCTCTGCTGCCAGAATGGGCTATTGTAAAACCACCTTCGTCTTCCTGCCATCAGCTGCACCGGGTGCTGCTCTCGCACAGCTGAGGATTGAGCCCAGTGAGTGCAAAAGGGCTGCAAAAAGCTCCCAAATCAGAAATCACCACTTAGCTTATACTGCATGTAGCTTTGGACATCCATGGAGTGCTCATTTGACACAGAGATTAATGGCTACACAAAGTATAAAGCAGTTTAGAATCAGGCCCATTAGTGCGCTCCTAACAACACATCATCCTGGAATGTTGTGTGCCTAACACAATACTATTATTTCCGGATGGAGTCCGGGGCCTTAGGAACTGCAGCTTTCCAGGATTGCTGGCTACTTAATAACTCAGGGCAATAAAATAACCTCTCCCCCCATCTCAAAAATAAAGACAAAAAACGTGTTGGCTGTTTGTATTGCACTGAATTTGTTTCTTTAATTAAAAACAGCCTTGGAGATAGAGTTCCTGCCTCGAACCCCAGAAAGGTCTCACTGGGCAAGTCAGCTGTTTGGGGAAACATACTGGGCCAGCATCTCTGCTGTGATCAGCTTCTAGTTACAGTTCCTTGATTCTGCATCCCAGCCCTAGCACAAGCTAGAGCAACCTGGGCATGTCCTCAAAGAATGGTGCTGTGGCTGGGCATGAACTCCAGTTACTTCTCCTTCTCACCTCTCTCTGTCTGTAACATTCTGCACTGCTATGTTTGCTCTGCAACCACAGGGGATTCCCCCACCCGAGGGATATCTTCAGATGTTGAGTTACAGGCTGACTCTGCTCCGCTTGTGCCAGCTGAATGGTGAAAAGGGATTGGAGCAGGTCAGAGAATCTGGCCCACTCTGGGAATCTCTGCTCTGAGTCCCCCTGGCTTCCGGCTGGGATTTAGAACTTGTCATTTCTGCCATCAGCCTGTTTCTTGTTCTGCTCCTGCACGGGGGCAGACTCCCAGGTTTTACAGTAACTTAGTTTCTTACCTTTCTCTCTCTCTTCTCTGAGTTTAGCAGCAGCGTCTCTGAGGTTGATCTGAGTGAAAACAGCTGTGGTTACTTCTACCGCAGCAATTTCACCATAGAATTGCATCAGGAGGTTCTTCGTGTCTATCCTATCAGCATTCTCCAGCTGACCTCGAGGGATGTTACCTTTCCCCTCAAAGTCAGAGTGTGATAATTTGTCTTTAAATCTTTTGAACTCTTCCTGAGACAGGTTGTCGAGGGCTCGTATGAGCAGATCACTTCTCATACAAGCAGTGAGATTTCTGCTGCTTCGGTTTCCCATCCGTGGGTATCAGGAAACAAAACTAAAATACAAAGTACATTTCTGTTAATAATTAATATGGAATAATCACAATATTTCCCATGTAGAAAAAAGCAGAGCAATACTGGGGCTTGTAACTCCTCAGTGCTTTGCCTCACAAAGGACTCACTGAACTTCATCTCTCTCTGTGCCTCAGTTTCTCCCTTTATAAAGTGAGGATAATCATACAGCTCTAGCATACAGGGGAGTTGTGCAGCTTAGTTAATGTATGCAAAGGCTGTTGAGGATCTAGGATGAAAGGTGCTATAATATTTATCATTGACATGGCTTTCAGAACACAGAGATGGGACCCCCCTAATTTAAAATATTTCAGAAAACAACCCAATGCAGTCTGGAACCTGTACATCACAGTCCTAGAGTATGAGAACATGTGTACTGAGACCCATTGTTAGCTTCACATGGCCTCAGGAGGGTTTTGGATACCAGAGCAGCAAGGTGAAGGGTAACAACAGTAACTTCTGATATACTGACTAGGGCCCATTCTGACAGGTCCCACAACCTGAATGTGTAAACTGTAACGTGTTCAGATTAGAAGTAGTCTATCACCAGAGAATGATATATTTACCGTTAGCCAGACTGCTATTAGAAACGTCTGGTAACTCTCATTTGATTTGTTCTCTCAGTCTTCTCAATGCTCAAACACAGATGACAAGAGGAACAGGAAATTATTTGCTCAGTTTATTTCTGCAGTAAAGTCAAAGTAACATATCTCCAGTCAAAGCTGACCTTCAGAGCTCTCTCAATTTCTCTAGCAGGCCTCATATTTTTTTTCAGCCTTCCTAGCACTAATTGCGCGCGCGTGCACACACACACACACACCTCTTTTTGTCTGTTCATTATTCCTCCTGGAAACTTCCCTTTGGGACACACCCCTTTGGCCTCAGCAGTTTGCACATGTGTTTTCTGCGACTAGTGATATCACAAACTCCATAGACGTGTTCATCTCCTTCCCCCTCCCACACACTCTGTACTGGAGGAAAATAAAATACCCAGATTCAAAGTAGTGTAGAAGCTTTAACCAAGACAAATAAACAATGTATAAAGTACAGAGTGTGATAGAGAATGGGGAACGGTCTCTGCATCTGTTAGATACGCAAGTAACAGTGATATCAGTAGGCGGTGGGGCGTAAGTCCTTCTCACTCTCGTTTTTCTGAGGGGGCAGAATCATGATTTTAAATTACAAATCATGAAAACAGGGTTTTTAACAAAAATAAATTGAGCAGAACTGGATCTTCATGGACCAGGAATTTCATACACTTAAAAAATGAGCATGAAACAGCTTTACATGTCACTTTTAGAATTACGCAGGAGTTGTTGCTTGACAAATGGAGGGGAAGAGGAGGCATTGCTGATACACCCCTGTGAGATTCTTTATTGCCATTGTCTTTCTAAAGTAAACTCCTTTATTCCATCAAAGATTTGCTCCTCTTTGGGTGCAAAGCCCCCAGAGCTGACTCCTAACTTGACACCCTGCACCATTTGGGGCTTTGTGTTCTCATTTTGGTTTCTGTTACAATAAGAATTTATCACATTTGTTGTTTTCGTTTGCAGTCCCCAGAAACTCCTGTCCCTATTCAGAAGTGGGAACAGGACATTCGCTGTTCCTTTCAGCAGAGCAATGAGAAGAATGGTGACAAGGAATCCATGGGTCCCTCTCTGCTTAGGAGGGTCCCAGAATGGGGGGTTTCTGCCTGGTTGACAGCCGGGGCCCGATCCTCCCCTAGGGTAAGTCAGCACAGCTCTGCTGACATCAGTGGAACCATCCTCATTTACACCAGCTGAGGATCTGGCCAAGGATAGTGTCTCTGCTGAAAAGGACAGAGGGGCTGGGAAGAATGCCAGAAGGTCAACTGTATGTGGGTCCCCACATGAGGGGCTTCAGAGGAGGCCTGGATTTCCTTGTATCAAAACTCTGGGCAGAGTGACTAGTATAACCACTGCTGCAGAGACCTCATCTGTTGAATATGGTGAGGTGAGTGCGATGGCTCCTCTTTCTGCTTGGTCTCCTACTGTGTCCATTAGCCTGTACTCACAACTCCAGCCCAGACAGACTCCCCAGGACACCTCCTTCAGGAACAGCTCTTATACACATGCAGCATACTCCCATTTATCCAAAATCCTGTTCTCTGAGCCACAGCACTATCCAAATTCCTTCCTTGTCCCCCAGCCTGAAATACACCCCCTCTGCAGCATGTATCTCAGAGGTTCGGGTAATAGTGCAGAGACCTTCTGCCTACAGGTGAGCGTGTGTCATCAGCCTCATGGCACTGCAGGGAGCCCTCTGTAGATCCATTGTCATGAGTGTGTAGGACCATGACAGCAAACCTGCAGAGAGCTCCCTGCACTGCCACAGGATCATTGACACCTGATCCCTCCAGGTGCAAGGTGCAGAAGGGAGGCTGTGGTCCTAGAGGTGCAGAGCAGAGAACCCCGGCTAGGACTCTTCTCTGCCCTGCCAGGAGTGCAGCCTTCCCTGCACTTTGCACCTGCAGGGATCAGATGTCACTGGCACTGTGGCAGCGCAAGAAGCCCTCTGCAGTCCCGCTGTCCCGGGAGTGAGCGAGCAGGGCCATGCCCTGGCCTCTCAGATATCCGAACTCCTGATTATCCGAATAATCTCTGTGTCCCCCATGCTATTCGGATAACTGGGAGTACACTGTCATACATCAAACAAATAAACCCTATGTTAAAAGACAGTTATGTTACAAAGTCAAGCAGTCAAAAGGCTGAGTTCTGCCCCCTGGTACGTCTGCACCAAGATACAGCCTTTGGTCACAAACCATTTTCTCACAGGACCCTGCCTCATTCACTGAATGGACAGCGAGTCAATATTTCTTTTCACCCTCCTGATTCAATGTGTGGCCCCAGGTGTTATTCCACATGCAACACACAATCCCTGCACTGAACACAGAATTACACTGGTCTACAATTTTTGAGAAGTCATCTGCTTCAGAGATAAAATGTGCTATTTATTATGTATTTTGATGTGCTGAATTCAAATATGACAATTAAAACAACTGATTGGCAACTGTTTCTAAGATATTTAAGTTTTTACATTTTATGTCTATGTATATTGTGCAGATAGTAGAGTTTTAATCATAAATTGTAAACCTAGGTCTTTTCATGTGTTTATGGTTGCTTTACATGATAATATTTCACCTGTCCTGTTTATGTAACACTTTAAAAAGCAGCAAAAGGGTTATATAAATAAAATTTATTATGAAACAAAAGGCAAAAAACTATTATGAACATAGTTTAGTCCTATTCAGTGTCTACTCGGTGCTTCTTGGCTTGTCTTTTGTATTCATTAAATGGAGCATCTCTTGTCGCTGTCCAGCAATACTCTGCAAGCATCGATGGACTCCATTTGCCCTGATAGCGTTTCTCCATTGTTGCAATGTCCTGGTGAAATCGCTCACCGTGCTCGTCGCTCACTGCTCCGCAGTGCGGTGGAAAAAAATCGAGATGAGAGTGCAAAAAATGTATCTTTAGCGACATGTTGCAACCAAGGCTTTGTATGCCTTGAGGAGGTTTTCCACCAACAACCTGTAGTTGTCTGCCTTCTTGTTTCCGAGAAAATTTATTGCCACTAACTGGAAGGCTTTCCATGCCGTCTTTTCCTTGCCACGCAGTGCATGGTCAAATGCATCATCTCGAAGAAGTTCACGAATCTGAGGACCAACAAAGACACCTTCCTTTATCTTAGCTTCACTTAACCTTGGAAATTTTCTATGGAGGTACTTGAAAGCTGCTTGTGTTTTGTCAATGGCCTTGACAAAGTTCTTCATCAGACCCAGCTTGATGTGTAAGGGTGGTAACAAAATCTTCCTTGATTCAACAAGTGGTGGATGCTGAACACTTTTCCTCCCAGGCTCGAATGACTGCCAGAGTGGCCAATCTTTCTTGATGTAGTGGGAATCTCTTGCACGACTATCCCATTCGCAGAGAAAACAGCAGTACTTTGTGTATCCAGTCTGCAGACCAAGCAAAAGAGCAACAACCTTCAAATCGCCACAGAGCTGCCACTGATGTTGGTCATAGTTTATGCACCTCAAAAGTTGTTTCATGTTGTCATAGGTTTCCTTCATATGGACTGCATGACCAACTGGAATTGATTGCAAAACATTGCCATTATGCAGTAAAACAGCTTTAAGACTCGTCTTCGATGAATCAATGAACAGTCTCCACTAATCTGGATCATGAATGATGTTGAGGGCTGCTATCACACCATCGATGTTGTTGCAGGCTACAAGATCACCTTCCATAAAGAAGAATGGGACAAGATCCTTTTGACGGTCATGGAACATGGAAACCCTAACATCACCTGCCAGGAGATTCCACTGCTGTAGTCTGGAGCCCAACAGCTCTGCCTTATGCTTGGGTAGTTCCAAATCCCTGACAAGGTCATTCAGTTCACCTTGTGTTATGAGGTGTGGTTCAGAGGAGGAGGATGGGAGAAAATGTGGGTCCTGTGACATTGATGGTTCAGGACCAGAAGTTTCATCCTCTTCCTCTTCCTCGTCTGACTCAAGTGAGAATGATTCTGGTGCATCAGGAACCAGCAGTCCTTCTCCGTGGGGTACTGGGCGTATAGCTGATGGAATGTTTGGATAATGCACAGTCCACTTTTTCTTCTTTGACATACCTTTCCCAACTGGAGGCACTATGCAGAAGTAACAATTGCTGGTATGATCTGTTGGCTCTTTCCAATTCATTGGCACTGCAAAAGGCATAGATTTCCTTTTCCTGTTCAACCACTGGCCAAGATTTGTTGCACAAGTGTTGCAGCATATGTGCAAAGCCCACCTCTTGTCCTGATCTCCAATTTTGCAGCCAAAATAAATGTGGTAGGCTTTCTTAACCATAGTGGTTATACTGCGCTTTTGTGATGCAAAAGTCACTTCACCACAAACATAGCGGAAGTTATGTGCACTGTTCACACAAGTACGAGGCATCTCTGCTCACTTTGGCTAAACAGAAATGTGTCTCTTTGCAAAATCAAACACTGACAAATAAGAGAGCACGACACTGTATGATTTCTAGAGCTGATATAGGGCAATTTGTTCAGCAGAGTGATGTAAGCTTTGTTATGATTGCATCATCCATGACTTCTAGGAATAACATGATGCAATTCATATCATGTATGACTCAATACCAGCTTCAGATTGCATCATTCATTGTTTTGCCTAAAAAGCAAGTACTGTCCAAACCCAGTCATAGATTTATTCATAGATCCAGTCAAAGATGTATTTTAGTCATTTCTGGTTTAAATTGAGATCTCTTCCCTTTATAACTCACTTATCCTCCGCCATTCCCAAGTCAAGGGTCGTATATACTGACCCAATAGCATATCTTGAAAACTAGAGCCAATCAACAATTTTAAGCATCATTTTAGTTCTCAATGACCCAGAATTAGTAAAGTTTGACTACATTTATTTCAAAAGCATTTTGGCTGTAAAGCAGTGTTATTAATTTCTCCCAGGGCCTTTCCAGGGTGCTGTCATCTTACTGAGTAATTAACAACCACAGATGAATTTATCTTCACAACATCTCTGTGTGGGGTTATTGTTACCCCCACTTTATAGTGGAGGAACTGAGGCAGGGAGATTAAGGCTGAAATTTTCAAAGGCTTCCACTCATTTGGGGAGCTCAACTTGGGTTAACTGGGACCTGATTTTCCAGAGTATTTATCAGTGTAAAGCACATTAGATGTTCAAACCATGGTGTAACATTATATGGGTATAATATAATATCTAATTGAAAGGTGACGCAGGGCCAGAAAGAGTTAACTAATTCACTGACATGACCCATGGCCGAACTTTAAAGACTTGTTAGGAGGATATGTAAATGATAAGTGGGCTATCCCATTGGGTTAGAATAGAGCTTTAAAATGCAGAGCCTGCATTGTTAGAGATAGAAGGTTGGATATTTGCTCAGGTCTTGTGATGTAAGTAAACAAGTCTTGTCTGTTTCTATAGCTTTGATTCAAAGATCAAAAAAGGAATATTAGCATTTAGGATGACACTTGAGTGAAATAGTATTATTGTCTGTATGTCTCTTTGAAGGTTGTGATAAACTGTATCTGTACTGTTTAATGGATAAACTACACTATGCTAATTGCCAGGATGTTTGAGAGACAGAAGGTTAAGCCTATTATTCTCGAAGGCCAAAAGGCTACTGAAAAACGTATAAAATCCCTGGGATGAGATCCTTCTTCATCTCAGATCTGCTTTGGGTTTCAAGAGGGGGAAACCCTAAGCCACAAGAATTGAGATCCCCAGTCATTGACTGGAGTCATAGAATCATATCATAGAATATCAGGGTTGGAAGGGACCTCAGGAGGTCATCTAGTCCAACCCCCTGATCAAAGCAGGACCAATTCCCAACTAAATCATCCCAGCCAAGGCTTTGTAGAGCCTGTCCGTAAAAACCTCTAAGGAAGGAGATTCCACCATCTCCCTAAGTAACCCATTCCACTGCTTCACCACCCTCCTAGTGAAAAAGTTTTCCCCAATATCCAACCTAAACGTACCCTACTGCAACTTGAGACCATTACTCCTTGTTCTGTCATCTGGTACAACTGAGAAAAGTCTAGATCCATCCTCTTTGGAACCCCCTTTCAGGTAGTTGAAAGCAGCTATCAAATCCCCCCTCATTCTTCTCTTCTGCAGACTAAACAGTCCCAGTTCCCTCAGCCTCTCCTCATAAGTCATGTGCTCCAGACCCCTAATCATTTTTGTTGCCCTCCGCTGGACTCTTTCCAATTTTTCCACATCCTTCTTGTAGTGTGGGGCCCAAAACTGGACACAGTACTCCAGATGAGGCTTCACCAATGTCGAATAGAGGGGAACGATCACGTCCCTCGATCTGCTGGCAATGCCCCTACTTATACAGCCCAAAATGCCGTTAGCCTTCTTGGCAACAAGGGCACACTGTTGACTCACATCCAGCTTCTCATCCACTGTAACCCCTAGGTCACTCTGAATATGGACATTGGACACCTATGGCAGGGGTGGGCAAACTTTTTGGCCTGAGGGCCACATCGCATTTCTGAAATTGTATGGAGGACTGGTAAGGGGAGGCTGTGCCTCCCTAAACAGCCAGGCGTGGCCCAGCCTCTGCCCCCTATGTGATCCCCCCTGTTTCTCGCCCCTGCTGCCCCCCCGGGACTCCTGCCCCATCCAAACCCCCTGTTCCCTGTCCTCTGACGGCTCCTCCGGACCCCTGCCCCATCCAAACCCCCTGTTCCCTGTCCTCTGACGGCCCCTCCGGACCCCTGCCCCATCCACCCCTCCCTGTCCCCGACTGCCCCTGGATCCTCCACCCCTGACTGCACCCAGCCACCCCATCCAACCCCTCCTTTCATTCCTGACTACTCCCTCAGAACCCCTGCCCCATCCAACCACCCCTTCTCCCTGACCGCCCCTAGAACTCCTGCCTCTGACTGTCCCCCGCCGCCCCATCCAACCTCCTCTCTTCTTCCTGACTACCCACCTGGGACCCCTGACCCCATTCAAGCCCCTGTTCCCCACCCTCTGACTGCCCCAACCCCTTTCCACACCCCCATCCCCTGACCCCCACTCCAAACTCCTCTGCCCTCTATCCAACCCCCCCTGCTCCCTGCCCCCTTACCGCGCTGCCTGGAGCACCGGTGGCTGGCGGTGCTAGAGCCGTGTTGCCCAGAGCACCAGGACAGACAGCCGCACCCCCCAGGTGGAGCCAGCCACGCCACTGCACAGCACAGAGCTTGCAGCCCTGCTGCCTAGAGAATTGCACTGGCGGCACAGTGAGCTGAGGCTGTAGGGGAGGGGGAACAGCAGGGGATGGGCAACTTTTGGCAACTACAAACTCATCACCTCTGCTATGTATCTGAACCTCAAGAATTGAACTCATGTCTGTATGCATATTGATCTATTAACCAACACTCCCTTTTCTGTTTTAATAAATTTTAGTTTAGTTAATAAGAATTGTCTATAAGCACGTATTTTGGGTAAGATCGAAGTTATAATTTGATCTGGGTGTGTGACTGATCCTTTGGGGTTGGAAGAACCTTTTCTTTTATATGATGAGAAGATTTTCAATAATCATTATCATATTTGATGTGTGTGTCTGGATGGAGGCCTGAGGTTGGGCACTTTAAGATAACTGTTTTGTATGGCTTCTAAGTAACCAGTAAGGTAATACAGAAGTTGTTTTGTGCTGGCTTGGTAAATCTAAGTAGTGGAATATCCACCAGCATTTGGGGTTTGCATGTCCCATTGTGTTTGCAGTTCACCCTAATTGAGTGACCTCAGCTGGCTCCCAAGGGCACCGCCCATCACACATGGCTCCAATTGACTTCAGTTGCAGACATGAGCACTCAGCACTTCTGCAAATCTGGCCCCAGGTGTCTCAGATGTCAGGCAGCCAGAAAATGAGGAACACACAATTAGTGGCCAGTTGTGAACATTTTGGTTTAAGTGACTTGTGCAGCATCACACGGACATTCTGTGGCAGAGGCAGGGCTAGAATCCAGTTCTCTGGGACAGCATTCACCTGCTTTTACTATGAAACCATCCTTTTCTCTTTCTGCAGTCCCCTTCCTTGTCCACTACACACCTTTCAACTTCTGCAACAAATGAGGCAGGAGTCCTACAGGCAACAGCCTCCTTCACAACACAGCCCTGATTTGTTCCCAGTGCAGGTTCATTCTGTGCACTGAATAAGGCATGGTGTCAAGGTTCCTTCCCCACTCTGAACTCTAGGGTACAGATGTGGGGACCCGCATGAAAGCCCCCTAAGCTTATTTACCAGCGTAGGTTGTCAGTAAGCTGCTACTACCAAGTGTGTTCCAAATCTTAGGAAAGAGCTACTTGGAACTCTGCCTTTTCCCAAATATTTCCCAAGTCTCTACCCCCCCCCTTTCCTGGGCAGATTTTAGACTAATTCCTCCCCCACAAGCCCTTACACCCCTTTTTCTGGGTGAAAGAAAAGGCTTGAGAGTATACCCTCACTAATTAGTCCCGGTGAACACAGATCCAAAACCCTTGGATCTTAAAACAATGAAAAAATCAATCAGGTTCTTAAAAGAAGAATTTTAATTAAAGAAAAGGTAAAAATCATCTCTGTAAAATCAGGATGGAAAATAACTTTACAGGGTAATCAGATTCAAAGAGCCCAGAGGAACCCCCTCTAGCCTTAGGTTCAAAGTTACAGCAAACAGAGGTAAACCCTCTAGCAAAAGGAACATTTACAAGTTGAGAAAACAAAGATAAAACTAACACACCTTGCCTGGCTGTTACTTACAAGTTTGAAATATGAGACTTGTTCAGAAAGATTTGGAGAGCATGGATTGATGTCCAGTCCCTCTTAGTCCCAAGAGCGAACAACCCCCAAAACAAAGAGCACAAACAAAAGCCTTCCCCCTCCCCAAGTTTTGAAAGTATCTTGTTCCCTTATTGGTCCTTTGGGTCAGGTGTCAGCCAGGTTACCTGAGCTTCTTAACCCTTTACAGGTAAAAGGATTTTGGTGTCTCTGGCCAGGAGGGATTTTATAGTATTGTACACAGGAGGGCTGTTACCCTTCCCTTTATAGTTATGACACATGGTCTTATGAAAAAAAAACAGCAGTATGTAATCATATAATTAAGACAGTATAATAATGCAGATGCACAAAGGGGCTGAATTAAGATTGCACAGACAGCCTTCATTTTGACATTTCTTAACTTTTGAGTGCTTGATTTTACAACTGTAATGTTCCTTTAAAATAGGGTTGGGTTTTTTTAATAAATATTTATAAGTTCAGTTCAAATGGCAGGCAATTAAACCACCAAAAAAGAGGTGTAGAATCTACATTTCCAGAATGAAAGAGTAATAAGCAACTATTTAGACAGCATGTCTTAGATTTGGACATCATGATACACGAGCAGTAAGATCTCTGTCAGACTTGTGTGACTCCAACCAAACTGTTGTACATACTCAGGATCATATTCTTCCATCTTTATTCATGTTGATTTCAGTGAGACTACTTGTGGGTAAGGTGACTTCAGGAGAGTAAAGGTGAGGGTGGGGGTAGGGAAGGAAATCCATCCCTAACAAATTAAACAAAGTTTTGGTGAACAACGATTCATCCCCAAACCTCTAAAAAGTTCCACTATATTTAGAGACAAACGAAAGTAAATGAAGTCTGACAGATCCCTGAAAAGCCTCTCAAAAATGTGACAAATGCTCAGCTAAATAAAAATTATCCCCAGGTACCTAATTACACCCATCTACCAGCTACAGATTTAGGGCACAGGATCAGAAACAGAATCCATTTTTCTACCTGTAACCAGCTACAAGTGTAATTTTGTGGGGACAAATCACTGTAGGCACAACAGGTGTCAGGCCCTGATTCTGGGCCCACACTTAATCATGCAGAGAGAATCCTTTGCAGGTTTGTAACCTTAGATGACTAACTGATGACACCCCCAAATCACACCGACAGCTAAATGCCATCATTGGATTATTTGCACTTCCAAAACTGAGCACCTCTCCCTGACATGAAGGGACTTGTACTTGCAGGAGAGTGCCCTTGCCACTGGGCTATGGGATATTCTGATGTGGGCCTCAATCTCTCCTGTTGAAGCTGTTCTGCTTTGTATAAATAGTCACTGGGCCAGAGAGTGAATGTGAGAATGACTCAATATTTAGGGCACTCACCTGGCAGGACTGGGAAAGGAGAGGATTTATATTCAGCACAGGGAACAGGCTATTCCCCATGGATGGAAACACGTTTGGAGACATTGCACCATAATTACACACTCATCTACATCCGTGTATTAACAACACTCTTTCCTTAAACAAAAGCATCTAAACCCGAAGAACAGAATGCCCCTGTATTTCCTGAAGGAGAGCAAGAACAGACTGTTTAGGCAACACCATTAACTGAATCACAACAGACCTAAGTATCAGGGATATAGAGGAACCAGCAGTAAAAATCAGTCTACAGCCAAATTGTTCTACAATAAACAGCCATGTGCTGCCCACCCATACACAAGTTGAGTTTTTTCAGTTTAAGTGGTACTATTTCCACTCAGCTGATCCAGAACAGCTTCTCCAGTCCTGGCAGAACACTTCACTCAGTTCTCTGGGATCCAAAACACTCAGTTCTACGCTGGATTTTGTCACTCAAGTTCCTCCATTTGGCATGCAGAAAAGCTACACTGAGTTGGTCAGACTCAAACATTGTTATGCTTATAAGAATCACATGGGATCTTTTTCAGGAGATAAGGCAATACGCTGCGTTTATTGAAAATACAACAATTAGCATATGCATTCAAACACACACACAGAGTACAATAATTTCAGATGCAAACTTCTAACAGGACACAACAATTCTATCAAGGCAGAACAGAACAGAGCAATACCCAATATTACTAAATCAGTATGGAACATTAATCTATAAACTTACATTAAACCAATTTTATCAAGTAACCTTATTATAAAAGACAAAACAATTTTGTCCCAAATCGATGTTACCATATATTGTCTCCTTTTGATACTTCAAGAACAATTCTTGAATGGATCACATTCAATGTAGCTGTTTTAAAGCAACGTACTGTGAAACAATATGGCCTTGAGGCTATTTAACAGCACATACAACACATTATAATAAACAATATTAATACAAAAAATGATTGTGGGATAAATTATAATATTCAGGACTGAAGTTTATGAGAGGGACCAACCTTTAAAAATATTGTTTGTTTGCCATTACTTTTGTGTTGGTAGCATTCAGGACTTCCAGCTTTTCATTTAATTTTAGTTTAAGCCAAGGCTGTCTACCCTTCCTGGCTACCAAGCAAATTTAATAACTTTTAATAGTTTTTATTGAAATAATGTTAGGGCAGCTATACTTTTATTGGGCTTTTACAATTAACACACTGACCATAATTTAACTTACTTTTAACTTTTATTTTTACATGCTTATGTACATTGGTTTGAAACACGTTTTAATTAAATTAATTACAGGTGGTTCTAAAATTTATACTTTATACCTTTTGACCATTTTACCAAAACACCATATAATCCTTATATTATTAAAACATTTGTTTTATTTCTGTTACAAATGTTTTGAGCACCCAAGTGCAAGGCAAAAGGGCAACCCATGCCCCTCCTGGTATCCTTATTTGTAGTCTTGCCTATTTTAAGCTTTTTGCCCAATGCTTATGAGTGTTTTAGCTTAAAACGAATTGTCTTTTCCCCGGTGCTGTCCACTTTGGGATGTTAGTTTATAAACAAACACAAAAAGGGGGTTAGGTGGAAAAAGAATAAAAATTTAAACTAAAATCGTTACCAATTTGCAGTCCAAAAGTACCATATTAGCATTGGTTTTTCAAATGTGCTTGTACTAAGGCAATTCTTTGTTCCAGAGGGATTTTTTGGCACTTATGTTTGTTTGGGTTTTGCAGTAAAGTAGCTGCTAGTGTTACATTAATGAGTTCCTGTCTTTCCATTTTTTCTGGAGTGTGTTTAGGACTGTTTGTTGTGTTAACCGGTGAGTGGGAAGTGCCTTTGCTGAAACCCATTTTTTGGCTCCTGGTAACAACAGATATTTTATATTCTTAAGCTACAGTATTTGCTTGATTGTTCCAGGTGCTTTTGGCACCTGATTTGTTGTTATGTGACTTTATTACCTGTGGATGCTTTTTTGCTAACAGATTAGCATTTTTTGATTTTTACCTTTTTGCAACATTTGTGAATACAGTTTAAACGCTTATTAATTTTTTTTTGCTTAATGCAGCATCCTTTTGTTAAACATAATACACAACAATGCTAGCAACAAGACAAACACCACAAGACAGCACAAAACATCAAACATGAAACATAGAAGGCCACAAAACACAATCTGTGTCGCAACAGTAAATCCATGATATTTTGAGTTGCTCCTCAGTTGGTACCAGGGTTTGGGGGGGTTTTTTTTGGGGGGGAGGTTGTTTCTTTGAAGCTCTGAAAGACAAGAAGAACATTTTCCTACCTCCTTTGGAGAGGGGGGCGGCAGATTATTGCTTAAAATACTTTTTGTTTTGTGGAGTTTTTTTGCTAATTGTTGGCAAAACAGAGGAATTACCCCCATACTTTCCTGTGGTTTTGTTCTGTAAGCAGGCCAGGTTTTGATGGCTTCTACCCTTTAAGGGTTTAGGGTGAATTATCCCACTATTTAGTTATTAAATTAATGAGGTGGTGTACCTTAGTTTCCTTCTTATACAACAGACCAAGTTTGTAATAGTTTCTTTGCTATGCTAAGCTTTAAATTTATTTACAGGTAATAGCTGAGAAGCATTATTACTGTAATGTTTTGTGGGGTTTTTGTGCTCACAGTTTCTATGTACTTTTATTAATGTGACAGTGACAGTCTGATTACTTAGAGCCACGTTAAGGGTCAGGTTTTTTAACATGGATATTTTTGTGCACCTTACCCCTGCTGTTGCTCCAGAGGGCACGGTTTCTTTTTTATTTTTACTGCAGCTTTTGGCTGCCCCTTATTACTCACAACTTTGGTCTTTTTTAAAAAATTAAACTTTGTAAAGCATTGTGGTACCTTAAGGGTTAAATGCTAAATACAAAAGCCAAATAGCACTAATTACCTGTGTCTGGCAAAAGTGTCTATTAATTTTGCAACTTTGAATAAAAATTTCTAATGGATTTTTAGTTATTTAAAAACAAACAAAACCAAACCAATTTATTTTAAACCTACAAAACAGGATTTTACAAACCAGGAGTGTTGGTTTAGGTTTTTATAATTTTTACATATATAGTCCCTTTTATACATTTGGAGGCAATTAAATTTCAATAGAAAACCCTTATGGTCTTTTAGTGAATTTGACCAAATTGTCCATGGTCAAATGATTTAACTCAGATTGTTTCTCTGCCTGCAGCTTTACAGACCATTTTTTTTAGAAAGGGGCCCATTTTTTTTTCAAATAGCTGCAAAGAAACATTTTTTTCCCTATAACACCTTGCCTTTAACATTTTTACAACATTCAGCTGCTTACTTCCCTTTAGCCTCTGCAGAGTTAACTTTTTACTTTTTTCCCTTAAATCACTTGCTTATTTTCCCAAATGACACCTCCATTAGCTCAGTTATCATCATTCCAAGTATTGTCCCAGGGATCTGAATTCCCCATGCTTATACTTACTGCTTCCCTTTCTCCTGCTACTATGCCCTCAGGGCTCCCAACCTATTTTCCAATCTTTTTATTTGTTGCCAGCCTTCTTGTCTGGGCCATAGCCAGCTTTTCTTACTGAACTGTTCCTCCCCTTGGGCACAGGCTTTGTTTCGTTATTAATTTAGCAAGGAGGATGAGCTCCTCAATTAGACCCCACACCTCCTGGTCCCTTTTCTTTTCCTTCTACTGGTTCTAATTTTTGGTATTTGTAGTAGTTGTAATTGTTGTTTGTGTTACTGCTGCAACAGCATTCTGGCTATTAGAGAGGGAATCTGCCCAGATATCTCCTTCCCAATTTTCAGTGGGACCCCCAAAGTCTACCCATTCAGGGATTTCAGTTATGCCATTCACTGATGTCACTGCTGCAACTTGCCTGATTGCAAACCCCAGTTTTTGTCTTAAATGTTTAATGAGTGATTCACAGCGGTTATGGTCAGTGGGGGCTCTCCCTTGCTCTAAAGTTAACTTTTTGACTATTCCCTGTAAAACCTGATTCTATCTTTTTATTTTAATTTTTTTCTTTATTTGTTTAGATAATCCCTTTTCTTTTATGTTGACTTCTCTTAGGGTATCTTTGAGAATGTCTAACTGGCTTTGGACCCCGGTAGCCAGTATTTTTTCTTTATTAATTTCTTGTTTAGATACACCAAGTTTTTCATGCAGTACGACATTTTCCTCTTCACAGTTAGCCAAGTGGAAGAATGCCTCAATGCATGCTTTCTACCATAGCCAAATTGCAGCCGAGTCCCTTTTTATCGGGGTCGATGGCCTATAGACCAGCAGTATTTTGCCAATCTATTTTCCAAATCACCTATAGTATGGACATCAGCTAATGCTTGTTCAGTTCATGGGCTGTGCCCAAATTTTTGCAAAATGTTCTTAAAAGGAGTAGTTTCCTATATGAATGGTAATTTTTTCTGCTTTTTTTGAGCATTGTCTTTACAGGACTCTTTTCGCCTGAACATATTTTATTTATAAATCTTTTTTACTTTTTCATGCCCACGCCTGTGCTGGGACTTATACAACACAAAAAGTCTATACTCACTAAAAAGTCTGACCAACAGAGCTGGAGGGGGAACGCTAAGCCCCCTTCCTTTTGGGCTCGATCCTGCTACGACCGAGGGTATATTTACCTATGCAATTTTTTCCCGACAGATGGGTAGAAGCAGCGAGGACTCTAATCCTCCCCCTATTGCTGGGTATCTCTATGACCGGGGGCATGCACACCTGAATGATCTATCACTTTATATGTATGGTCTACCTTTTTTTTTAGCAATATTTTCAACAATCACAGTACATGTCCTCCCCCTTTCGCAATTCTCCACCAAAAATGTTATGCTTATAAGAAGTACATGGGATCTTTTTCAGGGGATAAGGCAATACTCCACATTTATTGAAAATACAACAATTAGCATATGCATTCAAACACACACACAGTACAATAATTTCAAAAGCAAACTTCTAACAGGACAGAACAATTCTATCAAGGCAGAACAGAACAGGGCAACCTCCAATATTACTAAATCAGTATGGAACATTAATCTATAAACTTACATTAAAACAATTTCATCAAGTAACCTTATCATAAAGGACAAAACAATTTTGTCCCCACATCAATGTTACCGTATAGTATAGGGGGTGGGTACAGGGCATACCACACATCCAAACGTACACAGACATCCTCTTCCTTTATATACATTTACACATTGCACTGCATTCACTATACATTACGCCACACATTTTTTTGATAGCCTTTGTTACTTTACTGGAACCAGTCCCTGTGTACAGCATGCTCTGTCCATGTGGAACCTGATCTTGACATTCCAGGTTTATCTTGTCCATAGTCCCTAGCATCAAGGTGTTGCTACTTCTTGTAACTAGCACAGACACCCTAACTCCAGCATACTGATTGTCAAGCCCCTATTTACGTTTATTAACCTTCTATTCACCTTTCCAATTATGCCCACTAAGCACTGAGGCAAGTTACTTATTTCAACCCAGGCCTACACTCCCAAAACTGAGCCCCTAGTTCTTTAGGGAAGTGAGGGATTTGACTAACCCCCTGATGGTCAGGTGCATGGCCATGCTTCAGTTTCCCTCCCTTCTGGGCCTCTGGCACAGCCATATCACCCAAATAGAATCCCAAAATAAGATCTCCCATCCAGGGGCTGGTGTATTAACCACACAAACTATACCCTGCCCAGGAAACTCCCCCCCCCCCCCCCCACACACACACACACACACAGAACTTGTCCTCAGGCTTCCACAGCCCCCTCACTAGTATGTGAGCAGAGTCCTTCAACACAGATGTTCCACAAACCTTAACCCTTTGTGTTAGGGTCCCCCAAGTCCTTCCCCTAGATTCCAGCAGGCACCGAGGTTTCTGCAGTCCCTTTACCCCCTAAACGTAGGGGTTTTCCAAAGTCCTTCATGCCTTGGTTGCAGTGTTCCTTGAACCCTGACATGAGAAGCAACGTTCTTCAGCCCTTGGTTGCACCTCTAATTGGTGCCTAAGCCCTCCCTCTGCTCCAGGCTCCAGCTGTGGGACCACATGTTATGGAGCTGCTGCTGCCCACTCTCAAACTTCAAGCTTTATAGGACCCAGGCTACTTCGAACTTCTCCCACAGTGCTCCAGTCTCGGATCATACTTTGAGAAGACAGTCGTATAGATATGGGGAAATGGTGATGCCTTGTTTGTGGAGGAAGGCCTTGACCACTGCAAGTACCTTGGAAAAAAACTCCTGGAGCTGTGAATAGTCCGAAGGGTAGTACTTTGTACTGGTAGTGACCATGGCTAACGATGAATGGTAGGAAACATCTGTGAGCAGAGTGCACTGCAATATAAAAGTATGTGTCCCGTAGATCAAGAGCCAAGAACCAATCACCCTGTTCCAGTACTGGGATGGTGGTGGATAGGGTGACCATCTTGAACCCTTGTAGTGTGACAAACTTGTTGAGATTGTGAAGGTCTAGGACATGGCGCCAACCGCCAGATTTCTTTTGTATCAGGAAGTAGTGGGAGTAGAAACCACTGTGGAGGGAGCAGTTCTATGGCTTGCAGTTGTAGAAGATGTGTCACCTCCCCCTCCAGGATGGGTCTAGTGAGAGGGGTCCCTGAAGAGGGATGGGGAAGGGGTTGGTGGGGTGGCATAGCTAGGAAGAGGATGAAGTAACCTTTCTTTACTATTACCAGGACCCATCCATCTGAGGTAATGAGCATCCAAGATGATAAAAATGGAGCGAGGCGTTTGCCAAACTGTCGGTGTGTAGATGGCGTTACAGATAGTGGGGGCAACAGGAGCAGGCAGGAGGTTCTCTGGACCTCAACCAAACCTTCAAATTTGCTGCTTATTAGAAGGTGTTTGAGATGGTGCCCCTCGTGCAGGCGATTGTCTGAGCCTGTTGGAAGATCAGTGACGATGGTGTTGGTTGTCAAACTGCCACTATGGGTAGTATGGCTGATGGCGAGATCGTGGAGGGAGCTGATATTTTTCTGATCTCCATTTCGGCTGTGGTGTGTAAATATCGAGGGATTTTAGAGTGGCTCAGACATCTTTCAGTGAGTGTAAGGAGTTGTCCATGCACTCAGAAAAGAGTTTTAGTCCCTCAAACGAGAGATCTTCAACCATATTTTGGACTTCCTTTGGGGTTCCTGAAAGGTGCAGCCATCATGCACATCACATTACTTCCGTGGTAGCAATGGATCAGGCAGCTGTGTCAGCTGAGTTCAGGGAGACCTGCAAGGCTGTGAGGGTTATTAAGTGACCTTCCAAAATGAGGGGCAGGAATTGTTCCATTTTTGCCTCTGGCAGATCCTGGCAAAGTCCCTCCAGCTTAGAATAATTTCTATAATTGTATTTGGCCATAAGGGCCTCATAACTGGAAATTCAAAAATGGGGGGCAGCAAACTAATAGGATTTTCTGCCCAGGAGACCTAAACATTTGCAATCCCGGTCAGGATGTCTGGTTTGGGATTGATATTGATGGCCCTTCACCTGCACTGCATTCACCACGAGAGAATTTGGGGCGGGATGTGAAAATAAAAACTGCAGTTTTTGCAGGTACATAATATTTCCTATCGGTCCTTTTGCATGTAGGGGGGATAGATGCTGGAGTCTGCCAAAGTAGGTTTGCAGGTTAGTGCATCATTAATAGGTAGGGCAATTTTTGTTGTTGAGGAGGTATGAAGAATGTCAGTCAGTTTGTGTTGTTGTTCCTTGACCTCCTCGATGCTTAGGGAGTCAGCGTCAGCCACTCTAAGAAACAACTCATGAAAGTGATGCAAATCATCAGCTGCTGTGGGAGGTGGTGGCATGATGGCTTCATCAGATGAAGATGAAGAAAAAATGGAGGACCAGAGGTACCTCTTCATCCTTCTCTCCTTCCAGTTCCTCCTCCAGTGGTGTTATTTGCACAGGATGTGGTTCTGGAGGTCGAGAGATTGTTGAGGGGATGGATGGAGGCCAGTGTGTTTGCAGCAGTGGGGGATAACCGAACTGTTCCCTATACATGGCAGGGTAAGGCTGTAATTTGATGTCAATTGCCCTGATGTTGATGGGGCAAGAGATTCTTGATATTCATCCTCATCGTCCTCGACATCACTAGGGAAAGGAGGTGCCGTCCCTGTTGGAGCATGTGAAGAGTGTGTTGATTGTGAAGTGGGTAAGACTTGGGACTGCTACTGTCTGAGGAGTGGAAAGTCAGATATAGTGAGGTCTGATAGATGTGTGAATTCCTGTGTGTAAGCTCGCCTCAGTGCCAGGGTGAAGTACGGTAACAAGGTGTGATATGGAAAAGAGTCGGCAGATGGTGCCAGAGAGCTTTTCAGAGCTGTAGATTTAGTTGGAGTTTGCAATAGTGAAGATGACTTTTTCTGTGCCAAGGTTTTGTGTGAATACAGCTTTGGTGCCATGGGCAGCATCAGGGCCGAGGACTTTGCTGAAGCAGGCTGTTTTGACGGTGCCAGTGTCCGTGCCAATGGCTTCCTCAGTGCCAGAAACGGTCCTGGAGCTGCAATGAAGTAGAGGGTCCCCTTCTGTCTCTAACAACAGAAGGTGACGCCGATGCTTGTTTCGCCCTATTTCCTTCCTTAGACTGACTGTGAGGGACTGAGACAGTCAGTCTGGGAGCAGATCTGTGCCCCTTGTCAGAAGCTGTTGAAGCTACAGACCGAGTCAGGGATGGCACGCTTGTTTGTACCTCAGAAACTGAAGAAGGGGCCGGTCTCTTCTTACCCTCAGCCCTATCAAAGGATGTTTTGCTCTTGCTAGGGTGAGGGGAGTGAGTGAGGGTCAGTAGATGACCTTGCTGAGCGTGAGGATCTCTCCAGTGAGGAAAAGGAACCGAGGTCCGATGCAGGTTGCAGGGACTTTTCCATGCGAATTAATTTGAGTTTAAGGTTCCCTCTTCTGTCCCTTCAAACCCAGGCAGTGGGAACACTTCTGAGGAATGTGTCCCTCTCGTAGATAGAGGATACACTTTGTGTGGTCATCCGTTATAGAGAAGGCAGCTCTGCAGGAGGGACACCGCTTAAGCCTGGGTGAACTAGGCATAAGTTTGAGGGGGTAGCTTCCCTGACAGGAAGTAGGGAAAAACAGGAGAACGAACTAATTTTTTATTGTTTGTTTTAGGAGGAAGAAAGAGAAATGGGAAACTAACAACGATGAGCAGAAAACAGGAAAGCTACTATCTAAAGAACAACTTGGGCTCTGCTAAGTGTTCCATTCCAGACCACAAGCGGTAGAGAAGGAACTGGTCAGTCCGCACAGCACTATATACACAACCTGTGCACAGTGTGGGGCAGAGGAGGTGCACATGTGTGGTCTGACGGGCACTGCTATTGAAAATCTCAGACTCCAGATGCGAAGGCACTGCTGCACCTACAGCCATGGAAACATCACTCAAAGAAGAAACTAGGGGAATGGTGGGTAGGCCAAGACCCCCAGAATCATAGTGGAAACACTGACTATTTTGATGTCCTTATTCTGTAGAAATAGGGTACCTTCCTGCCCACTGTCAAGGAGTCTCAAGTTTCTAAACACCCTAGTTTCATGCACTTTATCCATACATATGTTAATGAATCTCCCTCAGTGGTCCTCCAAATCTTCCAACACTAGAGAATATCCCTTTCTGCCAGTGTACCTATCTGCACTTCTTCTTATGCTCACATGGGTACCATGTCTGGCTTCTGCACAGTATGGAATCCTAGCTTCTGAAACCTCCTAGGGTATGTGTGTTCTGTGATTAGATTTCACCAACCCTGTAACAAATGTGAATTTCTGAAGCATTCTAATTGACTTACCATGAAGTCACAATCTCCTTGGTCCTTCCAGTCTATCTTGCCAAACTGGTCATCTCAACTTATGTCATCAATGGCTGCTTTACTCCAAAAATCACAAAATACACAAGTCGTTCCAGTCCCTAAGGACCAGTCACTTATCTCAGGTCAATTCACACCTTACACTTCACAGCAAAGACAACGCTGACAGCCAATTCTATAGTAAACTAACTACAGATTTATTAACTAAGAAAAGAAATTACGGAGTTATTTGCAGGTTAAAGGAAGCAGGCATATACACACAGATGAGCTATCAGCTAACCACCAGATTAACAAAGTTGTAGAGATTTGTTCATTCAAAATGTTCTTCAGGGCAAACCCAGAGATAACTCTAGGGGTTTCTGCTTCAGTCTTAGGATCTCTGGCCTTTTCAGTCCAAAAAGCAAAGAGAAACCTTGGTTTTTCTTTGTGAGGCATTTTTATACCTTTGCTCCTCAGAAATCAAGCTGAGAGCAACAGTTCACTGGAAAGTTTCTTCTTCCTGGTGGGGGAGGGAAAGGAGGAATGAACTTTAAAGTTACACAGGCCTTTTCCTTGTTTGATGAGTTACATAGCCACAGAGGTTTCCGATGCAAATGTTTGCTAAAACTTTATGACACGGGGTATAGTTGAGTGAGAACAATCCATACAACCTACTAGTTTTTGAGGTAGTGTAAATGCTGAACACATTCATATAATCTTCAGATCTATTTTTACAATACTAACACACATGACAGGTGGACTGGTTTACAGCTATGAATTTGTCAGTCCTCAGGTGATGCTTTCAGCCTTAGGGTGAGCTGGCATTTGGTCTACCAACATCGCACCACAACCTTAGCCACACTGAGAGCTGGTGTTTCTTTATGGAATTTTGGAATTACAAAGGAAAGAAAGTGGAGATATTCCAGGCACAGATGAAGAGCTCTCTCAATTCCTTGAAAAGAAAAGTGTACCAAGCTACACTGCTGCTGTATGAGACTCACAGCAACACTAAGACTGTTTCAACTAATTGTAGTACATAGGAATAGAGTAATACCCCTTTAGTAGCTTCTTCCCCACACAAAATTCCATCAGGCAATGGGGATAAGCAGGACATCGTGGAGATGGTCACGAGGCCAGGTGGGAGCCTCTGTGGGTTGGGTTAAGTGTCCAGATTCTTAGACTCTAAGCCTTTTAAGGTTTCCCAGTTACACATTTCATATACAGTTTTGGAAACTGGAGACTGGTTTATGGCCTACTATTTTATGAATTTACTATATGCTTCATGCTATATAGGGTATTGCAGGCTGTGTGCTTCTATATAAGTTGCTGCAATATTGATTATGGTATTTTTTGCATTTTATTCCAATTTTAGTATTAAAAGCAGGGCAATAATTTTTTGAAGGAGGAAAAGAAAATAATACATTTAGCATTACAGGGAGCAGGGGATATTTGGTAAGTTTAAAACCCCTCCATCTGTATTCCTACTGGCCATAAATCCTAAGTTCTTTTGCAAAATTTATAAATTAAAGTTGTGTGTAAGTACCACATGGCACCATCTGTTTAACCAGAACACAACGATGGTGCTGTGTAATTAGTTCTTCTTTCCAAACTTCTAGGCTAAATTAGAACCAAGAGAAATGATGAAGGAGTGGATGTTACAGAAGATTTTATTCTCCACTGACTGTTCTTCACACATGGATTCCTACTTCAGGGGATGATTTTGCACCATATGCAGTAATCAAGGATCTGTGTCAGTTAACACTTCCATTGCTGTTAGTAACACAGTGATGATCACATACAGTCCTACTCTGAAATTAATGTTTGGATGGATCTGAATATACAGAATGCTTTATTTTTCTTCGAAGGGTCATTAGTGCTGGGCTCTCTGCAGTTGCTATTAACACCTGCCTTCCTAGAATCATCCATCTTGAGTGAGACACACATTTTCCTTCCATCTCACACTCTGCCATATACAGCAGAATGTCGCACATTAACTCATTTGCAGGACAGCTTCCACTAACCTCCCCTTGCCTCTCCTCAACGCTGCTCCAAGGCCCCTGTAGTACTTCCTCCCATGGCTGCCTACAGCAGCCACTTCTCCAGCACATAGCTTCCTCCTCTTCCTGATTTACTAGTGCTCTGTTATCTCATCTCATAACAAACACGCTCCAGGCCAATGCTGTCGGTGCTCCAGGCATTAGACCCACCAGGCTCAAGCCCTCAGTGGGTTCCCATAAACACTCAGGGTTCCACAGGCACCTTATGGCAGGGGCAATTCTTCATCACACAACTTCCACAAACCTTAACACTTTCTGTCAGGGGTTCCCCAAGTCCTACACACATTGTTTGCTGAGGTCCCTTGAACCCTGGCAGAAGGGCAAAGTTCTTCAGCCCTCGGTTGCACCTCTAGTTGATGCTTAAGCCCTCCCTCTGCTTCAGGCTCCAGCTGTGGGACCACATGTTATGGAGCAGCTGCCTACCCTCAAACTCTGAATTATTCTGCTTTACAGGGCCCAGGGATACTTCAAACTTCTCCCATAGGCCTCCTCAGACAGCTTTAGCCAAGCACAGCCCCTCATAAGCTGCAGTCCCAGCTTCTCCCTTAGAACAAGGTGTCACCATGCCTCAGTGGGTCACAACTGAGACTACCAACTTCAGGACAAACTGCTGAGAAATAAGACAGATGCCAGAGTGGATAAAAATCAATAATTTTAAATAAAAAAAAATCTGATTTTTTTAATCTGATTTTTGTTGATAAAATGCTTTTTGAGGAAAAAAACCTATCTAAAGATAGTTTTAATTAAGATACATTATAGCTCAAAGATAGCTCATCATGGAATAGGGATGATAAATTCTAATTCTATAGTATAAGACAATATATTTATGTAATGTTTAAGAAACATTTTGTAAATTTGTTCCAATAGTTCATGGATTAGGGACCCAATCTTATGGGGTTCCAGGGGCTTCTGTATAGATTATTTAGGTTAATCTTTCTATCTACCCACTGGGACTCAGTGCTCAGTCTAGAAGATACCATCAGAGATGCTTAGTTTTGCAGTTCTCAAACTGTGGATTTGTATCTCCCGAGATAACATGCTTGTTAAAATATATATATAAATAAACAATGTAGAGAGGTGAGAAATAACAGACCTCAACCCTATTGCCCCTCTGCAAATTTGTGTACACAGAGTGAATCCCTTATCTCTCTCTAAAAGTGCAACGTTTCAAACAGTTCAATGAATGAAAGATTGTTGGGGGTGGAATAGATCTGGACAAGGAGAATAAGTCTGGAGATAAATGCGAGAGGGGAGGGACAAGCAGTAGAAACAAAAGTGAAACTATTTGAGCAGCATATTCCAGAAGTCTTGAGGTCTTTCTGAGTGTAGCCTTCATTGATTTGAGATCTACCCTACCATTCTCTCACTAGAAGGGAAAACCTATAATGGCAGCAGGCTGTAAAAGAGACACAGTTGGGGAATATTTTAATGAAGTACCTCTACCTGTGGGTAAGACAGACATGCGTGCAAAATGCAAACAGGGCAACAAATAAATGCAAGGCCTGGTTGTCCAAATGAAACAACATTATGAGAAGTATTCCTTCTCAAGAGGAAGCTACACTGAAGATGATGAAAGGAACATGTCTGAACATACAGGATCTTCAGGTTGGTCAACTTTTTTATTTCATACTTCTTTCTTAAGGACTGCCTGTCTTCCTACTGGACTATTCTTGAATTCTCATGTTTGAGCAAAAAATATAGTTGTTAATCTATGGTACTATCATTTTGATGCAGTGGTGATAAAAAATAAATAGCTGAAATAGGCAGATCTTCCTTTTACAATTTCACCTTTAAAGTAGTACTGAGTGTCAGTGAATGCAATGAGTGATACTAAATGAGCAGTATGGTAATAATAATTAAATAACTGCATTGACTTATTTTGTTTAGGAGAATCCATCCTCAACATACAGGATTCTGAAGACTATCCACTGTGGAAGCAGAGAAAGAACTGACAGGAAGGGGATTGCAATGCATGACAGTTTGTTAGCAAGAGTCAGGCTAACTGTAACCCTAATAATGCGAGATTTGTAGAAGCAAGGATTGTTTGAGGCAAGTGGGAAAGAACTGGGTGAGAAGTTGTTGCGACCTTGTGTAGATAATATGGAATGTAGACTAAGAGTCTACATTAGTGAGAAAAACAAGATATCAGGATGACCTATGTATAAACAAAATGCAGTTGTTGCTCATTGTCGTCTGTAACAAAAGGTATAAATGCTTGCTGTAATTGTTTACCTGTTGAGAAACCTGTTCAGCTCTCTCCCTTTACGCAATTGCTTGAGAGAATAAAACATCAAGAAAGAGCTCTCCAACCTGGAGTCTTCCATAAATAACCAACCCTCCACACAAATGGACTTTACTAAAATAAGATAGGAGATCTACATTACACACTTCACCTCTCTACAAAGGAAAAAGGACCGTAAGCTGTCTAAAATCCTACCTGCCACATGGGGCCACAACAGGGGTACCCCTAACTCACCCAGCAATATCGTCAATTTATCCAGCTACACACTCAACCCAGCAGAAGAGTCTGTCCTATCTCGGGGACTCTCCTTTTGCCCCAGCACCCCCACGAACATGATACAGTTCTGTGGTGATCTGGAAGCCTACTTTCGCCGTCTCCGACTCAAAGAATACTTTCATGATAACACTGAACAGCGCACTGATACACAGATACCCTCCCACCAACAACACAGGAAGAAGAACTCCACATGGACTCCTCCTGAGGGTCGAAATGACAGTCTGGACCTATACATAGAATGCTTCCGCCGACGTGCACAGGCAGAAATTGTGGAAAAACAACATCGCTTGTCTCATAACCTAAGTCGTGCAGAACGCAATGCCATCCACAGCCTCAGAAACCACCCTGACATTATCATCAAAGAGGCTGATAAAGGAGGTGCTGTTGTCATCATGAACAGGTCTGACTACCAGAAGGAGGCTGCCAGACAACTCTCCAATACCAAATTCTACAGGCCACTTTCCTCAGATCCCACTGAGGAATACACTAAGAAACTGCACCATCTACTCAGGACACTCCCTACACTAACACAGGAACAAATCAACATACCCTTAGAGCCCCGACCGGGGTTATTCTACCTACTACCTAAGATCCACAAACCTGGAAATCCTGGACGCCCCATCATCTCAGGCATCGGCACTCTCACTGAAGGACTGTCTGGATATGTGGACTCCCTACTCAGACCCTACGCCACCAGCACTCCCAGCTATCTCCGTGACACCACAGATTTCCTGAGAAAACTACAATGCATTGGTGACCTCCCAGAAAACACCATCCTAGCCACCATGGATGTAGAGGCTCTCTACACAAACATCCCACATACAGACGGAATACAAGCTGTCAGGAACAGTATCCCTGATGATGACACAGCACAATTTATTGCTGAGCTCTGTGACTTTATCCTCACGCACAATTATTTCAAATTTGGTGACAATATATACCTCCAGACCAGTGGCACCGCTATGGGCACCCGCATGGCCCCACAATATGCCAACATTTTTATGGCTGACCTGGAACAACGCTTCCTCAGCTCTCGTCCACTCATGCCCCTTCTCTACCTACGCTATATTGATGACATCTTCATCATCTGGACCCATGGGAAGGAGACCCTGGAAGAATTCCACCATGCTTTCAACAGCTTCCACCCCACCATCAACCTCAGCCTGGACCAATCTACACGGGAGGTCCACTTCCTGGACACCACCGTACAAATAAGCGATGGCCACATTAACACCACCCTATACCGAAAACCCACCGACCGCTACGCCTACCTTCATGCCTCCAGCTTCCACCCCGGTCACACCACACGATCCATCGTCTACAGCCAAGCACTGAGGTACAATCGCATCTGCTCCAACCCCTCAGACAGAGACCAACACCTACAAGATCTTCAGCAAACATTCTCAAAACTACGATACCCACACAAGGAAATAAAGAAACAAATCAACAGAGCCAGACGTGTACCCAGAAGCCTCCTGCTACAAGACAGGCCCAGAAGAGAAACCAACAGAACTCCACTGGCCATCACCTACAGTCCTCAGCTTAAACCTCTCCAACGCATCATCAGTGATCTACAACCCATCCTGGACAATGATCCCTCACTTTCACAGACCTTGGGAGGCAGGCCAGTCCTCGCCCACAGACAACCTGCCAACCTTAAGCATATTCTCACCAGCAACCACGCACCGCACCATAACAACTCTAACTCAGGAACCAACCCATGCAACAAACCTCGATGCCAACTCTGCCCACATATCTACACCAGCAACACCATCACTGGACCTAACCAGATCAGCTACAACATCACCGGCTCATTCACCTGCACGTCCACCAATGTTATATATGCCATCATATGCCAGCAATGCCCCTCTGCTATGTACATTGGCCAAACTGGACAGTCACTACGCAAGAGGATAAATGGACACAAGTCAGATATCAGGAATGGCAATATACAAAAACCTGTAGGAGAACACTTCAACCTCCCTGGCCACACAATAGCAGATGTAAAGGTAGCCATCTTACAGCAAAAAAACTTCAGGACCAGACTCCAAAGAGAAACTGCTGAGCTCCAGTTCATTTGCAAATTTGACACCATCAGATCAGGATTAAACAAAGACTGTGAATGGCTATCCAACTACAGAAACAGTTTCTCCTCCCTTGGTGTTCACACCTCAACTGCTAGCAGAGCACCTCACCCTCCCTGATTGAACTAACCTCGTTATCTCCACACTGATATATACCTGCCTCTGGAGATTTCCATTACTTGCATCTGAAGAAGTGAGGTCCTTACCCACGAAAGCTTATGCTCTTAGTACTTCTGTTAGTCTCAAAGGTGCCACAGGACCCTCTGATGCTTTTTACAGATTCAGACTAACACGGCTACCCCTCTGATACTTGAGAGAATAAAGTATCTGACTTTGCTGTACCCAATCAAAAGAGTGAGAACTGTGTTTTTCTCCGACACCACCTTCAACAAGTGACAAAGAGTCCTGTGGCACCTTTAAGACTAACAGATGTATTGGAGCATGCTCCAATACATCTGTTAGTCTTAAAGGTGCCACAGGACTCTTTGTCACTTTTTACAGATCCAGACGGCTACCCCTCGGATACTTGACACCTTCAACAGTTATCTGCCAATGATACTGTTTCAGTTACATCATGTATGTCACATAGCCACAGTATATCATCTGTAGCAAAAGGAAAAAAAATCTCCATCATCCAGAAACAACCATAGATACATTTGTGATAAGAACCAGTGAATTACAAAAAGAGGTGTAATTGATGAAAAAATTGCCCAGTTTGTTTATGCAACAAACTCTCCTTTCAGTATGATTGAGAACCCACACTTCATTAACATGGTTCAGTCATTAAGACCAGGATTCAGTCCACCCAACAGGGCAGATGTTGCAGGCAAATTGCTGGATAAAGTGTATGAAAGAGAAATTGAATAGTTTGCAAAAAGTCTAGAGGGTAAAATCGTTAACCTGAGTCTTGATGGGTGGAGCAATGCCCACAATGATCCTGTTGTATGTGCTTGTGTGACAACAGAAGAAGGGAATGTCTTCCTTACCGAAACAATTGATACATCAGGAAATGTACACACAGAAGAATACCTACAAGAAGTAGCAGTAAAAGCTATAACAAACTGTGACAAAAAATTCAATTGTCTAGTATGCAGCTCGGTCACAGACAATGCTACAAATATATCCAAGATGAGAAGAAATTTAGAAGAGAGTGAAGAAAGTCCCAAGCCAATAACATATGGTTGCAGTGCTCATTTGATGCACCTCCTAGCCAAAGACTTTAGTGTTCCAGAAATAAAGGCTAATGTTGTTGAAATTGCAAAATACTTCCGTAAATTTGCAGCAGTTGCTCTGAAAAAAGTGGGAGGAAACAAGCTAACTCTCTCACAAGACATGTGTTGGAACTCAGTAGTGGACTGTTTTGAGCAGTATATCAAGAACTGGCCTAAGCTGATGACAGTTTGTGAACAAAATCGTGAAAAAATAGATGGCACTGTCACAGCCAAAGTTCCCAACCTTGGGCTTAAGAGAAATTTGAACACATGCTGAGTACCCTGAGGCCTATTTCTGTAGCCTTGAACAAAATACAGGGAAATAACTGTTTTATTGCTGATGCTTTTGGAAGGAACTGAATGAGCTCTTAAAAGGAGAAATATGCAATGACAGAGTTAAATTATAAGAAATACAGGTATAGAGCCAAAACTCATAACTTCAGATACAAACATGATACATGCATACCAACAGCATAATCACATTCAGCAAATCATAACCTTCCCATAGACACCTTACTGACACACATTATATAAGATTGGTTGCAATTATATAACAGTGATAGCAACAATGATCTACATGGTAATATTTTAATCAGATAACATCACACAGGGCCAAACCAGCCTCCCTTGCTGGTTTTCTGGCTTTGCCTGGCTTCCCCCTGCACCCACAGAGCTGTTTTACATTATGCTTCCCCCGAGTCACAAACTCCCACCGGGTACATGGCCCTGAGAATGTCTGGCCATACAGGGGCTGAGACCTCATAACAATAACACTGCCCAGACCAGGTAGAGCCAGCATAGGCATATTTGTCCTTAAGTAGAATTCTGGACAGAGCTGCAAACCAACCCACATCTGAACCACCAGTACAAAGAAGCCAGGATCAAAATGACAAAGAAGGAAATGGTACAATAGGGGCAGTAACAGTTATGAAAAGTGGTGAGAAAACCAAACCAAACAAAGCTTCAGAGATCTGCAGTCCAGAAAGGACCATTACTTCATGTTGTCCTACCTCCTGTATAATACAGGCCATTGAATTTCACCCAGTTTCCCCTGTATTGAGCCCAGTAACTTGCATTTGATTAAAGTAGATCTTCCAGAATGGCACGCAGTCTTGAATACTGTAAGAGATGGAGAATCCATCTTTTCCCTGGGCACTATAAAGCCAGCGTAGGTGGCCATCTCAGGATTGCCCTGGCCAGGTGGGTTTCCCATGATGGGGCTCTATACCACCACTGCCCCAGATGGCCAGGAAAAGAGGGCACATCTGCAGCATTGTTGTGCTCTGACAATTCCTGGTTAGAAGTGGGACAGAAACATGGCAAACATCTGTTTTTGACACCCCTTTGAGTATTATGGCAACTGGAACTCAGCTGGATACAAGAATATGGCTCAGCTGTAGCGCAGGACTAAACATGAACTAAAGATGAACATGATCACTCTCTGGAAACACTGTATCAGAAAGGAACACTCCAAAAGAGAGTATTTGTTTAGGTTGGTCCAGAAGAATACAACTAGGAGTAATGGGCTAAAATTGAGTAGGAAAATATAGGCTGAACCCCAGGAAAATCTTCCTGAATGTGAGAACTACCATATTATACTGTAGAAAAGTCTTCAGAGAGAAGTGGTTTTAGCATTTAATGAACACAGATAATTAATGTTGGAAATGGAATAGGGCTCATTCATCCACAGTAAACTGATGGCCCACTTCCGGGGCAATATGAATTTCCACAAATTTGAGTTTCTTCCAAAGTCTTAGATTTGTAGGAATTTGTGCATATGAATGGTTTTTATTTTTCTTTCTTACTTATACAAAAGCCTTAAAATATTCCTTGGGAAAATTGGCAGTTTAACTGTACAAAACAAGGAAAGTGGTAAGGACAGAGTAATCTGACATTATAAACACTCCTCAGTGTTTGGCATAATTTCTGCTGCACTAGCACAAGAAAATGCAGGAACAACCTGTTATGGGACATTTCAGAATTTTCTGCTTCTATACACATTCTACTTCTTTTTCTTTTGGTAACATTTCTTGATGAGGAAGTTTCAATTGTAGGAAGAATGTTTCCTTTTTTTCTCTCAATATACTGAAGCAAAATCTGACAGGGTTTATTTTGTGAGATTACAGTGGCCATTTTACTAACTGTACCAATTCCCAAATGCACAACGTTTAATGCAGTGGAATGTGGAGCCGACTGCTCTATCACAGATGTTAAGTGAAAATTGTAGAGATAATCTTGCAAATCAGGTCACTCTAAACATAAACTACTTCATTTACAAAACACAAAGCTAAGAGAGCAAATTAGAGACCCAATCCTGCAGTCCTTACTAAGGCCAAATTTATGTGTACATTCCATTGCCTCCCCCAGTTCCCGCAAACATTCCTTCAAAAGGGAGGAGTTACAAGCTGCCTGGTAGGTTTGGAGAATATCAGAGAAATGGGCTATTTCTCTCATCACTCATGACTGCTCCCACTCCAGCTCACTGGAGCCTAGGGTTGCCAACTTGGTCAAACCAGATGCCATTGCCACAAATGACATCCGGTCTGTCTGATCCAACCGAGTTGGCAAACCTATGGGAACCAGAACTGCACAGAAGGGCTTTCAGGGGCTGGAGGGAAGGAAGAGAAAGATGGACATATGCAAGCGCTCCTCCCTTCTTCACTGCTAAGGCTGGGGCGTCTGATTCAGTCATCCCTTCACTTGGGGCAGCAGAGAGGAACATTTCACCCTTCATATCATTACAGCTCCCACCCCCACTGCCCCACCCCAGTTACTTTCTTTTACTTCTAACACAGCTCCAGAGATCTTTCAAGACATTTTGGAACCAGAGCAAATGGAATCTGTTATACTCTCTTCTGGCTTTAATACAAATATATAAACAAACTATACAAATATATAAACCTGCAAACATACACCCTCCATTTCAGGAGGGAGCAGAGAGCTTACCACACCCATATATTCCTTTGTCTATCTGCACTGAAGATTCTGGCTTTCTCCGTAAAACTCGACTGACTGTAATATGATCTTAGCTCACTAAAAATATCATGCACTGTGGACTCACCATGAGGCACTGGAAAGAGTTTGTTTAGACTGAGTTTCAGGTGTTTTTTTTTTCCATTCAGAAATGGAGGACAGCTGTTCTCTGCAATCTGTTGTGATCAGAGCATAATTCCACTTTTGCATGTGGCCCCTGCATTTCCTGTCTCTTCAAAAGCAGTGTTAGAACTAGCCCTGCCCTTTTCCCAGAGTATCAAAGGGAAAACTTTTGCTGGGGAAGTGGTAAGAAAAACAGGAACCCTCTCCCCATCATAGCCTCTTTCAGAATGAAAAACTAGCACTTTACAGGAAAGGCTGGAAGGGAGAAAACAACTAGAGTTGCAAACTCATTAATTTATTGTTAGTAGTGTGATTTTGGCCCCAGCTTTAGTCCATATTGTGATGTTGTGAAAAGCTGCAGCCTTCTCACAGTTTTGAGAAGCAAAATGAGAGACCTTTTCCTCATCCAATGTTCTGTAGCCTCATGGAAAGTACTCTGAACTGCAAAACCAAAAACCATGAGTTCCACTCCCAGCTCTTTCATTTATTGCTAATATTTCTGCATCCTTTATACAGAGGTCGCTTAGGACACTTTGCCACCCTAGCACAACTTCAATGTGCTGCCCCCATCCTATACCCTTGAACAGAGGATCTCAACCAGGCAAGGGGGGGTGGTGAGCCTTCTGATGGCTCAGTGGTTATGGTAGAGATGTGGTTATGATGAAGAACAAACACCAGGTATCAGCACCACTTGCTCAGGTGTGGCCATATAGAGGGTGACCTAGCCACATTTGAGTGAGCAGCCCTGCAACCTGCCACACAGGTTTGAAGAGTCACTCAGATTTGGCTTGGCTGCCCCAGGCAGAATCCACCACAGTAGACCGCTGCCTCATTTATCTACAGCTAGAGTGGTCCCTGCCTTTATAACCCTTATTCTAAGCCAGGGATCTCAAACTCAAATCACCAGGAGGGCCAAGTAAGAACTAGTACATTGGCCTGAGGGCTGCATCACTGACACCTTTTAATATAAAGATACAAAAGCCCCCCCCCCCGTCCCTGGCCCCGCCCCAACTCTACCCCTTCCATGAGGCCCCATCCCTGCCCCACCTCTTTCCCGACCCCATTCCAACTCCTTCCCCAAAGTCCCCACCCCAACACCACCCCCTCCCTGCCCCGATTCCAATCCCTTCCCCAAATCCCTGCCCCGGCCCCGCTTCTTCTACGCCTCCTCCCCTGAGTGCGTGGCTCTCCGCTCCTCCCCCCTCCCTCCTGGAAAGTGCTAAGCATCTCCAAACATCTATTTGGCGGTGGGAAGAGCCTGGAGGTAGGCAGAGGAGTGGGAAAATGGCACACTTGGGGGGAGGGAGGCGGTGGGGAAGGGGAGCTTGGTGGCCACAGGAAATAACTTCAGGGGGGTGGAGGTGGTGGGGAGCTTGGCGGGCTGCAGCAAATAATTCCACGGGCTGCATGTTTGAGGCCCCTGTTCTAAGCCAAGCTCTCATACCTTAGAGGTTGTGACAGTGCTGCCTGTGGGAGCTAGCTGAGGTCACTCAATTAGGGTGAACTGCAAACAAAACGGGGCTGACAAACCCCAAATGCTGGTGGATATTCCAATACTTAGATTTACCAAGCCAGCACAAAACAACTTCTGTAGTACCTCACTGGTTACTCACAAGTCCAAACAAAGCAGTTCCCTCAAAGTACCTAGCCTCAGGCCTCCATTACACCTGTCAGATATGATGATTACTGAAAATCTTATCTCATCATATAAAATAAAAGATTTTTCCAACCCCAAACGGTCAGCCACATACCCAGGTTCAATTATAACTTGGATCTTACCCAAAATACATGCTATAGGCAATTCTTGTTAACTAAACTAAAATTTATTAAAAAAGAAAAGAGAGAGAGTGTAGTTTAAATGACCAATATACATACAGACCTGAATTCAATTCTTGAGGTTCAGATACATAGCAGAGGTGAGCTTGTAGTAGCCAAAGTCCTTTTAGAAATAGTCCATAGGTTATAGTCCATATTCAGGGTGGCTCCAGTCAATGACTGGGGATCTCAATCCTTGTGGCTTAAGGTTTCCCCTCTTGAAACCCAAAGCAGATCTGAGATGCAGAAGGATCATGTCCCAAGGTTTTTATACATTTCCAGCAGCCTTTTGGCCTGAGAAAACAATAGGCTTAACTTTCCTTCTTCTAAACATCATGGTAATTAGCACTGGATAATTTATCCATTAAACGGTTCAGATACAGGTTACCACAATCTTCAAAGAGACATATAGACAATAATACTATTTCCCTCAAGTGTCTTCCTAAATACTGATACTCCTTTTTTGATCTTTGAATCAAAGCTATACCAATAGACAAGACTTGTTTGCTTACATCACAAGACCTGAGCAAACATTTACCTTTCTACCTCTAACAATGCAGATGTGCATTTCAAAGCTCTATTCATTTACATATCTTCCTAACCAGTCTCTAAACTTCGGCCATGGGTCAGGTCAATTTGTGAGTTAATTAATTCTTTCTGGCCCTGTCACCTTTTAGTGGGGCCCTTACCCTTCTTCCTTCCCTGGCCTTTTCCAGCAGCTGGGGGGGCTCCCCCAGAATCAGGTGGGGCAAGGGATGTGGCAGCAGTGGAGGGCTCCCCGGTACTTGCCACTGCCAGTGCCGCAGTGGGGGCAGTAGCAGGTGGTTTGGCAGTGGCGGTTGAGGTAGAGGCTGGGGGGTGGACGCGGGGGCAGGTGGAGGAGGGGCAGTGGGGTCTGCTTGAGGGGTCTTGCCCGCTGTGTCCCCCACCATAATGAGAGCAGGGGAAGGACACACACTGGAGGGGGGTAGGGAAAGGTGGCAACCACTCCTCCCCGCTAGGCTGCAGGCAGGGGAGGAGGGCGCCAGAAGGGGAGGGCTGGATGTGGGGGGGGCTATTGAGGACTCCGTGGTGGGGGTATCAGCCACAGACCCGAGATGGGAATCCGGCTCCTCTAGCTGCACTAGGGGAATGGCAGATATAACAATATTGGGGGGGGTGCAGTGAACCAGGGGTAAACTCATACAGGGGAGGGGCACAAGCTCGTGGGAGGGGGCATGGGTGCATGAAGGGAGGGACTAATCAGGGCTGGGGGGACCATGGAGGTAGGGGAAACAGCTGGGCTGGGAATAGGGCAGAGGAACCAAGAGGCTAGCTTCAGGGCTGGGGCGGGGCAAACAAAGCTGCAGAGGGAAATGGGCAGGGCAGACAAACAAACTGAAGCTGGGGCTGGGGAGGGGCAAAGGCTGCAGGGGCAAATGGGGTAGGCAGCAAAGGGTAAAGCTGTGGAGCCAGTTGCAAAAGGGAGGGGGTCAGTCCAAAGGGTGTGTGTGTGCCCACGAGCGCTTGCACAAAAGAGTCAATGTTTGGCTGGCTGCTGCTGCAGACCCAAATGGTGGAAATGGGCGTGGCAAGCCAGGCGAGCAGCTCAGTCCCAGAGGCAGGAGCTCAAGGCAGATGTTAAACAGCCAGTGGGGGTGGTGGAGGGGGCAGCAGTGGTGGTGGGGGGAGCAGGCAATTGGGGACACAGATGGACCAGGGGGCAGGCTCCATGACACACCCCCAGTGTCCCCACAAACACAGTCCGGACCCCCACCACAAGAGCACAGTTTGAAAATTACTCAGTCCTTAAGTGCCCCCTCCACGGTGGTCTTCAGAATCTCTGTGCAATCCCCCAGCATCAGGTGGTCCTCCTCTTCTCCTCCTCAGGGCTCCAGCAGCTCTCCAGCATCAAACAAAACAGTAGTGTCAGAGCTGGGAAGAGGGACACGGGGTAAATGCTCTGCAGTGTCAGAGCTGGGAATGGAACACTGAGGAACAGACTCTAGCGGCATATAGAGATAAGCCCAACTGGTGTGAAGGGCTTCGGGATATGGTTGCTTGGAAACTAACCCCAATAAACATTGCATTGTCTGCACGTCACATCTTTTTCTGCTTGCTGTCTGCATGACAAGAACCAGGGAAGTGGGAGGGTTGAGGGAAAGCCTTCTAACAGTGTGTCCCCTCATCCACAAATTAAATTGTTGCTTCAACCCTTCTATGAATGTACTGCAGTTGGGGTGTATTCAGTCCACTCACCATTCTCTGCAGTGTACCCCCATGTAATGGACTGAAAAGGCCATGTTGAAAAGCATTGCTTGCACCTGCTTCCACAGTGGCTCCCACACATTCGCCTGTTGGGAAGTATTTTTGGCCTCAGGCTGCAGCCAGTTTAAATTAGGATTTTTCCAACTTGGCATCCATATTACCTGTAGGATTACATTCTTTAAAGTGCTTAAATTACTATATACCCAATGTTCCAGGGAAGACTTTATGCCCAATGTGATATGTACATAACAACTGCACACCCAGAGATTTTCCTCTGTGGAGACATCATTATGATTATACATGGTAACATGACACCCTAACTGGGGGACTCCAGAACCAAAACACTGCAGGAGAGCAGAGGGATATATTTTGGGGGCCTTTTGTGACAAACCACTTGTCTGGATGACTGTTTTTTCCACTGTTATTGATGATGGCATAGTGTGACAATGCGGTTCTGGTGGAACCCAACTGAGAGTGCCAACTCAGGACAAATTGCTCGAATAGGGCAGTTACAGCCCAAGGCTGGGGTTTTTTCCACCTCTAAGGCAAACCAAACCAGCCAGACTAGGAGGACTTCGGTCTCACCCCCTGGCTAACCGCAAGTCTCACAAGCAATCTCCTTAGACACCACAGTTTCCCAGTATTACCACCAGTGCCGCTCGTTATGGGGACAAATGATTATGAAAACCAATACCCCAGTAAAAGAAAAAGGTTCTCCTGATCCCAAAGGACCCAGACCCAGGTCAATATACAAATCAGATCTCACCCACAAATCACGCTGTTGCCAATCCTTTAGAATCTAAAATCTAAAGGTTTATTCATAAAGGAAAAAGATAGAGATGAGAGTTAGAATTGGTTAAATGGAATCAATTACATACAGTAATGGCAAAGTTCTTGGTTCAGGCTTGCAGCAGCGATGGAATAAACTGCAGGTTCAAATCAAGTCTCTGGAATACATCCCCCGCTGGGATGGGTCCTCAGTCCTTTGTTCAAAGCTTCAGCTTGTAGCAAAGTTCCTCCAGAGGTATGAAGCAGGATTGAAGACAAGATGGAGATGAGGCATCCACCTTATATAGTCTTTTCCAGGTGTAAGAACACCTCTTTGTTCTTACTGTGGAAAATTACAGCCAAATGGAGTCTGGAGTCACATGGGCCAGTCCCTGCATACTTTGCTGAGTTACAAGGCGTATCTGCCTTCTCTCAATGGGTCCATTGTATAGCTGATGGTCCTTAATGGGCCATCAAGCAGGCTAGGCAGAGCTAACACCATGTTGTCTGGGATGTCACCCAGCAGCATAGCCTAAGTTTGCCATACAGACAATATAGAGCCATTATTCCTAACTTCAACTACAAAATTGATACATACATATAGACAGCATAATTATAACCAGTAAACCATACCCTTGTCTTAGGCACCCCATTTGACCCCCTTTACACAAGATCTGGGTGCCACTATAGGACCTTGGTTGCAACAATGATCTATATGGTCCCAGAGTATATCAATAACGTCACACATAGTCTAAGGAATACCATGTAATACTGATCAATTTAATAATCTCTACTGGGTTGGGATCACACTCATCCCCCTTGCCCCCGCTTCCAGCCCATATACCACATACTGACACTGCCAAATTCCCATGGGAGGATTGGAGGTACAATTTTCTATGGGTAAATCCTTAAAGTCCTCATCTGCCTCATTACCACAACTTGGGGGTGTAGTAGTTCACGTGTTTCCTCCTTTTGCCATCTCACATCACAGGATCTGAGTAAGATTTATAATTGTGACTAGCAGCAACGATAGTCCTATTCCAAGCCAGGAAGTCCTTGTTTTCTGTTCGTGGGTACACCTAAGATGCATGCAATCGAATGTTTCAGAGTAACAGCCGTGTTAGTCTGTATCCGCAAAAAGAAGAACAGGAGTACTTGTGGCACCTTAGAGACTAACAAATTTATTAGAGCATAAGCTTTCGTGGACTACAGCCCACTTCTTCGGATGCATCTGAAGAAGTGGGCTGTAGTCCACGAAAGCTTATGCTCTAATAAATTTGTTAGTCTCTAAGGTGCCACAAGTACTCCTGTTCTTCTTTCAGGGAAAATCAGTTTGGAGTTTATGAAGCTTTGACCCAGCCTCCATGCCTGGCCCTGCCATTCATCAAGTGTATGATGTTCAGTGTTTCTGACATTGCTTCTTTTTTACATTCCACCACTGCCCTTGCTTCAAAGGTGCACTGTTTTTTAACCTTTTGTGCCCCTCCTGCAGTTCTTAGCTGCTATTTATTACAAAAACAAAAAAGAATTTCTTCCCATTGCCAGGGCCACATTCTCTGGTCCTCATTTTAAAAAGATATCAAACTTTATAAAAACATGGAAGTATCCAAAGGATTAAATGCTAAATACCAGAGCCACATCACACTAGCTGCCTGTGTCTGGCAGAAGGGTCTGTCAGTGTTGCAACTCTGAATGACAGATTCAAATAGAGTTTTAATGGCACTGTTTTTTATTTAATAAAAAAATAAACCAACCCATTTATTTTAAACCTATAAACGGGATTTTACAAACCATTGAGTGTTGGTTTAGGTCCTTAAAACCTTTCATAACTACACAAATATTTACACACACAAATTCTCTTTTGCCTAGTATCCCTTGCACTGCTTTAATTATTTTTTACACAATGATAACCCAGATTACCTTCCCATTTTGTAAAATCGGAGGCAGTCAAGTTAAATTCTAATAGAAACCCCTTATATTTCTTTAGTGCTTTTGATTAAATTATATTTACAAACCATTCCTGTGGGAAAAGGGCTCATTTTCTTTCAGAATAGTTATAAAGGCTTCTGGGGAGTGGCAGAAGCCACTCTACCTGACCCCTTATATAATTTAACTACCAGGGTTCCACACAATGTGACTGTACCGAGCTGCATATATATTTACATTTACAACTGGGTTTTATCATCAAACCAAAAACTTCCTTCTTATAAGACCACAACTGCTACTCTTTAACATCTTCACAACTCCCCACTGTTTACTTCCCTCTTAACTCCATCCAAACTCTGTATTATTAAGTTCTGCAAAAGCAACTTGTAACTCTTCACTTACTTTCTTTAAATCATTTACTACTATATTCAGTTCTTTAAGGTAGTGCATTTTGCCTGTAACCACTTAGCCACCAAGTACAATCCCTGCAACACAGCTGCCTTACTGCCTTTTTGAACAATCCCAAGGTAAAGACAGCACAGGGTAAAACATTTGTGTCCATGGATCTTTTACCCTAAAAATGTTAACTGACTACAGCAGGAATCCCTCATGCGTTTTTTGTTTGTTTGTTTGTTTTTTTAAGGACAAAGTCACATAAGTATCCAAAGTACCCTCCTTTAAAACTTAAGAAAAACAAAAGTGTGAGGGAGAGGGGTGGGGAGGAAAGCAATCATAGACTCATAGAAGATTAGGGTTGGAAGAGACCTCAGGAGGTCATCTAGTCCAACCCCCTGATCAAAGCAGGACCAATCCCCGACTAAATCATCCCAGCCAGGGTTTTGTCAAGCCTGACCTTCAAAACATCTAAGGAAGGAGATTCCACCACCTCCCTAGGTAACCCATTCCAGTGCTTCACCGCCCTCCTAGTGAAAAAGTTTTTCCTAATATCCAACCTAAACCTCCCCCACTGCAACTTGAGACCATTACTCCTTGTTTGGTCATCTTCTACCACTGAGAACAGTGTAGATCCATCTTCTTTGGAACCCGCTTTCAGGTAGTTAAAAGGAGCTATCAAATCCCTCCTCATTCTTCTCTTCTGCAGACTAATAATCCCAGTTCCCTCAGTCTCTCCTCATAAATCATGTGCTCCAGCCCCCTAATCATTTTTGTTGCTGTCCGCTGGGCTCTTTCTAGTTTTTCCACATCCTTCTTGTAGTGTGGGGCCCAAAACTGGACACAGTACCAGATGAGGCCTCACCAACGCTGAATAGAGGGGAATGATCATGTCCCTCGATCTGCTGGCAATGCTCCTACTTATACAGCCCAAAATGCCATTAGTCTTCTTGGCAACAAGGGTACACTGTTGACTCATATTCAGCTTCTCGTCCACTGTAACCCCTAGGTCCTTTTCTGCAGAACTGATGCCTAGCCACTCAGTCCAATTAGCTCTGTGAGGTTATTTTTAAAGAACAGGCTAACAGCAGCAAAGTAAGCAAATGGAGGATGAGGAGGTGGAAGAAGAAGAAGAAAAGGATATAGTTTGCTCTGAGCAAAGAGTGGGCTACCTAGGTTAAAATAGTTTAGAATCCTTACACCTAGGTTTTTATTCTGGCTCTGGGAGAGGAGTGGGGTTTGTTATCTGCTCCTGCAAACCCTGAATTTGTTCCCCCAGTCTCTGTTGCTTTTGTTTGCATCCTAAATGAATCTCAGGATTGCTCTGCTCTGTTGCAGTTCACTGTTTCCGAGCAACTCCATGTGTTAACCTGCTCATTTTCATTTTAAAACTTTTTTTTCTTCACTCCCCTACAACCAAATTGCAGCTTCTGTCTTTTAAGGTGGTCCGTTAACTGTGCTTTTGACTCTAAACCCTGTAGTGCCAAATTACCTTTAACCACCCCTAACTCTAATTTACAATCCTCCAGTTGCCTTTGCTGGAGTAGCACCAAACTTGAAAGATTACTGGCAGCCTCCCATAATGCTGCCTTTACTTCAAACCTCTTATAAGTGGACTTAAGTGCCTCCTTTCCCTGGAAGCCATTTTGTCCCCTGGGCTCGGACCTTCTTCCGCTACCCATTTACCAAGGAAGGTGGGCTCCTCAGCCAGCCCTCATCCCTCTGGGTTCCCTAACACTGCTCCCATTTTCTTTTTAATCTCATCCCATGTTGACCCCCCATACCTGGAATGGGCTCTGATTCTTCCATATCCACTTATCCAAAAAGACCGTCACCCCAGCTTGCAAGGACCTGTGACTACCATTATGAGGCCTGCCCTATCCCCTCCAAGCATCTGCGTGGACTGTTGGGGAGGGGGACTTACCTGGTTGCTACTTACCTGTCCAGCATGATGCTTCTGAGTCACGGCACCAAGATGTTAGAGGGCTTTCACTTCACCCGTTGGTGCTAAGGGCTCAGGGACTCGTGCAGACCCTGCCTTGGCTTGGGGCAGGGGCTTGGAAAGGAAACGGGCTTCACCCCCTGGCCATCTCGCTGCTGGCACAGATGAGCTACCCCCCTCCCGCCGTGAGAGCTGTGGGTGGCCCCTGTGCCCCATCCAGGCAAGATCCCGAAGCCAACAGAGTCCAGGCTGCTGCATGGCACACGCTGCCCCATCCCCTGTGGAGTCAGAGACTAGCAGGGACAGGCTGGCTCCGGACCCAACCCCCAGAACCTCCAGGCTTGAACAAACTGGGGCCCTGCTCCAGCCGTGCTGTGTGGGGCATAAGGGCACCACCCCGTGGCCAGCGGGGGGGAAGCGCCCTCTCTCCATCTGACCCACTCCGGTTTTGCAACGAGCTTCACCCTGCTTTGGCAGATGGGGAAGGGATTTTTAACAGGTCACAATCGAATCAATGGCAGAGCTGGGAACGGAGCCCAGGAGTTCTCAATCCCCCAAGAACAGGGAGAGAACCCAGGAATCCTGGCTCCCTGGCCAGGAGACAATCCTGTCTCAAACCAGTTCTAGGCTTTGCCCCAGCAACAGCCAATGGAGCTGTGAGCAGAGTTCAGAGGGAGGTTCTAGAGCGCTGAGCACATGAGAATCGACACCCCTGAGGAAAGAGCCCAGGTGGAAGAGCCCATCATGGAGAGGGTTGATAGCCCCAAAGCAGCTTCCCAGACAGGATCTCTAAGCACCTCCCCTCCTCCCAGCAGGGTTGGATTACAGGTGGGGACACTGAGGCAAAGGGAGGGGAAAGGGCTAGCCCAGGGTCACACGGCACATTTGTGGCATGGTTGGAATGGATTTTTTGAGGGGCGCTGAGCACCCACTACTCCAGCTGATGGTGCTCAGGGTGTCAGAGTCAGGCCCACGGTGTCTCAAATAGGCACCCAAAGGCCAGTGGGGAGATGCTCCTCTGCCAGCCTGGCCCTTTTGATGTGCAGGGAATGGGGGAAGGAGAGTTGTCCTGGCACAGACACTGCCTTGGGCTAGCGTAATTGGTTCTATGTGGCTCGTGTTGCAAACCCAGGCATGCTGGGGGCAGAGCCAGGGCCTTAGCACACCCCATTAGGGGAACTCTGGGTTGTGGCATAGCTGGCAAGCAGCCCTTTGGGAGATTGCAGTGAGTTAGAGCAACCCCAAGGCTGCTCTAATATATCTGGGAGGCTGCACAGGCCTCAGCAGCAGCCACAGGATCCTCGGTGCCAAGAGGCTGCACCCCAGGTGTTTACTCTTTGCAGATGGGGAAACCGAGGCACAAGACAGGGATAACAATCCTGACCAGCCTCGCCATGGGTGCTGGGAGGCTGAAGCCACGTTTGTCAAGTGCTTGGAGATGTCTGAACTGAAGGTGCGAGAGAAGACAAAAAAAAAAAAAAAAAAAAAAAAGCAGCATCATAGCCTGGACCCGCCAAGCATCCACCGGCTCCAACAGCTGGCCTGCCCTGCCTCTTGCAGCTAGGCCAGACACAGCGCGAGATATCATCACTACCCGCCCCGCCCTCGAGGCAGAATAGAGCATGCAGCTGTCCCCATTCAGTGAAAGCACCGTACGCTATCCGCTTAAACCCCCAGCACTGCATTTCAAGACGATGGCTCAGACCTTAAGGCACCGGAGACCAGAGGCAGAAAGGGACTTCCACAGCCGGACACGGCATGCCAGGGCCATGCGGGGAAGCAGAGAGAAGGAAAGAGGGACACACAGCGAGCAAGAGCAGCACCAGGACAGAGTCCCAATAGATTTAAGAGTAACAGCCGTGTTAGTCTGTATCCGCAAAAAGAAGAACAGGAGTACTTGTGGCACCTTAGAGACTAACAAATTTATTAGAGCATAAGCTTTCGTGGATGAAGTGGGCTGTAGTCCACGAAAGCTTATGCTCTAATAAATTTGTTAGTCTCTAAGGTGCCACAAGTACTCCTGTTCTTCTTTTTGCCAATAGATTTAGCAAAGAAGCAAGGCCCAGAGTTTGGCCAGCACGGATTCAGCATGCAGGGCAGGGGGAGGGAAATGCGAGAAGCAGGAGAGTTCTAATCAATAGAAAGTTGTATGTACCTCAGCACCTCCGAGACAGAGGAATCGCTGTCGTCAGACCTAGGGACAGAAAATTAGCAGGATTACGGGAGAAAAAATCCCGGATGAGAGAGGCAGCAGCGGAGTCAGAGAGTGGAGTGTTGTTATTGCATCCAAGCTAGCGGGGTAGAGAGGGAGGAGCGGACACAGAAAACCAGAGAGGAAAGGGGCAGAGGAGCAGGAAGGGACACGTGGCTCGGACACAAGATCTTTCAGGCTGGACTGGAGTCATTCAGCCAGAAGGGACTGTTAAAATCACCCAGTCTGACCAGTACAGTGCACGCCTGAGGCCTCGCCCGGGGATTCCTGCATCCAGTCTTCATTTAATCTTCCCATGGAACCCCCCCGTCTCATCACTCCTACCAGCCATCCAACCTAGCCCCTCAGGTTCCGCACTCCTGGTTTTGGGGTACAGCTGGGGCGTTCTGACACGGTCCGGCTCTGCGCTATCGTGCGGTCTGATAGCAGGCGGGATGGGGACCAGGGGCTGGTCCTGAGCTGCAGGCAGCGCCATGGGCTCCCCCAGGTTAGAACATCGCCGCCAAACTGGGATTCTGCAGGGAGGCAGATGGGAGGTGGTTGCTACCATAGGGCCAGGTCCTCGGGAGCTGTAAATCAAAGCCGCTCTGCTGCCCCCACGGCAGCTAGGCCAATTTGCACCCGTGCAGGGGCTGGCCCGTGACGGTCAAAGGCAGTCCTAAGGTGGGCTCGTTCCTCCGTAGAAACCAAAGGTTGCCACTGGAGAGCACCCCCACCCCACCTCCGAAGGGTCACAGCCCCTGGCACCAGGAGCAATCGGAGCACCTACGGGCCCCTGGCAGAAAGCTCACCCCACCCACAGCAGCCATGTCACCTCCTGAGGGGGACCGGGACCTGTGAGCAGCCGGCATCTCCCCACAGAGCACAGTGGGAAAGGGAGCAGGGCCCAGAAGGGGCAGGTGCGATGGCACAGCCAGTGCCACACAGAATCGGGGTAGGGCTGACTGGGAAATGGCTTCCCCACCGCCTGGGGACCCCTGCCAAGCCCAGCGCCGACGAGCCCCATGCTTCGCTGGGGACGGGATGGCGGCTTAGTGTCCTCAGCTAGCAGCCCCCTGGACCCACCTCACCCGCTTTATAACTGCAGCCAAACCCACCCAGCAGCGTCCCTGCGGGTGAAATTCTCCTCTGCCAGCAGCCAGTGTGACAGCCGCCATCTTGGCCAACACACTGGGGCCTGAACCAGGGCCCTCCAGAGCTACCAGCAGGAGCTAAAGAGCCCGGGGCCACTAGTGGGGCTTGTGACAGCCCCAGCCCCCCAGGGGATCCCCACGGGCCCAGCGGGGGACCGGGCACTGCCACGTGTGCGCACACAACGCTAAAGGCCAGGGCACCGCTTCAGGCCTGTTCTGAGGGCTCTAGCAGTGCAATGTTACGACGAGCCTCCAGCTGGATCATCTACAGGGAGGGCATCTGCCACCCCAGGCTCTCAACAGCAGCTGCTTCTGCCTGAGCTAAAGGCCCAGGTTTGGCAGCTCAGGGGCAGCCCCGAGACAAGGTCCAGCCAGTAGAGGGGGACCAAAGACCCCCCCTCCATATCAATGGGGTTATAGACAGGTCTGGCATAGGGCCCCTGCCCAGGGAGATGCTGCCCCATGTGAAGTTCTACTGCACCGGTATCGCAGCTCTCTGCCTTCACCCTGGTCACTTCACGAGCCCGGCAGGAGCCTGGGGCTGACTCCAGCTGGGACTGCCGGGCCCGAGGCAGAGCGGGGATGGTACCTGGGGACAGCCATGGGAGTCACCGTCTGCCATTCACTGCTCTTGGTTCTGGGCTCCCTGGAGCTTCACCCCCCTATCCGCTCCTTGCCCCGCGAGGCTCTTACTTGTCCAGTGCGGAGCCCTGGCTCTGGTTGCTGGTGAGGCGGGAGAAGACGTTGCGGTCATTGCGCGGCCTGGTGGGAGGGGACGAGGGAGGCGTGAAGCCAACGTCCGAAGTCCTGAGCCGGGGTGTTCAGAAAGAGACCCATGATCACAAGCCTGGTCCGGGGATCTACCCCCTGCCCCGCACCTCCACTCAGCACAGGGAGGCCTGCAGTGCCAGCCCATGGTGAAGGGATTATTCCCCTCTATTCGGCACTGGTGAGTCACATCTGGAGTATTGCATCCAGTTTTGGGCCCCCCGCTACAGAAAGAATGTGGACATATTGGAGAGAGTCCAGCAGAGGGCAACAGAAATGATTAGGGAGCTGGGGTACATGACTTATGAGGAGAGGCTAAGGGAACTGGGCTTGTTTAGTCTGCAGAAGAGAAGAGTATGGGGGGATTTGATAGCAGCCTTCAACTACCTGAAGGGGGGTTCCAAAGAGAATGGAGCTTGGCAAATGACAGAATGAGGAGTAATGGTCTCAAGTTGCAGTGAGGGAGGTCTAGGTTGGATATTAGGAAAAACGATTTCACTAGGAGGGTGGTGAAGCACTGGAATGGGTTCCCTAGGGAGGTGGTGGAATCTCCTTCCTTAGGGGTTTTTAAGGTCCGGCTTGACAAAGCCCTGGCTGGGATGCTTTAGTTGGGGATTGGTGCTGCTTTGAGCAGGGGGTTGGACTAGACGACCTACTGAGGTCTTTCCAACCCTGATATTCTATGATTCTATGGCACAGCTGGATCCAGCACCCAGCGTCGTGCCTGGGCAAAGCCGAGTGCACAGGCCGGTCCCCGATGGGGAGCTAGGCCCATGTGCTCTCCAGCCTCTCCCCACTCACCTGGCAGGCTGCCCCTGGTCATAGGATTTCCTCCGGGTCAGAGGCGAGGTGTCCGAGCCACGGGACTGCCTAGGGCTGGAACAGAGCAAGACCTGATCAGCAATCGCCCCTCCTTGGGGCCAGGGCCCTTCAGCACTGAACAGGCCTACTCCAGAGCAAGCGAGCCGAGAGCCCTGGGGCAGCGCACAGATCCACCTCCCGAGCCAGGGGTCCAGCGGGCTGGATCAGGCCCCGGCAGGGCCCAAGGCCAGGCCAGCGGCCCCGGCTAAGGGTTTGCGCTGTGAGCGCAGGTCCTGTTGGCTTCATCACCGAGACTGCTGCTGGAGAAGGCAGCTCCGTGCCTTCGATAAGAGGGCTGTGGAGACTGGACGCCCAACTCTGTCCGACAGCAGAACTCCGTTTGTACCCGCCTTCTCCAGGCCCCGTCCCCCCGACGGGCAGTTTGTGGACACTGGCAATCCAAGATGGCAGAGCAAGCTGGCCCCATCACTGCATGCTGGGACAGGCTGGCTCGACCGAGAGGAGTCCAGACTCAAGGCTCCAAGGGCAGAATACGATGGCCCAGCCCACCTCTTCCCCCAAGGGCCTGTAAGCACGTGGCGACCATGCTTGCCAGGGCTTACAAGGTGCTGCCGCGGGTGGGCAGGCTGATGGTGCGGGAGACCTTATTCTTGTAGTAGGAATCCCGGATGGAAAAGCCGATCCCGTCTTCCTTGATCTCCATGAGGGACACCAAGGACTTGGTGATGTTCTTGGTGGAGATGTCCAACGTGGGTCCCAGGCACTCGGCCGACACAGCCTTCATCTGGCCTGACAGCTTGGGTTCCCCCTATGGCGTGGCACAGGGAGGGGTGGGCTGAGAGGCGAGGAGTTCACTGCCCCGAGGGTAGCACGTGGAGCGAGTCTGAGACGCTGGCGCCCCTTGGCCATTCAGTTCCAAGAAGCCTCTGGGGCCAAGCACCCAGCAGTGGCAGATCTAGAGAAACCTTTCAGTTGGGCCCCGGTTGCCAGCATTAACGTTTCATGAGTTCATTAATGAGGGCAACAGGAAGTACCCCCTGTGCAAGGCTGAAACGTGTATGGCCCAGAGTGCCGGAGCAGCTCTCCCAGGAGGATTCGGCACTTGGAGGGACTGGTCCAGTCAATTAGCCTCTGGGAAGGGCGCACAGCACCAGGGCGTCACATGGGTTTTATTTGCTCCCAGAGGAGGGCTAGACAGCACCAGGGCACCTTGCCTGGATTCAGGGAAGCCCAGTACAGCTCAGTGATGTGGCATTTGGGGGTTTAAAGTGGGCTCTACGACTCAAGGAGCCATTTATAGGGCCAAAGTAACACGCCAGGCACGGCCGTCACCAGGAGACCAGACCCCGGGCTATTTCAGTTCCAGACCCAAGACATTCCGCCCATGGAGAAGACTCCCGCCAAGGGCCACCGCCCAGCCGTGAGCACAAAGGGAGAGGGGGTACAATGGACCAAAGACCCCACATCTGGATGTTAAATGGCCCTGTCTGTGGCTGCGAACTGACCTTGAACTTGAAGTCGTCCTGGCTGGCCGAGCCCTTCAGGCTGAAAGACTGGGAGAAGCTGTAGGAAACAAAGGGTTAAATGGCCGATCCCCTTTAAGGCTTAATTTAAAGCTAAAGGAAGAAACCACTGCCCATCACCCCCACCCCATAACACCCTATCACCAGCCCGGCTACGGTTCCTCCTCCCATTCCCCGAGGTACAGCCCATCCCCCAGTCCCTTTCGGGGCCCTCTTCCCTCCCAGCTCCGTCTTGCCCCTGGCCCTCAAGAGGAACCATTACTGGGACAGTTCTGTACAGCCCCTGCACGCCTGGGTTTGAGCACGGCCAGTCATCGCGTGTGAGTAGCCTGTGCACCGTCGGGTCCCACGTAGGAGCTCCGAGGGGCTGGAGCATGCTCGGTGCAGACAGAACCTGGAGAATTTAGCTGCCAAGCTCTAACGGGTCTACCTTGCCAATGAGTGCCACAGAGATGTGCCCCCCTCCCTCCATAGATCCCGCCGCTCAGGGGCGCACGAGGCTGGGACACTGCACGCTCCCTGGTGCGCTTACCTCCCCTCCGAGGCCAGGCTGAACTCCCAGATCTCCTCGTCCGTGCTGGCGTAGCCGTTCCCTGCACAAGGAACGGCCGACAAGGGTGCGTCAATGCGACAGAGGGTGGGAGGGCACCGCACTGGGCTGGTCCGATCAGAGCCAGCCAGAGGGCGGTCACCAAGCAGCGTGTGGCCCTTTAGGTCCTTGGGACCACCCCCCCAGACCACTGCTATCATTAACTCTTTGCCACCAAAGCGCCATCAGTGCATCCTCACGGCTGGACAGGCTGTGACCATGTGGGCTGATACGTCTGGAAGAAGCGGGCCTATCACTCCTGCCCACAGGGTCAGAGCAATGCCAAGAGCCCTGGGTTGGGCTCCATCTGTCCCAATGGGCAGACGTGCCATCTGTAGGGGCAGGCAAACACCCCAAGCCTTCCCAGCTGCTGCCAGCCCCAGGCCCCACATCAGCGCTGCCGGCTGCTTTGCCAGCCAATGCCCAGTACTCACGGGGGTCCCCAGGAGGGAAAAGCCCAGCACCCACCTTGCTGCATGTTGTGGATGAGCGCCTGCAGCTCGGGGTGGGACTCCGCTTTCTCCCGCAGGGCATCCAGGATCACATGGTTCTGGGAGGAGCCGGTCACATCCGTTTGTCTCAGGCGCCCTTCCAGCAGGCGAATCTGGGCTTCTTTCTGAGCCACCTGCAGCCCCTGTTTGGCGGGAGCAGGAGGTTACCTTCCGTCCAGCACACAGGACGGGCCAGTGGGTGGAACGGGGAATCAGCTCCTGGCTTCAGTCCCTGTCCCTAGGCACAGATGCAGGTTCCACACCAGCCTCACTCAGCTGCTGCTTGTACCCCTGTGACAATGCGGTTCTGGCGGAACCCAACTGAGAGTGCCAACTCAGGACAAATTGCTCAAATAGGGCAGTTACAGCCCAAGGCTGGGGTTTTTCCACCTCTAAGGCAAACCAAACCAGCCAGACTAGGAGGACTTTGGTCTCACCCCACTGGCTAACCGCAAGTCTCACAAGCGGTCTCCTTAGACACTCCAGTTTCCCAGTATTACCACCAGTGCCACTCGTTATGGGGACAAATGGTTATGAAAAGCAATACCGCAGTAAAAGAAAAAAGGTTCTCCTGATCCCAAAGGGCCAAGCCCCAGACCCAGGTCAATATACAAATCAGATCTTACTCACAAATCACGCTGTTGCCAATCCTTTAGAATCTAAAGGTTTATTCATAAAAGGAAAAAGATAGAGAGGAGAGTTAGAATTGGTTAAATGGAATCAATTACATACAGTAATGGCAAAGTTCTTGGTTCAGGCTTGCAGCAGCAATAGAATAAACTGCAGGTTCAAATCAAGTCTCTGGAATACATCCCCAGCTGGGATGGGTCCTCAGTCCTTTGTTCAAAGCTTCAGCTTGTAGCAAAGTTCCTTCAGAGGTATGAAGCAGGATTGAAGACCAGATGGAGATGAGGCATCAGCCTTATATAGTCTTTTCCAGGTGTAAGAACACCTTTGTTCTTACTGTGGAAAATTACAGCAAAATGGAGTCTGGAGTCACATGGGCCAGTCCCTGCATACTTTGCTGAGTTACAAGGCGTATCTGCCTTCTCTCAATGGGTCCATTGTATAGCTGATGGTCCTTAATGGGCCATCAAGCAGGCTAGGCAGAGCTAACACCATTTTGTCTGGGATGTCACCCAGCAGCACAGCAGAAGTTTGAAATACAGACAGTATAGAGCCAATATTCATAACTTCAATTACAAAATTGATACACACATATAGACAGCATAATTATAACCAGTAAGCCATAACCTTGTCTTAGACACCCCATTTGACCCCCCCTTATACAAGATCTGGGTGCCACTACAGGACCTTGGTTGCAACAATGATCTATATGGTCCCAGAGGATATCAATAACGTCACAAACCCATTCCCCTCTCTGGGTCCAGCAGCACACAGGCCAGGCAGGCCTCTCAGTCTCCATCACCCACGCACAAAGGATGCCCCAGGCGCAGCCAAATAGCCCTGGCTCCAAACCTGACCTGCAGCAATTGTGATCCCACGCTAACAGGGGGCCTCCTGGGATCCCATGTTCTGCAACCCACCCCACAGAGCTGCACCCCCACTTGAAGGCCCTTTGCCTGACCTTATCGATGGATGCCTTGAGGAAGTTGTCTAGCAGGAGGCGCGTCTCGGCCAAGGAGCAGGAGCTGATCACCACGGAGGTGTCGGTGGAGTCCAGCTCCTCCTACGGTGCAAGAGAGACCCCGAGGGAGGGGAATTAGAACAGCGCTGAGGGCGGTGAAGGGCAAAAAGCAGAGGGCCAGCAGAGACACCAGCACCACGGAACTGGGAGGGGTTCCTTGATTGGCTGACGCCGGCAGGGACGCAGGTGCTCTGCGAGCAGGCAGCGGGGAAGACGTCTTGCATGCCAATACTGTGCATGAGTACTCACACTGGACGTGTGCCTGGAACCAGGCCCCTAATTGGGCCATCTATGGGGACTGAACCACACACCTGCGGATTTAAAGAAGAGGAGCTTCTACCGCCTGGACGGCAGGAGCTGCTCGCTAGCCAGGTGACCAGAGCAGACCAAGGGCAGGTTTACACTGGGAACTTATACCAGCATAGCTATGTCTCTCCAGGGTGTGAAAATCCTGCCCCCCGCATCCCAGAGAGTGTAGCTCTGCCGACCGAACTAAACAGCCACCTCCTTGGGAGGTGGATTACCTACTCCGACGGGGAGTATCTACACCTAAAGCCTTGCAGCTGTAGCAGATTAAGCGTAGACATATACTAAAAACCTGTTTACGACCTCCAGCTGCTAGGAGGGGAGCAGAGAGCTACGCTGTGCTGAACCTGGGTCAGACCCCCCATGTCATTAACGGTGCGTCCACACAGCAAAGAAAAACCCACAGCAGCGAGCCTCTGGCCAAAGGATTCGGGCTTGCACTACGGGGCTAAAAGTAGCAGTGTAGACATTCCCGCTCATGGGCTCCAAGACCCTCCAGAGCCCAGGCTCCAGCCCTTGTGTGAATGTCTACACTCTTCGTTTTAGCCCCGTAGCCCTGCGAGCCAAGGCAATGGATCCAGGCTCTGAGACTTGTGCTGTGGGGTTTGCCTTGCAGCACAGACACCCGACAGGTGCCAGGGAGAAAGGCCTCATTATTAGGCTATTGTTTCTCTGTGGAAATATTTGATTAAACAAAAATTTCCTTTCTGGTCAAAATCCCACCCTCCCTTTACAAAAATCTGACATCAGAAAAGAGACTCAATGTTTGACAACAGCTTTCAGCAAAAGTTTGCGGTTTCAGAAAAGGGAAACCCTTTCCCAAGACCCCCAATTTTTTTGCCTTAAACCATCAAAACTGATTTTCAAAAACCACAAAAATTCCAGTTTCTCGGTGGGGGGGGCGGGGGGGGAAGAAACTGATTTTTTCTTCCCCCTGGGAAATTTCAAAAGAAAAACTAAAAGGGTTTGAGATTTCCTACAAAAGCAAACAGCATCTTCAACCCTCTCCCATGGCTACACCTGGAGTTGGCTCTGAATACCGGGCTGTCCCCTGGGCTTGGCTTCGGTCTAGGCTACAGGAACGCCACTGTGGAACTGGGCTGGGTCGAGGCAGTTTCTCACAGGAGGTTGTGTTGCCGTATACGCAGGGAATGGAGAAAGCCCATGTTCTAAGCATGTTTGGAGCCTGGCGGCGATCCAGGCTAGAGCCTGGTGCTGACATGGGTTTTTCTGTGCACACAGACAGGATTGAGCGTGGCTAGACCACGCCTTGCCCGCAGTACTGGATACATCATGGGTACATTTGTCCCATGGTACGGACAGGGCTTCCACTGACTCCAGCATGTGCAGAACTCCCATCAGGGCTGTTGGGCCTAGCAGCTGGTGGTGGACATCATGCTCTCCGCAGCCGTCCCTTCAACAAATAAACCATCCAGCACCGATGGAGACCCTGACGGACCAACATATAAGGGGCTTCCTAAATCCTGGCCCCAACCTTGCAGACCGTGCAGCGGAAAAGGGCTGATTCTTGGCCTCTGCTGGTCCAAGCCAAGCCACAGCCATGTCCGTTAGCCTGGCGCCCACGGGCCTACGGCTGCCTATCGCACCAGCCCCGTGAGTGCTCAGGCACCTGCTGAACTGGGCCTTATACAGCCGTCATCAGCAAACAAGCAGAGAAAGCAGCCAGACTGCAACAGCTGCTCTGTGACGTTTCTGTAGGGAGGGGGCGAGCTCTGGGGGCTAAGAGCAGGGAGCCAGCTCGGCCCTGACTCCCCGCGTGACCCACGACACAACGTTTCAGCCCAGAAGTTGGAGCTTAGAAAGCAAGAGGACCCTGCAAACCTGCCTCCTGCACCCCTTATGCTTAAACTGTCTAGAGGAAGAGTCCAGCCAGTCAGCCTCCTGCTCACGCCCAGTCCCCACCCCAACTATCAACCAGCCCCCAGAGCACCCCCTTTCCCTTACAGCATACAATGCCCTGGGGTGATCTCCCCCGCTCCCCCTCCCGTGAGACCAACTCCCCATATACTGACCCCCTGCACCTCACCCCCGCCCGCAGGCCCCCTCCCCCGGCACCTTGGTCTCCTCCAGCTGCATGATGGTGGCCTGGCAGTCGGCGATGCTGTCGGTGATGTAGTCAATGTTGGCGGTCAGCCCCTGATCTCCTCGTTCAGCTCCTGCAGGCCCTTCTGCTCCTCCGGGCTCTCCGCCTGCAGCGCCTCCTGCAGCAGCGCCAGCTCCTCGCATTTCTGGGGGGCGGGTGGGAAGGAAACGCCTCAGCCGGTGCTGTCCAGGTGCCAGCAGCCTCCCAGCACTCCTGGCCCTCGGTCATGCTCAGGCCACCCAATCCCCACCAGGGCACTGCCCCCCACACCTCACCTTGATCAGCCGCTCCATGTCCGCCTCCAGGTTGACGATGGTCATCCTCTGCATGACAACGTCAAAGATGCGCCACTCCAGCAACTGCCACTTGAGCCAGGCCGCCTTGCTGAAGGTCTGGCTCATCCCCTTCTTTGGGAACTTCTTCCTGCAGTGGGATGGGACACGGTCAGGGGGCTTCCACCAGGCGGGCGCTCGGCCATCACGCCCGCTAGTGCTCAGGACAGAGGGGCATTTACACATCAGGTCTCCAGCCTATGTGGAGAGTCTCACGTGTCAAACCACATGGCAGAGTCGCCCACGATGATAGAGCGATTGTTTCCCGTGTTCCCACAGAACTCCGCTCCCATCTAACACCCAGGAGCCCGGGGCCTGAGGGCCAAGCAGGGAACGAGGCTGCGGGGGACACAGATTCGGAAGCACTGGTCTGACCTGACGGGCCGAGCCCCATTCACGGAGGGCGAAGGGTCTCTCAGGAAGTGGTCGATTTTCCGGTTCCACTGGCGCACGATGCTGGAGACCGAGCGAGAGCCGGACTCCAATTCCGAGGAGGTGGTGCTGGCGGACACCTCCGCACCTGAGTCCAGCATGGCTGGCTTCTGACTCAGCCTCCCAGAGACCCGGTCCGACATGGGCTTGGCCAGGCGGCGCAGAGCAGAGACCTGGGTGAGAGCAGTGCCTGAGGGCTGGGCCTCCTGGGAACACCCGCAGGGGGCATCGCCCCCCAGCCGCAGAGCGACTCCAATGCTTCTCAGGTGGCAAAGTGAGCCCGGGAGCAGCTGAGCACCTTTCAAGAGAGCTGAGCCTATCTGGGCTGGGTGAAGGTCCGGTACCCGTGGATAGCAGTTTCCCAGAATGCATCAGGAGGGGCTGGGATCGAAGCACCGCACCATCCCGCGAGCTGTACGGGTGCTGGGGCAGGAGGCAGCCTGGACGAGTCACGTGACCAACTCAGCTGCCAGGACCCAGCTCCAGGAAGGAGGGAGGGGGACACAGCCTGTTGTGCACGGTCGCACATGGCATGCAGAGAATTCCTCCTTCCTGACCCCAGAAGATCAGCTGCCCCCGGAGGCAGGCGTTTCTTCCCTCGCAATCACTGTCATCTCCTGCCTGGTTACTCCTGGCCATAAAACCACCAGGCTCTGTGGGAAATCCACCCCCCCCCAGGGCCAGCGCCTTGGGAACAACCCAGGATTGGCGGAGCACGACCCACTGGGACAACGGAGGGGACTATTCCGTCTGGAGAGGCCCCAGGGCCCTGCCCTGCCAACGGCCCGATCCAGGAGCCAGGCCTTAGCGCCCACCCAGTCACGGCCCCGTGAGCGGCTCTCCAGACCCCCGCAGGTGCAGGGGCTGGCACTCACCTCCTGGGTTTTCCTTCGCAGCACGATTTCCTGCTGCCGCTTCTGAGACTCCAGCGCCCGGATCTGAAACTGCGCGGGAGAGAAGCCGAGCTTCAGTCGAGTCCTGAGCGGGCATGAGCCGCTAAAGAGGAACCCAGGGTCTGGGGTAGAACCCATGGCAGCAATGGGGGAAGGGGAGGGGACCCAGGGCTCCCCCACCCCCTTGCCTGGGGCCAGCACATGGGATGTTCTCAGTGCAGGCCATGGGCCAGATTTTGATCTCACCAGCAGCGGTATAAAACCTGGAGCAACTGGGGCTAATCGGGATTTATTCTGCTGTAACCGATGGCAGCACTGTGGCATTTGTACCTGCCCTGAGCAGCAACCAGAGATGCAAGAGGAAGCAATCACCTCCTCTGACCTGAGGAAGGTGGAACCTGCCACCCCACCAGGTGCTGATCTCAAGGGATGGACAGACAGATGGACATGTGGTTGGGAGAGGGGACGTGCTGCGCCTTCAGCAGGGGGAGGAGTCCCCAGACAGTCGGTGGGGTGGCTGGTTTCCGCACAGGGTGCCCAGCACACAGCTCCCCAACCAGGCAGGGTTTTGCGCTGTTCTATGCTGCCGGCCCCATTCCTGGCTTCACAGGACCTGCAGGCCTTGGCCGGACAGTGGCCCAACACGGGCTCTGAGAGGAGCGGGCCTGGGGGCCAAGCCGGGCACTGATCCCAGCGGCCGGGCACCCGGAAGAGCTCTAACACACTGTCGAGCAGAGGTAGGGCAGGACTGAACGTGGAATGTTCTTGATGCAGGTGACGGCTGGATTCACATCGCAGCAGCAGCAGTGTAAATCTGGAGCGACTCCGCTAATGTCAATGCAGTTACTCCAGATTTACAATGAGCGTAATAGACAGTGGAATCCGGTCCTCTGTTGGTGCAGCGCTTGCTCCAGATTTCCCATCGCCTTGCTCAGCCATCCCTGCGACTCAGCCCCAGCTTTGCAGGGCTCCCCTGCTGCCCCATATCCTGAATGGCCCCACTCCCTGTCTCAGCCCTGCCCCGTCACAGGGGCTCCCCTGCCCCTGCCCCACCCTGCGTCAGGGACTCTGGGTGCAGGCTGGCTCACCCAGGTAACTGCTCACCTGTGCACAGGGGAGGGGACCTGACACATCATGCATCAGCGAGGGCTCTCCAGCACCCTCCCCATCTGGTCTCAAGGAGCCTGGCTTGGGGCATCTCCCCAGGAAAGGCCCAGACCCATTGGAGAACCCGCACTCCCCGCTGCACCCTGGCCAGCTGGTGTGGGAGCTCAGAGCTGAGTGAGGGGCACAGGCCCCAGCCAGAGCTGCCCTATCTGCAGAGCCCTGGCAAGGAGCTGGGTTCTCACCTCCTGCCTGCGCTGCTCCTTCTTCAGCTGGGCGATCTCCCGATTCCGCTTGATCTCCATCAGCCGCCTCCGCTGCTGCTCCTCCCGCATCTGCTTCATCAGTGCCACCTGCGGGCCCCCCGACAGCCACACCCAGCATAAGGAGTGTGCACAAGGGGCTGTGCCCATCCACCGTCCCTCCCCAGTTTGAAGAGCTAGCACAAGCAGGCCATGCCCCTCCAGCCCCCTCCTCCTCTGCCCAGCCAGGTACCTTCGCCTTCTTCATCTCTGCCACCTCAGCCTGCAGCTTCTTGAGCTCCCGCTCGTAGCGCGACTGGTTCTTGAGCAGGCGAGCACGTTCCTTCTGGGCTGCCTGCAGCTTCTGCAGCTCCCGATTCATCTCCTTCAGCCGCTTCTCGTAGTCCGCCTTGATCTTGTTGGCCTTCTCCTCCGTGTAGCATTCCATGGTGCCTGAAGGGGGTGGCGCAGAGACGCTCAGAGTGCCAGGCTAGGCCGAGCCCATCACGCTCCATCCCACCCAGCTGCCCTCTGGACCCACCAGGCCCCCAGGGAAAGCACCCTCAGTGGGGGGCACTTTAGATTAACTCTTGGCCTCCAGGGACAAGCCTGCCTGGTCCAGCAGCTCAGGAGATGTTCAATGGCCGAGTAGCCCAGACCAGTCATTGCCTGCAAGCCAGAACCATGGGCCTATTTTAGACCAATAACCCCGGCAGCAGAGCAGTGCCAGGCGTGTGCCAGGGACCGCACCGCTCCAGGGACTGGGTGCACACTGTTCTCCTCCAGGCAGCCATTGCTGTTCAGCCCAGAGGGGGATGCTGCTGAGATGAGTTTGGTGGGACTCAGCTGGGGGCAGGTGTCTCAATCACTAAAGTCTCAGTTATAGCATCAGCTGCCCCACTCGGGGAAGATGCCCAGGACCGAAAAGCCCTGGAGATGGAGCTCTCTGCATGGGCAGGCTACGCTGCTGCTCCTGCATTGGAGAGCCACAGTTTCCTCGCTGGGAGGAAGTCAGGAGCAGCTGGGAGCTTGGCCGCAGATGCCAGGCGGCTTTGCCTCTTTGCCTGGCCCTGTCTCCCTGACGCGTGTCAGAGCTTGGAGCTCCTCCGAGGGAAGGGACTTTCCCTGGGCCCTACACCCACTGTCTCCCCACAGCCAGCGGGCTGCACAGCTGGGAGGTCACGGGGTCACCAGGCCCAGCCCTGATCAAGAGGCGGGACAAGTGGCACACAGCAGAGGAGAAGGATCGATCCCAGGAGCTGGGAAGCCAGACACTGAGCAGCCAGCGGGAATCTCTGGGGACTGCAAGAGGGGCATGGAATGCAGGTGTTAGCGGGGGAATGGTCCTGCTACTGTGGTAAACTTTCCTGGCTTCTGCACTACCCCGGTGAAGTGGGCTAGCAAAAGGATCCGAGTCCTCGCTCCCACTTCCTTCACCCAGAGGCCTCCCTGCCCTTGAGGGCTCCCCTTCCACTCTCCTGTCTGGCAGAGTCCTCGTAAACCCCGACAAGGCTGGGCCCAGGATTCCTGGGGGGCTCGACCCCCAACCCTGCTGTGGTCACCCAGGACAGGGGCTAGGGTGTCCCCACTCTGGAGTACTCTCTCTGCACTGGGCACCTCCCTGACCCACTGATCATTTCATACAATTTAAAGCAAATACAAGTTGTTTAATTAACAATTAATTTTAAAAAAGAATAAGGAAAAATGGGAAAGGTTAAAGGAAAACACATCACCCCGCTCTGTGGCAGGGAACATCACAAACAGTGTCTCTGGAACGTCAGGGCAGGTCACCGTCTGTTCCTTGTAGGTCCCAGGCTCCTTCTCAGGCCCTGGCTGTGCTGCAGAGATGCTGCGGGTCGGACACTTGCTCTGGCGGTGGCCACACGCTCTCAGGCTCTAGGTGGCAGGACCCTTTTTCCCAGTGTCGCCCCCGCCCGGTCGGGGTTATGATCCCCCCTCCGAGTCTGGCCTGCAAGGCCTCTTGGCTGAGGCGTCTCCCTGTGCTGGGCCCACTGCCCAGGGTCCCCCTCACTCTCCCCAGCTGCTCACCGCACCCAGCTCCGGACAGCTCCAGCCCCGGCTCCAGCTCCACTCGGCCTCAGCCCGGCTGCTGCTGCTGCTCTGCCTCCAGCTCCCTGGGCTGCTTCTCTGGCCCCTCTGGCTCCGGTTGCTGCAGCTCTGCCCCCAGGGCAGCTCTGCTCTCTCTGGGCTGTGCTCTGGCTTTGGGGCTGCAGCTCTGCTCCCAGCAGCTCAGCTCAGCTCCGGCCCCTGCTCTCTCCTTAGCTCGGCCCCACCCTGTCTGACCCAGGCAATTCCAGCTCACCCAGAGGACGGGACCCCCCCTGGCCTCCTGACTCCCTGATTAGCTGCCCGCCCTGTCAATCAGGCTGATCTGGAGCATTGGCCTCTCCCCATTGTCCCTGGGGATTGTCAGTCTCAGGCTCCTGATTTGCCATCGACCCCTCCCCTTTTAGTGCTGGGAGCAGCCAACCAAAACCCCCCCACTGAGTGTTAGTAAGGGGGCAACAGTCCCCTTACACAGGGACAGGGCCCAGTTTGGGCCTCACTGGGTGCCGGGAGAACCCCAGGGTTTCTCCTGCCAGCGCTGGCTCAGAGGACCCATGCGGTGGGATGAGCCGGGGGGTGGAGGGGGCACTGCCCGTACTGAGGTTCTGCAGCACCCGGTCCCTCTCCAGCTGGGTGTCGCGGATCTTGTTCTGCAGCAGGATTAGCTTCTCCTCGGACTGGTGCTTGAGGGTCTGTATGCGCCGCTGGCTGTTCTCCAGCTCCTCAATCAGCTTCTGCTCGATCTCGATCTCGCAGGTCAGGTCGGCCAGATCAGCCTGGAAATTCACCACTAGAGGTGGGGGGAGAGTCAGTCAGCCAGGCAGCCCCGGGGAGGTCAGGAGGAGAGAGCCAGGCAGCCCTGGGCCGGCCTGGAGAGGGGAGGGGCAGTGCCTGGCTCACGGGTCCCCTATGGACTCTGGCATTGCAGAGGAAAGGAGGCAGATGAGGCAGGACTCAGAGGGGATGGCATCTCGCTCCTGCGGTCTTAGCCTTGCCTGGGTACCTGAAGGCGAATGCGGGGGGCTGAGGAGGAAGGGACAGAGCTTGGCAGCCAGGCCTGTGCCACTGAGCACCAGCTGAGCCGGGGCACCTTAGCACCCTGACTGGCACCTCGTGCACCTCCAGCCAAGACCTGCCCAGCTCACCCTACAGGCCCACTGCAGCCGCCTACCGCCTCCCCAAAAGGGGCACAGCCCTGAGTCACTGCAGATATCCCCGGCCCCAGCCTAAGCACAGAACTGGGCGCCGTGCCCTCCGAGTTATCCTTCTCCTCTGCATCAGAGTCCGAGTCCACCAGGCTCTCCTCGCTGCCCGAATCCTCGTCCTCATCCTCACAGCCACTCTCCTCCCGCTCCTCCTCCTCCTGGGAAACAAGCGCAGGTTTAGGGCAGAGATCAGGAGCCTTCGGCCCCTCTCCTATCGTCGCAGGGGCTCAGGCCTCTCCCCATCCGCCACCCCCAGATGTGGGTGAATTAAAGCGATTGCCTCGGAAACCAGTGCCAGGCAGAGGCAGAAGAGAGGACATTTGACCCGGGGCCAGGGGCAGGGCTGATCCCTGCGTGCAAAGGGAGTGGGCCATGTCTGGGGAGCTCCCCCCACCATCCCCGCTGAGATGGCAGCTGAAAATGAAGGACCTGATGAGAACCTCCGGGACGGCTGGGGCAGAAGGGACACGGTTCACGGGACAAAGCCCAGCTGCATGGAAAGGCCTGTGGCTAGTTGCCCTGCCCCACCTGTTGCCAGGGTGTCAGATGACACAGGGCACTGCCAGGGGGCAGAGGGGACTGTCTTACCCGCCATCCTCGGCCATGCCCTGCCCCCACTCTCCACACCTAGGCGGGGCCAAACAGCAGCAGACTGGCTGCCCTATGGGGGGGTGGTCATGGACCCTGCCCATGCCCCCCAGATCCCCTGCGACTCCCACAGACAGGCTGGGCTTTGCCCCACTTCCCAGGGTGCGGCAGGACACAGCTGCCCCAAGCGCCGGCGAGGCACAGAGAAGGCCGCTGGCATTCTGGCTAGCAATCGGGCTCCCACCCCCCACTCCACGGGGGAAGCCTCCCTCACCTCCTCGTTCTCGTCCGTCTCCTCCCCGTTCTCCTGCTGCAGCTTTGGCCTCTTCTTAAAGGCCTCCTTCTCCGGGCTGCCAGGAAGAGACGGGATGAACCCCGGTGACAGGGGAGCCCTGGCACCCGGTCCCCTTAGACCATACATCCCCAACACCCTCCATCTCAGAGCCCTTCAGGAACCCAGCTTCACTGCCCTCCAGAGAGACGGGCCAGGCAGTGTTACCAGATGGGGAGACTGAGGCACAAGGAGGGGAAGGGACTCACCCAAGGTCATGTGGGACGTCAGAGGCAGAGCTGAGAAAAGAACCCAGGAGTCCTGATTCTCTGCTGTATGGCTTTGGCTTCCCAGGGATAGGGCAGGACAATGTCTGGACCAGCAGGGCTGATGGGGGCTGGAGGGTACCAGGGCTGGAAGCCAAGGGACAAGTGGGCATCCCAATAACTATGGTCCTGCCATAATAATGAAGAGCCAGGGGTGGGAGCACCCAGAACAGCCCCCCTCCCCGCTCTGTTCCCAGCAAGGAGTTGGCCATCGCCTCTTCCTCCGCTGCTTGGTCTCCTTCTTCAGCTGCTCCAGGTCCTGCTTGGCCCACCGGAGGACTTCGGTGGCCTCTGCCTCCATGGAGACCACTGGGCAGCTGAGCGCCCCCAGGCCTGGGCCTGGAGACGAGCCCAGGGAGTACGGGGGCCTGGAGGAGACCTGCGACAGACTCCGGTGGAGCAACTCGTTCATGGCTTCGCTCTCCAAGAGCTTTGTCCTGGGGATCGGAGGGGCTTTTGGTTACGGAGATCTGCTGCCCTGGGCAGATGTCCAAACACCCCAGGGGAAAAGACACCCCCTCAGCCCAACCTCTAAGGAGGGGTGACCGGGAGAGTGTGTGTCTGGAACCTAAACTGCCCTCGCTCAGCTCGGACAAAGGGGCTCAGGGCTCTGCTCCCAGGGAGGGGTGCTGCAGAAGGACATTGCAGGGAAGGAAATCTGGCTTGGCCACCACTAACCATCTGCATGCCTCTCGTGGGAGCAAAGAGTCACAGCAGATGCCACTTCATGGATTTAGTGCCTTCACTTAGATGGCAATGGAGCCCAGGCCACGTCACAAAGGCCCCAGGGCTTCCCACTAGGTCTGAACGCTAACGGGAGAGAAGCAACCCTATGGCCGACAGCCAGTTCTCAACAGCCACGGTGATACGCTGACATGGCAGCCTAAGGGTTAATCTTCAGCAGCGGCTGCGCTAGACATGGTGGGGCACCTCTGTTTTCTAGCATTACAGACAGGGGTCTGGATCCTCAGCGGGAGGGGCGTAAATCGGCATTGCTCCAGGGACCCCAGTGTGACAACGCTGATTTTACACCAGCTGAGAATCTGGCCCAGAACGAGCGAGGGGATTCCTGTCTCCAGGGTTGTCAGTTTCTCCAGCACTAAATCCACATATGAGCAGCACTAGCTATCAGACTGCATTTCAATGTACCCCTGGGAGGCATTTAAGTCTGGATCAGCCAAGGCTCCAGAGAAAGCTTGGGAGCACAAGGGCCGGACAGGACGCCCTACAGGATGGAGACATTTCCATCTCGAATGTGGGGCTTTTATTTATATTTCAGCAGCACCGAGAGAGACGGGATCAAGGCCCTGTTGTGCCAGGTGCTGCACACACCTGTGAGACGGGCGCTGCCCCAAAGCACCGACAATCTAAATGGTCGCATCAGACCAAAGGCAAGAGAGAGGGGAAGTGACTTGCCCGAGGTCATTGGCAGAGCTGCGATGCCAGCCTACTATTTGAACCCAGTGCCCGCGGCACCAGTCACCCAGCCGGGAGCGGCAGAGCCAGAGAGGGAATCTGGGCCTCCAGAGCCCCAGGTCAGCAGCCCCCCCGCTAGCCCGCACTGCCTCTTTGCAGGTCCTCTCAAGCTGCACGCGATATGTGGCCCCCCCAGACGGGCGGAAGGAGAGAACGTGACCCACGCCCACCTGAGCTGCTCGATCTCCCAGATGTAGTTCTGGATCAGGGCGCCGATGGCCTCGTTGCCGTCACCTGGAGGGACAGAATTAGGATCACAGACTAGATCAGAAACACCTAGCAGCTGGGCTGCCACTCAGCTGCCCTTGGACCTGAGCTCTGGGGTGGCTGTAATTTTCGTGGGACCGATCCGCATGCCCCACCTCGCATACACGTTCTCCGGACGTGCCCATCCTCACCTGCCTTGGCCAGTATGAAATTGGCCTCCTGGCTCATCAGGTGGGTGACCTGGCTGTTGATGGCATCAATGGCCTCCTGCTTGGCCTTCACCCTCATGCGCAAGGTGGCGTTCTCCTTCTGGAGCATGGCGTTCTCCTGGAATAAGTCACTGTAGCCCTCGGTGCCGTCCTCCCCGATCACACGCTTGCCCTGCGGGGAGAGGAGAAAGGGAGATGCAGAGAGGGCAAAGCCACAGCGTCGGTCAGCCCTGGCCAAACCCAGCCGGCCACGTGCTCAATGGCGCCGCACTGAGGAAGATGGGTAGGGTAACCCTACGTCCCGTTTCGGCTGGGACAAGTCCCTTTTTTAAGCCATGTCCTGGGCGTCCCGACTTTTTTTTTTGCAAAAGTTGGCATTTGTCTCCAAGGGCAAACGGGACAAACACCCAGTTTTGTCAAGAAAGTGGGTGCAGAGGAACGTGGGGGGGAGGCCGGGATCCAGCGGGGGGCAGGCAGGGCTCGGGTGAGCAGCGATGCTGGCCCCAGCCTTTGGGAAATAGTCGGCCTATCCCGTATGTGCTTTGCTGCTCGCCCCAGCCCTGCCTACCTTCTGCACAGGGAGGGAGGCTCGCGTGAGCGGCTCAGGCCAGCCCCACCTGGGGGGAGGGACTCAGGTGAGTGGCTCGAGGCAGCCCCGTGGGGGGGGGGAGAGGAGGAGGAGGGGCTCAGGCCAGCCCCACGGGGTGTTCTGTTTTCCCTTTGGGAAATATGGTCACCTTAAAGATGGGTCACAGCAAGAGGAGCAGGGAAAAGGCAGAGACTCAAAAAATGGCAGGCGTGCCCGTGGGAAGGCCATGCTCGGGAGACGGCAGAAACAGGGAGCAGCTGACATGCTGTAAGTGCCGTTTACTCAGGTAAGGTACTGATCTGAGCCCCATGATGGCAGGAACTGAGCACCTCCCAGTTTAATGCATTTACCATCATGCACCCCCAGGGGGCAGGGCAGTGCTCTGACCCCGGCTGGGCAGAGGGGGATTGAGGCCATGAGGCTAAGGGAGTTGCCCAAGGTCACACGGGGAGTTTGTGGCAGAGCAAGGACTTGACCACAGGGCTCCCAAGTCCCAGGCCAGTGCCATGACCACTGGGCCATCCTTCCTCTCGGGCTGGGGAGATACATGACTCAGCTCAATAGCAACCTCTGGCTGCCTAAGGGCTGGTGCTCCTGGGAAACCAGTCCAGCCAAGCTCAGCATGAAGCAGGATGTCGGATATGCCGCACAGGACAGGGATATAAAGCAGGAGGTGCCTTCCCAGCTCCGAAAGATACCCTGAAGCCTTCTCCCTGTTCAGACATGACATACGGCCCTTTAACAGCCTACCTCGCCATAGTCCCTTGCATCCTACCCACAAACTACAGCACCACTGAAACACAGCCATCTCTGCGGTGGAGCCCAGTGCCACAGCATACACTGCACCCAGGAGGGCATGGAGCTGGCCAAGGCCAGCAGAGGAGTAGCTGTACACACAGCATGGGGCCAGATCTGTGCAGGGGAGGCAGGAATACTTTCTCCATGCCATTTGAGGCTGTGTTGCTGCAGCTGGGATTTGAACCTGTGACAGCGAGGAGTCCAGGTCATACCCAGGCTTTGTACATGCAAGTAGGTCTCCCTCTAGCAGCCAGCCGCAGCAACCACAACAGCCTGCCACAAACTCAGTTAGTGGAGTTACTCCATTAGCTCAAGCGGCAGGGGCCGGCGTGGAAGGTCCTGGGTTCGATCCTCACTGGTGACCCGAGTGGGCCGTACACACACAAGGCTTCACCTGCTCAGCCGCCCCTTACCGCCTTGTACTCCATGAGCTCCATCTGGAGGCGGGCGATCTCGGCCCGCAGGGCGCTGATCTGCTGGCTGGTTTTGTCCTGGTTCACCACCACCTTGTTCTTGATGTTGCGAGCCCAGTTGGCGTACTTGAGCGTGTTTAAGATCTCCATGAAGTCCCGGTCAGAGGGGCTGATGCAGGCGATCATGATGGTTTGGCTAGGGAGGATGGAGAGCCAACGGGGTCAGCTGGAGCCGCCATCAAACAATGCAGCACCTGGGCCACGTCAGATCAGCCAATTCCAACGCTGGCACATGGGTGCCTATTGGCAGCTCCAGCCACAACCCCCTTTGGCCTTTATTTACTTTATAAACGGGGCGCTGGCCCCTTCCACCCTGGGCCGGCACAAGCTGGGAGTGTGGCTCAGGCAGCAGCCTGCTTTGCGCTGGCAAAGAGAACCCTGGGTGGCCTCCCCTGCTCATTACAAAGTGGTGTTCAGGGAGTCAGCTGCCAACAAAAACCGGAAGGGACTGAGTTTTCCCCCCATGCTGGGGAGGGCCCCTCCCTGTAGAAAACAAAGCTCAGGGTGATCAGAGCCACCTCTTCCCAGGGAGCGGGGGGGCTCTGGACCAATGCACTAGCAGCCAGTCAGTGCAGCTATACCAGCCAGCCAGTGTGCAGCCCCTCTCCTGCCTCCACGTTATTCCCGAGCCCCCAGACCCAGGAATCTACCCCTACTGGGGACAGTGCTGGGTAGCGCAGCTAGTAGTCCCATCCCTCACCACCAAGTCCACTGCGCGACCCCTAGTGGTGACCCATGTGTGACGTTATTGACATAAACTGGGACCGTATAGATCATTGTTGCAACCAAGGTCCTGTAGTGGCACCCAAATCTTGTATAAAGGGGGTCAAATGGGGTGTCTAGGACAAGGTTATGGTTTACTCATTATGATTATGCTGTCTATATGTGTGTATCAGTTTTGTAGTTGAAGTTATGAATATTGGCTCTATACTGTCTGTATGGCAAACTTATGCTATGCTTCTGGGTGACATCCCAGACAAGCTGAGATTAGCTCTGCCTAGCCTGCTTGATGGCCCATTAAGGACCATCAGCTATACAATGGACCCATTGAGAGAAGGCAGATACGCCTTGTAACTCCGCAAAGTATGCAGGGACTGGCCCATGTGACTCCAGACTCCATTTTGCTGTAATTTTCCACAGTAAGAACAAAGAGGTGTTCTTACACCTGGAAAAGACTATATAAGGTGGATGCCTCATCTCCATCTTGTCTTCAATCCTGCTTCATACCTCTGGAGGAATTTTGCTACAAGCTGAAGCTTTGAACAAAGGACTGAGGACCCATCCCAGCGGGGGATGTATTCCAGAGACTTGATTTGAACCTGCAGTTTATTCCATCGCTGCTGCAAGCCTGAACCAAGAACTTTGCCATTACTGTATGTAATTGATTCCATTTAACTAATTCTAACTCTCATCTCTATCTTTTTCCTTTTATGAATAAACCTTTAGATTTTAGATTCTAAAGGATTGGCAGCAGCGTGATTTGTGGGTAAGACCTGATTTGTATATTGACCTGGGTCTGGGGCTTGGTTCTTTGGGATCAGGAGAACCTTTTTCTTTTACTGGGGTATTGGTTTTCATAACCATTTGTCCCCATAACGAGTGGCACTGGTGGTAATACTGGGAAACTGGAGTGTCTAAGGAGATTGCTTGTGAGACTTGCGGTTAGCCAGTGGGGTGAGACCGAAGTCCTCCTAGTCTGGCTGGTTTGGTTTGCCTTAGAGGTGGAAAAAACCCCAGCCTTGGGCTGTAACTGCCCTATTTGAGCAATTTGTCCTGAGTTGGCACTCTCAGTTGGGTTCCGCCAGAACCGCATTGTCACACCATGATGGCTCAGTCTGGGAGCTAGTGAGCCAGGCAGGGTCTGTCTGTGTCCAGCAGCCCCTTTATATCCACTAAAAAGAAGAACAGGAGTACTTGTGGCACCTTAGAGACTAACAAATTTATTAGAGCATAAGCTTTCGTGGACTACAGCCCACTTCTTCGGATGCATACAGACTAACACGGCTGCTATTCTGAAACCTTTATATCCACTGCAGCCTGTCCCAGTCTCCTCCACCCGCTAAGAGCCTACCAGACCGCAGTTGATGGAGATGCCCTCCTTGGCTCTCTCGCCCGTAGCTCCCGTACGCTTCAGTCTCTCCGAGCCAGCCAGGTTGACGAAGTGGAACTTGGCGGTGAGGGTCTCGTACTCGCTGGTGGCCTGGGATCCCTCTGGAAGGCCGGTCACCTGGCAAGCAGACACGCTGCAGCGTCAGTGCCTCCCGCAGGGGAACAGGGCTTTATCCCTCTGCTATGATAGATCCCAACCCGCCCCCTCGCAGAGCATCCCGCTACGGCTCCATTGCCATGGCCGTCAGTCACCCAGCACTGTCCGTACGTCTGGGGACCCTGCTGTCCCCCTAGTTATCTGGGACTAGAGTCCGAGCAGGGTAATTATCCAGAGCCCAGCAAGTCAGGCCTGGCCCGCCGGGAGGGAGAGGGGGGTGTCGTCACTGACAGATTGACCTGCCCCGGTGGAGAAAGGGGCTAATTAGGGCTCCGAGCCGGGAGGTCCCCAAAGGCAGGGAAGCCAGAGCCAATTCTGCACCTTGCCCTGGATTAGCTTTGCAAGCAAGCCGTGTATTGCCAGCCCAGCTACTGCTCCCCTGCCGGGAGCGGGTGCAGCCTGGAAGGGGCGAGCACTGAGCAGAAGGCGGCGGAGGAGGAGAAATGGATTTAGTGCCGGTGGCTAGTCGGGGGAAGGGGCAAGAACAGCAGGGCAGGTGCATTGAGCCCATCCCAGTCACTACAGGGCAGGAGAACGGGTGGGCTCAGAGGGAGCCCCCTGAAGGCCCAGGTCCAGAGGGGCTATGTAGTGGCTCCTCCTTGGCAGAGTAGCGTAGAATGGACAGGCTTCACCCCATCTACGATATTAACAGGCCCCTCTTTACCCTAATATGCAAGCACCTAACAATCTACCGTATTTATCCTCATGCCTCATTGTACAGATGGGGAACGGAGGCCAGAGAGACCAAGGGACGTGCCCAAAGTTACCCTGGGCGTGCATGGCAGAGCAGGGAGGAAAAACCCAGGTCTCCGAAATCCCACCGTAGGGCTGATCCAGGCTGTGACCCTACACGAGGGATAGGTAAAGTGACCCGGCTGTCCCCCTTCCCCAGCCACCACCTGCAGATGGGATCCTGCCCTGGGGTGGTGGGCATGCCTGGCCTCCCATTCCTTCGCCCGGCTGGCTGACAGTTCTATGAGTGGCACAGGCTGGGACCTGCCCATTTGCGTAAGTGACGAGAATCCAGCGAATCATGAACAGGGTGGGTGGTGCGCTGAAGTCCCAGAAGAAAGCTGGGCTGGGGCCTCACTGCTTGTGGTGCTAGACAGGCTGCAGATCTCAACCTGGGCCTCTCGCCCACCCGGCCTTCGCCAGAGGTGCTGTGAGGCCATGTTCCGATCACAGGGTCTGGGCCCTGGCCCAGGACACAGAGTGGAGCAGTGAGTTCACCAATGCCACATGCCAAGTCAGGGGCAGAACCAGGGGTAGAAGCCAGGAGTCCTGGCAACTGGCTGGCATTAGGCCCGTACGCAGTTCATTGCAAGGATCCCAGCTCAGGGGCTAGCGGGAAAGCACTGCAGAGCGGCTCTGAAGATAAGGCTAATCCGTTCCACTGTCCCTGGAAGTTAGCTCCAGAGCAGTAAAGCCTCCCCTCTAATGAACCTGCCCAGAGAGGTCCCAGCACACGGGGAAGAGCACAGCAGTAACAGCAGCCCAGGTAATTACCTTGCATGCTGGCAGCCTCGGGAGCTTTAACGGACCCCCGCTATCACCCCCCAACGAGAGCACCTTTTATTCCAGCCGTGCATACCACGGCGCCGAGATGCAGCCACCTCTGGGGTGGAGGGCAGCTATCAGCACACCCCACTGGGGGAGAGGAGACATTGGGGCAAACCAGTTCCCACAGGACTGCGCTGCCTTGCTGGGTTTGCAGGGAGCGTGGGTGTTCAGCGTGGAGACGACAGGCGCTATAGGCCAGCTGAGCCGGTCCCTGCATGCGTAGTGATGTACTGGCAAAACAGCCAAGCAGGCAGCTAAAGAAGGCCTTATCTATCCTGGCCATCTCCTGCTGGCTGGCTGGCTGCAGCTGCACAGGAGCCGGCAGTATGGCCTAGTGGCTAGAGCACGGGCCTAGGACTCCAGAGACCTGGGTTCTGGTCTGTTCCCAGCTCTGCCACTGGCCTGCTGGGTGAGTGACTCCCCCTCTCAGTGCCTCAGTTTGCCCATCTGTAAAATGGGATCATGATACTGATCTTCCTTTGTAAAGCACCTTGCGCTCTCCTGAGGCAAAGCGCTAGATACCAGCTGGGTCTCGATGATGCGACAGCAAAGCCTGAGCTCTGCTTACACTAGGGCCTTCGCGGTCACTGTGATTCTGCGGATCGCCTGGAGCGAGCAAGGCTGGGCACAGCCTGCCGGGGGAATACGAACAGGCGACTCTGAAATAGACCAGAGGGGTTTGTCTGGAGGAAACTCCTGCCTCATGCTGGGACTGGAGGCTCCAGAAGCCCAGACATCTAAGTTTCTGAAACTATTTAACAGGCAAAAATATCCTGACCGGAAAACAGACAGGACACAATAAACTCAGCAGGCAGCCCGCAGCTCCAGCATTGCCAGTGTCATTAACCCTTGCAGTGCTGGAGTCTCTGCTGTCGCCCCAGCAGTCTCTGGGCTTTGTCAAAGCTTCTCTATAGCCGAGAAGCTAGCATCTGCCAGCCCGGCCTTCAGACTGGACGGCTTCTGGTGCTGAACCTACAGAGCTGCAGCAAGGCCAAGGAGAAGGGTTTTCAGATGTAGCTCCTCTTAGCCTAGGTGGGATGGTTCAGTCCACGTAAAGGGTCCACCAGGCACCCCGGGGCAGCCACGGCGATGGCCAAGTTTGCACAAACTCTCCACATGCCAGTGCAGTGGGGCCAGATCCTCAGACATAGCTTCATTGAAGTCACTGGAGTTACCCAAGCCCATAAACTCTAACAGGGCGTTCCCAAAGGGGGTGTTGCTGGGAGGAAAGGGATCGAGCAAAGGGAAACATAGGCTGAATAGCAGGCGGTTTCGACAACAGCAAGATCTCCTTTGGTGACTTACGCGGTGGGAGTCCCGGCACCCTGTGGCATTCACAAGCAGGACTGGCTGGCTCTGGGGAAGATGTTATAGGAGGGGGAGACGGGATCTCACAGGGTTCACTGCAGCACTTGTGTCTGATCCTATAGCTCACGCCCGGGGCTGGGCAGTCACACAACACTGCTGGCGGAGGGGCACTCCCCGCTGTACTGAACGAGAAGCAGGGTTAACCACCACTCAGAATAGCCTCGCCCCGACAAAGGGATTTCAAAGGAGGTGCCAATGAGCAGGAAGTCCTCCCGTGTCCTGCTTCCGTGCCAGCTCACAGGCACTCAGGGAAGAGCCAAAGCCCTGCCAAGGCTAGAGATCCTTGGGAACACGATCACGCTTCCGGCTGCTTCAGATCTGGGGCAGAAGAGATGAGGAGGGCGTCATGGAAGCCGGGAAGGTTTCCTATTGGGGTAACTTACCCAGCCAGGTATAGGGATCTGAAGTCATACAGGTCTCAACTCTTTGCCCAGATGGAGAAAATGGAGCTCAGAGACTTTCCAGGGGGAACTCTGTGCTCTAGTGGTTTGGGCCTGATCATCTGGAGATGTGCAATCCACTTCTGGTTCGGACCCAGGCTTGCCTGATCTTTGGCCAGTCACTATCTGTACCTCCATTGTAAAATGGACCATTGGTATTTATCTAATTCATCAAGGTGTTGTGAAGCCCAAGAAAATACTCCTCTGAAGGGATAGATATACAAGGATCATTGAGGGCACTGTGTCAGCAGTGGGATTAGACTCAGGACCTCCCTGCTCCCAGTCTTTCAGTCCTTTCTAGGCTATATAGCCTTACGGCAGATGCTTTCTCCTCTACACTTTTCCAACAGGGGAGGCATTTCTATGTTGAAGTGGGACTAGTTTTCAGATCACTTGAGATTTTACACATTCTAAAAAAAGAACAGGAGTACATGTGTCACTTTAGAGACTAACAAATTTATTAGAGCATAAGCTTTCGTGGGCTACAGCCCACTTCTTCGGATGCATATAGAGTGGAATATATTCTAAAAAAAAGCTCGTTTCAGGATTCCATGAAATTACGCAAAAGTGATTTGCCAAATAGTGTCACAGTGGTTTTCCGTGATTTCACAAAAATCCCTCTCACCCAGCTCTAGTCACTAAACACAAGGATGGCATAGTCTGGATCGATTATACCACAGCACACGTTTCTCTATCAACATGATCTGAAAGTAAAATGCAAAGCCAACCCTTTGAAAAGCTCCTGGCTTTTCCACATGCGTTTGGGGCATTACCAAAATAGAAACTTTGTCAGAACTGTGGGGCTTGCTATATACAGCCTTCCTGCATTCGCCCAGATAAGTCATTCTAAACCCATTCCAGTCCTGAACTGCTGATGGAAGCTGCATTTGGTTTTTTCACATTCCACCCCAGAACTAGCTGCATGTGGGTAAGAGCTGAAGCAATCACAAAGTACACAGTCTGCAAGGCATGATGGGATCGTTCTAGATGAAAGGTGCAATAAGAAAGGTTTGGATAATGATAGGAACATGCTAAAAGCAGGCTCTGGAGACTGAGAAACAGGGCAAAGAGGTGGGAAGGGCCAGTACGTTACTTTCAAGGTGATGAGAAAGCCTGAAGCAATAGATGGGGTGGAAGGTGCTTGAAAATTCCTGCTCAGCTGGGGAAGGCTGGAAAAACCTACATCCTTTGTACAGCAACTGGACTTTGGCCCAAATCTGGATGCAGACATGTGGATGCAGAGTACACGGACTGCAGTGGAGCCAGCCCTCCAGCTCCCAGACACAGAAGGGGCACAGATAACCAGCACCACTGCCTCCCAGAGAAGCCAGAACATAAACAGTCAGCACCATTTTATGTAGGGCCCACAGCACGTGCCCCCCTGAAGCAGTGCATGAGTACGGTTACCATACGTCCTCTTTTTCCCGGACATGTCCGGCTTTTCGGCACTCAAACCCCCATCCGGGGGGAATTGCCAAAAAGCAGAACATGTCCGGGAAAATGGCGGCTCTGTTTAAGAGCCCGGCTGCCTGAACGCTACCGGCTTCGGGCAGCCCGGTGCCTGGAGACCCTGCGCCGCCGGAGCCCGGGAGGGGAAGTGCCCGGCTGGGGGCACAGGGTCTGGAGGCACGGGGCTGCCCGAAGCCGGTAGCGCTCGGGCAGCCCGGCTCTTAAACAGAGCCTCCAGCGGCTGGGGCTCTGTGTAACTGACCCAGTGTCAGTTACACAGAGCTGCAGCCGCTGGAGGCTGTTTAAGAGCCAGGCTGCCCGAGAGCTACCGGCTTCGGACAGCCCCGTGCCTCCAGACCCTGCGCCGCTGGAGCCCGGGAGGGGAAGTGCCCGGCTGGGGGCGCAGGGTCTGGAGGCAGGGGGGCTGCCCGAAGCCGGTAGCGCTCGGGCAGCCCGGCTCTTAAACAGAGCCGCAGCGGCTGGAGCCTCCAGCCCCCGGGGCTCTGTGTAACTGACACAGTGTCAGTTACACAGAGCCCCAGCCGCTGGAGGCTCTGTTTAAGAACCGGGCTGCCCGAGAGCTACTGGCTTCGGGCAGCCCCCTTGCCTCCGGACCCTGCGCCCCCAGCCGGGCACTTCCCCTCCCGGGCTCCGGCGGTGCAGGGTCCGGAGGCACGGGGCTGCCCGAAGCTGGTAGCGCTGGGGCAGCCCGGCTCTTAAACAGAGCCTAAGAGGAGCAGAGCCTCCAGCTGCGGGGGCTCTGCTCCTCTTCGGCTCTGTGTAACTTATACAGTGTAAGTTACGCAGAGCCGCCGGATCCCCGGAGGGGAAGTGCCTGGCTGGGTGCACAGGGTCTGGAGGCATAGGGGTTGCCCAAAGCCCGAGCGCTACCGGCTTCACGGTTTGCTGGGCAGCCTCCAGACCCTGCGCCCCCGGCTGGGTGCTTCCCCTCCCGGGCTCCAGCTGCGCTGGGGAAGCACCGGCTGGGGGCGCAGGGTCTGGGGGCTGCCCGGGAAACCATGGAGCTGGTAGCACTGGGGCAGCCCTTTCCCCCTGGCTGGGAGTGGGAGGGAGGAGGGGGCGGAGTTAGGGTGGGGAAGGGGCGGAGTTGGGGCGGGGCTAGGGGTGGGGAAATGGGCGTGGTCATGGACCGTGGAGGGTCCTCTTTTTTTATTTATGAGATATGGTAACCCTATGCATGAGTAGCTGTGGCTTGCGGTCGCTGGGACACACACCCCCACCCATACCCTGTTCCGGGGTGCGGGAATGGCAGCTCCTCGTGTTCCGGGGCCCCAGCTTGCTCCCCCCTCGCTCACACCCACCTCCAGGGGCGCTGACTTTAAACTCTGGCACGGCTGTGCCACGCTCCTGCGCTGCCCGCTTGCGCTGCTCGATGCCGCTGAAGAGGTGGGAGATGGCCCGCGGGATGATCCCGTGCTCCTCCTCCGAGATGTTTGTGTCAAAGCCGGTGCCCATGGTGTATGTCTTCCCAGCGCCGGTCTGAAAGGGCACAGGACGGGCACTTAGCCCCAGGGCGCATCAGCCTAAGAGCAGCCCCCTGCAGCTCCAGCCCTGGGCTGCCAAACCCAACCTGCCCCCACCCCTCCCTGACTATTCCCCAACAGCTCTGTTGATGCCCCAAAATCCCAACCCACAGCCCCCCCTATATTCCAGCCCTGGGCCTCTGCCCCTGCACCCCACCAATGAGCCTCAACTCCGACCTGCAGACCCAGCCAAGCACCTTCCCGCATGGCTTTGCTGGTGCAGCCAGATAGCCCACAACTACTAACAGCTGAGCCTGGCTTCAGTGCAACAGCCCAGGTTTACCACCGAGACACAGGATGGGGACAGCCGGTACCTGGCCATATGCCAGCACAGTGGCATTGTAGCCTTCAAAGCAGCCCTCGATGAGTTTGCTGATGCAGGTGGTGTAGATCCGCTCCTGCCACGTGTCCAGGTCGAACACAAAGTCATAGGTGAACGCCTTGTCCTTTCCCAGCAGCACCTGGGGCTCCCCAGGCGTCACTGAAGTGCAGATGTGGCATCCCTCAATCTTCTCCTTTAACAGCTGGGGACGGATCCTGCCAGCGGGAGAAGACAGACAACTGAGGACACAACAATCTTACTTCTCCCAGAGCACCCTGCATCCCTGCAGCAAGGGGGACCACCTTGCCCACCAGTGAAATGCAGCCACCTCTGGGCTGCAACCTGGCAGCAACTGCTTAACTACACAAAGTAACCGTCATAGGAGCCCAAGTTATGGATCATGACCCCCTGGGACCAGGCGCTGTACAAACACAGAACAAGAAGAGGGTCCCTGCCCCAAAGAGCTGATGATCAATTGTGAGACAAGAGACCACAGGCGGCTGCTGACAGACGATGAGCACAAGGAAACAGAAGCCCTGCCCAAGGCTAACAGAAGTCTTAGAAGCACCTTTCCTATTTATTAATGGCTCCCTGGCCTAGTCAGACGCCTTTCTCCCTCCTCCTCCTCACATTCTGCTAGAAAGAGCAAGACCCATGTTTTCAGCACTAGCCTCTGATTCTGGAGGCTTCTCTTTCTGGGGAGCCCATTTTGAGACAATTGGGGCCCAATTCCCAGAGGTACTGACTGTCCCGCAGCTCCCACTGACGTCAGCTGGATTTCCTTGTGCTCAAACCTTCTGGAAAAAAAAATAATCAAGGCCCACTGTGTCTCAGGCTGGGCCCCCCAGAAGCAGAGGCACCCCAAATCCGTGGCTGCTATTGCAAGTTTGTGTTGACCAGCTCCCATTTTCATTTGCACAATAAGTGGGTCAGGTCAGAAGATGCTGGATGCTCCCTAAAGACTGTTCCCAGGGCAACTTGGGCCCTCGGGTGGATTATTTCTCCTTCCAGAGCTCTCTCCCACTCCTTTACTGCTTGCAACCCCTCACCCCATTAGAGACGTAGGGGTTCCAGCTGCTAATTTATGGCAGTGGGTGCATCCGAGAGTCCTAACTGCAATGCGGGTTTGGATGACCTGGGCACGTACAAACTACTAGGACAGGTGACACCTGGTTTAGACATGCAGCTCCTCAATCTGCAAGGCATAGGTACGTAGCCCCCACATCTGCGCACAGCCCCAGACTGCACACCCAATTCAGGGATCTAGAAGAATGCATGCTCACTCATTTAAAATGTTCCTTATAAATTCCTAGAGGGACCATTCTGATCAGACAGTCTCATCTCCGGCATAACACAGACTTTCCCCAGTAACTTCGGAATCAATCCCATGACATGTGGGTGAGCTAAAGCAGATGTATTGGAGATGCACATTCTTGATTTCAAAGTTTCAAGGGATGGAGTATTCACCACAGCCCTGGGTAAGTGGTTCTGGTGTCTGCTTACCCTCACTGTTCAAATAAAACACAAACCTGTGCTTTATGTCCAGCCTGAATTCATCTGATGTCAGCTCCCAGCCTGAATAACTCATTGTTCCTTTGTCAGATAGACTACTGCAGTGCACATGTTCAATCCACATCATTAAAAGCTCCCTTGACGCAGTTTCCTATCGTACAAATTCGAGGCTTAAACATTTTTGCCCAAAAAGAATCATTAAAAATAAACCCCGGGGTAATCCGAATATTGCTAATCAAAACAGACAAGGGAAAGAGACAATACAAACCCCACATGAGCGAGACCGGGGAAGCCAGAGATGAAAATCAACCCAATCTGAGCCAGGAAGGGAAGAGCTCTGCTAAGGGTCTTTTCAGTACTCACTCTCAAGTTCTTGATTACCTTCTAAATCACAGCGCTGAAGGCCAGAAGAGACCATGAGCCAGTCTGACCTCTGTAGCTCACAGGCCATCAGCGCCACCCCAGCATCCGCACAACCCAAATCAGATCAATTAGTCGTAATTTCACACACACACCTAAAATTCTGCTGTTACACGGGAATCAACAAAGAGAAATGTACTGCTAACAAAATGACCTGCAGCTTTGCTTGGCAAAACAGCTGCTTTTGCTGAGATTTTAAAGTCTCCTATTTTCAGGGGATCGGCCTGGCAGCTCTGAAGCTGGCTTGCCTGGGAAGAATCAGGGAGAAAAAACATGACACCAAATACCCTGATAAAAACTCTTTTTGGAGACTTGTTGACAAAACTTCCCTCATTGGCTGTTTTATAAATACTTATATTAATTCCTTTAAAGCCATGGAAGCCAGTAGAATGGACCACATGATTAATACCACCACCCTCTCACTAAGTGGGGCTTATCAAATAGTGTCCGATATTATCCTCAGCTACTGTTTAATGTACTTTAGCCATAGGTGAAGCAAATCCTGCATGGCCACTCTGTGCCTCAGTTTCCCCATCTGTAAAGCAGGGATAATGATATCAAATACCTTTGTAAAGCTCTTTGAAATCTCTGGATGAAAGACACTGTGTAAGCGCTAGGTGTTATAGACTCAGGCTGGGTCTACACTACCCGTTGAATTGGCAGGTAGAAATCGACCTCTCGGGGATCGATTTATCACATCCCGTTGGGACGCGACAATCGATCCCCGAATCGACGCTCTTACTCCACCAGCGGAGGTGGGAGTAAGCGCCGTCGACGGGAAGCCGCAGAGGTCGATTTTGCCGCCGTCCTTACAGCGGGGTAAGTCGGCTGCGATACGTCGAATTCAGCTACGCTATTCGCGTAGCTGAATTTGCGTATCTTAAATCGACCCCCCGCCGTACTGAAGATGTAGCCTCAGACTTTAAGGCCAGAAGGGGCCATCTTGATCATCTCACCTGGCCTCCCGCACATCACAGGCCGCAAAACCCCACCCACTCCTGTAATAGACCCTAACCACTGGCTGAGTTACTGAAGTCCTCAAATCATGGTTTAAAGACTTCAAGTCAGAGAATCCACTATTTACACTAGTTTAAACCTGCAAGTGCCCCAGGCTCCAGAGGAAGGCAAAAACCTCCCAGGGTCTCTGCCAGTCTGACCCGGGGAAAATTCCCTCTAGACCCAAATCTGGTGACCAGGTAGACCCTGAGCATGTGGGCAAGACCCACGAGCCAGACACCTGGGAAAGAATCCTCTGTGGATAGTTTGTGTATCACTGAAGGATGGGAAAGGGTATCAGATTATGCCAGCACAAGAGTCTCACTAAGTGGGGGCTTTTCTCCAGGGTTCCCAGGCTGGCACTTTGTTTAAAGCCTACAAACAGCAGAAGGCTCAACTGGGCCCTTTGGGCCAGAATTTCCAGACAGAGCTCAGTGACCACAGCAAGGTTCAGATTTTCAGAAGGCTCAGCACTGGGGCCGCTCGGGTTCCTTCTCCCCTGTCCCCTTGGACCAAAAACAAACAAACAAAAAAAGGCTTTTTGACAAAAACGATGGGGGTGGAGGGGCTGTGTGTGTGTGTGTGTGTGTGTGTGTGTGTGTGTGTGTGTGTGTGTGTGTGTGTGTGTGTGTGTGAGAAACATTTTTGGTCAACATTTTCATTGTTTCTTGGGGGGTGCGTGGGGGGAGAGTAGTAAAATGTTTTCAAATATTTCTTGCAAAAAGAATGGGTAGCTTTCAACCAGCACCCAACATGCACAACTTGCGTGAAAGCCTGGTTGTAAGTGTCACCATGGGAGCAGCAGGAATAGCTAGCCCCAGCTGTGGCTGCCGAGCTCTTCTGAATGTTCTGGCCGACTGCAACTTTGCATTGACAGCTGCACTCCCCTGAGATCTCTCCCGAGTCACAAGAAGCTACTGTTAAATGCTTTGGCTTTCACCCTAATGCCCAGTAGCACCCTGCTCTTCCCCTCCCCTGCCCTGCTTCCCTATGCCACCCCGTACAGCTGGCACCATGCCTGCTGTTCACTGCTCTGCTTCTGTGCTAAGGGAGGCAGACGGGACCCACAGTGTTGCAGGGCTCAAGCTTAAACCAATGAGCAGAGCCAGAGGGTCTGAGCTAGGCAAGGTATTCCTGGCTGAGTCCTCAGACCTGATCCCACCATACCCGTAGGGTGACCAGACAGCAAATGTGAAAAATCAGGACGGGGGTGGGGTGGGGGTGTAATAGGAGCCTATATAAGAAAAAGACCCAAAAATCAGGACTGTCCCTATAAAATCGGGACATCTGGTCACCCTAGATACCAACCACTCAGAATCCTGCCTCAGGCCAATGCCTGGTGTCAGCTAACACTGAAGTTCTGGGAGTGCCTAGAGGTACAAGTCAGGATAGAGGCCCTATATTGACTGCAGCGTTGCCACCTTTCTAATGGCTGGTAACCGGACCCCCGAGGCCCCGCCCCCTTCTCCGCCTCTTCCCCAGATTAAAAAACAAAAAACCGCCAGGGCTTGTCAAATGGCACCCAGACACAGAAGCCAAAAACCGGACGGGTGACAACCTTACAGTGGCAGGTGCTGTACAACTTCACCAGGCAAATGCACTTAGCACAGCACCCCATACCAGAGATCTTTTAAACCAAGGGGACCTGAAGGGTGGTGTAAAATGAAGAGGCAGGGGATGTGTTCAGTGTGACAGGGAAGGATGGGGCAAGGGCATGAGAGCTAGGAGCACTGGGATAAAACTGAGCAAAGAAAATCGAGACTGAACATCAGAAAATGCAGAACAAAAGTCATGAAGAATATAAGAAGAGAATAATCCTTTATTACCCAGCACAAAGTTAGCAATGAGTTCCACAGGCTATCACATAGCCCAGATGCCCAGAGTTTAGTTGGACTCAAAAGAGGGCTGGATATTTACAAAGATAGTGATAATTTGAGAAGGTTCTTTTAAAAAAAAATTATAAATCCTCATGCTTCAGGGCATGAGCCAACGATGAGGGTCAGGAAGAAACTTGCCTGATCATGTGTCTAACGGTTACAGTATTACAGCACTAATCAGGCCAGACAGATGGTGCCATTCTCGTCAGTTACTGTCATGCCTCAGGTGGGTAGGATAAGGCCCGGCAGATCTATGTTCACAGAAGATTAAAATAAAGCCAGGGACAAGACAAGACCCTTACAAATCAACACTGAGGCTTGTAATCCCACTGACCCATCATGTGACCTTGCCTCAACCTCGCTATGCCTCAGTTTCCCCACCCGCTCAATGGGGCTAATCACACTGACCAGCCTCACACAGAGCCAGGAAATTGGATCCAGCAGTGTTTGCAAAGCACACTGAGACCCCAGGCCAGGAAAGTGTTCGTAATGAAAGCAGCGAAGTTGCACCAGAGGTGAATTTGGCCCATTGAGGTCAGAGTGGCGTGAGGCCTCCCTGCGGCTCCCTCTTGGTTATTAAAGCTGTGCTGAGGAGTGGCGGGATGCTACGGACGTTGGAGAGATCCCGTCAGAATCCATGCAGCCCAAACAGCAAAGTGGGGCGGGGACTTCGCTCCCAACCCCACAGGAGTCAGAGCCAAGACTTCCAGTAACTGCAGGGGCTGCTCCAAAATGCATCAAGCATCACACTTGTCCGCCTAGATGCCTAAGCCTCTTTGGCAGTTAGGGAGTTACCCAGTGGTCACAAAGTGGCACCTAAAACAGACCAGGGCTTCACAGGCAGGGAAATCATCCATCGGGCCAGAGGGGAGGCAGCCTCCTGCAGGCACTGCCCAGAAAGGATCGGACCCGAGCCCCATCTGCACTGGTGCTGAGAACGGTTTTACTGCCAGTTGCACCTTCTACACCGGAACACAGGACGGGGCTTGTTCCAGCCACACGAGCCGCTTCCAGTCTCTATTTCAGGGGCACAACAGCTGTCAGCCACTTTTCTAGGGTAGAAGGGGCTTGAAAGATCCTAGAGCCCTATTAGGAGTGGGGTGTGAGACCAGCCCTGGCTCAGCACCTGCTCCCTCCTGCTGATGGCCCCACAGGAGACATGACACCAACAGCATCCAGGAGGCACTGGCAATGCATTCTGGGAGTACAGCAACTCTTGGGGCTGGGTGCAGTCAAACTGGCCGACAAGCCCATAGACAGACCTGTTCACCGTGGGATCACCGGTGCCGGGGGTTCAGGGAGGGGGAGAGGGAAAGGAGATGGACACAAAGGACCGCACAGCATTCACTGTTAGCAAACAGCCCTGCACGACACTCCAGCTGGAGCCTTCCTGACCCTCCGGAGGGAAGAGGTGGGGGTGTGACAGATGCCACAGCTGGGTGCAAGAGGGGTTGGGGGAAGAGGAGAGGACAAGAGTCCCCCGCCCCACTAAGGCACATCCAGTTGGCTGAACTGTTTGGAGGTGCAGGTGGTGGGAAGGCAGCAAATAGATCTGGTCCAAGCAAGGACCATTGGAGCACCAGGGCTGACTGACATGGCCGGACGGAGCTGCAGATCCTTCCTGCAGGGCTGGTCTATTTGCAAACCTAGGCTTGGGCCAGCTGAGAGAGCCAGGAACACACAAGGCAGAGAGCTGCAGGCTGACAGACACACTGGTAGAGACAGAGACATGGGCAGGGCGAGAGATCGTGCCCTTTCCAACTGGGAGCTCTCGCTGGGCCAATGACTGACAGACAGCCCCCAGAGCCAGGAGGCTGCTGCCTCGCAAAGTGGCACTGTGTGCCAGGGAGCCCCTATCCTGCATCTGGGCTGCGCCGGAGCCAGACTAGACAAGGAAAGAGAGACACACAGAGCAGTTTATAAAGCAAGAGAGGCGGCACAGGGGGCTCCCCGACTGGGAGCCTGTCTTTTCTTTCTTTGCTGGCAGGATGTGAAAGCAGCTGTCACCATGGCAAGATTGTCATGGCAACCAAGCATCTGCCGGGAGAGGAGGAGGGAGCGGGACACTGAACCCGAAAGGGTGAAAAGCTTTGACTGACACTGACGCACACACACTTATAAAAATCTCCGGTCAATTTCTTCAGTGGCCCGGAGACGCACAATGGCCGGCTTGTACAGTTCCGTCACCATAAGCCAACATTTACAGAGGGGGAACCAATTGGGCTGGCGTCCAAAGTCTTGAATGGGCACTGGCCTAAGAGCGAGTGCACAGTCCCCACGCCAGCAGCGAGCGATTCAGGGAGCCTTCCCCCGCCTCGCTTCCTCCTAGTAAGAGGCCTCAGCGACCCACTGCAGAGAAATAGCTAGTCCAGAAAGATACTACGATTCTGCAGAACCGCATCAGACGGGTCCCAGGCTCCATGGGATAGTCTGGAAGATCAGGGGTTCATTCCCCAAATGTTCTGTATGGCACCCAGCCCTCCAGGTGTCAATCAATAACCCAACTGCACCATGGACCAGACAGGGAGGGAAACCAGCATTTTAAAAAGGGTATGTCCCCTTGTCCCGCCGTACACAGCTCATCAGCAGCCACTAAGAAACGTTTGATTTGATACGAGTCTTTTGAAGCTGTGTTCGTGCACAGCATCATTGCAGATGAAGTCTGCGCAACTCAGACCCTAGGACTTGGGTCCCCTGAAGCTCAGGGCACAAACCCAGATGATCTGCTGAAGTTCTAGAAAGGGTGCTGTCCAGTCACCTCTCCAGTCACCTTTCCCCTTCCATTGCTAAATTCTCTCTATGGGAATATTTCACATCTATCAGACTCCGTTCTGCCCACAGCACTTTGCCAATTAACACTTGAACAGCCCAGCACAGACCTGGCCTAGGCTTTCAAGAGATCTCAGCTCCCAACAGTCCCCACCACCCACTGGGAGCTGAGCAGTTTTGAAAATCTGGCACTAAATTAAATCTCCACTGCCTCCTCCTCCTCCCTCTCCCCCACCCCCAGCATGGTAAGTGTACAGCAACATGGAAATGGAGCCACTTCTGGGGCAGAGGCACCATTAGACTGCATGCAGCATGAACGGGGGAAGAGAAAAAACACAACCTTGGACACTTGGGCAAACCCTCTGCTCTTATGAGAAGAGTCCCACCAGGCAGGTGACATGGGGGGGTGTCAAGGCTGTTTCCCCACTCTGGCATGTCAAATGCAGAAGGTGGGGGCCCGCAAGGATTCTAAAAAGGAATACTGGCCACTCCAGGCTTGTATTAAACTCCCAAGGTCACAGCTTTTCTCTAACCTTGGACGGGTAGATGCTGCCACCATCCAAGTGCAACCCCCCACTTCTGGAACCCAGGGAGGCGCACTTGGAAATTCCTTCCTGTGGGGTACCCTCAAGCCCTGTCACTCCCCTCCAGGGAAGAGCTGAGAAAGAAAACAAAGGAAATCAGCTGTTTCCACCAGCTAATTAAACAACATGTGCACAAACCTCTTAGGACACAATAATCCAATTCTATTCTTAAAAAAGGTACATTTTATTACAAACAAACAAGAAAGAAAATACATTTGGAACTTTGTTGTTTAGGCTAGCAAAAAGCCTATTACAAGGATTAAGCATCAAGATAGCTCTCCTAAGGTCCAGATTAAAGGTTACAAGCAAAAGAAAAGCACCTGGAGTTAGCACAGAGCTGTCCACAAGCCATAAAGAAATAAAAAGTGATAAACCTGATTGCATCTTCCTAGACATTTCCTGATCCACTGACTTATCTGGGGTTTCAAATAAGTAAGTTTCTAGGTATGATCTAGTGATTTCCATACCTGGCCCACAGCTTTTTACAGCATAGCTCCAGCCCTGTCTCTGCTCTGTCCCCTCTCTCTGGAGAACAGAGACAGACAAGGGGAAAGTTTTCCCCAATTTTAAAAAGTTCTAGCCCTCCCATTGGCTCTTTTGGTCAGATGCCCACACCCTTCCTTTTACCTATGCAGGGAGACTTTTTCACCCTTTACAGGTAAAGCAAGTAGAGAACAACTACTATGAGGGATTTTATAACTAAGTGGCTGGGTGTTCACAAAAGGGAGCTCCCCCCGCCCCATTTATCACAGGGGGAAGAATTATTTATTACCCACGCAAAGCAGACAGTTTTTAAGATCTCACCCCAAAACCCTCCGAGACACCCACCGAGCTGTGCCCACTAGTAGCATTAGAGTTTGCCATGCTGTCTGGTCACACGTCCACACGGGGGCTTGGTAACCTGTAGCTCAAGCAAGGGCCTGCTAATGCTGTTTGCACAGTTGCCCAGAGCAGCTGTGTATGGATGTGGCTGTAGAGGTCCAAGGGTCACCCTGCACTGGACAGCTGGGCAGGCAGAGTGACAGAATCATTAAATAAAAACAATGCAAGCTCTCGGGGCTGCAATGCACCTGACCAGGGAACTCTCCCCTTAGCGGCTCAAGACACACACACACTAGGGAGTTTTCACACAAAAACACCCGATTGATGAACAATTAATGGTCTGGAAGCAAGAAAACGTCTCTGTTCAACGCAAGTCAGTATCCAGGCCAAAGATTACCTCGAAAGACAGAAGATTCGGACGTAAGATGGGGGAGGGAGGGGAGATCCCCTACATGGTGGAGCAGGAAGCCATACACGTTCAGGCCCAGTGCCCCAAGCTCAAGGACAGACTGAGCAGACCGAACCCGCACCGGGTTAACTTGGTAGAGGCCCAGATGGATGAGGGGCAGGCTTCTCACGCAAGAGGGTCTGGCAGCTTATCAACTGCTCAAGAGAGAGAAGGGCCCCAGGCCAGCTTCTCTGGGGGGCCAGATGCTCCGGATTCAAAGTTCTCCGTTTACAGGGTTGGCACGGGGCTGTCCCTGTGGAGCGAGTGCCTTGTTCCCCTGGAGGTGGATGGGAAGAAAGTTTATGGATACTGGGACACGGGTGCAGAGGTGACACTGGCCTGGCCCGAGGTGGTGGCCCCAGATCGGGTGGTGCCCAACACCTTCCTGACCCTGACCGGGGTGGGCGGGACCCCATTCAAGGTTCCCGTAGCGAGGGTACACCTGAAATGGGGGGCCAAGGAGGGCCCCAAGGACGTGGGAGTGCACCACCATTTGCCCACTGAGGTGTTGATGGGGGGGGACCTAGAGGACTGGCCAAGCAGCCCCCAGACCGCCTTAGTCGTGACCCGTAGCCAGAGCCGTACTCCAGGAGTCTACCGGGTTTTCGCCTTTCGAACTGCTATATGGAAGGCGGGTAAGGGGGCCCCTGGACCTGATGAGAGACGAATGGGAGGGGAAGGCCACTCCTGATGGAGAGTCGGTGGTGGAGTATGTCCTGACCTTCCGGGAACAACTTGCCGAGCTCATGGACCTGGCCAGGGAGAGTCTGGCCAGAGCCCAGAGGAAGCAGAAGGTCTGGTATGACCGCACAGCACGGGCCCGCGCCTTCGCCACTGGGGATCAGGTGATGGTGCTCATCCCCGTGAGGAAAAACAAACTCCAGGCCGCCTGGGAAGGGCCCTTCAAGGTTGTCAAGCAACTAAACGAGGTAAACTATGTGGTGGAGCTGTCGAACCGGGCACACCACCACCGGGTGTACCATGTGAATATGATGAAGCCATATTATGACAGGGGGAATGTGGTGTTGGCCGTGTGTGGACATTGGGAGGGGCAGGGAGATGACCCTTTAGTAGATCTATTCCCTGGGACAAGAGCTGGCTTCCCCCTGGAAGCAATTCCCCTCTCTGATCGGCTAACCCCTGCCCAGCGAGCTGAGATCGGAGGGGTGCTACATCTGTACCAACAGCTGTTTTCCAACCAGCCTGGACGCACTAATCTGACTGTCCACCAGGTGCAGACAGGATCGCACCCGCCTATAAAATGCTCCCCCTTCCAAGTCACAGGGAAAACTGCTCAGGACCTGGAAAGAGAGGTCAATGACATGCTGGCTTTGGGGGTGATCCAGCCGTCTTCCAGCCCTTGGGCCTCGCCGGTGGTGCTGGTCCCCAAAAAGGACGGGTCGATCCGGTTCTGTGTGGACTATCGGAAGCTCAATGCCATCACTGTAGCCGATGCCTACCCCATGCCCAGGCCGGACGAGCTCCTAGACAAGCTGGGAGGTGCTCGGTACCTTACCACCATGGATCTTACAAAGGGCTACTGGCAAGTGCCGCTGGATGCAGATGCCAGGCTGAAATCGGCCCTTATCACCCCTCTGGGGCTCTATGAGTTCCTGACCCTGCCCTTTGGCCTCAAGGGAGCGCCGGCCACCTTCCAGCACCTGGTGGATCAGCTACTGAGGGGGATGGAGAGTTTTGCCGTGGCGTATATCGATGACATCTGTGTCTTTAGCCAGACCTGGGAGGACCACATGTCCCAGGTTAGACAAGTGCTGGACCGACTCCAGGAGGCTGGGCTGACCGTAAAACCAGAGAAGTGCAAGGTGGGGATGGCTGAGGTATCCTACCTAGGCCACCGGGTGGGAAGCGGCTGCCTAAAGCCGGAACCAGCCAAAGTGGAGGTGATCAGAGACTGGCCCGCTCCTCAAACCAAAAAGCAGGTCCAAGCCTTTATTGGGATGGCAGGGTACTATCGGAGGTTCGTGCCCCACTTTAGCACCATAGCCGCCCCCATCACTGAGCTGTGCAAGAAGGGGAAGCCAGACAAGGTGGTCTGGACCGAGGAGTGCCAGGAGGCTCTCCGGGCACTGAAGGAGGCTCTGGTCAGTGGCCCAGTTCTGGCAAACCCAGACTTTGACAAGCCCTTTATGGTGTTCGCCGACGCCTCAGACACAGGACTGGGGGCGGTGTTAATGCAGGAGGATGAAAAGGGGGAGAGACACCCCATCGTGTACCTGAGCAAGAAGTTGCTACCCTGGGAGCAGAACTACGCGGCCATCGAGAAGGAATGCCTGGCCATGGTGTGGGCCCTCAAGAAACTAGAGCCATATCTCTTTGGGCGTCACTTCACCGTGCACACCGACCACTCTCCCCTGACCTGGCTGCACCAGATGAAAGGAGCCAGCTCCAAGCTCCTGAGATGGAGCCTGCTCCTGCAGGATTATGACATGGACGTGGTCCATGTGAAGGGACGTGACAACCTGATAGCGGACGCATTGTCCTGGAGAGGGAGCCCTGAACTTCCCCAGGTCACTGGTCAGAGTGACCCCGCTCAGTTCAGTCTCGAAGGGGGGAGAGATGTGACGGAGCAGGGAGCAGGGCAGATTTGACCTGGGAATGTTGCAGGGGGATTGCAGTGGGGATGTGGGACTTCCCTTGAAGGAAGCTACCTGAGCTGTAACCTGAGCCAGGAATGGGGGTGGGGAGAATTAACACCTTCTGCCCGGGAGACCGAACAAACGAGAGGAGGAGCTGGGGGGAGCAGGAAGGGAGGAGCAGCAGGAGGAGTTTTGGGTTTAGTTTCAGGTTGGGCTGGGTGGTGCAATACAGGGAACCCCAAGCTGGGGTCTAAGCTCCCTGAACCTCCCAGAGGGACTTAATTGAGGGGGTCTGGTCGTACCTACACGCTCTGCTTGAGACTGTGTTCCTGTCCTTGAATAAACCTTCTGCTTTACTGGCTGGTTGAGAGTCGCAGTGAATCTCAGGAAGAGGGGTGCAGGGCCCTGACTCCCCCACACTCCGCAACAACAACCACCTACCCAGGGAACCCGAGGCTGATGATAACGGGCTCGTCCGCCTAGCAGAGGATGGTCTAATGAGATCCAGCTGCTGGAACTTGATGCTAGACAAACGCAAACAGGGAGGGTCATTAACCCTTGGAACCACCTCGCAAAGGCTGGATTCTCCAGCACTGGCAAGTGTTAAATCAGGACGGGTGGTTTGCTCGAAGCCCTGCTCTAGTTCCACCAGGAATTAATGCAGGGGAGCCCTGTGGCCTGGGTTACACAGGTCAGACTGGGGGATCCCTCACTCCAGAGCAGGTCCTCTCTTGTTCCTGTGCAGGGGGCTGCACTGGTGCACTAAGGGGCACCCCCGACGTTACCAGGGTTGTCTCCAACATGGCACTCCCTACAAGTTCAGTTTGGCCACAGGACCCTGTAAGGACCCAGCTCAATGCAGCCTTTGCCCAGCAGGAGCAATCCTTCCAGGGGGCGCTCCCTGCCCTGCCCTCCACAAGGCCCAGGTTCAATTCCTTCCCTCATCCCTGGGGAGTAGACCAGGAAACACCCTAACTTCCCCCAGAGGCTGGGGACTGCTCCTCTCCTTCCCCACAACCCCTCCAGCCATTCAGGAGTCGCAGGGCCTGCCCTCTCTGCCTCTCTTGAGCCTCGTTTCCCAGAATGCATAGCTCCCTGGCCCCTATAATCCCTGTCTCTGGGCTTCCCCAGGCTTAGGGAAGCCCTTTAAATCAGGCATTGGGCAGCCCACATGTGCAGCTCATTAGCTCTGGCATGGTACATCTGTGCTGAGCCACGCCGCCTGCCCTCCGTGTTTCATTGCAGCAGGCTCTGGGCAGGCATGAGACTGGTTTTCAGAGAGGAACAAACATACAGGCTTTAAACCAGAGAAGACCCTGCAGAAGGGAAACCCCACCCTCAGGGGCCCAACCAAAACCCCAGCAGAGGAATACAAGGGGCAAACATTACCAGCCAGTGCTCCAGCTCCCCGCAGGGCTGAGGGGCTGGCAGGCCAGCTATAGGCTTCTGCCGTCGGGATCCTCAGTGGAGTCTCGAATGGCAGCACCCAAAGCCGTCCGTATTTGTACTGGAGTCTAGAGCCACACACTAAAGGACCTTAACAAAAAATTATATTATATATATATATATATATATATATATATATACACACACACACACACACACACCAACCCATCCCTGCAGAAAGGATCACGCTGACGTGCCCTTTGCAGCTCCTCTCCGATGGCTTGGCTTGTCTGTTTCAGCCCTCTCCTGCAGCCAAGTGGCAACTTGTCTCTTACTGTGTGTTTGTACAGCCCCTAGCACAATGGGGCCCTGGTCTCTAGGCACTGCTGAACACAAATTCTGGCCTTTACTGGGTATTTCTACCCTCCCAGAGATGGGTGGAGTTCTGATCCGGAGCCGCCCTCCACGCCCTTCGGGGAGATTCTGGGCCCCCATCCCTACCAGCCCCTGAAATATTTGTGCGAAAGCAGAGGCTGGTCCATGCTCTGTTATACCAGTGACACTGCAGAAGAACTCCACTGCCACCTGGCAGCAGCTCCTATTTCCTTCCAGCCCCATACCTGTCCCGCAGGCCCAAGGCTTTCTCCTCCCTGACCCCTGCCTTCAAATGGGCCGTGGGCACATGGCCGGCTGACTTATCCCGTGCATAAGCCAGAGGGGCTTGGAGTATCTCAAGTCCTTGCCAAAATTGGAGCTGCTTATTACATGAAGTGTCAGTTCCTTGGGGGGGGGGGCCTTTTGGTCAGTGTTTATCCAGGACCTTCACAATGGGGACCTGGTCCATGACTGGGGTGGTAGGTAGGCACTATTACTACTACTACTACTGACTGATGGGGGATGGGTGCCAGGCAGATCCAGAGGGAAAAGCACCTCCTACTGGATTGCCAGCACCCTCTCCTGCAGCGCCTCGGCATTCCGCTCAGTGTCCCATCTGGGGTGGGGAGGGCAGGGAAGGGTGGGAGCAGGGGAGGGCAAGGCAGTGCAGCACCCAGGGGGGCGGGAAGGGTGGGAGAAGGGGTTGCTGGATTTTTTGCTTTTCCACAGCGGGAAGCTTTGAAGGCTTCCCAAGTTCTCAGAGTGCCTGGCTCTTGGAGAGCTAGTTCCCATCTCCAGGCTCCACGCAGGGACACCAGAGCAGAGCAGGAGGGCAGGGCTGGGCGGAGACGAATACACACGGGATACTTTATTGAGGCTACCGGACACAGACTGACCTGGCAGTCTCCCAGAATCCTGGCCTGGAACCCGAACCCATGGACGGGGTCGACCCCACTGCACCCATGGGTCGAAACAAGACCCTGCCCCAGCGCTGGGAACGGGTCCTTTGTGCAGTGGGTCAGAATCTCAGGGCACCGTGTAACCCACACACCTCTGGGGTGTGGTGCTTTGTCCCATGTAGTGGCACCGAGCCCACTTAGAGATGAATGAGTCGGCTCCAGCCTTAGTGGGGGCCATGTAGCTTTTAGCTCATGCAGCAGAGGCTCATGCATTAAGCTCCAGAGGTTCCCAGGTTCGATCCCACTCGCTGGCAACAGGGGTCTGTCGGGGTTACAGCAGCTCCTGGCTACTGGCTGTCCCGGAATAAATCAATGCAGGATGGAGCAAGGAAATACAGATTGTGCAGAGACTCCAGCAACGATGGTCCAGAGGGGCCCATTTGTCATAACAAACCAGCTCTGCTCAGCCGCAGGCACAGGGGGGAGCTGGGGCCATCGGAGCCTGAGCATCTCACCGAGTAGAAGGTGGGGGTGCCCTCTGCTCCCCTATTTTCTGGACTGACCTCCCCCATCCACTCTTCCCCCAAGGGGATGGGAAGAGCTCTCACTCTGTTGTGAACAGGATAAGAGATTAAAAACTCCACTCACGGCCCCGCCCCCTACATCGGCATTTCCAGCCGTGCAATACAAGTGCAAATGGCATTCTCCTCTCGTGCCCGTGCAAGCCAAGTCGCACTATTAGAATGTGTTACTATTTATATCACAGTAGTACCTCTGAGCCCCAGTCTCGGCCTAGGACCCCACTGTGCTAGGCGCTGGACAAACAACACAGACATGGTCCAGGCCCCAGAGAGCTTCCCGTCTAAGCAGCATTTCACGCCGCGTGTGGCTGTGATACAGGCGACAATGTAAGAAGTGACCCTAACGAGCTTGTAAGTCACACACTCCCATTCGAGCCAAGCAAGGCAAGAGACAGGCCATCGAGGCAGGGAACATTTACCCTGCTGCCAGGAGGGAGTGACTCTCCCAGCCCAGGTGGGCGGACAAGACTCGTGCTATCACGCTAAAAATAGCGGCGTGGCCATTTCGGCACAAACTCTCCAGCCTAGGGGGTCAGGGAGGCTTCGGAGTCCGAGTCGCAAGAGCAGCATTGCTGTTTTTAGTGTGCTGGCGCACGGCTGTCTGCCTAGGCCGGAGCCTGGCTCCCAGCCGCAGCAGAGACTACCCTCAGTCCAAGTGCCTGCCACTCCCAGCAGAGAGGGAGGAGCGGAGAGAGAGCGCTGATCTGCATTGAGAGCATTAACATTCCCCACCCAGTGCAGACCCACGGGCAGACATCAACAACCCACATACACTTTGAGCAAGCCCCCGCCCCCACCCCCACGCTGCAGGTCAGTAGTTCTGTGAAAGCCCCCAGCACTGGAGGCTCATACACACAGCTCACGGCCAAGGTATTTCATTAGCAAGAAGCAGAGTGCACTGCTAGGGGCTGGTATTTGGCTGGTCGCAGCCTGGTCCAATTTGCACTGCTGAGCCCCTGATGTTACCCCAGATTAGGCCCTCCTGGATTCTGAGCCTGTTCCATACATCTTACTACAGCTGATGTGCAGGAACCCCCAGCCATAGGGCAAGTATCCGCCAGCTTTTTAACACCCTGCTCCCCCCAATATGATTCATGCAGAAATCTGCCAGGACAGTGAAGCGCATTATCCCCATTGCCTTTGCTACATGCCATGCTGCCGTTCTCAGCTGCCATGCTAACCTGCCCATCCCATTCGCAGCGCTGTGGTGTGGGACGGCAGCTGGGCATCATCCCAATCCCTCTCCACTTCTTTGAGCCCATGCTAAGAACTCCAGCTGCTGCAGTTCTAGCCCCGGCTCCCGTCCCGGTGCCCTGACTGACCTGACCCTTTCTGGACGGTGTTTCCTCACTGGTCAATAGAAGGCGCTGGGCCGGCCACAGGAGAAACAAGGTCGAACCAAAAGACCTGTAGCCAGCTGCCTTCTCAGCCACATATGAGGCCAAGGCTACGTGCTCCGGGGTCTCACTCCCTTAGTGACTACAGCACCCTGCACACATGCTTTGCTTGATGGGGCAGCAGGTTTGCAAGAGCCCTTTGGCTGCCCCCAGAGGGAGGAAGGAAGCATGTCATATTAATCCACAGCCACAGGGGCACTGCAGGGCACGAGGCTCTGAGGCCAGCCTGCCCAGCTGCCAGGGAAGGGAACTCCAATGGAGTAGGGCATTGGGTAGGGAAATAGCAGCTCATTTGACTGTAAATATATTGCAGAAAAGGGATTTAAACACTCCCGCAAGGGCCATAGGAGCAGAGGCAGGAATACAGCCGGTTAAGCACTTCAGTGGGACCCCTCATTCCCTCCTTGTCACCCAGCATCATGTCCCTGTGCACTGTCAAACAGCTGCTACCTCCCACCCCAGAGGTAGCTGCACTTCACCGTTTGGGCAAGGCGACTGCCATGTGTACGACACGCTGTCTTGGCTTTCACAAATGCCTGCTTCACTTCCAGGTGAATCCCGCCGAGCGCCGCCGCTGTTCTGTTTCACCGAAAGCACCCCCTGGTCGCAGGCTTTGGGCTGGAAAGGCTTCTATCAGTCAGTGACTTCGACAGCAAGCTCGTTGGAGCAGGGCCCTGCTTTTTGTTATGCAAGCGTGCAGTGCCCAGCACAAACGGGCCACGTCTGTCCATCTAAGGCCCCCCTCAGCAGAATCTGAGCACCTCCCAGTCTTCATTGTATTTATCCTCACCTCCCCCCCCCCAAGACAGGGCAGTGCTGCCATCTCCATTGGACAGATGGAGCCCCAGAGACACTAAGGGGTTTGCTTGCTCAAGGTCAGGCAGGACGTCAGGGTATCAAACCCGGGTCTCTGGCGAGTGCCCTAACCACTGAGCCATCCTTCCACCCTGGAGCTGTGGTGGCTTCTCCATCCCTAGCAATTTTTAAATCCAGAGGGGAGGTTTTTTCTGAGCGATCTGCTGTTGGGTTTATGGTGGGGGGTGCGCTATGCAGGGAGTCAGACTGGATGGTCACTGCTCCCTTCCGGCCATGGACTCTGTGAAAAACCGTAATACACACAAGCGCCACCTGGCAAAAGGTTCAGCTCGATTCAGACTAAGGAACGGCTCTGGAGATGGATTGGCACCTTCCCATTTGAATGACGGGTCTATGGAGGTAGCACCTAATAGCCTGGCCTCCTTGTGGTAGGCGCTGTACAGACACGGAATAGTTCACTGACCCTGCCCTGGAGGGCTCACACCCTACGCACAGACTTACATGGCCGTGATCACCACCAGGGTGATGCCTGCACAAGCCAAGGAGGAATGGGGGAGTTAGAGCTTTGGCAGGGGCCCTTTAAAAACGGTCACTCACGGTTCTGTTGGACAGGACACACGTGCCTAAGGGATATGAACCTTCATGTTTCAGGGCATGCACCAAACATTGACTGACAGGGGTCAGGAGGAAGCTTCCCCCGTGGGCAGGTTATTCCATAATTGTTCACTAGGGGGCATTTCTTGTTTCTCACTCTGAAGTACCTAAATACCTTTGAGGGCCAGAGCACTAGGATGGCTAATACAGACACAATCCCCGAGTGCGGGGGTGTTTGATCACACCCCCGGGGGCGAGAGTTAAGAGCTCTCTCTCATCACCCAGGCTCCCTCCAGCCAGGCTTTCCCACTGCCACCACCAGCATCACACAGCTGGCTCGGGGAGGTGGCTGGCCCGGGCGCTCTGTGCTCAGACACACACAGGGGCAGATTCATTCTGTGCCCGCCAGACCCAGACGCGGGCCTCAGACCTGAGGCTGCTCCAGCTGAGAAAGCAGAAGGGGCCCAGTGGGAGCCATAACGGGAGGCTTTGTCCCTCAGTGCTAAGGTCAGGACATTGAGGGATAACGCTCCCTCAGGAACCTCTCTCCAAGGGAGGAGGGAGGGGCCCATGGCTCCTTCCTCCGTCCCGCCACTTGCTGCAGCAAAGCCCCGGCTGCAAGAGAGGCCGGGGGTCCTTCACTCATCGAGCAGCTGGGGTCTCGGGGCTGGAGTTTGCAGTCGCTGTCCCATGTCTACACATGACCCACGCTGTTTGGAGCGGCTTTGAAAGCGACGCCACCCCAGGCTTGTGGTCGGGGCCTTTCCCGAGAGGAAGATCAGTTAATTTCATGGGCTCTTCCCTCCATTCATGGGGAGAGAGGTCAGGGTGGGGCAGGGGATGCCACCGGCAAGCCCTGGCAAGGGGACACGGAGCACCATGCTGCCCTACCATGGCCTTGGGAGAGCAGCACTTAGGGTGACCAGACAGCAAGTGTGAAAAATCAGGACGGGGTGGGGTGTAATAGGAGCCTATATAAGAAAAAGACCCAAAAATCGGGACTGTTCCTGTAAAATCGGGACATCTGGTCACCCTATCAGCACTGCAAGCCAGTGAAAAACCGCTGTGGCCCATGCGGACCTACCCGATGGCCCCTGGGTTTCCTTCAGGGAGACTCTCCTGGACTAGGCCAGCCCCAAGGCAGGGACCCGCTGGATGGCCAGGCAGGCAGCAGTGCCACACTGAAGAGAGCCAGGCGAGCGGGAGGCGAGCAGGAGGCGCCAGTGCAGGGTTAGCCAGAGCGCGCGGGTCAGAGCGAGACGAGCAGGGAGAGAACCACAGGGCCTGATCCCAGCCAAGGCGCCTGTGACGTCCGTGGGCGCTTTGCCCCTTGAGGGCCACAGCAGAGTTGGGGGAAGAACTGAACGTTTGGTTTGGCAGCAGCTTTCCCCCTTACCCCCCTCCAAAAAAAATAAAATAATAATAATAATAATATTCCGTTCATGTTGAACAGACTCTGAAGCTTTTTGGACTTTTCAGTGAGTTGAAAACATCCATTTGGGGTCTGTTCCAGAGCAGGGATTTGAACCTGGGTCTCCCACACCCCAGCTGAGTGCCCCGATCACCTGGCTAAAGGTTAGCAAGGGCAGGGTGGTGGGGAGGAGAAGGGGCGTGGGGGTGGCCCCTTCTCCTTTGGCCATCTTGTGAAGGGCCAAAATTATTCATTCAAATATGCTCATCGTCTTGGGTTGGCCGAAACCGCATTGGTCAGCAAACTGTCTGTTTCGAAACATTTCACCGCGCTCTGGCCCACAAGGCAAGGCTTGGAAACGGACCACGGCCCCGGAAAAGTCTGATCCAGAAGAGGCTCCTGCCAACACGTTCTTGTGTCATAGGGCGAGGGGCAGATGGGAAGTGCGGCGTGACAGACTCAGTGCTGTATCAGAGGTGGGCAAAGCTGGGTACTGCCATGGCACAAAGACCAGCCGACCCAGCCCAAATGACCTTCCCTTGGGTCAAGAGGGAACAAAATGAGAAAAAGGGAGGAAGGATGGCCCAGGCTCAGGGCACTGGCCTGGAACTCCTGAGATGCAGGTTCAGCTTCCTGCCCCACCTCCAACTCCCTGTGCGACTTTGGGCAAGTCACTCAGGGCTTGTCTACACAGGGAACTTAATCCAGATTAAATTCACACCCTGCCTTAAACCAGAAAAAGGCACTCTTATTCCAGAACCAGAGTGTCCACATGGGAAGCTGTTCTGGCCAATTTCCCTGTGTGGACAAACCCTTTAGTCTCTTTGCCTCAGTTTCCCCCGCTGTAAAATGGGAACAATGAAACTTGACCTCCTTTGTCAAGTGCTTCGAGATCTATGGACGACAAGTGCTAGAGAAGAGCTAGGTGTCATTATCTGCGCAATGGGGATAACAGCACCGCCCTACCTTGCAGGGCTGTCTGAGGATAAAGACCGTAAAAGCCCTGCTGTGCTCAGATACTATGCAACTGAGGGCCAGAGTCGCGCAAGAGACAGATCACAGCCTGCACCCGCAATGACTATCCGTAGAGAGAAGCAGCCGAGTCCTTGCAGGTTTAAAGGGACAGCCCGCAGAAAACAAAAGCATCATGGTTACAAAGGGGACGGCATCCCCTGGCTCAGCACCCCAATTCATGCACAGCCTGGCCGATAAGCGGCTGGGTCTGAGCCCCACCTTCTCAGGCAGCAGAGAGAAACAGCAGGGCTTGATTTTTTTCTCCCAACATATTAACTCTGGTTAAAGCAGGATGCTGGGAATAAACCCACTGTGTGCAGAAGGGAAGCCCGACAGACAGCGGCAGATCTGCTCAATGGGCCGAGCGCCCACATAGCCAACCCATTTGAGTCATGGAAAATGAGCTGTCCCGGGAAAGCGACCCCCAGCACCTGCAGAGTGCGAGCCACGCGCTTGCTAAGAGAATCACCAGGGTACGGCAGGGTCACATGCTTAACCTCCAACTGAAACTGTGGCTAGGGGGAAACCTGCTAGCACTTAACATAGGCGGAAACTCAGACTCAGACTCATAGACTTTAAGGTCAGAAGGGACCATTATGATCATCTAGTCTGACCTCCCGCATGATGCAGGCCACAAAGCCGTCCCAACCCTTTCCCTTGACTCTGCTGTTGAAGCCCCCGAATCCTGTGGTTTAGAGACTTCAATTAGCAGAGAATCCTCCAGCTAGCGATCCCTGCCCCATGCTGCGGAGGAAGGTGAAAAACCTCCAGGGCCTCTGCCAATCTACCCCGGAGGAAAATTCCTTCCTGACCCCAAATATGGCGATCAGTAAAACCCCGAGCACGTAGGCAAGATTCTCCAGCCAGACCCTCATTGGCCATTATACTATTTACCAGCGATGGCACGCTGTTCCTTTGACTAGAATCATGTTATCCCATTAAACCATTCCCTCCATAAACTTATCTAGCTTAATCTTAAAACCAGACAGGTCCTTCGCCCCCACCGTTTCCCTCGGAAGGCCGTTCCAATATTTCACCCCTCTGACGGTCAGGAACCTTCGTCTAATTTCAAGCCTAAACTTCCCCACGGCCAGTTTATATCCATTCGTTCTCGTGTCCACATTAGTACTGAGCTGGAATAATTCCTCTCCCTCCCTGGTATTTATCTGTAATAGGTCCGTGCCGGGGCTCAACCCTTCCGGGCAGGAGGGGAGCCACACCGACTCACTACTGGGGGAACAAGCAGTCCGTTAGTCCAGAAGCTCCGGCCCTCTGGTGCAGGGGCGGAGCAAAGCCGACAGCTAGCTCAGGGCTCAGGCCCTCAGGCAACCGGGAGTTCGGGGGTGCAGGGGCTGAGCCGTCAACAGTTAATTCAGGGCTCAGGCCCTCTGGTGCAGGGACTGAGCCGACAGCAGTCAGTTCCAGGCTCGGGCCCTCTGGTGCAGGGGCGGAGCCGACAACAGTTAGATCAAGCCTCAGGCCCTCTGGTGCAGGGGCGGAGCAGACAGCAGTTAGATCAAGCCTCAGGCCCTCTGGTGCAGGGGCTGAGCAAGCAACAGGTAAGGAGCCCAGGCCCTGGATCAGGGCGGGGCACACACAGGGATAGCTCAGGTCCTTTGTTGCAGGGGCTGAGCGAGCAAACAGTTCAGGTATGCCTAGGCTACTACAGCCGAGCGTTGGGTGAGGGGGAAACCTGCCACCCATGAGCGGGGTGGCAGGGGGGAACGCAGGCCCACCCACTCCACTGCGTTCCAGCCCGGGGCCCTAGCAGCGGTTACTGCCGCTGCTGGTCAGTGGGGTATCCAGACCGCAACACACTGACATTGGCTCACATTCGTCTGCAGCCAGACCGGGGTCGGCTATCCCCGGGCTACTTCCAGGATCCCCCTCAGAGCCTACCTCGTTCGTCGCGCCGGGCTCGGGCCAGTCCATCTGCATGGGCTCCTCTCGGCCAGGGCTTGGTGGCAGGTCCGGTAGCTCCGCCGGGAAATCAGGCCAACTGCACTCGGGCGGCTCCTCTGGGTAGCAGCAGGGGCGGAGGGGTTCTGGTGCAGTCTCGCCCTCAGGGTTAGTGTGGGGGGGGCTCCCAGGGTTCCTCCCAGCGACGGGAGCGGACGGGCTCTGGCGGCTCCTCCTCGTAGCGGGCCCGGGGTAGCTCTGGCCAGTTAGGGCTCTGGCCTCGGAGGTCTCCTGGCCAGGAGCTCCCGGCTGCACGTCTGCTCCCTGTGGTGGCTGGCCGCTGACTGAGCTCTGGCGGCCGGCCTTTATACTTCCTGTCCCGCCCCTTGACTTCCGGGGGGCGGGGACAGGCGGCGGTGGCTCCACCCACTCTGGTGCCTGCATGTGGGCTCCCTCTTCTGGGCAGGAGGGGAGCCACACCGACTCACTACATTATCCCTCTGATATATTTAAAGAGAGCAATCATATCCCCCCTCAGCCTTCGTTTGGTCAGGCTAAACAACCCGAGCTCCTCTAGTCTCCTTTCATACGACAGGTTTTCCATTCCTCTGATCATCCTAGTGGCCCTTCTCTATACCCGTTCCAGTTTGAGTTCATCTTTTTTAAACATGGGAGACCAGAACTGCACACAGTACTCCAAATGAGCTCTCACCAGTGCCTTGTACAACAGAAGCAGCACCTCCTTATCCCTACTAGATATGCCTTGCCTAATGCATCCCAAGACCGCATTGGCTTTTTTCACCGCCACGTCACATTGTCGACTCATAGTCATCCTGCGGTCTACCAGGACTCCAAGGTCTTTCTCCTTCTCCGTTACTTCTAACCGATGCGTCCCCAGCTTGTAACTAAAATTGTTGTTAGCCATCCCTAAATGCATCACCTTACACTTTTCACTATTAAATTTCATCCTATTTCTGTTACTCCAATTCACAAGCTCATTCAAGTCTCCCTGCAGAATATCCCTATCCTCCTCCGAAATGGCAACGCCTCCCACCTTCGTATCGTCCGCAAACTTTATCAGTCCACTCCTGCAATCGGTTCCGAGGTCAGTTATAAATAGATTAAATAAAATGGGTCCCAAAACCGAACCTTGAGGAACTCCACTGGTGACCTCCCTCCAACCTGATAGTTCACCCTTCAATACGACCCGCTGCAGTCTCCCCATTAACCAGTTCCTTATCCACCTCTGGATTTTCATATCGATCTCCATCTTTTCCAATTTAACCAATAATTGCTTGTGCGGTACAGTATCAAACGCTTTACTGAAATCAAGGTATATTAGGTCCACCGCATTTCCCTTATCTAATAAGTCTGTTACTTTCTCAAAGAAGGAAATCAGATTGGTTTGGCACGATCTGCCTTTGGTAAAACCATGTTGTAATTTGTCGCAATTGCCATTGACCTCAAGGTCCTTAACTACTTTCTCCTTCAGAATTTTCTCCAGGACCTTGCACACTACAGATGTTAAACTGACAGGCCTGTAGTTACCCGGGTCACTTTTTTCCCCTTTCTTGAAAATAGGAACCACATTAGCTATTCTCCAGTCCAACGGTACCACCCCCGAGTTTAAAGATTCATTAAAAATTATCGCTAAGGGGCCTGCTATTTCTCGCGCCAATTCCTTCAATATTCTTGGATGAAGATCATCCGGTCCACCCGACTTAGTCCCGTTAAGATGTTCAAGTTTGGTTTCTTCCTCGGATACGGTAATCCCCCCTCCTGTATCCCCCTCTGTCACGCTGCTAATATTCCTAATCTCTTCATTGGCCTCATTGAACACCGATGCAAAATATTCATTTAGATATTGCGCCATGCCTAGATTATCCTTAATCTCCACTCCAGCTATAGTCTTCAGCGGTCCCACTTCTTCTTTCTTTGCTTTCTTCCTATTTATATGGCTGTAAAACCTTTTACTATTGCTTTTAATTCCCCTCGCAAGGTCCAACTCTACACGGCTTTTGGCCTTTCTCACTCCATCTCTACATGCTCTGACCTCAATAAGGTAAGTTTCCTTACTGATCCCTCCCCTCTTCCACTCTGTGTACGCTTTTCTGTTTTTTCCTAATCGCCCCTTTGAGACGGTCGCTCATCCAGCTCGGTCTAAATCTCTTGCTTACTAACCGTTTTCCCTTTTTCGGGATACAGGCCTCCGACAGCTCATGCAGCTTTAACTTAAAATAATCCCAGGCATCTTCTGCCTTTAGATCCATTAATATGCCCAGCTGCACACAGTTCTCCCCCCACTGCGCACCTCCCAACAGGGAGACCTCTGCAGCCTAGTCCTGCGTGACCTCCCATTGCAATCAGGCAGGTCCCAAGCCTCTCGGCTGTTTAATCTAACAACACGGTCGGTCGTATTTTGACAGCCTCTGGTAGGGGATATCCCCTCCGGGACCAAAAGGGCCTGCCTGACAAGTGGGGGAAGGGCTGGGCAAAACAAGGAGCTTGCCTGCTTTTCAATTAGCACCAGGGTCCACTGGGAAAAGTGCCCTCCCCCCCACAACAGATGTGTCAGATTCTTATTTTGAGCAGGGTGGTATTTTCTTAGAGTTTTGCCTTCTGTCATTTTCTCCTGCAACCTCCACCAAATTATGCTGCTTGACCATAATTAACATTCCTAACCGCCAGGACGACACTGTCAGAACTACCACAGCCTAGTCCTGTAGCCTTAAAATCTCCCCTGATCCCCGTTTTCCACCTTGCAGGGTGCAGCCCATGGAATAGCACTTGTCTCCATGGGGGGGGGGGGGGGGGGGGGGGGGGGCTCCTTTTCCAGGCGAGATCCAAGCCCAGGAAAAGGAGGAGGATAACACACACCTCTCTCATATGCAGAACTCTCTTTTGTCCTTAGTATAAAATTAAGATTATTCAAATGGAAATTACCTGGTTCTTCTTGTGCAAGGCTGAAAGGCACCAAATAGGAATAGCGAAGTGTGTTTTGTCCCCTCTACTGGTTGGTCCTCATAGAGGATAAGAGTCTACTACTGCTATCAGTTACTGAAGTTACTTTGGAAGCGTCGGGGTAACGGTCTGTGCTTTGGAGCTGGAGGTGCTGGCTACAGAGATGGGGCAGGGGATATTCATAGTGCGGAGACGGAGAATTGAAAACAGCACCTGCCCCACTTTATGCTGTAAATGCACCAGGAAAGAGCGAGTCTAGAGAACTTGGAGGCATGGCCACATGGGCTAGATACAGAGGGTAACATTTTCAAAAGCACCAAAGGGACTTAGATGCCTAAATCCCACTGACTTTCAATGAGCCCCTAAATCACTTTTGAATGTATGCATCGCACAGCCAGCGAAGGACGCCTGTCACTCCTGGGAAGAGGCTCCCAGACCATGGAATATTCTATCTTGTTTAAATCAAAGGGGGCACTGTCAGGTATTTTAGCCCCAAAATGTAGGTTTAGCAAAACCCAATACCAACGAGAGATTTTTTCTAACTGACGTGAAATACGTAGATCAATGTGGCTGATAGAAGCCAGCTTTGTAAAACTCCAGCTCAGCCATACATCTATGACAAGTGACGTTTTACTGAGCAAGTCAATTGCTCTTTATTCTTCCACCATCATTGCACTGCACCGGAATGAGTCACCTGACTCCCTCCTAGCCGGCAGCAGAAAGGGTGGGTGACTCGACGCTGCACCCACCCTGGTGAGTTCTTATGACCGTTTTAAGCGGCTGATTTGAACCGCTTCTCTGCAGCAATGGACACTAAACACACCACAGCACTCTGCTAGGGCATGGGAACCCGGAAGTGAAACTGACTAGCTACGAAAGAGAAACTGACTGGTCTAGTTGTCCCTGTCTAGTCTGGGTCAGATGGCATCAGGCAACAATTCCCATCAGACTCCCCTGCAGCTTCGCTACCAGGACAGGTCTCCCCTTGCTATATCCATGTACCTAAAAGGGGAGGCTGCAGCTGCACATGGCCAGACCCCCGAACACTCGCTCTTCAGGCCCCCATGGGATCTGCGGTTTCTCAACGTTTCTGCTCTAGGAGGTCACACCACTCCAGACTCCAGCCCTCAGCCACGCAAAGATTTGCTACCTCCTAAGGTGGAGATTGCAGTGGTTCCAGCCCCCAGGGAACTGGAGCTCCGGTCTCTTTACAGTGGTTTGGAGTTAGGGGAATAGACACTGGGTGAACTTTATTGCTCATGAAAATGCAAAGCCAAACAGCCGTGGCTGGAGCAGAGCAAAGCCTTGGCTAACGCTCCTCCTCCACTCAGCGCCGACCCACAGCCCCACTCTTGTTCTAGCTCTGGGCGTTTCTGACCTGCCGCCTCCTGTCCAGCAACTCTCCTGAACAGAAGCCAGCTGGCAGGGCGCACAGTGGCCAGAGACCCCCTGGGACAATGCAGAGATATCACAGTTCGTTTCCCCTGTGCCCATCCCAGGCCTGAATCCTGCCTAGAGAGAAGCTGGCCCAGCTGATCCTTCACACTACTGAGCTCCCTGCAAACCTGCAGCCACCACACCCAACCCACTGGGCCAACAGTCCTGAGCAGGAGACCGGACAGCTGCAGAGAGAGGGCACTGCTATCTCCCACAGAGCCCCCGCCCTTCTCCCTGAATCTCCTGCAGCCATTCACCCCATCACGCCTGTTTACCTCCCTCTGCCCTATCTCATGTGCGTGGCTGTGGGGGATGCACCGGCCAACCCAGATTCAAAGAGGTCTGAGCCAGCGGGGGGGAAGAGAGCAGGGATAAGTGGGATTGCAGCTGCTTGCAAGATGAAATAGTCAGAAGCCCCTAGCCCTGCAGGGCGGTTGAGAGCATCGGGGTTCACTTTCCCCGCTGGAGCCAACGCCAGGCCAGGAGAGGCAGTGACCTCCCACCCATCCCCCATCTCTGCAGGTGGGATCCCAGGCCCTGGGGCCCCTGCCATTGGCTGGAACAGTTACCTTTTCCAAGGAGCTTTTACTGAGTTTCCCGCATTTTCCTTCCAGCCTGCCAGCTCGGTCTCCTCATCCCCCTCCCCAGCCCATGTCACCTCCCCCTCCCCCATCTGCCCCCCCATCCCCAGTGGTTTTGTAGTGTGAAGAGCATCACAGCACGTCCCCTCCTCTCTGCCCCAGGAGGAAGATGGGGGTAGGGGTGGGAGGAACTCCCGTTCTGCCATGCGCAGGGCTCACACCACGCCGGGCTGAGAACCTGGGACCACAGCTCGAGCCAGTTGCTGAGGGGCTACAGTTCAGCCTGCCTAGGGGGAATCACGCCCCCTGGGGAAGAGTAGCCAGTCAGGGGTGCTACAGACGCAGCTCGGGCTGGCTCTATTCTCTCCTCCCCGCTCCCATCCTGTAAGTAACGGGATGTGCCCCCCAATACAGGGAGCCTGGCTGCAGCTCCCCCAGGCTTGGGAGGGCAGAACCCAAGAGGCTCACAGTGAGTCTGGAGGGGGCAGACCAGATGGGACGTCACATTCATTTCCAGAGCCAATAACACACACTTTTTCATCCTACATTAGCGCTGGCCCTGCCAGGCTGCAGGCACCCTGTTTTCAGCCTCACTCACCCCATCCTGAGAGGGCACTGCCCAGAGCCGCAGCAGGACTGCCTGACTTCCTAAGGCTGCGGTGACAACGGACGTCAGCCCGTTAGGACTTTGTATCTAACCTGGCCAAGGGCAGGAGGCCACATAAACCCCACTGACAGGGAACCAGACCAAAGAGGCCCATCAGATCAGGGACGACCCCTTCCCACCAGTTCAGAGAGCCGACCCAGCGCCCACTGTTCTGGTCCGGCTTGGATCCCAAATCACAAGACACTGATTCTTCTTCAGATGCAGCAAATGGGCTGCTCACAAGACCGAAGGAGTCTTGGGTCCAGCTTGGATCAGGATGCTGAAGACTATTTTACGTAGCACTAAAAAGGCTATTGGATCATCTAAGGTATTTATATGCCCCCCCTCCATCATTGTATGCCTCACGAAACATGTTTACCTCACCCCCATGGTATGGACAGGGAACAAAGCCATAGAGAGGCCACGTGACTTGCCCAAGGTCACACACAGAGTCTGTGGCAGAGCAGGGAATTGAATGCAGTTCTTCTAAGTGCCAGGCAAGCACCTTAACCTCTGGGCCACCCATCCCTATTTAGATGGAGGCCCCATTGAACAGGAGCTTTTACGCCTGCCTCTGGAAGACCCTCCGTGCCAGCCACGTGGCCTTCAAGACACACTCCCACCCCAGGAAGGGCCATGAGAGCCCCACCCCAAGGAGCACTCGGTCAAGGGTTAATACTAGGAACGTGCTGGATCCAGGCTGGCTGTAGGAGGCGGGAGAGGGTGTAATATGAACCCCTGGCTGCAGGCACCGAAGGACTTGAAACCCGAGGGTTAGAGACACTCCTGGGGTTAGCCTGAAGTCAGTTACACCCATGAGGGTACAAAAAGCCATTCGTTGTTCTCTTCCCTTAAGGGCTGGGGAGCTTCCCCATCTATCTCTCCCCACAGCCCGCAAACCATTCCCCAGGGTTTAGAATACGGACCGGCAATGGAGCGTGTGCGACCAGGGCCAGCCCGACAATTCCCGAGCACCCTGCTCCATCCCCTGCACCTGGGGGATAAACCGAGCTGCCGTGAACTTCTCCAAGCGCAGACGTGACATCCCACCTGCCCCAGCTCCCAGAGACCCACCTGACGCAACTCCCTCGCCCATTCAGATTCCCATCTAAGGCAGCTGCCACCTCCCCAGCAGCTCCCTGAGCAGCTAATTCTACTTGTAATTTGAGTAAATAATCAGCTAATTAGCGTGGGAAAGCTTCCTTCCCACAGGATTCTGTACCTTCCCCACACCGCAGAGCCAAACGGGGATCAAAGCAGCAGGACACTAAGCCCACTAGGGACCCCAAATGGAGGAGGCAGGGGGGGCAGCAGATTAGCTGCGGCTGCACTGAATTCCCTTCCATATAGGGAGCAGGGCTGCAGAGATAGCCCTCAGCCAGTCTAGCAATGAGGGTCACAATGCAGCTCTGGGCCCTAGAGCCATGGGCTCAGGTCTGGTCAGCCCATCTTCAAGGGGGCAGAGCGGAGGGAGATGGGGTTCAGAGACAGGCCACAAGAGCCGCTCATCTGAGGGACTGGGGCTGGTGAGCGTAGAGAGGGGACGTGAGGCCAGTGTCCATAACAACAAATGGGGCACAGAAGGCTGGTCAGCCCGTGCTATTCAGCCCCTCTCCTAGTGGAAGGACAAGGGGACAGTCAATAAGATGAAAAAGCAGCATGTTTCAAAGAGATGGAAATACATATTTTTCACACACACACACACACACACGGCCTGTGGACGGACACAGCCTGTGGAACTCACTGCCACAAGATTTCACTGAGCCCCAAAACATAGCTGGATTCACAACAGTCAGGCATTCCTACGGACGGCGAGACCCACCAGAGTTCTAGTGACAATTAAAGAGGCGGCAGATGTTGCCCCATGTCATAGCCCAGGGGCCAGCTAGGGGCTTTGGGATGCTCCCCAACTGGAGGATTTGCAACATGGGCAGCCTGCCTGCAGGTTTCAGCTCTCGCCTGTGGCCACTGCAGGGCCGCATCCCTTGGTCACTAGGGCCTTCCACCATGGTCATCTCCTTGGGCTCTCGTCAGCACCCACCCTGCACTTCCACAGCCCTCCCCAGGTACAGGTACTTTCCATTGGTAACGCACCAGAGCCGGCTCTGAAGCAGGGATCCCAGCCTGCCGCCCCTTGGCCAGGGTTACGAGAATCCGCGCAGAAAGAGGCTTTGCCCACACATGCCAGTGCTAGGATCCTCTAAGGGTTATCACCCACTCAGAAGCCAGTTTCCACCACTGCTCCCAGTTTAAAAATCCTGGGATCATCACTGGTGTCCATGTTCATACTGGTCTGGTATCTTCCTTTAAAAAAAATATTTATTCAACTGTTTCAATTTTTTTTTCCCCTATAACAAACCAAACAAATGCTAGATGCCAACATCTACAATGAGTACAAAGACCAAGATCCTGGCCTGGCATCTCCCACACAATCCCAAGTCATCTTCTCTGCCCTGGGGGCACCCGGTGGCAGGGTCCTTTTATCATAGCAGTTGGCCAATTCTCATTCCGCCACCTGCACCAGAATGGCAGTAAGTGGAGCTGGAATTGGATTCAACTCCTCCCCTGCTGCCTTGAAAAGCCCAGAACCTCTTTGGTTTGCCAGCCAGCCTCCTAGGAGATCTCAGACAGCACAGACAGCCAAGCCCAGACCCTAATCCTCTCCCCCCACCCCTCACAGCCGATCTCTGTTGGTAACGTTAGCACCACCTGTGACAGCAGAGATGCCAACGCCCCATCCTGGGCAGGCCTGGCAGTGTTTCTGCTCCCTTCTCCCAGCAACCCTGCTCCAAGGGGACATATGTTCTTAGCACAGCCCTGGCTTTTGCTCAGCATCACCCAAGGCCAGCAGGACGGGCTGCAATTGGCATGCACTCTGTTGGAGGAAAAGGCCCAGGTAGGGACGATCGAATTGTGGAGGTAAATGCGTAGTTATGCAGGTGGTGTCGGAGAGAGGGCTTTGGATTCTTCGACCCTGGGATGTTGTTCCAGGAAGAAGGATTGCTAAGAAGAGATGGGATCCACCTAACAAAGAGAGGGAAGAGCATCTTTGCAGGCAGGCTTGCTAACCTAGTGAGGAGGGTTTTATACTAGGTTCACCGGAGTATGGAGACCTAAGCCCTGAGGTAAGTGGGGAAGTGGGATACTGGGAGGAGGGTGCAACGGGGAGGCCTCCTGATTCATACTGAGAAAGCAGGGCAATTGGCTAGTAATCTTAGGTGCCTGTACACAAACGCAAGAAGCCTGGGAAAGAAGCAGGAAGAATTGGAAGTCCTGGCACAGTCAAGGAACTATGATGTGATTGGAATAATAGAGACTTGGTGGGGTAACTCATGTGACTGGAGCACTGTCATGGATGGGTATAAACTGTTCAGGAAGGACAGGCTAGGGAGAAAAGGTGGAGGCGTTGCACTGTATGTAAGAGAGCAGTAGGATTGCTCAGAGCTCCAGTATGAAAATGGAGAAAACCCCAAAACTCTCAACAGGCTTAAGTTTAGAGGCGAGAGCAACAAGGGTGATGTCGTGGTGGGCGTCTGCTATAGACCACCAGACCAAGCTTTCTTCGGACAACTAACGGAAGTTTCCAGATCACAAGTTTCCCTGGTTCTCATGGGGACTTCAATCACCCTGACATCTGCTGGAAGGACAATACAGCGGTGCACAGACAATCCAGGGAGTTTTTATAGGGTGTTGGGGACAACTTCCTGGTGCAAGTACTGGAGGAACCAACTAGGGGCAGAGCTCCTCTTGACCTGCTGCTCACAAACAGGGAAGAATTAGTAGGGGAAGCAAAAGTGGATGGGAACCTGGGAGGCAGTGACCATGAGATGGTTGAGTTCAGGATCCTGACAAAAGGAAAAAAGGAGAGCAGCAGAATACGGACCCTGGACTTCAGAAAAGCAGACTTTGACTCCCTCAGGGAGCTGATGGGCAGGATCCCCTGGGAGGCTAATATGAGGGGGCAAGGAGTCCAGGAGATCTGGCTGTATTTTAAAGAAACCTTATTGAGGGCACAGGAACAAACCGTCCCGATGTGCAGAAAGAATAGCAAATATGGCAGGCGACCAGCTTGGCTTAACAGAGAAATCTTTGGTGAGCTTAAACACAAAAAGGAAACTTACAAGAAGTGGAAACTCTGACAGATGACTAAGGAGGAGTATAAAAATATTGCTCGAGCATGCAGGGGTGTAATCAGGAAGGCCAAAGCACAATTGGAGTTTCAGCTAGCAAGGGACGTGAAGGGGAACAAGAAGGGTTTCTACAGATATGTTAGCAACAAGAAGGTGGTCAGGAAAAGTGTGGGACCCTTACTGAATGGGGGAGGCAACCTAGTGACAGAGGATGTGGAAAAAGCTGAAGTACTCAATGCTTTTTTTGCCTCGGTCTTCACAGACAAGATCAGCTCCCAGACTGCTGCATTGGGCAGCATGGTATGGGGAGGAGGTGAGCAGCCCTCAGTGGTGAAAAAACAGGTTAAGGACTATTTAGAAAAGCTGGACATGCACAAGTCCATGGGTCCAGATCTAATGCATCCGAGGGTGCTGAGGAAGATGGCTGATGTGATTGCAGAGCCATTGGCCATTATCTTTAAAAAACTGTGGTGATCGGGGGAGATCCTGGAAGATTGGAAAAAGGCAAATATAGAGCCCATCTTTAAAAAAAGGGAAGGAGGATGATCCGGGGAACTACAGCCTCACCTCAGTCCCTGGAAAAATCATGGAGCAGGTCCTCAAGGAATCCATTTTGAAGCACTTAGAGGAGAGGAAAGTGATCAGGAACAGTCAGCATGGATTCACCAAGGGCAAGTCATGCCTGACTAACCTAATTGCCTTCTATGAGGAGATAACTGGCTCTGTGGATATGGGGAAAGCGGTGGATGTGATATAGCTTGACTTTAGCAAAGCTTTTGATACAGTCTCCCACAGTATTCTTGCCGGCATGTTAAAGAAGTATGGGCTGGATGAATGGACTATAAGGTGGATAGAAAGCTGGCTAGATCATTGGGCTCAATGGATAGTGATCAATGGCTCCATGTCTAGTTGGCAGCCAGTATCAAGTGGAGTGCCCCAGGGATCAGTCCTACGGCCAGTTTTGTTCAATATCTTCATTAATGATCTGGATGATGGGATGGACTACACCCTCAGCAAGTTCCCAGATGACACTAAACTGGGGGGGGAGGGGAGAGGTAGATACGCTGGAGGGTAGGTATAGGGTCCAGAGTGACCTAGATGGATTGGGCCAAAAGAAATCTGATGAGGTTCAACAAAGACAAGTGCAGAGTCCTGCACTTAGAACGGAAGAATCGCATGCACTGCTACAGACTAGGGATCGAGGGGCTAGGCAGCAGTTCTGCAGAAAAGGACCTAGGGGTTACAGTGGACGAGAAGCTGGATATGAATCAGCAGTGTGCCCTTGTTGCCAAGAAGGCTAACAGCATATTGGGCTGCATTCGTAGGAGCACTGCCAGCAGATCGAGGGAAGTGATTATTCCCCTCTATTCGGCATTGATGAGGTCACATCTAGAGTATTGCATCCAGTTTTCAGCCCCCCACTACAGAAAGGATGTGGACATATTGGAGAGAGTCCAGCGGAGGGCAACGAAAATGATCAGGGTGCTGGGGCACATGATTTATGAGGAGAGGCTGAGGGAACTGGGGTTATTTAGTCTGCAGAAGAGAAGAGTGAGGGGAAATTTGATAGCAGCCTTCAACTACCTGAAGGGGGGTTCCAAAGAGGATGGAGCGAGGCTGTTCTCAGTGATACCAGATGACAGAACAAGGAGTAATGGTCTCAAGTTGCAGTGAGGGAGGTCTAGGTTGGATATTAGGAAAAATGATTTCACTAGGAGGGTGGTGAAGCACTGGAATGGGTTACCTAGGGAGGTGGTGGAATCTCCATCCTTAGAGATTTTTAAGGCCCGGCTTGACAAAGTCCTGGCTGGGATGATTTAGTTGGGGTCGGTTCTGCTTTGAGCAGGGGGTTGGACTAGATGACCTCCTGAGATCTCTTCCAACCTTAATCTTCTATGATTCTATACACTCACACAAGACCCAGGCTGTTCTCTCTGGTTACACGTGTCTCTCCACCCCACCTGCAAAGCTAGTGCCAAATTCACACCAGAGCCAGCCCCTGTGGCTCTAGGGAGTGTGCACCCTTCCCACCTGACAGGGCAGAGGGGAGCAGCCCCAGCAGCTGTGGGGATAACAGGCGCTCGGCCTGGCCACGAGCGATTCAGCAGCCCGGTTAGGGGAAGGCTGCGTGTTTCAGCGGTGTGTTTAGAAGAGCGCCTGGGGTCTGGAGGTTGCAGGGTTTAAATAAACTTGAAATCTGTCTCGACTTCCTTCCCCAATTTCACAAGCTCCATTTCCTGGCCCTTCTCGGGCACACTCAGCTGCTGCAGGAAATGCTGGGCTACGGACTTTGGGGGTGGTTTTTTTTTTTTAAATATTTGAAGAGTTCTTTGAAATGCAGCACAGATGCTTTTGTGAAGAACTCCCCTACCCAAAAGCAGCTCTGGGAGGGCCAAATCCCCTGCCCGGCCTCCCCAGACCCCTCCCCCCACACACACACATCAAACCCAGGGCACACTAAGGCCAGGTCTACACTAACCCCCTAATTCAAACTAAGGTACGCAACTTCAGCTACGTGAATAACATAGCTGAAGTTCGAAGTACCTTAGTTCGAACTTACCTTGGTCCACACTCGGCAGGCAGGCTCCCCCGTCGACTCCGCGGTACTCCTCTCGCCGAGCTGGAGTACCGCAGTCGACGGCGAGCACTTCCGGGTTCGACTTATCGCGTCCAGACAAGACGCGATAAGTCGAACCCAGAAGTTCGATCGCTCGCCGCCGAACTACCGGGTAAGTGTAGCCAAGGTCAAAGAAACAGCAGCACTCAGTGGGCTCCATCACACCAGCCCATGTGGATCTGCTTCCTGGACCTGAGGCGTCCTCTATTGACACAAACAAGCCTGGAGGGCCTGCCTGGCCATGGGAGAGGGAGCCTGGGTCTGCTCCCATGAGCCCAGTGGGGCCTGGAGTCTGTCCACCATCGGCCGCACCGCCAGCCCTGTTCTGAGGGCAGGCTCCTGACAGTTCGCTGATGATGACCAGCGGGACCTTGGGACTTGTGATATCATAAACCTAGTTGTTCTGCGGTCATACACAGAGCCGTCCAGGGAAGAGAGACAACCTGACTCTCAGCGGTAAAAGAAGTAGGAAATCAGTCAATAAAAACAAAAATAGCAGCTTATAGGCCTTCCTCCTACTGCACGTCATTAGAGGAATCAAAAAAGGGGCCTAAACCCCATGGTTTGCTTGCCCTTCTGCCCTCAAGCTTCCAGGACAGGCCTGGCTCCATCTCTTGCAGCAGAACAGCAGGCAGTCCAGCCCTTGGGCATTTTAAATGGGAAGGAGGGTTTTTTTGCTTGCGTTATCACGAGCGGAGATTAAAAAGGCATCTGGATAAGCAGCAAGCTGGGGAGCCAACAGGGCCAGTTCAGCTACATGACCAGAAGCTGGCCACATCACTGCCTGTCATACGTAGGTAATACAAGAACACTCCAGCACACCGCGCTGGCAGGTCTGCGCCTTAAACCAGCAGCTATTCAAGAAAGCGCCACTGTCTTAGCTGGATTTTGCTCTGAGTTAAGGCTTTTCTCTATGGCCAAGGTTTCATTGGTGATCTTGGTGAGAAACACAGAGAGCCTATGATAAAATTGGGTTAGCCGTTCCACCCCATAGGATGGGAGGAGGATTATACCCAACCTGTCTTCTTCCTTAATGGGCTCTGAGGTGGCATACAAAGATTTATGCTGCCTGGGGCGGCCAGGGGTTGTCCCTTAATGCATACTGGTATTCAATGGTACAGTTTTGTGACAAGGGGGTACTCGAGGTATTTCTTCCCCTACTGAACCATCCCCAGCAGATATCTGACCAATTTTGGGGGACCACCCTCCAGGGTAACCCTGCTGCGTGGTGCGGGATTTGGGAGCATACTCAGCAGTTAGAGAGGTTAAACTCTTGGGCAAAGCAAACCTTCAAGGACTCATATGTGTTTGTTTCCAAGTTAGTAGGGATCCCTTTCCATCCCACATGTGCCTGGGGGGAACGGGAGGTAATGAAAGGAGTGTCCCTATGGCAAAGAGTACCACTGTGGCAGATCCTGGACCTGAACTCATGCTGGGCAGGTGACCCTAGGGCCTAATAATTACAATTCCCCAAATACCCACAAAATATCAATTACCAATAGTAGGCAGATTAAAAACAAAAGGACCAGGCCACCAGATTAGGCCGGCCCTGTGAGAGTAAACACAACCAACGCTTAGAGTTTTCATGGGGAGTGCGCTGCGACTGTCCAAAGAGACCACAGGGCATTCCCAGCAGGCCTTATTGTCTTTTGAATAACAGTTTAAGTCTCAGGTCATCGCTGGTAGTCTTTTTCCGTAGGCTGGACAGTCCACCATTCAGGAGCGGGCACTGCCTTCAGACGGGAGTGATTGAATCCAGTTCTTGTGTCCCTTGACCTTTGCTGCTGTGTGGGAGACCAGCAGGACGGTGTGGGGTCCCTTCCACTTCTCTTGGAGAGGCTTGTCCTTCCAGGTCCGAACGAGAACGGAATTGCCTGGCTGCAAGGAATGGACAGGGGCATCCAGCGGGAGAGGCTGCAAATCTCTGGTATACCTGTGGAGAGAACAGAGAACAGCAGACAGAGAGCACATGTATTGAGATAAAAAGCCACACCCCATTTCCCACTCCCCTGCCAGAACCGGTGTACCATTCATAGGCCATGCCCTTCCAAACATAATCTCGAAGGGACTGAGCCCTAACCTGCCCTTTGGGAGAGCGCGAATGCGGAGCAAAACAAGGGGTAAGGCATCAGGCCATCCGCTGATCGATCCACCAAGACGAAAAGGTATTTGAATCCTTGGGTCCGGGGGAACTCAGTAAAGTCTATTTGCCAAACCAGCCCCGGGCCTGGGGTAGGTTCCAGAGTGGCTGATGGCACTGACACTCCAGCTCGAGGGTTGTTCTTTTGGCAGATTAGACATTCAGCCTGTACCTGGGAGGCCAGGGGTCTAAGAGCCTCCCTGCCAGCATATAATTCTTTGTTTCTTCACCAGGGTCAGTTCTTAATGTCTTTTGTAGTCAGGAATTCCTGGACTTTGTGGTTTCAGTGAAGCAAGTGTTCCTTCTTCTCTTTTCCTGAAACAGTGTGGTTCAGCATCATACAGGGGAGAGGTTACTAGCACATCACCCTGTCTTTAAATAGGCTTATCATCAGTCGGAGAGTCCTCCCGAGGTGGAGGGGTCTTTTTACAGTGAGAAGCCTGGGTCCAGATGGGCAGTCCTTGGTACTTCACAGCGGTGTTGGTTAACAGGACTTGGAAAGGGCCTTTCCAGTGTGGAGCCAAAGCAGTTTTTCGTTGATGGACTTTACGTAGACTCAGTCTCCTTGTTTCAATGAATGGCAGGGCTGCTAGGGTCTTTGGGTAGCACTTCTTTTATCTGTGAGAAAAGAAACCTAACACATTTCATTAATGCCTGACAGTGTTTTGCAGATCTCATAGTTGCTTGGGCCCATTCAGGCCCCCCTTTTCTTGGTTGTCAGCCAAGTCTTAGCTCTGGGCAGTGTCTTTGGATGGTGCCAGCATCTTATCTTTGGACTGAGCTTGCTAGCTATATTTTTTCCCTCAGTTAACTCGTTCTGTTCTTTTTCCTTCTCTCCTTCTTGGCTACTTTTAACTTACAAAGGAAACTTCCACTCTTTACTCATACACCTTTTCCCAACAATGAACACATACACATTGCCATTATGCACCCTTCCAGTAAAATAACTTCTATACAGAGCTTTGGAGCAACAAACCAGGACGAGCACACCCACTTTTGAGGAGTCCAACAAAGTTCAGGAGGCTCACAGTGGCTTTAAGGCAAGGGGTGAGACCCACAGCAGCAATTAACAAGTCATCCACATATTGCAGGAGGAGGACCCTGTCCTCATTGTCCCACTCCTCCAAGTCCCTGGCCAGGGCCTGGCCAAACAGAGTGGGGCAATTTTTAAATCCCTGGGCCAGCACTGTCCAGCAAAGCTGCTTTTTAACCCTCCTTTTGTCTTTCCACTGGCTCCACTCTGGGGCTTGCAAAGCTGAGGGCTCAGTTGCAAGGGTCATTATCCAGGCATTCTCTGGGGGTAAGGTGAGGGTTATTTCATCTTGGGTGAAATGCAGGGTGGCTCCTAAGCAACAAAGCAGGTCCCGTCCTAGTAGAAGTGTTGGACAATCGGGGAGGTAAACCAGTTTTGTGAGATAGAGTTCTGTTTCCCAAAGCACATTCCGCTGGGGCATATACTGGGCACTTGGTTCCTTTCCCTGTGGCACCCACCACAGTGAGGGACTCTGACACAGGCAGCTGCAGGGGTTGGTTTACGGCGGTTCGTGCAGCTCCAGAATCTATTAAAAAGTCTATGTCCGAATCTCCCACCCGCATTTTTACTCAGGGTTCCGGGGGCAGGATAGTCCGTCTCCCCTGACACTCCTATTCTTGATCCTTTGCTGCCATCATAGGGGTACCTTCTCTTTTGGGGCACTCATTTTTCCAATGTCCCTCCTTTCGGCATCTGGCACACTGGTTGCGACCCAGACGCCTTTCCTGTGAGCCAGGGCACCCACGTCCTCTCATTCTCCGGCCCCTTCCACCTTCCTGGAATTTTCCCCTGCCACTGGCCTGTCCTGCTGCGACCATCATTTTCGCTTGCCTCTTTTCCTTTTCTTAAGACACAACCTGATTACGCTCCACCTCAAACAGCAGGGTCCGCATAAGGACATGACAATCATCACAGTCAGGCTTACAGCTAGCCAGGCACCCTTCAAAGACTGAGATAGACTTGCTTGGGTTCGTAGAGAATTCCCCTGCCTGTGCCTTAAAGGCTGCTAGGTCCACCGGGTTAAAAGGCACATGGGTGTAAACCTGCATAGTAGTGGCCTGATTCCTATCTGAGCCATGTCTGGACACCACGGTCTCAGTGATCAACAGATAAAATTCCACCGAGGGGGCAATCTCTGGGAGCTGAGACACCTTGTCTTTATATGGTGGGGGTGTGATAGCCGAAGGGGACACCGGACCTGCCATTACAGCTGTGGGGGGGGGGGGTTCTGGGGACTAACAGTAGCTACTACCAAACCTGTCGGAGTCAAATTACACTTTTGCAAAATATCTAACCTATCTCTTAGCAACATAAACAACTGTACATACATATGTTCATTCCATTTACCCGTTTGCTGACAAAACAGAAGTAATTGAAGGATCGTGTTATAATTAAGTGATCCTTCCTGTGGCCACCTTTCCTGGTCCTCTAGCTGATATTGAGGCCAGTCTACTGTACAGAACCTTTTCAGTTTACTTTTAACCAACGGATCCGATCCAAACACTTTCCAGTTCACCAGAATGCATTCCAAGGGTGTACACCTTGCCCTGCCTGCCATACTCTGTCCCTGCCCCATAGGGAGACACTGGGCGTCCCCAGGTCATAACAGGTAGACACTGGGCGTCCCCAGGTCAAGACAGATAAAGTCCCCACTGGACTGTTCCTACCTTATCCAAGGGTCCGGTTCTGCACCGTCGCCCTATCCACGGGACCGGTTCCCCACCGTCGCCCGCAGCTGCTTCTCCACTACTCGAGCGCGTTGCACCGTTGTGCCCTCCGGGGTCGACCAAACCACGTCTCCGCCGAGGCCCCTGGTAAAGTCACCGGTGCACGCTGGGCGTCGGTCGTCGCCACAATCTGTCGACCTCCGAGAGGGGTCCGGGCAAGGCTAAATTTCAGCCTCGAGCCCCACGTTGGGCGCCAAAAGTTGCCCGGTGTGCTTCGCGTCAATAAACACACCAGGTGGAGAAGCAAACAAAGTTTATTTGGGATCCCAAAGCGGTGCAAGGAGACTGGCAAGTCTCAACTCAAGCACATTAACAGGAACAGTTTTTCTTCTTTTATACATTTTGCAGTTAAGCCTCACCCCCCCCCCCCTTTCCCCTCTAGCCCTCCCTTTCTCCCCCCTTCCTCCCTCTACCCCTCCCATCCCTGGTAATAGTTAAGTCATTCTTGGCAGCTATAAGCCTAGCTTGTTAGTAACTTCTTTAAACCGTTATCTTGTCCTTTTTCCCTTCAGCCAGAAACATGCAGGCCTCATTATTACTGCTTGAGCAGGGGGTTGCACACAGATAACTGGTTGCTTACATATTCCAATTGCACCTGGCTTTTGAGGTTGATTAGAGTTTAAACATGGAAGGATAGAGTTTGGTTCACTTAGGCCTAGTGCAGGAAGGCTTCATTGACACTTAGTGGCCTTCCACCCTCCCGAGTTACCTAGGGTGAGGCCTAGTGACGTCAACACATGTAACAAACCCGTCTCTCTCCCTGTTGCTTTTGCAGGCTGGGCTCTTTGATCTGGGATCAGGAGGTGTTGGGGGGTTTTGTTGCTGTTGTTAAGGGTTTTGCTGCATTTCTGCAGATGGCGCTGGGATTCCCCTCCCCCATGCATTGAAAACTCAATTCCACAGGTGTGGACTTTCCAAGCTGGTGCTGGAGGAGCTTCGGTGCTGTCCCATCCAGACGTTCCAGCCTGACAGATCCTCCCTACAGGGCCAGTCTGCAAAGCCCCTTCCTCCCCTCAGGGAGCCCCGGCTCCAGCACTGCCTCTCACAAGGAACTGCTCACCAGTGGGCATAAGGGGTTAACAGCCTGGTCCGAACCAGAACCATGGGCTCCTCCTCCCTTGGTGCTGAAGCTCCCACCCCACATAGCAGCCACGCGCAGGCAGGTCTGGGAGCAGCGTTCTTGGGAGGCCACAGTCAGGAGGGCCATATAAGCACCTCCATAGCTGTGCGGCCCCAGGATCCACAGGAACTGGTGGGGCCACGTAGCACAGTAGAAGCCAGGGATACCCCAAAGATCCCTGTGAATTCTGGGTCAGGGTGGAGCCATGGACTGAGGTGCAGGGTCTGAATGCTCAACTGCAAGTCGTGAAGGTCAGGGGTTCGAGTCTCGCTTGATCTCATCCTGAAAGGCCACCTCCAGTTCACCCAGCTGCGTACCAGGTTCCTGATCCATTGGGGCGGGGCAGGGCAGTTGGAAGGGATGCTGGCCACATGGTTCTCTTGCCATAGCCATGAAACTGACCTGCCTTGATGAGCCATTGACTGGGCGAATTTTGACTTTGTGCATCCATGGGCTAAGGCGGAGGGTAGAACCTCTGGCCATCGCACCCCCTTCCTTCCTATGCCAAAGGCGGCTTTTCAAACCCCTCTGCCTTCCAGGGAGCCAGAAACTCCCAGATAGGGTCACGCTCCAGAGATGCGACTCCCCACTTCTGCATACGCAGGCACCCGTTTGTGCACAGAGCGGGGCGTGCCAGAGTCTGGCTGCGCCCTTCTGGCTGGGGAAGGGAGGTTTAGTATCATTCCAAGGGCTGTGATCCACAATCTGATTGAAAATGGGGATAAAGCGCTCAACCTCCACCCCCCAGGGCAGAGTCATTAGTGTCTGTCTGGGTCTCAGCAGATAATGCGCTACAGATTTCCAAGTGCCCAGCACGGTTTGCAGGGGAGTTGGACAGCCTCCCCCCGCCAACATGCTGAAACCCCAGTCCTAGCTCTGTATCGGTATCAGGACCTTCCATGGCCCAGGCCGGTGTTTGGGAACCTGTCTGTACTGTTCCTGCACAGTGTTGCAATCCTGCCTCGCTATCCCATTGGACACCATTGGCCTCATTATTACAGTTTATTTCTAAATCCCCTCCTTTGTCCTGCCAATTCACCTTCAGCTTCCAATGCCTGCACCCCGCTCACCCCCCCCACCCCCAAACCAGCTTTCATTGGCCAGAGCAACTGCAAATAGCCTCGCCCCTGAACCAATATCTGGAGCTAGGAGAGGCTCGTCTCTAAAGACAATGGAGCACAGGGCAGACTGGGTAAGGATCAGACTGAGAAACCGCAGAGCTCACACATACACACACCCCGGCCCTTCTGCTCATCCTTGGGCCACCGAGGGGTTTCAAAAGCCGCCCACCAGCAATGCCCCACGGGAGCCTGAGAATTAAAATAACCCTTCTGGTAGACACAGGCTAATGGGGATTAGCTGGGAACAGGGCACAGGCGATTATAAAGGCCCACAATACTCCTCCTCCGGGACTACAGCCATTCTTTCACCTCTGCTCCCTTCCAGCTTCAAATTTCTGGCTTCGATCCCCAGCTCTGCTCGTGGTTTACCACGCCTTCGGCTCTGGCATTTGGCTTCTGACCCTCGGCTCATTCCTGGACTTTGTCCTCCCTGGACCCAGTTCTAACCAGTTATTAGTCTGGGTGGGAAGCCGGAGCCCCTTGCACTCCCAGGCAGGAATGGGCCATATAGGGCCATATTCTAGCTTTCCTTGGGCGGGTGAGAGGGCACAGGGGGCAGCATGAATCCTGCATGAAAGACCACTGGGAATGCCGGATGTCCCTCATGGGTGTGGCTGGGGCCCAGCTGCGAGGCCAGTGAGCAACAGTGGGAGCATTTTCTGCACCTTCTTAAAGGGAGCAGCAGGTCCCACTCCCGAGGGGGCTCCCCAGCCCCCCGCCACCCCTTGTTGGCAGGCCACCGCCAGTCACTGACCTGTAGGGTGACCAGATCTCAAGAGTAAAATATCAGGACACATGGGGGGGCACACCGGAGGTATGGGGAGGGGAGTGCACAACCCTAGGAAGTAGCAAGGGGGCTGCATGGCCCCGGCTCCGGCCCCCTCTGCAAGCCGCGGGTCGGGGACACACGGCGCCGGTTCCACCCCCTCTGCAAGCCGGAAGTCGGGGACGCACGGCCTTGCTCTGGCCCCCGCCGCAAGAGGGGGTCACAGGGCTGGTGCAGGGGGTTGGGGCGCAGGAAGGGGGTTCGGGGTGCTGACTCCGAGAGAGAATTTGGGTGTGGGAGGGGGCTCAGGGCTGGGGCAGAGGTGCGGGCTCCGGGCGGCGCTTACATCAGGCAGCTCCCCAGAAGTGGCAACATCTCCCTCTGGCTTCTAGGCAGAGGGGCGGCTAGGTGGCTCTGTGCATTGCCACGCCCACAGGTGCCGCCACAGCATCTCCCATTGGCCACGGTCCCCAGCCAATGGGAGCTGCGGAGCCGGTGCTCATGGCGGGGCAGTGCGCACAGCCCCCCGGCCGTCCCTGCACCTAGGACCCAGAGGGAGATTTTACCACTAGCCATCTGAGTAGGGAGCCTTCCAGCTCTGCACCAACCGGAGGCCTGGCAACCCTACAATATTGGGAGAAATGGGGTGGGGAGCCCCCTTGGGAGTGGGACCTGCTGCTCCCTTTAAGAAGATGCAGAAAATGCTCCCACCGTTGCACACTGGCCTTGCAGCTGGGCCCGAGTAGGGTGACCAGACGTCCCGATTTTATCGGGACTGTCCCGATATTTGCTTCTTTGTCCCGCGTCCTGACCAATGTTTGGTCGGGACACTGGACAAAGAAATTTTCCCTGCCGCTCCGGCGCTCGGGCCCCCCCGCCGCCCCGGCTCCGCCCTCTCCTTCCCCCATTGACTCCCTCCCCAAATCCCCGCCTCTTCCCCAGCATTCCTCCTCCCTCCCAGGCTTGCAGCATGGCGGCGCAAGCCTGGAGGGAGGGGATGGTGGCGGCGGCGGTGCCTGGATCCTGGAGCTGGTGAGTCAGCTCCAGCACCCGGGCACCGGGCGGGCAAAGGGGGGCAGGCAAGGGAGGGAGACAGGGGGGCTCAGCTGTGAGCCCCTCCGCCGCGCCAGAGGGCTTCTGCCTGGGCTGCTGCACCCGGGGCGCCCCACGCCTCTCCGTCCCGCTCGCGGCTGCGGCTCCTTTCCAGCGGGACGCGCCCCCCGACCTGCCCCACTCACATGCGGCGCGCGTCCAGCTGCTCCTTCCCGGTGGGAGGGAGACTAGGCGTGGGGGACACGCACCGCATGTGCCCGGGGCAGCGGGAGGCACGTCCCTCCGGGAAGGAGCCACAGCCGCGAGCAGGAGGGAGAGGCGCAGGGCTCCCCGGCAGCAGCGGGGATTCGGCCCCTGCCGCCCCCCCCCCGGCTCCTGCCCGCTCCGCGCTGCCCCTGCCCAGACCCACTGCGCCCCGCATATGCCCGTGGCGGGCCAGGGGGCGGGAGGCTCCGCTGGGACTCGGGGAGGGCAGCGTGCGGGCCCTGCTAATGCCCCAGCCCCCTTAAAACTTTTTTTTTTGCTCCGTCCCCCCCCCTTTTTTGCTCCGCCCCCCCTTTTTTGGCTCCGCCCCCGTCCCGATATTTTATACTGGTAATCTGGTAACCCTAGGCCCGAGACACACCGCATGAGGGACCTCCAGCATTCCCAGTGGTGCTAGTTCCCACAACGACTGTCATGCAGGATTCATGTCCATCATACATCGGTCGGGACACAGGACAGAGAGTTAAATATCGGGAAAGTCCCGATTTTATCGGAACGTCTGGTCACCCTACTGACTTGGGGCAGGCCCCCACTGCAGCTCAAAGGGTCAATACTGTGCTGCTCCCACATAGCCAATACGCTAGTGTGGTGGGGCGGCTGCCCCACACAGGGAGGAAGGGTTAAAGAAGGCCAGAGGGAGCCTGCGCAGAACCCTCCCATTAGAGAGGCCAGCCAATCAGGAGGTGGCTTGTTGCAGCGGCCAATCAGGGCCAGCAGAAGCCATATATAAAGGGCTGCTCAACAGAGCAAAAGGCAGTCTCTCCCTGGTCTGCTAGGGAGAAGGGCTGGGTGCCTAGGAGCACCATGGCTAGAGCAGTGCTGGGCAGGGTAGCAGAGCAGAAGGAGCTTCTGGCTGACCGCTGCCAGACTGAGGCCCCGGAGGAGGGGCAGACAACATGTTAGGGCTGCCCCCGACTTGCCCTGAGGGAAGTGGCCCACACAGACTGCAGTTTGCCCCTGGAGCAAGGGACTAGACTGGTGACTGCAGCAGGCCACTGAGGCGAGTGGCTGGATTATAGACTGCCAGTCCCCCCGAAAGGGGTGGGAGACAGCGGAGAGAAGAGGACGCCGGGGAGCAACGCGGGTCACAGAGTTGTGGAGACAGCAAAGCGGGAGTAACGGCGAGCGAGACACCACCGGAGGAGGCCGCCCTGTGGAAGGATTTGAGCTAATTCCAGAATGGCCAGCAGGAGGCGCCATGGTGGTGAGTCTCGCTCCGTCACAACTAGTTAGTGTAGGGTTACCATACTTCTAGGTTTCCCCAGACAGGTCCGGCTTTTCGCTCTTTAAATAGCCGTCCGGGGGGGGGATTTCTAATAATCTAAAAATGTCCAGGATTTCCCCCGGTCGGCTATTTAAAGAGCGAAAAGCAGCTGACAGGGCGGCCGGGCACCGCTCGCATTGGGGCCTCGGCAGTCAAAGCCCCTTCCCAGCTCCCCCGATCCCCTGCAGCCTTACCACGCCGCCCGGCAACACTGGGGGGGCGGGGCTGTGCGCCTGTGAGGGAACGCGGCGGCGGGGCTGGCAGCGGTGGCCAGAGCCCCTCCCCCGCTTCCCCCCTCCTCCACAGCCTCAGCACGCCGCTTGGGCGGGGCGGAGCCAGACATCTGCTCTAAGCCGAGCGGCACGGTAAGGGGGCCGGGGAGTTGGAGAAGGGGGGCAGTCAGGGGACAGGGAACGGGGGGGGGGGTTGGATGGGTGTGATGTTATTGACATAAACTGGGACCGTATAGATCATTGTTGCAACCAAGGTCCTGTAGTGGCACCCAAATCTTGTATAAAGGGGGTCAAATGGGGTGTCTAGGACAAGGTTATGGTTTACTGGTTATGATTATGCTGTCTATATGTGTGTATCAGTTTTGTAGTTGAAGTTATGAATATTGGCTCTATACTGTCTGTATGGCAAACTTATGCTATGCTTCTGGATGACATCCCAGACAAGCTGAGATTAGCTCTGCCTAGCCTGCTTGATGGCCCATTAAGGACCATCAGCTATACAATGGACTCATTGAGAGAAGGCAAATATGCCTTCAGAGGCAGCAAAGTATGCAGGAACTTGCCCATGTGACTCCAGACTCCATTTTGCTGTAATTTTCCACAGTAAGAACAAAGAGGTGTTCTTACACCTGGAAAAGACTATATAAGGCTGATGCCTCATCTCCATCTTGTCTTCAATCCTGCTTCTTACCTCTGGTGGAACTTTGCTACAAACTGAAGAACAGGAGTACTTGTGGCACCTTAGAGACTAACAAATTTATTAGAGCATTTATTAGAAGCTCTGAACAAAGGACTGAGGACCCATCCCAGCGGGGGATGTATTCCAGAGACTTGATTTGAACCTGCAGTTTATTCCATCACTGCTACAAGCCTGAACCAAGAACTCTACCATTACTGTATGTAATTGATTCCATTTAACCAATTCTAACTCTCTTCTCTATCTTTTATGAATAAACCTTTAGATTTTAGATTCTAAAGGATTGGCAATAGCGTGATTTGTGGGTAAGATCTGATTTGTATATTGACCTGGGTCTGGGGCTTGGTCCTTTGGGATCAGGAGAACCTTTTTCTTTTACGGGGATATTGGTTTTCATAACCATTTGTCCCCATATCGAGTGGCACTGGTGGTAATACTGGGAAACTGGAGTGTCTAAGGAGATTGCTTGTGAGACTTGCGGTTAGCCAGGGGGTGAGACCGAAGTCCTCCTAGTCTGGCTGGTTTGGTTTGCCTTAGAGGTGGAAAAACCCCAGCCTTGGGCTGTAACTGCCCTGTTTGAGCAATTTGTCCTGAGTTGGCACTCTCAGTTGGGTTCCGCCAGAACCGCATTGTCACAATGGGTCAGGGGTTCTGGGGGGGCTGTCAGGGGGGCAGGGGTGTGGAGAGGGGTTGAAGCAGGCAGGGAGCAGAGGGGGTTGGATGGGTCGGGAGTTCTGGGGGTCCTGTCAGGGGGCGGGGAGCAGTTGGATAGGGCATGGGAGTCCTGGGGGTCTGTCTGGGGGCAGGGGTGTGAATATGGGGTGGGGATGTGGATAAGGGTCGGGGCAGTCAGGGGACAGGTAGGGTCCTATGGGGGCAGTTAGGGTGGGGGGTTCTCAGGAGGAGGCAGTCAGGGGACAAGGAGCGGGGGGGGTTGGGGGTACTGAGGGGAGTAGTCAGGGGGTGGGAAGTGGGTTGAAGTGGATGGGGGCAGGGCGGGGCTAGAGCGGGACTCCCCTCCCCCCACAGTATCCTCTTTTTTTGATTGTGGAAATATGGTAACCCTAATCAACCATCAGAGAGTTTAGTGACTTGCAGAAACTAAACTGAAGAGATCCTTGAGTGATGGCCCCAATGCACTAGGGAAATGCATATTAATTAGTCTGCTGGTGCAGCAAGATTTACAGACAAGCAGTAATGACCGGACCATTTTCTTAGCACATTTTGATGGTGCTTACATGCAGATTTCTTAACACTTACCAAGGTAAATATCATACCCATGACTACCGACAGGAAGATGAAGTTGAGGGTGGTGATTTGCAGCAGACAGCAGTCCTGCTCAGGATTTGTGTGAACATCCTCATACTGAACAGGTGGCTGAAGACCTTTGCAACAGTTACTCTTCAATCTGGGAAGCCTGACAGAACGAGACAGACTGGTTCATTCAACTAAACTGAAGCCAACCAGAAATTTCACTTCATGTCTAGAGACCATCCTGGCTCAGCAGCAGATTCCCGCCTAACGCCCAACTGTTTGGGCCAAAGGGTGCCATGGTCAATGAAAACCCTGGGATGGAGGGTTTGCAAGACTGTCTCTTTGAAGACAGACTCTGCAGGTCCTGATAGGGTGCTCGGTATTATACATTTATCCTGAGTCTGGTTAAAGGAGGGTTTCACAAAGATTACTGTCACCCCCTGATAAAAGGGTTGGTTAGCTTTGGAAAGGCTTTCTGTGTGAAGAGAGAAAAGACATTAATGCATCACATTTCAAACTTGGGTCCCTAACCGTAGGCCACTAAGTCAAAGTGACTGGCTTTTCAGAGGAGCCGAGTCATCGCAACTCCCCACTGAAGGTATTTGGAGCTATAGATACTCAGAACGTTGGGTTAGGGGCAGGCAATCGGCAGCCTAAATATGGACATAGGGATCTAATCCTTTAGAAACTCAAGACTGAAAACGTTGGCCTGTTTTAAAGCAATAAGAATTGCCTCCTGCTCTAGTTTCCCTACTCAGCAGCTCCACAAGTGCCTTACGTGCCCACCTCTGCATTTGGCAACATGTATTTCTTTTACCAGGAGATCTGATTTTAATTGCTCTACTGCGCCCATCAATAACAACTCTGGAAGAAAAATCATTATGGCTTCAAAACCTTACCGCCCTGACATTTCAATGGCAAATGGTTAGCTTTCATATGTGTTTTTTGAATTTGAAGTTAAATTCCCACATAGGTTCTCATCTGTTCCCTTCAATCTTTCTGCACCAGAAAAGCAAACACTGATATGGGGGGGGAGGGGGGAAATACAGTAGTAGAGTTAATTATTTCATTTTTAGTGAATTTCAACACAGGCAAAGAGAGCTCAAACTACAAACCACAGGAGCAGCTGAAGAGATGGCAGCAGTCTGGTCCCATTCGTTACATTAATGCATACCTGAGAGACAAGGTGGGTGAAGTAATATCTTTTACTGGACCACCCACCTTCTCTCTAATATCCAGGGACCGACACAGCTACAACTACACTGCAAACGTTAATGCATACCTGGCATTTTCCATTTGCCAGTCAGAAGGTGGCAACCTCGCTATACCAGAGGGTGACACAGGACTTGGGCTCTAGCAGTGCTTCCTCTGTTCCGCTCACCCATTCCACATAGAAGAGGAAAGCAGAATGGACTTTGCTCCTCTACATCCTACATGGAATAGCCAAATTAAATGGATAAAATCTCAGGTCAATGTATGCATTCAGCTCACACTCAGAACAGAGCAGGAGTGAGGGAGAGCAAACAGCAGATCAGGGAAGGAGAAAACAAAGAGAAGCAAATGTTAAAAGCGACTGGACAGAGCTGAAAAAGCGTGGGGGGAGGGGGAGGAGGGAGAGGAGGCGCACCCAGATGTCACACTCCCCTCCATTAGGCAGTCACGTCCTAGTATTTCAAAATCACAAAGCAAAGCTTTGGCTGTACAGTTCAACTGGTGGCTCAGAACATTGCTTCTTTTCTAAAGGCGGATGAATACATGGGGTCCGAGGCCTCAATGCCAGAGGCAACCAAAGCCTGGATCTGCTGGCAAAGGTCTCTCAGGTATTCTATAGTGTAATCTCTGACTGCCACACCTTTATACAGCCTTACAGCTGTGAGATTCTATGTCCTGGCATGCAATGCTCCATGAAATAGGAGAGTCTTAGCAGAACGACTGTATTCAAGTGAGGGGGGAGGTTAAATAGAGCCCAATATCATATCGATAAGCTGACAGTGACTGGAAGTTGCAGTCATCTGACAGCCATTCAGTAGCCAATAAGGAGAGAGCCTGGCAAATCTCAGTCCAGGTGCCAGAGAGTGAGTGTCCACATCACAAGAGATACCTTCCATAACAACTGACCTGAAGTGGGCCTGCTAACAGCCTCAGCAGGAAGGGAAAGAATGGCATGTGTCATAGAGAAAACTCCCCTCTCACCCAGAGATGGTCTCTCTGGGTCACAGTTAAGGCCTCTTCTGGGTCAATGTGGGCAAACTTATCTGCCAATGCTGTACCTGCTAGCTGCAGTCACTAACACTGTCAAATCTGAGAGGCCGCACCAGCACTAATTGCTTTCATGGATGGAAAAAAAAGAGAACAAGGGCTGATGCAAACTGCACCCTTTTAATGCAATTTAATTCTAGTTGGGGTGAGGGACTCATGTAACCCCTCTTAGCACCAAGCCTGGGTCACTCCTACTGTGTGGCTTTGCAGTGATACAAGGCGTTTCACTTCGCTTCTAAATCATAGTCACAGGCAGGAGTGCTGGAAGGATCTCTGCAGTGGTGAATCCCCTAGAGGTGAAGCACAAAGCTGAAGAGCAGTTAAGCTCAGGAGCATGGGCTAAACGATCCCCACCAGGCAGCAGCGGCAGCAAACAGTTCTAACCCATTACAATACTGACTGCTCCCTGGATCGTGCTTAGCGGGGGGCATGCAGCAGACACTGCTGGGCTTAATTCCATTTGCAGTTGAGTTTGCCATTCACCTTCTGAGAACGTCTACACTGCAGCTGGAGATGTAATTCCCAGGGTGGGCGGACCTACATGCACTCGCTGGAATTAAGTTAACATGCTGAAAATAATAGCGTGGCCATGGGGGGAGCTTAGGCTAGCTGTCCAAGTACCTTCCTACCACTTCTGACTGGGTTACACTTGGGCGGTTAGCCCCTCCTGCCACATGACAACAACTGTGCATATCTCTCTATCAGTGTTATAGAGGGCGAATAATTTATGAGTTTACCCTGCATAAGCTTTATACATGGTAAAATGGATTGTTTTGGGTTTAGACCCCATTGGGGGTTGGGCATCTGAGTGCTAAAGACAAGCACACTTCTATGAGCTGCTTTCAGGTAAACCTGCAGCTTTGGGGCAAGTAATTCAGACCCTGGGTCTTTGTTGGAGCAGACAGGAGTGTCTGGCTCAGCAACACAGGGCGCTGGAGTCCTGAGCTGGCAGGGAAAACAGGAGCAGAGGTAGTCTTGGCACATCAGGTGGCAGCTCCCGGGGGGTTTCTGTGATCCAACCCATCACAGGTCCCTCCCATGACCCTGGTGGGAAAGGACAGGCTCTAAAGCCCCGGCCAGGCCAAAACTAATCTGGTCTGGGGCATCCCATGGTTGGGCAGTCACACATTGGCTGGCTTGTGACTCGCCTGCCCATTGTGACATGCCCCCTGCTGGCTGCCAAAGCCTCATCCCCTCACTGCCAGGCTTGGCTCTGCAGAGCGAGAGCTGGCACGTGCCGCTGAGAAAGCTGATCCAGCCGTTTCAGCTCCGCCACTGGTAGCAGAAAGTGGGTGGCCCATATACACACTGGCTTCTGTCCACTCCTGACTCCAGGTAGGAGAATCTTCTATTGCCCGCCTCTGCTTTTCCATTGCATCGCCAGCCACACCGAGCCTTCCCCGAGCTCCTGGCTGGGCGGCGCACGTCTACCAAGTGCCCCGGTGCCGGCTGTCTAGCCTGGTGCCAGTGAGGAAGTGGGCAGCGGCATGCACACAGGAGGGAGTCTGCGATGGCCAGACAGAAGGGGTCACACCAGTCCAGCCCGGAGGGGACGGAAACAGGGAGGAGGGTTTGGCGGGGCTGGTGGCAGGGCACGGGAAGGCGACACAGGCTGGTAGATGAGGCATTGGGCTGGGATTCAGGAGAGCGGTGTTCAGTTCCCAGCTCTGCTGTAAGTCTTCTGTGTGAGATCAGGTGAGTCCCTGTCGCTCTGGGCCTCAGCAAACTAGGGAGAGCAGGTCCCTGCTCCATGCGGGGGGTTGAGAGACTAAATACAACAACACCCGCATGCTCAGCCACTGCCATGATGGGGCCAGGTAAGGGTCCAGACAGGGAGGTAGCTGGTGGTCAACATGGGCCATGTGGGGGTGATTAAAGGCAAATGGGAAGAAGCATGAGAGGTGTGTGTCATGGAGTCCCCAGACAATGCTCTGGAGCTGCTCCCTATGAAGCCAGTCAGGACTCTGGTGAAGTCTCCTCTCTGTGAGCAGACTGTCTTCTGGGCCAGAAGCTCAAAGGGCTTTCACCTTCCTGGGTCTGACCTTGGAGCATTCAGCATCCTCTGCCCCTCCTTGCACTTCCCACAGCGAGTCCGCCCAGGTGGGGTCCTGGGGAAGCCAGAGAGTCCTGCACCCCCACTTCACAGTCAGATGTGACTCTTAGCCAGCCAGTAAAACAGAGGTTTATTAGATGATAGAAACATGGTCTAAAACAGCTTGTAGGTACAGAGAACAGGACCCCTCAGCTGGGTCCATTTTGGGGGGCAGTGAGCCAGACACCCACATCTGCACTTCACTCCTCGTCCCCAGCCAGCTCCAAACTGAAACTCTGCAGCCCCTTCTCTCTGGCCTTTGTGTCTTTCCCGGGCCAGGAGGTCACCTGATCTCTTTGTTCTCCAACACCTTTAGCTATCCCCTTGCAGGGGGGAAGGGCCCGGCCATTAGTTGCTAGGAGACAGAGTGTTGGCCATTTATGCACACTGGCCTTTATCCCCACACCTAGAGACTTAAGAAATGCATAGGGGAAGCTGAGGCACCCCTACAGTATTCAGAGGAAACATTAAGAACAGTCCCACTTTGTCACAGTGAGGGAGTTGGAGAGTCTGTGGGAAGCCCCCTCTCTTGTGAAATCAACCACCCCCAGACGGTGCGAGCTGCTCCAGATCGGGGGAAGAGTCCAGCTGTGAATTTGGAGCCAGATCCTGGTTTGGATCTGAATCCACCGGCGCTGCGGAGCGTTCAGATGTGGGGAGCTAGCTCCCGCCCGTGCCAGATCACAAAGTGCTACTTCAGCCAGCCGCCTGCCAGGCTCTGGCAACGCCCTGTGTGGAGCTGCAGCTGGGCCCTCCAGAGCCGAACTGCTGCTCCTCCTCTCTGCTGGCCAGCCGGCCGCAGCTCCTCAGCACCTGCCCGCTCAGCCCCACCTCAGTGCTCCTGCCTCCCCAATCTCCTCCCTGGCGCTGCACCTCGCCCCCTGCACCTGGCATGTCAATACCCAGAGGGCCGGGAGCCAAGCGTCCCGGGAGCCATCTGTAAGGTGCTGATTCCCTCCTGTGCTGGGCTCCAGCTAATCCACAAGCCAGGAACTGGCCTTGTGTCTCCCAGAGCAGGTATATCAATCTCACAGCAGCAGCTCAGTCTGCTCAACATCACTCTAGGGCCAGGAACTCGCTCCTGCCTGACATAGGCAACAGGCTGAGCCTGCTCCAGCCCTGTTCCTAGTCCTACTCCAGCCCTGGTCTCGCTCCAGCCTTACTCCACCCATGCCCTGCCCCGCCCCCTGAGTCCAGCTCCAACCACTAGGCCTGACCACCTCCATCACCTTTGCTGACACCATCACTTCCATAGGAAATGGCACTGAGGTTGCCGGGGGAACAGGAATTCTCAGGGTGCCAGGAGCCATTGTTCTATTTACCAGGACAGTCCGATGCCAGGACAGTCCCTCTGAGCACTGGAGAGGACTAGGGCTGCATTAGGACACCGGAAGTGCAGCTGCTGGAGAGTCAGCAGAACCGCCCGGAGACAGCCACGCTTGCCTCCCAGCCCGGGAAGCCCAGAGACCCAGAGCGTAGATGTCTCTCAGAGCATCTCTGCCAGCAGGAGACATTGGGTGAGGAATAGAGCCGTCCCGCCTTCGGGCAGGAGCCATTCAGGAGACCCAGCGTGGGGGGAATCGGGATGTGTGTGTACAATGTCTAGCACTGCAGGGCCGTGATCCGGGACTGAGCCCTCTGGGCACTGCCGAAATACAAAGGAGAACAGCAGGGCTGGAGGATTTACAAGAGCCGTGTGAGGAGGGCTGGTTGGGTTGAGACACCAGTGAGTCCCCAGTAACACAGAGCTGTGCTAGTGATGGAAGATCTATTTTGTCTTCCCTACTTAGCACAGTTCAAAACTTAGCACTGACCAGCTGCAAGGATCCTGGCGGGCCCTGGTATGGTTGTAGCAGCAGACTCAATGTTTGGGAAAAGCGAGATATGTGCAATAGGCAATGTAGTTCCATCTGGGCACCAGCCAGCTCCTGTGCCCCAGAGAGCTCTCACAGCTCACACTGAACCAGGGACAAAGGGGGCAGGAGGTTGGAAGAGAAGGTGCCAGCCTGGGACCCAGGAGACCCATAGTCAATTCCCAGCTCTGCCACAGATGCTCTGCGTGGCCTCGGGCAAATCCCTTATCCCCTCTGTGCTGCAGTTCCCTGTCTGTTCAGTGGAGGTAGCAGCCAGGCCCTGCCCTGCAGGGGGAGGTTAGAATAAATGCAATCGAGGTTGGACAGTGCTCTGATGCCACGGGGATGAGGGCCAAGATGGTGCCTAAGACAGACCAAAAGCAAGGGGGAGCTACAGAACTGGTGGTGAGAGGGGTTTGGCCTTTGACTGTCTGCTCTGGGTGCCTGGGCTGTCAGACCCCAGCCAGCCACTGGCATTGCCAGACCTCCCTGATCTATGGTGCTGCTGCTCTCCCTGCTTCTAGGAGTCACTGCCTCCCCCTGGGCCGAGACTCCCGCAGCAATCATCTCCTGGGGCTGCCATGGCACTGAGCGGCTAGCAAGGCCTGAGACTCAGTTGGGCGGGGGGAGGGGGGTGCTATGAAAGCAGTTTCTGTGTTGTTGCCGCGGTGGGAGGGGAAGCAGAGATGGGGCCATTTTACATCCTACGGCCAAGGCGCCCAGCAGCTTGGGCAGGCGCAAAGAGCCGCCCGCGTGGGCTGGGAGCTGGGGGAGGGGAGCGTTCGGGAACCCCTGTTCTGCGCTGTCACAAGGAGGAGGAACCGGGATGGAACTGATTCTCCCACTGGGGATCTGGAGACCCCCCCCCCGCCCCCGACTCCAGCTGTATGGACGCGGGGAGGGGCTCTGGCCTGGGGTCTGCAGTAGCTGGGACTAGATGAGCCCAGCGGTCCCTTCCGGCCTAAAGTCTGTGATTGTGGGGAGCGGAAGGTCCCTCCCATGACCCCGGTGGGGAAGGAGAGGCTCTAAAGCCCCGGCCAGGCCAGAACTAGTCTGGGCTGGGGCAGCCCATGGCTGGGCAGTCACACATTGACTGGCTTGTGACTCGCTTGCCCATTGTGACACGCCCCCTGCTGGCTGGCACAGCCTCATCCCCTCACTGCCAGGCTTGGCTCTGGCAGAGCGAGAGCTGGCACGTGCCGCTGGGAAAACTGAACCAGAAAGTGGGTGGCCCATATACACGCCGGCTTCTGTCCACTCCTGACTCCAGGCAGGAGAATCTTCTATTGCCCGCCTCTGCTTTTCCATTGCATCGCCAGCCACACCAAGGTTGGATGAGAAGGTACCAGCCTCCCTGCCGCTCTCCTGCCTTCTGCTCCTGCCCCTTCACGGGTGTGTCTGAGCAACTCCTGCTGCTCACGAGCCCGCCCCACCTCCCCCACCCCGCTGGCCTCACCCACCTGCGAACTGCCATGGCCCCAATATTCCTTGGGGAAGGGATCAGGGTCATTTCATTGGGCAGGAAGAATCCTGAGTGGTTGGATCCAGCCTGTCTGCTGTGCAGCTTGTGAACCGGGAGAAGGAGAGGTGGGAGTGACCCAGAGGAGGCCGTTTGGCCTGTGGGATGGGCTGCTGGCCTGGGAGTTCAGACACCTGGGTTCTAATCCTGGGTGACTTTGAGCACATCTCTTCCCTTGTTTCCCTGCTGGCTGCCTTGGCTAGTTAGAGTCTGAGCCCTCCAGCCCAGCGATTGTCTGCAGCACCTGGTGCAACAGGGCCCTGAGCTCAGCTGGCATCTGTAGGTGCTGGTGGGACAGAAATAACTGGGCTGGCCCTGATGCTGAACGGGGCAATCGCCTCTTGTCACTCACAAGCAATGCCTTGTCCTGGCTTCTTGTAGGATGGCTGAGGAGGGCAGCCCAGAGCCCAGGCTCGCCTGGGAGGAGACAAAACCTCCCCCAGGGAAGAGTCGGCAGAGGAGGGTATGGCAGGAGCAGCAGTGTGTGCACCATCCCGGTGAGTGGGCGCCTTCTGGGTGGGCGGAGGGGGCTGCAAAAATGGCTGGGGCCATGGCCCTGCATTGGGGTGGGGCTTGGCCCCTGTGGGGGTTGGGGGGCAAGACTAGGGTGTCATTGTGGGGAGAAGACTCCATAGACCTTGTACTACTCTGGGTTGCCACGAGATGGAGAGACAGGAAAACCCAGGCAGGGGGGAATGGCCCCTCCTGCTGGCAGCAGCTGCAGCCACTAAAGCTGATCGGGGCATAGCGGCAGAAGCATCAGGTGGAGACTGACTGAATCGCCCACCCCGATCTGTCACGCTGCAGGGTCGGAGGATGTTTTCCACCAGTCGAAGGGGATGCTTGGTGCACGGTGGGTTGTTAAAGCCTAGGATTGCAGGGCGCCGGCCAGAGCGTAAGATGCTCCCTGATGTTGCAGCCCCATCTGTTGGCTCTTTTGTCGCTTGTCGCAGCACAGGGCATTTGGGGGGAGTGTTGACGATGGGAGCCCAGTGCCTGCCCAGGTTACACCCAGTGGCTCTGGCTGACTGTTGGTGGCAGGAGAGGCAGTCAGAACAAGCAGAACGGGCAGGCCCTGGGTCCCCATATCCCATGCAGACTGGGCAGCTGTTCCCTCTCCTGCTGCAAGGACCAGACCGATTCACTCCCAGTCCCTCTGCCCCCTCCAGCAATGGGCCGGAGAGTGGGGACACCCCTCATGGCCTGACATTGTCCCTCCTTCCAGGTGTGGCGCTCCCCAAATCCCCAGACTGAGCCTGCATGTTGGGCAGGGAAGTGGGGTGGCCGCTGGGAACCAGGGCTCCGACTGGGTCTTTGCTGGGCTGGGCAGCAAAGAGGTGGGGAAGCCAGGGATCGCTGTGCCAGACCCTGCCGTGCATCGGGGCTGCTCCCCTGCTGGGGCGGGAGTGGGGGCAAGGGTTTTCTCTAAGATCTCTGTCACCCAGACTGCAGCTTGGCAGACCCAGGTATTACCACTGCTCTGTCTTTGATCAGATTCACGATGGCCATGTAGCACCGCCTGCGTTAAGGGGCCAAACTGGAAGGAGAGAGAGGCCCTGGAATGCATAGACTCCTTTCTGAAGGGCAATGACCAGGTACCAAGAGCCCTCCTCTGACCTGTCAGCTAGTGCCCTGTCCACATGCACATCTGCCCTTCTCCAGATGATGCATGGATTCTAAGGCCAGATGGAACCACTGTGACCTCCTGTATAACACAGGCCAGGGACCTGCCCCCAAATAATTCCTGTTTAAACTACAGCATTTTAAAAAGTCCCATCTTGAGTTACAAAAGGTCACCCACCATGCCCCTTGCTCAGTTGTTCCAATGGTCTATTACTTTCTCTGTTAAAAACGTACATTTCCAGTCTGAATTTGTCTAGCTTCAATTTCCAGCCCCTTGTGGACTTGTGCCCACTGGATTTGGTCAGTCCCTAGTGTGATGGGTTGCCCCCCTTTGAGGTGCCACCTGCTGTACCGGGCTACCACGAGCCCACTTGTTCTGCCAGCCTGGGCCCCCTTTACCTCGTCTTGCTGGGCTAGGCTCACAAGCCTCTTCCAGCCATACACTCAGGCAGGGCCACGCCCAGCTGCAGAAAGACACAGACACTGAGATCAGCTCTGGGAAGACTCAGGTGAAAGGGCTTGTCCCAGTACTCTGGTGCCCACCTCCTTTGGAGTACAGACCCAAAGGTTTTATGAAATTCGCCCCCTCCCTCCATGTGGAGAGAGGTATGCACAACTCTTTGCCCCTCTCCCCTGTTACTAATTGCACAAACTGGGTTATGGTATAAACAAGCAATAAGATTATTAACTACAAGAGGTAGCTTGTAAGTGGTTATAAGAGATAGCAAACGGTACAAAGCAGATTGCATTAGTAAATAAACACAACACGCAAACTAAGCTTTCCACACTGGATAGATAGGCTCTACATGAGCAAATTCTCACCCTGAGTGATAAACAGGTGGGCAGATTCTTAAGGCACAAGCTGCCTTGGCTTTGCAGCTTGGATTTCCCAGGTTTTCTTACACAGGCTAGGAATCTCTCTCCAGCCTGGCACCATCACTTCTCATAGTTCAATCTTTGTCCCTCAGGTGTTTCCAGGTGTCTTATTGCAGGGAGCGTGAGGTCCCCCCTGATGTCATTGTTCCCCTTTTATCTCCTCTTCCCACCCGCTGGAAAACTCTTTTGCTGTGACCTGGGTCCAACAGTTCCCATTGTGTAGCGTTCTCTTGGAGAGGTTTCTATTGTGGACAGTTCCTGGGGTAACCCTGCTGCTTATGTGCATTTCCTCAATAAGCCATTGTTTGGCGTTTTTACTGTTGTACCTGAAAGGCTGTTTTGAACCTCACAGCGTGTTTCAGGAACACAGACGTAGCTGAACTTCATAATTTCACATACAACGATAGCACATACAATCCAATGAGACATTAATGTCTAGCAGATAAAGACTTTTAGAATGATACCTTACAATACGTACTTTGTACAAAACATATCCTAATGACATGACAGTGGCGAATATTGGGGTGTCAGGGTGTCCCACCCAGCTGTTCCTCCCACTCTGTCAAGCCCCCAGTAACACTGTCTGGCTGCCTACCCCCCATGTTGCAGTTCCTCTTTGGACACCTACCCCGTGAGAGCTGCTCCCTCTCTAGTCCGGTTTCACACAGAGCTGCCCTGCCCTCCCCAGATAGTCACTCCTGTTATCAGATGAATGGCCTTCTGCCACTCGGCATATCAAAGCCTGAGCAGCACTGGGGGGAAGCTTTCTAACATCTCTCCCACTGGCAGCTCCTTTCCACGCTAACCTTCCTGTTTGTGTCTAATCTCTGCGGGGCGTAGGACGAGGCCCAGAAAATGAATTTTTTGAATTCCATCCTCAACCTGGTCATAGACATCGTGGCATGGAGCCCAGAAATAGATATGGACCGCAAAGCCCTGCTAGTGGAGAAGATAGCGGTGAGTAAAACACACACTGGGGCTGTGTTACCTGGCGGGTTTAGTGATTGGCCTGGAGATGTCTGCAGATTTGTCTAACTTGAGCTGCCAATCATTGGATCATGTTAGACGTTTGTCTGTTAGACTGAAGAGCCCATTATCAAATATTTGCTCCCCGTGTAGGTACTTACAGACTGTCATCAAGTCACCCTGTAACCTTCCCTTCGTTCAGCTGAACTAATTGAGCTCCTTGAGTCTCTCACTGTCAGGCATGTTTCCCAATCCTCCAATCACTCTTGTGGCTCTTCTCTGACCCCTCTCCAATTTATCAACATTCTCCTTGAATTGTGGGCACCGGACCTGGACACAGGATCCCAGCAGCGGTCGCACCAGTGCCAAATACAGAGGGAAAATAACCTCTCTAACAACTGGAGTTTGCCCTGTTTCTACATCCCAGGATGGCATTAGCCCTTTTGGCCCCAGCATCGCACTGGGCGCTCATGGGCAGCTGATTACCCTGACTGCCAAGTCTTTTCCAGAGTCACCGCTTCCCAGGTTAGAGCCCCCCATGCTGTGAGTGTGGCCTGCATTCTTTGTTCCTAAACATAGAACTGTATGGAAATGTAGATTGTTCCCTTGCACCCAGCTTCCCAAGTCACCGGGTCGCTCTGTATACGCCAGTCTCCCTGCCCAGAGCCCCAACACTCTGCAGTCAGTGCCCACTATGGAACAAGCAACAAATCTGCTCTGTAGATTTGGCAAGTCTTTGCTCTCCAGCACTGCAGAAAGCTTTCCAGAGCTCACCTCCCTTCCCTGAACGTGGGACAGCGTGGGCTGGTGGGTGGTCCAGTGGGCTGGGGCTCAGCACACCTGGGTTCTACTCCCAGTTCTGCAGTAAGACTTTGGGCAAGTCACTTCCCCCTCTGTGCCTCAGTTTCCCTTCCATGCCTTGTCTCTTCTAGTTAGCTCGTGAGTTCTCTGGGGCAGGGACTGGCTCTCACTGTGTGTGTGCAGCACCGGGCACAAGGGAGCCTGATCTCAGGTGGTGTCCCTGGGTGCTAATGCTGATGGAGCCTTTCAGTGCACTGGCGCGTGACACTGGGGCACTGACCACAGGCTGGGCACTGACCACAGGCCCTGCACTGTGCTCCCCGTCTGGAGCCCTGCACACCATCAAGTCCGCAGTAGGACGACCTGGCTGCCGAGCCCACATGTTGCAGGCCCTGCGCTTTGCTCCCCAGTCGGAGCCTTGAAGGAGCTTGGAGCCTGGCTGGCATTTCCCCACATTGTCTCCCCAGGATCTGCTTCAGCACGAGTCCGTCGACTCCCTGACCGACATGGTGCGTCAGCAAGCGATGCTCACCATCATGGAGATGAGGTACCCAGCCTGCCCGGCCCAGCCCCAGCCAGTGCTGTGTGCAGCCAGACACGCCAGCCTCTTGGCATGGCCAGTTCTCCAGGGCATTCCCCCCTCTGCTCCTCCCCCATCTTCTGATTCCGCTGGGCACGTGGCAGCAGGTGATGGTGCTGGTGCATGTGGGCTGGCACCAGTGGGTAGATGGTGGAGGATTCTTCGGTGCCTGGCGACCTCTCCACATGGCCTTATGAAGATGTGGGGGAGGGAGTGAGGGGGTTAGGACTGGTCCCCTCTGGGACCCCGCAGGAGATGGCTCTGGGGGGAGAGGGGCAGTTGGGTGCTGTTGGAGCGGAGCAACCAAAGTCACTGCCAGCTGTGCCAGCTGCGTCACACCGGCAGCTCAGCGACCCCCTGTGGCTGAGAAGTTGGGCAGGCTGAGCCCTGGCCCGTGGCACTGTCTGTGCCATGGGGGACTCTCTCTCAGCGCCGCTGGTGCCCTGCTCTGAGCTTCCCAGAAGCCTGCCCATCAGGCGTCCGGAGGTGGCAGATGCTGCGGGCTGGAGCTGGGCTCTCGCTGTTGGCTCAATAGGTTCCCCAGGAATGGGAGGGGGAGGCAGGGCAGGCGCTGGAGCGGCTCTCCCCACTGGGCACTGGCTTCCTGACAGCGGGGCAGGCGATGGCATTGGCCACGATCCCGTCTCTGCTGGGGCGGAGGGGGGTGATTTGCGTCAGCAGTGGGCGTAGCTGTTCCTCACTGGCTGCCGCCTGCCATGAGGGGCGTGGCTCTGTCCTGCAGGGGGCAAGTAGTCACCTGGCACCTCATTGCATGTGCTGGGGCCATGCTCTGGCAGTGGGGGTGATGGGGTTAATGCTGTCTGGGCTGTCCCTACCTTCCTCCCCCCCTGCACACAGCTGGGTGCCCTGTCCAGCAGGCTGAGAGCTCTGGGCAAGGGGCAGGGCTTGGATCCCTGCCTGGATTCTGCCCTGCTGTGGGCTGATGCAGCATCTCTCTGCTGGCCCGGACTGTGCAGCCGCAGTGCAGACAGCTGTGGTGGAAGAGTCTCTTTGCCCCCAGCGGGACAGGACTGGCAGGCTCCTTTGCACTGTGGCCACTTGGTTCAGAGGCACTTTGGTGCCAGCAGGCTCTAGTCTCCCGTCCGTGCCGTTTGCGGGATGTCATTTCTCGGTGAAGCGCAGCTCTCTCTGCCCCAGCTGGTGAGTCCTGGTGGGGTCACAGCAGACAGCTGCAGACTGCACTAAGTCCCTGCCTGTTGGTATGAGAGAAGGCAGCACCAGCTCCCTCCACTGCCCCCTGACCTGTTCTCATCTGCCACCCCCCAGTTGGAGCCCCCTCAGGTGTTTCCATGTCCTGGGAGCCTGACGCCAACATTAGCGCGTCAGTCCCCCCTCAGCCCTCCAATCCGCACGTGTCTCTTCTCTTAGCAGAGTGAAGCCACCGCTGCAGGACCTGGAACGATCCAGCCTGCTAGCAGCCTGCTTCTCCAGCGTCTTCTCCCTGCCTCCAGCAGAGACCATGCAGGGCAAGGAGGCTGCTCTCTACACCAAGGTAAGCCCCAAACCGGCCACGCAGAGCCACCCGAAACCAAGTGGGAATCCTGCCGGTCGCTCGTGTACCTGTCCCCCGGGTAACCTGGCACTGGCACATGAGTATAATAATCACAGCTCCTCGGCAGGACTTCAGCTCAGGACCTGCAGCACCAAAGCGCAGGCCCCACCACTGCAGATAAAGGAGTAACTCCCTCATAGGGTAGCAGTAGTAGGCATTTCTCCTTCACATGCACCGACAATTAGTGGGGAACAGACACTCCCTTCACAAGCACATTCATCCCCAGTGCGTGGCTGGGGGCACAGGCCTGTGATTGGCTGCTTCAGACGCACACAGGCCAGAGGAACCGAAGCTTGGCTGGAAATCTCCCCTCCAAATGTGCAGTCCTTTCTGACTCTTCCAGTGGGTTAGACTCCATGCAGTGGCCTTTCTGGGGACAGCAAAGGCAGGTGGTGTCCTGTTGCCAGGAGTTTGCAGTAGGTCCCCTGTGGGTACAAGTGCGTGGGTGAGCTGGAATACCAGGTGCTGCCGTGGCCTGGGGGGTGTCACATGCCAGGGCCTTGGTTCATCTCCTGGCTGGGTAACGCCACTTGCTCTGGTGTCTCCTCTGCTCTGCACACAGACTCTGAGAGCCATGGATCAGATGCTGAAGGCCTTGGCGTGTGAGAATCAGGAGCCCAGACTTCTGGTGGTGGAGAAGATCTTGGAGGTCTGGAGCCGTGGGGGCAGGAAGGGGACTAGTCCTGTAGCTGGGGTGGGGCTCAGGGACCAAGACTCCATTTAATCACAAGCATGGGACACTCCCCCTCCTCTCCCCCTCCCCCCCGGTGCCTTTGGCTCCTCAAAGTACGTTCTATACAAAGGTTCTTGGGCTGGAGGGCCAAGTGCCCCCACTATATCTGAAAAACGTCTGCACGGGGTGGGGGTGGAGGAGTGCAGGATCTGTCGTGTTCTCCACTGAGCCCCCATCTGACCCTGGCATTCATTTGTGTTCACCATGGGCCCCACCAACCTGGCCAGAGCCCAGAGCGAGATTCCCCCAACGTTCTAGTTCTGGGGCCACAGGAAGTAGATTCTGTGGGTGGTTTGTGCTCCAAAAAGAGGGAAATGTCCTTGACAGAGATTCGGTCTCCTCGATTCCAGAGCCTGGGAAGAGGGAACACAGAAGTGCAGGGCTGGAAGGGATCTCAAGAGGTCATCTACTCCACCCCCTGCACTGAGGCAGGGCCAAGCATTCCTAGACCGTCCCTGATGAGTGTTTGTCCAGCCTGTTTTTTAAAACCTCCGTGATGGGGAGTCCACCACTTCCCTAGGTCACCTGTTCCAGTGCTTAGCCACCCTTAGACTTTTTCCTAATATTTAACCTAAATCTCCCTTGCTGCAGATTAAGCCCATTACTTCTTGTCCTACCTTCAGGGGACATGGAGAACAATTTGTCACCATCCTCTGTATAAGAGCCCTTAACGTATTTGAAGACTGTTACCAGGTGCCCCCTCCGTCTTCTCAAGACGAAAATGCCCAGTTTGTTCAACCTTTCTTCACAGGTCAGGTTTTCTAAACCGCTGAGCACTTTTGTCGCTGTCCTCTGGACTGGCCCCAGTTTGTTCACATCTTTCTTAAAGCGTGGTGCCCAGACACAGTGCTACAAGCTAATACACCTCAGAATGACATTTCCCTTTTTCACAACAGCATCACACTGTTGATTCCTATTCAGTGTGAGACCCATGATAACCCCCAGATCCTTTTCTGCAGTACTGCCACCTAGCCGGTTATCCCTCACTTTGTTTTTATGCATTTGATTTTTCCTTCCTAAGTGCGTTACGTCACATTTGACTGAATTTCATCTTGTTGACTTGAGACCAACTCTCCAATTTAGCAAGCTCATTTTGAATTCTAATCTGTCCTCCAAAGTGCTTGCAACCCTTCCCAGTTTGGTGTCATCTGCAAACTTTACAAGCATACTCTCCTCTCCGTTAACCAAGTTCTTAATGAAAATATTGACTAGTACTGGATCCAGGCACACCCCTGGGGAACCCCACTTGAGACACCCTTCCACTTTGCCAGCGAGTCAGTGATAACTCCTCTTTGAGTATGGTCTTTCCATCAGTTGTGCACCCACTTTATAATAATCTCATCTGGATCATACTGGCTTAGTTGGCTTCTGAGAATGTCTTGTGGAACTGTGTCAAAAGCCTTACTAAACTTCATATACATCATCATATACTGCCTCCTTCCATCCACTAGGCAAGTAACCCTGTCAAAGAAGGAAATTAGCTTTGTTTGGCATGGTTTGTTCTGGACAAATCCATGGTGCTCTTCCTTATCACCCTATTATCTCCTCTAGGTTCTTACAAACTGTTTAATAAGTTGTTCAGTATCTTTCTGGGTACCAAAGTTAGGCTGACAGGTCTATAATTCCTTGAGGCCTCCTCGTTCCCCTTTTTGAAGATAGGTTCTGTGTCTGCCCTTCTCCAGTCCTCTGGGACCTCAGCCCTCCTAACGGTTCAGAGATTGCTTTGCCTAGCTCCATCTAGGGTGAATATCATGTGGCTCTGCCAGCTTGAATTCATCTAACTGACCTAAATTGTCTTTTACCTGTTCTCTCCCGAGTCTGGCCTGTATTCCTTCTCCCTCGTTGTTAATATTGTGTTAAGCATCTAGTTGCCATTAACCTTTTTAGTGAAAACTGAAGCAAAAAAGGCATTAAACACCTTGGCTTTGTCTGTGTCATCCATTATTTGCTCTCCTTCCCTGCTGAGTAGTGGCCCCTCACTTTCCTTTGTCTTTCTCTTGCTCCGAATGCATTTATAGAGCTGCTTCTGATTGTCTTTTATGTCCCTTGCCAGTTAGAACTCATTTTTGCCTTAAGCTTTCTGATTTTCTCCCTATGTGCTTGTGCTATTTTTTGGTACTTCTCCTCAGCAATTTGTCCCAATTTGTTTCTCTCAGGCCCTGCTCCCCTGGACCGCATCCAAGGAGGTGCATGGGCGGCTGAGGGCAGTGGAAAGGATCACCTGCCTGATGAAATTAATGGCTTGCCAACCCAAATGCAAGGTGAGCAGCCTGTGACCCTGGCCGCCTCCTAACTGCACTGAGCAGCCTCGCGGTGCAGCGCTCCCTGGCAGGGAAAACCCGGGCCTAGAATAGTGACTCAGCAAGATCCTCGGTAGGAGTCCAATCTACCGAGCACTGATGTCGATGGGTCTGTCCTCTGACTCCAGTGGGCTTTGGGTCGAGCCCCATAATTCTGTCTCCAAGGACTCTCCCCGCTGTTCCCCTAGCACCAAAGTCTGCTCCACAGGGTCAGTGCATTTACACAGGATGGCCCTGAGAGCAGCCTCTGAACCCAGGTGTCTGTTCACCCCCTTTGTCAGTTGCCTGTGGGATGCTTTGGCATCAGCTCCTGCCAGGCTGCCAGAAGAACGCCCCCTGCTCTGGGTGCTCAGGGCCATTTAGCTGCTCCAGCTGCTCCATCCCCCCTGTGTCAGGGCCTCCCCTCCGGCAGCTGGAGGGGGGCGTTTGGATGATGTGCCCCCAGAGGCTGAACAGAAGGAGGGAGGTGGGAGGGGACACACTGAAAGGGATGGGAGGGGCCAAAGGAGCCAGAGCACTGGGGAGTGGGTGTGGGGAGGCTGTGCAGACCCCTGGAGAGGAGGGCAAGGGGTTTGGTGCGAGGTGGGGAAGAGCAGGGAGCCAGCGCAGGTGCTGCAGAAGGGGCAAGGGAAGGTCTGGCAGGAGGGGGAGATGAGAGGACAAGGCTGCAGGAGAGAGCCGGTGGGAGAGAGCCGGCAGGCTGGGGATGGCGCAGGAAGGGAGGGCTCTGGGGAGCTCCAGGATGGAGTGAGAGAGGCGGGATGCAGAGCAGAGGAGTCCAAGGTGACCCCAAGCTCCTGGGCCTGAGGTCAATGGAGGGTGGGGGGTGGGAGAAGGGGCTGGGATTAGGCGCTTGCCCTTGAGATGGAGACTGGACGTTAGTTCATTCGTTACCCGGGTCCCACTCGGGAGCAAGGTTTGCTGACTTTGCTGACCAGATTTCCCCGTCCCTGCTGAGCTTTCCTCAGCCCCTGGTGATGGGCCCCACGGCTCCTCCTGCTCTCCTTGTCCCCAGTCTCTCTGCACTGGGCTCTGCCTCCCCCAGTTCTAACCCATTGCTAGGGCAATGCCAGGGGGACACGCTGCGCTAGGCCTGCAGGGGCGAGTGACTCCCTTTGCGCCCTCTCTCCATCAGGAAGCGGAGGAGTTCAGAGTCCTGGGCCAGCTGGTGGCGTGTGTCACTCTGTGCCATCCGGAGCAGGAGATCTGCCGATCGTCTATGGAGGCATTTTACCACCTCTACTCCTTCATGCTGCAGCTAAAATGTAAGAGCCCTGGAGACCCTTGTCCTTCCTAAATACACTAACATGGGGTTTCCAAACACAGAAAACATATTTCTTGAACACTTCTGCCTTTTCTGCAACCTTTTAAAGAGTCTCCATCTAGTAATGAGCCTACACCACTGCTAAGATGTCTTTTGTTCCTAAATCACTTTTTTTAAAAAACCTCCTTATTATCCTTAGTCCTGCAAGCCATGGAGTTTCCCCTGATGTCTTTAGCTTCCCCTATCTATATGCTACTCTTCATAACTCACATAAGAATGGACATACTGACTCAGAGCAATGGTTCATCTAGCCCAGTATTGTGTCTTCTGATAGTGGCCAGTACCTCATGCTTCAGAGGGAAAGAACTGAACAGGGAAATTTTGAGTGATCCATCCCCTGACATCTAGTCCCAGCTTCTGGTAGTCAGAGGTTTAGGGACATGCAGAGTATGGGTTTGCATGCCCTGATTATCTTGAACCCAATTATACTTTTAGCCTTCACAACATCCCACGGCAACAATTTCCACAGGTTGCCTGTGCATTGTGTGCAGAGATACCTTCTTCTGTTCGTTTTTAACTTGCTGCCTATTCATTTCATAAAGTGACCCGTAGTTCTCGTGTTATGTGCAGGGGTAAATAACACTTTCTTATTCACTTTCCTCACACCAGTCATGATTTTATAGACCTCTGTCATATCCCCCGTTAGTCATCTCTTATCTAAACTAAATGGTCCCAGGTCTATACTACAGACCTATATTGTTATAACGACATTGCTCAGGGGTGTGAAAAATCCACACCCCTGTCGCAGGAGCACCTCTCCCACTGACCTAGCTAGCGCCTCTCCGGGAGGTGGATTAAGAGCTTGTTGGCATAGGAACATCTTCACTTAAATGCTACAGCGCCAGTGCAGCTACGGCGTGTGCTGTACCCAACCAGGCGATACAGTGTTTGAAGTGTAGACTTGCCCCCAGTCTTTTTCATCCTTCCTCATATGGAAGCTGTTCCATCCCCCTAATCATTTTTGTCGCCCTTCTCTGCACCTTTTACAGTTCTGGTATATCTGTTTTGAGATGGGGCGACCAGAACTGCACGCAGTATTCAAGGTGTGGGCGCACCATGGATTTATATAGAGACATTATGATATTTTTCTGTTTTATTATCTATCCCTTTCCTAATGGTTCCCAACATTCTGTTTGCTTTTTTAACTGCCACTGCACATTGAGTGGATGTTTTCAGAGAACTATTTACGATGACTCCAAAATCTCTTTCTGCATCCGAAGAAGTGGGCTGTAGTCCACGAAAGCTTATGCTCTAATAAATTTGTTAGTCTCTAAGGTGCCACAAGTACTCCTGTTCTTCTTTTTGCGGATACAGACTAACACGGCTGCTACTCTGAAACCTTTCTTGAGTGGTAATTTAAACCCCATAATTTTGTATATATAGTTGGGATTATGATTTCCAATGTGCATTACTTTGCATTTATCAACATTGAATTTCATCTGCCATTTTGTTGTCCAGTCCCCCAGTTTTGTGACATCCCTTTGTAGCTCTTCGCAGTCTGCTTTGGATTTAACGATCTTGAGTCATTTTGTATCATCTGCAAATTTTGCCACCTCACTGGTTACCCCTTTTTCTGGATCATTTATGACTATGTTGAACTACACTGGTCTCAACACAGATCCTTGGGGGGGACCCTGCTATTTACCTCTCTCCACTGCGAAAACTGACCATTTATTCCTGTCCTTTGCTTCCTATCTTTTAACCACTGACCCATGAGAGAACCTTCCCTCTTATCCCATGACATCTTCCTTTGGTTAAGAGCCTTTGGTGAGGGACCCTGTCAAAGGAGTCCAAGGACACTATATCTACTGGATCACCCTTCTCCACATTCTTGTTGACCCCTTCAAAGAATTCTAGTAGATTGGTGAAGCATGATTTCCTTTTACAAAAGCCATGTTGACTCTGCCCCAACAAATTGTGTTCACCGACGTGTCTGATAATTCTGTTCTTTCCTATAGTTTCAACAATTTGCCTGGTACTGAAGTCAGGCTTACCAGGGATCACATCTGGAGACTTTTTTAAAATTCACTGTCACATTAGCTATCTCATACAGAGGCCGATTTAAACGCTAGGTTACATACCACAGGGCACATAAGTCTGTCTGGATGTCTCGTGAGAGCTGCAACCTTTGCACCAGGCAGGCAATTTACCATGTGGTTCTCCCAGCCATCACAAACCAAACTGCTTATATGTCTATTGATTGAATCCCCCATTATTATTACCAGGCTTTTCTTTGTAACTGGGGTTCCTACCTCAATTTGAGAGGACATCATGACTTCATCTGGAAGGTGGGTCCCAACTATGGGATCGTCTCCCTCTGCTCTAGCTCGATGTTCTCCTTCCCCGAAACTTTCACCCTCCTCAGCAGCACAGAGGCTGTCAGACTGGGGGTGGGATCACTCTACTGTGTCCCTAAAAGTCTCCTCTATGTACCTCGCTGTCTTCCTTGGCTCCACCAGTTCAGCCCCTCTGGCCTCCTGGTCTCCGAGGGCCAGTAGCTCCTTGGGCCAAATGCCCACATATGCTACCTGCCCATAGGGCTGGTAATCATACATGCTGCATTCAGTGCAATCAACTGGCGAGCCCCATGCTGCTGCTGCCCTTCTGCCTGGTTTATTTTTACTCTTCCAGGGGGGTTAGTTTGTTTAGTTTTGTTTTTGGGGAGGGGGTTATTGGCCTGAGTTTACAGTATGGTTGTTAGATGTACTTGTCTCTCACACACCCTCTCTAAACTTTCTTGCAAAACTCCCGTTTGCTAACCGAACATCTGATTTATATTGCCTGCTGTCTGTTTCCCCTCCCTGGCTCAGCCTCAATGATGGTGGCTGTCAAGGCTGCTTCCCCACTCTGAACTTTAGGGTACAAATGTGGGGGCCTGCATGAAAACTTCTAAGCTTAACTACCAGCTTAGGTCTGGTCTGCTGCCACCATCCCAAAGCTAATTCCCTTCCCTGGATAGCCTTGAGAGACCTTCACCAATTCCCTGGTGAATACAGATCCAAACCCCTTGGATCTTAAAACAAGGAGAAATTAACCATTCCCCTCCTTCCTCCCACCAACTCCTGGTGGATCAAGATCCAAACCCCTTGGATCTTAAAACAAGGAAAAATCAATCAGGTTCTTAAAAAGAAATTAATTACCTTTTTAATTAAAGAAAAAAGGTAAAAATCATCTCCGTAAAATCCGTACGGAAAATAACTTTACAGGGTAATCAAACTTAAAGAGCTCAGAGGACCTCCCTCTAGCCTCAGGTTCAAAGCATAGCAACAAAGATAAACACTCTAGTAAAAGGTACATTTACAAGTTGAGAAAACAAAGTAAAACTAAGACGCCTTGCCTAGCTTTTTACTTACAAGTTTGAAATATGAGAGACTTGTTTAGAAAGATGGGGAGAACCTGGATTGATGTCTGGTCCCTCTCAGTCCCAAGAGCGAACGAACTCCCAAACAAAGAGCACAAACAAAAGCCTTCCCCCCGCCAAGATTTGAAAGTATCTTGTCCCCTTATTGGTCCTTTGGGTCAGATGCCAGCCAGGTTACCTGAGCTTCTTAACCCTTTACAGGGAAAAGGATTTTGGGGGCTCTGGCCAGGAGGGATTTTATAGTACTGTACACAGGTCAGCTGTTACACCCTTCCCTTTATAGCTATGACACTGGGGAACAGTGAAGAGCATCAGCAGCTCCTCAAGGACAGGCAAACCCTGTACGGCTCCTGGGACACCTTGTTCACCAACACTAGCGATATCACATGGGTAAGTACAGTCAGTGCTTCACGGGATTGTTGTGCGCAGAGTTATCAGGAGTCAGAAATTAACACCCTAGGAGTCGGGGGAAGGGACAGACCCAGGCGTGTGACTGAGCCCATTCATCTGGGCCAGAGCCCTGCCTATGGCCCACTCTACCTCATAGAATCATAGACCTCAGGAGATCATCTAATCCAACGCCCTGCTCAAAGCAGGACCAACCCCAACTAAATCATCACAGCCAGGTCTTTGTCAAGCCGGGCCTTAAAAACCTCTAAGGATGGAGATTCCACCACCTCCCCAGATAACCCATTCCAGTGCTTCACCCCCCTCCTAGTGAAATCGTTTTTCCTAATATCCAACCTAGACCTTCCCCACTGCAACTTGAGACCATTGCTCCTTGTTCTCTCATCTGCCACCACTGAGAACAGCCTAGCTCCATCCTCTTTGGAACCCCCCCCACCCCCTGCAGGTAGTTGAAGGCTGCTGTCAAATCCCCCCTCACTCTTCTCTTCTGCAGACTAAATAAGCCCAGTTCCCTCAGTCTCTCCTCATAAGTCATGTGCCCCAGGCCCCTAATCATTTTCGTTGCCCTCTGCTGGACTCTCTCCGATTTGTCCACATCCTTTCTCTTGTGGGGGGCCCAAAACTGGATGCAATACTCCGGATGTGAACTCACCAGTGCCGAATAGAGGGGAATAATCACTTCCCTCAATCTGCTGGCAATGCTTCTACTAATGCAGCCCAATATGCCTCCCTACATGCCACATCCCAAGATGCACTGGGGCTCATCCAAACCTGATCCCAGTTCCTTGTCAGGCGTGGTGGGAGCTTCCCCAGAGATTAATGCAACAAAAGGCATCATTGCATCTGTGCACCAGTGCCAGCCCCTGCTGAGAACTAGAGAGTGTATCCGTGCTGTGCAGTATTGTGCCCCCGTGGACTGCCCGGCTGGCCTCTGCCATGCACGGCAGTTCCTGATTGCTGACTGGATACTGTGCTGCCCAGGTGCAGTAACCCAGCCCTGTCCCGGCAGAGTGGGGTTTGCCTGCACTCCTGGCTGGGCCAGTGACTGACTGGAACCGCGCTGGGCAGCAAAAATGGTTTCACTGGCGGGTTTGTTTCAGATGTTTGGGAAGTACCTCAACGGATCCGAGCGCATGGACTTCCTCTGCACTGCTATTGATAGCATGAGAGACACCAGCGTCCATGACTCGGTGGTGGCCAGGCACATGCTGCATGAGATCCTGATGGTCCCCGGCCCAAGGCTGGAGAGGGTAAGAGCTGCAGTGAGAACACCCTGCTGGGGGAGCCCATCCGTGGGAGACTCTAGGTGTTATTGGGGGGCAGGTCTCTGGCTTGTGCAATGTGGGGGGGAGGGGGGGTCAGTCTAGGTCAGGGGTCTCAAACACACGGCGCATGGGCCACATGCGGCCCGCGAGGTAATTTTCTGCAGCCCGCGAGCCCCTCGCAGCCCCCGCTCCTGCCCTCCCCCAGCGTTTACCTAGAGCGGCTCCGGCCCGACGTGCACCAGGGCAGGGCAGACTCCCTGCCTGCCTGCCTGCCCTGCCCCCGCGCCGTGCCGGGAAGCGGCCGGAACATGGGGAATAGGGGGCACACTGCTGTGTGTGTTGATGTTGCTTCAGGCACCGCCCCCAGCAGCTCCCATTGCCCGCGTTTCCCCATTCCCGGCCAATGGGAGATGCTGGGGGCGGTGCCTGAAGCAACAGCAATACATACATCCCGGAGCAGCGCGGGGGTGGGGCAGGGCAGGCCAGAGCCCGCCCCCCGAACTCCTCCTGCAGCCGAACGCCCTGCCCTGAGCCCCTTGCCGCATCCTGCACCCTGACCCCCTGCCACAGCCCTCCTGCACCCCAACCCACTGCCCTGAGCCCCCGCCGCACCCCGACCCCCTGCCCTGAGCCCCTGTTGCACCCCACACCCCTCCTGCACCCCAACCCCCTTCCCTGAGCCCCCTGCTGCACCCCTCTTGCACCCCAATCCCCTGCCCTGACCCCCTGCCACACCCCTCACCCCTCCTGCACCCCACACCCCAACCCACTGCCCTGAGCCCCTGCCACACCCCACTAGCCCTCCTGCACCCCCTGGGGGCAGGGAGGGGGCGGAGTTGGGGTGGGGATTTCGGGGAAGGGGTTGGAATGGGGGCAGGGAAGGGGTGGGAAGAGGCGGGGCAGGGGTGGGGCCTCATGGAAGGGGTGGAGTGGGGGTGGGGCCGAGGGCGGCGGGGGGGGAGGTGTCAGTAATGCGGCCCTCGGACCAATGTACTAGTCCTCATGTGGCCCTTGTGGTCATTTGAGTTTGAGACCCCTGGTCTAGGTGATCACCATGGCCGCTTGTGGCCTTGCAGTCTATGAATCGATAGGCTGGGAACTGGTCCTGTGCTCTAGGTCTGGGGCTGGCAAAGAGGATCTGGGAGGGCAGATGGCTTTCAGGTGCAGCAGGTCCCTGGCACCCCAGATCAATAGCAGTGCGAGGAAGCCGAGGCCCCCATCTCCTCATTTCCCTTCCAGGTGTCGGAGGCTGTGATGAGCATTTACAAGAACCTGGACTCCATCAGCGAGCCGCTGTCCCGGAAGGAGCTGTTCAGGACCCTTCTCGTGCTGGGCAACCAGTACAGCGAGGAGGTGGTCAGAACCCTGCTGGGCTGCTCGCTGTCATGTGACAGGTACGGGGCTGGGGCTGCCGTCGCTTGCGCTCCGGGTCCCCCGGACTGGTTCCGCTGCCAGGGACAGGGGAGTGCAGAACCTTCCAGAGATCTCCTTCTCCCTGCAGAGCTGCTGCTTCTCCTGGAGGGTTTTGCAGGCTGGCTTGCCCTGGAGACAGACCAGCCTGCAAAACCCTATATGGCATCCCTCAGCCTCCCCTGGGGCTGACACTCAGACCCGGTCCCCAGGCAGCCTGCACCAGCAGCAGCGGGAGGGCAACAAAGAGCTGGCTGGTGCAAGGAGACCCAGCAGGGTGCCGGTGCCGGGGGGGGCGTGGTGCAAGAGGCTGACCGGGCTCTGACCAAGTGCCGTTGGCTCTCTCCCTTTGCAGCGTTGCTGCGGAAATGTGGCGGATGCTGGCATCCCACTGCCACACCACAGGAAAGGTCCTAAAGGAGCTGCTCAACACGCTGCAGGAGCAGCCGCTGCACCACCATCATGTCTCTCAGAGAGAGGCCCCCTTGGCTGTAAGTATCAGCCCCTGCAGCAAGGGAAGGAGCGCCGTGTGTCCCCGTCACTGCCTGAGGGTGTCTCTCAGTCTCCCACTGGGTATAGTCATTGGGCTGAAGAGAGAGAGCGTGACTCTAGCCAGTGCTATAGTCGAGCCGGAACACGCCGAAACGCTCTCCTGGTGCTATTCAGCAGCACTCCTAGAACCACAGGGTGAGAAGGGATCGCAGGGTCAGCTCGTCCAGCCCCCTGCCACGAGGCAGGACTTGTTGTGTCTAACCCACCCCAGACAGATGGCTCCAGCCTCCTTCTGAAAACCTCCAGCGAAGGAGTTTCCACAAGCTCCCTAGGCGTCTGTCCCATCGTCCTACTCTTACCGTTAGGAAGCTTTTCCTGAGGTTTAATCTACATCTGCTGTGCTGTAGTTTGACCCCATCGCCTCTTGTCCTGCCCTCTGTGGAAAGAGAGAACAACTTTTCTCCATCTTTTTTTTATGGCAGCCTTCCAAGTATCTGAAGACCGTTATCAAGTCCCCCCTTAATCTCCTCTTTTCCAAACTAAACATAGCCAGTTCCTTCAGCCTTTGCTCGTATGGCTTGTGTTCCATCCCTCTGATCATCTTTGTTACTCACCTCTGGATCCATTACAGTTTCTCCACATCCTTTCTAGACATTGGTGACCAAAACTGGACACTGTCCTCCAGCTGAGGCCTAACCAGTGCTGAGTAGAGCGGTACTATCGCCTCCCATAACTTGCATGCTATACCTCTGTTAATGCAACCTAAAATTGCATTTGCTTTTTTTTGCAACAGCATCGCATTGCTGACTCATGCTGAGGTTGTGATCGACCATTTGATTTTTCTTCTCTAAATGTAGCACCTCACATTTGTCTTTGGTGAATTTCATTTTGTTGTCTATAGCCCGGTCCTCCAATTTACCATGATCCCTCGTAATTTTAGCTCTTTCCTCTAAAGTATTGGTGACTCCTCCTAGCTTTGTGTCATCTGCAAACTTGACCAGTTTGCTCTCTCTATCTACATCCAGGTCATTAATAAAGATGTGAAACAACACCAGACAACAATATTGTAATCGAGCCAGAACGCACATAGTAGGCAAGCTAAATGACATGATTCACATCTCCGGCACAACTGTCTGTTACAGCCAGCAGTCCTCTGATGCAGTGAAAAGAGCATTAGGAAATTCTTCTCTTCCTAACTACTTCTTTGAGAAGGCTAAAGGTGCTGACGAAGACAGTAGCAGCCGTGCTTCGACTGCAGACACAAACACAAAAACAGAGCTCTTCCTGTAATGGAGTTCACTGAGGTGGCTATTGCAGTGAGAACGAACTGTGAAGATTACCCTTCAACAGCCAAAGTCCAGCTGGCATGAATTCTGGTTAGTGGATGCTGAAGAAGAGGGATTATCCTTGGTTGTCCTGCCATGATGGTAAGCTTGGATGCCTTAACGGTAGCAAAGTTTCATCAGGGTCTCTCCATAGCAGTAGGGTGGTGGTAGTTTTCTGTTTCTCCTTATGGACCTAGCTGAGAGTCCAGATTAACATCTCTGCCAATGAAGATAAAGGAACACAAAGATTCAACTGCAGGTAGCTTTACAGCTTTCAACAGAAGCAGAAACCTCAACTTTTGAAGATGAAGTGGTTAACATGACAAAATCAGAACTTGACACAACTGTGCAGATAAAGCGAATGGCATATTACATTGCTAAACATGGCAGACCCTACTCGGATCGTCCCGATTTAACTGAATTCCAGATACTGCATGGTGTAGATATTGGTATCGGTCTGTGTTCACAATTCAGTGCTACAGACATGCTAGACCCTATCTCATCTGCAATGCACCGAAAGCCTTGCAAATGACGAATGTGTGCTCAGATGCCGGAAAGTGACGGAAAGATAGCCATGTCTGTTGATGAATCAACTACTCTGAGCAATGAATCAACAGTTAGAATCTATTTAAAATGTGACACTTTGAAGGATGATTATCCTCACTTCATGTTTCTTGATCTGATTGCACTTCCACGTCAGACGGCTTCAGGCACTGTAGATTGTGAGCTGAAATGCCTCAATAAATCGAATTCTGATTACAATTACTCTTGTAGTATTTGCGAGTGGTGGTGCTAGAGTTATGCTTCGGAAGAACTCTGGCGTAGCGAGCTGTATTGTGAAGAAGTACCCAAATGTTCTAGCGAGGTAGTGTGTGAATCACAGGTTGGATTTGGCAGCTGCTGAAACGTTAAGTGAAGTAAGAGCTGTAAATCACTTGGAATTCTTTGACAAACTGTATACGCTTTACTGCCGGTCACCTGAAACCAAGAAAGAACAAGAAGAAGGTGTGAGTATCAGCAGAGGGAAAATTACTTTTTGTAGTGACCCATTATTCTTAGATAAAGTGAAAAGGAGGTAGGGCAGCTGTGCAACCGATTTGGAATAGTCAATGCCTAGCGTGACTTTCTTGACTATACTGGTCAGAAGTGCCAGCTCAGCTGAAACCTCTGTTCAGCTCCACGCGTGTGATTTCATGCAGCACGGCTGAGTGTGAGCGTGGATTTAGCCACATGACTATGATTGTGAATGGCAAATGTAGCAAGCGGCTTATTCCGCATATGTCATTGCTCATGTTTAGCAGGCTCCGTGGCCCTTCATTTTCCATGTGGCATCCTCTCAGCTGTGCCAGAACTTGGCTCAGACATCCTTGTTCTCCCTCTGATTCACAGACACATAAATTACAAGATGGAGAAAGACACTTTGTGGAAATACTTGTAGAAATTAGATAAATGCATTACAGCAGGCCTTTGCTACTTCAGCCCCTGTTATGCCTTGATGTATTTTGTGTTACTTGTGTAACCTACTAGCTAGTTTCAATTTAAAATAAACTTTTATTATTTCCGCCTGATAGAGTAATGTCTATAGTGCAGCAGCATGATTTATTTTGTATTTTCATTAGTCTATAGGCTAAAGTAAAAAGAAAACGTGCTACGCATTCATTGGGTTTTTCTCACTGTACTGTCTAGATTTAGATCTTTTACATAGTGTGCTGTGTACACATTAATGGCATTTCAGCACAATGATTTCAACAGTTAAAATGAATTGAATAGCTACTATAGGGGTGTGTGTGTGTGTGTGTGTGCGCGCGTGTATACCAGGGGTCGGCAACGTCTGGCACGCGGCTCGCCAGGGTAAGCACCCTGGCGGGCCGGGCCAGTTTATTTACCTGCTGACGCGGCGCGGGCGAGGGATGTGCTGGCCGCGGTTTCTCGCCGCCCCCATTGGCCCGGGATGGCGAACCGCAGCGAGTGGGGGCCGCAATCGGCCGAACCTGCTGCATCAGCAGGTAAATAAACTTGCCTGGCCTGCCAGGGTGCTTACCCTGGCGAGCCGCGTGCCAAATGTTGCCGACCCCTGTGTACACAATTAAAAAAAAGAAAATCCAATACCTTGTTATTTTGGACAGCCAGCCTGTCTCCAGCCATGCCTGGTTTAGCCAAGTATTACTGTACCAGAAATTCAGTAGACAAATAAAATGTGAATTTGTATAATTCATGTTTATGAAAATCAATATTTTAGTGGCATTCCAGTACCTTCCGATTTTGGACTACACCACTGTCTCTAGCCGAGTGGTTAGGGCACCCAACTGGGAGACCCGGGGTCTAAACTCTGCTCCAATGACTATTTAAGTGTTCCCAAGTAGAGATAGATACCGAATTCCCTTTGGGGGTGGGGCTTAGGCCACACCCCTCTCCTCAGCATTTCCTATTGGCTGGTTTAGGCAGCTCCCCACTCTTAGCTTCATAGATTTCAAGGCCAGAAGGGACCTCTGTGATCATCTAGTCAGATCCCCTGCATGACACAGGCCAGAGAACTGCCCCCAGATCATTCCTAGAGCAGGTCTTTGAAGAAAAACATCCCATTGTGATTCAAAAATGGTCAGTGATGGAGAATCTATCACCACCCTGGGTAAATTGTTCCAATGATTAATTACTCTCACTGTGACGTGTATGCCTTATTTCCAATCTGAGTGTCTACCTTCAACTTCCAGCCACTGGATCATGTTAGACCTTTCTCTGCTAGACTGAAAAGCCAATTACTAAATATTTGTTCCCCAGGGAAATACCTATAGACAGTAATCAAGTCATCCCTCAACCTTCTCTTTGTTAAGCTGAATAGATCGAGCTTCTTGAGTCTCTCACTGTGTAGGGTGACCAGATTTTATAGGGACAGTCCTGATTTTAGGGTCTTTTTCTTATATAGGCTCCTAATACCCCCCAACCCCCGTCCTGATTTTTCACACTTGCTGTCTGGTCACCCTATCACTATAAGACATGGTTTCTAATCCTTTAATCATTCTCACGACTCTTCTCTGAACCCTCTGCAATTTATCAACATTCTTCTTGCATTGTGGGCACTGGAACAGGACCCAGGATCCCAGCAGTGGGTCACACCAGTGCCAGATACTCCCACTCGAGATTCTTCTGTTTATTTATCCCAGGATCACATGAGCTCTTTTGGCCACAGCGCCACACTGGGAGCTCCTGTTCAGCTGATTATCCACCAGGACTCCCAGGTCCTTTTCAGAGTCTCTGCTTCCCAGGAGAGAATTCCCCGTCCTGTTCCTAGATGTATTCATTTACAATGAGCCATAGTAAAACACATACTGTTTGATTGCCCCCCAGTTTACCAAGCGATTCAGATCGCTCTGTATCAGCGACTTGTCCTCTTCATTATTTACCACTCACCCAATTCTTGTGTCATCTGCAAATTTTATCAGTGATGATTTTATGTTTTCTTCCAGGTCATTGATAAAAATGTTAAATCGCGTAGGGCCAAGACCCGATCCCTGCGGGGACCACACTGGAAACACACCAGTGCAATGCTGATTCCCAGTTTACAATTACATTTTGAGACCTGTCAGACAGTTTATAAGCAATTCATGTGTGCCACGTTACTTTTGTATCCTTCTAGGATTCCGATCAAACTGGAGTGCGGCGCCAACTCAAGCGCCTTACAGAAGTCTACATACATTATGCCAATGCTATTTCCTTTCTCTACCAAACTTGTAATCTCATCGAAAAACAGATCGCAATTATCTTGGCGGGAAATATTTTCCATACACCCATGTTGATTTGCATTAATTAAATTATCTTCTTTAATTCTTTATTAATTTAATCTTGTACCAGCCGCTCCATTATCTTGCCTGGGATCGATGTCAGGCTGACAGGCCTGAAATTACCCAGGCCATCCCGTTTACCCTCTTTAACAATTGGCCCAACTGACTCTCCCTCTGGAGCGTATATGGAGCCTGGGCACTTAACTCAGGGCTGTGAGTCCACTGGGCAGCAGGGCACATGAAGCTAGGCATGGCAACGCTGAGCCAAAGTCCCTTCTGTGGTTCTAGCCAAGGTCACACAGGCTAGGAATTGAATCCAGCATCCCAGGCCTTAGCCCCCAGCCCACCCCTCCTCTCTAGGTGCCTCGGGGGAGCGTGGGAAGGGCGAAGGCCCTGCAGTGACATCTGTCTCCTGTTCTTGGCTGCAGGCCACCAGAGCCCTGTACGAGATCTTCAAGGAGCAGGCCTGCAGACAGCAGGTGAAGGAGCTCTTCCCTCAGCTCTCCATCGCCCTGCTATTCCAGATCACATATACGGTGGAGCTGTCCAGGCATAACGAGAGGGTGCATAACCAGGGGGACACGCCTGCATCCTTCAGCCCTGTCAGGTACCACCAGCCCGACATCCCGCCTCGGTTCTGAACTGTCGCCCGCAGGCACACAGCAGAGCCTGGCCTGGGTTCGCTCAGTAACAAGAGGCTCGCTCTGCATGCAGGTGTGCGGTGGATGCCATGCAAGCCTTGCTCCAATGTGCTGGCTACAGGGACCAGACCACGTTCATCCACAAGCAGGGTGGCTGGGGCATGCTCGTGAACGCCGACATGCACCACGAAGGCGTCTTGGTGCTTGCCCGGTGAGTGTCTTGTCCCTGGGGCTGCTGCCCAGAACTGACCACAGTAGCATCTCCCGTCCCTGGGCCCAGGACACGGCCACATCGCCTTCCCCGCTGGGTGAGACGCGGCTCCCAATCGCCTGCGTGGAAGAGGCCACAGCCTCTGTGCCGTTGGCCGAGGGGTCAGTCGGCTACTTCTCCACCCTGCGCTGCCTGGCGTAAACCGCTTCCTGCGTAGCTCTGGCAGGCGTGGCTGGGCAAAGACAGCCTCCGTCATGTCTGTCTGCAGCGTTGGTGTAGCCCTGTCAGGCCCAGCACATGAGAGAGACAAGGTGGGGGAGGGAATATCTTTGGCTGGCCCAGCATCTGTGTGTGAGAGAGAGACGCTAACACAGAAAGCTCCAACACTTGTCTTAGACCAATCTAAGATATTCCCTAACCCACCTTCTGTCTCTCATCACCCAATATCTGGGCACATGAGAAAGGCCACCGAGCCCACCGACGCCCTTCTTTGTCTGCAGTTCTCTTGCAGCCTATCACGGAGTCCCCGGGCAATGCTCTGGAACTGCTCCCCACAAAGCCAGTCAGGACTTTGGGGAGCCTCCTCTCCCTCGGAGCAGACTGTCTTCAGGGCAAGAAGCTCACACGACTTCACCTTCCTGGGTCTCTCCTTGGAGCATTCAGCATATGCCCCTCCGTGCGCTTCCCACAGCGAGTCCCCCCAGGTGGGGTCCTGAGGAAGCCAGAGGATCCTGCACGCACCCCCACTTCGCAGTCAGACGTGACTCTTAGCCAGCCAGTAAAACAGAGGTTTATTAGATGACAGGAACACAGTCTAAAACAGAGCTTGTAGGTACAGCAAACGGGACCCCTCAGCCGGGTCCATTCTGGGGCCCAGCGAGGCAGACAACTCCGTCCGCACTCACTTCCCGTCCCCAGCCAGCTCCCAACTGAAACCCCCCTCCAGCCCCTCCTTTCTGGCCTTTGTCTCTTTCCTGGGCCAGGAGGTCACCTGATCTTTGTTCACCTTTAGCTATCCCCTTGCAAGGGGGGAAGGGCCCTGGCCATTTGTTGCTAGGAGACAGATTGTCAGCCATTTATGCACACTGGAGACTTAAGAAATGCATAGGGGAAACTGAGGCACCCACACAGTATTCAGAGGAGACATTAAGAACGGTCCCACTTGGTCACACAGCCCAGCCCTGCGTGCTCGGAGCTGGCCTCGTGGAAGGGCTCCCTGTAGAGTGATTAAGGGTCTGGGTCTCTAGCAGTTAGGCTGCTGGGCATTTTAAGCCAGCAGGAACTAGTCCATGCCAGCTGCACGTGACTAGTCACCCGGGATCCCCTGTCCTGTGGCACTGGTCTGGTTAGATTTGTAAATGGAGAACCAGTCCTTGCCCACCTCAATGATGTGGTGTTTGTGTTTCCCATGCCAGGGCCATGGTTTCGGTCAGTTTCCAGGAGCGTTGCTGGATTTTCCAGGAGCTGATGGCCATCCTCAACTGCAGGGATGATAGGCGGTACATCCCGGCCATGGCGTTCTTCATTCAGGTGAGCCTCACTGGCGGGTGAGGGTCGTGAGAACAGCCCTAGCCCAGCGGTGACTGTGGCATGGGACTGACCTATGGCCAGGGGCGGCAGGTTTGTAGAAATTTTGGTGGTGACCAGCAGAGCCCGCCCCTCCAAACTGCCTCCCACCTGTCTAAGTCTCTGGGAGGGAGTTTGGGCGGGGGCAGGAGGTCTGGGGTACAGGCACTGGGCTGGGGTAGGGGATTGGGGTGCAGGAGGGGTGAGAGGTTGGGCCCTGGGAGGGAGTTTGGGTGGGGGAAGGGGCCTGCGGTGCAGGCTCTGGGATGGAGTTTGGGTGCTGGGTGCAGGCTCCAGGCTGGGGCAGAAGGTGGGGGTGCAGGAAAGGGTGAGGGGTGCAGGCTCTGGGAGGAGTTTGGGGGCAGGAGGGGGTGTGGAGGGAGGGGGTACAGGCTCTGGGAGGGAGTTTGGGGGCCGGAGTGGGGTGTGGGAAAGGGGTGGGGGTGCAGGCTCTGGGAGGAGTTTGGGGGCAGGAGGGGGTGTGGAGGGAGGGGGTACAGGCTCTGGGAGGAGTTTGGGGGCCGGAGTGGGGTATGGGAAAGGGGTGGGGGTGCAGGCTCTGGGAGGAGTTGGGAGGGTGCGGCGCTTACCTGGGGCTCCTAGGCAGGGCGGGCCTGGGGGCCTCCGTGTGCTGCTACCCCCAGGCACTGCCCGCGCAGCTTCCTACTGGCTGCAGGGGCGCTTGGGGTGGGTGTGACGCAGTAGGGAGCGGGGTGGATTGACCTGGGTATGTCGGTTAGTTTTACTGGACTGTCTGCATGGGGGATGGGAGAGCAGGGGATGACTTTAGGTGAGGGACAGTACCTGAGCCTGTTAACCTGAGCCAGGAAGGGGGGTGGGGCAAGTTGACACCTTTGCCCTGGAAACTGGACAAAGGGAGAGGGGGAGAGAAGGAGGAGGAGAGAGCCTGCAGGAGGGGTTTTGGTTTCAGTTTTGGGCTGGGTGGGAAGAGGCAGGGAACCCCAAGTCTGGGGTCTAAGATCCTTGCCCCCCAGAGGGACCTGGCTGAAGGGGTCCTGGTTGTACTTACAAGCCCTGCTTGGGACTGTGTTCCTGTCATCTAATAAACCTTCTGTTTTACTGGCTGGTGAGAGTCACGGTGAATCACAGGAAGTGGGGGGTGCGGGGCCCTGACTCCCCCACACTCCGTGACAGTGGGACACAGACCCACCCCACTCAGGGGCCGCAGGGAGGGGCCGGCAGCCATGTGGAGCAAGCAGGCAGGAAGCCGCTCAGCTCCGCTGCACTGCGGGTGGTGAGTGGGGGCCCCGGGCTCTTTTAAATGGCCCGGGAGACGTGGGGGCAGAAGGCGGGGCCGAGGCCCATGGTGCCCAGGCACCGAGGGCCCATAGAACTCGCCGCCCATGCCTATGGCCAGGAGAGGAGTAGGTGGCTCTGGGGGTGGGTGGGTGACCAGGGGCAGGGAAAGCTCCTAAAGCCCTAGGGGTGGAGTCACTGACTCTGGACATTGTTACCGGCCCCAGCTGGTGTTGCGGGGCTGGAGCAAAGCCCAGGGTCGGGTGTCTCTTGTTCCCCAAGGCTCAGCTCCATAGAATGGTCCCTTGTGTGACCTCGGCCCTGAAGCCCCCTCTGACGTCCGTATGCCATGCGCAGGCCGGGCCCATCCACGGCCAATTCACCTGCCCCCCGTAGACCAGGCGGCCCTTTGGAACACAAGGCTGCAGCCCCCTCCCTCCCTGCTCCGCATGCAGCTGAGCCTTAGTGAGGGAGCAGGGTAGGCCTTGATCTCGGCTGGAGCCTCGAGGGCCCGTTGCGCTAGCAGCGTTTCAGTGGGGCACACACAGTGACCAATCGCGGTGCCCGGCGTACAGCGCATGCTGTGCCCGTGGCAGGTGGAGCTAAGGGCCCCGTGGCAGAGATGAGTCGTGAGGGTCCAGCCCCGTTCTCTAGCTTGTTTCGCTGTTGATGTGTTAGCTCCTCCAGTGCCCTGACCTTGGCAATAAGCAGGAAGACGCCATCCTGGACCACTTGAGTGGGCAGCTGAGAGACCCCAACACTGTGGTGCGCTGGCTGGCGCTCAAAGGCCTCCTGAACCTGTCCCTGTGCCCAGAGAAGGTGAGAGGGGAGGAGGGCTGGGGGATAAACCCAGAACCGCAGGGAGCTGCTGCAGGGCTGGGGTCATTGAAACCTTCCATGGGGACATGGCCCTGGCCTCGAGTCAGGAGCCCTGGCTTCTATTCCTGGCTCTGTCACTGACCTGCTTGGTGACCTTGGGCAAGTCTCCAAGCCTGGCTCCTGCGGGGTGTGTCTCTGGGTGTGTGCAGTACCTGGCACTGCCGGGCCTGATTGTGTCTGGGGTCTCTGTGATCCAAAGAACCCTAGCACTAGATTAGCAGCAGAGCTGTGGACTCTAGACCCCAGGAAATGCTGGCGACACCAGTGATCAGGGACACCCAGACAGAGCCATTTCGCTTCAATTAGGAACCATTTTTTCCTACAAATCCCCTTTTAAAGCCTCATAGGTTTTAACTGTTGATGTCACAGCTCTGTCCCGCAGCACTTGCTCCTCTGAAGAGCTCTACAGGGGCCTTTTGCTGCTAAGATCTCATAACAAGTTTGATACACACAGTATAGTGAAGGCAGAGAAAACCCTTGGGGCTTAAATACACAGATCTGGCAGCTTGGTAAAGAGGAGACAATCTGAAGGCAACTCTCACTAATGATAATTTACTTACCTTGAGAATAGCGGGTCAGTCCGGTTTATTAAACCCGGACTACGATTCTATCAGACATGGAGAGGGCGTGACTGTAATTCTTTGTCATACACCATTCCCATCGTTCCATGCGCCTCAGCCTGGTTTTCACTTGCTTGTGGTTCATTTTTTCTTCCGGAACCGGTTAGCCTGTATTTGACACATTTTTTTCCCTGATGCCGGTTGAGATTTTCATAGATTCATAGATTCTAGGACTGGAAGGGACCTCGAGAGGTCATCGAGTCCAGTTCCCTGCCCTCATGGCAGGACCAAATATTGCCTAGACCATCCCTGATAGACAGTTATCTAACCTACTCTTAAATACCTCCAGAGATGGAGATTCCACAACCTCCCTAGGCAATTTATTCCAGTGTTTAACCACCCTAACAGTTAGGAATTTTTTCCTAATGTCCAACCTAAACCTCCCTTGCTGCAGTTTAAGCCCATTGCTTCTTGTTCTATCCTTAGAGACTAAGGTGAACAAGTTTTCTCCCTCCTCCTTATGACACCCTTTTAGATACCTGAAAACTGCTATCATGTCCCCTCTCAGTCTTCTCTTTTTCAAACTAAACAAACACAATTCTTTCAGCCTTCCTTCATAGGTCATGTTCTCAAGCTCTTCTCTGGACCCTCTCCAAAAATGTTTTGTGGGGCTGTCTTTGAAAGGTTCAAAAACCAAATACAGAAATGATTGAATCTGGCTTTTAGTAACAGACCAACCCTAGAACTCGTGTGCAAAATTGGCTCCCTCCTCTAGGCTGGGCTGTAAGGACAGGGACTCGGGAGAACCCAGGTTCGGTTCCTGGCTCTTCCAGACTCCCTGGGTGACCATGGGCGAGTCACGTAGCCTCTCTGTGCCTGAGTTCCATGTCTGTACAATGGGGATAGAAATCCTTCCTTTGTGTGCCTAGCCTGTAAGCTCTAGGGCAGGGGACGTCTCTTACTGTGCCTGGAAATCCCCCAGCACAAGCCCTGATTGCAGATAGGCCCTCGAGGTGCTATTTGAACCCCTATAACAATAATAGACTTGATTTATTTGGGGTCAATGTGTTGTGCAGAGAACTTTCCACAGATGATACCCGCTAATAAATACCATCCCCTGAGATCTGGGGTACAAGGAAGCAGCTGCTTATGTTGCAGGTAGCCGGCCCTGCTGCCCGTGATCCTAGCTGGCTGTGCAAAGGCTTTGAGGTTCTAACATGTCACCTGGAGGCAGGGGCGCTGGAAGACTTTTTATAGTGGAGGTGCTGCACCCCCCCTTACCCCTGCCCACACCCCCTGCCACCCCTAGAGCTGGGCTCAGGAGCAGGGCCATGGCTCCAGGAGCCGGGGGCGGGGGAGGTGGATGGAGCAAGGGAACCGAGGCTGGGGCCACAGATGGGGGTTGGCGCAGGGCTGGCAGCTGGGACCCTGTGAGCGGGGCCAGGAGCAGAGCCCCGTGTAAAACCTGGGAGTGCTGCAGCACCCCCTTAGTTCCCGTGCCTCTGTCTGCAGGGGAGGTGGACGTTGTTTTGGAAATGGCTTGTGGGTCACTGGAGGGTGTTTTGTAAAGCAGCTCCTCATTTCACGCAGGTGGGGAAACTCCAGCGTCTGCTGCCAGACGTCCTGGAGCGACTACAGGAGGTAGACAGGGACATCATCGCCGAGGCCATCACCGTGCTGAAAAACATCCTTGCCGGCATGGACAGGCAGAGCGCCAGCCGCGCGGCTGTGCAAGTGGCTGAGAAACTCCTGCCTTTCATTGATGATGTAAGGCCTGGTGGCCCATGGGAGACGGTTCAAACTGCGGACCTGTGAATGGGGACTGGCGGGTGGGCTAGCAGGGCCTGTGTATGGTCCTAGCCAGAAAAAAGGATTGTTGTAAATGACGTGAGCCCATTCCCACCTTCCTCTGCTACCTCACTCTCCATCAGAGCGTATGGCAGAAAGGATGGGAACCCTTGTGTCCTGCAGGCCTGCTGACAAGGATCAGGGCAGCCTGGGGACAAGGCTCCCCTTGTGGAAGGACATGCATTCCTGAGTCTGCATGCAGTGAGGGGGCCTCTGCAGCACAGGGTGCTGCAATGCTCTTGCTGGCTTCCAGGATGACAAGTGATGGTACCCTGGTGAAAATCCTGCCCCTCCTCTCCCTGGCCAGGAATCCCACAGCTGGCCTGGGAGCTCCATAAGGAAACGGCTCCGTTTGTAGGTTCTGCAGCTACCACCCTTTCCTCTCCCCTTTGTTCTCATGGCAGCGCAGCGTCAAAGGAGGGCCTAGTTCTCCCCAGGTCTTTCATAACCACAAACTAGCCCCCGCCGGCACGTTCACCAGACTGATGTCCAGTCCCCCACTGGATGGTGAGATCCAGCAAGCGGGCAGGAGAAAGGGGCCCATCCATTACTGCCTTCTAGGGGTAACCCCCAGTGGGGGCTCCTGGAGCGTCCACCCACCTCCCCAGCTTTCACAACACTAAATATTACCCTCAGCCCTGCCGAACTCTGCTGGGACCCTGCCGCTCTTTATTTAGTAGTGGCACAGGCCCGGCTCAAGCTGTTCCCAGGGTCTTCTGGACCCCAGCTGCAGGATCTCGCCCTGGGGCAAGCCCTTTAAACCAAACCTCTCTCGGGCCCGGGGGGAACAGAACAGGTTCTTTATGGGGGGGGTGTTAAATCCAAATAGCGTTAATGAACACAACGCCCATCACCAGGGAAAGGCAAATAGGCCTCAACAACTGGAGGGAAGACCAGCGAGGTGCCAATTCAACATCTGCCTATGCCCACTGCAGTGCAGCTCTGATGCCCCCAGACCGCTCCCATAAGTTTTGTGCAGAGCCTGCCCGGCTGCTCTGAGCTGACACCGGGGGCAGGAGCAGCTGGCTAGTAAGATTAACATGGGATGGAGTCTAGCAAACAAGCCAGGCTACCTGTGTAATGGCATGTTACCCTGTATGATACTGTTCGACTACTAGGTGACGCTCTGTAAAATACCTTATTTAAATGAACCTCAGCTGTATCCAGCAGAACATTAACGGTTCTTATGATGAACCCATCTGCAGTGCTCAACTTGTGTCAGGGCTTGCTGCATCAGTTATGATTGTAAAAAAATTGCTTGAGCCCCAGCACCTCTTTCATTACAAATTAAGCACTGTCCATCTGGTGTGTGTAAACAAGCTCTGTAGCCAGTCCATATCTGGTACAGAACATGATATGGTGTCACGAGTAAACTAAGAACAGAAACCAAAGGAAAACAGCAACACAGGTTGCAGACGGAAGGAACAGCAACGAAGTTTGCAGGACCTCATCAACATGTCCCACTCTGATTCCCCAGAGAATGTCACCTTTCATAACCCTTCACAATGGACAGACTGGAAACAATGTTTGGCACGATTTTGCATTGCAAACAAGCTGCACAAAGGAACTGGGGATATACAGGTATTGACTTTAATTTAGGCTATGGAGAAGCACGCAGAGCATATCTTTACCTCCTTTGACTTTACTGAAGACCATCACAAAGACAACTATGCAAGGGTTGTGGTTAGGATTGATGCACACTTTATAACCGAGGGAAATGTGGTTTATTAAAGAGCATGTTTTCAGCAAAGAATTCAAGAACCAGGGGAAAATGTTGAAAGTTTTAGAAGACCTCTGCATCCCCTGGCTGAAAACTGTGATTTGGGGAATGTAAAACATGAAAATTTCAGAAACAGGCTGGTTATTGGGTTAAAAGATAAAAACCTTTCATAGAGACAAGCCAGGTGAGGTCTAAATGATATTCCCTCACCTACCTCTAATATCCTGGGACTGTCACAGCTATAACAACACTGCTAAAAACCTTTCACAGTAGCTACCGCCGAAGAGAGATTTAACTCTACCCACAGCTATACAGCTAGCAAGAGTCAGAATTAGTCAAACAACAGGCAAAAGCAAATTGAAAAACCTGCAACTAGCTTAAAAGCTACAAACAGACACTTAAGTGTTAAAAGTCTTTCTCATAAAATCCCTGAGGTAAGGAGAGAGAATTCGCAGGCTAAGAGGGACAAATGCCAGTCTACATGCACAAGGTGTGGAAAAGTCATATCCCAAGGGATGATACATGTCCAGCCAGAGGCGCATGCTGTAATAATGCCTGAAATATGGACATTTTGCAGCTGTTCGTTGCACTGAAGCAGTCAGGGAGTTGACTCATATTGCAGACAATCAAGACCCATTGATTCTGGGATCTATCACTTGTGATGACATGGCGCCCGCCTGGAGAGTGACATTGAATATTCAAAGCAAGACTATTGACTTTAAAGTTGACTCGAGAGCTGATGTCACACAGCTCTGACCCTCCCTCAAGGGATTTTGAACTGCATGGGCACCGAACCAATTTACAAAGACAAAAGCTTTGTGTTCCGTGTGTATGAGATCAAAGACCAACAACCTTCTCAGCTGCAGTGTAGCAGCCATGATGGGCCTAGTGAGAAAGATGGAAGAACTTGAGGATCTGATGCTATTGGGCTTTTGAAAGGTGATCTAGTCCAAATCAACTTAAGAGGCAATGCTGAACCAGTGAACAACCACCTCTACAAGAGAGAGAACTGGGAAAGACTAGCTGCAGATTTTTGTGAATTCAGAGGACATCATTGCCAGGTCATTGTGGACTACTTTTCCAGCTATATAGAAATAATGTACTTGAAAGACATAAAATGTTGCAGTGTTATTGAGAAACTGAAGTGTACGTTTGCTCATTTCTGTATCCAGAACAACTAGTGATGGACAATGTCCCACAATTCACTGCAGCAGAATTTAAGTCAGTCTGAATGAAATATGATTTTGCTCATATCACTGGCAGCCCAAATTACTCACAAGCGAATGGAGAGGCTGAGAGAGCTGCGCAGACAGCCAAAAACATCTGACAGCAGGAAGATCCATTCCTTGCTCCTCTGAATTACAGATCAACACCAACAGCAGCTCCTGCATCTAGTCTAGCACAACTCCTCATGGAAAGACAACTCAGAACTACTGTTCCAAGAACCTACTACGAAGTGGCCAGACAGGAAGAGCGCAGCCAAATCAGATAAACAGGCTAAAAGAATCATAGAATCATAGAATATCAGGGTTGGAAGGGACCTCAGGAGGTCATCTAGTCCAACCCTCTGCTCAAAGCAGGACCAATTCCCAACTAAATCATCCCAGCCAGGGCTTTGTCAACCCGGGCCTTAAAAACCTCCAAGGAAGGAGATTCCACCACATCCCTAGGTAAAGCATTCCAGTGCTTCACCACCCTCCTAGTGAAATAGTGTTTCCTAATATCCAACCTAGACCTCCCCCACTGCAACTTGAGACCATTGCTCCTTGTTCTGTCAACTGCCACCACTGAGAACAGCCGAGCTCCATCCTCTTTGGAACCCCCCTTCAGGTAGTTGAAAGCAGCTATCAAATCCCCCCCCCCTCATTCTTCTCTTCTGGAGAATAAACAATCCCAGTTCCCTCAGCCTCTCCTCATAAGTCATGTGCTCCAGACCCCTAATCATTTTTGTTGCCCTCCGCTGGACTCTTTCCAATATTTCCACATCCTTCTTATAGTGTGGGGCCCAAAACTGGACACAGTACTCCAGATGAGGCCTCACCAATGTCGCATAAAGGGGAACGATCACATCCCTCGATCTGCTGGCAATGCCCCTACTTATACAACCCAAAATGCCATTAGCCTTCTTGGCAACAAGAGCACACTGTTGACTCATATCCAGCTTCTCGTCCACTGTGACCCCTAGGTCCTTTTCTGCAGAACTGCTACCTAGCCATTCGGTCCCTAGTCTGTAGCAGTGCATAGGATTCTTCCATCCTAAGTGCAGGACTCTGCACTTGTCCTTGTTGAACCTCATCAGGTTTCTTTTGGCCCAATCCTCAAATCTGTCTAGGTCCCTCTGTATCTGATCTCTACCCTCCAGCGTATCTACCACGCCTCCCAGTTTAGTGTCATCTGCAAACTTGCTGAGAGTGCAGTCCACACCATCCTCCAGATCATTAATAAAGATATTAAACAAAACCGGCCCCAGGACCGACCCTTAGGGCACTCCGCTTGAAACCGGCTGCCAACTAGACATGGAACCATTGATCACTATCCCTTGAGCCCGACAATCTAGCCAGCTTTCTATCCACCTTACAGTCCGTTCATCCAGCCCATACTTCTTTAACTTGGCGGCAAGAATACTGTGGGAGACCGTATCAAAAGCTTTGCTAAAGTCAAGGAATAACACATCCACTGCTTTCCCCTCATCCACAGAGCCAGTTATCTCCTCATAGAAGGCAATTAGGTTAGTCAGGCACGACTTCCCCTTGGTGAATCCATGCTGACTGTTCCTGATCACTTTCCTCTCCTCTAAGTGTTTCATAATTGATTCCTTGAGGACCTGCTCCATGATTTTTCCAGGGACTGAAGTGAGGTGAACTTATGAACACTTTTATAACAGATGTCACGCAGAGAACTGCCTTGTCTAGAACCTGGTGCCCGGAGGTGACATGTCACTGCTGATTGGGGTCACCGTTTAAAGGTTCAGCCACTCCCAGAACAGCTCAAGTCACCCCGTCCCCAGGCTGCCCCCTCAGCCTCACCTCCCAGAAAGCAGTGGCCGTTCCCTACAGCATCCAGCTATTGCTCCTGGTTCTCCCTGCTTGGCACAGCTCGCCCAGCCTCCCTGGTCACTGGACTGGTTCAGCTCTGCCAGCAGCCATGCAGGGCGGGGGCCCAGCAGCACCATGTGACCAAGCGGGGCTGGCTCTGAGTTAACAAGAAACCCATGCACAGGAGTGGGGCAACCCTCAGCCCACTCCGAGCCCCTGGAGGCTGGGTGGCTTCCAGTCATGGCTTCCAAGGCCCCCTATCTGGGAACTCCTGCACATTTACCACTCCTTGGCCCTGGGTTAAATCCACCCCAGGTCCCTGTGCGTGGCTTGAACAAACACCAGTGTAGGAATTTGCCCCCCACGCTTGGCCCCCTTGGCCTGGCTAGAGGGCTGCTGTGGGTCAAGAGCAGTGTGAGCTGGGCCCGCAAAGCGGGAGGACAAACTACACCCCCCCCTTCGCTCTTTGAATCTTTCCTCATCACTCCCTCTCTGCCGCCCCTGTCCCGGCGCTGCTCTGCCCTGAGCGTTCCCCCGTGGCTGACACAGGTGTGTGCTGATGTCAGTGTGCCCAGAGCTGGCTGTGAGAGCCCAGGGGCAGTCTCACCCCACCTTACTGCTCTCCCTGGCCAAGAAGTTACCAGGCCAGCCCCTCAACTGGTGGAAATCTGCATCTCGATTGCCTTCAATGGCGCTATGCCCATGAGACTCTGGCCCCAGCTGTGGCTGTATGGCTGGGGGTGAGTTACCAATACCCCCTGCAGGGCAGACATCTCTGGCACAGTGAGCGCTCGCCCCGCTGGGTGAGAATGACTGTCACAGCGTCTCCTCCCCACGTCATCTCTTGCAGGTGACCAGCAGACTCCGGGTGCTCTCCATCACCCTCTTTAAACACCTGCTGGAGCTTGTAAGGGGGCTCGACAGGAGGCGGATGAAGGCGCATGTGCTCCAGAGCCTGGTCCCGCTGCTCCTCCTTGTGCATGATGAGCATCCCAACGTGTCCCAGGTGAGGCCACGAGCTGGAGCCTGCAGCGGATACCGTTACAGAGTGACCAGTAATTTGTTTTGAGGGGGCAGCATGTGACACCCCCTCTTTAAAGGGTCTCGCTGACAGAGGGCAGGTGCTCAGTGCTGTGACAGTCAGGCGCTCAAAATCACTTGAACGTTGAGTGCAGTAGCGCCATGACCATGGCGCCCCACCCAACTTCTGAGTCTTCCCTGCATCCTCTGAGCCCAACACTCCCCCCTGCAGCCAGGCTGAGAGATTGGGTGGGGGGAGGGGTCGCCTCACCACTCCTACAGCCACTGGCCTCCGCACATTCCCTGGCTGTGCTGGTGGGAAGAGCACAACCCTGGCCATGGCCCCTACCAGGAGCAGAGCTACCCAGTCTCCAGATGGTGCGCAGGACCCAGTGTGCCCTTGGCCAAGCGGCCCGGACAGCCCGTACTAGACATGAGATGCCCAAGCCGCCCCCCCACCCCCCGCCCCAGGTGTCTCTGCACATGCTAGCGCTCATGGCCACCATCACTTGGGAGCCAAATGCCACCAGCACTAATGAATTCTCCCTCCTACCCACCATGAGGAGGGGAACTGAGGCACAGCATGAGGCCTAGCGCCTCAAAAGTATTGATCACCTGTAGGCATTAGGCACCTAAATCCCTTTGCAGCCCTGGGCCTAAGCAACTTGCCTGAGTTCCTGCAGGGAGAGCTGGGAATTGAGTCAGGTCTCCAGCTATTGCCTTAGCCACACCACCGCCCTTCCGCAAGCAACCTGGGGCCGGGAAGCGTTCAGCATGCACGGTCTCCCCGCCTCCGGGTAACGAGGCTAGTGGCTTCCAGCTCCCGTAACCGTGGCCGGCTCGCCCTGGCCCCACTTGTTTTGCAGGTGTGTTGGGACACCCTCAGCAGTGCGGCAGAATTCCTGAAGTGGCACCAGCTTGGTGGCTTCATCCAGCGCAAGGATACCTGGCAAAGCTGTGACTGCCTGGTGAGGGAGCCCTCAGGTCATTCACTGCGCAGCCCTCGTGGTAGGAGCGGGGGAATCGGTGGATAGGGCACCCCCCATTGCCCGGCTCTGTGCCCACACTGAGCCCCAGCCCTGGGACCACTCCTGGCCCTGGGTGTAGTCCCTCTGCGTGATCCCCCCGGCACAGGAAAGAGGGGTGAAAACAGGACGTGCGCTCCACACACCTGGAACCCGGCCTGCGGGACGGAAAGGCCTTTAATAACCTTGTGCTCCCTTGTTCTGGTCCTAGCTGACGCGCTACAAGGGGAGAGCCAACAACTTTCTGTGCCAGACCATGGCCTTTCTGGAGAACCCACAGGCTCCAATTAGACAAGCGGCCATCAGGTTCATAGGTAACCACAGAGCAGGGGTCCCTTTAACAGGGGGGCTGGATCCGGTCCCAGGCTCTCCTCAGTCCCTGCCAGCAGCGATAAGTAACCCTTGGGCTCCTGATAGTCTAATGCAGGATCAAGGGTGTCAGAAGTCTGCAGGAGCAAGCTCACCCCAAACTGCCCTGATCGGCTGATGGGCCCCCTCTAACCCCACTGCTGCCCATGCAGTCCCCTTTCCCCGCCCCCATACCCCACCATGGGCTCTTGGTAGTGAACCCTCAAGGTGCTGTGCTCTCCTTTGGCAACCAGCCCTGTAACCATCCCTGGGGACTCACCCTTTGCCCTGGGGATTCGGGAGCGCGTCCTGGCCAGCGAGGGGCGGGGGAAGCGAGGGGTTGCTTGGAGGGTGACATTTGACACCCTCGCTGGGGATGCGGGGATGTGATGAGCTGTTTGTATGTGTAGGGCTCGCTGCCCGGCAGCTGGACCAGAGGAGCCAGGACAAGCTGGATGCCATCTGCAACGGTGGGTGGTACCTGCTTTGAGCACTGAGCGCTAGGGGGATGAACGGCCCAGGGCCGTGGGCTGGGTTCAATCTCCGACGCCAGCAACATGATCTCGGGCGAGAGCCACAAAGGGATGCAAAATGTAGATCCCCAAACCCCTGATCAGCTGCCCCCTCACCCTGTCGTGTCTGCTGGTTGGCATGTGCCAGGCACTTAGCCCTGACCTCAGAGCTCCTTGCTGCGTGCCCGGACCCCTGGGCAGCGCAGGGCAGAGCAGCATCTCCACATTTGTTGGCGAATGGCGGGGGGGGGGGGGGAGGGTGATATAGCTCAGGCTTCTCACTCCCAGAGCAGGTTCACAGCTGGGGCTCCCAACCAGAGCTAGAGAATGGCTGAGCTCCCTCCTCGGCATTTCCTGGATGGCAGCAGGGCACCTAAAGTTAGGCATAGCCTAACAATGTCCAAGCCCCCTTTATGACTCTCCCCCTCTCTGGACCTAAGTGCCCATCTGTGCATTGGGGGGAAGGCGGAGGGTAAATACAGGCAGGGATGAGGTGCTCAGATACTGCAGGGATGGGGCAGTCCTAGAAATAGTGAGTAAATGGGGTTCATTGGGACTTCTTGCCTGTGTCTGGAGGCTCCCTCATTTGTGGAGGGCAGCAGGGATGTTTAGTGAAGGTTGCTGGTTGTTCCTGCTAGTCCCCTGCCTCCCGCCTCCCAGCCTGCTGCCTCCTTGTCACAGGCCGAGAGGTACAGCACTGGCTTGGTTTGCTGGGGCTCTCCAGAGCTCTGTGGCTCTGACCTCCATTTCCTTCCTTTCAATCTTAGACCTCAAAGGCTTGCAGCAGGACAGCAACTCCTCGGTCCAAAGCCTGGCTTCTCAGACCATCTTCATCCTGGAGGCGTTCAAGAACCACCCGCCAGCCCACAGCAGCCTATGGACATGCTTTCATAGGATAAGAACAATGTGCACTAAGAAGAGCCCGGTCCTTGAAGCTGCCCAGCTGCCCTAGCTCTGGGAAAAGCCAGCCTCCCTTCCCTGGGAGCTTCGTGCCAGACCATGGCTTCTTCCCCATTGGCCGCCTGCTCTGCGCAGCCATGTGAGTAGTTAACTGCTCGATAGCTTTCATCACCATGTACTTTTTGATAGGTTTCCATGCACTGTGTAGAATTTACGTCCCGCCCTCCATCCCCATTTCCAATCGTGTATGTTTTTGGTGCCGTCTGCCATTTTGAAAATTTATTTTGTATTATTTTTCTGTGTTTGGCCGGGGGAAGGTTTTGTGCCTGTGTTTTGACATATTTAGAGAAAAAGTATGAATGAGTAGAAAGAGAGACTGTAAGGGATTCACGGCTCCCTCCCCGTCCGTCTGGGCGGGAGACCACGCCCTTTGCTATGATACTTCCGGGTACCTTGGTTCAGGGGAAAAGTAGCTCAGTGTTAATGGTTCTAGCCTGCAGTCAGGCCAAGTAATGGTAGAGAGTCTGTTTGCCCAGGGCCCTCAATCAGGGCAGGGCAGCAATCGAGAAGGGGCTGTGGCCTACAGGCAGGCAGGCAGAGCAACAGAAGGTCCATTTGCCTGGCCACTGATCAGGGTGGGGCAGCAAGCAAGTAGGAGGGCTCTGGCCTACAGTCCGGCAGAGCTGTGGCAGTCTAGGGGAGGTTACCTCTCTGGTGGGAGAGTCAGCACAACCGTCTGGCATCCGGATTCAGGTGGGAGCCAGACCAATGCAGGCCTCCTGACAACCATGTGGGGAGGCTACCACTTCTGACGTTGGGTTGCCGGGGGTAGGGGAACCCAGGCCCTCCCACTCACCTACGTCCCATCCCAGGGCCCTAATAGAAGCGGAGTGGCCTGCCACTGGGTCAGCGGGGAAAATCCAACTGCAACACACTGGCTGGCTTGTAGTCATTGACACAGCTGAATCTGATTTGGCTTCCCTGGGCTCCTTCCTACACGACCATTCTCTGTGTACATGGGTTCCAGGGTTGTTGTTTGCTTTGGACCACAAAAAAGTTCAAGGAGCTGAGATTACAGAAAAGTCCCATAAAATGTAAAAGGGCTTAAAGCCAATGGAGTTCTCTCTCTCCCTTTTTCTCTCTCCACATACACCACATCTATCTATCTACCCCCATACACCCCCACATCTATCTATCCCCATACACCCCATCTATCTATCTATCTACATACTCCCCCTCTATCTATCTATGTATCTATCCGCATACACCCCATCTATCTATCTACATACTCCCCCTCTAGATAGATAGATAGATAGATAGATAGATAGATGGGGTGTATGCGGATAGATACATAGATAGATAGAGGGGGAGTGTGTAGATAGATAGATGGGGTGTATGCGGATAGATAGATACATAGATAGATAGAGGGGGAGTATGTAGATAGATAGATAGATAGATAGATAGAGGGGGAGTATGTAGATAGATAGATAAATGTGGTATATGGGGATAGATAGATAGATGGGGTGTATGGGGATAGATAGAGGGGGGAAGGAAGAAGTAGGACCGCTGAAGACTATAGCCGGAGAGGAGATTAAAGATAATCTAGGCATGGCGCAATATCTCAATGAATATTTTGCATCGGTGTTTAATGAGGCCAATGAAGGTATTAGGGATACTAGCACCGTGACAGAGGGGCAAACAGAATGGGGGATTACCGTATCCGAGGTAGAAACAAAACTCGAATGCCTTAATGGTGCTAAGTCGGGAGGACCGGACGATCTTCATCCGAGAATATTGAAGGAATTGGCGCGGGAAATAGCAGGCCCATTAGCGATAATATTTAATGAATCTGTAAACTCGGGAGTGGTTCCGTTAGACTGGAGAATAGCTAATGTGGTTCCTATTTTCAAGAAAGGGAAAAAAAGTGATCCGGGTAACTACAGGCCTGTTAGTTTAACATCTGTAGTGTGCAGGGTGCTGGAGAAAATTCTGAAAGGGAAAGTAGTTGAGGACCTTGAGGTTAATGGCAAGTGCGATAAATTACAACATGGTTTTACGAAGGGCAGATCGTGCCAAACGAATCTGATCCCCTTCTTCGAGAAAGTAACGGACTTATTAGATAAGGGAAATGCGGTGGACCTAATATACCTGGATTTCAGTAAAGCGTTTGATACTGTACCCCATGAGGAATTATTGATTAAACTGGAAAAGATGGGGATCGATATGAAAATCCAGAGGTGGATAAGGAATTGGTTAATGGGGAGAATGCAGCGGGTGGTATTGAAGGGTGAACTGTCAGGTTAGAGGGAGGTTACCAGTGGAGTTCCTCAGGGTTCGGTTTTGGGACCCATTTTATTTAATCTATTTATAACTGACCTCGGAACCGATTGCAGGAGTGGACTGATAAAGTTTGCGGACGATACGAAGGTGGGAGGCATTGCCAGTTCGGAGGAGGATAGGGATATTCTGCAGGGAGACTTGAATGAGCTTGTGAATTGGAGTATCAGAAATAGGATGAAATTTAATAGTGAAAAGTGTAAGGTGATGCATTTAGGGATGACTAACAACAATTTTAGTTACAAGCTGGGGACGCATTGGTTAGAAGTAACGGAAGAGGAGAAGGACCTAGGGGTTCTTGTAGACCGGAGGATGACTATGAGTCGACAATGTGACGTGGCGGTGAAAAAAGCCAATGCGGTCTTGGGATGCATTAGGCGAGGCATATCTAGTAGGGATAAGGAGGTGCTGCTTCCGTTGTATAAGGCGCTGGTGAGACCTCATTTGGAGTACTGTGTGCAGTTCTGGTCTCCCATGTTTAAAAAAGATTAACTCAAATTGGAACGGGTGCAGAGAAGGGCCACTAGGATGATCAGAGGAATGGAAAACCTGTCGTATGAAAGGAGACTGGAGGAGCTCGGGTTGTTTAGTCTGACAAAACGAAGGCTGAGGGGGGATATGATTGCTCTCTTTAAATATATCAGAGGGATAAATACAAGGGAGGGAGAGGAATTATTCCAGCTTAGTACTAATGTGGACACGAGAACGAATGGATATAAACTGGCCGTGGGGAAGTTTAGGCTTGAAATTAGACGAAGGTTTCTGACCGTCAGAGGGGTGAAATATTGGAACGGCCTTCCGAGGGAAACGGTGGGGGCGAGGGACCTGTCTGGTTTTAAGATTAAGTTAGATAAGTTTATGGAGGGAATGGTTTAATGATAAAACATATTATCTGAGGAATACCGAGCAATGGTAGGTAAATAGTATAATGGCTAACAAGGGTCAGGCCGGAGACTCTTGCCTACATGCTCGGGGTATTACTGATCGCCATATTTGGGGTTGGGAAGGAATTTTCCTCCAGGGTAGATTGGCTGAGGCCCTGGAGGTTTTTCGCCTTCCTCCGCAGCATGGGGCAGGGATCGCTAGCAGGAGGGTTCTCTGCAAATTGAAGTCACCAAGACACAGGATTTGGGACTTCATCAGCAGAGTCAAGGGAAGGGTAGGGACGGTTTTGTGGCCTGCAGCATGCAGGGGGTCAGACCAGATGATCATAATGGTCCCTTCTGACCTTAAAGTCTATGAGTCTATGAGTCTATGGAGTATGTAGCTAGATAGATAGAGGGTGTATGGGGATAGATAGATAGATGTGGTGTATGTGGAGAGAGAAAGAGGGAGAGAGAGAACCCCATTGGCTTTAAGCCCTTTTACATTTTATGGGACTTTTCTGTAATCTCAGCTCCTTGAACTTTTTCGTGGTCCAAAGCAAACAACAACCCTGGAACCCATGTACACACAGAATGGTCGTGCAGGAAGGAGACCAGGGAAGCCAAATCAGATTCAGCTGTGTCATTGACTACAAGCCAGCCAGTGTGTTGCAGTTGGATTTTCCCCGCTGACCCAGTGGCAGGCCACTCCGCTTCTATTAGGGCCCTGGGATGGGACGTAGGTGAGTGGAAGGGCCTGGGTTCCCCTACCCCCGGCAACCCAACGTCAGGAGTGGTAGCATCCCCACCTGGTTGTCAGGAGGCCTGCATTGGTCTGGCTCCCACCTGAATCCGGATGCCAGACGGTTGTGCTGACTCTCCCACCAGAGAGGTAACCTCCCCTAGACTGCCACAGCTCTGCCGGACTGTAGGCCAGAGCCCCCCTACTTGCTTGCTGCCCCACCCTGATCAGTGGCCAGGCAAATGGACCTTCTGTTGCTCTGCCTGCCTGCCTGTAGGCCACAGCCCCTTCTCGATTGCCGCCCCGCCCTGATTGAGGGCGCTGGGCAAAACCCCAGGCTGCAGGCCTAGATAAAGGCCTACTGTAGCAGGGTGGCTACCCCGCTCCTGCCTGAGGGGTTTAAAACAGCCCTGGAAGAGGGCTGGGGCAAAGGGAAAAGCTACTGGGCTGATTGGGGAAGTAGCCACAGCTGGGCCATGCCCCAATCAGGCCCCAGCTGGCCTGTATAAGAAGGCTGGGAGCCAGGAGCTCAAGAGTCTCTCTCTGAGTGCAGAGAGAGAAGGGCCTGGCTGCAGGGAGCTAGACAGGATACCTGAGTGGAGCAGGGCTGGGGAAAGGCTGAGGAGCTGGGGAGCTCCAGCCTGGATAGCCCCAGGCTGTGGCCTGGTAATAGGCCAAGGGGTACTGGGGGTTGCAGAGGGCAGCCCAGGGCTAGGCCAAGGCAGCAGGTCCGAACCCAACCTTGCCGATGATGAGTGGCCTATACTACAGTCTGCCCCAGAGAGTGGGGGCTAGCTGGTGACTGGCAGTGGCCTTATCCGGAGGTGAGGTGGGGTTAGTGGGTGGGGGTTCCCCTGGGAGGGGAGACCTAGCGTGTGTGGATACTGCCAGGGGGCAGCACCCAGAGCAAGGGGCACCGGGGTCCTGGGAGGGACACTGGAGCCTGAGTGCAGAGGACAGGCGGATCACTGGCCTGCAGAGGGCGCTCCAGAGGCTGGAGAGCTAATTCCCTGGACGACCAGCAGGAGGCGCCGCAGGGGTGAGTCCGGATACTCTTACATATGGTGGAGAATGCGGATATAGCGGTCCACCCGTGACACAAGGGGCCAAGGCAAGGACTGTGGACTATTGCCCAATGCAGAGACTTAAGAACCAAAGGTGGAGAAAACCATGAAGGACTATTATTGGAGAGCCCGTGTGGCCCGTCTCGCCGAGCAGCAAGCCAGGCTGCTCCAGCTGCTGCGTGGGAGGGCACAAGGACTTCATTGGGGGCCAGGCACCTTGGGCAGGAGGCCGGTGCCAAGGTCAAAGAACTGTTGGGCCTGTGGGGAACCAGGACACTTGAAGAGGGTGTGCCCTCAAAGGGCTCAGGCGAGCCCTGAAGGAAGGGCTGTGCCAGAGACAGACCGTGGACTGACTCGAGTGGCCCCTGTGAAGCCAACAGGGGGGCTCAAATTGTGTTGGGCCTGTGGGGAGCCAGGGCACAAGAAGGGGGAGTGCCCTCACGGAACTCGTAGGGCCCAGGCTAGCCCTGAGGTGGGCAGGGGTGAGCACTGGCTGTGTCTCCTCTGCCACAAGGGGCGCCGGGAAAAGCGGCCTAGCCCCCAGAGATGGCGGGGGAGGCCAGAGGATCAGGCTGGGTCTGAGACTGCCCCGAAGGAGGGGGTGGTGACGACCAGGGCCCCACAGAGGGGATTGTCAGGGGCAGGGAGGCCCCAGACAAACCTGGGATCCCATGGGGAAGCTGAAAAGGCAACCATGGGAACCCAAACTATGGAGGAAGTGAGCAGCTGCTCCTTGCACTGGACAGCCTGCGAGCAGAGAGGGATTTCCTGCGGGCCCAGCTGAGAGGAATGCTGGGGCGTTAGGGATAGACAGACACCCTACCCCCCCCCGGTGGAGGGGATCTTGAGGTGGGGTGTGTGTAGCAGGGTGGCTACCGCACTCCTGCCTGAGGGGTTTAAAACAGCCCTGGAAGAGGGCTGGGGCAAAGGGAAAAGCTACTGGGCTGATTGGGGAAGTAGCCACAGCTGGGCCATGCCCCAATCAGGCCCCAGCTGGCCTGTATAAGAAGGCTGGGAGCCAGGTGCTCAAGCATCTCTCTCTGAGTGCAGAGAGAGAAGGGCCTGGCTGCAGGGAGCTAGACAGGATACCTGAGTGGAGCAGGGCTGGGGAAAGGCTGAGGAGCTGGGGAGCTCCAGCCTGGATAGCCCCAGGCTGTGGCCTGGTAATAGGCCAAGGGGTACTGGGGGTTGCAGAGGGCAGCCCAAGCCAAGGCAGCAGGTCCGAACCCAACCTTGCCGATGAGTGGCTTATACTGCAGTCTGCCCCAGAGAGTGGGGGCTAGCTGGTGACTGGCAGTGGCCTTATCCTGAGGTGAGGTGGGGTTAGTGGGTAGGGGTTCACCTGGGAGGGGAGACCTAGCATGTGTGGGTACTGCCAGGGGGCAGCACCCAGAGCAAGGGGCACCGGGGTCCTGGGAAGGACACGGGAGCCTGCGTGCAGAGGACAGGCGGATCACTGGCCTGCAGAGGGCGCTCCAGAGGCTGGAGAGCTAATTCCCTGGATGACCAGCAGGAGGCGCCGCAGGGGTGAGTCCGGATACTCTTACACCTAAAAAAGGTACTCGGGCTGCAGAGGGGCACCCGAGAGATAGGCAGAGGCAGCTGGTCCAACCCCCCTTGCCGATGATGCGTGGTTTATATACTGCAGTCCGCCCCAGTGAGCGGGGGCTAGACAGTGACTGGCAGTAGCCACTGAGGCAAGGTGTGGTTAGAGGGTTGGGGGTTCCCTTGGACACCCAGATAGTGGGTTACTGCTGGGGGCAGGACCCGGACGTAGAGGGGTACCGGGGTCTGGGAGGTACATCGGGACCAGCGGCAGGCGAGACACCAGCCTGTAGAGGGCACTTAGAGGCCGGAAGAGATCATCCCTCACCGTTGCCCTGTGACACAGACTCTCTATCTTTGCTCGGTCTGACTGCAGGCCTGAACCATTAACACTGAGCTAATTTTCCCCTGAACCAAGGTATCCCAGAAGTATCATAGCGAGGGGCGTTGTCTAGTGTGACCAGATGACAGGAAGAAAATATCGGGACACAAGGGGGGGGGGGGGGGGTCACTGGTGGAGCAAAAAAACCCAAAAAACTGAGTGCTGCCGGTATAAGGACACAAACAGCTCCCTCTCCCAATTCCCTACTGTGGCCCAGTGCTGCCGGCAGTCGGGGGCAGGAGCTGAGAACAGCCGAGTGCTGTGGGCAGTCAGAGGAGATTATGCACCCTTCCTTAGGTATGCATACCTTCAGCCTCTGGTTTTTAGGAGGCGGGGGGGGGGGGGGGGGGGGAACCAACGGAGAACAGCTGAGTGCTGCTGGCAGTCAGAGGAGAAGAAAAAAAAAAAAGCCGAGAACAGCTGAGTGCTGCCGGCGGAGGAAAAAAAAAAAAAAAAAAGCGGAGTGCAGCGTCCCGACCCGAAGATCAATCGGATGCGGGACAAATACCTAAATATCGGGACGGTCCCGATTTTATCGGGACGTCTGGTCACCCTAGTGTTGTCTCCTGCGCAGACGGACGGGGAGGGAGCTGCAAACCCCTTACAGCCTCTCTTTCTAGTCTTTCATACTTTTTTCTCTAAATATGTCAAAACAAGTACGCAACCTTCCCCCGGCAAAACACAGAAAAATGGGGACGGCGCCGGCAATGGGGATGGGGTGTGGTAACCTGTCAAAAACTAATGGTGAAGAAAGCTATCGAGCGGTTATCTACTCACATGGGGTTGTCAGGGAGGGGTAGTACCTCTGATGGGGGAGCAGTCGTACTCCTAGGAGTAGCTCATCCACTTTGGTCCCCACTTGACAATACCCAGCTCTCACCTGTGGCTCCAAGTAGCTGTCAGCATGTGACAGCGGCCACACCCCGGAGACCGTCTCGACCGGTGGGCTAAACCAGGTGAGGGTAGCCGATGAGTATGAGACTCTCGGTGAGTTAGGGCCTGTCTACCCATTGCATGCAAAGGCTGGATCCGGCTGACTGAGGCAACTGGTTCAATGGTCAGGAAGGTGATGACAGCAAGCGTTGTGGAACGCTTAAGAGCACAACAAGACACGTAGGCGTCCTGGTCATCCACTGCGCCCTGCCCTATTTCCAGCCGTCTCGACTTCTGTTCTTGCCACTGGATACAGATAGGAACTGGGAAGAGAGAGTGAGGCTGACGTCGCGCAACTCTCCCTCACTTTAATCCAATTCATGCGCAAGTCTCGACATAATATCGTATCCTATTACATCATATCAAGTCCTGTGGCGATGGGCGAGCGAGGAAGCAGCAGGTGTGGATACACTGGAAGCTGTAGCTGCGGACCTGCACATAGGCGGCTCAGGCATAATGGTCGTTCCTCACTGACCGAAGCAGCAGTGGAGCTCGGCATCTTCTTGAGCGACTGAGCAGCCCTATTCAGGATTGCACTGCTCATCTCCGTAGAACGAGGAGGGGACTAGAAAAGGTGCCTTAAACATTGCCTGCTTCACCTTACCCTGGCCAGCATACCGCAGCTGGCGGGGATCCCACAAAAGCGGTCGTATAAAAACAAAACGTAGAGTGACACCGATCACTATTGGCACATGGAATGTGCACATGTTACTGGGCAACTTCACGGCCGATAGACCGGAGAGAAGAACAGCACTTGTCGCTAGAGAGCTCGCACGCTACAACATTGACACTGCAGCCCTTAGCGAAACTCGCCTTGCTAATGAAGGACAGCTGTCCCAGTCAGGCTGTGGCTATACATTCATTCACACAGGCAGTAATACCTCTGAGGCGAGGCGAATTGCTGAGGCTGGAAAAAAAGCGTGAGCTGCGCAAGTCCAGAGCTGCTTGTACATCATCGAGAGTGCCATTACATGTCCTGCCCGACATGTGACAGGACGTTCCAGGCCCGAAGAGGACTGATCAGTCATCTTCAGACGTACAGAGCCCGGTCATCGAAAGAATGAGTGGTTGAGGTCTTCATCGATAACGATGGACGAACATCACTCACATGCAATCTCCCACACCTGTACATAGCATTCCTCTGTTTCATTTTGATGTTTTTTGATGTACTTTAATGCTTTTATTCATTTTATTGATTAAATAATTGTAATTACAGTAATACATCAAGGTATAAAAGATCTACACATCTTCTCCTGAACACAGACCGCTCCAATGGATCCCACAACCCATACAGCGAGAAAGCCGTAGCAAGCGTTAACATCTCCAAAATCCTATCCGGGCAGGAAATGCACTGCTGTTTGCAATACTTCTATAGTATAGACACAGGGTGAGGGCTAGACAAAGTGACCACGGTTAGTCCTGCTCCATCTCTATTGTCTGGGTTTCCATCTCCAGCTGTTCACACTGGAAATGCAGGACCGGGGTAAGGTTAGCCCATCACCAAAAGAACCTTAATGTAAAGCAGTGCTCCTGCCAGTGCCTGGTGGGGATCACGCAGACAGACTACACCCCAGGCTGGGCATTGTCCCCAGGGTAAAGCAGGGCTGTAGTGGAAGGTGGAGGAGCCCCTGGACGAACAGGGTGAGGCATGGGACAATTCAGCTAAGAGTTGCAGGGCTGGGCACCAGAAGAATCGTGGGGCGGAACTTTGAGGTATGGCAGGGAGGGGTGGAACGAGCCCCGCTCTGGGTCAGTCCCAGTGCCAATGGCCCACTGCCTTTGAAGAGGCCACCGATGAAGGCCATTTGTCCTACTCCCCTGGGTCCCACAACCCAGCTCTGGCCAGAGAGAAACTTTGCCTTGGAATCTTAAAGCAAGTGACTTTGTTTCTAGGGCTGAAGTGGGTGGTGGCATGGGAGACGCTGTCAGCTCAGAGAAAAAACTGACCCTTGTGCTCTTTGGGGGATCGTACCTGAAATGGGGGTCAGGGGGAGGTGGAAGGGCTGAGTGTAAAGGACCAGGAAGGAAACAGGGTCCTGGGAGAGAGTCAGTGCTGGGACACCCCGTTGCTCATGAGACTCCACCTTCCGAGTAGTGCAGCCCCAGGTCTGTAACCCTTATGCTGGGGAGCGCTGCCAAGCAGTCTCCTGCTGCAGGCCCACGGCCCTGCCCAACATAAGGGCTGCAGAACAGGGCCCTCAGAAGGGGGGTTACTACTGTGTCCTGAGGAGCCTAAGGGATGGGACCTGTCGGAACCACAGGCTTCCCCCAAGGCTTTGGGGGCTAAAGGAGTCAGCTTCTGAAGTGGACACTGTGCCCTGTCACCAGTGATTAGTGGGAACCGGGCTAGCACTCTGGCTCTACGGTGCTAACCGCTAATTGGGGGCCTGAAAGGGGTGAGCCGTAGGGTGCTAGACCTTAGTCAGCCCTGCCCCTGCAGCACACATGGTAGCAGATGGGACAGAGTGAGTCCCAGCTCCAGGATGGTACCGCAGCCAGTGCTGCGAACGGGGCTCCATGCACCCTGCTGGTGCTAGGCTGGGGTCGGCAGCACACAAGCCCTCTCCGTATTTCGGTACCGGCCGGCAGATCCCAGCTCTGCTGAACGACGAAGCGTGGAGAGGGGCCTGCACCCGCTTGCAGAAGGAATGAGACCCCAGGCACCCAGGAGGAGCAGAGGCCAGCAGCAGGATGCAGGTGGCAGGATCCCTCTCGCACATCCAGGATCTGGGGCTGCTGAACGGGCTGCGGGACAGATTGGAATGATCCCGTTGAGTCTCTCAACTTGGGGGCCTCCCCGTGGCTGGCAAGGCCATGTCCTGAAGCACTGCCTGGCCACGCCCTGGTCAGCAGAAAGCCCTGTGCATCATGGAAACCCAGCGTGGGGCTGGACGGGAACAACGCCCCCTAGCCGTGGAAGCGGGCAGTTCACAAAGCCCCAGCTGAGACGCCGTCACCCCAGAGTCCTGGAAACTGGAGCACACACAGGCCAGGCCGCTCCCAGCTCTTCACAGCCAGGGAGAGGGGCTGGGGCCTGGGCCCGCCAGGGAGCCTGACAGTCCCCCTGGCTCCGGCCTTTCCAGTGCCTAGGTCGGGCCGTTCAGCAATCTTCTCCAGCTCCAGAGCTTCACTGTCAGGTCGCTGGGGAAGGAAGAGAGAGAGGAAGTGAGGCCGGGGGCTGCCCCCGCCCCAGCTGGGAGAGGCAGCACAGCGAGTACAATCAGCTACAGGCCACGCCCTGCCCCCAACTCCCCCGCCCCCAAATGCATCACGCTGCAGCCCAGGAGAGCAAGGCCGCTGTGCCCCAAGCGGGCGGGCACCGGCGCAAGGAGGGAGCAGATGCGCCCAGCTGCCCGCCAGCGGGATAATCCCCCAGAGCGCCAGTAACGGGGCACTCTACCAGAGCGCAGGCTCAGCCAGTGGCACCTCACTGGCAGTGGCCAGTGACGCAGTGGGGGATGGGGATGGGGCGGGGATCCCCCCAGCAGTGGCCCAGGAGGAGCAGTAGTCAGATGGGCAAACCCCATGCAGCCCTGAGCTGGCCGCTGGATCCAATCACCTGGGGGACTGGGGGGGGGGGGGGGGGCAAGAGGACAGTCTCCTCTTGCAAAGAGCTCTACATGGGGGGAAAATCCAAAAGAATCTCATACTGTTAAGAAGCAGCTGAGACCAGAGCGGAGAGAGAAGAGACAGAGAAAGAAAAGGAGAGAGAGCCAGAGGGGGTGAGAGCCAGAGAGAGGAGGAGGAGGGTCAAGGCAGGCTAGTGGCACGCCCCTTTATGGCAAGGACGCGGTGAGGAAGGCAGGGGGTGAGTCCAGGCACGTAAGTCCATAGCTTTACCTGGCAGTCACTGCGGCACAGAGAGAAACAGAGGGGGGAGGGGGGGGGAAGAGAAAGGAAAGGAGAAAAGGGACATGGTCGGAAAAGAGGAGATCAGAGACGGTGCCAGAGACATTGTGAACCCGGGGACCCCCTCTGGGGGCCAGGGCTGTGCACAGGGGCCGGGGAGCAGAAGGAGGGGGCGGTGGTGCTCTCATTAGAGATGCACAAGGCGCCGTCGAGGAGGAGCTGGTGCCCGGTTGGCAGGAAGTCCGTTCTCTGCACTGAGGGTGGCAGGGCCAGCAGCACCAGGTCTGGCTAGTCCCGGCACATCAAAGGAGCTGGCAAGAGCATCCCAAAAGCATGGCGGGGCAGGGCAGGACCAGCGCTTGGCATAACTGGATGGGGCAGAAGAGCCTCACTGTGGGGCGACCTAACAATGGCTGAGAGATGGAGGAGAGGAGAGGCTAGATGGGGAGGGGTTGGGGGCCCTGCAGCCGACTGCTGCCCCACACCAAACCTCCTGCAGCCCGGCTCCGGCGCTGTTCCCATCCCTCACTCCCAGTGCCATTCCAGGCCCTGCCACATGGGGGGAGCAACAGTGGGTTTGGAGAGCTCCTGCAGCTCTGCTGCACTGGGGGGAGTTTGGGGTCAGACCTCCCTCCCCCATGCCGCAGGGGCCTAGCCCTACCCACTGCCCTCACCTGGAAGCAGTGAATATGTGCTTGGAATTGGTGCAGATGGCATTGATGGGGCTGTCGTGGCCCTTGATCTCCCCAACGGGCGAGAAGTTCTCCATGTTCCAGACCTTCACCACACCCCCGCGGCAGGCGCTCAGCAGCATGGGGCGGCCGGGGACGAAGGCCAGGGCGCAGACCCAGTCCTTGTGCGCGTTGGGGATTTGCTGGCAGGCACAGAGACAGGGCAGAGCCAGTGAGCGCCCACGATCCACGCTGCCAGCCGGGGCCATCAAGACCCAAACTGCCCCCTGAGCTCCAGGGCAGGGTCAGGCCAGCAGCCAGAGCCAGATGCTGGGTTTGCAGCTGGCTGCTGGCTCTGTAATGGGCTGAGACAAACCCCCCACATCTGTACCGTGGCTGAGAGCTGGAATTTTTAAGCTCCGCTCGATTTCTCATCAAGCAGCAGCCGAGGATTTGAATTCAAGACAAGGGGACTCTGGTGAGCTACAGAAGCAGCTCAGCAGGAGAGAAGAGGGCTCCGCCCCAGGAGACAATTGCTCATTGGGATTGACCAGGGGATCTCCAAGCTCTAATCAATCCAAGCCGAGCTGGCAACCAGGATACGAGACACACAAGATGGGGGAGAGAATCTCTTTGATTGGACCAATTTCAGGGGGGGGGGAGGGGGGGAAGGGACAAGTCTGCAAACTCAGCTCTTCTTCCAGGGTGGGGCTTGAAAGCTTGTCCCTTCCACCCACAGGAGCTGGTCCAATAAAAGAGATTCCCCCTCACCCCCCATCTCTCTAATTATTTGTCTGCCATCAATCCTCAGCGCTCCAGTGGGAAGAAAAATGAGCATTAGCCTCATTTCATAGGGGAGAGACTGTGGGGGAGGGTCACACAGCCACAAATGGTGACTAGCTCTGGGCAGCTCCATTTTGGGGGACACCTCGACCACCCCATTTTCAGAGGGGCAGAGCCCCCACTGCTCCCCTTGACTCCCACAGTGCCCAGCTCCTCTGAACAACCCAGCCCCGGGCGGGCACATGGTAGGTTCTCCAAAACAGAGCCCCTCACCACTAAAAAAAAAAAAATATCACTGGAGGCCTCTGAAATGTTAGCCAAGTCTCATGGCAGAGCCAGACCTCCTGCCTCCCAGCACCGGCCTGCACGCCCCCTTCCGCTGCTGCTCTATCCCAGACCCACCGGAGGCCATCCCCGCACTGCAGCGCGTCACCACTGACCTGGAGAGCCAGGCACCGCGGCCTGTGGCGCCCGGAGACCAGACAGCCACACTCACCGGGGTCAGAAATAGGGACAACGCCGAGCGCTATCTACCCCCAGACCAACCTGTCCCCATTCCCCATAGGCCACTGAGCCCTTTAACCGCAGCAGGTGGGGCCCAGCCCTATAGAACTGGCTACCGTGCATTGCCCACGGCTGTAAACTGCCTTCGGGACCCACCCTGCCAGCCACTGTCGTTTGCAACCCCCGGGGCTCTTCCATTGCCTGGAGGCCCCATGTGCAACGTAGGGATGGGGTCTCTGTGTCTACTCTCTGATCCTCTGCCCCCAGGATGGCGGGAGCACGCTCCAGACTGGACAGCGACTCTCCAGCAGGTTCTAAGTCCTCGCTCCAGACCCTGGCACTGGCCCTCGAAACAGCACGCTGCGGATCTAGCCCATCTCTCTGCCCCCCGCCCAGCAGCAGGGCCTTCCTGCTCGTCCCCCTCCGTACCTGGAGGAGCTCCTGCTGCTGCAGGTCCCACTTCTTGATCCCGTTGTCCCCGGAGCCGCTGAAGAGCACGTCGCCCTGGATGGCCAGACACTCGATGCCGTCGTAGTGCGGGGGCTCGAAGTTATGGGTGGGGCCGACGTTCCCCACCACGCTGTCCGCAATCTCAAACATCTGCAAGGCAACAGCCCGGAGGGCAGCTGCTGTGAACCCCGGTGGCAAAGGAGACCAGTCGCTCTCAGGTCATTAGGCCAGCAACAGCCCTTTCAGCAAGGTAGGGGGATGGCGAGAGCGTCCGACCACACAGCTACCACTGGGATGCTGAGCCACGGCCCAGTGAAATGAGACAGGGATGGATTGGCAGCGGCAGGGTTCTGCCTGCTTACGCCACGCTGGGATCCTTGGGCAGAGGCCATGTGGGGACACGATGGCTCAGCACTAGGGCTGAGATACAGGTCGCAGGTTCGAACCTCGCTCAGCTGGGACTGGAAATCTCCACCTCCTCCAATGGTTTGGTGGCCAACGTGCGGACGCAGCTCAGCGTCCGGCTGGCAGGGGCCACGTTGCAAAGACAAAATAGCCTCCTTGGCAGCAGGTTCAGCAGAGGCCACAGAGGGCAGGAGGAGGTGGGTTCCACTTTCCACGCGTGAGGCATCAGGAGGAAGCGGGGGGTGCGGAGGGGAGGCCTGGGCCGGGCACCTGGAATTCTGGTCTCCACGGCTGCCGAGCTGCCCAGCACTTTGAGACATGGCAGCTCCTCCATCATTTCCCAGATCTGGGTTCCAGGACGCTCTTAGGGGCAGTGCACAGACCCTGCTCCCCGTGACCCACAGACACACCTGGCAGGTGTGGGGACAGGAACGCTGGCCAGCTGCAAAGCCACCAGGTCCTTCAGGCCACGAGCGCTGGGGGGCTCATGGCATTTCTCAGACCCTAGTGGCATTTGCAAATGTGCTCAGTACTGGCCTCCCTCTGCGCCCGCTGAGATCAACAGAACGGCTCCTTCCCGCCCCCCATAGGAGCGGAGTTAGGCCGACGCTGGGCGCTCTGGACAAAACCACCCAGCATGTCCCCTCCTCGCCAGGCCTTTGGTGGGCAGCGAGCCCCTGTAGCTGGCACCTCCGGGAGAGCGGCTATGCATGGGGGTGGGGAGGGCTGGCACAAGCAGCGGTTCCTGGGCTCAAAGGCCCCTTGTGCTGCCTGTGAGCGGGAGGGAGGGAGGGTCCCAGGGTACCTTGACGTAGTGATCCTTGGAGCCGGTGACGACCAGGTCATGGTTGCTCGCAGTCTGGTTCACAGTGAGACACATCACAGGCCCGATGTGGCCGGTCAGCTTCCCGATAGGCTGCAACCTACAAGCAGGAGCCCGGGGCGTCAGGGTCTGGGGTGCGCTCAGCAGGAGGCGCTCGTTCCTGCAGGCCCTTCGCTGGCCCAGTCTCCAAGGCTCCCAGCAGGGACCCTCCCAGCCCCAGGCCTCTCTCCACCATCCCAAGCAGAAGTGGGGACCTCGGGCTCCGAGGCGCAGAGCACGGAGCAATCTCGGGGATACCACATCCCTCAGCACCATGGGCCGTGACTGTGGCCTTGGGCTAGGGGCAGGGAGCTGGGCTCAGATGCGGTGTCAGGGGGTGACCGGCTTGTCCACCAATCTCCTAAGGCAGGGGCGGGGAAAGCTACGGCCTGCAGGCTGGATCCAGCCCCTTAGTTAATTTCATCTGGCCCGTGGCGCCCTCTCCCACCACCCACTGCAGGGGAAGCCCCAAGCCTCCACGCCCTCCTGGCAGGTAAGTGGCCCGTGATTGATTTTTCCTGTGGGTCAATGGCCAGTGACAGAGAAAAGGTTCCCCACCCCTGCCCTAAGGGCTGCAGCTGGGAGAGGAGCACTGGGTCCTACTTTCAGCCCCCCTTGGGCGTGATCAGCAGCTGCTGGGGCTGATTCATAGATTCTAGGACTGGAAGGGACCTCGAGAGGTCATCGAGTCCAGTCCCCTGCCCGCATGGCAGGACCAAATACTGTCTAGACCATCCCTGATAGACATTTATCTAACCTACTCTTAAATATCTCCAGAGATGGAGATTCCACAACCTCCCTAGGCAATTTATTCCAGTGTTTAACCACCCTGACAGTTAGGAACTTTTTCCTAATGTCCAACCTAGACCTCCCTTGCTGCAGTTTAAACCCATTGCTTCTGGTTCTATCCTTAGAGGCTAAGGTGAACAAGTTTTCTCCCTCCTCCTTATGACACCCTTTTAAATACCTGAAAACTGCTATCATGTCCCCTCTCAGTCTTCTCTTTTCCAAACTAAACAATCCCAATTCTTTCAGCCTTCCTTCATAGGTCATGTTCTCAAGACCTTTAATCATTCTTGTTGCTCTTCTCTGGACCCTTTCCAATTTCTCCACATCTTTTTTAAAATGCGGTGCCCAGAACTGGACACAATACTCCAGCTGAGGCCTAACAAGAGCAGAGTAGAGCGGAAGAATGACTTCTCGTGTCTTGCTCACAACACACCTGTTAATACATCCCAGAATCATGTTTGCTTTTTTTGCAACAGCATCACACAGTAGACTCATATTTAGCTTGTGGTCCACTATAACCCCTAGATTCCTTTCTGCCGTACTCCTTCCTAGACAGTCTCTTCCCATTCTGTATGTGTGAAACTGATTTTTCCTTCCTAAGTGGAGCACTTTGCATTTGTCTTTGTTAAACTTCATCCTGTTTACCTCAGCCCATTTCTCCAATTTGTCCAGATCATTCTGATGTAGTGCAAAGCCCAAGACAAACAAGCTAAGCTGCTCCACGCTGGGGTTTGTGCCAGTGCAGCTTCCTCCGGTGCCAGTCCAAATCCGCCCCTGCCTCAATAACACAGCTTCCAGCCGGGAGGGAGCGGGCCCCCGCTCAGCCCAGAACGACTGCTCCCTCTGCCTACGCAGCACCGTCTGCCTCCCCACAAGAGCTGCCCCTGCCTGGGGGCCCGAGTTAGCCCCGCCCAGACCTGTTGAGCTCCCAGATGTGGACAATGTTCCCGGCGGCAGCGTAGAGCATGGTGCCGGTGGGGTTGAGTGCCATCTGGTTGCTCTGGTGCTCCCCCTGCACGCTGGCGATGGTGCGGGTGGTCGTCCCAGCACAGGCGTCCCCAGAGATCACCTGACCTGAAGAGCTAAGCCAAAGAGACAAACAGGTGAGCCTCAAGGCAGAGACCCTCGGGGGAGGGAGGGGGCAATTTACACAATGTGGAATGGAAGATCTAGCCCATTGTGGACTGATTAGAAGGCTGGACAGCGTCTGTCCCCAGCCATCTATAGGGGGAAGCAACGCCACTTCCTGGCCATATGCAGTGCCAGTGGTGCCAGGATGAGACCCCCCCGCTCAGCCCCACGTCCCCTCAAGCCGGGAGCAACGGCACAGCAAGGGTGACCCAGGCAGCAGCTTTCGGCACCCAAGGGAGGTGCCTTGCCGCGCAGCCAGCCAGACCCGTACCAGCAGGCATGCCAGCTCCACGCCCAGGGCGGAGCGACACAAACCCCACCCCTGGCCTGGAGTTGATGTTGACAGGCAGCCCAGGCATGTTCCCGCCCAGGGCTGGCGCTTCCATTTAGGCGACCGCACCAGGATTTGGGGGGAGGGGGGCGCGGGGGGGAGGGGCGGCAATTCGGCGGTGGGGGGTCCTTCCGCGCTCCGGGTGTTCGGCGGCAATTCTGCAGCGGGTCCTTCACTTGCTCCAGGACCCGCCGCCGAAGTGACCCGAAGACCGGGAGCGTGGAAGGACCCCCCCACCGCTGAATTGCCGCCCCCGACCGGGAGCACGGAAGGACCCCCCCACCGCTGAATTGCCGACGACGACCGGGAGCACAGAAGGACCCCCCCACCGCTGAATTGCCGACGACGACCGGGAGCACAGAAGGACCCCCCCACCGCTGAATTGCCGACGACGACCGGGAGCACAGAAGGACCCCCCCACCGCTGAATTGCCGACGACGACCGGGAGCACAGAAGAACCCCCCCACCGCTGAATTGCCGCCACCGACCGGGAGCACAGAAGGACTCCCATCTAGGGCGCCAAAAACCCTGGCGCCGCTCCTGTTCCCGCCAGTCAGATTGGGGAAGCCTAAAAGAGAAGTCTCAGTCTGTGGCTGGGCACCAGAGAGAGGGGCTGTTTCGCTGGGGTCTGGAAACGGCGCTGGCAGCTGCAGATGGGTCATTACCCATCCCTGATCAAAGCAACTGTAGGGTGCACGGTGCCCCCTGAAACAGACGAGAGGAGCAACTTCCCTGAGAGCAGAGCACCAAGCCACGGAGCTTCCACGAGCCAGGCCAGGCTAGAACGACCAGCATTGCAGCATTCCTAGACTCAGCCCTGCAGACCAGCCCGGCCACTTGGCCTTTGCAATGCTGCCCTGAGTGCAGAATGCTGGCAGGGCGGTGCGTCGAGCTTGGCCAGGCCCACAGGGCAGCCTCGGTGCGTCAGGTACTTACGTGAGGGTGCGGATGCATTTGGCCGAATCCCGGATATCCCACACCTTGATGTAGGAGGTGGAGACAGTGAAGACCAACCCTGAGTGGCTGCAGTACTTGATGGACACCACATTATTGGGGTGGCCCTTTAGCGAGGCGATATCCTGGCCCGTCACCAGGTTCCACATTTTGCAGCTCCGGTCTGCGGGAGGAGGCAGGAGCACATGACACTGCGGGACCCTTCCTGTCCTCAGCAAAGGATCCCCATGGCTTCCTCCCTCCCTCTCTCCCCCGCCTCCCCCTGCTCCCACGAGTGCCCCAGGGGAGCTCAGTCCCTGTGGCCCATCCAGCCTCTGGCACCTCTGCCAGACCTGCCAACGGGGCGAGGGTCTATTAGTGCCAGGTGCGAGGTGAACATCCAGCCACTAGGAACCGGGCAGAGGCCCCAACAATTCGCTTCAGGGATGTCACCACACAGCTGTTCAGCCTAATGACTCGTGCAGCATTGCTGCCCTCTGCTGGGGGGACCCAGAACTGCACCGGCCCGTTGTGGCTTTCAGGCAGGCTGGTGCCGTCTGAGCAAGAGGCTCCTGTCCTGTCCCCGCAGTTTGGGGTGGCTCAGCCCCTCCCCTGGGTAACAGGCTCACTCCCCAATGATCACACCCAGAGCTCAGCAGCCGGCCCGCCCCTGAGGCGCGCACCTTTGGATCCGGAGAAGAGCAGCTCGTTGGTGGCGTCCACGCGGAGAACGGGCTTGGAGTGTCCTTCCTCCACGGAGATGCACTGCAGCGGGGCTGTCCGGGCGCTCCTGGCACCGCCCACGGGGTTAATGAGGCCCTTTCCGTGGGAGAGAGAGAGCAAGGGCATCAGCAGGAGGGCCCTGGCTGGGTGACCCAGGACGAAGCCAGATCCCGCCCCACGAGGCTGCCAGGGCCTGCTAGTGGGGCTCCGGAGCAAAGCAAACCACAGACAGAAGCTGCCGGGCAGCCTGCTCCCGAGACAGGCCCCCCAGGGGCAGGTCACACCCTGGTTCCCTGGTTCTTGTCACGCAGAGAGAAAGCAGAAGACCAGAAGTTCAAAGTGCAGGCAATGCAGTGCTTATTGGGGTTAGTTCCAAGCAAGAATATCCATAGTTCTAGCCACTAGCAGAGCACGATTCCCAGTGTTCTGTTCCCAGCTCTGATGCCACACAGCATTTTCCCGTGTCCCCATTCCCACCTCCTCTTTCTTAGCAAGCCCAAACATACTCGCAGTACATGCCCCTAGTCCCACTCCTTACAATTTATGGTCATGTTCCATTTTGGAGGGTCGTGAGTCTGGGATCTTCATCCCACCTCTTCTGTATCCCATGGGAGGGGTAAGGAGTGAGGTCGTGTTCTGGCCAGGCTTTTCTTTGGCTTTTAGTGTTTCTTATGCCTGCCCCACATTCCCCCTTGCCCCTCCTAACTGGTTGCTTGACCTTGGCTTGAGAGAGGAGCCAGGCAGCCTTCCAGTGTATGCTCATCTTTTATACTCCCACCATAGCCTGTAACACTTTTAACTCCATCTCTTATCACCCCATCTCTTGTGGGCAGATGTAACACACTGTGTCTTTGTTCTTTGTTCACACATATTAGTAAAGGATATAAGAGTATCAAAAGGTCAAACCCAAAATTCTCTCTCAGGCTAAGAAACAGGCCTATAAACTAATACCACAAACCTCCCATTCCCCATTCTTATTGCTGCTCCAAGGCTCCTGCAGTTCTTCTTCCCATGGGTGCCCACAGCAGCCACTTTCCCAGGATGTGGCTTGCTCCTTTTTCTGCTTTACAAGTGCTCCCTCTCCTCTCATAACACACATTCTCCAGGCCAGTGCTGTCTGTGCTCCAGGCCCTCTAGGCTCAAGCCCTCCATGGGTTCCCATAAACACTCAGGCTTACGCAGCCCCCTTACAAGAGGGTGTGTGAAATCCTTCAACACACAACTTCCAAAAGCCTTAACACTTTCTGTTAAGGATTCCACTAGTCCTTCTCCTCCTAGATTCCAGGGGGCACAGAGGTTCCTGCAGTCCCTTTCAAGGCAGGGGGTTCCCAAAGTCCTACACACCGTGGTTACAGGGGTCCACTGAGTGCTGACATAAAGAACAAAGTTCTTCAACCCTTGGTTGCATCTCTAATTGGTGCCTAAGCCCTCCCTCTGCTCCAGGCTCCATGGGACCATGTGTTATGGAGCAAGTGCCCACCCTCAAAGTTCAAACTATTCTGCTTTACGGGGCCCAGGGCTACTTCAAACTTCTCCCACAGGCCTCCTGCTAGGCCTCCTCAGACAGAGTCAGCTAATCACAGCTCCTCATTAGCTACAGTCCCAGCTTCCTCTAGTCCACCTTGCCACTGCTTCACCTGGCTTCCCCCCTGCACCCACAGAGCTGTTTTATATCCCGCTTCCACCTTCCCAGCAGGCCTTGCTTCCTTGGAATCACATACTCCCTCTGGTTATAGGGCCCTGAGAACACCTGGCAAACAGGGACTGCAACCTCACAACAATAGCACTGGCCAGACCAGGCAGAGGCAGCTTAGGCATTTTTACCCTTAAATAGAATTCTGCACAGAGCTACAAACCAACCCACATTTCAACCACCAGCACAACGTCAGGATTAAAATGAGAAAGAAGGAAATGGTGCAATAGGGACAGTAACACAGTTAAGAAAACTGGTGAGAAAACCCAGCCACACACACATTCAGAGATTTTAAATCCAGAAGGGACCATTACATTGTTTTTTCTGACCTCGTGTATAACACAAGCCATTGAATTTCACCCAGTCTCCACTCTACTGAGACCAATAACTTGCATTTGATTAACTTAGATCTTCCAGAATGGCAGCATCTTGAAGACCGTAGGAGATGAAGAATTCATCACTTCCCTGGGTAGTTTGTTCCAGTGGCTAATCATTGTCGCTATTACCAATTTGTGCTTTAGGTAAAATTTGAATTTCTCTGGCTTTAACTTTCAGCCACTGGTTCTTGTCATGCCTGTCACTGCTAAATTAAAGAGACATTTAGTAACTGCTATTTTCTCTACCATGAAGGTATTTTACACCAATGATCAAGTCACCTCGATCTTTTTGATAAATTAAACAGGTTGAGCTTCTTAAGTTTCACTGTAAGGCATTTTCTCCAGCTCTCAAACAGTTTTGTGTCTCTTCTCTGTAACATCTCTAATTTTTCAACATTTTTAAAATACTGATGCCAGAACTGGACTATAAGAACTGGACTCAGTATTGCAATATTATTCTCACCAATCCCCTGTACAGTGATCAAATCACCTCACCAGGTCAGGGATCAGAGCCCGGTAGCTTTATTTGTGTGAGAAACATGGTTGTACCATTGGCTTCAATATGTGATAGTGAAGCCAGCAGCATGTGACCCCACATCTTTACTGACCACACCCTGATTAATGAACATCAGAGCAGGACAGAATGATACAGAACACTCCATGCTACTCCAGGCCCTGTACAGCCCAACAAATACCTAACTCTTCCCTGATTCCGTTTCTGTAACTATTCACCAAAGAGTTTGGACAAACAATTTTCAGACTCTGAGTGATTCACACATGCTTTGCAGTGTTATTTTCAGCGCCATTGGCACCTAGATGACACAGCACTGTTTCTGCTCCATGAATGGATATTTGACATTTCTAAACAGTAGAGAGCTCACACAGTGAATAATGAACTTCTGCACAGACGTTCAGGTGAATAATTATCTGTCCAGACATTTGTGAAGTTTCCAGTTTCTTCAGGTGGAAAAGAGACAAAATCACTAATCTGACCCATGTCTGAATGTTTACAGATAATGACTAATAAAGGCTCCATAAATAGCATTTTATATCACTGGTATGCCCCTTAGTTGGGCTATAGACTGTAACTCACCTGTACATATATTTTTACCTTCTTTAACCTCTTAATAACTCTCATTTCTTTTTCTGGGGGTATGGCTACACAGGAATGTAAGCCTAGGATTAAGAACAAAGAGTACTTGTGGCACCTTAGAGACTAACACATTTATTTGGGCATAAGCTTTTGTGGGCTAAAATCCACTTCATTGGATGCATGCAGTGGAAAATACAGGAGGGAGATATATATACACACAGAGAACATGAAAAAATGGGTGTTGCCATACCAACTATAACGAGACTACTCAGTTAAGGTGGGCTATTATCAGCAGGAGAAAAAAAAACTTTTGTAGTGATAATCAGGATTTCCCATTTCCAACAGTTGACAAGAAGGTGTGAGTAACAGTAGGGGGAAAAATAAGCAGGGGAAATAGTTTTATTTTGTGTAATGACCCATCCACTCCCAGTCTTTTAAAAAAATCCATTACAATCTACATACCACACAGACTATGCTGACAGATTGTGCCACACACACTTAAAAAGAAACTGTGGAACCACCTGATGAACATCCTATACAGCAAACAGGGAAAGATTACGAATGAGCTCTCAAAACTGGATACTCTCATAAAAAAACAACCTTCCACACAAACTTCCTCGTGGCTGGACTTACAAAAATTAGACAAGCCATTTGCAACACACACTTTCCTTCTCTACAAAAGAAAAAGGACACTAAACTATCTAAACTACTACATGCCACAAGGGGCCACAACAGCAGTTCCCTTAACCCACACAACAATATTGTTAATCTATCCAGCTGTACTCTTAGCCCAACAAAAGAATCTGTCCTATCTCGGGGTCTCTCCTTCTGCCCCACCACCCCCACGAACATTAAACAGTTCTGTTGTGACCTAGACTCCTACTTTCGACATCTCCGACTCAAGGAATATTTCCAACACACCTCTGAACAGCATACTAACCCACAGAGACCTTCCGACCAACACTACAAAAAGAAGGATTCTGCGTGGACTCCTCCTGAAGGTCGAAACAACAGACTGGACTTCTATACAGAGGCTTCTGCCGAGGTGCACGGGCTGAAATTGCGGAAAAGCAGCATCACTTGCCCCATAACCTCAGCCGTGCAAAACACAATGCCATCCACAGCCTCAGGAAAAACTCTGACATCATAATCAAAAAGGCTGACAAAGGAGGTGTTGTTGTCAGCATGAATAGGTCAGAAAATGAACGAGAGGCTGGTAGGCAGCTCCCTAACACCACATTCTACAGGCCATTACCCTCTGATCCCACTGAGAGTTACCAAAAGAAACTACACCATCTGCTGAAGAAACTCCCTGAGAAAGCACAAGAACAAATCTGCACAGACACACCCTGTCATAGGTTTCACCTCCACTCTGAACTTTAGGGTACAGGTGTGGGGACCTGCATAAGAACCCCTAAGCTTAATTACCAGCTTAGATCAGTATGCTGCCACCACCAAATCGTTTAAACAACAGTTTATGAGTCATTTGGGAACTCTGTCTTCCCCCCCAAAATATCTCCCTCTCAAGTACTATAACCCTTCCCTGGGTAGCCTTGAGAGACTTCTCTACCAATTTACTGGTGAACACCAATCCAAACCCCTTGGATCTTAAAACAAGGAAAATCAATCAGGTTTTAAAGAAAAGACTTTTAATTAAAGAAAAAGGGTGAAAGGAATACCTCTGTGAGATTAGCATGCCAGCTATTCTCACAGACAACAGATTCAAAAACACAGAGGATTTTCCTCTAGGCAAAAACCTTAGTTATACAAAAGAAAAAACCCAATTTAATTCCCCCTCTTATGCAAAACAAAGTCACAAAAGGAAATAAACATAAGCTAATTTATTCCTTCTCTAATACTCACTACCCCGGTTGATTCCTGGATCTTTTCATTCCAGCACAGAACTTAATGAATAGAACAAAGGAAAAACTTCCTTCCTTCCTCTTGAAAAATCTTGTCCCCCCATTGGTTCCTCCGGTCAGGTGTCAGCTAGGCTAGGTGAACTTCTTAACCCTTTATTGTCTGTTTATGACACACCCCTAGAACCCCGACTAGGGGTATTCTATCTGCTACCCTAGATCCATAAACCTGGAAATCCTGGATGCCCCATCATCTCAGGCATTGGCACCCTGACAGCAGGATTGTCTGGCTATGTAGACTCTCTCCTCAGGCCCTACGCTACCAGCACTCCTAGCTATTTTCGAGACACCACTGACTTCCTGAGGAAACTACAATCCATTGGTGATCTTCCAGAAAACTCCATCCTAGCCACTATGGATGTAGAAGCTCTCTACACCAACATTCCACACAAAGATGGACTACAAACCATCAGGAACAGTATCCCTGATAACGTCATGGTAAACCTGGTGGCTGAACTTTGTGACTTTGTCCTCACTCACAACTATTTCACATTTGGGAACAATGTATACCTTGAAATCAGCGGCACTGCTATGGGTACCCACACAGTATGCCAACATTTTTATGGCAACGCTTCCTCAGCTCTTGTCCCCTAATGCCCCTACTCTACTTGCGCTACATTGATGACATCATCATCTGGACCCATGGAAAAGAAGCCCTTGAGGAATTCCACCATGATTTCAACAATTTCCATCCCACCATCAACCTCACCCTGGCCCAGTCCACACAAGAGATCCACTTCCGGGACACTACAGTGCAAATAAGCGATGGTCACATAAACACCACCCTATACTAGAAACCTACTGACCGCTATACGTACCTACATGCCTCCAGCTTTCATCCAGACCACACCACACGATCCATTGTCTACAGCCAAGCTCTAAGATACAACCGCATTTGCTCCAACCCCTCAGACAGAGACAAATACCTACATGATCTCTATCAAGCATTCTTACAACTATAATATCCACCTGTTGAAGTGAAGAAACAGATTGACAGAGCCAGAAGAGTACCCAGAAGTCACCTACTACAGGACAGGCCCAACAAAGAAAGTAACAGAACGCCACTACACATCACCTTCATCCCCAAATAAAACCTCTCCAGCGCATCATCAAAGATCTACAACCTATCCTGAAGGACGATCCCTCACTCTCACAGATCTTGGGAGACAGGCCAGTCCTCGCTTACAGACAGCCCCCCAACCTGAAGCAAATACTCACCAGCAACCACACACCACAGAGCAAAAACACTAACCCAGGAACCTATCCTTGCAACAAAGCCTGTTGCCAACTTTGTCAGCATATCTATTCAGGGGGACACCATCATAGGACCTAATCACATCAGCCACACTATCAAAGGCTCATTCACCTGCACATCTACCAATGTGATATATGCCATCATGTGCCAGCAATGCCCCCCTGCCATGTACATTGGCCAAACTGGACAGTCTCTACGCAAAAAAATAAATGGACACAAATCAGACATCAAGAATTATAACATTCAAAAACCAGTCGGAGAACACTTCAACCTCCCTGGTCACTCGATTACAGACCTAAAAGTCGCAATACTCCAACAAAAAACCTTCAAACATAGACTCCAACGAGAAATTGCTGAATTGGAATTAATTTGCAAGCTGGACACCATTAAAGTAGGCTTGAATAAAGACTAGAAGTGGATGGGTCATTACACAAAGTAAAACTTTTTCCCCATGCTTATTTTTCCCCCTACTGTTACTCACACCTTATGGTCAACCGTTGGAAATGGGACATCCTGATTATCACTACAAAAGTTATTTTTCCCTCCTGCTGATAATAGCCCACCTTAACTGGTTACTCTCATTATAGTTGATATTGCAACACCCATTTTTTTCATGTTCTCAGTGTGTATATATATATATATATCTTCCTATTGTATTTTCCACTGCATGCCTCCGATGAAGTGGGTTTTAGCCCACAAAAGTTTATGCTCAAATAAATGTGTTAGTCTCTAAGGTGCCACAAGTACTCCTCCTTCTTTTTGCTGATACAGGCTACCACAGCTACCTCTCTGAAGCCTAGGATTAATGGGACTTGAGTCACTTGACCTGTGTCTGGAAACCCTGAGCTTAAGCATCTACTCTGCATTTTAAACTGGGGTTAAAATTTTTGTGACCTGTGCTTGAACCTAGGACTCTGGCACCCACACTGCAGTGCACAGACCGGAGTCAAAGTAACCCTCCCCCTCCAGTGTCAACACTCCAGCCCTATGAATGTGCTGTACTCAACTTACTGCCCACCCTGTTTCTTAACTGTGACGGTGCTGTTGATGAGATTCAGGGGCTCATAAAGACACACGAGTACAGAAACTGCATAATTAGCTCCTTTGGTGGCTGTCTTAGTAGAATGACTGCAGCTTATGAAGATACTGAACTGCCATCTAATCTGAGAGTTGGACTCTCCACCTCTAGGCTGAGTCACACTGGCAGGAAAATGCCCATGTGCTCCTGTTCTGAGGATAATTAGGACGTCAGTCTCCAGGGCTGTCAAACTATTCAAATGAAACTTTGCAATTCTTAATTTTTAAAATGGCTGTTCACTGTTGCCGCTGCTGCTGGTGAGGGATGGCCCAGGACCGCTGCTGTTGGGGGGCTGGGAGGGGATAGTGCAGCTGAGGTCAGTTGCACCTGCTGGTTGCAGAAGTCTCAGAGGTCCTGGAAAGTCATGGAATACTCTTGTCTCTCCTTTGTCCCTGGTGTAATTGCCCATGTCCCCCCTCACCTCCCCAGATTTCAACCCTTCTCCCAGGTCTCCATGTTTTTGACCTACTTGTGGACTTTTGTCTCCTAACCCCATGGAACCTAATTTAAAGCCTGCCTCACTAGGTTAGCCAGTCTGTATCCAAAGATACTCTTCCTTTCCTTGGTAGGTGGATCCCATCTCTGTTCAACAGTCCTTCTTCCTGGAACAGGATCCCATGGTCAAGGAAGTTGAAGTTCTCCTGGCAACCCCCTATACACAGCCATGCATGCACATCCAGGATGCATCTGTCTCTACCCTATCCTTTGCCAGAAGGATTAAAGAGAGTACCTCCTGTGCCACCAACTCCTTCACTTACTCCCAGAGCCTGGTAGTCACTTCTGATGGACTGAAGGTCATAACTCGCAGTATCATTAATGCCCACATAGATGATTAACATGTGGTAGTAGTCAGAGGGCCAGATGATCCTCAACAATCCCTTTGTAACATCTCAGATACAGGCCCCAGCAGGCCTCATGCCTCCCGAGATGCCACATCAGACTGACAGATGGGTGCCTCCGTCCCTCTCTGAAGGAAGTCACTGACAACCACTACCCTACGTTTCCTCTTGGGAGTGGTGCCATAATTCTTCCAGCCTTGGGAGTACAGATCTTCTCCTCTTCCACCTTTTGGGGGTGATTCCTCATCCCTCATTGCCCGAGCAACGTAACGGTTCTTCATCACTATGGTCAGTGGGTTGGAAGCAGAGGTGGAGCACTGCCAAAAGTAATCAGTAGCCAGTGTCCTCCATCTGACTGACTTGTATTCTCCTCCTCCAATGGTGTGACATCAATCCTTTTTAGGTGGACAGCTTCCTCAGCCTTGGAGGTCTCTGTGACATAGCACCCTATAAGGCTTTATAGGATACAGATGTTATAAGTGAGATTATGTGAGTTGCTGCATGCACTGACATCTAAACACTTGGTTATAATTCTAACAGTTTTAACAATACTAACACAGAGATGAGCTAGACAAATACACCTGTCGGAGAATAACAGAGTTTTCACTCTTCTGTTTGGGTACAGCAAATCAGATACTTTATTCTGTTTAACAACTGTGTAAAGGAAGAGAGTGCACTAGGACACAGAGTCTCCCCCTCCTAGGCAGGTCTCTTCACAGGTAAACAATTACAGCAAGCATTTATACCTTTTGTTACAGACAATAATAAGCAACAGCTGCATTTTGTTTATACATTGGTCATTCTGATATCTTGTTTTTCTCACTTATGTAGACTCTTAGTCTACATTCCATATTGTCTGCACATTATCTAACATTATCTACACAAGGTCGCAACAACTTCTTACCCTGTTCTTTCCTACTCACTTCACACAATCCTCGCTTCTCCAAATCTCGCATTATTAGGATTGCAATGCATGACACACCTATGTATACGCCTAATGGAGCTTATTTAGCTCTATCTTTGAATAGTGGGGAAGAACGGGTTAAACCAGACTGGGGACCCTTAGGTAGAGTCCACATCTCTTGCCAGGGACACTTGTCCCTACCCATTCTTACTTTCCACAGCGGTCTTGTATTCGAGCCCCTGGCTTAACTAGGTCCTTTAATCTGAGGATGACCTCCTCGTTTGGGACACATTATACTGCAATTAAACATAAACTGCTGGCAGAGGGGTACAGGGTTGGGGGAAAGCAAAATCACTGTTTTATCCCTGGGAAAAAGGAAGCTGGGCGTTCACCTCCCTATTCCCCTTTTACTCATCCCAAATCTTCTGTACAAGCTGAGGAGCCCAAGAGGTGCTAAAATTGTAAGTTCACTGGGCACCTGAGGAATAAGTGTCCCTTGCTGAGTGGAAACAGGCAGCAAGTAACACATGAAGCTGCTGCTTCTCAGAGCCTGGCTGCTGCCTCTTTCCACATGGGGTTTGTAAAGCTTGCTTCTACACAACCAAGCAGTGAGCATATGCCTGCTCTTAAACTTAATGGAAAAGTGCTTCTTGGATTGAGAGACACAGGGGGAGAAATTTATGTGGTCAGGAGGGACCTGATCCAGGAGAAGGATTTGTTGCCAGGGAAAATGGCAGAATTAGAGCTCGTGGGGGGTTACAAAGTCCTTGCACGTTTAGCTAAAGTACACATGGAAACTAGTCATTTGCAGGCTGAGCTGACTGTTGCAACAGTGGAACACAATTTTGCACCATTTCTACTAGGGAATGATTTCTTTAATGTGGCAGAATCTGTCTCAGGGTTGGTTAGCAGTGGAAAGGAATCTTGTGCTAAAAGCCCTGGAGGGGGGCGTGAAATCACATGGACTGCTTTCTCTGTAGCAGTAAAGAATGCAGCTCTAGGGGCAGGGATGGTTGTAGCCAGTTCCTGTAGCCCCGAGGCTCAAGGCAAGTTCCAGAGAGAGGGGCTGGATCAAGCCAGCTCCTGTCCCGTAATCATCTGTCCGTAGGAGGGGAATGTTCCACCTTGTAGCCGGGGGGCCACCCTAGCTACTGACTGCCAGGAAGTTGCAGGTCAGCAGGGAGCAGGGCCTGCCCTGGGGTGCACAGAGACATGTGTCCCAAAGGTGGAAGTTGGGGTTCTGTGACCGCTGTGGTGGGAACAGACCCCAAGGACTCTGTAGCGGGAAGCAAGCCCAAGCTGAGTGAAATGGGGGGAATTTTGCTGGCCAGTGAAGGGTCTGTCAAAGCTGGTAGCTGTGAGCCCACAGCTGGACCGGGGTCACCTTTTCTTTTGGGGGACACAGGAGTGTCTGACCCAGAGGGGAGCCCAGAGAGGGAAGTCCAGACGGAAGGTGAGGTGGGGCAGGAGAGTCCACCCACCTTTTGTAGGGAAGATCTTTCCCAGGAGGAGGGTGAAAAGTCTGCATTTAAGATGCCAGATCCTTCTCCTGTGGATCAAGTTTTAAGGGAAAACTGGACGTGAGATCTCCTTGATGGGGGAGTCCATCCAGCTGACCTGTTGGGAACAGAAAGTGGGGTGTCCAAAGGGGTCTTACCAATCCAAGGCACTCCATTGAAAGATGTTCCTGCTATGCTTGTAAGAGATAAAACTATCTCCTCAAGGCAGGAGGAAGAAAAACTTTGCCTTATTTCACAAGTGTGTGGGGTCCAGCCCAAAGAAATTCCAAAGGGAGGAGCCGAGGACAGGCATGGTTGCAGTACATCCTTTCCTTGCCAGAGCCTCAAACACATGCCTGAATTAAAAGCCTTCTCCAAAGAGGCAGAAGAATCTGCATCAGAGTGCCTACCAGGGGGCACAAAGAAATGGGAAAATGCAGTAAATACTAAACAAGCTACATTGTGTGAACAAAGCCTGTCCACCATAGATTTGCTGTTAACCTTATGTCTTTTACTACTTCATCTATGGGTCAAGACAAAGGAGTTAATACTAGTGGTTAACCCTTTAAAGAGGTGGGACATACCTGATTGGTGGAAGAAACTTGTACATGCTAGCAGGACCGGCTCCAGGGTTTTTGCCGCCCCAAGCGGCGGGGGGAAAAAAATGCCACGATCGCAATTGTCATCGGCGGCACTCCGGCAGCAGCTCCACCGCGCCGCTTTCTTCTTCGGCAGGAATTCAGCGGCAGGTGCTTCCCTCCAAGAGGGACCCAGCGCCAAATTGCTGCCAAACAGCCCGACGTGCCACCCCTTCCACTTGGCTGCCCCAAGCACCTGTTTGCTGGGCTGGTGCCTGGAGCCGGCTCTGCATGCTAGGGATGGTGACAAGACAGCCCCACAAGCATGTTACTTTTCAGCCTATGCCTGTAAACAGACTGGAAGCTTGGCACAGCAGCAAAAGCATAACAGGCCCATGCTGCTGTGTAGAAGGGGAAACTGAGGCACACAACCTCATGGCATTGGTGGCTAAGACACCTCCACTTTAACAGATATTGCTGTCTACCTTCTGTTAGCAATACTAAACCCCAACGTGTTTTCAGGCACCCGGGGACCTGGAACCCCAAAACTTGCTAGAGCACTTGTGAATGACATCATATGGTTTAAAGGTACCGAAAGGGAGTGTGACCAAAGACAAACAGGGATTTTACTGCCTCTGCTGTGGACAGTGTCCAAGTCTCTGTCAGTAAGTTCAGGAGGATGGTGTGACAGTGCCACCCATAAAGCTTCATGGGAAGGCGGACTGGATCTGGCCCTTTGCTCATTTTCATTTGGCCTACATTCAACTCGCCTGCTGGGAGGGGTGGGGGGCACCGAGGTTCAGGGTTTCCTCCTGTGGCAGGCCAAGCCGGCGTTCACAGCTTCAGCCCCATGGGGGGTGCCAAGGCTCAGGGCTTCCTGCCCACAGGACTGGAGCTGCAAGCGCTGGCTCATCTCACCACAGGTGGGAAGCCCTGAGCCTCAGCACCCCCTCACCCCTCCCGTGAGCCTGGAGCCATGAGCGCCAGCTTGTCCCACTGTGTGTGTGTGTGTGGGGGGGAGCCCTGAATCTCAGCACCCCTCCCAGGGCTGGAGCTGCGAGCACTGGCTCATGTCACTGCAGGGGGAAGCCCCGAGTTTCCGTGCCCCCTTGGGAAGGTGAAATGAATGTGTGTGGCCCACCATTAATTTTTTCAGTGGGTCAATGGCCCCTGATACAAAAATGGTTCCCCACCCCTGGTATAAGTCATAAAGTCACAGTAAACATACTATGGGATTGTTTTAGCCTTTTCCAAGAAGCAGCACTTCCCTGATCCCCCAACCCCCACATCTCTGCCAGAGACTAGACAGCGCTCCACCCCGCAAATACTCCTCCTCTTCCTCCAGACCCCACTTCAATCTGCTCCCTTCAAAGTGTCTGCCTGGGAGTTGTCTAATACCTCAGGGTTAGATCCACAGAGAGGACCTAAGCTCAGCATCACAACACCCAGTGTTAGGTGCCCTTCTGCCTAATGGAATCCAGAGCCCTGGGTTGGGTGCCCGGGCTCTCTATACAATGCATGGGGAGAGTCAGGAGCCTTAGAATGGGTTCTACAAAAGCCATCAAAAAGGGATGTGCCTAAGCTGCCCAATAGGAAATACAGAGATGAGGGATGTGACCTAAACCCCATCCCTGAAGGGGCCATAGGCAATGGTGGTGATCCCCTTATCATCTTTAACCCAGTGTTTCGAGCACTCAACCATGATAGACTAGATCCAGGTTCAAATCTCTTCCCCAGACCTGCTGTGGAGCAGGGATTTGAACCCACACCTCTGGAGAGTGCCTTAATCACTGTGCTATGGGATGTTTTCTTGTGGATCTCTCCCCCCGATTGAAGCCATCCCACTATGTATAAATAACTAAATATTCATCAGGCCAGAAAAAGCATGAGAGTTACTCTATAGCGGGCACTCACCTGGGAGATGGGAGACTCAAGTCCCTGCGCCGACTATTTAAATAAAGGAGCCAATCTGCTCCTTGTAGCTCCTCTATCTCAACTCAGGCATTGTTGGCTTTTCTAAAAGGACCAGATGCTCTTCACCAGGCCTTAAAATCCTCACTGGGAGGCAGATGAATAGTCACAGGTGGGTCTGGACCTATCTCCCCTTAAAAGGGCCAGTCACCCTGTGACAGCTGAACTTAGTACTTGAGATTTTAAAAATGTATTAAACTTAATGTTTAAAATGAAATATACACAAGTTAAGAGGGAAGATACTGTACATCTGGGGTCAGGCTTGGGTTATGGGGGGTTACAGGTCTCGGTTGCAAGGGTGAAGAGATGCATACATATAGCATAACCGCACAGACCCCAGATTGGGGTGCAAGGGTTTTTAAAGTATCAATGGATAAGTGGGCTTGGGTAGGCCACCCATGGAATGAATAAGGAGTCCAAGTCAGTATTGGTAGTGGATAAATACATGGGTGGGGTGCGTCACATCCTTACTGTGCCAATGTTGGCAAATGGGGTGGAAACTAGATTCTTACATGAAGGAGGGAGAAATATTGTTCTCCTTATCCTCTGAGGATAGGACAAGAAGCAATGCGCCTAAATGGCAGCAAGGGCGGTTTAGGTTGGACATTAGGAAAAACTTCCTGTCAGGTTAGTTAAGCACTGGAATAAATTGCCTAGGGAGGTTGTGGAATCTCCATGGTTGGAGATTTTTAAGAGCAGGTTAGACAAACACCTGTCAGAGATGGTCTAGAAGATAATACTTAGTCCTGCCTTAAGTGCAGGGGACTGGACTAAATGATCTCTCGAGGTCAGTGACACGGGAACACTTTTAATAGTGGGGGTGCTGAAAGCCAGCCCCCATGCCCCTGTCCATTCATCACACCGAGCGAGGGGTGGGCACGGGGCCAGCAGCCAGGATCAGGGGGCGGCAGTCCGGACCCAGGCGTGGGGCTGGCAGCCGGGATGCCATGGGGGTGCAGCAGCTGAGACCTGGGCCCAGGGCTGGCAGTGGAGCCCCAGATAAAACCTGGGGGTTCTGCAGCACCCCCACACCTCTAGTTCTCACACCTATGCTTGAGGTTCTTTCCAGTCCTACCATTCTATGATTCTTCTCTGTCATTTGCGTGCAGATGTGGTCTCCTCATCTCAAACAAGATATATTGGAATTGGAAAAGGTTGAGAAAAGGGCCACAGAAATGATTAGGGGTATGGAACAGCTGCCATATGAGGAGAGATTAATAAAACTGGGACTTTTCAGCTTGGAAAAGAGATGACTCAGCACGGATATGATAGAGGTCTATACAATCATGACTGGTCTAGATAAATAAGGAAAAGTTATTTACTCCTTCCCATAACACAAGAACTAGAGTGTCACATCAGCTGGACAAAGAGGACTCGCTGTCTGCTCAGAGCAAAGCAAGAGCAAAGTGTGACAGCACCAAAAACCAGGAAATGAACCTGTGTGTCCAGGGCATGGTCCCTCCATAGCGCCCCCTTTGGGATACAAGGGTGTTTTGTACTCACCCAGCCCCTTATCAGCCAGCCCCAGGCTGTCAGCAGTATAGGCTGAGAGACAGAAACTCACCTCTCTGGCTGGTTCCACGGAAGCTAGGCCCTTCTAAGCCCAGAGAAGGGTAAAACCCCAAGAAAAGCAAACAGATGTTCCCAAATATGTCATGAGCCTTCCCCACCTTAACCCTGTCCCAGTGCGGGAGAGGACTAGATGACCTCTTGAGGTCCCTTCAGCCATACAAAGACCTTAACAGCAGAACAGGCAGATGAAGCTGGATCATCCCTCAACAGCAAGGTAGTCGGATGAAGGCTGCAATGGAGGAGAAACCCCTGGTTGTCTTGGATTTCTTTGCCACCAGACACAGGTGCCTCTTCCACCAAGATTTGTGTGGCTGGGGGTGTGCAACGGCTCCCCCACATTAAACTACTCACACAAAGGCTTCTTTCACAGGAACAACTTTTATAAAACCTGTGGAAGAGTCATCCTCGACCTCCAGGGATCGACAATGACAACAACAACAACATGTTTGTGACTCCTTCAGGGAGCCTCTGGCCAGCCACAGCCGAGCTCAGTGTCCTCTAGGCACCCCCAGAAAGTGTCCTGAGACAACTGTTTCTAGCCTGTCGGAGAAAAACAGAGTTCTCACTATTTGTTTAGGTATAGCAAGTCAGATGCTTTATTAACTCTCACAATTGCGCAGAGGGAGAGAGCTAAGCAGGTCTCTCAACAGGTAAACAATTACAGCAAGCATTTATACCTTTTGTTACAGACAATAATGAGCAACAGTTGCATTTTGTTTATACATAGGCCATCTTGATATCTCATTTCCTCACTTGTTTTGACTCTTGCCAACATACAATATTTTCTATACCTTATCTACACAAGGTCTTCTACACCTTATCTATACCAGGTCATAATGACTTCTTACACAGTTCTTTCTCACCCGCCTCACACAATCCTCGCTTCTACAAATCTCGCGTTATCAGGGTTACAGTTAGCCTGACTCTTGCTAACGAACTGTCATGTATTGCAATCCCCTTCCTGTCAGTTCTTTCTCTGCTTCCACAACCCCCCCTTTTGTACTACTAGTACAACAAACATTTTCAAATCTCTATTTGCATTAAATCTCGGAATTCAGATTCTACATCAGATGCTTCAACCTTAGGGGTTTTGATTGGATGTAATGACAATGCATGATGAGCATGGACGAGAAAGGTATTACTATTATTACGTCCTTTACAACAACAATAACATACTCCTGCACAACACAAGCAATAACATTCCCATAGTGATAATATGATGGGGTTGTTGTACAATCTTAGTCATATAACACAATACATCATACTTAGTACATAAGGTGGATACTCTATAAGCTGTCTGAAAGGCATACTTTTTAACTTGATACATATTTTGAAGCATGTGAATTTGCCCTTTTGTACTTCAGAGATTTTCTGAACCTCTGGTAACAGTGAAAGCAAATTTTGAAATCGATCAGGTACTAAACTAGTCCAATTAAAGGGTATCTGGAACCTAAGGACTACTTGCAAAATTATATCTGCAGGCCAGTAAATAATATGATTGCCTGCAGTGGTAATGAGATTAAAATGTATGTCTTGCAATGTGGTGGCTTTAACATACACACAGCTATCATTAGCTTAAAAAATAAGTGTCCTGTCAGGGTAGTTCCTTGTCCCCTACCCTCCCAGCAAACGTAGTCATGAAGAGTAACAACTTCTCCTGGCTTCAGTTTACGGATACACTGAAGCTGTGGGGGTTGTAACGGCCAAAATGTCCATTGACTCCCTAACCCCATCCAAATGTCAGATGTAATCCCAGGAGCACTGACTAAAAATCGATTGGGCATACCAGGAGGTCTAATTTCCCAGATGTCTCGGTGAATTACCCAATCCCACATGCATCCTCCCCATGGACCCGGCAGGATTCGGTATGTGGGAGCCCACACCCCCTGAACCGGTCCATATGCTTGGAAGGAGCACTGAGAATGTCCACACTTCCACCCAGAAAGTTTCCAAGTATGTCTCCATGGCCACAGATCAGATGGTACTCCTGATGTGTCTGTAAGGGCAGTGGGCCAAGCCTGGTGCTCTAGATCATTCCAAATGGCCATTAGCTGGTCATTCAAGAAATCCTGAATCTCTGAGCATGCTAGATCCCACTGCAATGCCTTCCCAGCCTCAGTGATATTCAATACCATCTCTGTCAGTAACTTCTGGGTCATAGAACTAAGGGCGGAGATGACATGTAACTCACCAACTCCAGCCTGTACCTGGGTTAGTTGTGCTCCAGAAACAAGGCCAATGGCCTTCTCTAGTTGCCCCAATTTCTCATCATGTTCTTGGTTCTTAAAAATATTCCAAACTGCTGCTGCATTATTGGCCCCATCCCAAAGGGATCCGGTCAAGTCTCTCTTCTTTCTAGAGGAAATAACCCAAGCCCTCTGTTGTGCTAATCTAATGGCACCCCCCTGTGAGCAATTATAAATTCTTGGGGTTCACTGGTAGTGAGATCATATACTTTTATCTCCACTGATCCATTCAATTGTTCGCTTATATGGGATATCCTGAACCTTAAAAATATATAATTGCTCACAGGGGGGTGCCATTAGATTAGTACAGTACTAGTACAACAAACATTTTCAAAATTTGCTTTCACTGTTACCAGAGGTTCAGAAAATCTCTGAAGTACAAAAGGGCAAATTCACATGCTTCAAAATATGTATCAAGTTAAAAAGTATGCCTTTCAGACAGCTTATAGAGTATCCACCTTATGTACTAAGTATGATGTATTGTGTTATATGACTAAGATTGTACAACAACCCCATCATATTATCACTATGGGAATGTTATTGCTTGTGTTGTGCAGGAGTATGTTATTGTTGTTGTAAAGGACGTAATAATAGTAATACCTTTCTCGTCCATGCTCATCATGCATTGTCATTACATCCAATCAAAACCCCTAAGGTTGAAGCATCTGATGTAGAATCTGAATTCCGAGATTTAATGCAAATAGAGATTTGAAAATGTTTGTTGTACTAGTAGTACAAAAGGGGGGGTTGTGGAAGCAGAGAAAGAACTGACAGGAAGGGGATTGCAATACATGACAGTTCGTTAGCAAGAGTCAGGCTAACTGTAACCCTGATTTATCCAAACACTTTTTGTATTCCAAGTTGAATAAAAACAAGTATCTGCTTTTTGATTTAACCCTTCTATTTAATTTTGAACTAGACTGTCTTATGAAAATATTAAACCCAACAATTCTGGCCACAAGACAAACACCACAAGACAGGACAAAGAACACAAAAATAATTCCTATTGTACCAGTAAATGCATGGTACATTGAATGCTGTTCAGCTGGCATCCGTTTTCTCTGATGATCTGAAAGACAAAAGAACAGAGGTCTACCCCTTCTGGGTAGTCAGTCATTGCTTAAAATATTTCCTTTATATACACACATACTCTTGTTGATTTTAGACAAAATAGAGGAATTACCCCATATTTCCTTGTATTTGTTTCATAGGCAGCCCAGGTTTCAGTGGCTTCTACCTTATTAGTTAGAAAATTGCATTAATACAGATGCTTTCTGGCTTGCTTCCAGATCCAAAGCTATCCACAGCTTAAAGATTCTTACTTAAGAAGTCACAATTAACTTTCCCAGACTTTTGATTGCCTTTTACTTCTAACTCCTGCTTTCAAACACCCAGTGATCTGAAAGAGACAACACAACCTATATTGGTAGGTTTGCATTTCTTTTACCTCTGCTACAATATACACTGCACATGTTCTGGGGAAAATGCACATCCTCTCCACAATTCAATTTCCACAACACTAGCCACATCAATTTCTACACAAGGTGTAACTGTTTCTTTTGTGCTTACAAAATCTCCATGCACGCCTAGTAAAGTGACAGCTCGACCACACAGAGCCAGGGGCACTGTCCTTCTCTCTCTTTTTACCAGATCTTTTATCTGCTATTTTGTTACCCAAAAACAAATTCAAATCTTTATTCTTTCCTGAACACTGGGTAAAAGCCATTTACTTAACATATAATCCAAAGGGCTATCCTTAGAGGGTTTTACCAGAGACCCACCCATCTGCCTGCTGATACTCTAACAGAGAATTACACAGAGAACAGAGGGAATTATGGCCTAATAGGATCCTATTACAGGAATTTCTACTAATACTGACCGCTACAGGGGACGGGACAGAAGGATCCCAATTCAACCTCAGAGCTTCATCGCACGCAATGGCTTCCACTCTGAGGAATTACGAATGAGAGGCTCAGTTCCGTCCACACACCTAACACCTAAATGTATAAGACAGAAATTCATTAACCGGAGTTGCCAGTAACTGTCACCAAAATATCGGGTTCACCTAACTGAGAGCCAATAACAGCCAGACAGGGATAAGGAAGAGTTGCTTTATTCAGCAGAAGAAAGGAGAGCCTTGCACCTTGGTACAAAGACTCTGTCTTACACACATTTTACCATTTCAATTATTATCCTGGGGATTTGAAATCCCCCATGCTTATAATTACTTACTCCTTTCCTTCCACTATGCCCTCAAAGTTTCCAACCTGTTCTCCAATTTCTCTATCTATTACCTGCCCGCTTGGGCCCGATCGTGCTTTTCTCGCTGAACCGTCCCTTCCATGGGCACCAGCTTTTTCACTACCAATTTAGATAGGAGGGTGGGCTTCTCAACTAGCCCCCACCCTTCCTGGTCTCTTCTCTTAAACATTCTTACTCACAAGGCTACCCGAGTCCTCCCTCGTGAGGCTTGCCACTTGGGCAAAACGCATGGCCCATTGGCATTTAACTATTCAATTTTCTCTTGTGGCAAACACACTGCTCTTACAGCATATGCAAACACAAATGGTTAAATTCTGACAAGTCCCTGAAGGACCGGCACTTGCTTAGCCAGTGCTTCCTTTTCTGCCTGGAAGTCCTGTCTCAAGGCTTGCAACTTGCCCTGGGCGTAGGTTTGAGTTGCTGCCTGGTTCATGATCTATGCTCTTAATTGCTCAATTCTAGTTATCAAGTACACAACTCTTCCCTTTTCTCCAACTTCTCTATTGCCCAGTCCTGCTACGACTGGGGTAGATCCACCTGACACCCTTCCCGGTCAGCCGGGGTGGAAAGAGGAATGCTAAATCCCTCTCCGGTTCTCAGACTTACTGCGGCTGAGAGTAGACACACTTTCATACTCACACACGTACGTCCAGACTGGCCATGTCTGTGTATAACGTTCAGAGAAGGTGCTGTGCAATCTCCAACTTGCTTCCTCTCTTGGGAGGGCAGTTCTTTTACACCCTGAGGTCTCCTGGGGCGTCTTTTCAGTGATTCCAGTCCAGGCCGGCTGCCTGTGGCTTCTTCAGCTTCCCCAAACCACGCCAGCTCCAGGGTCGCAAAGGCAGACTGTTGGATCTCACTGGACAGTTAAGCTTTGCAAATGTAATCTCAGCACTGTAACTTGTATTGCCTTTGGTTTGACTATGTCTATATTTTTTCACAGTCAGCTGGGGCCGAAAGCAGTTTTTCTTTGTACTTAGCCTGGTCTGCATTGATTCTTGACCTTGAACGCAGATTAACTTTCTCTTTATCTCTGGACCAAGCTGAATTTCAAATTAACCCGTTCCTTTCCTCAATAGACAAATTGCTCCCATTGTGTGTCAGTGGCTTTTTGGTGATTAAAAGCTCCTCTGAGATGTATGATCTTATCTAGATTGAAGGTACCTTCTAGTGGGCATTGTTTAGATGAATTTTCACGCGTGTAATGATTTCAATTCTCTAAATACCTGCAGGTTTTAGTACCATAATGTACGTACATGAAATAAGCTGGGGTACCCTTAGTGGGTGAGAGGGAATCCTTAGACTGTCCCCCACCCATTTTCCAATCACACACACAGGGAGGAGGATGCCCTGTCCGCGCTAGCGGCACATAAACTAAGGACTCTCCCTACAGGGTATTCACACAGGAGAGACTAACGAGGATGGCCACGACCCTCCTACACCTCCCTTCAGCAAAGAGCGTCGGCTAGTCTCAGAGAGATGGCGCCGCTTACTCTGTTGCATCCAGTGAGATGATCAGACTGTCAGTGGCTCACACGGAGAGGAAAAGGGGAGGGAAGATGGGTTCACACACTCCTAGACCCAGGTAGCCTCCTCTCCGGATGATGCCAGGCCGAGTTAGCCCACCGTGGGTCGGATCTCCTAAAAGATCCTCTAGTTACCGGGCTTGCATTAGAGTAGTTCTGGTCACGAGCCAAAAGACTTCGCAGAGTACTCTGGGCGTCTTCCGGTAACACTCAATTCACACTGGTGTACACACACACACACACCAAGGCCTTATTCCAGGTACTATTCCCAAGTACCTCCAGGTACTATTCCCAAGTACCTCGATGCATCACTCGAGGCGGTAAAAACCCCTCCTGAGGCGGTAACAACCCCTCAACACAGGTGCAAACCCTATGCACCTAGCATATGCTTACAGGGGGCGGCAAACAATTCCCCTATTACGCCGCTCAGCATCTGACCTTGCTGCACAGTCAATAAGTTCGGATGGCGTGAACCCAACAGGGACAGACGGCCCCACGGACAGTCCTCCTCCGACACCCCAATAGAGATTTCAAAAGGTCTCCTACCTCTATTGTGGCGCCATGGGGTTCAAAGGGGAACGATCCGTAGCAGCTGCCGGTGCCTCTGCGGGCGTTGCCATCCCGGACGAGCCCCCAAATTGTCGGAGAAAAACAGAGTTCTCACTATTTGTTTAGGTATAGCAAGTCAGATGCTTTATTAACTCTCACAATTGCGCAGAGGGAGAGAGCTAAGCAGGTCTCTCAACAGGTAAACAATTACAGCAAGCATTTATACCTTTTGTTACAGACAATAATGAGCAACAGTTGCATTTTGTTTATACATAGGCCATCTTGATATCTCATTTCCTCACTTGTTTTGACTCTTGCCAACATACAATATTTTCTATACCTTATCTACACAAGGTCTTCTACACCTTATCTATACTAGGTCATAATGACTTCTTACACAGTTCTTTCTCACCCGCCTCACACAATCCTCGCTTCTACAAATCTCGCGTTATCAGGGTTACAGTTAGCCTGACTCTTGCTAACGAACTGTCATGTATTGCAATCCCCTTCCTGTCAGTTCTTTCTCTGCTTCCACAAGCCCAACTCACCTTCCTCTCAGGATGCCTGAACCATCTGCAGTCATGGGAGCAGGCTCTGTCCTCGGCCAGGCCTCACCCTAGGAGTTGGGGACTAGAGGTTTGTGCTGCTCCCAGAGCCACCTCCTGCAGAGCCGGGCTTCTCCCCTTGAACCCTCCCTCAGTCCTGACATGCCTGGCAGGTGCAGCAGCACAGGGCTACTCAAACCCATGGCAACTCCCTAAAGCCTTCATGTCTGGGACGGGATCTGGACACCCATCTTCACACCAGCCTTGGTCAGACACAGCTGTGTGGACGTGGGGCCGGGCAGGGGAGAATCACCCAGTGTGTGTTAGGGCTAAATTCCACTTTGAGTTAACCCCTGCGCAGCCTTTTTGGCTTCTCCAGGAACAATGCTGCGCTGGCAGGAAGATCCTGGGTCTTGTCCATGTGTAATCTCTATGGTCAGTGGAGCTGCACGGATGTAACTGAGGGCAGAATTTGGCCCTTGTGACCCAGCAACATATTGGCTCCATCCCAGTCCTGTAAGAGAGGAGTTACCATATAAACCAGTCCAGGTTTAACAGGATAAACTGCTGCATGTCCTGCTCGAATTGCTACAAATTCACATACTGAAAAATCCAATTGATGGCTGCTGAGCTAAGTTGCCTTTGGTATAGAGGGAAACAAATATACACTTCTTCAGAGAGCAGAAACATGTTAAAAGCAGACATAAGATGCTCTACACATTCCCCAGAGAAGGATGAGAGATGAGGAGCATTTGAATACAGGTAAGTGACACCTTCTCTGCACTCTCATTGCTAGTCACACCTCAGCCAGGCATTACTGTCCCTCCAAGCACCTGGAGGCAGACAGAGCCTACGAAAATCCACCTCCACATGCACTGGAGGCTCAGATTTCGTGTCCAATAACTTCACCAGGAGTCCTGGGACTCTCCCTAAAACATCTCACCCTTCTGCGTTGTTTTCAACTCTTTTTATTAGACTGCACTGTATGAGAAAGCTGCAGAGGTGCCACTCACAGTGTAATGCATCTTCATCCACACTCACAGTGTGTGAACTCGTTTAGGATTCTCCCTGAGGCCACTTTTCAATTACGGCAGTGGGGGGGAGGGGTTCTATTGCAGTTGTCAGGAACAGCTGAGTTTTGAAAGTGCTTTAAAATCCACTTGTGGAATTAGCTAAGCCTGGAAATTGCTAGGCTAGTAGAAGGTCCAGGGTAGAGTTTGTGGTTCAAATTTAGACTCATTTGGTCAAGAGGTTCCCACATTACATCATTCCCTGTCCACCAAATGAACAACTGTCTTTCAAAATGCAATAGTCTTCTAACACTTCTTAGCACTGAGCTAAAGAAAGTTCAGTCCTCCTCCTGCCTGGTCAAGCCCACAAACAAATACACACTCTGTGTGTTTGGGGGTATCTTAATTGTTGTCTAATGGGGCCTGCATGTGTGTTGTATCCGTATGAGCAATGGAGTGGTTGTGAGGTGAGCTTGTTCACTTCTCCCTCCTCAGTCATGCACTAGGAGTAAGTAAAGCAGCAGCATCTGTCTAGTCACATGGGGCACCTGTTAGGGCTTTTGAAAATACCAGGTGATCGACCATGTTGTCCTTAGCTATCTCTCTGTCCTGCTCCATTGTTCTCCCCTCCCAACTGGATATTCTGGGTCCTTTGTTGTCACCCTCACCACTTTTCGGAAGAAGCCATGAGCACCCAGAGAATGGGGGGAAAACAACCCCCTCCTCCTTTTAGCCAGCCAAAATGTCATTTTGCCAGCACATGCCTCTGAAAGTGTTAACTAGAATGGATAAGAAACTGGGACCATGACAAAATCTCTGTGAAACATCCCTGAGGACTTCCCCCTCTCTCTCCTCCCCCACAGCTCTGGAGAATGGGAAAATTCTTTTGCATTTAGCAGAAATGCTAAAAGTGCAGAATTATTTCTTAATACACAATCTTTATTGAACTCCAGCAAAACTGACACAAATATACATCCAGGATAAAACTCTGTTGGAGATGGATACAGAAGAATGCCGACTTAATAACTGTGGAGTTATGTAAAATTACAACCCCCTTGTAAATATACACATAATAGCATGAACCATTGTAAGAGAAGGACAGTTCTCCTTTGGACCCAAGGATGGTTCTTGAGTCTCCCCTCTGCACTGACACACTAAAAAGGGAGGTTTCCAGACCCCTCCATCTCATAATCCCAAATCTCTCCCTCCCCTAAGCCCTGATCCCCTTTCTCCCTCTTGCCCCCCCCTCCTCCCCAAAAACAACTACCCCATTGCACAGTGAGAATAGAGCAAACCCAGCCCCTACTCCTAAGCCTCCTGCCTTCATTCAAGAGGACTGGCTTGGACGTTGACATTTGCTGCTGGAGCCCCTGGGGCTGGCCGGGTTCAATTTTAATAGGGGCAGGTGTTCTCCCACTGCCCAGCTGCTCCCTCAGCTAGTGGCAGGGCAGCCAGGTCAGAGCTGCATTGGTGCAGTGGCTCCCGCTCACCAGTCCAGTAACTCTATGACCAGGTCAGGTTTTGTGTCTTTTACAGCATCCAGCTCTGCCCGCATTTCTTCACTTAAATACCCTTTTGTCAAACTGTAGGGAAAACAGGGAAAGAAAAGGACGTGTTAACTCTCTCTGCAGACATAACACCTGAGCCCACTGCCCCTAGGAAGCCCAGCGCTGCACCCACAGGATCTGTGTCACTGTCACTGCCCTGCCTGCTGAGCACTCTGCCAGCAGGTGCAGTCTGTAGCCTGGCCTGCTCTGCACCCTTCAACACACACCCCACTCACCCTATGAGCTCTGGGCAGGGACAGCAATGTCCTTTCTGCACGTAGAGGGCTGGATTGTGCAGCCCTTGCTCAGGGTGGGGAGCACTTACTGACACGGACAGTCCCATTGATCGCTGTGGGGTTACTCAGTGCTCACAGGGAGCAGGGGCTGCAAAATCCAGCTCACAGAATCTCGCCATGGAACAGCAAGATCTCAGATCTTAAGTGATCCTCATGCCCCCTCCTCACAGGCTTCAGTAACACTGTTCTTGAAGGAGAGTTTTTAAGCAGCTGTTGTGGGGCTGCAGACTTAGCCTGACACTGTTGAAATCAGGTGGGAGCTCAAACTCCACCCTGGCTGCAGGAAGACAGGAACATGTCACTTACTCTTTATTTACTTTTACAGCCACTTCAAGAGAATGGGGTTTGTCTGTCTGCAGCCAGTTTGGGAGAGCAGGAGCCAGTGCTCAGTTCAGGGCATGCTGCTTGTGCTGCTGATAAACCAAGTGCCAGCTCTGGCCAAAGCCGTAGGCATCAGCTAAGAACTGACAAACTCATAGGTGGAAGCCAGACCAGCTGATTGGTATTTTAGTATCGTTCAAAGGAGATGTTCAACGTATAAGAATGTGTTTAGTATTGGGATGTAGCATGCATTGTTTTCACTTATCTGTGCCCTGTTCTAATGTAATAAACATTTACATTGTATATGCCTCTGTAAGGAAGTAACTCATCAAACAAGAAAGAAGCTGTCTGTAATGCAAATTAAGAACTCTAACAGACAGGGCCAGATTTACACCTTATGCACCCCTAGGCACAGCATCTTCAGCGCTCCCCTTCCCACCCAGAGATGCCTCCACAGACCCCACCACAACTGTAGAGCACCCTGCACACCACCCCCCCACTGCCCAGCGCCCACCTCCCCTGCACAGCCCTACCACAATTGTCCAGTGCCTCCTACAGATTCCCAACTGCCCAGCAACTCAACACACACAGACCTCCCCCACCTCCCACAACCCCCTCCCCAGTGCCCAGCACACCCCACAAGCCTCCTACTGCTCAGCATCCCCCCAGCTCCCTCAATGCCCAGCACCCCCCACAGAGATCCACTCTCCTGTGTCCTTCCCCCCCAGCCACACTCACCAGCCCCGCTGGGAGGTGACTGTATCTGCCGGGCTGAGCCGGCAGCGTGGCTAGGGCCGGTCGGGGATTGCTCTGGCCCCTCGGGAACAGCGATCAGCCAGGCTGGAGCAGGAACAGGAGCGGGGCCTACCTAGGCCGGGCTCCCTCAGTATCCACTTGCCTGGCACGGCTCCCTGTGTTTGTCTGCTGAGCTCTTCCCCTGGAACAGGGGGCTGCTTTGCCTTCTCTGCTGGTAGGAGTGCTTCAGCAGGGCTGCATGAGGCCATCTTCCCATCAGCCGCCCCTGCCCCTGCAGGGGTCCGGAAGTGGCAAATGTTGAATTTTTAGGGGCCCCTAGAATGACAGCGCAACGAGGCACATGCCTACTGTGCCTAATTAGAAATCTGGCCTGGCTAACAGAAAGGTATTAATTCCTGTGCATTGAAAGCAAATGGTCAGTGTGTGTGAAATCAAAGATCAGTTTCTAAGTGCATTCCTCGTTTCCCGCCATGAAGAACGAACCCACGTAGGGGGCCATCCTGACTACTTGTTTTCTGTGAGTAGAAGCTATAAATGCAGACACAAGGAAAAAAATCTTCATCTTGTGACTGTTGGAATTTTTATTTTTATTCTTATTTTAGTTATCACTAGTAAGTGTCCACTACCAAACATCCTCATTCCTCCTATGTACATCTTCTAAAGTTCTGCTCCATTTGTGCTGAATTGTAACATGATCCATCTGGTTTCCTGTTCTGTGATTTGATGACCTCCATCTCTGCTATCTTTTGAAATTATAGAATGTAACTCACCTGTACATGTATCTTTACCTGCCTTAACCTCTTTATAACTCATTTATTTTTCTGGGGGTATGTCTACACAGGAATGGAAGCCTAGGGTTAGTGGGACTGGAGTCACCTGACCTGTGTCTGGAAACCCTGAGCTTGAGCATCTACACTGCATTTTAACACTCCAGCCCTATGAATGTGTTGCACTCTACTTACTGACCACCCTATTTCCTAACAGTGATGGTGCTGTTGATGGGATTCAGTTGCTCATAAGTACAGAAACTGCATAATTAACTCCTTTGGTGGCCCTCAGTAGAACGGCTGCAGCTTGTGAAGATACTGAACTAACATCTAATCTAAGACTTGAGCTCTCTACCTCTAGGCTGAGTCACACTGGCAGGAAGATGCCCATGTGCTCCTGTTCTGAGGATAATTAGGATGTCAGTCTCCAGGGCTGTCAAACTATTCAAATGAAACTTTGCAATTCTTAATTTTTAAAATGGGATATTCAATTAAGGTGTTTTTGTCTGGTTGTTTTTTTACTTATTTTCATCTGTTTAAAAGTTTGACATAAAATGTAGGATTCAGAGGAGAAACAGCCCCCTGCCCCAGCCTGGCTGCTGCTGGTTACAGAGCGGTGAAGTGTATCCGCAGAGCTTGGGGTGCAGTGTGCTTCACCATCCCATCACAGCCCGGGAGGCAGGGATAAGGGATCCCCGGGAGTCTGTGGGGAAGTTTTGAGGCTGGCTCCCACTCACCGCTCTCATAATGCACGCTGCCTGGACACCTCTGCACACACAGTCCAGGGAGGGCAGGGGGAGCCCATGAGAAAGGGACAGAGTGGACACCACTCCAATGAGGCCCACCCTGGCAAGTGATCGGTGGCCAGCCCCATGGCCCGGAAGCACTATGGCTAATAGGTGCTGAGCACCACCTATTTTTTTTCCTGTGGGCACCTGAGTCCCGGAGCACCCGTGGAGCCAATGCCTATGATGGCAGCTGGGAGCAGCCTTCCACCTGTCAGCGTTGCTCCGTGTTTCAGGCAAGCTCTGCAGAGCAGCGAGGAGGAGCCAGAGACGGAGCTACCACCACAGGAGGCTACGAGGAGGCTTTGGGGCTGTCTCACACTCACTGCCCTGACAGTGAACGATGCCCAGGCACCCTGAACACACATCCCCAGGGAGTGCAGGGGGGCCAAAGAGCAGAGTGGGGACCAAGGGGCTGCCCTGTAGGGAGGGGGAATAGCCAGGGTGTTAGGGGTCATCCTCCCCGGGCTGTGCTGAGCTGGGAGCTCTGCCCCCCCTGGGGCTGTATGTACAGGGCCACCTAGGCAGCCTGCACCAAAATCTGGCTGTGCTCTTGGGACCAGAAAGCAGCTCTCTTTGTAAAAAGCTTCTTATGATCAGTCTCCATTGAAAAGCCTGCAGGCTCGCTGACAGTGTGCTGGCAAACCGCTGTTCAGCAGACAATGGGTTAATGCTGATTTGAGCTGCTGCAGTTTGCAAAGGACGATGTGGCTTCTGTTTGCAATCCAGTGCAACAGACTGCACCACCAATTGTCCACATAGACAGGACTAAGGAAGTAGCCCCAAGGAACTCTGGGATATATTTGGAGGGACCCAAGTCAAGTCAGGGCCAAATGCACACAAGAAAGAAATAGGGCTCGGACCCTAGGTCACAGCTTAACACGGGCTCAGAGGTTCCAGTTCCGCAGGGTCCTGGACCCTAAATTTGAGTCCTAGATTAACAAAATTGATGTGTGGACACAAGGACAGTTAGGCTTGAGCCTGGGCTTTCATTACTAAGGGTATATCTATTGTGACAAAGTTCCTCCTCTACCTTGGTGGGTCCTGCACTTATTGGTGGATTTGTTCGCTTCACAGATTCACCCTGTGGGTCAGGAAACAGTCCAGAGACCTTCCCCTCTGGTAGAAGCTATAGTCCAGGTCAATTCCTCCTGTGTTTGATCAGGAGTTGGGAGGTATGGGGTAGGGTTACCATATTTCAACAAGCAAAAAAGAGGACGGGAGGAGCCCCGCCCTAGCCCCGCCCCTGCCCCTCCCACTTCCCGCCCCCCCAGAACCCCCAACCCTCCCCCCATTCCTTGTCCCCTGACTGCCCCCTCCTGGGACCCCTGCCCCTAACTGCCCCCCAGGACTCCACTCCCTATCTAAGCCTCCTTGCCTCTTGTCCCCTGACTGCCCCAACCCTTATCCACACCCCCACCCCCAGACAGACCCCTGGGACTCCCACGCCCCATCCAACCACTCCCCACCCCCTGACAGCCCCCCCCAGAACTCCCAACCCATCTAAACCCCTCTGCTCCCTGTCCCCTGACTGCTCCGATCCCTCTCCACACTCCTGCCCCCTGACAGCCTCCCCAGAACTCCCAACCCATCTAAACCCCTCTGCTCCCTGTCCCCTGACTGCTCCGATCCCTCTCCCCACTCCTGCCCCCTGACAGCTCCCCCCCAGAAATCCCAGCCCCCTACCCCCCGCTCCTTGTCCCCTGACTGCCCCCTCCTGGGACCCCTGCTCCTAACTGCCCTCCAGAACCCCACCCCCTACCTAAGACTCCCTGTTCCTTGTCCCCTAACTGCCCCCTCCTAAGACCCTCCCCCCAACTCCCCCCCAGGACCCTACACCCTACCTGTACCCTGACTGCCCAAAACTTTCTCCACTCCCCTCCAAAAGCCCCCACCTGTTTCTTGACTGCCCCATCCAGAACCTCCCTGTCCCTTCTCCTGCCCCCCCTTACCCTGCTGCTCAGAACAGGGTGTTGGGCTCTGTGCCAGCCGGACACATGGCTGAGCTCCCCAGCACAACACAAAACCCGGTCCCTGGCCCTGCACAGGGCTGCCGGAGCGGGCTGCAGGAGGAGGAGCTGCCGGCCGGCTCAGAATGCAGGGAGGGGGGGGTGGGAGGAGGAAGCTGCTCCGGAGTCCAGCCCGGGACTTTCCTGCAGCCCTCCCAGCCGCTCGCTCTGCTCTGCCAGGGGAGGGGGAAATCCCGGACATTGTGAGTGCTTTACAAATTCCCCCCGGAGGCTATTTTTAGCACACAAAAGGAGGACATGTCCGGGTAAATCCGGACGAATGGTAACCCTAGTATGGGGGGAACCCAGGCCCACCCTCTACTCCGGGTTCCAGCCCAGGGCCCTGTGGACTGCAGCTGTCTAGAGTGCCTCCTGATACAGTTGCACGACGCCTACAACTCCCTGGGCTACTTCCCCATGGCCTCCTCCCAACACCTTCTTTGTCCTCACCACTGGACCTTCCTCCTGATGTCTGATAATGCTTGTACTTCTCAGTCCTCCAGCAGTACGCCTACTCACTCTCAGCTTCTTGCACACCTCTTGCTCCCAGTTCCTCTCACACATTTCCTCTCCTCTGGCTGCCTGGCTCCCCTGGCTTGACTGGAGTGAGCCCTTTTATAGCATCAGAGGGGCCTTAATTAGAGTCAGGTGCTTAACTGCCTCATCTGACTCTTAGTAGGTTAATTGGAGTCAGGTGGTCTATTAGCCTGGAGCAGCCCCTGCTCTGGTCACTCAGGGAACAGAAAACTACTTATCCAGTGGCCAGTATATCTCCCTTCTGCTACTCTGCTGTTCCTAGCTGGTCTGGATCTATCACACTATACAGGAATGTATCTCTCAATACCTTACTATAGGATTGGATGCCAGTGTCTTTGGTGTGAGATCTAGGATGCGAATCGCCCTTGGTGAGTGACTTGTCTCTTGGGAACTGTCCATGCTCTCAATCCCTCCCCCCGCCTCAAACAGCCTGACAGCCCTGTTCTAAGGAAAGGGATGTGCTAGTGTAACCCATCCTTATCCAGCATGGCTCTGTCCCCCTTTAGCGACTGAACCACATAAAAGAGTTGTGCTAAAATCATTAGAGTTTGCAATACTGACAATTCCCCATCCCGACCTGAAAACATGATGAAAGGCAAAAACTTGCAAATTTTCCCTTATTCAAAATGGCCACCATCTCCTATTACTGCCAATGAGGCTGAAGCCAACAATATGGATGTCATTTTGCTATAGTCCATCTGCTCATGGAAGTCAGGCTGCCCTTGATAAAGTTGGCTGCCACCTCCCACTGTTTACAATGAGATGGAAGCCATGCCCACATGCAAAATGGCTGCCACTCTGGTTTGGGGGCCAGACAGGACATAGGGACTGTGAGGAGCTTAGTGTGGCTTTATTGCTTATACCAGGGGTGGGAACCATTTTTGTAACAGAACCCATTGACCCACTGAAAAAACAAATGGTGAGCCACAGACATTCAACTCACCTGCCCATGGGTGCATGAAGGCTTTGGGCTTCTCCCCACAGTGGGACGAGTCGGCGCTTATAGCTCCAGCCCTGGGGGTGGGGGCACTGAGATTCAGGGCTTCCCCCCCTACAGGGGTGTGAGCTGGCTCTCGTGGCTCCAGGCCCACAGGAGGATGCCCAGGCTCGGGGCTTCCTACCTGAGGCAAGATGAGCCAGTGCTCGCAGAGACAGCCCTGTAGGCAGAAACCCCTGAGCCTTGCTGCCCCCCATGGGGCTTGAGCCACGAGTGCTGGCTTGCCCTGCTGCAGAACATTGGTGTCCTCCCCCACCAGTGGGCAAGTTGAATATGTGTGGCCCATGGGCCAGATGAAAATGAGCAAGGGGCCATATCCAGCTCACAGGCTGTAGGTTCCCCACTCCTGACTTATACTCTTATATGAATACGTTTCAAGATCTTTAATATGTATATCTGTCACTCATCAACTCTAACAAGTAGTGTAGGTTCTATATGTGAGTGTGACTCATGAGACATTAACTAGGTCAGTGGTTCTCAGACTATTCACAGTCCAGCCCTTGATTTCTCCAAGGAAATAAATGAGGGGGGACACAGTCAGGACAGTGATCGGAAAGGGACAGAAGTTCCTCTACATTATGGGTGAGGAGAGATTAAACGCAGTCTCCATCTGAGCAACCAGGGAGAGGCATGAATTTCTGTGTACACTGAAGATTGATTTTTAAACCTGATGTCATCTCACACACGTTGGCAAAGGGAGTTAGAAAGTCAAGACACTAAAAAAACACAATTAGATTTATTTTTTTTAAATCCCATGCTTTCAGCGGTCTAACTCATGATTTTTGATGTCTTCATGTTGGCAATACTGGATTCTGGTGGTGGTTGTTTTTTGTCTTAAAATAATTATGTCTATAACATCAAAACATGCTGCATCTGGGATTTGCTAAAAGCCACCAGACTCTATCCTCAGCTGTGCCAACTTCACACTCAGTGCTGATGACAAAACTGAAGAAACTGGTTATAAGCCACCTCTGCACTCCCTGATCCTGGGCCAGATGGGGGACAAAACAGCCTCTGGGCTAACACAGAGGAACCTCACGGCTGCCCTAAGTTACTCCAGATGCAATGCTGGCCTAGGATAGGTGGAGCACCATGCACTCTGCCCCAGATATACACCTCCATGGTCCTCCACACCCACTACATGGGGGCAGGGCAATCCGGCAATGGGTGGTACAGAGCTGGTTGTACCTGCTTTCTGCCACCAGAGGATTACCCTGAGTCATGGGGATCCTTGGTTTTCCCTTTAGGGCAGCTGCCCAGCTGCTCAACAGGGGCTGAAGCCTGAGCCCACTCTGTGCACTGTAGTATATTGTGATCCGCCCTGGTACCCTGAGTTTAACTCACAACATCAGTGTTACCAGGCACAGACTAAAGGGAGCCAGCTGTTACTTACTGTAGTTTCTGCAGTTTGCAGTTTGGATGTTTTAGCCCCTTACACAGCAGCCACACTCCAGCATCTCCCAGTTTACCCCACAGGTTCAGCTCTGTCAGGCTCTGGCTGCTTCTGAGAACAGGGGCGAGATCCCCACAGCCAGTGGCTGTGATACCGCAGTACCCCAAGCTGCAGGAGAGAGAAAGGCAGAGAAGGAGGATCATGATATGAACGGGGCTTGTCACGGCTGTCTGACAGGTGGTCCCACCCACTAGCCCCTCTGCCTGACCAATCAGCATTGAGAATGAGCCAGAAATCATGCTACAGACTCTGTTCCAAGCCCCACCACTTGTCCAGTGAGAAACAAACAGTAGGTGGAACTTCCTGTATAACTCCACCCCTTGTCCCATGCCTTTCAGCAAGCAACAGTGAGAATGGCCCAGATACCTCAAACCTCTGCCACTGACCAATGAGGAATAAAGTTTGGGGTAAGAATTGCTTCCTAAGCACCTCCCCCTCGTCCTTTACATTGGCCAATCACAATTCACAAACAATAAAAAGTTGCCCTTTAAGTCCTGCCCACTCAGCTCCTGACAAATCAGATTGGACTTGCCACTGATCAGTCCTGGAATGGTGCAACCCAATCAGAGCAGCCCCATCGCTACAGGGAGGCTGTAGGGGAGCCCCCTCCCCAGGCAGCTGGTCCAGGCTCGGAGCAGGAGGAGCTGGGAGATGCTGCCCCTCCATGCCCCCAGTACTGGCTCTGCTGCTGCCCTGCAGAATGCAGCCATCTCCTGTCTCTGTCCCCCAGCTCTGAGCCTCAGGCCTGGGGAGGGGAGGCAGCTGCAAGGCCCAGCACTGGCAGCATCACACTCACCTTCCACTGAGACCAGGGATCAAAGTGGGGGAGACAAAGAGAAGAAGATCCCTATGGCAGGGGGTTCCCCAAGGTGTGGGGAGGGAAGAGCCCCTGAAAGGAGGGCAACTGTGTGACCCTGTTGGCAGGGCCTGTTCCAGAGTCTCTCGTAAGGTTATAAAAGCAGAAGTTCAGCTGGTTTTTGTAACCCCCCTGCGGAGTCTGGGCTCCTGATGGAGCTGCCAGCAAGCTGAATGGGTAACCATGACAGCAGGCTGTCTATGACCATGTGAACTTCAAGGACCACCTGCATGTATGGCTCTCTTTGTCCTCCTTCTGCCCAATGGGGAGGTGTGACGGGACCCCGGTGTACAACCTGTGACTGTGGGACCACTCTGTCCCCTTTACTCACTATTCTGGGTTGTCTTGCACAATGCCTTACTGGTGGCAAGCAGCAAACCCCTCCACGTGTTGTTACTACTCAATACAACTGCATGTGGAGCCCCAGATCCAGCTAGATTACGTGAATGCTCCCAGAGCGACTCATGAATTACAGAGAAAGGCCTCAACCAAATCCCCCCAGCTCCATGAGCTGTACCTTAGGAATACATCGTCTTGCACTGCTCAAGACCCTTTCTTGAGAAATGCAAGTTTATTGATTGGAAATTAAATGGAAAGTAGACATACACCAGCCTTTTTAACCTGAGCAGATTTGCGGAGCACTTCAGTCAAACTCACTGGTAAGGATAAACGTTAAACTAAGTTTATTGATTACAAAAGGTAGATTTTAAGTGATTAGAAGTGATAGGCAAAAAGTCATTTAGTTACCAAAGAAAACAAAACAAGTGCACAGTCTGAATCTTAAGCCTGTAAGACACTAGGTAATATTTAGAGCAAGCAGTTTTCTCACCCTGCTGGATGTTATGGTTCATAAGACACCGGGAGCTAGTATCTGGGCGCTTCCCAAACCCACAACATATTTTAGTGACAACCATTCAACACAATTCTCATAACTTTATATTCATTAGTGATATACAAATTTAGATGGAACAGTGGGTTTCAGCAGATCATAACCTTTCCCATGATACCTTACACGGCCTGCTTTATATGCAATATCACAGTTACATACAAATGATGAATATGGAAGTTACAGGGCACTCCCTCAGAGTGTAAAGTGTCACTGGACAGAAACCTCAATATTTGGGAAAGAAAAAAGCCCTTGAATTTGTACAAGGGAGAGAAGCCCCCATGCCTTGGGGAGCACCCAGAGTCTGTAAGGGTTTGTAGAGACCCCAATGTATTTTGGAGGCAGAAAAAGAGGAGCCTGCAATGGAGGGAGGGGAGAGATTCTAAGATTGGGTTGAAGAGGGGGAGAAAAAACCCAAAGGCATATGTGGGAATCTGAGGGGATGAAGTCTAAGTTGGGGAGGGGTGAAAAAAAGGGGGCATCCAAGTTGAAGCAGAAGAAAAGAACCCCTGAAGATTTAAAGGCTAAAAGAGAGACCGGGGGCTGAGAAGGTGAGGAGAGAGTCCATCGTTTCTGAGCTCAGAGGCAAGAATAACCTTATTTTTCTTTTGAACATAAAGTTAAGTGTAAAATAAAGGGTTTTCAGTCTGGATTTAACTATAAATCTGAATGCAAACCTAATCCTGGCACTGCTCATGCCCCTCCATACATTCTCTCATCAAATCAAGTTGATGCTGGGTTTTAGAATATAGTTGTGTGTGAATCTGTTGGCAAATAATCATATCTATTTAGGGTCTTGTGCTTTTGGCGCACTTCTATATTAACAATATGTAATTTGAGACAGTAGAAAGTTATTCCAGAGCAGAACTCCAGATGAACACCATGAATGCTCTTATTAGTCTTATTGCATATAATTTTGCCTTTGAAATATCTGAAGACCTTCAAATATACGGGAAATGGCACCTGACATTTCAAAAATATTTGGGAGACGGCCACCCTTCACCTTCCACCTCCAGGCAACCCTACATGGATTTTGTTTTGCCTCTTTATAGGTTTCAGATGTTTTTTTTTTTAGTCTGGTCTGGTCACTAGTCAGAGCTTTTTGAATTTTTCTGACACATTTCAACAAATCAGAATATGTATTGTGGTCAGAAAACTCATCCAGTAGTACTGGCCTTAATTTTTAAACGCTGATTGTTAAGGAGCACTACTTCAAGAAGCACAACCATATAAAAGAGAGGCCGTGTCCAATCCAAAAAGCACACTTCTGAGACAAAAAACACAAGAGAATGAGAACAGTTCTCTGCAGGAGAAAGGAGGCTCTTGTAGTTAAAGCCCTGGATTAGAACTTAGAGATCTGTGGTTCAGCTCCTGGCTGTACCACCACACTCCTCTGAAGCACTTAGAGGAGAGGAAAGTGATCAGGAACAGTCAGCATGGATTCACCAAGAGCAAGTCATGCCTGACTAATCTAATTGCCTTCTATGACGAAATAACTGGCTCTGTGGATGAGGGGAAAGCAGTGGATGTGTTATTCCTTGACTTTAGCAAAGCTTTTGATACAGTCTCCCACAGTATTCTTGCCGCCAAGTTAAAGAAGTATGGGCTGGATGAATGGACTGTCAAAGAAATACAGTCATCCCTTGAGCCTAACCCCAAGTCAGTTTGACCTCCCACTTGGGGAGGCATTTGGACAAGGCAGGATAGCAGATTGCTCAAATGTGTGTCTGGTGAATGAGTTATTTGTGGGAAATGTAATCATTTTTGTAAAAAAAATAATTACATGAATGCTTCCTGGCAGGGAGGGGCATTTTAGGCATGCAGAAGTTTGGGAATAAGGTTGAGAGGGATTTGGGGCTGCACTGAGGGGAGGGGGATAAATGGGGGTGGGTGGCAGAGGAGTTGAGGGGGCTGGAAGACTCAGGTGAGGGGGAAGGACACATGGGTTGAGTGGCAGCGTGCTTGGGGAGAATAAGGGGACAGGTGCCTGTCAGCCCCACATTCTTCCCTTTTGTGTGTGCCAAGATCTGGGGTGTCTGAGCCCCCATCCTACCCTCCGCATGTGAGCCAGGTTTTAGAGGGGTTGCATTTCTAAGGGTGTCTGATTCCCGCTCCCTCCATGTGTGTGCCAGGATCTGGGGAAGACCTGCCTCTCTGGGTGGGCAGCGTAGAACAAGCATGCTCCGAGCAAGCACCAAGCGCACACTGCTGAGACTGGGATAAGAATCTGGGCATGGGTACATTTGACCAGGCCAGATTAAACTTTTCTGGGCCTGGCACCAAACATATTTGTGAACCCCCATGGGGGCAATGGGGCAGGGCACAGAGTGGGTGGCCCCATTCACCCCAGCACAGCCTGAGGGCACTATTCACAAACCAGCAGCCACCAGATGTACACTGGCCCACCTGGCCCTAGAGGCGGACCTGAGCTGAGTCACACCCCCCCCCACTGAGCACCCTCCTCACTCAGAGACCCCCCCCACAGACCTCTATGCCCAGTGCCGCCCTGCTGAGACTCCCACACAGACCCTATCCTAGCACCCCCCTGCCCAGAAACTCCCCAAGAGTCCTCCACAACTGCACAGCGCCCTGCACACCACCACCCCTACCCAGAGACCATCCCCCCCACACTGGCCAGCGCCCCTTCACTGCCTCCTCACCACACTGCACAGTGCCCCACCACACCTCCTATACCCGGTGCCCCAAAACATACATGGGAATGAGTGGCTGTGGGGAGATGTTTTGGTGAGCTCAGATAAAGGAGAGGGGTTGGCATTAGGGGAAGTGGAGAAGATGGGGATTTAAGTGTGGGGGGGTCCTGTCACCCCTGCATTCTCCCCTTCTGTGCGTGTGCTGAGATCTATGGGAGCCCTACCCCTTTTCAGGGCTCTGAGCCCCTCTCCCTGCCACTGTATATTCTGGGAGCTGGGGGACCCTGCTCCTCTTGGGGGATCTGAGCTCCTCTCCCTGAACCTCCCTGGGATCTAGGATGGGAGTGGGAATGAAGGTAAGAAATTTAACAAATCTAGACAAGGAATAGTTTAAAATACACATCACCCCTGGGGGAGGGTGGCCAAAATGTGTGAGGCGAGTGTCCCAGTTTGGAGGAGGGGTGGATTGGGTGGACATGGGACATGGCTGGGGAAGGTTAGCTGGAGCAGGGGCAGGAGTGCCAACTGGAGCTGGGCAGTGGGAGTGAGGAGCCCAGCTCTGTGTGCCATTTGGACTGTGTAACCAAGGAAGTGTGCAGCCCTCCAGTAAGCTGCTGCCTGTGATATATGCATGCAGCAGCATAGGGCAGGAGACAGCAAGGAGCAACTTCTTAAGTGTTAATGGCTTCTACAATACCAATCAATGGCTTAATGCAGTGGTTGCCAAACTGGAGGTTCGCGAAATGTTACAGGGGGCTCTTGGGGATTTGTTTTTCTGTTTTTAAAATTAAATAGGCTGCTACTGTTGTTTTTAAAGTTATTATGAAGAACAAGTTTAAGCTTCATTGTATCGTCCGTTGTTTGCCTGGACTACTAGAGACCTGAATAGTTATGTAGGAGGAACTCTTTGAGTTCTTAAATACCTTCATTCTATTTCACATTTGATACTCCTTGATGAAACATAGGAGCCTTGTCTTATAACTGGCTTAATCAAAGTGATACAAGCTACAAAAGTGAGATCTTGGAAGAGTGTTGCTGTTTTCATAATGTAATACAAATACTGTAATGATAATTAATAATAAATAGTGTGTAATAAGCATGTCATAAAACAAATTTTATATCTCTTAGATCACTGCTTTTTTAATTTATGCTCAGATGAAGGAGAAAATCCCTGCAAACATTCATTTTTAGGAGGGGGTTTGCGAGACTTGACATTTTAGTGAAAGGGTTCGTGAGTTGTTAAAGTTTGGGAACCACTGGCTTAATGGGATGGGAAGAAGACTGGGAGCTGGAAATATTGGGTCGGGGCTACAAGTTGCAGAGAATGTTTGTGTAGAGGGTGGAGAAGGAGAGAGAGACACCAGTCTTCTCTCACGTGCTCAAAGTTATGTAATAACCATGTAATAAAACTGTCAAAGTTTTGGGACATAAAGCATGGAAGAGATTTCTCTCACTGGCCATGTTAGCAGCTGCTCATTGTAAACATTTCACAGTACGACCACTATCCCCTTTCTGCTATAACAAAATGTATGGGAGGCAGAGGAGCACTGAGGGATCACAAAGCAACCATGCATCCTAGTGGAAAGACCATTGGACTGGGACTATTCCTAGCTCTGTCGCTGGAGCTGAGTGAGCTTGGGTTAGTCATTTCAGCTCCCTGCGCCTCGATTTCCCATCTGTAAAATGGGGATAAATGATGTAAATATCTTTGAGTGCTACTGAAGAAAAGCACTATATAAAAGCTAGGTCTTTTGATTATTACCTAGCCACAACAGCATAGCAGCTGCAAACCTAAGTGACAACTACAACTATCTAAATGACGACTAACTCCTACCAAACATTTCTCTGTTTAAAAAACTAGTAAATTAAGTAGCAAGTAACTTAGATAATGCAGAGTAAAGGCTGCCTGGTGATAGCTTGCGCCCTTCCAGAACGCTGAGTTCAGCAAAACTCAAATTTCTGAAAACAGGAAACACAGAGTTAAGGTAAATGCCCATGCAACCTTAACTCTGCCCTCTTTGACCAATGGCTCAATACACCCATAATACACATACTTGCATTCTGCCTTTTCATCACGATGCAGAGGCTCTACCTGCACTTGCCTTACACTCAAACACTGAGCCTCCACTCCTGCCAGAATACCACACTTGTAAAGTTTAACCACTTCATATCTTTTTACAATGCCTTCACACATGCATACAGGATACCCCCCATCCTATACCTTCCCCATACCCATCATTCAATCTACAGACTGGACTCATATTCCCCACCTCACTACTGACAATACCCATGTATCAAGAAGATCCCAGTGCCCTGCTACTGACACGACCTACTCAGTTCTATACTGAAATGATGCCAGACTGGAATCTCAAGGTACACATACATCTCTTTCCTTTGATAACACACAAAGGGACTTAGACTTAAATCCTCTCATATCACAATCCCAGCTCTCCCAAGCAACTAGGCAACCTCAACTCTGTGCTAATGAAGTGTTTTGCCATTTAATTTAGACTGTAGGATCTTCAGGGCAGAGACTGTCTATGTGTATTGTTGCTCCTTCTTCTGAAACCAGTCTCCAATTCTGACTTCAGTCTTACCCCTTTGTCGAGCAATAGTAAGTGTCCAGGGCCTTGCAGATCAGAGGAGAAATCAGTGACAAGAAGTCTGGGTGCACTCGAAGTGCACTCACACAGCTCCCTCTCTCCTCCCAAAGCTGCCTTTACACAAAACCCTGCATAACCTAAATACTGAATGTCTCCCCAAGACTGAAACTTGCTTATATCCTAAACAAAAATAACTTGGAAACCTGTAACAGCACCACCTGGGGGTACCTTCCATAACAACCTGTCCAGTGCCTAGCACAGTGAGGCCCTGATCCCAGCCAAGGCATTTTACCACTACTGCAATTCATTAATAAATAATTTTATTAAAGTTCATGTTACACAGGTTTAAAGGAAAGGCACTGTACATCTGGGGTGAAGCTTGGGTTATGAAAAATTAAGTCTTGGTTATAAAGCTGATGAGATACATAGGGTATATAACAAGAATTGTTCCATATTAATGAGTGCGAGTTTTTAAAAGTGGTAGGGAATAAGTGTTCCCAGGTATGTTATTTTGGGCCTCACGATTGAACACGTCTTTGAAGTAGGAAAAGAGTCTCTCAGACAGGATAGAGCAGAAGGGGTAGACGTATGTTCTTTTTGTCTTTCAGAAAATCAGAGAAAACTGATGCCAGCTGAAAAACAATCAACATACTATGCATTTACTGGCACAATAGGAATTATGTTCTGTGTTCTATGTCCTGTCTTGTGGTGTTTGTCCTGTGGCCAGAATAGTTGTGTTTAATATTTTCATAGGACAGTCTAGTTCAAAATCAAATAGAAGGGTTAAATCAAATTGCAGATACTTGTTTTATTCAACTTGAAATACAAAGTGTTTGGATAATATCAGGAAAATGTGATATACTAAAGTCTAATACATTTGCTTAAGTAAGAAAAAGAAACTTCATTGGCCAGATCTTTTAATTGGAAAAAAATTGTTGTTAAAATTTAAACGAAAACAGTCTTTGGAAGCAAGGACATGAAAGGTTAACCCACTCCCCATATTGCATGTGAGATCTTTCTGGCTACCTCAGATTTCTAGCCAGAGGGCTGGGGAGGGAGGGAAGATACCAGAGGTTGTACCGAGTGGACTCCTCAAAAGTGGGTGTGCTTGTCCTGGCTTGTTGCTCCAAAGCTCTGTAATAAAGTTATTTTACTGGAAGGGTGTTTGTGGCATACATTGAATAATAAGACTAAAGTACTGTATAATGGCAATGTGTATGTGTTCATTGTTGGGAAAAGGTGTATGAGTAAAGAGTGGAAGTTTTCTTTGTAGGTTAAAAGAAGCCCAGAACGGGAGAAGCTCAGTCCAAAATTAAGACACTTGCCCCGTTCAAGGACACTGCTCTCAGCTAAGACTTGGCTGACAACCAAGAAAAGGGGGGCGGGGGCTTGAATGTTCCCAAGCAGCTGTAAAATCTGCAAAACACTGCCAGGCATCAATGAAATGTGTTAGGTTTCTTTTCTCACAGGTAAAAGAAGCGCTACCCAAACACCCTAGCAGCCCTGCCATTCATTGAAACCAGGAGACTGAGTCTATGTAAGGTCTATTAACGAAAGACTGCTCTGGCTCCACACTGGAAAGGCCCTTACCAAGTTTTGCCAATTACCAACATTGCTGTGAAGTGCCAAGGAGCCATGCTTTTTTCTGCAAAAAGGCCCCTCCACCTTGAAATGATCCTCCGACTGCTGATCAGCCTGTCCCTCCTTTTGGTATTTTTTTCCTCCTTCTGGACAGCAGGAGAAAAGGACAAGGTGATGTGCTGGTAACCTCTCCCTTGTCCACTGACAGAGCTAACCTGCATTCAGTGTTTGCGACAGAAACCAAATTACTACAGGGTGATGTGCTTGTAACCTCTACCCTGTATGATGCTGAGCCATGATTGCTTCCGGAAAGAAGAAGGAATACTCGCTCCTCTGAAATTGCCAAAGTCCGGGAATTCCCGACTACAAAAGACATTAAGAACAGACCCTGGTGAAGAAACAAAGAATTATACACTGGCAGGAAGAAACTTGTGGGACCCATGTTTGGTAACGTGGTATTGATTGGATTTTGGGGTTTATTCTACAGGCTGAGCCCTGTGTTTTTGGATAAGTACCTTCAGCATGTATTGCCCTCCCTAATTGGATTTTAAATGACAAATACCAAAGGCACCTTGTTGCCACTGCCCCCGCCATCTCCTCCATTACACTATTACCCCTGTAATACATCCAAATACAGACAATGCCATATATCTGATAAAACCCAATGGCCAAGGCCTTTACACTTTAGTGATTTATTTAAATATTGTTTGAAACATTTATTTTTAAGGTTCAGGATATCCCATATAAGCAAACAATTGAATGGAAAAGACTGGTCAGAGGAAATAAAAGTATATGACATCACTACAAATGAGCTTCAAGAATTTGAAATTAAGGTTTTATAATGGGGTTGATATATAATGGCCTTTCCAGGGGTCTGTAGTATATCAGGGGAAGGGGTCCTTATTGTTTTGGTTACCCAATTAGTAAATAATCAGACTCATACTCGGAGAGTGTGTTCTGCTACTGGAAATTTTACTTGTACTGAAATGATTCCAGTAACTAATAATCTAACCTGTACCATATTACAACATACCCCTTTCTATGCTATTAATGTTAATGCCTCTCGAAAGTACTTGAGACTATTTAAATAATAGATGTGGTATAATGCTATCCCCAAGAGAGATGTACTAGGACATCGAATAACAATAATTTAATGCCCCATTAGGGACTGTAAAATTTACCCTGCCCCTATCCAGCTTTCAAATCCCACTTTCATGTATCCAGATTGCTCAAAGGGGGCTGCTATTTGGCTAGCACAGCAAAGGACTCAGGTCTCCTCTACAAATAAAATAGATTTATCTGGACACTTATGGTATTGTGCAAATAGTGCAGCAGCAATTTGGAATATTCTTAAGGGCAACAACATAATGAGAAATTAGGGCAACTAGAAAAGGCCACTGGTCTTATTACTGGAGCACAGCTGACCCAGGTGCAAGCTGGAGTTGGTGAATTACATGTTATTTCTGCCCTTAGTTCAATGACCCAGGAGCTGTTGACAGAGATGGTATTAAAAATCAGTGAGGCAGGAAAGGAATTGGAGTGGGATCTAGCCCATGTTTGGAGATTCAGGATTTCCTGAATGACCAGCTGATGGCCATTCAGCGTGATCTCAAGCATCAGGCATGGCCTACTGCTCTTACAGTGCTTCAGGAGTGCCATCTGATTTGTGACCATGGAGACATACTTGGAGATTTTCAGGATGTATGTGCAAGTACTCGTAGTGCTCCTTCCAAGCATATGGGCCAGTAGGAAGGGTGTGGGCTCCCACATTCCAAATCCTGCCAGGTCTGTGGGGAAGAGGCATGTGGGATTGGATAATTCACCATGATAGCTGGGAGATTAGACCACCTGGTAATGCCTAGCCGATTTGTTGTTAGTGCTCCTGGAATAACACCTGATATTTGAATTGGAATAGGGAATCAGTGGACATTTTGGTCCTTGGAACCGCCTCAGCTTTAGTGTGTAAGGAAATTGTGACAACTTCCCCTTGCTTCGATGTTTAACAAAGTCTGTTGGGAAGGTATGGGACAGGGAACTACCCTGACAAGATAGTTACTGTTCCAAGCTAATGAAAGCTGTGTATATGTTAAGGCCACCACTTTGCTAGATATGTATTTTAATCTCACCATGACCGCAGGAAATTACTTTATTTATTGGCCTGTGGACAAAGTCCTACAATCAGACCTTAGGTATCAAATTCTTTTAATTGGACCACTTTAATACCTGACCGATTTCAGAATTTGCACTTACTCCTACCAGAGGTTAAGAAAATTTATGATTTACAGGGTCAAATCCATGTGCTTCAGAATATATATAAAATTGAAAAACATGCTTTCCATACAGCCTATAGAGTGTTTACTTCGTGTAATTATGATGTGATGTGCTATGTAATTAAGGCAGTGAAACAACCCCAGCATATTATTACAATGGGGACATTAATGCTTATATTGTTTTTGTTTAGTCTAGGAATGTGTTGTTGTTGTTGTAATAAGTGTAATAACAAAAATCCCTTTAATGTTTATACTAATCATGCATTATCATTATATCCAGCTAGGATATATAGGGCTAGTCCTGATCCTTTAAAGCCAGAAACAGAAACACAAGACATTATGCAATTGGAGGTTTAAAAATGTTGGTTGTGCTAAAGACAAGCACAAAAGGGGGGGAATGTGGAAACAGGGTTAAAGGATTTAAATAAAGGCCTCTCAGTTGTAAGAAACAAAGCAACTGTCATGCTAAGTCTTAGCATAATATTGTGAGACCTGTAGAAGCAGGGCTAACATCAGAAGCAAGTAAGAAACAGTCAGCGTGACCCAGCTTTGAGATAGTGATGTTTTGAGAAGAGAAAATACAGGAATGGGCAGGACAAAACATAAACAAACTGCAGATGTTTTTAATTAACACATGCCACTAAAATGTATAAATGCTTGTGTGATATTGCTTGTACTTTGAAGAAACTGAGGCAGAGATACTCTCTGTCAGCTGTGTTCTTCTCTTGCAATTGCAAGTCCTGAATAAAGCTGTCTCTGATTTTGTTGTTTCCAACCTGAGAGTGGAGTTTGTTTCTTCCACAAGAACAAACACATGGAATATCTGTTTACCAAGTCAATACTGCATTTGGTGCTCAACAAGGAAATGCACAGAGCCTGTTCATGGGTAAATTGTGGAAGAGGTTCTGTAAAAGGGCCAAATTTGGTAGCTCACTGGCTGGAGTGTTTGGTTTCCAGTTGAAGATTTGGTGAAAGACCTCCTCATGCACATTTGTTTCTATTGTAAACTAAAAAAATCCCTGTCACACAAACTTAAATCTTTGTTTTTAGTCTTTACTTGAAAGTGGTCACATAAACAAGCAATTTCTGCAGAAATACGCCTACGGTCATGTTCTGCTTTGGCTCATGCCTCACACCTGATATTGAGTGTAATCAGGGTGCAGAAAAATGGATTTCTTTTAATAAAAGAATCACAGACATTGTCTGATTATTTTTTTTTTTACTTAAGTCAGATTAATTTAAATTGGATTTTTTTATTTAAATTAAATCTATTTTGCTTTTAAAAATAAATATTTAAAATTAAATAAGAAATTATAACATCCTGTGTTAAAGCATAAACTACTATAATCTGTATATAAATTATTTAAATTAAATAAAAATGATATGCAAGAAGTCTGTGTTTGCTGATAAACTGGTGGTGGAAGTCACTGGCTGAGCACCTGGATGCCCTGAGAACACCAGCTTGAGATAGGGATCAGTTTCTGGCTTGCCACTGCAGAGCTGGAAACTCTGGAAGCCCTGGCTCCCTACCTCTACAGCTCATGGCTCAGTCTCTGTTCCCAGGGCTTCTAGGTTCCCAAGACTTCTAGATTCCTGGCTCACCATGAATCCACTAGGGCTGATGGGGAGCCAGGAGTCTAGAAGAGATGGGAGCCATGGCTGAGCTAAAAGAGTGGTTTTCAACCTTTTTGGTCTCTGGACCCATTTGTAAACCTTGATGGCCTGTCACGACACAGTAAGTAGCTTTAGTGCAAAATGTCTGGCTTATGAAATATTTCTTACCCATGATATAGAATATACACATTAACATAATACTTACTAAATACAGCAAAATACAGCACTTAAGTATTTGTTATATAAATCCTACGTTCTGAGCACTGCAACCTGTCAGAATGTGTCAAAGGGTCGTATGGGAGGCCCTGACCTGAGGGTGGGGGAGGGGAATCATGTCCTGGCCCTGAGGGCGGGGGTAGAGTTCACCATGCATTTACCCCACAGCAGTGGCTCCTGCAGCTTCAGTGCTGCAGGACTGGCTAGGACCCGGATCTGGGTGTTGCGACCTGGTGCATGAGGTCACAGTGCCACTCACTCAGATTTGAGAGAGCTCCCTGTCATGACAGAAAGGCAGTTGGGCCAAACCAGTGGTAAAACTTTGACTGTTTTAAGGAGAGAGCAAAATCAAGTCTTCAGGGACAATTGTTTAGAGAGTAACTGATAATCAGTACAATGGGAGGCGGTGTATGAGAGATAGGTCCCCCTGTACTTCTCTTCCCATGTGCGTGTGTCACTCAGAGAGAGATCACCGAATCGGGCTTTGCCTTGTCTTGAAAGAGAACTCAGAAAATCTCCCCTCTGCAATCAGGCAGCCTATCAGTCTGGTTGCCTGCATTTGTGTGTATCTCTTGCAAAAACAAAATATCTACCTTTTTCTGGGACAGGAACTCAAAAAAAGCCCTACGTTTTTTAGAGTCCCTGTGCCCACTGACATTCAGAGAGCAACATACAAAATTATCCCTCAGACCAGTACTCATCAGAAAAAGACAGAAACGGGGAAAAAAAAAAACCAAACCTCAAACAAAACCACCAAGTGTTCCCATATCCGCTAATCCGCAATATTTCAATTGGTCAAAGAGAGACATGCTTTGATCATCACTTTATTCAGTCTATACCACTTCTGTATGTCAAATTCAGACACAAAGACACATCTCATAGCATACTGAGCAGAGTCAGACGACAAAAATAGATTAAGTTCAGGAAACCAACCTGCCACTTCTACACTACGTTTCTCCTTAGTCTCATCCAGAAACCTTCCATAGCGTCTGGGGTGTATCCCCTTCAGGAGTTCAAGTCCCAAAGAATCCATGAGTTTTCATCCCACACTCTGAGACTCAGAGTCACTAATGACCTTGAGTGGGGAACCTCAGAGAGACCAGAGGGAGGGGGCTCCTGGGACCGAGGGGACAAAACTAATACCTAAGAATTCCCCATGCCTCCAACCAAAGAATGACCCTCAGCACCAACAACAGCCATGTGCTCCCCAACTGCACTGACCAAACTAATCCTCTGGGGCCTTCAATGGCTGTTTTTTATTCCAGAGTTTTGCCAACAAGCCAGAATCCACAGCCAAAGCCGTGGAAACCACAGCGACAGGCCAAGCCTCCATTTCTCAGACAGGCTCAGGCTGCGAGTCCACTGAATCAGGAACCACAGAACCAGTAATACCATCTCCCCTGGCGGGCGGGGGGGGGGAAGGGGCCACTAATCTCCTCCCCTCAAGAATCAACATCCCCAGAGATATCTGGAGCCTGGTGGCACCCAGTCTCTGCCACAGCCACCCCACCCTGTGCTTTACCCTCAGAACCCCCCACATTCCCAGGCACAGGGTCACCAGTGGCAGCCTGCCTCTTCTTAGGGCACTGATTGACTCAATGTGTCAGAATCCCACAATGAAAACAGGCCACGTCCTCAGTGGCAACAAACATGATGTTGTCATACTCCCCAATCCGATACTTCATGGACACTTTAAATACTTTGGAAACACAGTTTAATATCATATAGAACTGCCTATGAAAGGACAAAACATGCTGAACTTCTGGGCTTTACTGCCAAATGGAATCCTCTTAATAGAGCTAGTGATCTTACCATAACTCACCAGGTCTCTGGCCACCTGCTCATTTCCTAAAAATGAAGGGACATTAGAAACAGCAACTTTAACAGCAGGTGTTGAGAGGGGCACAACAGGGACATAAACACCCTAATCCCCTCCACAACCACCTGCTCAAGGAGGCTATGTGTAGCAACAAACAACACAGCCTTGCTCATGCGGGAGGCAATACCTCATGTTCTTAAACCCAGTGACCTTCCACACAGCTAGAACATGTTCCTCCTCAGAGGCAAAGTCTGGAGGCAAAATCCAAAACCCATAGCCACACGTTAAACCCTCACATTCTGCTACAAACTGCAGTCTTTGTCCCCTGTGCCCTCGACTGGCCATCCCAGTCCAGAGGGTGCACAAAAGCCTACTAAGACAAAAGAAATCCTGAAAAAACCCACAACTACCAAAAAATAATGAAACACATACACAATTTTCGCCCCAAAACACAGACAACAGCAAAGCACACTCACTCTCAACGTCCATCCTAAACAATCCCACAGTCCTCAGTGAGAGAGATCCCCCTGTACTTCCCGCTGTGTGTGTGTGTGTGTGAGAGAGAGATCCTGATACACTTCCCCTGCCACGTGTGTGTGTGTGTGTGTGTATGTGTGTGGGTGTGGGTGAGAGAGAGAAATCTCCATGCATCTGTGATCCCCGCAGCACTGCTCAGGTTTGGCCTGGCTGCTCCCCGTCAGGACCACAAATCTCTTCCCTTACATTAATTTGAAACTATTGGTCACTGTGCTCGTAAGCTTCATGTGGGGTTTTCCAGTTCCTGAACCTCCAGTCTGAGCCTCTAGGGGGCCCTACCAAAAGCAACTGCAGCTACAATGGCTATCAGTCCTCTTGGACCCTGTGTTCAGCATGCTTGGAGTCAGGACTAAGAACAGAAGAAACAAGGAGCCCTGGCTGGGTCTAGTTTGAGAGGCTTCTGCATGGGATGACCTGGACAGTCCGTCCACCTGTCCAGTGACAAGCCAGGGCTGCACATCCCCCAACAGTTTACAGGGAAAAGGGCAACCTGACAGAGAGAGGTTTTACAATTGGAAGCTGGGAGACAGACAGCACAGATCAGGGAGCCTCTGCTAAATTCCCACTGCCCCCAAAAGGAGACTAGTATCAGAAGGGTAGCCGTGTTAGTCTGAATCTGTAAAAAGCAACAGAGGGTCCTGTGGCACCTTTTGAGACTAACAGAAGGACTGGGAGCATAAGCTTTCGTGGGTAAGAACCTCACTTCTTCAGATGCAAGATCCCTTGCATCTGAAGAAGTGAGGTTCTTACCCACGAAAGCTTATGCTCCCAGTCCTTCTGTTAGTCTCAAAAGGTGCCACAGGACCCTCTGTTGCTTTTTACAAAAGGAGACTGTGACTTCAAGAATATGGCAGCTCCAGCACTGCAGTGACCAGCATCCAGAGAGAGTGAGAGAGAGAGAGAGAGAGATCTTACCCAGCACAGGTTACCAAGAGCCAGCCAAGATCCCAAGGCATTCTAGTGAGCCTGGATGGAGTCAGGAGAGGAGCCTGCCCTACCGAGGCATGAATTAAAAGGTGACTTTTGTTTTATCAGCCATCACCATAGTGCTGCAACACTCCATCTCAGGACATGTGACCTCAGGAGCACCAGCCACCTTCGGAAAGTGCTGGTTGGGAGCTGGGATTAGAGGAGTTTGTGAACATTGAGTGCAGGAAATTGGGTTAATAATGTTTCTTAATTATTAGATAATCTTAACCTCTTTCTTCCCCAGATACTATTTTCCTGTGAACAATACCGTTCACCTTTCTGTTACAGTGTTATTTTTGGTTTGTCATTCATTTGCTGAGGCTTATTTTATTTACTCTATTGTCCCCTGTATACTGGGCTTTACGCTTCTTTCCAGATTGAAGTGTTATCATGGCTTTATCAAAGGACAGTCACCCAGTGCACTGGGCACAGTGCAGAGTCTCTTTGAGTGGAGATACCAGGAGCCAAAAAAGAAAAAGAACCCAGAATCTGATCCGTGGAAGGGGTGGAGAGAAAATACCACACATATTGGTGATAGCAAGTGTCTGGGAGAGAAAAGGGAGGAGGGGTTACATACTATTATAATAAAAACAAGATTTAAAACTGAAAGACATGTTTAAAAGGAAACCTGAAAAAAAGTTAAAAGAAAAATAATGTAGCTAAAAGTTGTTTTGTTAAGTTTGACAGGGATCCAACTGGAGTCTTTGGTGAGCATTTAAAATAACAATAACTTCAGTCACTGCCTGAAGTAAAAGTAGAAAAGGCTTTTCATGCTGGTTTCTATGTTGTTGAAAGTGACTCACAGGGCCCAAGTCCTCATTTAAGAGTTAGGTCCAAAGTTTTCATTCTAAAGCCTGACAAAAAAGATGAGGTGTCAATTTTCATGGAACAGAAATTTAAAAAAAAAAATCAATTTAGAAATGAAGGAACTTTTTGTTTCAGCCCTCTCAACCCAAATGAAATATTTTACATTAAGCTGCATTTTCCTATTGTTGTCCATTGCCTCCTGCAATTGTAGTATTGGAAGCTTATGCAGCCATTCTCCCCTGTGCCCAGGGTTCCTGCATTGACAAGGTCTCCCATGATGCAGCCTCAATCCACCCATGATGCATCACATGCATTGATCAGAGGAGTGTCCACACTGCACTGTGGGAGATGTAGACCTCCAGGGAATCTAGCTCAAAGAAGAATGATGACCTGAGGTATAACTCCCATAAGGCAATGTGCTAATAGGGACATACAGTTTAATAAAATGTTTTGGATCAGTTCAACAAAAAAAGTTCTGATTTGGGTTGAACCAACCCAAAACAAAAAAAAAATTCATTTTCATTTTTCTGATGAAAAATCTAAATATTTAGGCAAAATCAAAATATTCTCACACAAAGTTTCTATTTTGTAGAAGCTGCATTTTCCTTCAGGAAATCATTCCAGTGGTAAGTTCTTGACCAGCTCTTGACAATAGTCTCTGCATATGCCATTAGCTGCCAGAGCAAATTCTTCTTTAAGTATTGGAGTATAAAATGTACATGATGAAGTAACAAATTCAGTTACTGCTACAGACCTGCAGGTCTAATGCCTCAGGAAGGATCTGATCGCTGCAGGTGCACTGAACAGGGGGAACCTGCATTAGGTGTTAGTTTATTGGCTAAGAAAAGGAAATGAGAGCAACTGAGAAGTTAAAGCAGGTAAAATATATTAACAGATGAGTCACAGTTTGTAATTCCAGATTGTGGCTGTGATGTAATAAACTGCCAGTGTCCTAAAAGTCTTTTCAGGGTACCCAGATTGTCTCTGGGGATCTCAGCTTTGCATCTGATTTCCTTGTAAGAGTCCAAACAGTCAGAGAAAAAGGATCATTCCCTGAATCCATATTTATAGATTCTTCTGTCAGAAAACAGGCTGACAGCTTCTACCCACATGGGCTTTTCCTCTGATGACAGGAAGTGAAGAATGCCTTTAGAGTCTCTGACCTCCGGTCATTATATACAATGGCCAGTTGCTTTGAAATTAGCATTTCACAAGGGTTTTTTGAAATAAATGAAATATAAAATCCCTCTGACTAAGAAAAGCTTCTGAGAGATTTGTTGTACATCAACACCACCAATTGGAGATCACCACCAACTGTATTTCTCTGTGTTCTTTTTATAAGCATGTTAGTGGGAATAATGAACTGATAACTAAGGATTATAAGTATATGTAAACATTGATGGCCTGTCACGACATATGTAATAAGAAATTTTGGTGATTTGCGTTGTTCCGTGGTATAGTTGCTGGACCCCAGTGCTGGTCTATGTTAACCAATTCCAAGACTGCATGTGTTCTTTGTGTTCAGTACATGCCTAGTATATTTGTGTATCTATACCTGACTAATAAACTGTTGTGTATTTACATATGTGGTGATGAAGTCCATTAATGTCTATTAGCCAGGATGGGTAAAGAATAGAGTCCCTAGCCTCTGTTTGTCAGAGGATGGAGATGGATGGCAGGATAGAGATCACTTGATCATTGCCTGTTAGGTCCACTCCCTCTGGGGCACCTGGTATTAGCCACTGTCGGTAGACAGGATACTGGGCTAGATACACCTTTGGTCTGACCCGGTACAGCCGTTCTTAAGTTCTTATGTGGTTCTGGGGGAATTAATAAACTGTTGGTCAGTTAAGAGCCCCAAGTGTCCTGATCTAAGAAATTGTGTTCAAGGTTAAAGCTGACCTGAAAAGAACGTAGCATTAAAATTAGACTGCTAACGCTCATTGGCTAAACGCATTTCAAATTGGCTAATCTAGTTTGTTACATTTCAGCTTTAAAATCTAATCGCCCACCTGGCAAATTCACAAAATGGCTTCACATTTACACTTACAGCTGTGGGTTATGCTTGGCATTGTATGGTATTGGGCCAATGTCCTTTGCATAGAATTCCACCACGTGCAGCAATTTTATCTCTATTATTATTAATTAAATTGTAATGGGCTTCTTCTCCCCCAGTGCCTGGGCTGCAGGGGGTTGTGGAGAGTCAGAGAGAGTCCAAGAGAATGGGAAATTGAAACAAAGTGTTCTTATGGCTTGTGGTGCTGCCCGTCTCAGCTCCAGGGGAAACAGGCACTGCTGTGTTAAGAGATTTTTGGATTTTAGGTAATGTGGTTTAGCCTCATTCCTTCCAATACCTCTGATATTACAATATATATTGTACCAGTATGGTTCTATGGTGGGGGTACCAGGGATTATTCCCCTGGCTGGCCATCTACAATTACTTTGTCATGCTGCTGTGAGGTTGGTCATTTTTTGTTTCTTGTCTGAGACTGTGAAAGGTTGTTTTGGAAATAGGTAGTATTGGAGCCAAACACCTCTTCTTGTATCTCCCTGATTTCACCATTTATAGATGGCCTTAAAAGCACAGCTGCTTTAAGGAGCTCCTTTCTGGGCCTTTCTTTCACATTAATAAGTACTTTTGTAAAGTCATAATTATTTTCTGACACATAGGTGTAGTAGGAAGACAGCCTGAAATATAGGGCCATGTATCAGAGGCAGGCATGAGTTCTAAGGCCTGGGCTAAAGTAATGATCAAAACTTAATAATATAAAGCAAAGTCAGGTTGTGAGCAACAGGCAGGCCCTGCTTACAGAATTTGGCAAGCATAGGGCTGATATTGCTAGGCACAGAGCACTCACACAAGCACATTCCAGAAAAGCGGTACCAGAACACCTCGATACCAGCAAACTCCCCATAGATAACAATAACCTACTGACCCATCCTGAGGATAAGGTCAGGATGACAGCATGACAGATAGGGATGTCATGATTGAAGCCACCATGTACAAGGTAACGAGCGGCACCTTGATACGTCAAAGGATGGCACCCTGATATGTCAGAAGTGAGGTGTAACTTGTTTGTAATTGTGTATAAAAATGTATCGCAGAGTGGTTGTCTTTGTCCAGCTTAGGGGGCATTGGAAAATCCCGGCACTGACTGAGCTTGGTCCATTGTCGGGGGGCACATATTTGTAGTAAATGCTGTAGTTTACTGTAAACTATTACTGTGCTTCATTTGCCAATAAACCTGGCCGGGTGCCTTCGTACCTTATCTGATTCTGTGGTCATTGGGGGTTCTCTTGGGGTGTGCTGTGCCAGCTATCTGTGCAGAGCCAGGGCAGCACACAGAGGGAGCACATGCATGCAGCCGAACAGTTGTCAACATAGGTGACATCTGACAACAATAGGCAGTATTGCCAATTGCAGGAGTTCAAAAGTCAGATTTCATGATCCCAAAATCATGATTAAAATTAATGCTTTTGTGTTTCTTTTTCTTAGCCTGCTAGTTCCTGAGTGTTTAGGTCACATGGGGTTCATATTTTTAATCTTTTCTCCACAATCATGGGGGCCTAGAAACATAATTATGAATACATTTTAGGCTGAAATTCTAAATTATTCACATGAGTCCAGGAGGTGAAGCCCCAAAAATCCAAGTATTTTAATCATCACAATAAAATGGCAGGTGATACTTTGCAAAGTGGATTGTGTAATATGGCTTCCGGCACTTAAGTTTCATGAACATATATGGTCAGAAATCAGTAGAGCTACAATACACCCCAGACACAGCAGCCGGCACGTGTCTCTCAATGGGAAGTGTTGTGTTTAACCAGTGCTTTGGAAGCATAGGCCACAATATAGTCATCATCCATGAGGACAACCCCCACCCATGACCAATCAATTGCAATTTGTGGCTCTACATTAATCTCAAGTTAGTTCAGTACTAGTGCCCAGTGACAACATTTTTTAAAAATTCCCTAAAGCTTTTCTCTCATATATGTCATCCCAGGGCCATCCTCTAGTGTCCTCCGGAGACATTCTGAGTAGAACACTCAATTGTGAGAATTTAAGGCTGAATTTGCTGAGATGTTTTAACATGCTGTCATAGGATGCACTGTCCCTTTAAGGGAGCTGCCAGGTTTAGCTCTGTGGTCTTGGTTTCTACCCTGAATGGGGGTTTTTGGTGGCTGTAATCCAGAGGGATGCCCAAGTGGTACTCTGGTTAAATAGCTCTGCCTTAATAACCTTAACCATATAAAAGGCACATTTCTGAAGTCAAGAAACACAATAATGAATATAGCTCAGTGCACAAGAAAGCCCAGTTGTGCAGTTAAAGCCCTGGATGAGAACTCTCGAGATCTGTTTTCACTTCCTGGCTCTACCATAACTACCTGTGTGACATTGGGAAAGTCATTCCATCTTCCAGGGTCTCATTTTTTCAACTAAAAATGGGAATAATATTTCCTTCCATTTGCCTTTGTCCTGGAATGAGATGGTCACACAGCATAAAGGGCTGTCTCCTCTTTCACGGATCTCAGCCCAACACCAACTCCCAAGCAGAAACCTGCCTCCAGAACGGACTGTAATCAAAGCACAATGCAGACAGCAAACTCTCTGGCTGCTTGCACAGTTCCCTCCTTCCCAAAACTGCACAACACGTGTCACCCAAGACTAAACCTGGCTTACGTGCTAAAAAAGAACTCGGAAGACTATAAGAGAACTGCCTGGTGACACCTGAAAATACATGTCTAGTGCCTAACACACCGAGGCCCTGATCACGGATGGGGCACTTAAGCAATACTGTAATACGCTAATTAAATGACAAATATTGTTTAATTCAGAGTTAAGGTTGCCCGGTGATAGCTTATGCCCTTCTCACACTTCAGAAAACCAGGAAATACAAAGTGAAGGCAAACATCCACACAACTTTAACTCTGCCCCCTTGGAGCTGGCAATAGCCACAGGGTTTAAATGCATGTCCTCCAGATGCATTCACTCCATTAGTTGTAAGTCTACTGAAGGTGGAAGAATAAGTTGAAGCAGCTGGGAAGAGCTGAGTCTTCCCCCTGTACATTCTCAAAAGAAAGAGGTACATGTGAGCCATGAAGTTCCAGTCAGCATCATTCCAGTATAGAATTGTGGAGGTTGTGTCAGTAGCAGGGCACTGGGTGCTATGGCTATTGTCAGTAGTGAGGTGGGATAGGAGAGCAGTCTGTGGATTTAATGATGGGTAGGGAAAAGTATAGGTTGAGGGGGTAACCTGTGTGCATGTCTGACAGGATTGTAAAGGGTATGAAGGGGTTGTTAAATGTTACAAGTGTGACATTCTCTCAGGGGAGTAGTGTTTGAGTGTCAGTCAAGGGCAGGTAGCATCTGTCCATCAAATGAAATGCCGGATTGCAGGTGTGTACGTTATGGGCATTCTGAGACATCACTCAGAGAGGGCAGAGTTAAGGTTGTGTGGGCATTTACCTTCATTTAATTTTTCCCACATATTTACAGTTCATTCTCAGATTTCCAACTTGGGCGTGTTTCACACCTCAAAGTTGAAGGCTCAGACTGGTGTTAAATGGCCCATTTATTTAATCAGATATTCTCAGCTGAAAGAGAAAACCCCATGGGGATGAGTATAGTCTGAAAAAATAGCTCAGATATGTGAACTTTTCCATTCATTTCGGTGGTTGTTCCCTTCCCCCTCCTCAGTGCAGCAGAGTTTCTGATATGTGCCAAGCGTATCAGTTCTTAGCTCCTCACCCCAGTCTCAGCACTGTGTTCTTTGTGCATGCTCTGAGCATGCCAGTTCTAAGCTAGTGGGCAGAAATTCCCCAGATCTTGGCTCATGTGGGGTAGGAAATGGGCTCAGAGACCCACAACAAGCAATCCCCAGTCACATGGCTCACACGAGGGCAGCAGGGATGGGGGAGGACACATCGCTGTAGAGGGGCTGGGGAAACCCAGATTGTGGCTTACACAAACTATTTTTCCCCTGTGCCAATTGCACACTCTCATGTCCCCCTCTCCAGCTACCATCCCACTCCTTCCCATTCCTGCTAGACCCCCATTTCCTGAGCCTCAACCTCTCTTCCCACCTACTCTTTTACCTCCAGACTTCCTCCCCTCCTAATGAGCAGTTGCTTGTGTAGGTATTTTATTTTCAAACAATAGTTTCAGCACCTTCTGCATATTCTGCCACACTCAGATTCTATTTCCCTCAAATTAAAATCCCCCTGTAACAGAGGTAGATTGGAGCAAAATGCCGACTTCTTTTACTTCAGATTTCTGCCCTGGATTGGATTTGGACTTGGACCCACAGTGGTACACAGATGCAGTTATCGTAACACATCCCCAGAGATATCCAGGTCGTGTGATGGGTGGTTTTCCAGACAGTGGCCTCTATCTCTGCCGGCTGTTACTTACTACATTCTCTGCAGTTTGCAGTTCGGGTGTTTCAGCCCCTTACACAGCAGCCGCACGCCAGCATCTCCCAGATTATTACCACGCAGTTTCAGCTCTGTCAGGCTCTGGCTGGTTCTGAGAACAGGGGCGAGATCCCCACAGCCAGTGGCTGTGACACCGCAGTACCGCAAGCTGCAGGAGAGAGAAAGGCAGAGAAGGAGGATCATAATATGAACTGGGCTCGTCACGGCTGCTCTGACAGGTGGCCCCACCCACTAGCCCCTCTGCCTGACCAATCAGCATCGAGAATGAGCCAGAAATCATGCTACAGACTCTGTCCCAAGCCCCACCTCTTGTCCAGTGAGAAACAAACAGTAGGTGGGACTTCCTGTATAACTCCACCCATTGCCCTTTGCCTTTTACCAAGCAACAGTGAGAATGGCCCAGATACCTCAAACCTCTGCCACTGACCAATGAGGAATAAGGTTTGGTGTAAGACTCCTTCCTAAGCACCACCCTGACCCTTTCCATTGGTCAACCAGAATTCAGAAAGAATAAAAAGTAGCCCTTTAAGTCCTGCCCACTCAGCTCCTGACGAATCAGGTTGGTCTTGCCACTGATCAGCCCCGGAATGGTGCGACCCAATCAGCCGGCTACAGGGAGGTTGTAGGGGATTCCCCTCCCCAGGCAGCTGGGCCTGGCTCAGAGCAGGAGGAGCTGGGAGATGCTGCCCCTCCACGCCCCCAGCACTAGCTCTGCTGCTCCCCTGCAGGATGCAGACGTCTCCTGTCTCTGCATCCAGCTCTGAGCCTCAGGCCTGGGGAGGGGAGGCAGCTGTGAGGCCCAGCACTGGCAGCTTCACACCCACCTTCCACTGAGACCAGGGAGCAAAGTGGGGAGAGACAAAGAGAAGAAGATCCCTATGGCAGGGGTTTCCCCAGGATGCGGGGAGGGAAGAGCCCCTGAAAGGAGGGCGACTGGGTGACCCTGTTGGCAGGGCCAGTTCCAGAGTCTCTAATCTAGGGATTACAAAAGCAGAAGTTCTGCTGGTTTCTGTAACCCCCCTGCAGAGTCTAGGCTCCTGGTGGAGCTGCCAGCCAGCTGAGTGGGTAACAATGGCAGCAGGCCGGCTATGACCATGTGCACTTCAAGGACCATCCGCAAGTATAGCTGTCTTTGTCCTCCTTCGAGGCCTCACAATGAGCCCCCTGCACACCCAAACATGATCCCATCCCCACCTGCTAAATCTTGCACACAGATCAAGAAACCCCTTCCTCCAGAGCTGTCACCTGCACGGACTCCTTCATCACCTCATTTGCCTTAAAATATTGCTACTCTGCCCAATGGGGAGGTGTGACGGGACCCCCAGGGTGCAACCTGTGACTGTGAGACCTCTGTGTCCCCTTTACTCTCTATGTCTCGCACAATGCCATACTGGTGGCAATCAGCAAATCCCTTCAGGTGCTCTTACCACTCAGTACAACGACATGTGGAGCTCCATATCCAGCTAGATTCCAATGCTTCAAGAGCCACTCACGAATTACAGAGAAAGGCCTCAACCAAATCCCCCCAGCTCCATGAGCTGTACCTTAGGAATACATCGTCTTGCACTGCTCAAGACCCTTTCTTGAGAAATGCAAGTTTATTAATTGGAAATTAAATGGAAAGTGGACATACACCAGCCTCTGTAACCTGAGCAGATTTGCTGAGCACTTCAGTCAAACTCAGTGGTAAGGATAAACATTAAACTAAGTTTATTGATTACAAAAGGTAGATTTTAAGTGATTATAAGTGATAGGCAGAAAGTTAGTTAGTTACCAAAGAAAACAAAATAAGTGCACAGTCTGAATCTTAAACCTGTAAGACACTAGGTAATATTTAGAGCAAGCAGTTTTCTCACCCCACTGGATGTTACGGTTCATAAGACACCGGGAGTTAGTATCTGGGCGCTTCCCAAACCCACAACATATTTTAGTGACAACCATTCAACACAATTCTCATAACTTTATATTCATTAGTGATATACAAATTTAGATGGAACAGTGGGTTTCAGCAGATCATAACCTTTCCCATGATACCTTACATGGCCTGCTTTATATGCAATATCACAGTTACATACAAATGATGAATATGGGGGTTACAGGGCACTCCCTCAGAGTGTAGAGTGTCACAGGACAGAAACATCCAAGTTGAAGCAGAAGAGAAGAACCCCACAAGATTTAAAGGTAAAAGAGAGAGCGAGAGAGAGAAAGAGAGAGAGAGGACACCTGAGAAGGTGAGGAGAGAGTCCGTCGTTACTGAGCTCAGAGGCAAGAATAACCTGATTTTTCTTTCTAACAAAATGTTAAATATAAAATAAAGGGTTTTCAGTCCTGATTAAATCTATAAATCTGAATGCAAACTTAATCCTGGCACTGCTCACGCTCCTCCATACATTCTCTCATCTACTCAAGTTGATGCTGGGTTTTAGAATATAGTTGTGTATGCATCTCTTGGCAAATAATCTTATCTATTTAGGGTCTTGTGGTTTTGATGCACTTCTATATCAACAATATGTAATTTGAGACAGTAGAAAGTTATTCCAGTGCAGAACTCCAGATGAACACCATGAATGCTCTTATTAGTCTTATTGAATATAATTTTGCCTTTGAAATGTCTGAAGACCTTCAAATATACTGGAAATGGCACCTGACATTTCAAAAATGTTTGGGAGATGGCCACCGTCCACATTCAGGCAACCCTACGTGGATTTTGTTTTGCCTCTTTATAGCTTTCAGATGTTTTTTTTAAGTCTGGTCTGGTCAGAGCTTTTTGAATTTTTCTAACACATTACAAGAAATCAGAATGTGTATCATAGTCAGAAAATTCATCAGTAGTACTGGCCCTAATTTTGAAATGCTGATTGTTAAGAAGCACTACTTAAAAAAGCACAACCATATAAAAGAGAGGCTGTGTCCAATCCAAAAAGCACATTTCTCAGACAAAAAACAAACAAACAAGAGAATGAGCACAGTTCTCTACAGGAGACTCTTGTAGTTAAAGCCCTGGATTAGAACTCAGAGATCTGTGGTTCAGCTCCTGGCTCTACCATACACTCCCTCATGTGACTTTGCACAAGTCACTCGATCTTTATGGGCCTCAATTTTCCATCTGGAAAATGGGAATAATTATATTTCCTTCCCCCATCCTTTGTCTTTCTGCTGTCTTATAGCAGGGTGATGCTATTGTCATAACTATAAAGGGAAGGGTAACAGCCCTCCTGTGTACAATACTATAAAATCCCTCCTGGCCAGAGACACCAAAATCCTTTTACCTGTAAAGGGTTAAGAAACTCAGGTAACCTGGCTGACACCTGACCCAAAGGACCAATAAGGGGACAAGATACTTTCAAATCTTGGTGGGGGAAGGCTTTTGTTTGTGCTCTTTGTTTTGGGGTTTGTTCGCTCTTGGGACTAAGAGGGTCCAGACATCAATCCAGGCTCTCCAAATCTTCTGAACAAGCCTCTCATATTTCAAACTTGTAAGTAACAGCCAGGCAAGGCGTGTTAGGTTTATCTTTGTTTTCTCAGCTTGTAAATGTTCCTTTTGCTAGAGTGTTTACCTCTGTTTGCTGTAACTTTGAACCTAAGGCTAGAGGGGGTTCCTCTGGGCTCTTTGAATTTGATTACCCTGTAAAGTTATTTTCCATCCTGATTTTACAGAGATGATTTTTACCTTTCTTTCTTTAATTAAAAGCCTTCTTTTTAAGAACCTGATTGATTTTTCCTTGTTTTAAGATCCAAGAGGGTTGGATCTGGACTCACCAGGAATTGATGTGGGGAAAGAAGGGGGAATGGTTAATTTCTCCTTGTTTTAAGATCCAAGGGTTTGGATCAGTGTTCACCAGGGAATTGGTGGAGGAGTCTCTCAAAGCTACCCAGGGAAGGGAGTTAGCAGTTGGGAGTGGTGGCAGCAAAACCAGATTTAAGCTGGTAGTTAAGCTTAGAGGTTTTCATGCAGGTCCCCACATCTGTACCCTAAAGTTCAGAGTGGGGAAGGAACCTTGACAGCTATAGTTAAGGTTTAGACCAGGTTTCTGTTTTAAATTCAACTCTTTTAACCATTCTAAAATCCACACGGTTACTCAGATTGCCTTGAAAGCTGGTGAGCCTCATGAGTATCTTGGATTCTGAAGTGTTCCAAACTTTTAGATGTTTGACCAAGTTGTTCCCAAGATATTATGTCAGGGAAAAACAGCTTTTCTTAAAGGTGACAGATTTCAGCAGCCTTTTTGTGCTCACAGGGTGTGTCTACACTGCAGTTAGACACCCACGATTGGCCTGTGCCAGCTGATCTGGGCTCCAGGAATCAGGATATGAGGCTGTTTAATTGTAGTGTAGACTTCCAGGCTCTGGCTGCCAACTTAGGCTCGGGGATCCTCTGACCTCAAAAGTCCTAGAGCTCAGGCTCCAGCCAGCACCTGAAATTAAATAGCCCTTACAAGCCCAAATCAGCTGACACAGGCCAGCTATGAGTTTTGAATTGCAGTGTGGACACACACTCAGACAGCGATTACACCAGGGCTAAGATCATTGCGTCAGGGTGCCCAACGCTCGAAGGTTCCTCCAACAGAGAGTCTGGCACCCATCCGCCCCCTGGTGAAAATCAAATTAAAACTTTATGTGAAACATATTTTGCTTCTCTACATTACAGTATCAGAAGGCTCCCCTTCCAAATGACATTTTAAATGGATTAAATTGATCATGTGTGGACAGAAGAGTTAACAGGATTGCTAGCCTTTGCTATTCTACAGCAACTGGATAGCTCAAAGGAATAGTCAGTTGTCCTTTGAGCCTAACCCCAAGTCAGTTTGACCTCCCACTTGGGGAGACATTTGGAAAAAGCAGGAGAGCAGATTATTAAAATGTGTGTCTGGGGAGAGTTATTTTTGGGAAATGTAATCAAGTATTTTTGTAAAAAAAATAATTACATGAATGCTTGCTGGCAGGGAGGGACATTTTAGGGGTGCAGAAATGTGGGAACAAGGTTGAGAGAGATTTGGAGCTGCACTGAGGGGAGGGGATAAATGCGGGTGGGTGGCAGAGGAGGTGAGGGGGCTGGAAGACTCAGCTGAGTGGGAAGGACACATTGGGTGAGTGGCAGGGTGTTTGGGGAGAATAAGGGGACAGGTGCCTGTCAGCCCCATATTCTTCCCTTCTGTGTGTGCCAGGATCTGGGGTGTCTGAGCCCCCATCCTACCCCCCACATGTGAGCCAGGTTTTGGAGGGGTTGCATTTCTAAGGGTGTCTGAGACCCGCTCCTGCCGTTTGTGTGCTAGGATCAGGGGAAGCCCTGCCCCTCTGGGAGGGCAGCGTAGAAGAAGCATGCTCCGAGCAAGCACCAAACACCAAGCCCCATTCCCCCCAGCACAAACTGGCAGCCACCAGATATACACTAGCCCACCTGGCCCTGCACTGTCCATGCACCCTGTCCCCTGGAGGCGGACCTGAGCTGAGTCACACACACCCCACTGAGCACCCTCCTCACTCAGAGACCCCCCCACAGGCCCCTATGTCCAGTGCTGCCCTGCTGAGACTCCCACACAGACCCTATCCTAGCACCCCCCTGCCCAGAGACTCCCCAACAGACCCCCCACAACTGCACAGTGCCCTGCACACCACCACCCCTGCCCACAGACCACCCCCCCCACTGCCCAGCGCCCCTTCACTGCCTCCCCACCACATTGCACACCGCCCCACCACACCCCCTATATCCAGTGCACCAAAATACACCACCCTCCCCGAACCCCAACTGCCCAGCAACCCCACACACAGACCCCTCATAAACCCATTCCCTTGCGTCCTGCACACCGGCTGCACTCACCGACCCCACTGGGAGGTGACTGTGTCTATCGGACTTATGTGGCAGCATGGGTGGGGCTGGTCCCGGGGCGGGGATCACTCCAACCCCACAGAGATGGTGTGATCAGCCATGTCGGATCGGGGCCTGCCCAGGCCAGGATCCCTCAGGACCCACTTGCCTGGTGTGGTCCAGCCGAGCCCCCCTTGCTGCTCCCCCACCCACTGGCTGAGATCAACTCAGCCTCTGCACCGGTCCCAGCTGGCTCGGGCCCAGGGTGGTGGGTGCGGCCCCACATGTTCCAGGCAGCATTGTTGGGAGCAAGAGCCACACTGGGGAGTGGGGCAGACCCCTGTGCCCACCAGCCCTGCCCAGCCCACATGGCGGAGTCCGGCTTCTGGCCGGCGAGTGGGACCTGCTCATAGAGCAAGGCCTGGGTGCTGGACTTCTCCAGGACGAGGGACCAGACCCGGCCGTGTGGATGCGTTAGCCAGGTCCATAATGGGCTCCTTCCCAGTGTGGGCCTGGCATCACTGTAAACCCAGTACTGCGCTTGACCCATATCAGAAATTGTCTACCACTGGGGAGGCAGGGAGACTCATTGACATGAATGGCGCAATTCATACATCTCAGAGACATTGTTTCAGGCTGTGTTCATCTCCATGAGGAGAACATCTCATTGATATTAATGGGGTGCTTAAAACTTCTCTAAGTCTGAAGTTTGAAACCCACCCTAGGCAGAAATCTCAGAATGAACTTTAAACATTTGGGAAAAATCTGCCTCTCTTGAGGTTTTATTGTTTATTTTGCAGAAATGTCACCTGAGCAGAGCAGAATATTCAGAAGGGGCTGACACTGTTGTTGAAAAGAAAACAAATAACACACGTGACTGCTCACGGGGGAGAGGAGTGATTAAGGGTGCAAGAGCAGGTAGCAATACGGGAAGTGGAGTTTGGGTCTGTAGCAAAGGATGGGAGTATTATGGGGAGGGGGACACCTGGGAACGAGTGGTTGGCGGGAGATACTTTGGTGAGCTCAGATAAGAGAGAGGGGTAGGGATTAGGGGGAGTGGAGAAGTAGGAGGGGTTTGAGAATGTTGTAGCCCAGTTGGCCACCAGTTTACCTCTATTATATTCACTGCTTTGCTTGATATTCTGCTTGATCATATTCACCAGTAATGCAAGGAACCTACAGGCTCATATCCTGTAAGACACTGGCTTCAGCAGTTTGCATGGGGCTTGAGGCCTGCAACCTCTGGCACAGATAAACTCAGGTAACTCATATATTTTGGGGAACTAGAAGAAGAGTGCAGGGGGGAATTTTGTCCATAATGAGATTAGCTAACCACAGAACATGAACTAACACCAGTTTCTGGAGGTTTTGGATGGGACATCCGACTGCAAGAGTGCCATGGCAATGAATTGATGTATATGATTGTTAGGATATAGATATTCAGGCTTGTCTGCAAAGGCCTATACTTGAAAAAATTTAGGTTTAATTCTTATCACTTAGCTAGTTATAGAGAAAGAAAAGAAAGAATCAAAAATCACTGTCTGTCTGTGTAATGGCTTTCTCTTACTGTGACAGTCTGAGGCCTGGTTCTTCAGCTAAGCAGCAGAGGCCAGCCATAAACTGGGAAATGTATGGTCACATCCTCACATTCCAAACTAGTCATATTAAAATAAGGCAATCTGAGGCTGTTAGGAAGGTGATTCGATTTATCACCTCCAGAGAAAGGGAAGAGCCTAAAACATGTAAAAGGAAATTTAGTTTGATAGTTTTCTGTCTGGTAAGAACTCACTTATCAATAGACACAGCTGGAGAACCATTATGTCTGTATAGATGTAGTTGTAAAACCCTTATGTCTGTATAGATGTAGTTGTAAAATCCTCACTTCTGTATTGTTTTGTATGTTTATTTGCATGGTCTCTGTCTGGTTCTATGATTGTTTCTGTCTGCTGTATAATTAATTTTGCTGGGTGTAAACTAATTAAGGTGGTAGGATATAGTTGGTTAGCTAATCATGTTACAATATGTTAGGATTGGTTAGGTAAATTTTAGTAGAATGATTGGTTAAGGTATAGCTAAGAATATTACTATATAAATTAGGGGCAAACAGGAAGTAAGTTGGGATTCAAAAATAAGGAAAAGGAACTTGAATTTAAGCTTGCTGGAAGTTGACCCCAATAAACATCAAATTGTTTGCACCTTCAGACTTCAGGTACTGTTGCTCTGTGTTCATGCGAGAAGAACCAGGGAAGTGGGAGAGTGAAGGAATAAGCTCTCTAACAATGATAATGGGGTGAAATCATGAATATACTAACCTGTAGAAGAAGGACACCTGAACATTGGTAAGGGGAGGTGGAAATACAAATAAGGAAAAGGGGATAAACCCCTACTGAATAGGCATTAGACATGGTAAATGTCAGTGTAATATATTATAAAAGTGGCATCCCAGCCTGTGGGCAGTGGAAGAGAGAGAGGTGTAGCCCTTAAGAGGGGCCAGAATGATGGCCACTGGTGAAGATGAGGAAGGTGACTGTGATGAGGAAGATAATGGCTAACATTTCAGGTTGTTCTGCAAGGATGGTGTGAGTAGGGATGTTCAGACATACCTTCTGTATTATCTCTATTACCTTACTGAGTTAGAGTTTGTGTGACTTTGCTAAATGTATTAATAAATTATATATTTGTAAATATAAAAGAGTTCCTATAATGTGAGTGTTGCACTGTGCCCATTGGGGTTCCCAACTATCTAATAATTTTAGTAATACTGGGCCTGATCTTGGAACAAGAACCTGTCTACCCTCAAAGTAATAACTGGAAATTCGTATTCATAATCGATAGATCAAGGTACAACTTGAGTGGTAGCAGAAGAAGATGGGGGTTTAGGGGTGGGGGGTCCTGTCAGCCGGGGATTCTCCCCTTCTCTGTGTGTGTGCTGAGATCTATGGGAGCCCTATGGGCTCTGATTCCCCCTCTCCCTGCCCACTATTCTGGGAGCTGGGGGACCCTGCTCCTCTTGAGGGATCTGAGCTGCTCTCCCTGCCCCTCTCTGGGAGCTGGGGTGGGGGTGGGAATGAAGGTAACAAATTTAACATCAGAAATCCAGACAAAGAATAGTTAAAATACACATCACCCCTGTGTGGGGGTAGAGGGGAGGCTGGCCAGAAGGTGTGAGGGAAGTGTCCCGGAGGAGGGGTGGATTGGATGGACATGGGACATGGGTGGAGAAGTCTAGCTGAAGCAGGCCCAGGAATCCCAACTGGAGCTGGATAGTGGGAGTGAGGGGCCCAGCTCTGTGTGCGGTTTGGACTGTGTAACCAAGGAAGTGTGCAGCCCTCCAGTAAGCTGCTGCCTGTGATATGTGCATGCAGCAGCATAGGGCAGGAGACAGCAAGGAGAATCTTCTTACATGTTAATGGCTTCTACAGCACCAACCAATGGCTTAATGAAGTGGTTCCCAAACTGGGGTTCGTGAACCCCTGGAGGTTCGCGAAATGTTACAGGGCGCTCTTGGGGATTTGTTTTTCTGTTTTTAAAATTAAATAGGCTGCTAATGTTGTTTTTAAAGTTATTATGAAGAACAAGTTTAAGCTTCATTGTATCGTCCGTTGTTTGCCTGGACTGCTCAAGTCCTGAATGCTTGTGTAGGAGGAACTCTTTGAGTTGGCTTCTTAAATACCTTCATGCTGTTTCACATTTGATACTCCTTGATGAAACATAGGAGCCTTGTCTTATAACTGGCTTAATCAAAGATATGCATGGTACAAAAATAAGATCTTGGAAGAGTGTTGCCATTTTCATAATGTAATAAAATACTGTAATGATAAATAATAATAATAAATAGTGTGTAATAAGCATGTCATAAAACAAATTTTATATCTCCTAGATCACTGCTTTTATAATTTATGCTCAGGTAAGGGAGAAAATCCCTGCAAACATTCATTTTTAGGAGGGAGTTTGCGAGACTTGACATTTTAGTGAAAGGGTTTGTGAGTTGTTAAAGTTTGGGAACCACTGGCTTAATGGGATGGGAAGGAGACTGCCACTACTGCAATACACTAATAAATAATTTTATTAAAGTTCACGTTACACAGGTTTGAAGGAAAAGCGCTATACATCTGGGGTGAAGCTTGGGTTATGAAAAATTAAAAGCCTTGGTTATAAAGCTGACGAGATACATAGGGTACATAACATGCATTGTTCCAGATTAATGTGTGAGAGTTTTTAAAAGTGGTAGGGAATAAGTGTTCTTGGGTACGTTGTTTTGGGCCTCGCAATTGAACACATCCTTGAAGTAGGAAAAGAGTCTCTCAGATGGGATAGCGCTGTAGGATGGGAGCCCATCAAGGATCTCTCTCATGGCTTTCAGGCAATTCATCCTGTAGAGTTTCTGGATATGGGATGCAGCCGCTGAGTTGTAGCAGCGGCTGGCATTCCTTCTCCTGCCTTCTCCGGTGCTGTTGTTACGGTTTGGTGTGGGAAACCTGTGAGCGGTCTGCATGTCCTCCTGGGGTTCCCTCCTCCTTGATGAGATTTCCGCAGACAGTATGAGGTCGCTTAGCCATCTAGTGAGGTTGCTGCCTTGCAAAAGGGCATTGATCCTCCTCACAGTGGGTCCAGCATGGGGATTCTGGAGAAAGGGCTGACCCTTCTGGCTGCGGTGACCTGTTTGTCAGTCCCTGGGACGGGGGTTGTCCTTCCCTCAGTAGGTGGTTGGGATGCCCTTCGTGGCTCTGGGGACGCTGGCTGGGGTCCAAAGTATTTTGAACGTAAAGAATTCAGTGATCAAAGTCATTCAACAGCAGAGTTGAGCAAAAGTCAAATTTTCCATCCAGCAAAGAACATTCGATATTTCAACTTTTGTTTTCATTCCAAAGCATGACAAAAAGATGTGATGTCAATTTTTATGGAACAAAAAATTTAAAAAAAAATCAATTTAGAAATGAAGGAACTTTTTGTTTCAGCCCTCTCAACCCAAATGAAATATTTTGCATTAAGCTGCATTTTCCTATTGTTGTCCATTGCCTCCTGCAATTGTAGTATTGGAAGCTCATGCAGCCATTCTCCCCTGTGCTCAGGGTTCCTGCATTGACAAGGTCTCCCATGATGCAGCCTCAATCCACCCATGATGTATCACATGCATTGATCAGAGGAGAGTCCACACTGCACTGTGGGATATGTAGACCTCCAGGGAGTCTAGCTCAAAGAAGAATGATGACCTGAGGTATAACTCCCATAAGGCAATGTGCTAATAGGGACATACAGTTTAATGAAATGTTTTGGATCAGTTCAACAAAAACTTTCTGATTTGGGTTGAACCAACCAAAACAAAACAAAAAATTCATTTTGATTTTTCTGATGAAAAATCAAAATATTTATGCAAATCAAAATATTCTCACACAAAGTTTCTATTTTGTGGAAGCTGCATTTTCCTTCAGGAAATCATTCCAGTGGTAAGTTCTTGACCAGCTCTTAACAATAGTCTCTGCATATGCCATTAGCTGCCAGCAAATTCTTCTTTAAGTATTGGAGCATAAAATGTACATGATCAAGTAACAAATTCAGTTACTGCTACAGACCTGGAGGTCTCGTGCCTCAGGAGGGAAGAGGACGCTGCAGGCGCACTGAGCAGGGGCGATCTGTACCTGAGTAGTGACTCCAACAGCCACGGGGAGGGAAGGAAAATGGATGTGGTGGTAAATACTCTGAGTTGGGAAATCAGTGAAAGCTGGCTTTATCTCATTATTGGTATGTGGGTGGGGGACGATCTTTTATAGCAGATGATGGTTCCTGTCTGCTGCAGGCCATGTAACAGAGAGTGGCACCTCCTGATCATGAAGAGGGAAGAGAAGGAAGAGGCTAAACAACGCTGATGGTGGGAATAAAAGGATAAAACAAACATCTCTGAGATGAGTCCTATCCACCCACAAACTGAGAGGGAGAGCTCTGAGACATTGATAGAGGCCTGGTGGGGTAGATGGTGATAGAAGCACCTCAGTCCTCCAGGCCATGGATCTGATATTATTGGGAGAGAAAAGGGGAACCTGCATTAGGTGTTAGTTTATTGGCTAAGAAAAGGAAATGAGAGCAACTGAGAAGTTAAAGCAGGTAAAATATATTAACAGATGAGTCACAGTTTGTAATTCCAGACTGTGGCTGTGATGTAATAAACTGCCAGTGTCCTAAAAGTCTTTTCAGGATACCCAGATTGTCTCTGGGGATCTCAGCTTTGCATCTAATTTCCTTGTAAGAGTCCAAACAGTCAGAGATAAAGGATCGTTCCCTGAATCCATATTTATAGATTCTTCTGTCAGAAAACAGGCTGACAGCTTCTACCCACATGGGCTTTTCCTCTGATGACAGGAAGTGAAGAATGCCTTTAGAGTCTCTGACCTCCGGTCATTATATACAATGGCCAGTTGCTTTGAAATTAGCATTTCACAAGGGTTTTTTGAAATAAATGAAATATAAAATCCCTCTGACTAAGAAAAGCTTCTGAGAGATTTGTTGTACATCAACACCACCAATTGGAGATCACCACCAACTGTATTTCTCTGTGTTCTTTTTATTTTATTTTATATATATGCCTTAAGACAATTGAATGCTAGAGTTACTTAAAGTGGGATAAGTGTGTTAGTGGGAATAATGAGCTGATAACTAAGGATTATAAGTAGATGTAATAAGAAATTTTGGTGATTTGTGTTGTTCCATGGTATAGTTGCTGGACCCCAGTGCTGGTCTATGTTATCCAATTCCAAGACTGCATGTGTTCTTTGTGTTCAGTACATGCCTAGAATATTTGTGTATCTATACCTGACTGATAAACTGTTGTGTATTTACATATGTGGTTCTGGGGAAATTTATAAACTATTGGTCAGTTAAGAGCCGCAGGTGTCCTGATCTGAGAAATACTGTTTAAGGTAAAAGCAAACCTTTGTTCTGAAAAGCATTAAAATTAGTCTGCTAACACTCATTGGCTAAACACATTTCAAATTGGCTAATCTAATTTTTTACATTTCAGCTTTAAAATCTAATTGCCCCTTTGGCAATTTCATAAAATAGCCCCACATTGACACTTACAGGTTATGGGTGGTGGTGCTGCCCGTCTTCGCTTTGGGGACGCAGACCCTGCTGTGTTAAGAGATTTTTGGATTTTAGGTAATGTGGTTTAGCCTCATTCCTTCCAATACCTCTGATATTACAATATATATTGTACCAGTATGGTTCTATGGTGGGGGTACCAGGGATTATTCCCCTGGCTGGCCATCTACAATTACTTTGTCATGCTGCTGTGAGGTTGGTCAATTTTTGTTTCTTGTCTGAGCCTGTGAAAGGTTGTTTTGCAAATAGGTAGTATTGGAGCCAAACTCCTCTCCTTGTATCTCCCTGATTTCACCATTTATAGATGGCCTTAAAAGCACAGCTGCTTTAAGGAGCTCCTTTCTGGGCCTTTCTTTCACATTAATAAGTACTTTTGTAAAGTGATAATTATTTTCTGACATATAGGTGTAGTGGGAAGGCAGCCTGAAATATAGGGCCATTTATCAGAGGGCTGGTATGAGTCCTAAGGCCTGTGCTAAAGTAATGATCAAAACTTGCTAATATAAAGCAAAGTCAGGTTGTGAGCAACAGGCAGGCCCTGCTCACAGAATTTGGCAAGCATAGGGCTGATGTTGCTAGGCAGAGAGCACTCACACAAGCACATTCCAGAAAGGTGTTACCAGAACACCTCAATACCAGCAAACTCCCCATAGATAACAAGAACCTACTGACCCATCCTAAGGATAAGATCAGGATGACAGATAGGGATGTTATGATTGAAGCAACATGTACTAGGTAACGGGCGGCACCTTGATATGTCAAAGGGTGGCACCTGATACGTCAGGACTGAGGTGTAACTTGTTTGTAATTGTGTATAAAAATGTATCGCAGAGTGGCTGTCTTTGTCCAGCTTAGGGGGCATTGAAAAATCCGGGCACTGACTGAGTTTAGTCAATTTCAGGGGGGCACATGTTTGTAGTAAATGCTGTAGTTTACTGTAAACTATTACTGTGCTTCATTTGCCAATAAACCTGGCCGGGTGCCTTCGTACCTTATCTGAGTCTGTGGTCTGGAGGTTCTCTTGGGGTGTGCTGTGCCAGCTATCTGTGCAGAGCCAGGGCAGCACACAGAGGGAGCACACGCATGCAGCCGAACAGTTGTCAACATAGGTGACATCTGACAACAATAGGCAGTATTGCCAATTGAAGGAGTTCAAAAGTCAGACTTCATGATCCCAAAATCATGATTAAAATTAATGCTTTTGTGTTTCTTTTTCTTAGCCTGCTAGTTCCTGAGTGTGAAGGTTACACATGGTTCACATTTTTAATCTTTTCTCCACAATCATGAGGGCCAAGAAACATAATTATAAATAAATTTTAAGCCGAAATTCTAAATTATTCACATGACTCCAGGAGCTCAGGCCCCAAAAATCAAAGTATTTTAATCATCACAATAAAATGGCGGGTGATGCTTTGCAAAGTGGATTGTGTAATATGGCTTCCAGCACTTAAGCTTCATGAACATATATAGTCAGAAAGCAGTAGAGCTACAATACACCCCAGACACAACAGCCAGCATGTGTTTCTCAATGGGAAGTGTTGTGTTTAACTAGTGCTTTGGAAGCATATGCCACAATATAGTCATCATCCATGAGGACAACCCCCACCCATGACCAATCAATTGCAATTTGTGGCTCTACATTAATCTCAAGTTAGTTCAGTACTAGTGCCCAGTGGCAACATTTTTTTTAAATTCCTTAAAGCTTTTTTCTCATATATGTCATCCCAGGGCCATCCTCTAGTGCCCTCAGGTGACATTCTGAGTAGAATACTCATTTGTGAGAAGTTAAGTCTGAATTTGCTGAGACATTTTAACATGCTGTCATAGGATGCACTGTCCCTTTAAGGGAGCTGCCAGGTTTAGCTCTGTGGTCTTGGTTTCTACCCTGAATGGGGGTTTCTGGTGGCTGTAATCCAGAGGGATGACCAAGTTGTACTCTGGTTAAATAGCTCTGCCTTAATAACCTGAAGCATATAAAAGAGACAATGTCCATTAGAAAGGCACATTTCTGAAATAAAGAAACACAGGAATGAACACAGCTCCGTGCACAAGAAAGCTGGGTTGTGCAGTTAAAGCCCTGGATGAGAACTCGGGAGATCTGTGTTCAGTTCCTGGCTCTATCATACACTCCCTGTGTGACCTTGGGAAAGTCATTCCATCTTCCTGGGTCTCATTTTTTCATCTAAAAATGGGAATAATATTTCTTTCCACTTCCCTTTGTCCTGGAATGAGACGGTCACACAGCATAAAGGGCTGTCTCCTCTTTCAGGGATCTCAGTCCAATACCAAACTCCCAAGCAGAAACCTGCCTCCAGAATAGATTCTAATCAAAGCACAATGCAGACAGCACTCTCTGGCTGCTTGCACAGTTCCCTCCTTCCCAAAAGTGCATCTCCACCAAATCTTGCAAAACCCAATAAAACTAACAAAACACGTGTCACCCCAAGACTAAACCTTGATTACATGCTAAAAAAGAATTTGGAAGACTATAAGAGAATTGCCTGGTGACACCTGCCAATATAACATGTCTAGAGTGTAACTCACTGAAGCCCTGATCGCGGCTGGGGCACTTTAGCAATAATTTAATAGACTAATTAAATGACAAATCTTGTTTAATTCACAGTTAAGGTTGCCCAGTGATATCTTATGCCCTTCTCACACTTCAGAAAACCAGGAAATACAGACTGAAGGTAAACACCCACACAACCTTAACTCTGTCCCGTTGGAGCTGGCAATAGTCACTGGGAATAAGTGCATGTCCTCCAGATGCATTCACCATGTTAGGTGTAACTGTACTGAATGTGAGTTCTAAGCTAGAGGGGAGGGACTCCCCACATCTTGGCTCACACGTGGGGTAGGGAAATGGGCTCGGACACCCACAACAAGCAATCCCCTGTCACATGGCTCACATGAGGGCAGCAGGGATGGGGGAGGACACATCGCTGTAGAGGGGCTTGGGAAACCCATGCTGTGGTTCACACAAACTATTTCCCCCCGTGCCCATTGCACACTCTCATGTCCACCTCTCCAGCTCCCATCCCTCTCATTCCCACTCCCCCTAGACCTCCATTTCCTGAGCCTCAACCCCTCTTCCTACCTACTCTTTCACCTCCAGTCTTCCTCCCCTCCTAATGAGCAGTTGCTTGTGTAGTTATTTTATTTTCAAACAATAGTTTCAGCACCTTCTGCATATTCTGCCACACTCAGATTCTATTTCCCTTAAATTAAAATCCCCCTGTAACAGGTAGATTGGAGCAATATGCCTACTTCTTTTACTTCAGATTTCTGCCCTGGGTTGGATTTGGACACACAGTGCTAGGGGTGGTACTCAGATGAAGTTATCGTAACACATTCCCGGAGATACCAGGTCCTGTGATGGGTGGTTTTCCAGATAGTGGCCTCTCTCTCTGCCATAAGAACATAAGAACAGCCGTACCGGGTCAGACCAAAGGTCCATCTAGCCCAGTATCCTGTCTGCCAACAGTGGCCAATGCCAGGTGCCCCAGAGGGAGTGGACCAACAGGCAATGATCAAGTGATCTCTCCCTGCCATCCATCTCCATCCTCTGACAAACAGAGGCTAGGGACACCATTCCTTACCCATCCTGGCTAATAGCCATTAATGGACTTAACCACCATGAATTTATCCAGTTCTCTTTTTAAACACTGTTATAGTCCTAGCCTTCACAACCTCCTCAGGTAAGGAGTTCCACAAGTTGACTGTGCGCTGCGTGAAGAACTTCCTTGTATTTGTCTTAAACCTGCTGCCTATTAATTTCATTTGGTGACCCCTAGTTCTTGTATTATGGGAATAAGTAAATAACTTTTCCTTATCCACTTTCTCCACATCACTCATGATTTTATATACCTCTATCATATCCCCTCTTAGTCTCCTCTTTTCCAAGCTGAAGAGTCCTAGCCTCTTTAATCTCTCCTCCATATGGGACCCACCCCTAATCATTTTAGTTGCCCTTTTCTGAACCTTTTCTAGTGCCAGTATATCTTTTTTAGATGAGGAGACCACATCTGTACGCAGTATTCGAGATGTGGGCGTACCATCGATTTATATAAGAGCAATAATATATTCTCAGTCTTATTCTCTATCCCCTTTTTAATGATCCCTAACATCCTGTTTGCTTTTTTGACTGCCTCTGCACACTGCGTGGACATCTTCAGAGAACTATCCACGATGACTCCAGGATCTTTTTCCTGACTTGTTGTAGCTAAATTAGCCCCCATCATATTGTATGTATAGTTGGGGTTATTTTTTCCAATGTGCATTACTTTACATTTATCCACATTAAATTTCATTTGCCATTTTGTTGCCCAATCACTTAGTTTTGTGAGATCTTTTTGAAGTTCATCACAGTCTGCTTTGGTCTTAACTATCTTGAGCAGTTTAGTATCATCTGCAAACTTTACCACCTCACTGTTTACCCCTTTCTCCAGATCATTTATAAATAAGTTGAATAGGATTGGTCTGAGGACTGACCCTTGGCGAACACCACTTGTTACCCCTCTCCATTCTGAGAATTTACCATTAATTCCTACCCTTTGTTCCTGGTCTTTTAACCAGTTCTCAATCCATGAAAGGACCTTCCCTTTTATCCCAGGACAACTTACTTTACTTAAGAGCCTTTGGTGTGGGACCTTGTCAAAGGCTTTCTGGAAATCTAAGTACACTATAAAAAGAAGAACAGGAGTACTTGTGGCACCTTAGAGTTAGTCTCTAAGGTGCCACAAGTACTCCTGTTCTTCTTTTTGCGGATACAGACTAACACGGCTGTTACTCTGAAACCTGTAAGTACACTATGTCCACTGGATCCCCCTTGTCCACATGTTTGTTGAGCCCTTCAAAGAACTCTAATAGATTAGTAAGACACGATTTCCCTTTACAGAAACCATGTTGACTATTGCTCAACAGTTTATGTTTTTCTAGGTGTCTGACAATTTTATTCTTTACTATTGTTTCGACTAATTTGCCCGGTACCGACGTTAGACTTACCGGTCTGTAATTGCCAGGATCACCTCTAGAGCCCTTTTTAAATATTGGCGTTACATTAGCTAACTTCCAGTCATTGGGTACAGAAGCCAATTTAAAGGACAGGTTACAAACCTTAGTTAATAGTTCCGCAACTTCACATTTGAGTTCTTTCAGAACTTTTGGGTGAATGCCATCTGGTTCCGGTGACTCATTAATGCTAAGTTTATCAATTAATTCCAAAACCTCCTCTAGTGACACTTCAATCTGTGACAGTTCCTCAGATTTGTCACTTACAAAAGATGGCTCAGGTTTGGGAATCTCCCTAACATCCTCAGCCATGAAGACTGAAGCAAAGAATCCATTTAGTTTCTCTGCAATGACTTTATCGTCTTTAAGCGCTCCTTTTGTATCTCAATCATCAAGGGGCCCCACTGGTTGTTTAGCAGGCTTCCTGCTTCTGATATACTTAAAAAACATTTTGTTATTACCTTTGGAGTTTTTGGCTAGCCGTTCTTCAAACTCCTCTTTGGCTTTTCTTATTACATTCTTGCACTTAATTTGGCAGCATTTATGCTCCTTTCTATTTGCCTCACTAGGATTTGACTTCCACTTTTTAAAGGAAGTTTTTTTTTATCTCTCACTGCTTCTTTTACATGGTTGTTAAGCCACGGTGGCTCTTTTTTAGTTCTTTTACTGTGTTTCTTAATTTGGGGTATACATTGAAGTTGGGCCTCTATTATGGTGTCTTTAAAAAGCGCCCATGCAGCTTGCAGGGATTTCACTTTAGTCACTGTACTTTTTAACTTCTGTTTAACTAACTCCCTCATTTTTGCATAGTTCCCCCTTTTAAAATTAAATGCCACAGAGTTGGGCTGTTGAGATGTTCTTCCCATCACAGGGGTGTTGAATGCTATTGTATTATGGTCACTATTTCCAAGCGGTCCTGTTATAGTTACCTCTTGGACCAGCTCCTGCGCTCCACTCAGGACTAAATCTAGAGTTGCCTCTCCCCTTGTGGGTTCCCGTACCAACTGCTCCATGAAGCAGTCATTTAAAGTATCGAGAAATTTTATCTATGCATTTCGTCCTGAAGTGAAATGTTCCCAGTCAATATGGGGATAATTGAAATCCCCCACTATTATTGGGTTCTTAATTTTGATAGCCTCTCTAATTTCTCTTAGCATTTCATCATCACTATCACTGTCCTGGTCAGGTGGTCTATAATAGATCCCTAATGTTATATTCTTATTAGAGCATGAAATTTCTATCCATAGAGATTCTATGGAACATGTGGATTCACTTAAGATTTTTACTTCATTTGATTCTACATTTTCTTTCACATATAGTGCCACTCTCCCCGCTGCACAACCTGTTCTGTCCTTCCGATATATTTTCTACCCCGGAATGATTGTGTCCCATTGATTGCTCTCAGTCCACCAGGTTTCTGTGATGCCTATTTATATCAATATCCTCCTTTATCAGGAGGCACTCTAGTTCACCCATCTTATTATTTAGACTTTTAGCATTTGTGTACAAGCACTTTAAAAACTTGTCACTGTTTATTTGTCTGCCCTTTTCTGATGTTAGATTCTTTTCCATGTGAATGTTTATCATCTGATCTGTCCCTTACATTATCCTCCTCCATCCTCTGCTCCTGACTATAACCTGGAGACTCTCTATCATTAGACTGTCCCCTAAGAGAAGTCTCTGTCCAATCCACATGCTCCTCTGCAGCAGTCGGCTTTCCCCCATCTCCTAGTTTAAAAACTGCTCTACAACCTTTTTAATGTTTAGTGCCAGCAGTCTGGTTCCACTCTGGTTTAGGTGGAGCCCATCTCTCCTGTATAGGCTCCCCCCATCCCAAAAGTTTCCCCAGTTCCTAATGAATGTAAACCCCTCCTTTCTACACCATCGTCTCATCCACGCATTGAGACTCTGAAGCTCTGCCTGCCTACCTGGCCTTGCGCGTGGAACTGGGAACATTTCTGAGACTGCCACCATAGAGGTCCTGGATTTCAGTCTCTTCCCTAGCAGCCTAAATTTGGCCTCCAGGACATCTCTCCTACCCTTCCCTTTGTCATTGGTACCTACATGTACCACGACCACCAGCTCTTCCCCAGCACTACACATAAGTCTGTCTAGATGCCTCGAGAGATCCGCAACCTTCGCACCAGGCAGGCAAGTCACCATGCGGTTCTCCCGGTCATCACAAACCCAGCTAGCTACGTTTCTAATGATCGAATCTCCCATTACTAACACCTGCCTTTTCCTAGCAACTGGAGTTCCCTCCCCCGGAGAGGCAACCTCAGTGCGAGAGGTAACCCCAGCACCATCTGGAAGGAGAGTCCCAACTATGGGAAGGTTTCCCTCTGCTCCCGTTGACTGCTCTGCTTCCCTGGGCCTTTCATCCTCCTCAACAGCGCAGGGGCTGTCTGACTGGAGGTGGGACAATTCTACAGTGTCCCGGAAAGCCTCATCAACATACCTCTCTGCTTCCCTTAGCTCCTGCAGTTCCGCTACCCTGGCCTCCAAAGTCCGTACGTGGTCTCTGAGGGCCAGGAGCTCCTTGCACCGAATGCACACATACGCCACCCGCCTACAGGGCAGGTAATCATACATGCTGCACTCAGTGCAATAAACTGGATAGCCCCCACTCTGCAGCTGGGCTTCTGCCTGCATTGTCTCCTAGTTAATGAAAGGGTTGTTTAAGCAAAAGGTTTTGAATGTAGTTTGGTTTATAGGTTTTAAGGGGAATAAAGGGATTCCTGCTCCCTTCCCAACTCCCTTGCAAAACTCCCTGTTAGCAGCCCCTGTTTGCAAAAGCTCCCTGGTCGCTTGTGCGCTGCTTTATAATGCCCTGGCCTATGTGAATGCCCCGCCCACTGATTAAGGCTCAGCCACTTACCAGAGGCTTCTAGCTTTCAGACCTTCCTTTGAAGCTCACAGCTTCCAACTGCCAGCTACAGTTGTCCTTCAAACAACCAAACAAACAAACAGACTGACAAACACAAGCTCAGCACAGAGCAAGTAACCCCCAAACACAAACAAACACACACTACAGACAGTCACTTACCCCAAGGGTGCTGTATTGCTTCTCCTTCACCTGGAGAACTCCCTTGCGAAACTCCCTGTTAGCAGCCCCTGTTCGCAAAAGCTGTTACTTACTCCAGTCTCTGCAGTTTGCAGTTTGGGTGTTTCAGCCCCTCACACAGCAGCCGCACTCCGGCATCTCCCAGATTATTACCACGCAGGCTCAGCTCTGTCAGGCTCTGGCTGGTTCTGAGAACAGGGGCGAGATCCCTGCAGCCAGTGGCTGTGACACTGCACCCCTTCAAGCTGCAGGAGAGAGAAAGGCAGAGAAGGAGGATCATGGAAAAATCATGGAGCAGGTCCTCAAGGAATCAATCATGAAACACTTAGGGTATGTCTACACTACGAGAGTAGTTCGATTTTACTGAAATCGAATTTTTGGAATCGATATTGCAAAGTCGAACGTGTGTGTCCACACTAAGGACAGTAATTCGACTTTGTGAGTCCACAGTAGCGGGGAAAGCGTCGACATTGGAAGCGGTGCACTGTGGGCAGCTATCCCACAGTTCCCGCAGTCCCCGCTGCCCATTGGAATTCTGGGTGGAGCCGCCAATGCCTTCTGGGTAAAAAAAATGTGTCGAGGGTGCTTTTGGGTAACTGTCGTCATCTGTCCATCACTCCCGCCCTCCCTCCCTGAAAGCGCAGGCGGGAAATCAGTTCGCGCACTTTTCTAGTCAGTGACAGCGCGGACGCCACAGCACTGCGAGCATGGAGCACGCTGCGACCATCGCTGCAGTTGTGTCCGTTCTCAACGCCTCGCAGCTTATCATCCACCTTTCCCTGAGGCAGATGCAGATAAGTCAGGCGAGGAGGCTACGGCACCGTGGTGAGGGCCTGAAGTCTGAGAGTAGCACAGACCTCTCAGAAAGCACGGGACCCAGCGCCGAGGACATTACGGTGGCAATGGGTCATGTTGATGCCGTGGAACGGCAATTCTGGGCCCGGGAAACAAGCACTGAGTGGTGGGACCGCATAGTGCTGCAGGTCTGGGATGAATCCCAGTGGCTGCGAAACTTTCGCATGAGGAAGGGAACTTTCCTTGAACTTTGTGAGTTGCTGTCCCCTGCCCTGAAGCACAATGACACCCGGATGTGAGCAGCCCTGACTGTCCAGAAGCGAGTAGCCATAGCCCTCTGGAAGCTTGCAACGCCAGACAGCTACCGGTCAGTCGCGAACCACTTTGGCGTGGGCAAATCTACCGTGGGGGTTGTTGTGATGCAAGTAGCCAAGGCAATCGTTCATGTACTGCTGTCAAAGGTAGTGACCCTGGGAAACGTGGAGGCGATCATAGATGGCTTCGCAGCGATGGGATTCCCAAACTGCGGTGGGGCCATAGATGGAACTCACATCCCTATCCTGGCACCGGACCACCAGGCCAGGCAGTACATTAACAGAAAGGGCTACTTTTCCATGGTGCTGCAAGCACTGGTGGACCACAGGAGACGTTTTACGAACATCTACGTTGGATGGCCGGGCAAGGTTCATGACGCTCGTGTTTTCAGGAACTCTGGTCTGTTTAGACGGCTGCAGCAAGGTATTTACTTCTCGGACCACAAAATAACTCTTGGGGATGTGGAGATGCCTATAGTCATCCTCAGGGACCCAGCCTAACCGCTAATGCCTTGGCTCATGAAGCCCTATACTGGCGCCCTCGACAGTGAAAAAGAACTCTTCAACTATCGGCTGAGCAAGTGCAGAATGGTGGTGGAGTGTGCTTTTGGACGTCTCAAGGGGAGATGGAGAAGCTTACTGACTCGCTGTGATCTCAGCGAAACCAATATCCCCATTGTTATAGCAGCTTGCTGTGTGCTCCACAATCTCTGTGAGAGCAAGGGGGAGACCTTTATGGCGGGGTGGGAGGTTGAGGCAAATAGCCTGGCTTCTGATTACGCCCAGCCAGACAGCCGGGCGATTAGAAGAGACCAGCGGGACGCGCTGTGCATCCGTGAGGCTTTGAAAGCTAGGTTCCTGACTGAGCAGGGTAACCTGTGACTTTTCAGTTAGTGTACAGAGAAGCTGAACCTGCCCCCGTTTCTTTACCCAGTTAATGTTGACTATCCTCTCCAGTTACATACCCCCTTCACCTCCTTCCAACACACGTTTAGAAATAAAATCACTTCTACTTTGTTAATGAACACCGTTGTCTTTATTACTGTTTTCGCAGGAATGTTTTAAAACTGGGACGCAGACTGTGGTGGGGAGCGGGTGTAGTGTACTGACGCAAATGAAGCTTCTAAACTCCAGGGTTGACAGGCTCCGCTGTGGTGGACTGGTTGTTTCAACGGAGCCTGTCACCCCTCCTGATCGGGACTGTGTGTATGGGGGGGCGATGTGACTTTGTGGCAGGGGGAGGACGGTTACAGATCCCCTGCTGCGTGGCTCTGTGATCCAGGATAAGGACCGCCGCATAAGATCTGTAACTGCCCTCCCCCGCCACAAAGTCACAGAGCAACACACCCCCCACCACAGAACATGAAAACCACCTCCCAGACTGACCAGGGGAACTAATCACTCCACTGTGTATGTGCCCTGCTGCTGGACCTGACCCCGCCTATGTACCCTGCCAAAGGTGACTGTCCTGTCCAATTACCAACCCCCTTCCCCCCCTCCTCCAAAAGAACATGATGGAAACAGTAATTAACAGAAACGTATTTTTTATTAGCAACTACACATGGAACTGGGAGGTGAAACTTGGACGGGGGCTTGTGTGAGGCAGGAAGGAAAGAACTTGTCAAATTTTGGGGAATGACAGCCTTCTACTACTCGAGCTCTCTGCAGGGGTGGAGTGAGAGTTAGCACGGACTCTGCCGCCCCTCCTTCTTTGCACTTTGGGTGAGGGGGGTATGGGACTTGGTGGCGGGGGAGGGCGGTTACAGATAGACTGCAGCGGGGCTCTGTCCTCCTGCCTCCGTTCCTGCAGAACACCCACAAGGCGCCGGAGAGTGTCCGTTTGCTCCCTCAGTAGTCCAAGCAGGGTTTGAGTCGCCTGCTGGTCTTCCTGCCGCCACCTCTCCTCCCGATCCATGTTTGCTTGGTGCATTTGGGACAAGTTCTCCCGCCACTGGGTCTGCTGTGCTGCCTGGGCTCGGGAGCAGGCCATAAGCTCCGAGAACATGTCCTCCCATGTCCTCTTCTTCCTACGCCTAATCTGCGCTAGCCTCTGGGAGTGTGATGCCAGGCTAGGTTGTGAGACAGTCGCAGATGGGGCTGTGGAAATGGGAAAAAGGGAGTGAATTCCTCAGAAAGATAAATGTAGTTGTGAACAAAGAACATAGTCTTTCTCTGTGAACAAGACCATGCACAGCACCTATCACATGCGCACTCAGCACAAGGTCGAATTCTCGGCCTTCGCATTCAGTGCCTGGATCTTGCACAGCAGATTTGAGAAGCGGGGCAGGACACCGGAATTTCTGTAGCAGGCAGACATGGTAAGCCGTAGACTTGTGGCAGCTTAAAACTTAAATATTAGCACTGGCCTCATTTCACATTAAAAGCAATGTCAGTCCCTGCTGCCAGCAATCCGGCAAGCAGGAACTCTGCCCCTGTCCCACCCCCTTGCGGCTGTCCCCGGGAACGATCCCTGTAGGCTGCCCCTCTCCCGCCTCCACCCCATGGCCGCAAACCAGCGGTTAAAGTTCTGTAAAGAAACGGGCAAGCAGTCCCAACACTAACATTCCCCTACCTAATTCAAAGCAGGTCACCATGAGCGACATCACCCTCATGAGAATCTCAGACAGCGAGAAAGAAAGAATGCTTCGGGAAAGCCTCCAAAGACCAGGGCCGTATGCCGCCCTGCTGTGCAGAGCAATGATCCCTGAGTACTTGATTGTCTCGTGGCGCGGCAACGTGTCATACTACGGAGGACCCAATAAGGCCGCTCTCCCCAGGAACCTGATGCAACGGCTTTCCAATTACCTCCAGGAGAGCTTCCTCGAGATGTCCCAGGAGGATTTCTGCTCTATCCCAGGACATATAGACCGCATTTTACTCTAGCTGCACTGGCAGTGACTAGACAGTAGAGCGGCTTGGGCAGAACAATCATGCTAAACCGGACATTGTTAGATTTTTTTTCAATAGTTGCACTGCCCAGGACTGAAACGTTAGGCTCCTAGGACAAACTAATCATGAGAAACCCATTTTTGTTATTGTTAATATTCCTGTTCTGTTAAAAATAAATGTTTAGATGTTTAAAACACTTACTGGCTGATCCTTCCCCAGATTCTGTGTCCGGGTTAACGGCTGGGGACGGTTGGTAGGGGATCTCTGTAAGGGTGATGAAGAGATCCTGGCTGTCGGGGAAATCAGCGTTGTAAGCGCTGTCGACTGCCTCGTCCTCCTCATCTCCTTCCTCATCTTCCCCGTCTGCTAACATGTCCGAGGAACCGGCCGTGGACAATATCCCATCCTCAGAGTCCACGGTCAGTGGTGGGGTAGTGGTGGCGGCCACACCTAGGATGGAATGCAGTGCCTCATAGAAACGGGATGTCTGGGGATGGGATCCGGACCGTCCGTTTGCCTCTTTGGTCTTCTGGTAGCCTTGTCTCAGCTCCTTGATTTTCACGCGGCACTGCGTTGCATCCCGGCTGTATCCTCTCTCTGACATGTCTTTAGAGATCTTCTCGTAGATCTTTGCATTCCGTTTCTTGGAGCGCAGCTCGGAAAGCACGGACTCATCACCCCACACAGTGATCAGATCCAAGACTTCCCGATCAGTCCATGCTCTTTCTATTCTGAGATTGCACGGCCATCACTGCTGGAGAGCTCTGCATCGTTGCCAGTGCTGCTGAGCTCGCCACGATGTCCAGACAGGAAATGGGATTCAAACTGCCCAGACAGGAAAAGGAATTCAAATTCAAATTTTCCCGGGGCTTTTCCTGTGTCGCTGGTCAGAGCATCCGAGCTCGGACTGCTGTCCAGAGCGTCAACAGAGTGGTGCACTGTGGGATAGCTCCCGGAGCTATTAACGTCGATTTCCATCCACACCTAGCCTAATTCGACATGGCCATGTCGAATTTAGCGCTACTCCCCTCGTCGGGGAGGAGTACAGAAGTCGAATTAAAGAGACCTCTAGGTCGAACTAAATAGCTTCATGGTGTGGATGGGTGCAGGGTTAATTCGATGTAACGGCACTAAATTCGACATAAACGCCTAGTGTAGACCAGACCTTAGAGGAGAGGAAAGTGATCAGGAACAGTCAGCATGGATTAACCAAGGGGAAGTCGTGCCTGACTAACCTAATTGCCTTCTATGATGAGATAACTGGCTCTGTGGATGAGGGGAAAGCAGTGGATGTGTTATTCCTTGACTTTAGCAACGCTTTTGATACCATCTCCCACCGTATTCTTGTCGCCAAGTTAAAGAAGTATGGGCTGGATGAATGGACTGTAAGGTGGATAGAAAGCTGGCTAGATCATCAGGCTCAACGGGTAGTGATCAATGGCTCCATGTCTAGTTGGCAGCCGGTTTCAAGCAGAGTGCCCCAAGGGTCGGTCCTGGGGCCGGTTTTGTTTAATATCTTTATTAATGACCTGGAGGATGGTGTGGACTGCACTCTCAGCAAGTTTGCAGATGACACTAAACTGGGAAGCGTGGTAGATACACTGGAGGGTAGGGATCGGATACAGAGGGACCTAGACAAATTAGAGGATTGGGCCAAAAAAACCCTGATGAGGTTCAACAAGGACAAGTGCAGAATCCTGCACTTAGGACGGAAGAATCCTATGCACTGCTACAGACTAGGGACCGAATGGCTAGGTAGCAGCTCTGCAGAAAAGGACCTAGGGGTCACAGTGGACGAGAAGCTGGATATGAGTCAATAGTGTGCTCTTGTTGCCAAGAAGGCTAATGGCATTTTGGGCTGTATAAGTAGGGGCATTGCCAGCAGATCGAGGAACGTGAACGTTCCCCTTTATTCGACATTGGTGAGGCCTCATCTGGAATACTATGTCCAGTTTTGGGCCCCACACTACAAGAAGGATGTGGAAAAATTGGAAAGAGTCCAGCGGAGGGCAACAAAAATGATTAGGGGTCTGGAGCACGTGACTTATGAGGAGAGGTTGAGAGAACTGGGATTGTTTAGTCTCCAGAAGAGAAGAATGAGGGGGGATTTGATAGCTGCTTTCAACTACCTGAAGGGGGGTTCCAAAGAGGATGGAGCTCGGCTGTTCTCAGTGGTGACAGATGACAGAACAAGGAGCAATTGTCTCAAGTTGCAGTGGGGGAGGTCTAGGTTGGATATTAGGAAACACTATTTCACTAGGAGGGTGGTGAAGCACTGGAATGCGTTACCTAGGGAGGCGGTGGAATCTCCTTCCTTGGAGGTTTTTAAGGCCCGGCTTGACAAAGCCCTGGCTGGAATGATTTAGTTGGGAATTGGTCCTGCTTTGAGCAAGGAGTTGGACTAGATGACCTCCTGAGATCCCTTCCAACCCTGATATTCTATGATTCTATGATCATGATATGAATGGGGTTCATCATGGCTGCTCTGACAGGTGGTCCAACCCACTAGCCCCTCTGTCTGACTAATCAGCATCGAGAATGAGCCAAAAGTCCTGCTACAGACTCTGTTCCAAGCCCCACCACTTGTCCAGTGAGAAACAAACAGTGGGTGCGACTTCCTGTATAACTCGACCCCTTGCCCTTTGCTGTTCACCCAGCAACAGCGAGAATGGCCTAAATACCTCAAACCTCTGCCATTGACCAATGAGGAATAAAGTTTGGGGTATGACTTCCTTCCTAAGCACTGCCCCTTAGCCCTTTCCATTGGCCAACCACAATTCACAAAGAGTAAAAAGTTGCCCACTCCGCTCCTGACCAATCAGGTAGGTCTTGCCACTGATCAGCTCCGGGATGGTGCGACACAACCAGAGCAGCCCAATCGCTACAGTGAGGCTGTAGGGGAGCCTCCTCCCTAGGCTCCTGGGCCAGGCTCAGAGCAGGAGGAGCTAGAAGATCCTACCCCTCCATGCCCCTAGCACTAGCTCTGCTGCTGCCCTGCAGGACATGGACGTCTCCTGTCTCTGCACCCAGCTCTGGAACTCAGGCTTGGGGAGGGGAGGCAGCTGCGAGGCCCAGCACAGGCAGAACCACACCCACTTTCCAATGAGACCAGGGATCAAAGCGGGGAGAGACAAAGAGAAGAAGATCCCTATAGCAGGGGGTTACCTAGGGTGCAGGGAGGGAAGAGCCCCTGAAAGGAGGGCGACTGTGTGACCCTGTTGGCAGGGCCTGTTCCAGAGTCTCTGTAGGGATTATAAAAGCAGAAGTTCTGCTGGTTTCTGTAACCCCCCTGCAGAGTCTAGGCTCCTGATGGAGCTGCCAGCCAGCTGAGTGGGTAACCATGGCAGCAGGCTGGTTATGATCATGTGCACTTCAAGGACCACCTGCAAATATGGCTGTCTTTGTCCTCCTTCAAGGCCTCACAATGAATCCCTTGCACACCCCCACCTGCTACATCTTGCACACACATCGAGAAACCCCTTCCATCAGAACTGTCACCTGCACGGCCTCCTTCATCACCTCATTTGCCTTATAATATTGTTACTCTGCCCAATGGGGAGGAGTAACAGGACCCCTGGGGTGCAACCTGTGACTATGGGACCACTGTGTCACTTTTACTCTTTATTCTGGGTTGTCTCTCACAATGCCATACTGGTGGTAAGCAGCAAACCCCTCTAGGTGCTCTTACTATTCAGTACAACCACATGTGGAGCCCCATATCGAGCTAGATTCCCAGAGCCACTCATGAATCACAGAGAAAGGCCTCAACCAAATCTCCCCAGCTCCCAAGCACTTCAGTCAAACTCACTGGTAAGGATAAACATTAAACTAAGTTTATTGATTACAAAAGGTTGATTTTAAGTGATTATATGTCACAGGTAAAAAGTCAGAATTAGTTACCAAAGAGAACAAAGTAAGTGCACAGTCTGAATCTTAAACCTATAAGACACTAGGTAGTATTTAGAGCAAGCAGTTTTCTCACCCCACTGGATGTTATGGTTCATAATACACAAGGAGCTAGTATCTTGGCGCTTCCCACAGCATATTTTAGGGAAAACCAAAAAAACACAATTCTCATAACATTATATTCATTAGTGATACACAAATTTAGATAGGACAGTGGGTTTCAGAAGATCATAACCTTTCCCAGGATACCTTACATGGCCTGCTTTATATGCAATATCACAATTAGATACAAATGATGAATATAGGGGTTACAGGGTGATTCTCCAGAGTGTAGAGTGTGACAGGACAGAAACCTCAATATTTGGGAGAGAAAAAAGCCCTGAGTTTGTACAAGGGAGAGAAGCCCCCATGCCTTGGGAAGCAACCAGAGTATGTAAGTGTTTGTAGAGACCCCAATGTATTTTGGAGGCAGAAAAAGAGGAGCCTGCAATGGAGGGAGGGGAGAGATTCTAAGATTGGGTTGAAGGGGGGGGGGGGGGGGCGAAAAAATCCAAAGGCGTATGTGGGAATCTGAGGGGATGAAGCCTAATTTGGGGAGGGGTGAAAAGAAGAGGGCATCCAAGTTGAAGCAGAAGAGAAGAACCCCACAAGATTTAAAGGCTAAAAGAAAGAGAGAGAGAGGACACCTGAGAAGGTGAGGAGAGAGTCCGTTGTTACTGAGCTCAGAGGCAAGAATAACCTGATTTTTCTTTCTAACAAGATGTTCAGTGTAAAATAAAGGGTTTTCAGTCTGGATTTAACTATAAATCTGAATGCAAACTTATTCCTGGCACTGCTTATGTTCCTCCATACATTCTCCCATCGACTCAAGTTGATGCTGGTTTTTATAGTATAATGTGTATGCATCTGTTGGCAAATAATCATATCTATTTAGGTTCTTGTGGTTTTGATGCACTTCTATATTAACAATATGTAATTTGAGACAGTAGAAAGTTATTCTAGTGCAGAACTCCAGATGAACACCAGGAATGCTCTTATTAGTCTAATTGCACAGAATTTTGCCTTTGAAATGTCTGAAGACCTTCAAATAAACTGTAAATGACACCTGACATTTCAAAAATATTTGGGAGACGGCCACCCTTCACCCTCCACCTCCAGGCACCCTACATGGATTTTGTTTTAACTCTTTATAGCTTTCAGATGTTTAAGTCTGGTCTGGTCAGAGCTTTTTGAATTTTTCTGACACACTTCAACAAATCATGTGTATTGTGGTCAGAAAATTCATCAGTAGTACTGGCCCTAATTTTGAAATGCTGATTGTTAAGGAGCGCTACTTAAAAAAGCATAACCATATAAAAGAGAGGCTGTGCACAATCCAAAAAGCACATTTCCGAGACCAAAAAACACAAGAGAATGAGCACAGCTCTCTGCAGGAGAAAGGAGGCTCTTGTAGTTAAAGTCCTGGATTAGAACTCAGAGATCTGTGGTTCAGCTTCTGGCTCTACCACCCACTACCTCATGTGACTTTGGGCAAATCATTCTATCTTTATGGGCCTCCATTTTCCATCTGGAAAATGGGAATAATTATATTTCCTTCCCCCATCCTTTGTCTTTCTGGTCTTTTATAGCAGGGTGATGCTATAGTTAAGGTTTAGACCAGGTTTCTGTTTAAAGTTCAACTCTTCTAACCGTTCTAAAATCCACACGGTTACTCAGACTGCCTTGAAAGTTGGTGAGCCTCATGAGTGCCAGGGATTCTGTACGTGTTCCAAACTTTTAGATGTTTGACCAAGTTGTTCCCAAGATACAGTCTCAGGGAAAAAAACAGCTTTTCTTAAAGGTGACAGATTTCAGCAGCCTTTCTGTGTTCACAGGGTGTGTCTATACTGCAATTAGATACCCATGATTGGCCTGTGCCAGCTGGTTTGGGCTCCAGGAATCAGGATATGAGACTGTTTAATTGTAGTGTAGACTTCCAGGCTCTGGCTGCCAACTTAGGCTCGGGGATCCTCTGACCTCAAAAGTCCTAGAGCTCAGGCTCCAGTCAGCACCTCGAAACCTACACTGCAATTAAACAACCCTCACAAGCCCAAGTCAGCTGGCACAGGCCAACCATGAGTTTTTAATTCCAGTGTGAACACACACACAGAGCAAGCAAACTAGGGTGCCCAGTGCTTGAGGGTTCCTCCAACAGAGAGTCTGGCACCCACCTGCCCTATGGCGAAAATCAAATTAAACCTTACGTGAAACATATTCTGCTTCTTTACATTCGAGTATCAGAAGGCTCCCTTCCAAATTACATTTTAAATGGATTAAACTGATCATGTGTGGACAGAGGAGTTAACAGGATTGTTAACCTTTGGTATTCTATAGGAAGAAGATAGCTCAAAGGAATTATCAGTCGTCTTTTGATCCTAACCCCAAGTCAGTTTGACCTCCCACTTGGGGAGACATTTGGAAAAGGTAGGATAGTAGATTGTTAAAATGTGTGTCTGGGGAATGTGTTATTTTTGGTTAATGTAATCAAAGTACTTTTGTAAAAAAATAATTACATGAATGCTTCCTGGCAGGGAGGGACATTTTTGGGGTGCAGAGGTTTGGGAGTAAGGTTGAGAGGGATGTGGGGCTACACTGAGGGGAGGGGGATAAGTAGGGATGGGTGGCAGAGGAGGTGAGGGGGCTGGAAGACTCAGGTGAGGGGGAAGGACACATGGGGTGAGTGGAAGGGTGTTTGGGAAGAATAAGGGGACAGGTGTCTGTCATCCCCACATTCTTCCCTTCTGTGTGTGCCAGGATCTGGGGTGTCTGAGCCCCCATCCAACCCCCCACATGTGAGGCAGGTTTTAGAGGGGTTTCTAAGGGTGTCTGAGACCCGCTCCCACCGTTTGTGTGCCAGGATCAGGGAAAGCCCTGCCCCTCTGGGTGGACAATTTAGAACAAGCATACGCCGAGCAAGTACCAAGCGCACTGTTGAGACTGGGATGAGAAGCTGGGCACGGGTACATTTGACCAGGCCAGATTAACCTTTTCTGGGCCTGGCACCAAACATATTTGTGAACCCCCATGGGGGCAATGGGACAGGGCACGGAGGGGGTGGCCCCATTCCCCCCAGCACAAACTGGCAGCCACTAAACATACACTGGCCCACCTGGCCCTGCACTGACCGCGCACCCTGTCCCCTGGAGGCAGACCTGAGCTGAGTCTCACACACACCCCACTGAGCACCCTCCTCACTCAGAGACTCCCACACAGACTCTATGCCTATCATCCCCCTGCCCAGAGACTCCCCAACAGGCATCTCACAACTGCACTGTGCCCAGCACACCACCACCCCTGCCCACAGCCCCACCACTGCCCAATGCCCCTTCACTGCCTCCCCACCACACTGCACAGAACCCCACCAGACCCCCTATACCCAGTGCCCTAAAGCACACAAAACTCCCCCACCCCTCACTGCCCAGCAACCCCACACACAGACCCCTCACAAACCCACTCCCTCATGCCCTGCCCCCGGCTGCACTCACCAACCCTGTTGGGAGGTGACTGTGTCCACTGGACTGACCTGGCAGCACAGCCGTGTCTGGTCCCAGGGCGGGGATCGCTCCACCCCCCTCAGGGATGTTATGATCAGCCATGTCGGATCGGGGCCTGCCCAGACCAGGTTCCCTGAGGACCCACTTTCCTGGTGGGGTCCAGCTGAGCCCCCCGTGCTGCCCCCCCCACTGGCCGAGAATGACTCAGCCTCTCCACCAGACCCAGGTGGCTCGGGCCAAGGGTGGTGAGTAGGGCCCCACAAGTCCCAGGCAGCATTGTTGGGAGCCAGAGCCGCACTGGGGAGTGGGGCAGACCCCTGGGACATTACGCCCACAAGCTTGCCCTGCCTGGCTGCGCCCATCAGCCCTGTGGCGACCAGCCCTGCCCAGCTGCTCATTGTAAACATTTGAAAGTACAACCACTATCCCCTTTCCGCCATAGCAAAATGTATGGGAGGCAGAGGAGCACTGAGGGATCACAAAGCAACCATGAATCGTAGTGGAAAGATCAATGGATTGGGATCATTCCTAGCTCTGCTGCTGGCATGAGTGGAAACCGACTGTAAGAGATACTGTTTTGACCTTGCGTTAGATAAGAATGGAATATAGACTGTGGTGGAAATTAATAAGAAAAAGTAAGATATCAGGAAGGAATATATATAAACAAAATGCAGCTGTTGATCATTACTGTATGTGACAAAAGGTATAAATCCTTGCCTTAATTGTTTATCTAACGGAGACCTGCCTTGGGAGGGAAACCCCTGCCCGTGAGTACTCTCCCATGCATTTGCAATTGCTCGAATGGCTCTGGATTTAAAAGCAAGCCAGGAAGAATCTGTGTGCTAATGCAAATTGCCTCATTGATAAGGTAGAAGCCACTGAAACCTGGCCTGCCTATGAAACAAACACAGAAAAATATGGGGGTAATTCCTCTGTCTTGCTGCAATCAACAAGAGTATTTGTATAAGAAAGAAATATTTTAAATAATGACTGATTGCCCCAGGAGAAGTAGGCATATGTTTTTGTCTTTTAGAAAATTAGAGAAAGCTAATGCCAGCTAAAGAGCAATCCAACATACCATGCATTTACTGGCACAATAGAAATTGTGTTCTGTGTCCTATGTCCTTGTGGTGTTTTGTCTTGTGGCTAGAATTGTTGTGTTTAATTTTCTACAAGACAGCCTAGTTTAAAACCAAATGGAAGGGTTAGAGCTAAATGCAGATACTTGTTTATCCTACTTGGAATACAAAGTGGTTTGGATACTATCAGGAAATACTAAGGTTTTAATATATGTGACAGAGGCTGCGCCAAGCTGAGAAATGTTCTTGGAGTGCTGCTGGGTGCACTTTACACCCTGATCACCTTTGGCACTCCCAGACAGCCGCCTGGTTGCACCTCAGGTGCTCTTGCCCTATTTCAAGCAAAGGGGGAGATGATTGCTGCAGTTAACGAGATTGGTATGCACCTAATTTTAATTTGCCTGGTGGTTGGTGTTTTCCATCTTTGTAGTCTTAGATCTGTTGTTTTCCTTTTCCAAAACATCCTGGCTCTGGAGACTATTTTCTTTTCTGCCTTGGCCTTCACTGTTCTCGCTGTCATCTTTGCAGCTCTGTGCGTCACTTAGTTCTTTTTTCCTCACAGCTTGTCGGGGGGGTTGGACCTCCCCCACTTCTGTTTTGGCGGGTAGCAGCTGGCCTTGGGCTGGAGTTCTCTTATCTTTGCACTGAGTTTGTTAGTTGTAGTATCGAGTTTATTTGTTCTCTGCTCCTTTCTTTTGTTTTTCTTCCCCCTCGGCCTCTCCTACGTACTTGCAATAGTGTTGGCCACATACAGTGCTGATCTGCCTTTCCTGGAGACTCACTGAGGGAAGAGGCTCAGCAATATAATACTGGAATAATACTGCCAGCAACATAATATTGGAAAAGCAGGTAAAGCTAGAAAAACAGCACACCTCCTTGGGGACTTTTTGTAAATATTCAGATTGATTTTATCCAAATGTCTAAATGTTGTAATTATGAGTTTGTGTTAGTTGTAGTTGATGTATTTTCAAATTGGGTTGAGACCTTCCCTTGCAGAAAGGCAGATGCCAAGACTGTTGTGAAAATGTGTTTAAGTATTTTATTCCAAGGTTTGGCATACCTGTGAGTATCAACAGTGATCATGGTACTCATTTTACTGGACAGATTGTAAAGGAGTTATATGCAGCCTTGCAGATCCAACACAACCTCCACTGTCCCCACCACCACGGTCTGCTGGGACAGTGAAACGTCAGAATGGGATTCTGAAAAACAAACTGGCCAAGATTCGTGCAGAAACAAACTTAAAATGGCCAAATGCCCTGCCATTAGCATTGATGAGCATGAGGGTCACTCCCAACCGAAAGACTGGACTGAAGCCACATGAGATCCTGACAGGGCGCCCGATGCGACTACTGGCTGCACCCCCACTGGCCCTTGCCCAGATGGACATTCATTTGATGGATGATACAATACTTAATTACTGCCAGGCATTAATGAAATGTGTCAGGTCTTTTTATACACAGGTGAAAGAAGCACTACCCAAGGATCCTGAATAACCCTGCCATTCGCTGGAACCAGGAGACTGGGTCTACATAAAGGTCCATCAACGAAAGACCACTCTGACTCTGTGCTGGAAAGGCCCTTACCAAGTCCTGATAACTACCAACATCGCTGTGAAGTGCCAAGTACTAACTGCCTGGACCCATGCTTCTCACTGCAAAAAGGCCCCTCCACCTCAAGATGACCCTCCGACTGCTGATCAGCCTGTCCCTCCTTCTGGCACTTTTTCCTCCTTCTGGACAGCAGGAGAAAAGGACAAGTGCTGGTAACCTCTCCCTTGTCCACTAACAGAACCACCATACATTCACCATCTGCTGGAGGAACCCAATTATTACAGGGTGACCTCTCCCCTTTACGATGCTGAACCACGACTGTTCCAGGAAAGAAGAAGAAGAAGGTATGTTCATTCCGCTGAAACCACCAAAGTCCAGGGATTCTTGAATACAAAAGACATTAAGAATTGGCCCTGGTGGAAGAGACGGAGTATCGTAACCTGGCAGGGTGGAACTTTTGGGAACCGCGCTTGGGACTGTGGTATTGAGTGGTGGTTTGGGTTTATTCCAGGGACTGGGCTCTGTGCTTTCGGACAAGTACCTTCAGCATGTATAGCCCTCCCTAATTGACTTTCAGATGACAAATACCAAAGGCGCCTTGCTGTGACGACCACTAGCCCTGCCATTATCTTCACTACCACTACCATTACCATCCCTGTAACACATCCTAATAAAGACAATACCATATACTCCAATGGCCAAGGCCTTTACATCTTAGTGATCCCTATGGGATGGTGCCAATAGTGCAGCAGCAATTTGGAACATTTACAAAGGCCAACAATATGATAAGAAATTAGAGCAACTGGAAAAGGCCACGGATCTTATTATTGGAGCACATTAACCCAGGTACAGGCTGGGGTTGGTGAATTACATGTTAATTCTGCCCTTAGTTCAATGACCCAGAAGCTGTTGACAGAGATGGTATTGAATATCACTGAGGCTGAAAAGGAATTGCAGTGGGATCTGGAATGTTCAGAAATTCGGGATTTTCTGAATAATCAGCTCATGGCCATTTGGAGTGATCTTGAGCATCAGGCTTGGACCACTGCCCTTACAGATACCTCAGGAATGCCATTTGATCTGTGGCCCTGGAGACATACTTGGAGATTTTTAGGATGGAAGTGCAGACGCTCACAGTGCTCCTTCCAAGCATACGGACTGGTTGAAGGGGTGTGGGCTCCCACATACTGAATCCTGCCAGGTCCGTGGGGAGGATGCATGTGGGATTGGATAATTCACTGAGACATTTGGGAAATTAAACTACCTGGTATACCTAATCGATTTATAGTCAGTGCTCCTGGAATAACACCCAATATTTGGATAGGGATAGGGCGTCAATGGATACTCTGGCCATAAGAATCCCCACAACTTCAGTGTGTACATAAACTGAAGCCTGGAGAAGTTGTCACTGTTCATGACAATGTTTGTTGGGAGAGTATGGGACAAGGAACTACCCTGACAGGACACCTGCTTTTCCAAGCTAATGATAGCTGTGTATATGTTAAGGTCACCACTTTGCAAGACATACATTTTAATCTCACCACTGCTACAAGCAATGATATCATTTATTGGCCTGCAGATAGAATTCTCCAATCAGCCCTTAGGTTCCCGATACCCTTTAATTGGACTGCCTTAGCACCTGATCAATTCCAAAATTTGCTTTTACTCCTACCAGAGGTCCAGAAAAATCTCTGAATTACAAGGGCAAATTCATATGCTCCAAAATATATATCAAATTGAAAAAGTATGCTTTTCATACAACCTAGAGAGTGTCTACTTTATGTACTAAGTATGATGTATTGTGTTCTGTGACTAAGGTTGTACAGCAACTCCATCATATTATTACAATGGAAATGTTAATGCTTCTATTGTTATTTAGTTTAGGGTTAGGTTATTGTTGTTGTAAAGGATGTACTAATAATAGCACCTTCCATGTTCATACTAACTATGCTTTGTCGTTGTATTCAATTAAACCGCAGAAGGTTGTACCATGTGAGCTATAGTCAGAAATACAAGGTTTGATGAAAATGGAGGTTTAAGATTGATAGTTGTGCTGAAAGCACAAAAGTGGGGGAGTGTGGAACTGGAGAAAGGGATAAAGGGAATTTGAACATAGATATCTTAGTCTCTAGGAATAGAGCAAGAGTCAGGCTAACAAAATCACGCTGACACTGACTCTAATAATGCAAGTCTTGAAGGCCTAGGTGAGTGGGAACTGACTGTAAGAGATACTGTTTTGACCTTGTGTTAGATAAGAATGGAATGTAGACTGTGGCAGAAATTAATAAGAAAAAGCGAGAAATCAGGAAGGAATATGTATAAACAAAATGCAGCTGTTGATCATTACTGTATGTGACAAAAGGTATAAATGCTTGCCTTAATTGTTTATCTAACGGAGACCTGCCTTTGGAGGGAAACCCCTGCCCGTGAGTATTCTCCCATGCATTTGCAATTGCTCGAAATAAAGCTGCCTCTGGCTTGTTGCTTCAAACTCAGAGTGAGGACTCGTTTTTCTCCCACAATGGCAATCCCTGCACATTCAATGGAAACGCAACTCAGAAAACCTCCCTCTGCAACCAGCAAGCTGATCAGTCTGGTTGCCTGCATGTGTGTGTTTCTTGCAAAACCAAAATATCTATCTTTTTCTGGGACAAGAATGCAAAAAAAGCCCTATGTTTTTTATAATCCCTGTGCCCACTGACATTCAGAGAGCCACATACAAAATTATCCCTCAGACCAGTACTCATCAGAAAAATAAGAAAACGACAGAAACAGGGAAAAAAAAGACCAACCAAACCTCAAACAAAACCACCATATATCCTATATCCACTAATCCCCAATATTTCCACTGGTAAAAGAGAGACATGCTTTGGTTCTCCCTTTATTCAGTCTATATAGCTTCTGTATGTCAAATTCAGACACAGAGACACATCTCATAGTATACTGAGCAGTGAGAAAACAAAAACAGATTAAGTTCAGGAAACCAATCTGCCACGTCTACACTACGTTTCCCCTTAGTCCCATCCAGAAACCTGCCAGTAGTGTCCGAGGTATATCCCCTTTCAGGGAGTTCAGGTCCAAAAGAATCCATGAGTTTTTCATCCCACACTCTCAGACCACAGAGAGACCGGAGGGAGGTGGCTGCCGGGACTGAGGAGACACAACTAATTCCCATGCCTCCAACCAAAGAATGACACTCAGCGGCACCCGCAGACATGTGCTCCCTGACTGCACTGACCAAACTAATCCACTTGGCCCTTCAATGGCTGTTTTTTATTTTGGAGTTTTGCCAGCAAGCCAGAATCCACAGCCAAAGACGTGGAAACCACAGAGACAGGCTCAGCCTTCTTTTCTCAGACAGGCTCAGGCTGAGTCCACTGAATCAGGAGCCACAGAACCAATAATACCATCTCCTGACACCTCCCCTCCCCCCTCCCACCGCCGCACCAGCATCCCCAGAGATATCTGGAGTCTATTGGCACTCAGTCTCTGCCACAGCCCCCTCCCACCCTGTGCTTTACTCTCAGAACCCCCCACATTCCCAGGCACAGGGTCACCAGGGGCAGCCTGCCTCTTCTTAGTGCACTGATAAACCAAATGTGTCAGACTCCCACAAAGAAAACAGACCACCTCCTCAGTGACAACAAACATGATGTTGTCACACTCCCTAATCCGATACTTCAGGTACACTTTAAACATTTTTGAAGCTCTGTTTAATATCATATAGACCTGCCTACGAAAAGACAAGACAGGCTGAACCTCTGCACTTTACAGCCCAAAGGAATCCTACTAATAGGTCTAGTGATCTTACCATAACTCGCCAGGCCTCTGGGCAGCTGCAAATTTCCTAAAAAAATGCATTCCATTAGAAATAACAACTTTAACAGCAGGTGTTGAGAGGGGCATAACAGGGACAAAAACACACCACACAACAATCCCCTCCGCAACCATCTGCTCAAGGAGGCTACGTGTGACAACAAACACAACAGCCTTGCTCGTGCGGGAGGCAATACCTCACGTTCTTAAACCAAGTGATCTTTCACACAGCTAGAAGAAGCTCCTCCACAGAGGTGGAGTCTGGAGGCAAAATCCAAACCCCATAGCCACAGGTTAAACCCTCACACTCTGCTACAAACTGCAGTCTTTGTCCCCTGTGCCCTCGACCGGCCATCCCAGTCCAGAGGGTGCACAAAAGCCTTCTAAGACAAAAGAAATCCTGAAATAAACCCACAACTACCAAAAAATAATGAAACACACACACAAAAAAATCCCCAAAACATAGAGAACAGCAAACCACACTCACTCTCAACCTCCACCCCAAACAATCCCACAGTCCTCAGTGAGAGTGATCCCCCTGTACTGCCCATTCTATGTATGTGTGTGTGAGAGAGAGATCCTGATGCACTTGTGTGTGTGTGTGTGCTTGTGTGTGTGTGTGTGTGTGTGTGTGTGTGTGTGAGAGAGAGAGAGAGGGAGAGATCTCCATGCATGTGTGATCCCTGCCGCACAGCTCAGGTTTAGCCTGGCTGCTCCCCGTCATGAACACAAATCTCCTCCCTTAAATTAATTTGAAACTATTGGTCACTGTGCTCATAAGCCTCATATGGGGTTTTCCAGCTCCTGAAGCTCCAGTCTGAGGCTGGGTCTACACTACCCGCCTGAATCGGCGGGTAGAAATCGACCTCGGGGATCGATTTATCGCGTCCCATCGGGACGCAACAATCGATCCCCGAATCGACGCTCTTACTCCACCAGCGGAGGTGGGAGTAAGTGCCGTCGACGGGAAGCCGCAGAGGTCGATTTTGCCGCCGTCCTCACAGCTGGGTAAGTCGGCTGCGATACGTCGAATTCAGCTACGCTATTCACGTAGCTGAATTTGCATATCTTAAATCGACTCCCCCCTGTAGTGTAGATGTAGCCTGAGCCTGTAGGGGGCCCTACCAAAAAGGCCTACAGCTAAAATAGCTACCAGTGCTCTTGGATCCCGTGCTCAGCATGCTTGGAGTCAGGACTAAGAACAGAAGAAACAAGGAGCCCTGGCTAGGCCTAGTTTGAGAGGCTTCTGCATGGGGTGATCTGGGCAGTCCGTCCACCACTCCAGTGACAAGCCAGAGCTGCGCATCCCCCAACAGCAAGTTTACAGGGAAAAGGGCAGCCTGACAAAGAGAGAGGGTTTACAATTGGAAGCTGGGAGAGAGACAGCACAGATCAGGGAGTCCCTGCTAAATTCCCACTGCCCCCAAAAGGAGTTTGTATTACTCTGAGACTGTGGCTTCAGGAATATGGCAGCTCCAGTACTGCAGTGACCAGCATCCAGAGAGAGAGAGAGAGAGAGATGTTATCAAGCACAGGTTACCAAGAGCCAGCCGAGATCCCAAGGGATTCTAGTGAACCTGGACAGAGTCAAGAGAGGAGCCTGCCCTACCGAGGCATGAATTAAAAGGTGACTTTTGTTTTATCAGCCACCACCATAGTGCTGCAACACTCCATCTCAGGACACGCGACCTCAGCAGCACCATCCAACTTGGGAAGGTGCTGGTTGGGAGATGGGGTTAGAGGAGTTTGTGAGCATTAGGATGCACGAATTTGGGTTAATAATGTTTCTTAATTATTAGATAATCTTAAACCCTTCCTTCCCCAGATCCTATTTTCTCGGGCCAATACAGATCACCTTTCTGTTACAGTTTTATTTTTGGTTTGTCATTCATTTGCTGAAGCTTATTTTATTTACTCTATTGTCCCCTGTATACTGGGCTTTACACTTCTTTCCAGTTTGAAGTATTATCATGGCTTTATCAAAGGATAGCCACCCTGTGCACTGGGCACAGTGCAGAGTCTCTTTGAGTGGAGATACCAGGAGCCAAAAAAGAAAAAAACACAGAACCTGATTTGGGTTGAACCCACCAAAAACAAACAAAAAAAATCATTTGAAAAATCAAAATATTTATGCAAAATCAAAATATTCTCACACAAAGTTTCTAGTTTCGCGAAGCTGCATTTTCCTTCAGGCAATCATTCCAGTGGTAAGTTCTTGACCAGCTCTTGACAATAGTCTCTGCATATGCCATTAGCTGCCAGAGCAAATTCTTCTAGTTGAAGTATTGGAGCATAAAATGTACATGATCAAGTAACAAACTTAGTTACTGCTACAGGAAGGAACAGAATGCTGCAGGTGCACTGAGCAGGGGGGATTTGTAGCTGAGTAGAAACTCCAACAGCCAGGGGGAGGGAAGGAAAATGGATGTGGTGGTAAATACTCTGAGATGGGAAATCACTGACAGATGGCTTTTTTTCACTACTGGTGTGTGGGTGCGTGGGGGAGGGTCTTTGATAGCACCTGATGGTTCCCGTCTGCTGCAGGCCATGTAACGGAGAATGGCACCTCCTGATCATCAAGAGGGAAGAGAAGGAAGAGGCTAAACAACACTGATGGTGGGAATAAAAGGATAAAACAAGCAATGCTGAGATGAGTCCTATCCACCTACCAACTGATAGGGAGAGCTCTGAGACCTTGATAGAGGCCTGGTAGGGTAGATGGCGACAGAAACACCTCAGTTCTCCAAGCTGTGGATCTGATGTTCTTGGGAGAGAAAAGGGGAACCGGCATTAGGTGTTAGTTTATTGGCTAAGAAAAGGAAATGAGAGCAACTGAGAAGTTAAAGCAGGTAAAATATATGAACTGGTGAGTCAGACCTGTAATTCCAGATTGTGGCTGTGAGGTAATAAACTAAGTCTTTTCAGGGTACCCAGATTGTCTCTGGGGATCTCAGCTTTGCATCTGATTTCCTTGTAAGAGTACAAACAGTCAGAGATAAAGGATCATTCCCTGAATCCATATATATAGATTCTTCTGTCAGAAAACAGGCTGACAGCTTCTACCCACATGGACTTTTCCTCTGATGACAGAAAGTGAAGAACGCCTTTGGAGTCTCTGACTTCTGGTCATTATATACAATGGCCAGTTGCTTTGAAATTAGCATTTCACAAGCATTCTTTTAAATAAATGAAGTATAAAATCCCTTGACTAAGAAAAGCTTCTGAGAGTTTTGTTGTACATCGACATCACCAATTGGAGATCACCACCAATTGGAGATCACCACCAATTGTATTTCTCTGTATTCTTTTTATTTTATTTTATATATATGTCTTAAGACAATTGAATGCTAGAATTACTCAAAGTGGGATAAACGTGTTAGTGGGAATAATGAACTGATAACTAAGGATTATAAGTAGATGTAATAAGAAATTTTGGTGATTTGTGTTGTTCCGTGGTATAGTTGCTGGACCCCAGTGCTGGTCTATGTTAACCAATTCCAAGACTGCATGTGTTCTTTGTGTTCAGTACATGCCTAGAATATTTGTGTATCTATACCTAACTGATAAACTGTTGTGTATATACACATGTGGTTCTGGGGGAATTAAATTAGTGTTGGTCAGTTAAGAGCCCCACATGTCCTGATCTGAGACATACTGTCCAAGGTAAAAGCTGACCGGAAAAGAGCCTAGCATTAAAATTAGTCTGCTAATGCTCATTGGCTACAGCGCATTTCAAATTGGCTAATCTTGTTTACATTTCAGCTTTAAAATCTAATCGGTCCCCTGGCAAATTCATAAAATACCCCCACATTGACACAGCTGTGGGTTATGCTTGACATTGTATGGTGTTGGGCCAATGTCCTTTGCATACAATTCCACCATGTGCAGCAATTTCATCTCTATTATTATTAATTAAATTGTAATGGGCCTCTTCTCCCCCAGTTGCTGGGCTGCACGGGGTTGTAGCGAGAGAGAGAGAGTCTGAGAGAATGGGAAACTGAAACAAAGTGTTCTTATGGTTGGTGGTGTTGCCCGTCTCTGCTCCAGGGGAAACAGGCACTGCTGTGTTAAGAGATTTTTGGATTTTAGGTTATGTGGTTTAACCTCATTCCTTCCAATACCTCTGATATTACAATATATATTGTACCAGTATGGTTCTATGGTGGGGGTACCAGGGATTATTCCCCTGGCTGGCCATCTACAATTACTTTGTCATGCTGCTGTGAGGTTGGTCATTTTTTGTTTCTTGTCTGAGACTGTGAAAGGTTGTTTTGGAAATAGGTAGTATTGGAGCCAAACGCCTCTTCTTGTATCTCCCTGATTTCACCATTTATAGATGGCCTTAAAAGCACAGGTGCTTTAAGGAGCTCCTTTCTGGGCCTTTCTTTCACATTAATAAGTACTTTTGTAAATGCATAATTATTTTCTGACATATAGGTGTAGTAGGAAGGCAGCCTGAAATATAGGGCCATGTATCAGAGACCTGGTGTGAGTCCTAAGGCCTGTGCTAAAGTAAAGATCAAAACTTGCTAATATAAAGCAAACTCAGGTTGTGAGAAACAGGCAGGCCCTGCTCACAGAATTTGGCAAGCATAGGGCTGATATTGCTAGTCAGAGAGCACTCACATAAACACATTCCAGAAAGGTAGTACCAGAACACCTGGATACCAGCAAACTCCCCATAGATAACAAGAACCTACTAACCCATCCTGAGGATAAGGTCAGGATGACAGCATTACAGATAGGGATGTTATGAAGCAACATGTACAAGGTAACGGGCAGCACGTTGATACGTCAAAGGGTGGCACCCTCATACGTCAGGAGCGAGGTGTAACTTGTTTGTAATTGTGTATAAAAATGTATCGCAGAGGGGCTGTCTTTGTCCAGCTTAGGGGGCATTGGAAAATCCCGCCACTGACTGAGCTTAGTCCATTGTCGGGGGGCACATATTAGTAGTAAATCCTGTAGTCTACTGGAAACTATTACTGTGCTTCATTTGCCAATAAACCTGGCCGGGTGCCTTTGTACCTTATCTGAGTCTGTGGTCACTGGGGGTTCTCTTGGGGTGTGCTGTGCCAGCTATCTGTGCAGAGCCAGGGCAGCACATAGAGGGAGGACACACATGCAGCTGAAGGGTTATCAATATTTGACAGTGACATCTGACAACAATAGGCAGTATTGCCAATTGAAGGAGTTCAAAAGTCAGACTTCATGATCCCAAAATCATGATTAAAATTAGTGCTTTTTTGTTTCTTTTTCTTAGCCTTCTAGTTCCTGAGTGTGTAGGTTACACACTGTTCACATTTTTAATCTTTTTTCCACAATCATGAGGGCCTAGAAACATAATTATAAATAAATTTTAAGCTGAAATTCTAAATTATTCACATGACTCCAGGAGCTGAGGCCCAAAAAATCCAAGTATTGTAATCATCACAATAAAATGGCAGGTGATGTTTTGCAACATGGATTGTGTAATATGGCTTCCAGCCTTAAGTTTCATGAACATATATGGTCGGAAATCAGTAGAGCTACAATACACCCCAGACACAGCAGCCAGCACGTGTCTCTCAATGGGAAGTGTGGTGCTTAACCAGTGCTTTGGAAGCATATGCCACAATATAGTCATCACCCATGAGGACAACCCCCACCCATGACCAATCAATTGCAATTTTGGGCTCTACGTTAATCTCAAGTTAGTTCAGTACTAGTGCCCAGTGACAACATTTTAAAAAAAAAATCCCTAAAGCTTTTCTTTCATATCTGTCATCCCAGGGCCATCCTCTAGTGTGCTCAGGAGACATTCTGAGTAGAACACTCAATTGTGAGAAGTTAAGGCTGAATTTGCTGAGACATTTGAACATGCTGTCATAGGATGCACTGTCCCTTTAAGGGAACTGCCAGGTTCAGCTCTGTGGTCTTGGTTTCTACCCTGAATGGGGGTTTCTCGTGGCTGTAATCCAGAGGGATACCCAAGTAGTACTCTGGTTAAATAGCTCTGCCTTAATAACCTTAACCATATAAAGAGACAATGTCCATTAGAAAGGCACATTTCTGAAATTAAGAAACACAGGAATGAACACAGCTCCGTGCACAAGAAAGCCTGGTTGTGCAGTTAAAGCCCTGGATCAGAACTCGGGAGATCTGTGTTCAGTTCCTGGCTCTATCATACACTACCTGTGTGACCTTGGGAAAGTCATTCCATCTTTCTGGGTCTCATTTTTTCATCTAAAAACGGGAATAATATTTCTTTCCACTTGCCTTTGTCCTGGAATAAGACGGTCACACAGCATAAAGGGCTGTCTCCTCTTTCACGGATCTGAGCCCAACACCAAACTCCCAAGCAGAAACCTGCCTCCAGAATAGATTCTAATCAAAGCACAATGCAGACAGCAAACTTTCTGGCTGCTTGCACAGCTTCCACCTTCCCAAAACTGCATCTCCACCAAATCTTGCAAAACCCAATAAAACTAACACAACACGTGTCACCCCAAGACTAAACCTTGCTTACGTGCTAAAAAAGAACTTGGAAGACTATAAGAGTACGTCTTCACTACCCACCAGATCGGCGGGCAGTAATCGATCTATCGGGGATCTATCGTCTAGACGCGATACATCGATCCCCAAATGCACTCCCCGTTGACTCCGGAACTCCACAAGAGCGAGAGGCGGAAGCGGAGTCAATGGGGGAGCCACGGCCGTCAATCCTGCGCCGTGAGGACGCAAGGAAAGTCGATCTAAGATATGTTGACTTCAGCTACGCTATTCTCGTTGCATATCTTAGATCGATCCCCGCCCCCAGTGTAGACCAGACCTAAGAGAATTGCCTGGTGACACCTGCCAATACAACATGTCTAGTGCCTAACACACTGAAGCCCTGATTGCGGCTGGGGCACGTAAGCAATACACTAATTAAATGACAAATCTTGTTTATTTCAGAGTTCAGTTTTCCCGGTGATATCTTATGCCCTTCTCACACTTCACAAAACCAGGAAATACATACTGAAGGTAACAGCCACTGGGAATAAGTGCATGTCCTCCAGATGTATTCACCGTGTTAGGTGTAACTGTACTGAAAGTGAGTTCTAAGCTAGTGGGCAGGGATTCCCCAGATCTTGGCTTACATGTGGGGTAGGGAAATGGGCTCGGAACCCCCACAACAAGCAATTCCCCGTCACATGGCTCACACGAGGGCAGTAGGGATGGGGCTGTAGAGGGGCTGGGGAAACCCAGGTTGTGGTTCACACAAACTATTTTCCCCCTGTGCCCATCGCACACTCTCATGTCCACCTCTCCAGCTCCCATCCTTCTCCTTCCCACTCCTGCTAGACCCCCATATCCTGAGCCTCAATCGCTCTTCCCACCTACTCTTTCACCCAGGGCCGGTTCTAGCTTTTTTGCTGCCCCAAGCAGCAAAAAAAAGCGCCGCCACCCAGCCTCCCCGCCAAGCGTCGCCGGAACCCCCCCCAGAGCGCCGCCCCCCGCACCGCCCCCCCCGCCGAACACCGCGTGCCGGAGCCCACCCCCCCCCGCGCCGAGCCCCGCGCCGAGCCCTGCGCCGAGCCCCGTGCCGCCCCCCCCCCCGCCGATCGCCGCGCCACCGGAGCCCGCCCCCGCCCCCTGCCAAGTGCCGCCGGAACCCCCCTCCAGCGCCGAGCCCCGCGCTGCCCCCGAGCGCCGCCGGAGCCTGCCCCCGCCCCCCACTGAGCGCCGCCGGAACCCCTTTCCAGCGCCGCGCCCGCGCCGCCCCCTCGCCGAGCCCCGCGCAACCGGAGCCCGCCCCCCCAGCGCTGCGCCGCCGGAGCGCCTCCCCCGCCGCGGAATGCCGCGCCGCGCTCCCCCCCGCCACCCCTTACCAGGTGCCGCCCCAAGCATGTGCTTGGGTGCCTGGTGCCTGGAGCCGGCCCTGCTTTCACCCCAGTCCTCCCCACCTAATGAGCATTTGCTTGTGTAGTTATTTTATTTTCAAACAATAGTTTCAGCACCTTCTGCATATTCTGCCACACCCAGATTCTATTTCCCTCAAATTAAAATCTCCCTGTAACAGAGGCAGATTGGAGCAATATGCCTGCTTCTTTTACTTCAGATTTCTGCCCTGGCTTGGATTTGGATTCACAGGGCCAGGGTTAGTACTCAGATGCAGCTATCGTAACACATCCCCGGAGATACCCAGGTCCTGTGATGGGTGGTTTTCCAGATAGTAGCCTCTCTCTCTGAACATCCTCAGTTTAAGCCATTAGGCATGTAAATAAGTGCACAAGACTTCTCAAGTGCCTAACTGGAGACGCAAACTCTTTCTGAAATAACATTTGAATTAAATTTCCTCCAAAGGGCTCATAGGTGCCAGGCCTTCTGCTGGGGTAATTTTTTTCAGAATATGCTGCAGAATGGAAAATCTAACTTTCAATCTGGTCTACTCTTACTTTTGTGGTCTGCCTCAGAGAGCTCAAGGAGCGAGCTACTTTTACAAAACACTGGTACCCTAACACAGCAGAAAAGGACTAGGAAGACCCAGTGAGACATGACAATCATTGATCATTTGACACTGAAACTGGGTTATAAGTACATCCTCCCCTCTTTGACCCTCACAGAGCTCTGTGGTTTCTCCTACATGTGACAGATGAAGCAGAAGGGATAAAACCCAAGTGCCAAAGTTGGGAAACCCAAATGTCTATACAAAGAAATTTTGCATGCCTATTCTTTGGCCAGGAAGAGACCAAGAGAGCCTCATTTTTCTCTACCATAGCAGCAATTAAGTTACACATCACTGTAATAACTTTATCGAGCTAGCTGTCTTCTCTCATCTCCAGAGCCCAGCACCTATGACTGAAAGGAACTGGGTACCCACTTCATAGAGAAGCTCTTCCAAAACGAGGATGGCCGCTGTGGAAATCAAGGATAAAATGACAGCCTTCTTCTCAGAATTCTAACTATTCACAAAATAGGAATCACTAGAAAATATCTGATCTTTGACCAATTATTCTGATTCTTGATCTTGGCTGGTAAGACAGTAAGAGCATCTAGGATGCTACTAGCTAGTATTTGCAACATCTGCTTTAGAAGAGGGAAATCTATCCCCCAATTTTAAGCATGCAGCACTCTGGCTATACTTAAGAATCCACTGATTGATGCAGCTCAACCTACAAGCAACCTCCTGTGCTGCTCTATGATCAGATAGAGCCAGGGAATCTGACAGAGGTCTGCTTCATTCTAACTGATCAGCATTGCTTAACATGAGCCTCTGCACAACAGAACAGCCATTTTCAAGTGGCTCACCTCCCAGTATTATCTGGAGGCCTTGCTGGAGGCCTAGGCATGGCTAAAAGTATGAACCAAAGTATGACTGTGGACCAAAGTAGGCCATATCAAAATAGTAACACTAGGAATGAGATAACCAGGGTAAGCCCATTCCTGGCCTGTGAGGCTGGAACAGGAACACAGAGACCTGTTGTGAGATAAGGAGAGAATGACAGGATAATGGATGAGAATGTTTTATTCGAGCTATCAGGTATAAGGATGGTAACTAACAACATCTGGGGTGTAATATGTAACTTGGGGGGAGGGATAGCTCAGTGGTTTGAGCATTGGCCTGCTAAACCCAGGGTTGTGAGTTCAATCCTTGAGGGGGCCACTTGGGAATCTGGGGCAAAATCAGTACTTGGTCCTGCTAGTGAAGGCAGGGGGCTGGACTCGATGACCTTTCAAGGTCCCTTCCAGTTCTAGGAGATGGGATATCTCCATTATTTATTTATTTATTCTTGTTTGTATCAATATGTAAAAGGAGAAGTCATAAGAGGGGCAGTTTGTATTGGCCTAGGGGACAACAATATATTAATTGAGCTGTTATCTTGTCATGGGCATACATGTGTCAGTGCACCTGTAACCACTAAGCGGGGACTCTGACACCACGCCTTGTAGACAATGAAGCTGACCGAGCCTTCGCCAGCGAACCGAGCCCGGGTGTTTATGATTAACACTGAGATCTGCTGAATCAGCAAGTTACGAGCTACCCTGGTGCAGTTAACACCCGAGCTCCACAAACAGCCCAGGAACAGCACAGACCCACAGCAGCACAGAACATCATCATCTGCTCTCCCATTTCTAGCAACCTGATTAGGAAACTATTGAATAACTGCATCCAGCTTCACCTGTCCATTGCAATATCCAGCTGAGATTTAGGTCTGGACACAGAACAGAGATGGCTCTGATGAGGCCGAGAGTGCTTCGTTCCCAGCTCTCACATCCTTGGTCCTGGGCTTTGTGAACCGCAGTGTCCCAGAGGAGCCCAGCAATGTCAGCAGTTCTCAGATCAATATTTGGTCCTTCGTGTTACTGGGGTTAGATCCGTATTTTTATTATTATTTGTATTACAGTAGAAATCATCTTTATTCTCATCACTGTATTCCTCCATTGGAGCACAGCACGGTATAACTGACATCTTTAGGAATCTGGTTTGGAGTCTGGCGTCTATGATGTGCTGGTTAGTAGATTCCCAGTTGATGAGTGATTTTTCTGCAGAATCTGTCATAATGAGAACTACTCCCCCTGAATGCTTGTTGTCACTATGCCATGAATAAGTCAGATGTTTCTTCTCTTGCCTGAAGTACTTCTTATCCATATCTCTCAAATTGCTCTCACCGATGCCCAGGATTTCAAGTCTATAGTTATCCATAACACTCATGATCTGCAAGATCTTTGCTGTGTGAAACATTGTTCTCACATTCCAGTAACTAGCCCTGAAGAGTTTTCTTGCTGACAGGCTTTCATAAGGAGCCTTCATGAAGCAGAAAGGGGCAGCAGTGTTCATTTTTACTGGAATGGTAACCTGGTTCTGTTTCTGTAACTGGTGAGATGTTTTTATGAGACTACGTGTTTAGCCTTGCACTCAACCCTCCCCACTTTATCCAGGCTTGGGGCTGACAGACACAGGCACAAGATGCAGCAATGTATTAGTAACACAAACACCAGTAGAGCATAGGTAGACAGCAAATTCCAAGAAGACCGAGACCTAGCTAATGATATTGTGCTACTAAGCAACAGCCCTGAAAAGTTACAAAGTCAGACAACTTGGGAAAAATAGCAGGCCAAGCAGGGCTCAGTTAATTATGCTAAAACAAACATCTTTGAAACCCAGAGGTCAAGCAGTAACAGCACATTACAATGCAAAAATATCAGACAAATTGTTCTCTTTTCTAATCTTGGAAGCACCATATTGCCCAACAGATACCGCAAGAAGGAAGTGACATCAAGTTTAGGAAAGGCATTTACTAAACTCACCAATTTCTGGAAACCAAAGATATTCAGCACCAGCACAAAATTGAGAATCTTCCATTCAAACACAATCTCGGTGTTAACATAAGGCATCTAGAGATGGAGAGCTATGAAGCTTTACTCAGAAAACTAGATACCTTCAAAAATGACTGCTTACAAAAGATTCTTGGCATTGGAAGGAAAGACATCATTATCAACAAACAGATCTGAGAAATCACCAACCAGTAGCTTATTTCCAACGCAATCTGAGGGCACACTGAACATATTTGGGGCATGTACTCCAGAGGCCAACACAGACTCCCACATGAAGTCATCAAGTGGAAATCGAATTCTGTGAGAAAACAAGGGTGCCCAAGAGAAACCTTGAGCAGAAGCCTTAGCAGAGAGGAGAGAATAGTCCATCTCAATACATTAGAGAAAATGGAAGCAGCAGCAAATAATAGAGGGGAATGGAAGAGACTGGTTTACACCCTGTGTGCCAAAAGTGGCAGGGGAAGGATGTAATAACATAATGTAGTAATGCCAGCAGTGCCTGGGACTCACGCAAGAACAGGGCCCCATTGTGCTAGGAGCTGTACGGAGTAGTAGCTAGTCCCTCCACTGAAGAGTTTATGATATAATTAGACAAGACAGACAAAAGGGAGGAGACAAGGACAGAACACAAAAACAGAATAAACAGTGCAGTAGTGACCTTTCAATTGTTATTTTGCTGTGGGGAAAAGGTGGGTGAGTCTTTGTATTTGGGTTTTGATTAATTTTTTGGGTAGGAGTTGCTAGGTGGGGATTAGCTACATGGAAGGAGATAGGAATGGAGGGGGACAAAGAAGGGAGGGTGGAAGGAAAGAAAGAGGGGATCATGGAAAGAGGCTGAGATGCACCATATGTGAGGGGAGAAGAAAGGACAGGGTTGCAACAAACAGCCAATCAGCACAAGGAAGAGAATGTCGAGACTGACAACTTGTAGCAGGCAGCCTGATGACATCAGTGTCCATCAGCCCTGCTGAGGCTGCTTCTCTGTCTGCTCCAACTGGCTGGGAGTCATCTCTGGTCCTGGGCTTGGTTCTGGAGTTTCATGGAGGATTAAGAACATGGCATTAAACTGGCAGCAGATGCTGACTGGCAGCCAATAGAGGGATTGGAGCACTGATCTGATGTGGTCATAGTGGCATAAATCACAGAAGAGGTGGCGAGTTCTCTTCTATTGGCTGGAACATATGCAGTGTTAGACTGAGTGAGTGTTAGGTGCAGTGAATTACAGTGATCTAGTCTGGAGAGGATAAGTAGATTGAACTATTTAGCTAAGTCCTTGTCTTGGCAGAAAGTGTGAAGTTTCTGAGCAAACTGGTGATTTCCATTCAAACTCTGCCACAGTTCGTACCTCTAGATCACCCGTTGGGGTGAGGGTGGGCACCTCTCTCATCCTGAAGGTCCCTTTCTGGCTGGAGGTGTCACTATAGCGCTGGTTTGGAGTGCAGGGTGTGGTCTCCTCGCAGTTAGTCTTTGAGAGGCGTCTTCTCCTCCTTTAAGGCATGGCCACAGTCCAAGGCAGGAAAAAAGCAAAGAAAATAATCCTGCAGCCCGCTAAACAGTCTGGGCTCACCCCACTGTTCCTCACAAGTTAACAGGTAAATAGCCTCTGAGAAGGGGGCTGGTTCCTAACACCCTGAGTGTCAGAGGCCCAGGCTGAATGCCTGAGCACTAATGAAAAGCAAAGCAGAGTAAAGATGGTTCTCTGCCTCTCCAGAGTGTTCAGGCAGCAGAATCTCTTCTGCAGCTTCCCTGATGAGCATTCCCTGCTCTACAGGTTTAGGGAGCTCTAGTTCTGCTTCCCTCTGAATTCCACCCTGCACTGGGCTTGGATCCTCCCTTTTAAGAGGCCACCCATCTCCAGGTGCAATAGGTGTCAGAGGTGTGCCAGGTTGGGGCTGACTGTGCCTGGAGGAGCTCTTTAACCCCTTCCTGACTGGGGTGGGAATCTCTCCCACCACATACCCTACCCCTCAAGATGGAAGTCAGGATTCCCTGATCCAATCCTGATTTCCCCACCAGTCCCAGACAGGGCTCGTTCAGCTCTCTGGAGCCCTCAGGGTGAAGTATGCTCGGTGAAGAAGGGACCTTTGGCTATTCTAGTTGAAAATCTGAAATAAGTCTCCACTGAGTATCAAGACTGAGATTTTTCAGACACTTATAACTTTGAAAATTGGGGCAGATTTTCATAGGAACAGAAATAGGTGCCTCCCTGGTACAAATGCTTCCCCTTGCTAAATTTCAAGCTCCTCCTAAAGATGGGGAGATAGAGTTTCTCACTGAAAAGTTCACCAGAATTACTTTACATGTTTCCCTAGCCTATGGATGAAAATAGATGAACCATTTAGGCTGAAATTTCACAGAAATATCCAGCTTGAAGCAGACACCCAACATGGAAAATTTAAGTCAAAATGGATAAGGTTAACAAACTTATCAGCAACAGAAAACAGTGTCTACTGGAAGGGTCAGGCTACAATAACAACAGGTGGCACTTTCAGCTTCACTTCAAATCTATGTACTCTACAAAGCAAAACGTAGCTTTTGACATTAGCAAATATAAAACCGATTGAAGGCATCATACATCCATTGTACATTTGAGTACAGGTTGGGTAGTGCCTTCGTAGCTCTTGTAATGTAGTATTCAAAAGAAAGAGAAAGATACATCATGATACAAAAGGTAAAAAGATGATTGGTGAATTCTAGCCCCGGGGGGCATATTCAGTGCTTTCTAACTTGTCAATAACCATGCACTGCTATGTTTGGGTGCTATTTTTGAAGCACAATTTCTCTGTAAGGTGAACGTGCTGAGACATTCATTGCTTCCCAGAAGGAGCGTATATACGTCTCCTTTTCATATTGTACTGCTTTGTCCATTATTAATAAATTAAGCTAAGCTTAGTTATTTGGTCTCTTAAATACTTTTAATATTGAACCGCAAGTGTTGCCAAGCGATTGGCTAGACCTCAGTGAATATTGTTAGACTGACAAAAGTCACACTGCCTGGGGGGCAGATAAGTACAAATTCAAATGGCAGCAGCTCCTTTTTTTCAGCAAGAATGGCTGATGTGATCGCCTCTCTCTGATCCTCCACAAACTCAACTGGTTTTCCATTTCCTTCCAGAATTCAAAGTCCTCGTATTAATTGTCAAGGCCCTGGATAGGTTATGATCTAACGTGTGCACTAGAGAACTCCACATTGTAACTTGCATCAGTGTGACTGACCTAGAAGCTGCAATGATGCAGTGCATCCTCACCAGGCGTTCTATCTTCAGTGCACACAATGCACTACATTCACTACGAGTGCACTCTACATGTTGCAGGGCCTGTGGGTTGTTGCACCTACCCTCCATTTCCTCGTGCAGCTTTCTGGAGCAGGTGCATAATGTCTACAGCTTATAGTGTTTGTGTGCACTTAGTCACTCTTTTTGGTTTGCTACATTGCCTGCTTTAAATGGTTGGGTCCTACACAAGGATCTGCACATGTGTTGTGAGAAGCAACACCCTGCACTTGCAGATGCCATGACAGAGGGTCAGCAGCTCCTACTGCCACTCCCCCAACCACCTTTCAGTTTCTGGGCCTGGAGGCCCAGAGTGGATCATGAAGACCACCAGCTGCTTTGGGTGTTGGTGCTCCCGGTTGTGAGGAGCTGGATTTTTTTCCCTTTTAATTCATTTCTTCATTCATGTTTGTTAGTTTTTTAGACAGAGTTTGCTTCTTTGTTTAAATTTTGTTATTTTGTCAGTTGTTTTCTTTGTTTAGTAGCTAAACTCAGTTTCTCTCTATCCTTTTTTCCTATAGGAGCTAGAGAGGAGAGTGCTCTGGGCCCAAAGGAAGAATATCCTTGGAGGTCCTCCACACAGCCCAGAGAATGCTCACCAAAGTTCTCCCCCACCTGCAGTAGTGGAGTCCCTTGGGGCTGGAAGGATGGGAGCATTCAGTTGGTGATGGACAATCACAGAAAAGAGGATTTAGTTGGGGTGGGGGAGTGCAGAGGTTAGGATTCATCCAGGTGTTAATTTTTTAACAAATTACCCAGCTCTGAGTTCTCTTTAGCACATCTCAGGAGTGTGGAAATTGCTGTGGATGCTGTCAACAGGTGGTCATTATGCATTGTGGGGTGTCTGTGTTCATGCACATAAATCAGGGGTTAGTCAGCACTGCCATGGTGTAGCATTTTATGTTTTTGCACAAGAATTACTAAGGCACCAATCGATTTTTTTAAGCTGACACATGTTTGAAGTTGTAATGCTATAACATTGTATTTCTCATTCACTGAGTCTTTGTCAATCTGAGGGGTGGGTGTTTGAGGGCACGCTGAGCAGAGACCACTGAGTCTCCCCTCAGCTGCTTTAGGGCTGGCATGCAGCAGGAATACAAGTGGCACAGCTTGCTGAAAAATGGAAACAATTCCCTTTGGAATATTTTGCTTAATACATCATACATTTTTGAATCAAAATTATGAAGTTTTACAACTAACTCCAGTGAGCGGCTTGGCAGGTGACAGAATGGGCTTCATTGAGTTTAAGGCCACAAGAGACCATTAGCTCATCTAGTCTGCCCTCCTGCATATCACAGGCAGTTACATTTCCTCTAAAGTCCCCTGTGTTGAGCCCAGTGATTCTGAGTTATGAAAGTGCTTGTGGAAGATTTGAGTAAGGGTAGCGTGGAACTGCAATGCGCAGAGACTCATTGCACAACTACAGTTGCTTTGCCAGTGGGTTTGTGCTAAAAAAGTGCAGATGGGATGTGTTGGTAAAAATATGTGATTGTATTTCCTCCGAGCAGGTTAAACACTAGAGGTGATGGGATCCCTTGTGCACTGCTGTACGCATGTTTGTGTGTGGCTGTGCAGTGTTACAGGTATGGTACATACTGTTGCTGCCAAGGCCAATGGCCTGTAGCAGACAGTCTCAACTGTGCTCCACAGGGACAATCTCACTGGAGATGCCCAGGTTCAGACTCTTGGGCATTGGAGCAAAGTGTTCTCAACAGCTAGAACTCAGCTGTAGAAGGCCTTCTGAGAGGGGATCAGAATGAGCCCTGGCTTGGCTATAGTCAGAGCAAAATGCAACATCACCTCTTTGCTAAAGCCCTGACCAGGAACAACACCAGGGTCAGCATGAGATGGAGATGGTTTAATAAGAGGACAGATAAAGAATAAGAGAAAAGAAAATTGGGTTGGTGTGACACAAAGCGGCCTTGGCAAAGGGTCCCCCTTTTTTGCAAACAGCTCTCACCTCAGGCCTGACAAGTTCAATACACCAAACACTTCTAATAGGATATTTATTCATCAAGTATAACATGTAACATATCTACAGAATGCTGTGTTGTCTACCCTTGCCGCATTCCAGAACATTCAATGGAAAAGCATCAAATACCATGCAAATGATCAAAGCCACTTGGAGGTGAAAAGGAACATCACAGCAGGCAGGGGATCACCAGCTAGTTCTTCAACTGACTGAGTTTTGTGGGGAAAACCTGGTTCATTCGATAGGAAAGGTAACTATTGATGAGTGTAGATCCAGGTTCACACGTTAGGAGTTTGTTTTGCTTATAACCAGTTGTTTCCATCACCTTCTCCATCACCTTCTCTCTTTCCTGGATAAATCTTTATTCTTTCTTAAATAAACCTACTTTAGTTTTATGATAAGTGTTCACAAGTGCTATGTGGTTTACAGGAGCAGTAGTTAAGGTAACTATGATAAACTGGGTACGCTACATCTTTGAGTGCAGAGATGCTGGTACATCTTTGAGTAGCCAGAGTCAGGGGCTTGTTATCACAGGAGAATGAATCAGGGGTTCAGTGATTAGGGTGCCCATCTTGTCAGATTGCAAAGCAAAGCTGGGGCTGTCATAAACCCAGAGGAGAGTCCTTGAGTGAGTGAAGGGCTGGTGGTGCCAGGGAGCTGACACCCAAATACTACTAGTAAGACTCTGTAGGCGGAGGGGGTGGGGTAATGAGGTGACGCTCCATCCCCAAGAAACATCAGAGTGGAGCAGAGAGAAAAAAAATCTTCTCCTCCCCTCCACCATCTCTCACTGTGTCACGCACTTTACACAGAGGACACCTGTGAATACACAGAGGAAGCTAAATGTTACTTACTCCAATTTCTGCAGTTTGCCGTTTGGGTGTTTCAGTCCATCACACAGGAGCCGCACTCCGGCATCTCCCAGTTTATTACCACCCAGGTTGAGCACTGTCAGGCTCTGGTTGGTTCTGAGAACAGCAGCGAGATCCCCGAAGCCAGTGTCTGTGAGACCACAGTCCCACAACCTGCAGGAGAGAGAAACACACAGAAGGGGAATCACAGTGTGAACGGGGCTCATCACAGCTGTTCTGACAGTCAGCCCAGCCCACCAGCCCCTCTCCCTGACCAATCCACCCTGAGTAATAAAATAGAAGCCCTCCTCCACTGCCTGTCCCAACTCCCATCCTATTCCAATTAGGAACCAGTGGGGGTGGGACTTCCTGCCTAAGCCCCACCCCCTTGAACTTGAGTCTTCACCTATCAGCACTGTGAAGGGCCCAGACACCCCAATCCTTAAACCTCTGCCATTGACCAATAAGTATTAGGGTTCTAGGTCAGACTTCCTCACTAAGCACCGCCCCTCAGCCTTTCCACTGACCAACCAGAATTTAAGGGGCAGGTGTCTGGCCACCCTAAGTCCCACATACCCAGCTTTCAGCCAATAGGATTGGACTTGCCACTGATAAGCCCCGGAATGGTGCGACCCAATCAGAGGAGGCCCATCACTACAGGGAGGCTGTAGGGGTATCCCCCTCCCCAGGCAGCTGGGCCGGGCTCAGAGCAGGACCTGGGAGATCCTGCCCCTCCATGCCCCCGGCACTAGCTCTGCTGCTGCCCTGCAGGACACAGATGTCTCCTGTCTCTGCTCCCAGCTCTGAAACTCAGGCTTGGGGAGGGGAGGCAGCTGTGAGGCCCAGCACAGGCAGAACTACACCCACCTTCCACTGAGAGCAGGAACCAAAGGGTGGGGGGATTGGAAGACAAAGAGGAAAACAGCCCCACAACCAGGGGGATCTCCAAAGTTTGGAGGAAAAGAGCCCCTGAGAGGAGGGCGACCATGTGACCCTGTTGGCAGGGCCTGTTCCAGAAACTCTGGTGGGGTTATTGCAACAGAAATTTTCTACTGGATTCTGCGTTCCTCCCCGCAAAGACTGGGCTCCTGGGGGAGCTGCCAGCCAGTGGAGTGTGAAACTATGGCAGCAGTCTGTTTATGACCATGTGCATCTCAATGACCAGCCCCCAGCATGGCTGTCACATACTGCCACTCCGCCCTCCCTCCAGGGCTCATGGGGAACCCTCTGCACCCCCAACAGCTGCCAAATCTTGAACAAATGTAGAGACACCCCTCCCACCAGAACTGTCACCTGCACAACCTCCTCCATCACTACTACGTTTGCCTTGAAAATATTGTCGCTCTGCGGAATGGTGAGGGGAGTCCCAATGTTTGAGAGAGAAAAAGAGCCCTGAATTTGTATGAGGGAGGGAAGCCCTCACTCCCTGGGAGGCCCCCAGGTTCAGTCAGGGTTGGTAGAGCCCCAGAGAGGCACCCCAGTGCGATGAGAGACTCTAAGTTTGTGTTGAACAACAAAAGAAAAAAAACTCATGGGTGTATGTGGGAAACTACGGAGAAAAGCGCTAGCAGGGGGAGGTGGGGAGAGGGTGTTCTTGATTAAGCAACAGAGAAGAGCTCAACTGTTAGGATATAGATATTTAGGCCTGTCTGTAAAGGCCTATACTTTAAGAATTTAGGTGTATTCTTATCACTTAGCTAGTTATAGAGGTATAAAATAAAGAATTAAAATTACTGTTTGTCTGTGTAAGGGCCTTGTTGTACTGTGACAGTCTGAGGCTCTGTTTTTAGGCTAAGTAAGGCCTTTGGCTAAGCAGCAGAGGCAGCCATAAACTGGGAAATGTATGGTTACATTTTCACATTCCAAACTAGTTACATGGAAATAAGGTGCTATTGGGCTGTTAGGAATCTTATTAATAGACACAGCTAAAAAACCCTTATGTCTGTATACATGTAGTTGTAAAATCCTCACCTCTGTATTGTTTTGTATGTTTATTTGCATGGTCTCTGTCTGGTTCTGTGATTGTTTCTGTCTGCTGTATAATTAATTTTGTTGGGTGTAAACCGATTAAGGTGGTGGAATATAATTGGTTAAATAACCATGTTACAGTATGTTAGGATTGGTTAGTTAAATTTCAGTAAAATGATTGGTTAAGGTATAGCTAAGCAGAACTCAAGTTTTACTATATAGTCTGCAGTCAATCAGGAAGTAAGGTGGGGGAAATGGGAACAGGGACTGGGGGTGGGAGAATTGGGATCATGTTTTGTTAAGGGGGGGAATGGGAACAGGGAATGGGAACAGGAACAGGGACATAGGTAAGGCTCTGTGGTGTCAGAGCTGGGAAGGGGGACACTGAGGAAGGAAACTGGAATCATGCTTGCTGGAAGTTCACCCTAATAAACATCAAATTGTTTGCACCTTTGGACTTCAGGTATTGTTGCTCTCTGTTCATGCGAGAAGGACCAGGGAAGTGAGAGAGTGAAGGAATAAGCCCCCTAACATCAACAAGATTTAAAGGTGAGGAAGGAGGAAAGACAAATAAGAAATTGAGGAGCAAAAGACCCCAAAGTGGGGAGGGGACACATGAAGGAAAAAAAGGACGCAACTGGGATAAAAAAGGAGAGATACCCTGCAAATGAGGAGTGGTGTTGTGGGTAAGCTTTTGGAAGGTGGTAGCTGTGTCAACGGTATGGGAGTTTATTCGTTGCCCTGGGTGGTGATTAGAGTCCATTCTGGAGGCAGAGATTCTCTTTGGGAATTTGATGCTGGGCTCAGATCTCTGGAAGAGGAGCTTCTGCTGTGTGACCATCTCAGTCCAAAACAGGTGAATAAATGTAAATATGACAAGTTTCACTGAGAGTTTACCCAGACTCCCTGTCACCGATTTCTCCTCTGATCTGCAATGTGCTGGACACCTACCACCACTTGGCTGAGAGTAACGCTGGTGTCAGAACAGGACACCGGTGCTAGAAGAAGGAGCAACACTACACACACAAACAGTCCTGCCCTGAGGATCCTACAATCTAAATAGACCAGACAGGTAAAAGGTAAGGAAAGGAAATATTATTATTGTCATTTTTCAGATGGAGAATTGAGACCCATAAGAGATTGAATGACTTGTCCAAGGTCGAGTGTCCTGAGTTCAATCCAGCAACTTAATTATACAGCCAGCCTTTCTCTTGCACAGAGCTGTGCTTAGTCCCTTGTGTTTCTCAGGTTCAGAAGTGCCCCCATATTTTTTAATCAACGTGACATCTTTTCCCCCCCTTTTTTTCTCATGGTTGAGGCTCTTAAGGAAGAGCTACTTACCAATCAGATGTTGAACATTAGGGCCTGAGCAAATGATGAGGCTTCCTATTGATACCTATTGTGATTTGCTAAAGTGTGTTGGAAGGTTCAAAAAGATCTAACTACTGCCTATACCAGACCTAAACAAATTTGAACAGCTGTTGGAAGGGAATAGAAAAATTCAAAATGGGTTCCCTAGAAGTGAGGGAACTCTAGTGTGTGTGAGTGTGGGGACAATGGAGGGGGGGACGTCGGACTGACTCAGATGTTTTTGAAATGTCACGTGCCATTTCCAGTATTTTAGAAATTCACCATACATTTCAAGGGCAACATTGTGTTCTATCAAAATTACAAGAACTTTCATTGTTTTCATTATGTACTAGGATGGCTTACAAAAATGGCCACAACTAAAAAAAACAGTGTTTAATTTTCACCAAAAGTAGCAAAAATCTTCTAAATATGATTGATAATGCAACTATGTACTGAAAACTGTTTTTGAAAGTTTGGGAAATACTTAGACTCAGGTGATATATTGTATGCATTTTCACATACTTTTTTTCCCTTTCATGAAAGCAAAAGTCTGTAATCATACAACAATATGAGATTAAACCATGAAATGCAATAAATAAATAAATAAATGGTCATCATTTGTAGGTTGGACTGATTTGAGAACAGTTTTTCTGTCTGCAATTTTTATGAAGACAAGAAGACTCCTACCCCCATATATAAAATGTTTTTGTTATTACCTCTTCAGCTCTGTGGCCATCAGGGATAACATGACCCCCTCCTTCTTAGAATTCTGCCCTTCCACAAAATAGGAATGCTAGAAACACTACAGGAAATCTATGTCTCAACTTATGACTCTGATCCTTAAACTTATAGGCTGATGAAGGACAGTAAAAGCACTTAGATTTCATTATTTATAGATGCCCTTGAAAGCACAGCTGCTTTAAGAAGCTCCATTCTAGGCCTTTGTTTCACATTAATAAGTACTTTTCCAAAAACATAATCATTTTCTCACATAGAGGCAGTATTGCCAATTCCAGATTTTCAAAAGTCATGAGTCAGGCCCCTAAAATCATGATTAAAATTAATGCTTTTGTATGTTTTTTTCTTAGCCTTCTAGTTCCTGAGTGTGTAGGTTACACATGGGTCACATTTTTAATCCTCTGTCCACAATCACGAGGGCCCAAAAAATATGATTAAATAAAAAAATTAAGGTAAAATTCTCAAATATTCACATTACTCCAGGAGCTGAGGCTGAATAAAACCCCCACCAAGAATTGTAAACCTCACAATAAAATGGTAAAATTTGTAACTAGGTGGTTCTTTGTGCGGTTGATTCTTTAATACGGCTTACAGCTCTTCAATTTCATGAATCTGTTATGGTCAGAAATCAGTAGAGCTAGAATACACCACCAGACACAACAGCCAGCATTTGTCTCTCAGTGGGCAGTTTTGTTGTGTTTTACTCAGTCCTTTTGAAGTAAATGTCCATGAGGAGAATCCCCACCCATAAAATTCTCTAAAGCTTTTCTCTTTTTTGTCATCCCAGGGCCTTCCTCTAGTGCCCTCTAGCAGCATTCTGAGTAGAACACTCAATTGTGACAAGTTAAGGCTGAATTTGCTGAGACACGTTAACATGCTGTCACAGGGGGCACTGTCCCTTCAGAGGAGCTGCCAGGCCCAGCTCTGTGGTCTTGGTTTCTTCCCTCAATGAGGGCTTCTGGCGGCTGTAGTCCAAAGCAAAGCCCAAGAGACACTCTGGTTATTAAAAACAATGAGGAATCCTTGTTTTCATTGGCACTACAAAAGTGTTTTCCACCCCTTCTTGTCAACTGTTGAAAATAGCCTACTTCCACCTTAATTGAATTGGCTAGTTAGCATTGACCCCCACTTGGTAAGGCAACTCCCATCTTTTCATATGCTGTATATTTATACCTCCCTACTGTATGTTCCACTCCATGCATCTGATGAAGTGGGTTTGAGCCCACGAAAGCTTATGCACAAATAAATTGGTTAGTCTTAAGGTGCCACAAGGACTCCAGGTTGTTTTTGCTGATACAGACTAACACGGCTAGCCACTTGAAATCTGATTATTAAGTAGCTCTGCCTTAAAACCTTAATTATATGAAAGAGAGACAATATCCATTTTAAAAAAGCACATTCCTGGAACCAAGAATCACAAGAATGAACACAGTTAAAACTCTGGATCAGAACTCAGGAGGTCTGTGTTCAAGTTACTGGCTTTATGATATGCTACCTGTGTGACCTCAGACCCGTCGTTCCATCTTTCTGGAATTGTAATATTTCCTTCCCCTTCCCATTGTCTGTCCTGGAATGAGATGGTCACACAGCATAAAGGGATCCTCTTTCAGGGATCTCAGCCTAACACCAAACTCCCAAGCAGAAACCTGCCTCCAGGCTAGACTGTAATCAGAGCGCAATGCAGACAGCAAACTCTCTGGCTGTTTGCACAGCTCCCTCCTCCCCAAAACTGCATCTCCACCAAATCTTGCAAAACCCAATAAAACTAACACAACACATGTTGCCCCAAGGCTAAACCTTGCTTACTGCACTGGGAAGACTATAACAGAACTGCCTGGTGACACTTGCCATTATAACATGTACAGTGATGAACACACTGAGGCCCTGATTGCAGCTGGGGCACTTAAGCAATACCATAATACATTAATCATTAAATAACAAAAATCTTGTTTAATTCAGAGTTGTCGGTGACAGCTTATGCCCTTCTCACACTGCAGAAAACCAGGAAATTCCAAGCAAAGGTAAACACTCACACTGCCCCCTGGAGGGGCAATAGCCATTGGGAATAAGTGCACGCCCTCCAGATGCATTCACTGTGTTAGGTATAACTGTACTGAATGGTGGAGGAATAAGTGGAAGCAGCTTGGAAGAGCTGTGATTGTGACACCAGGAGATCTAGGGATTAGCTTGAGGAGCCTCATCATAGAGCTGCGACTGTGATGTGAGGGGATCTGGGTCTGAGTCTCTCCACTCTGTGTGATATCAAAAGAAAGAGGAGCACGTGAGCCATGAGGTTCCAGTCAGCATCATTCCAGTATAGAATTGTGTAGGTTGTGTCAGTAGCAGGGCACTGGGTGCTATGGCTATTGTCAGTAGTGACATGGGATATAAGAGCAGTCTGTGGATTTAATGATGGGTAGGGGAGAGCATAGGTTTAGGTGGTAACCTGTGTGCAAGTCTTAAGGGATTATAAAGGGCATGAAGTGGCTGGTACATTTTACAAATGTGGTATTCTCTCAGGGGAGTAGGCTCAGTGTTTGAGTGTAGGACAAGGGAAGGTAGCACCTGTCCATCACAATGAAAAGACAGAGTGCAAGTGTGTGCGTGTTATGGGCATTCTGAGATATCACTCAGAGAGGGCAGAGTTAAGGTTGTGTGGATGTTTATCTTAATTTAATTCCCCCCTGATATTAACAGTTCATTCTCAGATTTCTACCCTGGGCGGGTTTCAAACCTCGAAGTTGAAGAGTCAGAGGTGTGGTAAGTGGCCCAGTGGTCTCAATGAGATATTCTCAGCTGAAAGAAAATACCCCATAGAGATGAAGACAGACTGAAAAAAATAGCTCTGAAACATGTGAACTGTTCCATTAATTTCTGTGGATGTTCCCTTCCCCCTCAGTGCTGAAGAGTTTCTGATGTGTGTCAAACATACCTGTCTCAGGCATGTGTTCTTGGTGCATGCTCTGAGCATGCCTGTTCTAAGCTAGAGGGCAGGGCTTCCTGAGATCCTGGCTCACATGCAGGATAGGGAAATGGGCTCAGACACCCCCAACAGGCAAGCTCCCTGGCACCTGGCTGACTTGAGGTGGGGGGGGAGGATAAGGGTCAGACTCCCATAAATGGACAGGGGCTCCCAGAGCCAAGCACACACAGGGAGGCGGGGGACAGGAAGCGGGGCTTAAACACCCACAAAGGGACAGTGACTTCCAGATTACATGGAAGGGTTAGAGAGAGGGGCTCAGACACCCCAGAAAGGCAATCCCCCTCCAGAACCTGGTTCACATGAGGAGGCACTGATCGGGGTCACACCCCCATATAGATGATCAAGGCCCCACCCCAGTGCCTCGCACTCACACAGGAGCATGGAGAAGAGTTCAGACACTACCAGGGGGACAAGGGACCCCCAGTCACACAAGGAATAGGGAGAGGGGTTCAGACCCCCCTTGAAAAGCAAGTTCCCCCCAAACCTGGCTCACATGAGAGGAGCAGGGAAGGGGGAGGTCACGCTTCCTTAGATGGACTGGGGGGAACTCAGATTGTGGCACATGCAAACAATTCTCCCCCTGTGCCTGTAGACCCCCATTACCTGAGTCTCAACCCCTTTTCCCACCTACTCTTTCACCCCAATCGACCTCCCCTCCCAGCGAGCATTGGCTTGTGTGTTTTTTTTCAAACAATAATTTCAGCAGCTTCTGCATATTCTGCTATACTCAGATTCTATTTTCCCCCAAATTAAACTCCCCCCCGCCCCATAATAGAGGCAGATTGGAGCAATACACCTGCTTCTTTTACTTCAGATTTCTGTCCTGGAATGGATTTGGACTCACAGTGCCTGGGGTGTTACTCAGATGCAATTTCCATAACATATCCCTGGAGTCACTCAGGTCCTGTGATGGGTAGTTTTCCAGAAGTAGTTTCTGTCTCTGCACATGCTCAGTTTAATACATTAGGCACATAAATAGGTGCACAAGACTTCTGAAGTGCCTAATGGGAGATGAAAACTCTCTCTGAAATAACGTTTTAATTTGATTTATCCCAAAGGGCTTGTGGGTGCCAGGCCCTCTGTTGGGGAACCCTTGAGCATTTGAGACCCTGTTGTGACGCTGTCTCTTTACTGTAATAAAAAAATACAACTACCCTAAATAAAATGTGGAATTTATTCAGCTAGCATCTGAGGTCCAGTATCTGCAAAGAAAAGAATAAATTGGCAATAGTTCACTTGTTGAGAAGAGAAGCTCACTGGAGACACATGGAGGTTCTGCTGACCAAATTAATGCTGTATCTGGTGGTGAACAATAAGATGCAGGGAGCCCATTAACTGGTAAAGTGGGACAGACTAAAGGGAGTGGACAGGCATAGAACACACAAGCAGAATAAATAGTGCACAAGTGACCTTTTGAATGTTATTTTGCTGTGTGGGGAAGGTGGGTGAGTCTTTGCATTTGGGTTTTCCTTAATTCGTGGGGGGAGTTGCTAGGTGGGGATTAGCTAAATGGAAGGAAATAGGAAGGGAGGGGGACAAAGAAGGCAGGGGGGAAGGAAGGAAAGAGGGGAACATGGAAAGAGGCTAAAATACACTGACTGTGATGGGAAAGGACAGGGTTGCAACAAACAGCACAAGGACGAGAATGTTGAGAGTGACAACTTGTAGCAGGCAGTCTGATGACATCAGTGTCCATCAGCCCTGCTGAGGCTGCTTCTCTGTCTGCTCCAACTGGCTGGGAGTCATCTCTGGTCTTGGGCTTGGTTCGGGAGTTTCATGGAGGTTTAAGACCATGCCATTAAACTGGCAGCAGAAGCTGACTGGCAGCCAATGGAGAAATTGGAGCACTGATCTGATGTGGTCATAGTGGCATAAATCACAGAAGAGGTGGAGAGTTCTCTTCTATTGGCTGGAACATATGAAGTGTTAGACTTTGTGTTAGGAGCAGTGAATTACAGTGATCCAGTCCGGAGAGGAGAAGTACATTGAACTATTTGGCTAAGTCCTTGTCTCGGCAGAATGTGTGAAGTTTCTGAGCAAACTGGTGATTCCGATTCAAACTCTGTGACAGGTCGTACCTATAGATCACCCCTTGGGGTGAGGGTGGGCCCCTCTCTCATCCCTAAGGTCTCTTTCTGGCTGGAGGTGTCACTATAGCGCTGGTTTGGAGTGCAACCCACAAAACAGTCTGGGCTCACCCCGCTGTTCTTCACAAGTTAACAGGTATATAGTCTTTGAGAAGGGGGCTGGGTTCCTAACACCCTCAGTGTCAGAGGACCAGGCTGAGCACCTGGGCTCTAATTAAAAGCAAAGCAAAGTGAAGATGGTTCTTCTGCCTCTCCAGAGGGTTCAGGCAGCAGAATCTCTTCTGCAGCTTCTCTGTGGAGCAGGGGCATGCTAGTTCTACTTCCCTCTTAAGTTCAGCCTGCCCTGGGCTTTGATCCTTCCTTTTAAGGAGCCACCCCTCTCCAGGTGCAATAGTTGTCACAGATGTACCAGTTTGGAGCTTAGTGTGCCCAGTGGACATCATTAACCCCTTTCAGACAGGGGTGGGAATCTTTCCCACCACATACCCCACCCCTCAAGATAGCAGTCAGGATTTCCTAATCCAATCCTGATTTCCCCAACAGACCCTGTCAGGGCTGGCTCAGTCCTCTGGAGCCCCAGGGTGGAGCATGCTCGATGAAGAAAGGAGCTTTGGAGATTCTAGCTGCAAAGCTGAAATAAGTCTCCACTGAGCATCGACAATGAGATTTTTCAAACGCTTTTAACTTTGAAAATTGGGGCAGAAATAGGCATACCCCTGGCACAAATGCTTCCCCCTGCCAAATTTCAAGTTCCTGCTCAAAAGTGGGGCCGGGAGGCTGGGGGGGATAGTGCGTCTCACTGAAAAGTTCACCAGAATTACTTGCGGGAAACAGTGTGTTTCCCTAGCCTATGGATGAAAATGGATGAACCATAAGGCTGAAATTTCACAAAAATATCCAGCTTGAAGCAGACACCCAGCATGGAAAATTTAAGCCAGTATGGTTAAGGTTAGCAAAGTTATAAGCAACAGAAAACAAGGTCTACTGATGGAAGTGTCAGGATCTCATAACAGCAGGTAGCACTTCCAGTTTCACTTCAAATCTATGTACTCTACAAAGCAAAACGTAGCTTTTGACATTAGCAAATATAAAATCGATTGAAGGCATCATACATCCATTGTACATCGTAGTGCACGCTGGGTAGTGCTTTCGTAGCTCTTGTAATGTAGTATTCAAAAGAAAGAGAAAGATACACCATGATACAAGAAGAAAAATTTAAAAGCTGTCTGATGAATTCTAGTCCTGGCTGACACATTCAGTGCTTTCTAACTTGTCAATAACCATGCTGTGCTATCCTGGGTGCATATTTTTGAAGCACAACATCTGTGTGAGGTGAACATGCTGTGACATTAATTGCTTCCGAGAGGGAGTGTATGTACGCCTCCTTTTCATATTGTACTGCTTTGTCCCTTATTAATAAACTAAGCTAAGCTTGGTTATTTGGTCTCTTAAATACCTTTAATATTAAACCACAAGTGTTGCCAAGCAATGGCTAGACCTCTGTAAATATTGTTAGACTGACACAAATCACTCTCCCTGCGGGGGGGAGGAGGAGGTGGGGGAGATAAGTAACACATTCAGATGGCAGCAGCTCCATTTTAAGCAACAATGACTTATGGGAACCCCTCTCTCTGATGCTCCACAAACTCAATTGGTTTCCCCTTCCCTTCCAGACTGAATTCAAAGTCATCATACTAATTGTCAAGGCCCTAAATAGGTTATGATCTAAAGTGTACACTAAAGAACTCCACATTGCAACCTGCATCAGTGTGACTGAACTGGAAGCTGCCATGATGCAGTGCATCCACACTAGCCATTCTATCTTGGCTGTATACAATGCACTACATTCAGTGCGACTGCACTCTGCAAATGCTGCAGGGCCTGTGGGTTGTTGCACCTACCCAGCATTTCCTCGTGATGCTTCCTGGAGCAGCTGTATAATGTCTATGGCTTAGAGTGTTAGTGTGCACTTAGTCACTCTTTTTGCTTTGCTGCATTGCCTGCTTTAAATGGTTGGGTCCTACACAAGGATCTGCACATGTGTTGTGAGAAGCAACACCCTGCACTTGCAGATGCCATGACAGAGGGTCAGCAGCTCCTAATTCCACTCCCCCCACTCCCTACAGATTCTGGGCCTGGCGTTATCAAAATGCCCATGGAAGGATGGGCAGGGGCAGTGTGGAACTTCAGTAGGACAAGACTCATTGCACAACTGCAGCTGCTTTGCCAGTGCTTGTGCTAAAACAGCACATAGGGCTGCAGTGGTGGAAAATATGTGATTGTATTTCCTCTGAGCAGAGGTGATGGGATCCCTTGTGCACTGCTGTACGCACGTTTGTGTGTGGCTGTGCAGTGTTACAGGTATGGTATGAAGTTGTGCTGTTGCTGCCAAGGCCAACAACCTGTAGCAGAGAGTCTCAACTGTGCTCCACAGGGACAATCTCACTGGAGAGGCCCAGATTCAGACTCTTGGGCATTGGAGCAGAGTGCTCTCAACAGCTAGAACTCAGCTGTAGAAGGCCTTCTGAGAGGGATCAGACTGAGCCCTAGCCTGGCCATAGAGCAAAATGCAAGATCACCGCTTTGCTAAAGCCCTTGCCAGGAACAACACCAGGGTCAGCATGAGATGGAGATGGTGTAATAAGAGGAAAGATAAGAAAAAAGGAAATTGGGTGGATGTGACACAGAGCACCCTTGGCAAAGGGTTCCCTGTTCTTTGCAAACAGCTCTCACCACAGGTCTGGGAAACTTAATACACCAAAGACATCTTATAGGATATTTATGCATCAAGTATAACATGTAATGTATCTACAGAACGCTGTGTTGTCAACCCTTGTCAGATCCCAGAACATTCAATAGAAAAGCATCAAAGACCATGGCAAATGATAAAAACCACTTGGATGTGAAAAGGAACATCACAGCAGGCAGGGTATCCCCAGCTAGTTCTGCAACTGACTGAACTTTGTGGGGAAAGCCTAGTTCATTACAAATGAAAGGAACCCAGGTTCACGCTTTAGGATTTTGTTTTGTGTTTCAACCAGTTGTTTCCATCACCTTCTCTCTTTCCTGGATAAATCTTTTATTCTTTCTTAAATAAACCTCTTGTTGTTTTTATGATAAGTGTTCACAAGTGCTGTGTGGCTTACATGAGCAGTGGTTAAGGTAACTCTGATAACTGGGGTGCACTACATCTTTGGGTGCAGAAATTCTGGTACTTCTGTGCGTAGCCACACTCAGGGGCTGGATATCACAGGAGAATGAATCAGGATTCAATGATTGGGATGGCATAAGCCCAGAGGAGAGTGCTTGAGTGAGTGAAGGGCTGCTGATACCAGGGAGCTGACACCCAGCTACTACTAGTAAGACTCCCTCTTGCTGTAGGCGGGGGGGGGAGGGGGCGGAAGGGGGTAATGAGGTGACTCTTCATACCCGAGAAACATCAGAGTGGAGCAGAGAGAAAAAAAAATCTTCTTCTCCCCTCCACCATCTCTCACTGTGTCAAGCACTTTACACAGGGGACACCTGTAAATACACAGAGGAGGCCAAATGTTACTTACTCCAATTTCTGTAGTTTGCAGTTTGGGTGTTTCAGTCCCTCACACAGCAGCTGCACTCTGGCATCGCCCAGTTTATTATCAAAAAGAACTTGTGGCACCTTAGAGACTGAGACCAGTTTATTATGACTCAGGTTCAGCTCTGTCAGGCTCTGGCTGGTGCTGAGAACAGCGGCGAGATCCCCGTAGCTAGCATCTGTGAGATGACAACTCCACAATCTGCAGGAGAGAGAAACGCAGAGAAGAGGAATCACAGTGTGAAGGGGGATTGTCACATCTGATCTGACAGGCGGCTCCGCCCACCAGCCCCTCTCCGTGACCAATCCACATGCGGATTTAGAGGTAAGAAATGAGGGAAGACAAATGAGAAGTTAAGGAGAAAAAGGACCCAAAGTGGGGAGAAGACACATGAAGGGAAAAAAGGACGCAACTGGGATAAAAAAGGAGAGACACCCCGCAAATCAGGAGTGGTGTCAGCGGTAAGGTTTTAGAAGGTGGTAGCTGTGCCAACAGTACGGGAGTTTATTCGTTGCCCTGGGTGCTGATTAGAGTCCATTCTGGAGGCAGAGTTTCTCTTTGGGAATTTGGTGCTGGGCTCAGATCTCTGGAAGAGGAGCCTCTGCTGTGTGACCATCTCAGACCAAAACAGGTGAATAAATGTAAATATGACAAGTTTCACTTAGAGTTTACCCAGACTCCACCATCCTTTCTCTGTGCTTAGTCCCTTGTGTTTCTCAGTTTCAAAAGGGCCCCCATATTTTTTAACCAATCGGGTACTGAACATTAGGGCCTGAGCAAATTTTGAGGTTTCTCACTGTGAAACCTATTGTGATTTGCTAAAGTGTGCTGGAAAAATTTGAAAAGATCTAACTACTGACTAGACCAGACCCAAGCAAACATTTGAAGATCTGTTGGAAGGGAATAGAAAAATTCAAAATGGGTTCCCTAGAAGTGAGGGAACTCCAGAGTTTGTGTGAATGTGGGGACAATGACGGGGGGGAAGGTCGAACTGACTCAGATGTTTTTGAAATGTCACGTGCCATTTCCAGTATTTTAGAAATTTGCAATACATTTCAAGGACAAAACTGTGTTCTATCAAAATTACAAGAACTTTCATTATTTTCATTATGTACTAGGATGGCTTACAAAAATGGACACAACTAAAAAAAACCCAATGTTTAATTTTCACCAAAAGTGGCAGAGTTTTAAATATGATTGATAATGCAACTATGTACTGAAAATAGCACTGTTTTTGAAAGACTGGGAAATACTTAGTCTCAGGTGATATATTGTATGCATTTTCCCATACTCTTTTTTCCTTTCGTTAAAGCAAAAGTCTGTAATCATACAACAATATGAACTTGTATCATGAAATGCAAAAAAGAAAAAAAAGGTCATCATTTGTCGACTGGACTAATTTGAGAACAGTTTTTCTGTCTGCAATTTTTATGAAGATATGAAGACAAGGAGACTCCTACCCCCTATTTAAAAAAATGTTTTTGTTATTACCTCTTTAGCTCTGTGGCCCTCAGTTATAACAGGACCCCCTTCTTCTCAGAATTTGGCCATCCTAGCTATTGAGGAGGGAATTGTAATCCGTCAAACTCTTGAGACTGCAGCACTGTGGCCAGTACTTACGAATCCATTGCTTGATGCAGCTTCCCTTACAAGCTACTTCCTGTGCTGTTCAGTGATCATGCAGAGCCAGGCGGTCTCACAGAACTCTGCAATATTCACTGTCTAACTGATCTGCATTGTTTAACATGATTCTCGCACAACTTAACAACCAGTTCCAACTGGCTCACCACGTGGTATCATCTAGGCTCCCACTTGTGAGCAACTTAATTTGCAACTGAATAACTACATCCAATGTCACCTATCTGTTGGCAATAGGCTCACTAATAATCTCAATGCCACGCAGCTCCCGGGAAGCAGCCAGCATGTTCCCACTCTGGTTCCTACACATAGGGGCTGCAATGGAGCTCCGCTTGCTACCCCTTGCCCAAAGCGCCGCCCTGCCACTCCAATTGGCTGGGAATTGCAGCCAATAGGAGCTGCGGGGGTGGCGCCTGCGGATGGGCAGTGTGGAGAGCCACCTGGCCACGTCTCCGTGTAAAAGACGGAAAGGGCATGTGCCGCTGCTTCTGGGAGCTGCTTGAGGTAAGCGCCACCCGGAGCCTGAACCCAACCTCCTGCTCCAGCCCTGATCCCCCTTCCACCCTCCAAACCCTCCATCTCAGTCCAGCGCACCCTCCTGTACCCCAAACTTTATCCACAGTCCCACCCCAAGGCCCGCACCCTCAGCAGAGCCCTCGCTGCCCCATACCCCAATCCCCTGAAACAGCCCTGTTCCCCCTCCCACATTCCAAACCCCTCAGTCCCAGCCTGGAGCACCCTCCTGCACCCTAAAACCCTCATCCCCAGACTCATCCCAGAGTCTCCACCCACAGTCAGAGCTCTCCCCCCACGCACCACAACCCCTTTCCCCAGCCCGGAGCCTCCTCCTGTACCTGAGAGCCCACACCCACAGCCTGAGCCCTCACTGCCTCTCGCATCCCAACCCACTGACTCAGCCTGGAGCCCCCTCCTGCACTCTGAACCCCTCACCCCTAGCCCCACCCCAGAGCCCACACCACAGCCAGAGGCCTCAACCCCACCTGCACCACAGCCTCCTGAGCCAGGCCGGTGAAAATGAGTAAGTGAGTGAGGATGGGGAGAGCAAGCGATGTGGGGGGATGGAGTGAGTGTGGGCATGGCCTCAGAGAAGGGGTGGAGAATGGGCGTGGCCTCAGAGAAGCAGGGCAGGGGGCGGGGGAAGAGTGTTCAGTTTTGTGTGAGTAGAAATTTGGCCACCCTAGCTATTGAGGAGGGAAATGTAACCCACCAAACTCTTGAGTATGCAGCACTCTGGCCAGTACTTATGAATGCAGCCTGCCTTACAAGCTACCTCCTGTGCTGTTCAGTGATTGTGCAGAGCCAGGCTGTCTGACAGAGCTCTGCTATATTCACTGTGGCACTGATCTGCATTGCTTAACATGAGCCTCTGTACAACGTAACAAGTTCCAACTGCCTCAACACCTGCTATCATCTAGTCTCCCATGTCTGAGCAACCTAATCAAGGAGCTACTGAATAACTGCATCCATGTCACCCATCCGTTGGTAATATCCACCTGGGTTTTAGGCGTGGACACAGACTAGAAATGGCACTGCTGAGGCTGAGAGTATGTAGCTTCCAGCTCTCACATGTTTCATCCTAGACTTTGCGATGTGCTTTGTCACAGACCAGCACAAAAATTTCAGCATGTCATCAATCCACATTTGATCTCTCATGTTACTGGGGCTAGAGCCACTAGGTTTTTATTCTCTACATTACAGTGGTGTCTGCAGAGCAACCAAGCACAGGGCCCCATTGTGCTAGGAGCTGTACAGAATAGTAGCTAGTCCCTCTCCTGAAGAGTTTACAATGTAATTAGACAAGACAGACAAATGCAGGGGACAGAGATAGAGCACACAGAGATAGAGCACACAGAGATAGAACAAATGGCACAACTGTTTGTAAGTGTCACTTTGTTTATTATTTTGTGTGGGGGGACATTTCTTTTTTTTAAATTCTGGGTGGGGTTTCTTAGGTGGGGACTGGCTTAATAGAAAGTAAGAGGAAGGGAAAGGAGACAAGGAAGGGAGGGAGGGAAGGAATGAGGGGAGAATGCAGAACAGGTGGAGGGAAACTGAGGTGAAGAGACTGTGAGGCAGGGGGAAGGAGAGGATTGTAACAAACAGCCAATCGGCACAGGGGGAGAATGTCAAGAGTAACACCGTGCAGCAGTAGGGTTGCCACGTGTCAGGTGACACCCCAATAGCTTGGGAAAGTATGATCCTAATCTCAGACACAAAAGAAGACACAACAGAGGTAGAAACTAATAATAAATTACTGAAAAAAATCTAACAAATGGTGAAACAATGAAAAGGAGAATAAGACAAGAAGAGATGAAAGACACTAGAGATGAAAGGCACAGAGAATGCACTGGCAAAGGCAGAAGTGAAACAGAACATGAGAGCGCAGACACCTGAGGAGTAATCTAAATATTAACCAGAAGAGAATTATTGGAAGTCATCCAGAACAAGCAGATGAACTGCAACTGTTTCAATACTGTAAAGCTGTCTGAAGTTGGTTTAATTGGAGTGGGCAAAACTCTGTGGTAGCTGTGTTTTGTAACAAAAAAATAGAGAAAATAAAGGATATAAAGGGAGAGCATATAAGGGGGTCTCAGAGATGGAGGAGACTGGAGAAAAGAGAGAGGAAATTGGAGGGGTCCTCTGGGGTTCTGTGTAAATCCTCCCCCTGTAACTCAAATGATCAGGTGGTAATTTATCCCTGAGGGTGAGGGCTGAGGTTCTGTCCTAAGAATTTAGTCAGTAATCTGTTGAAGCATGTCGTGGGAATCTTTGCTTTCAATCTAATGTAGCTTATTAAATTGGCATTAGTAAATAGTTTATCTTTATTTTTCTTGTAACCATTTTTGACATTTATGCCTCAATTCTTGTACTCACTTAATAGCTATCTCTTTGTAATTAATAAACTTGTTTTATTGTTTTATCTAATCTAGCGTGTTTAAATTGTAGTGCTTGAAATAGTAAACTGGCATATTATTTCTTTGAAATAAATGATGGACTTTATATACTCTATACTTTACAAAAGAGGGCTGGGAAGTACAGAACATATATTTGTTGGGGAAAATCTGGGACTGGTGGTGTGTTGGGGTCACCCTGAAATATAACCAAGGCTGGTGAGAAGAAGAGGATAACCCAAGTGTGACTGGCAGGCTGCACTTATACACAGACACTCAGGGTGTGGCTTTCATTTTAACATATTTTTGAAAAAAAGTCTGGGCTCAGAAACCCCTAAGCCTGTCTTTCCAGCCACTGCAGCGCTCAAGGAGTTCTGTCTCTCAAGGCTCCTTCTCAGGGTCAAATTCTCACTGCTTCTCTCATCTTCTGATCACTTCCTCATGGTTTACGTCCCCTACTGGCTATAGCGCACACAGACACAGCTGCCACCAGACACATCTCCGACCCCTGCATTTGCAACCAGACTTCAGAATAACTGCTCAGGTTGCATGGCTAAGCTTCCCAACTGCCTTTCCATGTGGCCTATTGTTTCAAGAGGTGGTTCCTATTGTTTCTGCTATCACTATACAAAAGAATATTTAATTGGTCCTCCTATTTAGCCTGAATGAATGCTGGTTGGCAGACCCATCAGCTTTAACCTGTCTTGTGACTGAGGGCACCATTAACACCTTCCAGCATAACTACATATTGCCAGTGTTCTAATAGTGTTTCAAGTTCACTGAGAGGTAATTATGACTTTAAATCTTATGACACCTTTTTGTAGGGAAGTTATTACACTTACCCTCGTATGGAAGGTTTTCTTAGAAGGTCAAAAGTGAATAAATGAAAGAAAATGATATTTGATGGACCAGCAGTGCACAGTAATCCTAAACTGCTCTTCCAGTTTAGGGATAGCTCAGTGGTTTGAGCATTGACCTGCTAAATCCAGGCTTGTGAGTTCCAGCCTTAAGGGGGCCACTTAGGGATCTGGGGCAAAATCAGTACTTGGTCCTGCTAGTGAAGGCATGGGGCTGGACTTGATGCCTTTCAGGGTCCCTTCCAGCTTTATGAGATAGGTATATCTCCATATATTATTCTGCAGAAAAGGACCTAGGGGTTACAGTGGATGAGAAGCTGGATATGAGTCGAGAGTGTGCCCTTGTTGCCAAGAAGGCTAACGGCATTTGGGGCTGTATAAGTAGGGGCATTGCCAGCAGACCGAGGGACATGATCGTTCCCCTCTATTCGACATTGGTGAGGCCTCATCTGGAGTACTTTGTCCAGTTTTGGGCCCCACACTACAAGAAGGATGTGGAAAAATTGGAAAGAGTCCAGCGGAGGGCAACAAAAATGATTAGGGGGCTGGAGCACATGACTTATGAGGAGAGGCTGAGGGAACTGGGATTGTTTAGTCTGCAGAAGAGAAGAATGAGGGGGGATTTGATAGCTGCTTTCAACTACCTGAAAGGGGGTTCCAAAGAGGATGGATCTAGACTGTTCTCAGTGGTAGCAGATGACAGAACAAGGACTAATGGTCTCAAGTTGCAGTGGGGGAGGTTTAGGTTGGATATTAGAAAAAATGTTTTCACTAGGAGGGTGGTGAAGCCCTGGAATGTGTTACCTAGGGAGGTGATGGAATCTCCTTCCTTAGAGGTTTTTAAGGTCAGGCTTGACAAAGTCCTGGCTCGTATGATTTAGTTGGGAATTGTTCCTGTTTTGAGTAGGGGGTTGGACTAGATGACCTCCTGAGGTCCCTTCCAACCCTGATATTCTATGATTCTATGATTCCATGGCCACAGAAGGATTCTCTCTGTACAGCCTCAGATGCATCTCTACCCAATAGTAGTTCCTGCACCATGCCCCAATTCTCACATGCCAGCACAGGGACAGTGGTCAGGGGGATGGGGTGTAGCTGGAGCATCCCTAAACTCTGGCATTCTCCAGCTTCTGTGGGCCACAAGGTATGATTAAAGGACAAGCATATGGAGGTTCTCTTGACCAAATCATGTTGTATCTGGTGGTGAACAGTAAGAAACAGGGAGCCAATAACTGGTAAAGTGGGCCTAAAGTTGTGGAAGAGTTTCTGTAAAAGGGCCTAATTTGGTAGCTCAGTGACCAGAGTGTTTGGCTTCCAGTCAGAGTTGGTGAAACAAGATCCACTCAAGCAAATATTTTATAATGTAAGCTAAAAAATCCCCCTTCACATGGCCTTAAATCTTTGGTTTTAGTCTTGACTCCAAAGTGGTAACGTAAACTAGCCAACCCACCCTGCAGAAATAAGCCTCTGGTCACATTCTGCTTTTGCCTGAAACTTGACATTGCAAGTAAGCAGGATGGAGAAAAATCAGTAGTTTATAAAAAAAAAAAAAAAAGTTTTCCTTAAGTCAGCTTTCATTTAAATCCCAGTAGTATAAAAAATTAAATAGGTTTCTATTTAAAAAGAAAAATGAATTTAAAACTAAATTTGAAATGAAGACATCCTATGTTAAGGCCTAAATTTACTATAATCTACATACATCATTTACATTAAATTAAAAAACAAGATCAAAGCAGTACATTTGATGCTGACGAGTCACTGGCTAAGCATCTGGAAGCCCTGGGAACACTGGCTCTAGCTGGGGCTTGGCTTCAGGCTCTGTCATAGGGAGCCTGCCAGCCCTAAGAACTGCAATTCGAGCAGGGCTTCGCTCTTGACTCCCTGCCACAGAGCTGGGAGCCTTGAAGTTCTGGCTTCTGAGTTCCAAGGCTCCTGGCTCAGTCGTTGCCTCCAGGGCTTCTAGCAGACTGATGGGGAGCTGGAGCCTAGAAGACCTGGGAGCCCTGGCTGAGCTGGGAGACATGGTGCTTGGTTGCCCAGGCTTAATTTCCTTTACAGATTTTGAAACAAAATGTTTTGATTATTTAAAAAAATGATTCTTTCATTTTTTTTCCATTCTAAGGGAAAATTTCAAATTTTTTACTTTTCATTCTGAAAATGGATTTTTTTTCCCAAAATGTGCTGCAAAATGGAAACACGACTTTCAACCTGGTCTTCGCCTTACTTTCATGGTCTGCCTCTGAGAGCTCAAGGAGTGAGTTACTGTTACACAACACTAGTACCTTAGTCCAGCAGAAAAGAACTAGACGAGCCAGTGAGCCATGATAATCACTGACTGACCACAGCCCTCAACACTGGGTTCTAAGTACCTCCTCCCCTCTTCGGCCCTCACAGAGCTCTGTGGTTTCTCCCAAATGTGACAGATAATGCAGGAGCAATGAAAACCCAAGTGTCAGTTTTGGGAAACCCAAGAAGAAATAAAAGTCTGTACAAAGAATTTTTGTATGCCCGCTCCTTAGCCATGAAGAGGCCGAGAGATCCTCGTTCTTCTCTGCCATAGCAGCCACTAAGTAACACTTCACTGACAATCATTTTGACAATCTAGTCTCATCTCATCTCCAGAGCCCAGCACCTCTCACTTAAAGGAACTGGTACCCACTTCATAGAAAAGCTCTTCCACATCCGGGATGGCTGCTGTGGCCATCAGGGATAAAATGACAGCCTCCTTCTCAGAATTCTGACTATTCACAAAACAGGAATCACTGAAGAAAATCTGATCCTCCACTTAGGACTCTGATCCTTAATCTTCTTGGCTGGTGAAAGACGGTAAGAGCATCTCGACCCCTACTAGCTTGTACTGTCAACACCTGCTTCTGAGGAGGGAAATCTATCCCCCCAAACTTGAGCAAGCAGTACCCTGACTATAATTAAAAATCCACTGATTGATACAACTCACCTTATAAGCTAGCTCCTGTGCTGCTCAATGATAAGATAGAGACAGGGAGTCTGACAGAGTTCTGCTTCATTCACTGTCTGAATTATAACTGATCAGCATTGCTTAACATGAGCCTCTGCACAACATAATAGCCAGTTCCAACTGGCTCACCACCCGGTATCATCTGGCGGCCTTCCTGGAGGCGTAGCCATGGCTAAAAGTATGGACCAAAGTAAGGCTGTGGACCCAAGTAGGCCATATCAAAATAGTAACGCTAGGTATGAGATAACCAGGTAAGCCCATTCCTGACCTGCGAGGATGGTACAGGAACCCAGAGACCCTCTGTGAGACAAGGAGAGAATGGCAGGATAATGGGTGAGAATGTTTTGTTCGAGCTATCAGGTACCAGGATGGCAACTAACAATATCTGTGGTGTAATATGTAACTTGTTTTTATTAATGTGTAAAAGGAGAAGTCATAAGAGGGGCAGCTTTGTATTGGCCTAGAGGACAACATTATGTTGATTGAGCTGTTACCTCGTCACGGGTGTAGATGTGTCAGTGTACCTTTAACCAGCAAGCGAGTGCTCTGATACCGTGCATTGTCGATAATGAACCAGACTGATCCTTAACCAGGGAACCGAGCCCATGGTCTTTCTTTATGATTAACACTGAGATCTGCTGAATCAGGAAGCTACAAGCTACGCTGGTGCAGTTAACACTGTTGCTCCACAAACAGCCTTGGAGCAGCACAGACCCATAGAAGCACAGAACATCATCATCTGGTCTCCCATTTCGGAACAACCTGATTAGGAAACTACTGAATAACTGCATCCAGCTTCACCTGTCCATTGCAATATCCGCTAGGTTTTAGGCCTGGACACAGAACAGAGATGGCTCTGATGAGGCCGAGAGTGCTTCATTCCCAGCTCTCACATCCTGGGTCCTGGGCTTTGTGAACCGCAGTGTCCCAGAGGAGCCTGAATCTGTCATAATTAGAACTACTCCCTTTGAGTGCTTGTAGTGAATCAGATGTTTCTTCTCTTGCCTGAAGCACATCTTATCCACATCTCTCAGTCTGCTCTCACCAATGCCCAGGATTTCAAGTCTATAGTTGTCCATAACTCTCATGATCTGCAAGATCTTTGATGTATGAAATATTTTTCTCACATTCCAGTAACAAGCCCTGAAGTGTTTTCTTGCTTTCAGCATCCAACTTTTCAGGGACTTGGCTTCCAGAGACTGACTTTCATCAGGAGCCTTCCTGAAGCAGAAAGGGGCAGCAGTGTTCATTTTTACTGGAATGGTAGCTTGGTTCTGTTTCTATAACTGGTGAGGCATTTTTACAAGACTACGTGTTTAGCCTTGCACTCAAACCTCACTGCTTTATCCGGGCTTGGGACTGATAGACACAGGCACAAGATGCAGCGATGCAGAAGTGTATTAGTAACACAAACACCAGTATAGCATAGGTAGATAGCAAATGCCAAGAAGACAGAGACTTAGCTAATGATATTGCGCTACTGAGCAACAGCCCCAAAAAGTTACAAAGTCAGACAACTTGGGGAAAATAGCAGACAAGCAGGGCTCAGGGTTAATTATGCTAAAACAAACTAAACTGAGCAATGTCTGGAAACCAGATATTCAGCACCAGAACAAAACTGAGAATCTTCAGTTGAAACATAATCTCGGTATTAACATAAAGCTGCTAGAGATACGAAGCTTTACTCCGAAAACTAGATGGCTTTGAAAATAAGTGTCAATGAAAGATTCTTGGCATTGGTTAGAAAGACGACATCATGAACAAAAAGATCTGAGAAATCACCAACCAGCAGCTCATTTCCAACACAATCTGAAGGCTCACTGAACATATCTGGGGCACGTACTCCAGAGACCAACACGGACTCCCACATGAAGTCAGCAAGTGGAAATCAAATTCTGTGCGAAAACAAGGATGCCCAAGAGAAACCTTGAGTAGAAGCCTTAGCAGGGAAGACAGTATAGTCCATCTCAACCCCTTTAGGGAAAATGGAAGCAGCAGCAAATGACAGAGAGGAATGGAAGAGACTGTATATACCCTGTGTCCCAACATTGATACGGGAAGGATGTAATAGCATAATGTAGTAATTCCAGCAGTATCTGGGGCTCACCCAAGAACAGGGCCCCATTGTGCTAGGAGCTGTACAGTGTAGTAGCTAGTCCCTCCCCTGAAGAGTTTATGATGTAATTAAACAAGACAGACAAAAGGGAGGGGACAGGGAAAGAATACACAAGCAGAATGAACAGTTCAATAGTGACCTTTTGTTTCTTATTTTGCTGTGGGGGGAAGGTGGGTGAGTCTTTGCATTTGGGTTTTGATTAATTATTTGGGTGGGAGTTGGTAGGTGGGGATTAGCTAAATGGAAGGAAATAGGAAGTGAGAGGGGACAAAGAAGGCGGGGGGGGGGAAAGGAATGAATGAGGGGAGCATGGAAAGAGGCTGAGGTGCACCGACTGTGAGGGAGGGGAAAGGACAGGGTTGCAACAAACAGCCAATCAGCACAAGGAAGAGAATGTAGAAAGTGACAACTTGTAGCAGGCAGTCTGATGACATCGGTCTCTGCTGAGGCTGCTTCTCTGTCTGCTCCTACGGGATGGGAATCATCTCTGGTCCTGGGCTTGGTTCTGGAGTTTCTTGGAGGATTATGCCCCTGGCATTAAACTGGCAGGAGAAGGTGACTGGCATCCAATGGAGGGATTGGAGCACTCACCTGATGTGGTCATGGTGGCATAAACCACAGAAGAGGTGGAGAGTTCTCTTCTATCAGCTGGAACATATACAGTGTTAGACTGAGTGCTAGGTGCAGTGAATTACAGTGATCCAGTCTGAAGAGGAGAAGTAGATTGAACTATTTGGCTAAGTCCTTGTCTTGGTAGAAAGTGTGAAATTTCTGAGCAAACTGGTGATTCCTATTCAAACTCTGTGACAGGTCGTACCTCTAGATCACCCGTTGAGGTGAGGGTGGGTGTCTCTCTCATCCCTAAGGTCCCTTTCTGGCTGGCAGTCAGTCTTTGGGAGGCGTCTTCTCCTCCTTTAAGGCATGGCCACAGTCCAAGACAGAAAAAAACAATGAAAATAATCCCGCAACGCACAAAACAGTCTGGGCTCACCCGCTGATCCTCACAAGGTAACAGGTAAATAGTCTCTGAGAAGGGAGCTGGGTTCCTAACACCCTGAATGTCAGAGGCCCAGGCTGAGCACCTGGGCTCTAATGAAAAGCAAGTCACTATGCCTGGGGGGAGATAACTACCACATTCAGGTGGCAGCAGTTCCTTCTTTAAGCAACAATGACTGATGTGAACGCAACTCTGGTGCTCCACAAACTCAGTTGGTTTCCCATTCCCTTCCAGGCTGAATTCATAGTCCTTGTACTACTTGTCAAGACTCTAAATAGGGTCTGATCTAATATGTACACTAGAGAACTCCACATTGCAACTTGCATCAGTGTGACTGAACTGGAAGCTGCAATGATGCAGTGCATCCACACTAGCCATTCTATCTTGTGTGCACACAATGCACTACGTTCACTGTGAGTGCACTGTGTAAAAGCTGCAGGGCCTGCGGGTTGTTGCACCTACCCTGCATTTCCTCGCACTGCTTCCTGGAGCACGTGCATAATGTGTGCAGCTTATGGTGTCTTTCTGAACATAGTCACTCTTTGTGGTTTGCTTCATTGCCTCCTTTCAAAGGTTGTGTCCTGCACAAGGATCTGCACATGTGTTGTGAGCAGCAACACCCTGCACTTGCAGATGCCATGACAGAGGGTCAGCAGCTCCTACTGCCACTCCTCCCTCCCCCATACCATTTCTGGGCCTGGAGGCCCAGAGTGGATCATGAAGAGCACCAGCAGTTTTGGGTGCTCAGGGCAGTGAGGAGCTGGATTTTTTTTCTTTTAATTAATTTATTCATTCATGTTTGTTAGTTTTTTAGACAGAGTTTGCTTCTTTGTTTAAATTTTGTTATTTTTTCAGATGTTCTGTTTGTTTAGTAGCTAAACTCAGTTTCTCTCTATCCTGTTTTCCTGTAGGAGCTAGGGAGGAGAGTGCTCTGGGACCAAAAGAAAAATATCCTTGGGGGTCCTCCATGCAGCTCCGTGAATGCTCACCAAAGTTCTTCCCCACCTGCTATAGTGGAGAGTACCTTGGGGCTGGAAGGATGGGAGCAATCAGTGGGTGATGGAAAACCATGAAAAAGAGGATTTAGTTGGGGTGGGGGAATACAGAGGGTACATTTTATCTTGATGTTAATTTGTTAACTAATTACCCTGCTCTGTTTTCTCTTTAGCACATCTCAGGAGTGTGGAAATTGTTGTGGATGCTATCAACAGGCAGTCATTATGCATTGTGGGGTGTCTGTGTTTATGCACATACATCAGGGGTTAGTCAGCACTGCCATGGTGTAGCATTTTATGTTTTTGCACAAGAATTCCCAATGCACCAAACAATTTTATTTAAGTTGAGACATGTTTGAAGTTTGAATGTTATAACATTGTATTTTTCATTCATATTGTCTTTGTAAATCTGAGTGGTGGGTGTTTGAGGCCAGGCCAAGCAGAGACCAACAAGTCTCCCCTCAGCTGCTGTTGGGCTGGCATACGAGTGGCACAGCTTGCTGAAAAATGGAAACAATTCTCTTTGGAATATTTTGCTTAATACGTCATCCATTTTTTAATCAAAATTATGAATTTTTGCAAATAACTCCAGTGAGTGGCTTGGCAGGTGACAGTATCTGCTTCACAGAGTTTAAGGCCACAAGACTCATAGACTCATAGACTTTAGGGTCAGAAGGGACCAATATGATCATCTAGTCTGACCTCCCACATGATGCAGGCCGTTACATTTCCACTAAAGTCCCCCTGTGTTGAGCCCTGTTATTCTGAGTTATCAAAGTGCTCCTGGAAGGGTGGGAAGGGGCAGTGTGCAACTTCACTGGGAAAAGACTCATTGCACGACTGCAACTGCTTTGCCAGTGCCTGTGCTAAAACAGTGCAGAGGGATGTGTTGGTAAAAAATATGTGATTGAATCTCCTCTGAGCAGGTTAAACACCAGAGGTGATGGGATCCCTTGTGCACTGCTGTACGCATGTTTGTGTGCGGCTGTGCAGTGTTACAAGTATGTTACGGAGTTGTGCTGTTGCTGCCAAGGCCAACAGCCTTTAGCAGAGTCTCGACTGTGCTCCACAGGGACAATCTCACTGGAGATGTCCAGGTTCAGACTCCAGGGCATTGGAGCAGAGTGTTCTCAACAGCTAGAACTCAGCTGTAGAAGGCCTTCTGAAAGGGGATCAGACTGAGCCCTGGCCTGGCCATGGTCAAAACAAAATGAAAGATCACCTCTGCACTAAAGCCCTTGCCAGGAACAACACCAGGTCAGCATGAGATGGAGATGGTGTAATAAGAGGAAAGATAAAGAATAAGAGAAATAAAATTGGGTTGGTGTGAAACAGAGTGGCCTTGGCAAAGGGTCATCTGTTCTTTGCAAACAGTTCTCACCTCAGGCCTGACAAACTCAATACACCAAAAAGAAGAACAGGAGTACTTGTGGCACCTTAGAGACTAACAAATTTATTAGAGCATAAGCTTTCGTGGACTACAGCCCACTTCTTCGGAAGCTTATGCTCTAATAAATTTGTTAGTCTCTAAGGTGCCACAAGTACTCCTGTTCTTCTTTTTGCGGATACAGACTAACACGGCTGTTACTCTGAAACCTGTCAATACACCAAATATGTCTTATAGGATATTTATTCATCAAGTATAACATGTAACATATCTACAGAACGCTCTGTTGTCCATCCTTGCCACATCCCAGAACATTCAGTGGAAAAGCATCAAAGACCATGATCAAATGATGAAAGCCACCTTGGAGGTGAAAAGGAACATCACAGCAGGCAGGGGATCACCAGCTATTCTGCAACTGACTGAGCTTTGTGGGGAAAACCTAGTTCATTAGATAGGAAAGGTAACTATTGATGACTGTAGACCCAGGTTCACGCTTTAGGATTTTGGTTTGTGTTTCAACCAGTTGTTTCCATCACCTTCTCTCTTTCTTGGATAAATATTTATTCTTTTTTAAATAAACCTACTTTTGTTTTTATTATAAGTATTCACAATTGCTGTGTGCCTTAGAGGAGCAGTGGTTAAGGTAACTCTGATAAACTGCGGTACACTACATTTTTGCCCTGGTCAACACTATGAGTTTAGGTCGAATTTAGCACCATTAGATTGATTTAACCCTGCACCCGTCCACACGACCAAGCCATATTTGTCTACTTAAAGGGTTCTTAAAATCAATTTCTGTACTCCTCCCCGATGAGGGGATTAGCGCTGAAATCGACATCGCCGGGTCGAATTTGGGGTAGTGTGGATGCAATTCTATGGTTTTAGCCGCTGGGAGATATCCGAGAGTGCTCCATTGTGACTGCTCTGGACAGCGCTCTCAACTCAGATGCACTGGCTGGGTGGACAGGAAAAGCCCCGTAAACTTTTGAATTTAATTTCCTGTTTGGCCAGCGTGGCAAGCTGATCAGCACAGGTGACCATGGAGTCCCAGAATCGCAAAAGAGGTCCAGCATGGACCGAACGGGAGGTACTGGATCTGATCGCTGTATGGGGAGACAAATCCGTGCTATCAGAACTCCGTTCCAAAAGACGAAATGCCAAAATATTTGAAAAAATCTCCAAGGGCATGATGGACGGAGGCTATAACAGGGACCTGCAGCAGTGCTGTGTGAAACTTAAGGAGCTGAGGCAAGCCTACTAAAAAACCAAAGAGGCAAATGGCTGCTCTGGGTCAGACCCCCATACATGCCGCTTCTATGATGAGTTGCATGCAATTCTAGGGGGTGCCCCCACCACTACCTCACCCCTGTTCGTGGACTCCTGCAAGGGGGGAGTCTCACACAACAGGGATGAGGATTTGGGGGATGAGGAAGATGAGGAAGAGGAGGAGGAGGAGGAGAAGGGTAGCGCACAGCAGGCAAGCGGAGAAACCATTATCCCCGACAGCCAGGAACTGTTTATCACCCTGGAGCCAATACCCTCCCAACCCTCTCAAGGCAGAATACCGGACCTTGAAGGTGGAGAAGGCATCTCTGGTGAGTGTACCTTTGTAAATATAATACATGGTTTAAAAGCAAGCGTGTTTAATGATTAATTTGCCCTGAAGACTTGGGATGCATTCACGGCCAGTATAGCTACTGGAATGCAGTCAAGCAACATCCGTTCTTTATCTCTCTGTGTTATCCTCAGGAGACTGATATCATTGATGGTCACCTGATTGAAATAGGGGAATTTTATTAAGGGGACATTCAGAGGTGGCCATTCCTGCTGGGCTGTGTTCCTGTGGCTTAAAAGAAATCATCCCCGCTGTTAGCCATGTGATGGGGGGAGGGGTGAAGTGATCATCCTAGAGAATTGGGTGTGTGTGGGGGGGGGGGGAGGGGGGTGTTAGTTGGGTTTGTGCTGCACGTTAACCTGAAAACCGCAGCCCCTCCTTTTAAATGGCCAACCCATTTTAAATGGCCAACCCAACGGGTGCTTGGTATGGGAAATGTGGGCGCAGCTGTTTGGAACCATTCCCACATGTTATGAAGGCTAAAGAAGCCAAAAGACTGTGGCTTACCATGGTTGCCTGCAAGTCGAATTCTGTTGCCCGGCCCTGTATGTGTGATCTCTCACACCAAACCAGCAGGCCCTCAATGTAAGAGGCAAAATGCGACCTTGTACCGAAAGCACATGTGCTATGTAATGTTAACAGCTTGGTTCACTGTGGAAGAGTCTACCCATTCTTCTCTAAAAAATGTGTCTTTTTAAATACTACTCTCCCTTTTTTTTCCTCCCGCAGCTGCAAATGTTTCAACGCTCCCCCTATCATCTCTGTCCCAGAGGCTAGTGCAGATAAGAAGGCAAAAAAACGCACTCGCATTGAAATGTTCTCTGAGCTCATGCAGTCCTCCCGCACTGAAAGAGCTCAGCAAAATGCGTGGAGACAGACAATGTCATAGTCCAGGAAAGCACAAAATGAACACGAGGACAGGAGGGACACGCAAGAGAAGAGGTGGTGGGAGCAAGATGATAGGTGGCGGCAGCGTGATGAGAGGAGGCAGGATGCAATGCTGAGGCACCTGGAGGATCAAACTGATATGCTCTGGCATATGGTTGAGCTGCAGGAAAGGCAGCAGGAGCTGTAGGAAAGGCAGCAGGAGCACAGAAAGTCTCTGTGTAACCAACTGTCCTCCTCCCCAAGCTCTATAGCCTCCTTACCCAGACGCCCAAGAACATGGGGGGGGCGCCTCAGGGTACCCAACCAGTCCACCCCAGAGGACTGCCCAAGCAACAGAAGGCTGGCATTCAATACGTTTTGAAGTGCAGTGTGGCCTTGTCCTTCCCTCCTCCCCTTCTTCACCACCCCACCCAGTGCTTCCCTCCTCCCGCACCCCTCCCGGGCTACTTTGGCAGTTATCCCCCTATTTGTGTGACGAATTAATAAAGAATGCATGAATTTAAAACAACAATGACTTTATTGCCTCTGCAAGTGGTGATCGAAGGGGGGAGGTCTCGGTTGGCTTACAGGGAAGTAAAATGAACCAAGGGGGCGGGTTTTCATCAAGGAGAAACAAACAGAACTTTCACACCGTAGCCTGGCCAGCCATATTAAACTGGTTTTCAAAGCTTCTCTGATGCGCAGCTTGCCCTGCTGTGCTCTTCTAACCGCCCTGGTGTCCGTCTGCATGTAATCAGTGGCCAGGGGCTTTACCTCAACCTCCCATCCTGCCATAAACTTCTCCCCCTTACTCTTACAGATATTGTGGAGCACACAACAAGCAGTAATAACAATGGGAATATTGGTTTCACTGAGGTCTAACCGAGTCAGTAAACTGCACCAGCGCGCTTTTAAATGTCCAAATGCACATTCTACCACCATTCTGCACTTGCTCAGCCTATAGTTGAACAGCTCCTGACTACTGTCCAAGGTACCTGTGTATGGCTTCATGAGCCATGGCATTAAGGGGTAGGCTGGGTCCCCAAGGATAACTATAGGCATTTCAACATCCCCAACAGTTATCTTCTGGCCTGGAAAGTAAGTCCCTTGCTGCAGCTCTTGAGACAGACCAGAGTTCCTGAAGATGTGAGTGTCATGTACCTTTCCTGGCCATCCCACATTGATGTCGGTGAACGTCCCTTTTTATCCACCAGTGCTTGCAACACCATTGAAAAGTACCCCTTGCGGTTTATGTATTGGCTGCCAACGTGGTCCGGTCCCAAGATAGGGATATGGGTTCCGTCTATCGCCCCACCACAGTTAGGGAATCCCATTGCAGCAAAGCCATCCACTATGACTTGCACATTTCTCAGAGTCACTACCCTTGATAGCAGCAGCTCAGTGATTGCGTTGGCTACTTGGATCACAGCAGCCCCCACAATAGATTTGCCCACTCCAAATTGATTCCCGACTGACAGGTAGCTGTCTGGCATTGCAAGCTTCCAGAGGGCTATCGCCACTTACTTGTGAACTGTGAGGGCTGCTCTCATCTTGGTATTCTTGCACTTCAGAGCAGGGGAAAGCAAGTCACAAAGTTCCATGAAAGTGCCCTTATGCATGCAAAAGTTTTCAGCCACTGGGAATCATCCCAGACCTGCAACACTATGCGGTCCCACCAGCCTGTGCTTGTTTTCTGGGCCCAGAATCGGCATTCCACGGCATGAGCCTGCCCCACTGCCACCAGGATGTACAAATTGTCAGGGCCCATACTTTGAGAGAAGTCTGTGTCCATGTCCTCATCACTCTCATCACTGCGGTGCCGTCGCCTCCTTGCCTGCTTTTGCAGGTTCTGGTTCTGCATATACTGCAGAATAATGTGCAAGGTGTTTACAATGCTCATAACAGCCGCGGTGATCTGAGCGGGATCAATGCTTGCCGTGGTATGGTGTCTGCAGGAGAGCAGGAGAGCAGAGTGGCAGTGGAAGCGATGGTTGGAAGACCAGTTTTGCAGACCTACTGTGCCGTTTGCTGCTAGGACACAACAGCCTATGTCCATTAGCTGAGCTGAGTGCGCTGCATGATTGCCGTGGTATGGAGAGACAAGAGCAGGAGAGCAGAGTTGCAGTGGAAGCGGCAGATGACGATGGTTATATAGAGGACCTGCGAGACCACCAGGAGAGTGGAAGCAGAAGTGGTGGTTGGAAGACTAGTTTTTCCAACCTATTGCAGCATCTGCGGCTAGAGCAGGAGAGCAGAGTGGCAGCAGAAGCGGGCGTTCAATGATGATGGTTAGCAGTCCTACTGCACTGTCTGCTGAAAGCAGTATGGCACCCGCACGGAAAAAAGGCGCAAAACAATTGTCTGCCGTTGCTTTCACGGAGGGAGGGGCAACTAACGACATGTACCCAAAACCATCCGCAACAATGTTTTTGCCCCATCAGGCATTGGAAGCTCAACCCAGAATTCCAATGGGCAGTGGAGAGTGCGGCAACTGTGGGATAGCTACCCACAGTGCAATGCTCCGAAAGTCGACGCTAGCCTTGGTACTGTGGATGCACTCCGATGACTTAATGCACTTAGTGGGGACACACACAATCGACTGTATAAAATCACTTCCTAAAAAATTGACTTCTGTAAATTCGACCTAATTTTGTAGTGTAGACATACCCTTTGAGTGCAGAGATTCTGGTACTTCTGTGAGTAGCCAGAGTCAGGGGTTGGATATCACAGGAGAATGAATCAGGGATTCAGTGATTAGGGTGCCCCTCTTGTCAGGCTGCAAGTTAAAGCTGGAGCTGGAATAAGCCCAGAGGAGAGTGCTTGAGTGAGTGAAAGGCTGCTGATGCCAGGGACCTGACATCCAGGTACTACTAGTAAGACACCCATTGACTGTAGGCAGGGTGTAACGAGGTGACTCTCCATCCCTAAGAAACATCAGAGTGGAGCAGAGAAAAAATCTTTTCCTCCCCTCCACCATCTCTCACTGTGTCAAGCACTTTACACAGAGGACACCTGTAAATACACAGAGGAAGCCAAATGTTACTTACTTCAGCCTCTCCAGTTTGCAGTTTGGGTGTTTTAGTCCCTCGCACAGCCGCCGTACTCCAGCATCTCCCAGAGAATAATGAGCACCCAAGTCCAGCTCTGTCAGGCTCTGGCTGGTTCTGAAAACAGCGGCGAGATCCCCACAGCAAGCGTCTGTGACATCGCAGCTCCACATTCTGCAAGACAGAGAAACACAGAGAAGCAGGATCACAGTGTGAACAGGGCTCGTCACAGCTGTTCTGACAGGCGCCCCCGCCCACCAGCCCCTCTCCCTGACCAATCCATGCGCAGAATGAATTTAAGGCCTGCTCCTCCGCCTGTCCCAACCCCTACCCTATTGCAATGAAGAATCAGTGTGAGGTTGGACTTCCTGCCTGAGCCCCACCCCTTACACTTGGCTCTTGACCAATCAGCACTGTGAAAGGACCAGAACCACCTGGTGACACCTGCCATTACAACATGTCCATTGTGTAACACACTGAGGCCCTGATCACAGCTGGGGCACTTAAGCAATACAGTAATACACTAATTAAATGAAAAATCTTGTTTAATTCAGAGTTAAGGTTGCCCGGTGATAGCTTATGCCCTTCTCACACTTCAGAAAACCAGGAAATACAGAGTGAAGGCAATAGACATTGGGTATAAGTGCACGCCCTCCAGATACATTCACTGTGTTAGGTGTAACTGTACTGAATGGTGGAGGAATAAGTTGAATCAGTTTGGAAGAGCTGTGATTGTGATATGAGGAGATCTAGGGATTAGCTTGAGGAGCGTCATAGACTCATAGACTTTAAGGTCAGAAGGGACCATTATGATAATCTAGTCTGACCTCCTGCACAACGCAAGCCACAGAATCTCACCCACCCACTCCTGTAACAAATCCCTAACCTATGCCTGAGTTACTGAAGTCCTCAAATCGTGGTTTAAAGACCTCAAGGTGCAGAGAATCCTCCAGCAAGTGACTCGTGCCCCATGCTGCAGAGGAAGGCGAAAAACCTCCAGGGCCTCTGCCAATCTGCCCTGGAGGAAAATTCCTTCCCGACCCCAAATATGGCGATCAGTTAAACCCTGAGCATGTGGGCAAGACTCACCAGCCAGCACCCAGAAAAGAATTCTCTGTAGTAACTCAGATCCCACCCCATCTAACATCCCATCACAGACCATTGGGCATATTTACCTGCTAATAATCAAAGATCAATTAATTGCCAAAATTAGGCTATCCCATCATACCATCCCCTCCATAAACTTATCAAGCATACTCATGAAGCCAGATATGTCTTTTGCCCCCACTACTCCCCTTGGAAGGCTGTTCCAGAACTTCACTCCGCTAATGGTTAGAAACCTTCATCTAATTTCAAGTCTAAACTTCCTAATGTCCAGTTTATAGCCATTTGTTCTTGTGTCCACATTGGTACTAAGCTTGAATAATTCCTCTCCCTCCCTGATATTTATCCCTTGGATATATTTATAAAGAGCAATCATATCTCCCCTCAGCCTTCTTTTGGTTAGGCTAAACAAGCCAAGCTCTTTGAGTCTCCTTTCATAAGACAGGTTTTCCATTCCTCGGATAATCCTAGTAGCCCTTCCCTGTACCTGTTCCAGTTTGAATTCATCGTTCTTAACCATGGGAGACCAGAACTGCACACAATATTCCAGATGAGGTCTCACCAGTGCCTTGTATAATGGTACTAACACCTGCTTATCTTTACTGGAAATACCTCGCCTGATGCATCCCAAGTCCGCATTAGCTTTTTTAACGGCCATATCACATTGGCGGCTCATAGTCATCCTGTGATCAACCCATACTCCGAGGTCCTTCTCCTCCTCTGTTACTTCCGACTGATGTGTCCCCAATTTATAACCAAAATTCTTGTTATTAATTCCTAAATGCATGACCTTGCATTTTTCACTATTAAATTTCATCCTATTACTATTACTCCAGTTTACAAGGTCATCCAGATCTTCCTGTATGATATCCCGGTCCTTCTCTGTATTGGCAATACCTCTCAGCCTTGTGTCATCTGCAAACTTTATTAGCACATTCCCACTTTTTGTGCCAAGGTCAGTAATAAAAAGATTAAATAAGATTGGTCCCAAAACTGATCCCTGAGGAACTCCACTAGTAACCTCCTTCCAGCCTGACAGTTCACCTTTCAGTATGACCCGTTGTAGTCTCCCCTTCAACCAGTTCCTTATTCACCTTTTAATTTTCATATTGATCCCCATCTTTTCCAATTTAGCTAATAATTCCCCATGTGGAACCGTATCAAATGCCTTACTGAAATCAAGGTAAATTAGATCCACTGCATTTCCTTTGTCTAAAAAATCTGTTACCTTCTCAAAGAAGGAGATCAGGTTGGTTTGGCACAATCTACCTTTTGTAAAACCATGTTGTATTTTGTCCCAATTACCGTTGACCTCAATGTCCTTAACTACTTTCTCCTTCAAATTTTTTTCCAAGACCTTGCATACTACAGATGTCAAACTAACAGGCCTATAGTTACTCGGATCACTTTTTTCCCCTTTCTTAAAAATAGGAACTATGTTAGCAATTCTCCAGCTGTATGGTACAACCCCTGAGTTTACTGATTCATTAAAAATTCTTGCTAATGGGCTTGCAATTTCATGTGCCAGTTCCTTTAATATTCTTGGATGAAGATTATCTGGGCCCCCGATTTAGTCCCATTAAGTTGTTCGAGTTTGGTTTCTACCTCGGATGCGGTAATATCTACCTCCATCTCCTCATTCATCATCCTACCATTATCCCTAAATTCCTCATTAGCCTCATTAAAGACCGAGGCAAAGTATTTGTTTAGATATTGGGCCATGCCTAGATTATCCTTAACCTCCACTCCATCCTCAGTGTTTAGTGGTCCCACTTCTCTCTTTGTTTTCTTCTTATTTATATGGCTATAGAACCTTTTACTATTGGTTTTAAATCCCTTTGCAAGGTCCAACTCTACATGGCTTTTGGCCTTTCTCACTTTATCCCTGCATGTTCTGACCTCAATAAGGTAGCTTTCCTTGCTAATCCCTCCCATCTTCCACTCCTTGTAGGCTTTCTGCTTTTTCTTAATCACCTCTCTGAGATGCTTGCTCATCCAGCTTGGTCTACAACTCCTGCCTATGAATTTTTTCCCCTTTCTTGGGATGCAGGCTTCTGATAGTTTCTGCAACTTTGACTTGAAGTAATTCCAGGCCTCCTCCGCCTTTAGATCCAGACTTTTTCAGTCCAATCCACTTCCCTAACTCGTTTCCTTAATTTTTTAAAGTTAGCCCTTTTAAAATCAAAAACCCTAGTCCCAGATCTATTGTTGTTTATCCTTCCATCTAGTTTGAACTGAATTAGCTCATGATCGCTCGAACCAAGGTTGTCCCCTACAACCATTTCTTCTATGAGGTCCTCACTACTCACCAAAACCAAATCTAAAATGGCATCCCCTCTTGTTGGTTCTTCAACTACTTGGTGAAGGAATCCATCAGCTATCGTATCCAGGAAAATCTGAGCCCTATTATTTTACTAGCACTTGTCCTCCAGTCTATATCTGGGAAGTTAAAGTCTCCCATGATAACACAATTCCCATTATTGTTTACTTCCTTAAAAAGATTAAAGAGGTCTCCATCCATATCCAAATTGGATCCTGGCGGTCTGTAGCACACCCCAAGCAGTATCTCATAGGAGGCTCTAGTAGCTTTCTTTCCCAATGTAATTTTTGCCCAGACAGACTCTGTCTTCTCCATTCCATCACTTCTTATTTCTTTACAGTCTACCTCATCACTGATATACAATGCTACTACACCACCTTTGCCTTTATTTCTGTCTTTCCTAAACAGCACATAGCCTTCAATACCTGTACTCCAGTCATGACTACTATTCCACCATGTTTCTGTTATCCCTATAATATCCGGTTTCACTTCCTGCACTAGTAGCTCTAGTTCCTCCATTTTGTTACCTAGGCTCCTTGCATTAGTGTACAAACATCTTAATTTTTGCCGTTTGGCTTCACTGACATTCAGGTGAAGTCCATCCCGAGAGAACAGTCCTCTGTCCATGAATGCTTCCCAGTGGTCATACATCCCAAAGCCCTCCTGGTAGCACCACTGCCTGAGCCATCTGTTGATTGCCATAATCTTGTCACACCTTTGTTGCCCTTCTCTAGGAACAGGCAGAATCCCACTGATGATCACCTGAGCCTCGATTTCCTTAAGTGTCTTCCTCAGGCTGGCATAGTCTCCCTTGATACGTTCCAGCGAGAATCTAGCTGCATCATTTGTTCCCACATGAAGGACAATCAGCGGATTCTTTCCTGCTCCCATTAGGATCCTTTTCAACCTCAGGTCCACATCCCGTATCTTAGCACCCGGCAGACAGCATGCCCTTCTGTTCTCCGGATCAGCCCTAGTTACAGGCCTGTCTATTCTTCTCAGTAAGGAGTCCCCAGTCACGTAGACCTGCCTTTTCCTGGTAACGGTGCGATTCTCCGGTCTATCCCCTGCTCTCTCTGGGTACAAGTCCTCTCGATTTATATTGTCCCTTGTAATCCTCCGCAACCCATCCCGTATCCTCCTGGGGCTCATATTTGGTGTTGTTATCTCCATTGACTCCTCACCTCTTCCTATAGGACTAGCTGCTCTTCTCTTCTTCCTTGGCCTCGCACCTTCAGCCACCACCTGCTGTGCCCCTTCTTCATTTTCCAACTCTGCAAACCTGTTCCTGAGCTCTATTTCTCCTTCACTAGCCCGTCTTTTCTTCTGCGTTGTTCTCTTAGTCACATGCTTCCACTGTCCACTTTCCTCACCCAGCAGTCTCCCCTCAGAATTCTGAGGTCCTGTTTCCATCTGCAAGTCTGAGCTTTTTCCTTCAGCCTCCTCATGTCTTTGCTCCATCATCTGCTCGAACCCCCTTCTAAACTCAACCGGAGTTTCCACCTGCATCTCCAATCCTTGGATCTTTTCTTCCATCAGCTCTATCAGGCGGCACTTCATGCAGACAAAACTCTTTTCAGATACCCACTCCAGGATCATGTACATGCCGCAGCTTCCACATCCAGTCATCCTCATTGTGTCTTCCACTGCTGCCTCTGTATTGGTCATAGCCTTCCCACGTAAAACCTGTCAGTCCGGGAAACACAAACCAAACCACCACCTCCCACAGAGAAAGGGGGGGGGGGGGGAAACAAAAACAAACAAACAAACAAAAAAAACCACACACACACAGCAGGCACCAAAACACTGGCACACCACCACCCCCTCCCTTCACTGGCCTGTCTATTCCTCTGCCTGCCTCTCTGAGTCTCCCCCAGAAACTCCCCTTGCAACTCCCATGAAACTCCCCTGTTTACAGCGCTGTTTGCTGGCTCCTGTGCCGCTGCAGCTGTCTATCATAGAGCTGTGCCTGTGATGTGAGGGGATCTGGGTCTGAGTCTTCCCCCTGTGTGTATTCTCAAAAGAAAGAGGAGCATGTGAACCATGAGGTTCCTGTCTGCAACATTTCAATATAGAATTGTGGAGGTTGTGCCAATAGCAGGGCACTGGGTGCTATGGCTATTGGATATAAGAGCAGTCTGTGGATTTAATGATGGGTAGGGGAAAGTATAGGTGGAGGGGGTAACCTGTGTGCTGGTCTGAAGGGATTGTAAAGGGTATGACGTGGTTGTTAAATTTTACGAGTGTGGCATTCTCTCAGGGGAGTAGGCACAGTGATTGTGTGTAGGACAAGGGCAGGTAGCACCTGTCCATCACAATGAAAAGGCAGAGTGCAAGTGTGCGTATTATGGGCATTCTGCGACTTCACTCAGAGAGGGCAGAGTTAAGGGTCTGTGGGCATTTACCTTAATTTATTTTTTTCCCAGATATTTACAGTTCATTCTCAGATTTGTACCCAGTGCGAGTTTCACACCTCAAAGTTGAAAGCTCAGAGGGGTGGTAAGTGGCCCATTAATCTCAATGGGATGTTCTCAGCTGAAAGAGAATACCTTATGGAGATGAAGACTGCCTGAAAAAATAGCGATGAGACATGTGAACTGCTCCATTCATTTCTGTGGGTGTTCCCTTCCTCCTCAGTGCTGGAGAGTTTCTGGGGTGTGTCAAGAATACCTGTCTCAGGCTTGTGTTCTTGGTGCATGCTCTGAGCATGCCTGTTCTAAGCTAGAGGGCAGAGCTTCCTGAGATCCTGGCTCACATGCAGGATAAGGAAACAGGCTCAGATACCCCCAACAGGCAAGCCAGCTGGCACCTGCCTCATTTGAGGGGGGAACAGATGAGGGTCAGACTCCCATAGATGGACAGGGGCTCCTAGAGCCAAGCACGCACGGGGAGGCGGGGGACAGGGAGCAGGGCTCAGACACCACCAAAGGGGCAGTGACTTCCAGATTACATGGAGGGGTTAGAGAGAGGGGCTCAGATACCCCAGAAAGGCAAATCCTATCCAGAATCTGGTTCACATGAGGGGCAGTGATGGGGGTTACACCCTATAGATGATCGGGGAGCCCCTAGAGTCTCACACTTACACAGGAGCATGGAGAAGAGTTCAGACACCACCAGGGGGACAAGGGACCCCCAGTCACATAAGTAATACGGAGAGGGGCACAGACTCCCCTGGAAAAGCAAGCCTCCCCCTGAACCTGGCTCACATGAGGGGAGCAGGAAAGGGGGAGGTCATGCCCCTGTATAAGGATTGGGGGAAATCCAGATTGTGGCACACAGAAACCCAAACCATTCTCCCCCTGTGCCCCTAAACTCCCATTACCTGAGCCTTAACCCTCTTCCCACCTACTCTTTCACCCCAATAACCTTCCTCTCCCACTGAGCATTTGCTTGTGTGGCTTTTTTTCACACAATAGTTTCAGCTCCTTCTGCAATATTCAGATTCTGTTTCCCCCCAAATTAAAATTACCCTGTAACAGAGGCACCTTGCAGCAATATGCCTGCTTCTTTTACTTCAGATTTATGCCCCAGATTAGATTTGAACTCACAGTGCTAGGGGGTAGTACTCAGATGCAATTATCATAACACCCCCATAGTGCCACCCAGGTCCTGTGACAGCTGGTTTTCCAGATAGTAGCCTCTGTCTCTTCACATGCTCAGATTAATCCATTAGGAACATAAATTGGTGCACAAGACTTCTGAACTGCCTAACTGGAGATGCAAACTCTTTCTCCAAAAATGTTTTAATTTGATTTCCCCTAAAGGGCTTGTGGGTGCCAGGCCCTCTGTTGGGAAACCCTTGACCATTTGAGACCCTGTTGTGATGAGCTGAGCCCTAGATTGATCTTTATCTATGAGCATAAATAGGTGGCCAGAATTTGTCAACTTTAAGAAAAGCTTGAGGGGGGGGTGCTGTATCGCAGGAACCCCTTGGTCAAATGACCCTAATTTTTGGTCACTAACAGAACCCCTTGCACCCATGAGGCTCACCAAATTCAATGCAATCTGAGTAACTGTAGATTTTAGACCTCTCAGGCATCGAGTTTAAACAGGCAGCTGATCTGAACATTAACTATAGCAGAGCTGTCGCTTTACTGTAGTAAAAAATACAACAACCCTAAACAAAATCTGGAATTTATTCAGCTAGCACCTGAGGTCCAGTGTTGGCACAGGGAAGAATAAATTGGCGATAGTTCACTTGGTGACAAGAGAAACTTATTAGAGACATTTTTGGTTGAAACACTGGAACCCAAACAAGACAGCTGTCCCCTTCCCCCCGCCTCCCCCCCCCCCCCCCACACACACACGTGACAGTAGCTGATGAGCATCATTTGGACCGTCGAACTGCTGGGCCACAAACCATAATTAAAGGAGAAGCATATGGAGGTTCTGCTCACCAAATGAATGCTGTATCTGGTCGTGAACAGTGAGATGCAGGGAGCCCATTAACTGGTAAAACGGACCTAAAATTGTGGAAGAGTTTCTGTACAAGCACCAAATTTGGTTGCTCAATGACCAGAGTGTTTGGCTTCCAGTCAGAGTTGGTGAAACAAGATCCTGTCATGCAAATATTTTATAATGTAAGCTAAAAAATCCCCCTTCGCACAAACTTAAACTTTGTTTTTAGTCTTGACTTCTGTCAGGGTAACCCCCCCCCCGAACTCTAGGGTACAGATGTGGGGACCCACATGAAAAACCCCCTACGCTTATATTCTACCAGCTTAGGTTAAAATTCTCCAAGGCAAAATCCCTCCCCCACCTTTTCCTTGGACTGGTATTGCTGCCAACACGAAGTGATTTACACAAAAATTCAAGGAAGTGTCACTTGGAATCCCTATCCCCCTAATATATCTCTCAAGGCTCCTTTACCCCCATTCCTGGGGAGGCTTGAGAATAAAATACCAACCAGTTGTTTCAGCATTGTGAGCACAACCAGACCCTTTGTCTTCAGGACACTGAAATCAATCAGGTTCTTAAAAGAAAAAAACATTTTTTATAAAGAAAAAAAGTAAAAGAATCACACCTGCAAAATCAGGATGGAAGGTAACTTTTACAGGGTAACAAAAAGATTTAAAACACAGAGGATTCCCCTCTAGGCTCAGCTTCACAGTTACAAAAACAGGAATTAAACTACCTCTGTAGCATAGGAAAATTCACAAGCTAAAACAAAAGATAACCGAACACATTTCCTTGCCTTACTTACAATTTCTGTGATTTTTAGATGGATTATTCCAGGTATATTTTCAGGAGATATTGTACCTGCTTGGCTTCTCTCTCTGTCCGGAAAGAGAACAACCCACAGAACAACAAAACAAATCCTTCCCCCCAGATTTGAAAGTATCTTCTTTCCTCATTGGTCCTTCTGGTCAGGTGCCAACTAGGTAATTTGAACTGCTTAACCCCTTGCAGGTAAGGCAATCCAGTACAGCTGCCAAGGAGGGATTTTATGCACAGAATGGGCTGGCATACATAAAGGTTGCTACCCTTCCCCCTATATTCATGACATGCCCCCCAGATCACAGATTGTGCTGGAGAGCCTGTTTCACACTGGCTCTGATTTCTTCCTTGAGCTCTAGGAGAAAACAGAGTAAATAAGACACACGCACCTTTAATTTTACTACCAATTACATGAAGACTAGACAGTATTGTCCACATTTCAAGGGCTAAAATGACTTAGAATACAGGAACAGAAGGTCCTGTGGCACCTTTGAGACTAACAGAAGTATTGGGAGCATAAGCTTTTGTGGGTAAGAACCTCACTTCTTCAGATGCAAGACAGGGACATTTTTACCCAGCTGATTCTGGGCAACTTTCATGGGAGAGTGCATCAGCCACCTTGTTAGAAGCTCCTGAAATGTGTTGAATTTCAAAATCAAAATCTTGGAGAGCTAAACTCCACCGAAGAAGTTTCTTGTTATTTTTCTTGATGGTATGAAGCCACTTCAGCGCAGCATGGTTGGTCTGCAGGTGGAAATGCTGTCCTTAAATGTATGGGCGTAGCTTCTCCAGAGCGTACATAATGGCATAACATTCCTTCTAGCAACCTGATTAGGAAACTACTGAATAACTGCATCCAGCTTCACCTGTCCACTGCAATATTCAGCTGGGTTTAGGTCTAGACATAGAACAGAGATGGGTCTGATGAGGACGAGAGTGCTTCGTTCCAAGCTCTCACATCCTTGGTCCTGGGCTTTGTGAACTGCAGTGTCCCAGAGGAGCCCAGCGATCTCAGCAGTTCACAGATCAAAATTTGGTCCTTCATCTTACTGGGGTTAGAACCGTATTATTATTATTTGTACTACAGCAGAGCTCATCTTTGTCCCCATTGCTCTGTTCCTCCATTGGAGCACAGCGCTGTATAACTGACATCTTTAGGAATCTGGTTTGGAGTCTGGCATCTATGATGTGCTGGTTACTAGATTCCCAGTTGATAAGTGATTTTTCTGCAGAATCTGTCATAACGAGAACTACTTCCTCTGAGTGCTTGTTGTCACTATGCCCTGAGTGAATCATATGTTTCTTCTCTTGCCTGAAGCACTTCTTATCCACATCTCTTAGTATGCTCTCACCGATGCCCAGGATTTCAAGTCTATAGTTGTCCATAACTCTCATGATCTGTAAGATCGTTGATGTGTGAAACATTGTTCTCACATACCAGTAACCAGATCTGAAATGTTTTCTTGCTTTCAGAATCCAACTTTTTAGGGACTTGGCTTCCAGAGACTGGCTTTCCTCGGGAGCCTTCCTGAAGCACAAAGGGGCAGCACTGTTCATTCTTACCAGAATGGTAGCCTGGTTCTGTTTCTATAACTGGTGAGATGTTGTTATGAGACTACGTGTTTAGCCTTGCACTCAACCCTCCCCACTTTATCCAGGCTTGGGACTGAAAGACACAGGCACAAGGTGCAGCAATGCAGAAGTATATTAGTAACACAAACACCAGTCTAGCATAGTTAGACAGCAAATGCCACGAAGACCGAGACTTAGCTAATGATATTGTATTACTGAGCAAGAGCCCTGAAAATTTACAAAGTCAGACAAGTTGGGAAAAATAGCAGGCTAAGCAGGGCTCAGAGTTAATTATGGGAAAGCAAACATCCTTGAACCCCAGAGGTCAAGCAGTAACAGCACATTAGAATGCAAAATTATCAGACAAATTGTTCTACTTTCTTATGTCAGAAGCACCATATTGACCATTAGATACCTCCAGAAGGAAGTGACATCAAGTATAGGAAAGTATCATAAGGGTAGCAGTGTTAGTCTCTATCCACAAAAACAATGAGGAGTCCCAGTGGCACCTTAAAGACTAACATATTTATTTTGGCATAAGTTTTTGTGGGTAAAAATCCACTTCTTCAGATGCATGGAGTGAAAATTACAGATACGGGCATAAATATACTGGCACATGAAGACAAGGGAATTACCTTAAAAGTGGAGAACCAGCATTGACAAGGCCAATTCAGTCAGGGTGGATGAAGTCCACTCCCAATAAATGGTGAGGAGGTGTCAATACCAAGAGAGGGAAAATTGCTTTTGTAGAGAGCCAGCCACTCCCAGTCCCTATTCAAGCCCAAATTAATGGTGTTAAGTTTGCAAATGAATTGTAGCTCTGCAGTTACTCTTTGAAGTCTGTTTTTGAAGTCTTTTTGTTGAAGGATGGCTACTTTTAAATCTGTTATTGAATGTCTAGGAAGATTGAAGTGTTCTCCTACTGGCTTTTGTATGTTACCATTCCTGATGTCTGATTTGTGTCCAGTTATTCTTTTATGTAGCGACTGTCCAGTTTGGGCAATGTACATGGCAGAGGGGCATTGCTGGCACATGATGGCATATATCACATTAGTAGATGTGCAGGTGAATGAGCCCCTGATGGTGTGGCTGTGGTGTCACTAGAGTAGATATGGGGACAGAGTAGGCAACGAGGTTTGTTACAGGGATTGGTTCCTGGGTTAGTGTTTCTGTGGTGTGGTGTGTAGTTGCTGGTGAGTATCTGCTTCAGGTTGGGAGGTTGTCTGTAAGTGAGGACTGGCCTGTCTCCCAAGGTCTGTGAGAGTGAGGGATCGTTTTCCAGGATAGGTTGTAGATCGTTGATAATGCATTGGAGAGGTTTTAGCTGGGGACTGTACATGACGGCCAGTGGTGTTCTGTTATTTTCCTTGTTGGGCCTGTCCTGTAGTAGGTGATTTCTGGGTACCCATCTCGCTCTGTTAATCTGTTTCCTCACTTTTCCAGGTGGGTATTGTAGTTTTAAGAATGCTTGATAAAGCTCTTGTAGGTATTTGTCACGGACTTAGGGTTTGGAGCAAATGCAGTTGTATAGGAATAGTATAGGAAAGGCATTTACTAAACTCAGCAATGTATGGAAACCAAAGATATTCAGCACCAGAACAAAACCAAGAATCTTCAATTCAAACATAATCTTGGTGTTAACATAAGACTGCTAGAGTTAGAGAGCTACAAAGCTTTACTCAGAAAACTAGATGCCTTTGAAAATAAGTGCCTACAAAAGATTCTTGGCATTGGTTGGAAAGACATCATCATCAACAAAAAGATCCGAGAAATCACCAACGAGCAGCTCATTTCCAACACAATCTGAGGGCACACTGAACATATTTGGGGCATTTATTCCAGATACCAATACAAACTCCCATATGAAGTCATCAAATGGAAATCAAATTCTGTGCGAAAACAAGGGTGCCCAAGGGAAACATTGAGCAGATGCTTTAGCAGGGAAGGCAGAATAGTCCATCTCCATACCTTAGAGCAAATGGAAGCGGCAGCAAATGACAGAGAGGAATGAACGAGACTGGTTTACGCCATGTGTTCCAACTTTGGCACAGGAATGATGTAATAACATAATGTAGTAACTCCAGCAGTGCCTGGGGCTCACCCAAGAACAGGGCCTCATTGTGCTAGGAGCTGTACAGAATAGTAGCTAGTCCCTCCCCTGAAGAGATTATGATGTAATTAGACAAGACAGAGTAAAGGGAGGGGACAAGGATGGAACACACAAGCAGAATGAACAATGCAATAGTGACCTTTTGTTTTTTATTTTGCCCTGCGGAGAAGGAGGGTGAGTCTTTGCAATTAGGTTTTCCTTAATTCTTTGGGTGGGAGTTGCTAGGTGGCGATTAGCTAAATGAAAGGAGATAGGAATGGAGGGGGACAAAGAAGGGAGGGGGGAAGGAAGGAATGAGGGGATCATGGAAAGAGGCTGAGGTGCACCAATCGTGAGGGGAGGGCAAAGGACAGATTTGCAACGAACAGCCAATCAGCACAAGGAAGAGAATGTCGAAAGTGACAACTTGTAGCAGGCAATCTGATGACATCAGTGTCCATCGGTCTCTGCTGAGGCTGCTTCTCTGTCTGCTCCTAAAGGCTGGGAGTCATCTCTGGTCCTGGGCTTGGTTCAGGAGTTTCATAAAGGATTAAGACCATGTCATTCAATTGGCAACAGAAGCTGACTGGCAGCCAATGAAGGGATTGGAGCACCGAGCTGATGTGGTCATAGTGACATAAACCACAGAAGCAGTGGAGAGTTCTCTTCTATCAGCTGGAACATATACAGTGTTAGATTGAATGTTAGGTGCAGTGAATTACAGTGATCCAGTCTGGAGATGAGAAGTAGATGGAACTATTTGGCTAAGTCCTTGTCTGGGCGGAAAGTGTGAAATTTCTGAGCAAACTGGTGATTCCTATTCAAACTCGATCACACATTTTTAACACAGAGTTTGCTTGTGTGTTTAAATTTTGTTATTTTTTCAGATGTTTTGTTTGTCTAGTAGCTAAACTCAGTTTCTCTCTATCCAGTGTTTTCCTTTAGGAGCTAGAGAGAAGAGTGCTCTGGGCCCAAAGGAAGAATATCTTTGGAGGTCCTCCACACAGCCCAGACAGTGCTCATCTGAAGTTCTACCCCACCTGCTATAGTGGAGTCCCTCAGGGCTGGAAGGATGGGAGCATTCAGTGGGTGATGGAGAACCATAGAAAAGAGGATTTAGTTGAGGTGGGGGAGTGCAGAGAGTTAATTTGTTAATTCATTACCCTGCTCTGTGTTTTCAGGAGTGTGGAATTTGCTGCGGATGCTGTCAACAGGCAGTCATTACGCACTGTGGGGTGTCTGTGTTCATGCACATAAATCAGGGGTTAGTCAGCACTGCGATGCTGTAGCATTTTATATTTTTGCACAAGAATTCCCAATGCACCAAACATTTTTTTAAGTTGACACGTGTTTGAAATTCTAATGCTAACATTGTATGTCTCAATCATTGTGTCTTTGTAAATCTGAGAGGTGGGTGTTTGAGGCCAGGCCAAGCAGAGACCAACGAGTCTCCCCTCAGCTGCTGTTGGGCTGGTATACGAGCGGCACAGCTTGCAGAAAAATGGAAACAATTCTCTTTGGAATATTTTGCTTAGTACTTCATCCATTTTTGAACCGAAATTATGAATTTTTGCAACTAACTCCAGTGAGTGGCTTGGCAGGTGACAGTATCTGCTTCACAGAGTTTAAGGCCACAAGAGATCATTAGCTCATCTAGTCTGCTTTCCTGCACATCACAGGCCTTTACATTTCCCCTAAATTCCCCTGTGTTGAGCTCAGTGAGTCTGAATTAGCAAAATGCTCGTGGAGGAATGAGCAGGGGCAGTGTGGAACTTCACTGGGAGAAGACTCATTGCACGACTGCAGCTGCTTTGCCAGTGCCTGTGCTAAAACAGAGCAGAGGGATGTGATGGTGGAAAATATGTGATTGTATTTCCTCTGAGCAGGTTAAACACCAGAGGTGATGGGATCCCTTGTGCACTGCTGTACGCACGTTTGTGTGTGGCTGTGCAGAGTTACAGGTATGTTACGGAGTTGTGCTGTTGCTGCCAAGGCCAATGGCCTGTACAGACAGTCTCAACTGTGCTCCACAGGGACAATCCCACTGGAGATGCCCAGGTTCAGACTCCAGGGCATTGGAACAGAGTGTTCTCAACAGCTAGAACTCAGCTGTAGAACTGCTTCAGAGAGGGGATCAGACTGAGCCCTGGCATGGCCAGGGTCTGAGCAAAATGCAAGATCACTTCTTTGCTAAAGCCTTTGTCAGAAACAACACCAGGGTCAGCATGAATTGGAGATGGTTTAATAAGAAAACTGGGTTGGTGTGACACAGAGAGCCCTTAGCAAAGGGTCCCCTGTTCTTTGCAAACAGCTCTCATCTCAGACCAGACAAACTCAATACAAAAAAAAACACATCTTACAGGATATTTATTCATCAAGTATAATATGTAACGTATCTACAGAAAGTGTGTTGTCTACCCTTGCCACATCCCATAACAATCAATGGAAAACCATCACAGACCATGGCAAATGATCAGAACCACTAGGAGGTAAAAGGAACATCACAGCAGGCGGGGGATCATCGTTGCTGTGAATATAACAAATGATGATTTTCAGTATAACAGAGTGTAGGCAAAGGCACTCTGTATTTACTAAGGAAAGTCTTTGAGGAGTTCAGGGAGCTGTTCTGAACATTTGGATCCTGGTTCTTATGGAACCAGCTAGTTCTGCAACTGACTGAACTTTGTGGGGAAAACCTAGTTCATTAGATAGGACAGGTAACTACTGAGAAGTGTAAACCGAGGTTCACGCTTTAGGATTTTGTTTTGCATTACAACCAGTGGTTTCCATCACCTTCTCTCTTTCCTGAATAAATCTTTATTCTTTCTTAAATAAACCTCTTTTTGTTTTTATGGTAAGTGTTCACAAGTGCTGTGTGGCTTACAGGAGCAGTGGTTAAGGTAACTCTGATAGACTGGGGTAAATTACATCTTTGGGTGCCGAGATTTTGGTACTTCTGTGAGTAGCCAGAGTCAGGGGCTTGGTATCACAGGAGAATGAATCAGGGATTCAGTGATTAGGGTGCCCCTCTTTTCAGCCTGGAAGGCAAAGCTGGGGCTGGCATAAGCCCAGAGGAGAGTGTTTGAGTGAGTAAAGGGCTGCTGATGCTAGGGAGCTGACACCAGGTACTACTAGTCAGACTCCCTCTGGCTGTAGGCAGGGGGTAATGAGGTGACTCTCAGTCCCCAAGAAACATCAGAGTGGAGCAGAGAGAAAAAAAAATCTTCTCCTCCCCTCCACCATCTTTCACTGTGTCAAGCACTTTACACAGAGGACACCTGTAAATGCACAGAGGAGGACAATGTTACTTACAGCAGTCTCTGCAGTTTGCAGTTCGGGTGTTTCAGTCCCTCGCACAGCCGCCGCACTCCGGCCTCGCCCAGTTTATTACCACCCAGGTTGAGCTCTGTCAGGCTCTGACTGGTTCTGAGAACAGCGCCGAGATCCCCACAGCAAGCGCCCGTGAGACGACATTTCCACAAGCTGCAGGAGAGAGAAACACAGAGAAGGGGGATCACAGTTTGAAGGGGGCGTGTCACAGCTGTTCTGACAGGCAGCCCCGCCCACCAGCCCCTTTCCCTGACCAATCCACATGCTCCACTGACTCTCCCAAACCTCACCTTATTGCAGTGGGAAACCAGTGTTGGGTGGGACTTCCTGCCTAATCCCCACCTCTTGAACTTGACTCTTGACCAACCAGGACTGTGAATGACTCAGACACCCCAATCCTTACACCTCTGCCATTGACCAATAAGGATGAAGGTTCTCGGTAAGACTTCATCACTAAGCACCGCCCCTCACCCTTTCCACTGACCAACCAGAATTTAAGGGGCAGCCGTCTGGCTACCCTAAGTCCCACTTACCCAGCTCTCAGCCAATCAGATTGGACTTGGCACTGATCAGCCCCAGAATGGTGTGACCCAATCAGACCAGGCCCATTGCTACAGGGAGGCTGTAGGGGGAACCCTCTCCCCAGGCAGCTGGGCCAGGCTCAGAGCAGGTGGAGCTGGGAGATCCAGCCCCTCCGTGCCCCCGGCTCTAGCTCTGATGCTGCCCTGCAGGACGCAGATGTCTCCTGTCTCTGTGCCCAGCTCTGAGCCTCAGGCCTGGGGTGGGGAGGCAACTGTGACCAAGGCCCAGCACTGGCAGCATCACACCCACCTTCCACTGAGACCAGGGATCAAAGGTTGGGGGGATTGGAAGACAAAGAGGAGAACAGCCCCACAACCAGGGGGATTCCCAAAGTTTGGGGAAGAAGAGCCCCTGACAGCAGGGCGACCATGTGACCCTGTTGGCAGGGCCTGTTCCAGAAACTCTGGTGGGGTTATTACAACAGACATTTTCTACTGGATTTTGCGTCCACCCTGCAGAGTCGAGGCTCCTGGAGGAGCTGCCAGCCAGCAGAGTGTGGAACTATGGCAGCAGCCTGGCTATGATCATGTGCATCTCAGTGACCAGCCCTCAGCATGGTTGTCACATACTGCCACTCAGCCATCCGCCCTCCCTCCATTGCAACTGTCACCTGCACGGCCTCCTCCATCACTACAGTTGCCTTCAAAATATGGTCACTCCGCCAAGTGGGGAGGGAAGTCCTAATGTTTGAGAGAGAAAAAGAGTCCTGAATTTGTATTAGGGAGAGAAGCCCCCACTCCCTGGGGGACCCCCAAGTTCTGTCATGGTTGGTAGAGCCCCTGAAATATTTTGGAGAGAGGAAGAGAGGCACCCCCAATACGATGAGAGAATCTATGTTTTCATTGAAGAGAAGAAGAAATAAATTCATGGGTGTATGTGGGAAAATATGGAGATGAACCCTAGCCTGGGGAGGTAGGGAGAGGGTGTTCTTTATGAAGCAACAGTGAAGAGCTCCACAAGATTTAACAGTAAGAAAGGAGGGAAGAGAAATGAGAAGTTGAGAAGAAAAAGGACCCAAAGTGTGGAGAAGACACATGACGGTAAAGAAGGACCCAACTGGGATAAAAAAGGAGGGACACCCCCCAAACGAGGAGTGGTGTCGGGGGTGAGCTTTGGGAAGGAGGTAGTTGTGCCAACAGTAGCAGAGTTTATTCTTCACCCTTAGCGCTGATTAGGGTCCATTCTGGAGGCAGAGTTTCTCTTTGGGAATTTGGTGCTGGGCTCAATCTCTGGAAGAGGAGCCTCTGCTGTTTGACCATCTCATTCCAAAACAGGTGAATAAATGTAAATATGACAAGTTTCACTTAGCGTTTACCCAGACTCCCTGTCACCAATTTCTCCTCTGATCTGAAAGGTGCTGGACACCTGCCACCACTTGACTGAGGGTAACACTGGTGTCAGAACAGGACACTGGTACTAGAAGAAGGAGCAACACTACACACAGACAGAGCCTGCCCTGAGGATCCTACAATCTAAGCAGACCAGACAGGCGAATGGTAGGGAAAGAAAAAATTATTATTGTCATTTTTCAAAAGGAGAATTGAGACCCATAAGAGACTGAATGACTTCCCCAAGGTCACACAGAGAGTCTGAGTTTTGATCCAGCAATTTAATTACACGACCATCCTTTCTCTTGCATAGAGCTGTGCTTAGTCCCTTGTGTTTCTCAGTTTCAGAAGTGCCCCCATGTTTTTTACCCAACATGACCTCTTTCCCCCCCCCATAGTTGAGTCTCTTAAGCAAGAGCTACTTACCAATCAGATATTGAACATTAGGGCCTGAGCTACTGATGAGGCTTCTCACTGTGATACCTATTGTGATTTGCTAAAGTGTGTAGGAAAAAATTGAAAAGATCTAACTACTGACCAGACCAGACCCAAGCAAACAAGTTAAGGCTGAATTTGCTGAGACCCAGCTCTGTGGTCTTGGTTTCTTCCCTGAATGAGGGCTTCTGGCGGCTGTAGTCCAAAGCAAAGCCCAAGAGATACTCTGATTATTAAGTAGGTCTGCCTTAAAAACCTTAACCATTGACCAGAGAGGTGATATTGTTGGGGTTTGTAAGGGTTAAGTAAAGACCTGGGTAACCATTACCATGGTAATAGGGTAGTATGGCACTAGCAAGCACTATCCCTTGCTTGACAGATAAAGTTTGCTACCTGCCTCCCCCCCCTTTTTGCTGGTTAAGGATAGATAAGTGTTGCAGCTGCATAAGAAATATTGCTGTCTAAAGAATACCCTTCGTGTGACGTAGTGTTCTCTCTCCTCTCCCTTCTTTTTCCCAGCTACATAAACATGTTCAGGGCCATGTGGTCTTGGTTCCCCCCCCGCTACTGCTTAAGGGGATTTGGAACTATAAGTATTGTAACAGCACCTGCACAATATACATAATACTGTAAACAGTAAACAGGGGCAGGTATAATTATATTCAGTACATAGTTATTAATATTCATTATATAGGTGTTCATATTACTAAATAAGGGTTTGAGGGGTATTAGATAAAAGCATGCAATGTAGCTAACCACATTGCTTACTCGACAACTGGGTCGAGGGGAACAAGTACTGCAATAAATGAGTCTGTTTACTCAGATCCGCTTCTGGGTTCTTCCTGCTCCTTCTTTCCATCTCTAACATCTGGCGTCACGAACAGGATCCCAGGGTAGAGTCGTGCCTGATCACCATGTCTCACCATGGATTCAATGAGTAAGTTGGATGGGTCCTTTACGGCAAAACCGGTGAAAGAGTTTATTAATAGTGGGGTCCTTATGCCGCTCCCCGGGGAGGATGTCAGGATTGGCAGGCCATCCAGGTGTTCCCAGGATAAAAAAAGGCCTAGGCTCTAATGAAAAGCAAAGCAGTGTAAAGGTGGTTCCTCTGTCTCTCCAAACAGTTCAGGCAGCAGAATCTCTTCTGCAGGTTCCTTGGTGAGCAGCCCGTGCTCGATGGAGCAGGGGCGCGCTAGTTCTGCTTCCCTCTGAATTCCACCCTGCACTGGGCTTCAATCCTCCCTTTCAAGAAGCCACCCCTCTCCAGGTGCAATAGGTCTTACAGGTGTGCCAGGTTGGGGCTGAATAGGCCCAAAGGAGCTCTTTAACCTCTTCCTGACTAGGGTGGGAATCTGTCCCAGCACATACCCCACCTCTCAAGACAGAAGTCAGGATCCTCCAATCCAATCCAATTTTCCCACCAGTCCCAGTCAGGGCTGACTCAGCCTTCTGGAGCCCCAGGGTAGAGCATGCTTGCTGAAGAGTTAGAGGTAGAGCACTCTCAGTGAAGAAGGGACCTTTGGAGATTGTAGCTGCAAAGCTGAAATAAGTTTCCACTGAGCATCAGCACTGAGATTTTTCAAATGCTTATAACTTTGAAAATTGGGGCAGATTTTCATAAGAACAGAAATAGGCACATCCCTGGCCCAAATGCTTCCCCCTGCCAATTTCAAGTTCCTGCTCTAAAGCATGGGGTTGACAGAGTTTCTCACTGAAAAGTTCACCAGAATTACTTGCGGGAAACAGTGTGTTTCCCTAGCCTATGGATGAAAATGGATGAACCATAAGGCTGAAATTTCACAAAAATATCCAGCTTGAAGCAGACACCCAGCATGGAAAATTTAAGTCAAAATGGTTACGGTTAGCAAAGTTATAAGCAACAGAATACGGGATCTACTGATGGAAGTGTCCGGCTATCATAATAGGAGGTAGCACTTCCAGCTTCACTTCAAATATATGTACTCTACAAAGCAAAATGTAGCTTTTGATATTAGAAAATATAAAACTGATCAAAGGCATGATACATCCATTGTACATCCTAATAGAGGTTGGATAGTGCATTCGTAGCTCTTGTAATGTAGTATTTTAAAAAAAGAGAAAGATACACCATGATACAAGAAGAAAAATTAAAAAGCTGTCTGGTGAATTCTAGTCCTGGGTGACACATTCAGTGCTTTCGAGCTTGTCAATAACCATGCTGTGCTATCTTGGGTGCATATTTTTGAAGCACAACTTCTGTGTGAGATGAACGTGCTGCGACATTAATTGCTTCCCACAATGAGTGTATGTATGCCTCCTTTTCATATTGTACTGTTTTGTCCCTTACTAATAAGCTAAGCTAAGCATGGTTATATGGTCTCTTAAATACTTTTAATACTGAATCACAAGTGTTGCCAAGCAATTGGCTAGACCGCAATGAATATTGTTAGACTGACACAAGTCACACTCCCTGTGGGGGAGATAAGTACCACATTCAGATGGCAGCAGATCCTTTTTTAAGCAGTAGTGGCTGATACGAGCTCCTCTCTCTGATGCTTCACAAAATCAGTTGGTTTCCCATTCCCTTCCAGACTAAATTCAAAACCTTGTGGATCATGAAGAGCAACAGCAACTTTAGGTGTTGGTGCTCCTGGCGGTGAGGAGGTGGATTTTTTTCTTTTAATTCATTTCTTCAATCATGTTTGTTAGTTTTTTAGACAGAGTTTGCTTGTTAGTTTAAATGTTGTTATTTTTTCAGTTATTTTGTTTGATTAGTAGCTAACCTCAGTTTCTCTCTATCCTATTTTCCTATAGGAGCTAGAGATATGAGTGTTCTGGGCCCAAAGGAAGGATATTCCTGGGGGTTCTCCATGCAGTCCAAAGACTCATTGCACAACTGCAGCTACTTTGTAAGTGCTTGTGCCAAAACAGTGCAGAGGGATGTGGTGGTGGAAAATATATCATTGTATTTCCTCTGAGCAGGATAAACAGCAAAGGTGATGTACGCACATTTGTGTGTGGCTGTGCAGAGTTGTGCTGTTGATGCCAAGGCCAACGGCCTGTAGCAGACAGTCTCAACTGTGCTCCACAGGGACAATCTCACTGGAGATGCCTAGATTCAGACTCTTGGGCATTAGAGCAGAGTGGCTATCAAGAGCCAGAACTCAGCTGTAGAAGGCCTTCTGAGAGGGGATCAGTGGGAGCCCTGGCCTGGCCATAGTCAAAGCAAAATGCAAGATCACCTATGTAAAGCCTTTGCCAGGAAGAACACCAGGGTCAGCATGAGGTGGAGTTGGTGTAATAAGAGGAAAGACAAAGAATAAGAGAAAAAAAATTGGGTTGGTGTGACACAGAGCGCCCTTGGCAAAGGGTCCCCTGTTCTTTGCAAACAGCTCTCACCTCAGACCGGAAAAGCTCAATACACCAAACACATCTTACGGGATATTTATTCATCAAGTATAACATGTAATGTATCTACAAAAAGATGTGTTGTCTACCCTTGCCACATCCTATAACATTCAATGGAAAAACATCAAAGAAGATAGTAAATGATCAAAACCACTTGGAGGTGAAAAGGAACATGACAACAGGCAGGGGATTTCCCTGCTATGAATATAGCAAATGAAGGTTTTCAGTATAACAGAGTGTAGGAAAAGGCACGCTGTATTTAGTAAAGAAAGCCTTGAGGAGTTCAGGGGGCTGTCCTGAATATTTGGATGCTGGTTCTTATAAAACCAACTAGTTCTGCAACTGACTGAACTTTGTGGGAAAAACCTAGTTCATTAGATAGGACAGATAACAACTGACAAGGGTAAATCCAGGTTCACATTTTAGGTTCTTGTTTTGCATTACAACCAGTTGTTCCCATCACCTTCTCTCTTTCTTGGATAAATCTTTATTCTTTTATAAATAAACTACTTCTGCTTTTATTATAAGTGTTCACAAGTGCTGTGTGGCTCGCAGGAGCAGTGATTGAAGGTAACTCTGATAAATTGGGGTACACTACATCTTTGGGTGCCGAGATTCTGGTACTTCTGTGAGTAACCAGAGTCAGGGGCTGGATATCACAGGAGAATGAATCAGAGATTTAGTGATTAGGGTGCCCCTCTTCTCAGCCTGGAAGACAAAGCTGGGTCTGGCATAAGCCCAGAGGAGAGTGCTTGAATGAGTGAAAGGCTGGCGGTGCAAGGGAGTTGACAATCAGCTACTACAAGTAAGACCCCCTCTTACTGTAGGCAGGGGGTAACGAGGTGACAGTCCCCGAGAAACATCTGAGTGTAAAAGAGAGGAAAAAAAATCTTCTGCTCCCCTCCACCATTTCTCACTGTGTCAAGCACTTTACACAGAAGACACCTGTAAGTACACAGAGGAGGCCAAATGTTACTTACTCCAGTGTCTGCAGTTTGCAGTTTGGGTGTTTCAGTCCCTCACATAGCAGCCGCACTCCAGCATCTCCCAGTTTATTATCAGGCAGTTTCAGCTCTGTCAGGCTCTGGGTGGTTCTGAGAATAGCAGAAAGAGCCCTGCAGCCAGCGTCTGTGAGATGACACCACTCCAACCTGCAGGAGAGAAAAACACAGAGAAGGGGGATCACAGTGTGAACTGGGCTCATCACAGCTGTTCTGACAGGCGCCACCCACCCACCAGCCAAGGTTCTAGGTAAGACTTCCTCACTAAACACCACCCCTCACCCTTTCCACTGACCAACCAGAATTTAAGGGGCAGCCATCTGAACACCCTAAGTCCCACCTACCCAGCTCTCAGCCAATCAGATTGGACTTGGCACTGATTAGCCCCGGAATGGTGTAACCTAATCAGAGCAGGCTCCTCCCTGTACACCTAGGCCAGGCTCAGAGCAGGTGGAGCTGGGAGATCCTGCCCCTCCATGACCCCAGCACTGGCTGTGGTGCTACCCTGCAGGACACAGACATCTCCTGTCTCTGCCCCCAGCTCTGAGCCTCGGGCCTGGGGAGGGGAGGCAGCTGTGAATCCCAGCACTGGCAGCATCACACCCACCTTCCACTGAGACTAGGGACCAAAGGGTGGGGGGATTGGAAAACAAAGAGGAGAACAGCCCCACAACCAGGGGGATCCACAAAGTTTGGAGAAGAAGAGCCCCTGAGAGGAGGGCGACCATGTGACCCTGTTGGCAGGGCCTGTTCCAGAAACTCTGGTGGGGTTATTACAACAGAAATTTTCTACTGGATTCTGCATCCCCCCTGCAGAGTCTGGGCTCCTGGGGGAGCTGCCAGCCAGCGGAGTGTGAAACTATGGCAGCAGTCTGGCTATGACCATGTGCATCTCAATGACCATCCCCCAGCATGGCTGTCACATACTGCCACTCCGCCCTCCCTCCAGGGCTCATGGGGAACCCTCTGCACCCCTGACAGCTGCCAAATCTTACACACATGTAGAGACACCCCACCCATCACAACTGTCACCTACACGGCCTCCTCCATCACTACAGTCACCTTCAAAATATGGTCGCTCCGCCAAATGGGGAGGGAAGTCCTAATATTTGAGAGAGAATTTGTATTAAGGAGAGAAGCCCCCACTCCCTGGGGGACTCCCAGGTTCAGTCATCATGGTAGAGCAATGTGGGAAACTATGGAGATAAGACCTAGCCTGGGGAGGTGGGGAGAAGGTGTTCTTGATAAAGCAACGGAGAAGAGCTCCACAACATTTAAAGGTAAAAAAGGAGGGAAGACAAATGAGAAGTTGAGGAGAAAAAGGCCCCAACCTGGGGAGAAGACACATGAAGGGAAAGAAGGACACAAATGGGATAAAAAAAGAGAGACACTCCCCAAATGAGGAGTGGTGTCAGGGGTAAGTTTTGGGAAGGAGGCAGCTGTGCCAACAGTACGGGAGTTTCTTCTTTGCTCTGGATGCTGATTAGAGTCCATTCTGGAGGCAGAGATTCTCTTTGGGAATTTGGTGCTGGGCTCAGATCTCTGGAAGAGGAGCCTCTGCTGTTTGACTATCTCATTCCAAAACAGATGAATAAATGTAAATATGACAAGTTTCACTTAGAGTTTACCCAGACTCCCTGTCACTGATTTCTCCTCTGATCTGCAATGTGCTGGACACCTGCCACCACTTGGCTGAGGGTAACACTGGTGTCAGAACAGGACACTGGTGCTAGAAGAAGGAGCAACACTTCACACATACAGTCCCTGCCCTGAGGATCCTACAATCTAAATAGACCAGACAGGTAAAAGGTAGGGAAAGGAAATATTATTATTGTCATTATTCAAATGGAGAATTGAGACCCATAAGAGATTGAATGACTTCCCCAAAGTCACACAGAGACTCTGAGTTTTGTTCCAGCAATTTAATTAGACGACCATCCTTTCTCTTACAGAAAGCTGTGCTGAGTCCCTCGTGTGTCTCAGTATCAGCACCCATATTTTTTAACCAACATGACCTCTTTTTCCCCCCTATTTTTCTCATGGTTGAGACTCATAAGGAAGAGCTACTTACCAATTGGGTATTGAAAATTAGGGCCTGAGCTACTGATGAGGCTTCTCACCATGATACCTATTGTGATTTGCTGAAATTTTTAGGAAGAATTCAAAAAGATCTAACTACTGACCAGACCAGACCCAAGCAAACATTTGAAGAGCAGTTGGAAGGGAAAACAAAAATTCAAAATGGGTTTCCTAGAAGTGAGGGAACTCTAGTGTCTGTGAGTGTGGTAGTTGGGGGAGGGGGAAGGTTGGCCTGACTCAGATGTTTTTGAAATGTCAGGTGCCATTTCCAGTATTTTAAAAATGTACCATACATTTCAAGGGCAAAATTGTGTTCTATCAAAATTACAAGAGCATTCATTGTTTCCATCTCGAATTTGGTACTTAGGACGGCTTGCTGATATGTCATATTGTGATGCATTGTAAAGAGACGGGGATACATCAAAACCACGTGACTGCATAAGCAGCTCCATGATTAAGTTTACGTGCAGATTCACATTTGAAACAGCACGGAAAACCCTTCATTTTCACTAGATTACCAGCCCAGACCCATAAAAAACAATGTTTAATTTACACCAAAAGTGGAATAAATCTTCTAAATATGATTGATAAAGCAGCTATTTACTCAAAATAGTACTGTTTTTGAAAGTTTGGGAAATACTTAGTCCGAGGTGATATATTGTATGCATTTTCCCATACTTTTTTTCCCTTTTGTTAAAGCAAAAGTCTGTAATCATACAACAATGTGAGACTGTACCATATAATGCAAAAAAAAAATTGTCATCACTTGTAGACAGTATTGGTGTGAGAACAGTTTTTCTTTCTGCAATTTTTATGAAGCTAGGCAGACAAGAAGACACCTACCCCCTATTTATAAAATGTTTTTGTTATTATACCTTCAGCTCTGTGGCCATCAGGGATAACATGACCCCCTCCTTCTCAGAATTCTGCCCCTTTGCAAAAGAGGAATTCTAGAAACACTAGAGGAAATCTCAGCCTCCACTTATGACTCTGATCCTTAATCTTCTAGGCTGATGAAGGAGAGTAAGAGTACTTGGAAAACCTACAAACTACTATCACCACCAGTGTTCCCTCTAATTTTCCCCACTCATATGTGGAATTAATCTTGTTATGTACACCAATATAGAGGAGATGTGTGATAAATCACCTCCATATTACTGCACATAAAATTAATGGGGTGGGGCTGAGGAGTATGGGGGGGGCTCAGGTTAGGTCAGTGGGGGGAGATGAGGACTCTGGGGTGGGGCTGAGGGGTTAATATACATGGACATATGCCTATCTCACAGAGCTGGAAGGGACCCTGAAAAGTCATCAAGTCCATCCTCCTGCCTTCACTACCAGGACCAAGTAATGATTTTTTCCCCAGAAGTGGCCCCTTCAAGGATTGAACTCACAACTGTGGGTTTAGCAGGCCAATGCTCAAACCACTGGGCTGGGCAGAGTTAGGTGGGTATGTCAGCTGATTACATCTGCTGCCATATTGCATAGGAAGAGATGTGGTTTCTCAGGTAGCCATCACCCATTCCATTTAAGGTTTTGTAGATGAAAAGTGGACCTCTAAATTTTGCATAAAATCAGTAGGAAACCAGTGTGGACAATATAGCACAAATGTGTCAATGTAGCACTTTATAAATAGGCATCTACAGTCTACCCTAGCTGAAGTTTCTGAATTGTCTTGTATGATCCCAAACAGAGCACACTGCAGTAATTCAATCTCAAGGTGATAAAGACCTCCAGAATTGTGGTTAGATCTGCATCTGAAAGGAAAGGTTGGAAACTTCTTGACATGGGCAGATGGGGAAAAATAAAACCCCACACTCTTGACGAGATACAGGGATCATCTTTGACACTGACAAATTAATACAAGGCCATTGGCAAATTAATGCAGGGCCACTGTTAAAGCTCCTTAGTGGTATTTAAAATCAAATCAGAACTAAGGTAAAAAGCAATCTAGGATGTGCCATTCTTATTTACTGGCAGATGGAAATATATCCGCATGACTGCAAGCTGCACTACCCAATTTCTCTGCTCCATCTCTTCTCACCTTTTTTAGCTTTCCCTTCTGTGATTTAGAAACAATAAATAGCTCTGGGAGCTTGATCTCATACCCTTAAGATTTTCTAGAGACTGGAAATATTGCAATATATCAAAGTAAAAATTAAGCTAATGAAGAGGGCTAAGGGGAAGCAGTCAGTCTGGTTCAGAGGCCCATAATGTTAGCTTTCTTTTTAGATCTGTTTTCATAGCTCATGAGACTCTCTAGATGTATAAGCAGAGTCAGAATGAGCTCTCCCCTGACATCTGGTGATGAGCTGTGGAAAAGAACTTCAGGGGGTTATCTTGTTTGCATGGGAACACCTATCCTGCCTAGCATGATGGGACTGCTTGCCCAAATGGTCACTTTGGCTGCTGTGGGATCCCCAGGCTCTTGGTTATTTGTGCAGGAGTAATAAAGGGTTGTTAAACTGGTTATGTGACTCAAAGACAGTGAACTGTACTTGGCATTGTCTGACTGAGGGACTCACCCTCACCTAAGCAGCACTTGCAAGGCAAGGAACATGGGTTCCAAAGCTTAGTGAATTGAGAAAGTCTGGGGATATGAAATTGTATGTGGGCTGGTTGAGGTCCATAAACTCCCTTTTAATCTTTTCTCTCTTTTTCTCTACTAGATGAATTTCTGAACTCTGGGGCTGCACTGACTAAGGACAGCAAGTGTGAATGAGATGATTTTGAGGTTGCTGGACTCAAGAACCCAAAGAGAAAGGATATGGCCCAATTTACTTGGAGATAAGTCTTCTGGCTCATGGTTTGTGTTTATGAACTGTAGTTGTGGTGTTATCCCAATTTAATGCTGAGTTGTTTGCCTCCTGTTATTAAAGGTTTGTTTGCTTCCCCGAGACTCTGTGCTTGTGAGAGGGGAAGTATTGCCTCTTAGAAGCACCCAGGGATGTCTGTGTAATTTTTGCAGGTCACTTGGTGGGTGCTTGAGCCGGTTTTGTATTGTGTTGTTGAAAGGGAATCTCTAGGTACTGAACTCGGCCCTTGTTGCTGTCAACTCTGCCTGGCAGAAGGGTTACATCAACAAATCCACTGCCCGCCACTTAATTTTCATCATGAGCAACTTGCCACAACAAACCAGTGTCCGTCAGGCAGGCTGCCCTGGGGCTGGGGCTAGAGGACTCCCCACTGGCAGCATGGAGATCTGGGGGAAGGGGTCCCTCTCTCCCCGCCGGGAGCATGGAGCTCGGGGGGCGGCGACACAAACAGCTCCCTGGCAGAATTTCCTATCTCGGTTGTACTGAGCATGCTCACAGGAACTGAGCCAGCTCAGTAACATTGCCGCTCTTTTTGCTGTTACACTGACAGCACAAAGCTCTGGGGTCAGGGAAGAGGCCCGCAGCAGCTCTGCACACCCCAGCTTGACCCCTCCCCAGTTCCTGTCCCCTCTCCTCTCCTCACCACCTGCTATTGATAGGGTGACTAGATGTCCGGTTTTCCAATGGAACACCTGGTCGAAAAGGATGCTGGTGGACTCAGTCAGCACCACTGACTGGGCCATTGACTGTCCGGTTGGCGGCGCCATGCAGCGGGGCTGGTAGTCTACCTGGTAGCCTCTGCACCGCATGGCTCCCGGGAAGCAGTCGGCACCTTCCCACTCTGGCTCCTACATGTAGGGGCAGTCAGGGAGCTCCGCATGCTGCCCCTGACCCAAGCACTGCCTGTGTATGTGGCAGAGCACAGAGCCATCTGGCTGTGCCTGCACATAGGAGCCTGGAAGGGGGACTTTCCACTGCTTTTGGGAGCTCCTTGAGATAAACGCCAACTGGAGCCTGCACCCTGAACCACTCCCAGGCACCAACCACCTGCCCCAGCCCTGATCCCCCTTGCACCCTCCAAAACCCTTGATCCCACCCTGGAACACCCTCCTGTGCCCCAAACTTCTCATTCCCAGCCATACCCCAAGGTCCACACCTGAGCCCTCTTCCCCCACCCATGCCCAAACCCACATCCCCAGCCCTGATCCCCCTCCCACATTCCAAACCCCTCAGACCCAGCCTGGAGAACCATCCTGCACCCCAAACCCCTCATCCCATGACCCATCCCAGAATATTCACCCCCAGCCATAGCCTTCACCCCCCTGCACCCCAACCTGTTGCCTGGAGCCCCTCCCCCACACCAAACCCCTCAGCCCCAGTCCTCACCCCCAGCCTGAGCCCTCACCACCTCTCTCATCTGAACCCACTGCCTCAGCCTGAAGCCCTCTCCCACACTCTGAACCTTTCATTCCCAGCCCAACCCCAGAGCGTGCACCCAGTTGGAGCCCTCAGCCCCTCCTGCACCCCAGCCCCCTGAGCCAGGCCACTGAAAATGAGCAAGTGAGTGAGTGTGGGAAGAGTGAGCGACGGGGCGGGGGTGGAGTGAGTAGGGGCATAGCCTCAGAGAAGGGGCAGAGAATGGGCATAGCCTCAGAGGAGCAGAGGCAGGGGGCAGGAAAAGGGTGTTCGGTTTCCTGTGAGTAGAAAGTTGCCCACGCTAGCTATTGAGGAGGGAAATGTAACCCGCCAAACTCTTGAGCATGCAGCACTCTGGCCAGTACTTATGAATCCATTGCTTGATGTAGCCAGACTTACAAGCTACCTCCTGTGCTGTTCAGTGATCGTGCAGAGCCAGGCAGTCTGACAGAGCTCTGCTACATTCACTGTCTGACTGATCTGCATTGCTTAACATGAGCCTCTGTACAACATAATGAGTTCCAGCTGCCTCCCCACCTGGTATCATCTGGACTCCCATTTCCAAGCAACTTAATCAAGAAGCTACTGAATAACTGCACCCATCATCACCTGTCCATTGTCAATAGCCAGCTGGGTTTTAGGGCTGGGCACAGACAGGGCTGGTTCCAGGCACCAGTGCAGCAAGCAGGTGCCTGGGGCGGCCAACGGAAAGGGGCGGCACGTCCAGGTCTTTGTTGGCAATTTGGGGGCGGGTCCCTCAGTCTCTCTCAGAGGGAAGGACCTACAGCTGAATTGCCGCTGAAGAATGAAACGGTGGCAGTAGATCTGCCGCTGAAGTGCCACCAATCGCGGCTTCTTTTTTTCCCCCCCGCCATTTGGGGTGGCAAAAACGCTGGAGCCGGCCCTGGGCACAGAATAGAAATAGCACTGCTGAGGCTGAGAGTGCTTCGCTTCCAGCCCTCACATGTATCATCCTAGACATTGAGATGTGCTTTGTCCCAGAGCAGCACAGCCATCTCAGCAGTTCATTGATCGAAATTTGCTCTCTCATGTCACTGGGGCTAGAGCCACTAGATTTGTATTATCTGTATTACAGTGGTGGCTGCAGAGCTACCAAGAACAGGACCTCATTGTGATAGGCAATCTACAGAGCATTCCTACAAAGTCCCTCCCCCGAGGATTTTACAGTGTAATTAGACAAGGCAGACACATAGACGGGACAGAGACAGAACACACAATCAGAATGAACAGCACAATTGTTTGTAAGTGTCACTTGGTTTATTATTTTCCTGTGGGGTTGGGGGGGCATTTCTTATTTTTTAAAATTCTGGGTGGGGTTTGTTAGGTGGGAATTGGCTTAATAGAAAGTAAGATGAAGGACAAGGAAGGGAAGGAGGGAAGAAATAAGGGGAGAATGCAAGGCAGGTGGAGGGAGACTGAGGAGAAGAGACTGTGAGGCAGAGGGTGGGTGGGAGGGTATTACAAGAAACAGCCAATCAGCACAGGAAGAGAATGTCAAGAGTAACACCATGCAGCAGTAGGGTTGCCAGGTGTCTGGTTTACAACCAGAGCACCTGGTCGAAAAGGGACACTGGCAGCTTCAGCCAGCACCACTTTCTGGGTCATTAAAAGTCCGGTCAGTGGTGCAGAGAGGCTATAGCAGACTCCTTTCCTACCATGGCTCTGTATGGCTCCCAAAAGCAGCGGCATGTCCCCCTTTTATTTCCCATGTGTAGGGGCAGCCAGGGGGCTCTGCATGCAACTCCCGCACCAAGCACTGGCTTCGCAGCTCCCATTGGCCAGGAACTGTGGCCAATGGGAACTGTGGGGGTGGTTCCTGTGGACAGGGCAGTGAACAGAGCCATCAGGGCATGCCTCTGCATGAGCCAGAGGGGGGACATGCCACTGCTTCCGGGAAATGCTTGAGGTAAGTGCTGCCGGGAGCCTGTACCCCTAAACCCCTCCTGCACCCATACTCTCTGCCCCATCCCTGATCCCCCTCCCACCCTTCAAACCCCTCAGTCCCAGCCCGGAGCACCCACCTGTACCCCAAACTCCTCATCCCGAGCCCCACCACAGAGCTCACACCCCCAGCTGAAGTCCTCAACCCCTCCTGTTTCGCAACCCAATGTCTCAGCCTGGAGCCCTCTCCCACACCCTGAAATCCTCATTTCTTGCCCAACCCTGGAGTCTGCACAACCAGATGGAACCCTCACCCCATCCCGCACCCCAACTCCCTGAGCCAGCCTAGTGAAAATGAGCACGTGAGAGTGGGAAGAGTAAGACAGAGAGAGAGGAGGGCTGGGCGGGGCAGGGGTGGAGCCTCAGATGTGGGTGCCTCAGAGGAGGGGCATCACAAGGGCAGTGCAAGGGTGTTTGGGTTTGTGCAATTAGAAAGTTGGCAACACTATGCAGCAGGCAGTCTGATAACATCAGTGTCCATTGGTCCATGCTGAGGCTGCTTCTCTGTCTGCTCCTACTGGCTGGGAGGTCTCTCTGGGCCCAGGCCTTGCTCTCCCAGGAATTTCATAGAGGATTAAGATCATGGCATTAAAGAGCAGAAGAGCCAGTTGCAGGGACTGAAGCATTGACTTGATGTGGCCATTGGGACATAAACCATGGAAGAAGTGGACAGTTCTTCTTGTACTATCTGGAATGTAGACATTGTTTTTACATTCAACTTTAGATGCAGTGAAATATAGCAATCCAGTCTGGAGAGGAAAAGTGGATTAAACAATATGGCTAAGTCTTCTTTTGGATAGAATGTGTGAAAATTCTGAGCAAACTGGAAATTCCTAATTAAACTATGATTTACTTTTAAAATCAGAATTATACAATGAGATACTTTAAGCAAGGAAAAAAATGACACTCCGATAGCTTGGGATAGTATGATCCTAATCTCAGACAAAAAAGAAGACACTACAGAGGTAGAAACTAATAATAAACTACTGAAAAAAGTCCCAACAAATGGTGAAATCCAAGAAAAGGAGAATAAGAAAAGAAGAGATGAAAGACACTAGAGATGAAAGGCACAGAGAACATATTGGCTGTGGCAGAAGTGAAACAGAACATGAGAACCCAGACACCTGAGGAGTAATCTAAAGATTAACCAGAAAGGACTAAGTGGGAGTTGTCAAGAACAAGCAGATGAACAGTAACTACCTCAACACTGTAAATAAAATAGTCTGAAGTTTGGTTTAATAGAAGTGGGCAAAACTCTGTGATAGCTGTGTTCTGTATTAAAAATAGAAAAAATGAAGGATATGAAGGAGAAGTGCATAGAAGGGGTCTCAGAGATGGAGGAGACTGGAGAAAAGAGAGAGGGAATCAGAGGGGCCCTCTGGGGTTCTGTGTAACCCCGCCCATAACTCAAATGATCAGATGGTAATTTATCCCTGAGGGTGAGGGCGGAGGTCCCATATATAGAGAATGTATTTCCCTTGGATTGTTTCCCCTTCAGTCCAAGTGTTATTGGGAGAGTACAGGGTCTTAGGAAAACACTGTCATTTGGGGACAGATTTATATGATATTTTGGTATTTTATTTTTGTATTTAAATGAAGGGGAATGCAGGAGCAGGGAGTGAAAATATGATCAGCATTTCAGTCGCTTGGTAGTGGTGGTAGCTGTAGATGTAGGTGGAAGAGAGAGCGCGTGGCAAAATGTCTCTCCCTTTTATCATGTCCTTTCTTTCCTCTTGGCTTTGTGGCTTTGCCTGCCCCCCCCACCCTCCCCACTTCAGAATCAGGTGAGCATTATCTCATCATAGTTCCAAACTGACCAAAGGAAGGGGGTGACTCCCTCCAGGATCTAACAGATTCTTTTGTTGCAGCCTAAGACAGTGTTCATTGTTCCTGTGAGGCTGGGCTGGGTTTGTCCCATCCATACTCTGATGTGGTGTGAACTGCCTCTCTGTTCTTGGAGAGTGTTTGCATGGGTTTGCTTTAAGCCATAAGGACACATTTTCAGCCTCATAACAATATACATGAAATTATAACCTATACTCTTACTATAACATCACTATAATAACCATGCTCAGTGCATTATGAGTCTTCCGAAGACACCCAACATGACAAACTTTGTATCGGATACCATATAATAATTTTATAAAGATGAACATGGGAGTGTAGGGTGTTCCCCTGAGGTACAGAGCATCACATCTGTGATGGGGTGTACCAACACTGCACTGGTGAGGCGAGCGTTAAAGAGCTACTCAGGGCCCCTCACCTCTGCTGGGTATGCTCTTGGTGGACGGCACATTGAGAAGGGAGTGACTCAGCTCAGTCTGGGCTGACTGAGGAGAAGCGCAGTCAGGTGCAGCAGCCTCCTGCAGGGAAGCTACCAGGACTGAGCCTCATAACCGAGGCGCTGGAAGACCGTTGACTGCAGTAGCTGGGAGATGACTCGCTGAGGCCAGTGGAAGTGACTCTGGAGACGGATCAAAGGGGAACACAGGAAGGACCCCAAGTCCAACCCATGACGACATCGAAAGGACTGGAACCAGGGTAGGAAGTGACCCAGGGAACGCATGTAGGGGTATCAGGCCCTGAACCCTGCACAAGGACTACTGTTTCAAAGGGCCCTAGGTCAGAACCTGGTGGAGTAGGGTGGGCCTGTGTTCCCCTACCACCTGCTCCTTGCCAGTATGCGACACTACCTTGAACTACAGCCGCTAGGCAAAGCAGCCTTTGGACTCTCACCAGTGGGTGACACTACCCTGAGCTATAGCTTCTAGGCAAGGTGGCCTATGGACTCTTGCCAGTGGGTGACACTACCCCAAACTGTAACTGCTAAGGAAATTGACCCTTGGACTCTCACAGTTAGGCATTACACTGCGGAGTATTGCCATTAGGCAGTACTGCTGGCCTGGATCACACAGCCAACCCTCCCCAACACATGGTGGATATCCTATACCTTGGGAGAGCACCCTGTAACCCCCATAGCCCTCATTTACATATAATTGTGATATTGCATATAAAGCATTCCTTGTGAGGTATCATGGAAAAGATTATGATCTAAGTTCCCGCTAAGCTGCAAGGCTGCGTGGCCACACAGAAGCCTATTAAGCGCTGTGTAGGTGCTCAGGGCCACGGTGGGGAGAGATGCCTCTCCCTCAGCCCCAGACCTGCTGAAGCAGGGAGAAATCCTCTCCCTGCTGGTTCCACCCAAACCCCAGAACTACCGTGGCTGGGGGAGAGGCACCCCATCCCTGGCCCCAATCCAGCCCTGGCCCAGACCTGCCATAGCATATGAAGTTATTAGATTATGTTGTATGGTTGTCAGTAAAACATGCTGTAAGTTGGGGAATCAGCCAGATATTAGCTCCACAGAGACAACAGCAGGGAAAGTAACCAACGCCCAGGTGGGTATCAAACAACCATCAACAGCCATTGTCCAGCAAGGGAGTTACAATTCAATGACTCACCTGCATAAGGCTACACCAGAGGAATTGTTCAACTTTGCCAATCAGCAATACCCAACAGAGGAGGCTGGGTCAGGTTTCAAGGTTAAAACCTGTGTACTATGAACTGCAATATCCAGTGGGGTGAGAAAAACTGCTTAATCTAGTTGCTGCCCAGCGTAATAGGGTTGATAGTTTAGCTTGCATGCTTATGTTTTATTTTATTTTGGTAACTAACTCAGGCAAAAAGTCAATCACTTATAATCACTTAAAATCTATCATTTGTAGTCAAACTTCTTTTACCATTATCTTTACCAGTGAGTTTGCCTGAAGTGTTGGTAAATCTGCTCAGATTTGTAAAGGCTGGTGTATGTCCACTTTCCCTTGATGAAGTGGTGAACCAGTTAATAAATTTGCACTGCTCGTCTTCAGCAGTGCAGGATGGTATATTCCAGAGGTACAGTGCTGGGAGCAGGGGGGATTCGGCTGGTAGCTTTCTCTGTGTGATTCATGAGTGGCTCTGGGAACATTCATGCAATCTAGCTGGGTGTGGGGCTCCACATGTGGATGTGCTGAGTGATAACAGCTGCTTGTCACTAGCAAAGCACTGTGAGACACAGCCCAGGCTGGAGAGTTAAGGGGGCACAGTGGTCCCACAATCCCAGGCTGCACCCCAGGGATCCCGTCACAGTGGAGAATGCAGGCATCAACCGGGTCCTGCTAGAAAGGCCAAGTGAGAGTTTTAAGGGGACTAACTGGCAAGGAAACCATGGACACAGAAAAGCTGTTGAAGTGGTTGTTGGAGAGCCAGCAGCAGCAGGTGGCCCAACAGCATCAGGGGCAGCAGCTAGAACACATTGTGGCCCAACAGCAACAACGGATGGCCCGTCAACAAGAAAAGCAACAACACCTGATGCACGAGTTGGCGGCAGCAAGAATGTCTGATCCAACAGATGTCAGCACTACTACATCCGCAAGGGGAATCCAGTGCCGCCACACCTAGGCCGGTGGGAGACAACTCCCCCATCAGGCCGCCCATACCAGCACATTAAGATGGGCTCTGGGGCCTTCCTGGTCATCTTCAAATGGCCCATGCTGGCCCCCAGAACACTGGGCTACCTTGGTGGCCACCTACTTAACCGGCCCTGCACAAGCCACATATCAGAACCTAGACCCTACGGAGGTGCTGGACTATGCCAAGGTGAAGGTGGCCACACTCAACCACCTGGGAATCAGTCCAGAAATGTTCTGACAGAGGTTTCATCATGAAAATCTCCCCTGAGTCCAACCCCATGTGGTGGCCCAATGTCTGCGGGACTGCTGCTAGTGCTGAATAAACCCAGAGAGACAGACTGGGGTGCAGTGCAGATAGTGGAGAGGATAGCAATACAGCAATTCACTCAAATTCTCCCAGCTGGAGGAAGGGACTGGATGAAACACAATAGGCTGTCGACCCTCCCCGAGGTGGTGATGCTCATTGAGGATTACATGACTGCCAAGGACCTGGCCCCTTTGGCTCTGAGACCAGGAAGCCGTGGGAGTAAGGACCCAAATTCCAGCAGAGACTGGATGAGGTGAGAAGAACAGGGACCACTGACCTGACCAACCCTGCAAGAGGTATCCTCAGCCAGAGGGAAGATCATCAGTATTGAGGCACTACACAAGGGAAACCAAAAACCCAGAAGAGAAGGAGACACAGCATCCTAGAAAGGAGCATGCTGGCAGGGGAAGGGCCAATGCTTCGAGTGCAGACAGGAGGGGCATATCAGGTGAGAGTGACCCTTTATGGATTGTAGCTCTGTCGAGGCATGGGCCACAGACCCCCAAGCTCAGATGAGAGGCCTGCCCAATCTACTGCTCCAGTGTGGGTTAACGGCACCCAAGTAATGGGCCTAATGGACTCCAGGTGCAGTGGGTCTATTGTCTAGACCAATCTGGTGGGATCCCCTCAGATGGCTCAGGCCCCCATCTACCTCCAGTGCATTTATGGGGACATACAGCCCTACTCGGTAACCAAGGTACAGTTCAAAGTAAAAGGCCATGAGGAAACCTGCAGTGTCAGCCTAGTGACTACCCTTGCCTATCCTGTAATCCTGGGATGTGACTGGAGGTGGTTTCCTGAAACAATGGAGATCCTGTAGCAATGAAGCAGTAACCACCCCACAGAAACAAACCCAGGCCCAAAAGTGAGGGGGTTCAAGGACTGAAAGGAGATGGAGGACTCCGGTGAGAGTCCCTCAGGGCAGGCAGAGCCACCAGTGCCGTGCCCCTTAGAAGCGGAGGCATTAGACGAGACAGGCCAAGAATGCTTGATGAACAATAGGGACTTTGTGCAGGAGCAGAGAGAAGACCAGACCCTAAGTCATGCCTGGAACCAGATAGTTACCCCTGATGGGGAGTGGAGTGGGGATCTTGGACATCACAGGGACCCCACTTTGAAATCCACAAGAGACTGTAGCAATAACAAAAGACCCCCAACCACAGAAGACGCTCAAGCAGCTGTCAGTTCCCAAGATACTCTGGCTGGGGCTATGACACAGTGCTATGTGCCAAACACTTAGGGAGAGAGAAGATGCTGCAAAGGGCAGCGGTCAGGTTTTTTTGGCCAGTCATCAACAAGATTTTTGTGAGATTTCTGTTCCTCAAGCCCTGGGTACCTGCTCACAGGGCCCAACAGGATGCCCAAGTACTATTTGAGTGGGTAGGAATGGACCTGGTGGGATCCCTGAAGAAGAAGAGTGGGTCTGGGTTCCAGTATATACTGGTGATTGTAGACCATGCCATCCGGTATCTGGAGGCCATCCCGTTGTGCACAATGAAGGCACCTATTTGAATATAGGCTTGTCTGTCAGCCTGCGATAAAATTTTGTGTTTGACTTTTTGATACTCTTATATCTTATACTAATATGAAGAACAATGAAGAAGGATACTATGAGTTACATTTTCCACATCTAGGTGGGGCTTTTAATACAAATGGAAGAGACTAAGGATAGAACACTTTAAGTGTTACAGGGCATGCTGGGAATGCAATATATAAGCATATAGTGAAAGACTCCCCCTGTGTTTAATTTGTATTGAAAGGTGCCAGAGCTCAACCCTGGCACAAATTAAGCACTGGCAGATGGCTCATTAGCAGTGCCACTTAAAAAAAAAATAGTGGAACACATAACTTTAGACACTGTGCAGATGAAGGTCACTTATCCTATAATTGTATTTTTTAGTTATATTTTTAAAAGAACAACTTAAAATTTCTATGAAAATAAATGCGGTTTCAAGTCTGATACTAATAGTAATGATGGAGTCAAATGTTAGTGAGTCATGCACATGATTGTGATCAGTAAACAGAATGCCAAAATAATTAGAAAAATAAATTCCCATTCTTAATAAAAGAGGGGAAAAACATAATCACATATGTTAAAAATAAATAAATACATTCGTAGTGGAGTGAAAAACAATTGACTAAAATAGAGATAAAAGCAGTAACAAGAATGTGTCTGTTAGAGAATGTAAGCAGATTTTATTTGTCTCTACTAAACAGAGTGTACAAAGTATCAAACTTGTACTTCTGATATCTGTGTTAAGGCTTCAAAACTGATACCTAAAGGTTTGGGATTGAGAATATTTTACTGTATTATCTAAATTTACATATACATTTAAAATATGGATTTAATTGGTGTTTGCATATTTTTTCTTTCTTCATATAGGAATTAAATACCGTGTTCCTGTCCGCTAATTCCTAAGTTATTATCTGCCCAAAAAAATAAAAAAGAGTTTTCATGTGCCTAAGTAGCCCCTGGAATCATGGTTAAATTTGTCCCGTCCTCCACCAAAGTCAGAAATGGCCCCCTGTTCATCGACTTGGGGCAGCTTTATCACCACAAAATCAGCATGGATGCTACAGAGTCCCCTGTGGCCCAAGCCCATTCTGGACCTAGGAGACAATCAATGGGTCCCACTTGTCCGGCTGCAGAAACCCTTCCTCTCGAGGTTACTATCCAAGGGCATTGAGAGACCCTACAGTTCAATGTCATCCATTCCCCACACTCCCCTCTGATCCTGGGAATCTCGTAGCTAGCCCTCCACAACCTCCTTCTCTGTTGGTGTGTACTAAACTCAACTTTCACTCAGAATTCAGCCAGCAGGAAGTTGGCAGTGGACAGTAGTTCCCTGGTGGTCACAAACCAGGGCATCTGGCCCGGCAGAGCCACCCACTGAACTGGTCCTCAACTTCCATCCAAATACAGTGACTACAATAATGTCTCTGGGGTAAAAATGCAGATGTCTTGCCCCACACAGGGACTGATTGCCCACTCAAGTTACAGCCAGGGACAACCATTCCATTCAGGCATATAAACACCAGGCCTGAGTCTGAATGAGCCAAACTGTGCACCTACCTTCAACAGAACCAAGTCAAGAACTTTATTTGTAAGTCCACTTGACCTGCTGGGATCCATCCTCTTTGTTTAAAAATAAAAAAAATGGAAGGCTACACCTGTGTGCAACTATTGGACCCTGAATCAGGTCACCATGAGAAACTGATACCCATTACCACTAATTCCTGAGCTAATGGACCATGTGAGCAATGCTTGAGTATACACAAAACTAGATCTCCAGGGGATATACAACCTATTATGTGTTAGAGCTGGGGATGAATGGAAGACTGCCTTTCAAACTCATTAGGGTCAAAACAAGTATCTCATGGTGCCCTTTGGTTTGACAAACGCACCCAAAATGTTCCAACATTTTATTATTGAAATACTTTGGGAGATTCTGGATCAATATGTGGTAGAACTCCTGGATAACATACTTAAAAAAAAAATAATAATAATACCGACCACCACACCATGTATGTCTGTTCCATCTTGAAGAGGCTATGCGAACATGGCCTCTATGCTAAACTAGAATAATGTGCCTTGGTCAGTCCTTCATAGAATCCTTAAGGTTAATCCTAAATCCCCCTGGTATCAAAATGGACCTGCACAAGGTAAAGGGAGGTCTCAAGTGGATAGCACCATGGAATACTTGTTATTGTGTATTTGGTGGTTGTGTTTTTTGTTGCTATGGCAACTGAGTTAGATTATTAGGGGATAGCCCAGCCAGTTTTGGCTGGTTAGGTCAGTTCAGTGTGTGTAAATAAATGGTTGCTTTTTTAAGGCTTGCAGCTCTCTGGTCTCAAGTGATTTCTTCCTAAACCTGTTGCCCCCAAGGATACAACATTTGTGAACTACAACATTTGCTGGGGTTTGCAACCTTCTATTGGCTGTTCCTCCTGAGGTTCTCAGAGGAAATCACCCCTTTTACTGCCCTGTGCTTGAAAAATAACAGGTTCCTCTGGTTTCCTGAGGCCCAACAGGCCTTTGAGCAAATAAAGCTCATGTTTACCGGCACTCCCATATTGGTCCACCCTGATACCACGCAAGCCTTCATCATTGAAGGGGGGAGGAGGGATAGCTCAGTGGTTTGAGCATTGGCCTGCTAAACCCAGGGTTGTGAGTTCAATCCTTAAGAGGGCCTCTTAAGGATCTAGGGCAAAATCAGTACTTGGTCAGTAAGTGGATGCTTCCAAACTGGCAATTGGAGTGGTGTTATCCCAAAAGCACAGTCCTCAATAATTGCTACATCCATGTGCCTTTCATTCCAGGAAATTCACATCCACAGAGCAAAATTACAATATTTTAGACAGAGAATTCATGGCAATTAAGATTCCATTTGAAGAGTGGCATCACTATCTATAAGGGGCCTGTTATCCCATCCAGGCACACACCATCATAAGAACCTAGAATATCTGCATAGGTACAAAGTCCTCCATCAATGACAACTTAGGTAGGCCTCATTCTTTTTGTGCTTGGATTTCCTAATCTCCTATCATCCAGGAACCAAAACCAGCATGCTCGATGCTCTGTCCCAGAAGGGAGAATTTTATTATCATCTGAAGGACTTGAATCCTAAAATCTCCTGCATCCTTAAACCTCATAACTTTCTGGGCACAGCCTCCCGCCAAGACCTGCTCACTCTCATACAGCCCATGGGATCCTCCCTGATGAGCAGAACCCATAAGTAAGGGACTTCAAGGTGTCCAAGACAGGGTACCTACACGAAGGGGCATATACATGTTTCCCCCATCATCCAAGGACAACAACTCTACAAGTATGTCATGCCCACCCCCCCCCCCCGCCCACCACTGGCAGGACATTTTGGCCACTTTAAAACTCTGTGCCAAATCTCTTGTTTCTTCTGGTAACCTTGCATGCGGGCCAGAGCACAGGCCTGTGGGTGTTTTGAAATGTATGAGCCCATTCCAAGGTACTGCACAATAAACCCTTCAGACTCCTGAAATCCCTCGAGCCTCCATCCAGCCTCTGGACAGTTGTTGTCCTGGATTTTGGAGTAGAATTACCCTGCGTCCAACAGGTTCATGACCATTCTGACAGTAGTGGACCATTTCACAAAGGTGGCACTCTTCATCACCTGCACTGGCCCAACCTCCTCCCAGGAAAATGCCTGAATCTGGGTGGATCAAATCGTCCACCTCTATGTCCTCCTGGAGCACATCATCCATGACCACAGTGTATAACTTATCTTTCACTTCCAACGAGGAGCTCACTGGATTTTGGGCATCTGCTTCTGTCTATCCTTCACCTACCACTCCCAGTTGATCAAATGGAAATTGATCAAATGGAAAGAACCAACCAGATCCTGGAACAGTATCTTCAATGCTACATAAAATTCCACCAGAACGACTGGTCCTTACTGCTACCTCAGGCAGAGTTCACGTATAATTATGCAGAACATGCCTCTATAAGGCAAAGCCCCCCCACTTTTTTTTTTTGGACTATGGATTGACTGGATACAACAGCTGTGCTAAACCCAGGATGACCTTAAGTCTCCCCTTGAGAATGCCAAGAAGAGCTACAAACATTATGCTGACTGTCAAAGACTGGAGGGGCCCCTCCTTTCGGTAGGCCAGAGGATACGGCTCTCAACAAGATACCCACACACAGACAGCCAATTCATAATTGGACTACAAGTTCCTTGGCCCCACTAAGTTCCCTGGCAAATAAACGCAGTCATCTTTCTATACGACTTAACCTATTCCCTCCGAATACGCCTGGTTTTCCATATACTCCTGGGAACTGGTGCAGGATGTTCACACCACTGACCTTGTAAACACCTTCCACAAAAACCACCCTGAAAAACCCAGACCACTACTGCCTGGGGTGGGGCATGCTAGGGGTGTGGGTGATCTGAGGGGACATGGTTCCCAAACAGTGTTCAGACCGTGGCCACCACCCAGCAGCTCACCAGAGGAGATCCTGACAAACAATTTCACAGAGGTTTACTCAAGTATTTACTAATCAGCAGTTGAATATTGTTGAACAAGAATCCTGGACTCTATCCCTCGCTCAGGGTGATGAATGTGGTTTATAGTGGTTAGAAATGGGATAAGCAAAACTGGTGTAATAAACATGAGAGGCAGTGGATGAAATTGGGGTTTGTTGTTATGTTAGAGAGCTGGTGTCTGTCCTGGCAGTGACCCTGCGTTATCTCTCTGCCAGTTTCTTCAAACAATGGGGTGTGTTCAGCAGGTCTTTGGGAACTGCCTTTAAGGTTGGGGCTCATAGCTTTGGTCAATGAAAAGGGTAATGAATTGCATGAGAATATAATATAAGCAGCACTAAGAAGAAGTGAGGTTTGAACTTCTGGGATTCTGTTTCCCAGACTTAGGAAGTTTGCCCGATACTATAATGGCATTTGGTGAGAAAATCCCTCAGACTGCGTGTTGACATTTGGGCAGTGGCAGATATATTGGCACATTTGGCTTGGTGCACAGATTTACTGTTATGATTAAAATGTTATAAAATGCTCCACAGAAAAATGGTACCTACATATAATTGATACTAGCAGCCCAAAAATGTTGTTAATGCAGAGTTAAGGTTGCCCAGCTCTGCCTTGTATCCTTGCAGGATGTGGAGCATGGCTTAACTTAATCCCCTGTGTGACAGGGTTTGCTCCACAGCAGCCTCATGGCCCGCCAGAACACAATGCACCTTGCCTCAAGGCCTCCAATGACCAGCCACTGCCTCTTGTGAGGTCCAGTGCAGTGGTGCTTTAGTCCTCTGGCTAAACCACTCCCTCCACTGGCCTCATTTACCCTTCCTTGTTTTCCCTCACCCCCCTTCAGTTCCCACCTGCTCTACTGACTCCATCCCAATCTCCCCTCTCCCACCAGCCCAAATAGATATAGGTCCCATATCCATAGCTGCCTCCTGACTTCTGATGATATCTGCCCTAACCTGAGCTCTCCCTCAATCCTCACCTTCTCTGCCTCCCACACACACCCCACCACTGCGTTGGCCCCTCTGCTGCCATCCTGCCTAACCTCATGCCCACCCTTCTGCTTTCCCACTGTCACCTCCTCTTCTCTTGCTGCCTCCAGAACACTCACTCCATCTATAAAAAGATCTCAGCCACCCACAACCTCTTCATCTCTCACTCCCTCCAGCTCCACACTCTAGCACTCCAAAGAGTTTTGCACTGGAGTGTAAGTGTGATGAAGCTGGTGTACATATTGCTTTTGGTAGCTATTGGGGATGGAGGTGAAAGCCAAATGGAGAACTGCAGCATTACTGACAATGTTTAGGCAATATGAAGGTAGAAATGAGTGCATGAGTCTTTCCCCTTAACTTTGTATTTCCATGCTTTTAAGGTCTGGGGGTGGATGGGACATGGTCCTTCCCAGTCTTAAATGTTTGTCACTAAATTGAGTCACTTTTATGGCAGGTCATTTGGCCATTTGTGAGCTATGAAAATCCAAGGGAAAAAAAATCAATTAAAAAAAAAAAAAAAAAAAAAGTCAGATCTTTTTAGATCTCAGATAACACTCACCGAAGTGGCCACTTGCATGGTCCTGGGGAATCTTCATTCGGGTCTTCAGTTAGAAACCTACACTTCTCTATGTGAACGGACTCCAGTTTACAGCAATTCTTTATACAAAACTGAAGAACAATTTGATCCATTTTGGTAAAGGTATGATGAGTAAATTTTAGCTCCGTGAAATGATTCATTGCACTCTGCACAAATTTGGTTTCTTGAATTTCATACAAACAGTAAAAATAATCCAGATAGAAAATCATCTCCTCCTTATCAGAAAGCAATTTATCATAGTTGAACAATGACAAAAAGGGTTTTTCTTTAACCCACATTAGTAAATTATTTTTAATTTTGGGTGAAAATTTGCAGCTAAGATTTTTCTCCATGTTCTCCATTCTCTTTTTATTTAAGAGACCAAACAGGAATTGCACTGTTAACATTAAATAATTCCTAGATTTTCCACACTTTTCAAACAATTTTTCCACAGATTGTATAGCGGTTTCTGATTTTTTTGCTGTTTCTTCTTTCTCCAACACATAAAACAAAGCTGCAAAAAACTCTTGAAAACTCAAGTGAATGAAGCTGTAAACACGTTCACAGACTATGCCTTTTTGAAACATGTTCTCATTCAGAAAGAGGGAATCAGGTTTATCTAAGCCATGTTTCTTGACATCTTCTTCTTCAAACAGTATTTTCTGCCTCCAGAGTCCATCTGCAGCCAAAGAGCAAAGTCCCTTCAAGTTACCTTGTACCTGTTGTTTCTCTGGATTGCTGCTGTGACCCTCTAATAAACTGAAGAGATAGAGCATGTAGACACCAGTGATTGTATCGGAAGTTTGTGCAAGATCTTCACCTGCTTCCATCTGCTGTTTCAGAACTGTACAGATGATCCAACACGCAATGGGGATAAAGCACATGGTGAACAGCATTTCATTGTCTTTTACAAAGTTAAAGGCTTTTCTTGCTTGTTCTTCATTCCCAAAAAACTTGTAGAAATATTCTTTTCTCTCATGTTCAGAAAATCCCAAGATCTCTGCATATGTACAATGTCCATCTTTCAAACACTGCCCAAGTTTCTCCAGGGCAGTTGGTCTTGTAGTAATTATTAAGTATGATTTGTGAAGCACTTCTTTTCCAAATAAACTGCTCAGTATGATTTCCACTGGCTGCTTCTTACAGGGATCAGAGCACAGATTACCTGTTGGTTGATTAAAGGAAAATCTCAGTTCATCAAAACCATCGATTATGAATAGGAGTTTTTCTGGATTCATCAGAATCTCTTTAGTTGGTGCATTTTGATCAGGACAATTCTTTGAAATCAAATCTTCAACACTTCCCTGCTCACTGACCAAGTTTATTTCCCTACAATTTATGTAGAAAACATAATCAAACCTGCTCTGATACAGTTCTTCATTTGCCCAGTCCAATATGATCTTTCTTGCTGTCAGTGTTTTTCCAATCCCTGCAGCTCCCTGCAGCACGACAATTTGTGGTGACTGTCCATCTTTATCAGAGTCAAATAAATCACCTATGGTGATAGGACTAGCGCGCTCAGCCATGATTTCTGCATGTCTCCGTCCCAAGGCCATTATTTCATGTTCTCTCTGCTTTCTGTGACGATGTTCATTTACAATGATCAGTTTTGTGTATCTGCTGTTTAGCTTAACGTTCTCACCAAGACGAGCGTTCATGTCTTTTATTGCGCTGTATTTGTTTTTTATATGTTCTCTATACTTCACCCTGTAAGCTGAGTTAGTGACACAAAGCATTATATATTATTGTAATGTTACAATAAAGCTATTTAAACAATAATACTGGTAGGGTAAATTTATAGTGCACCTTTCATCATAAAGTGTCCCCCACATAAATTAACTATGGGTGCAGTCCTTACTCACATCAGTGGTCACATTGAAATCAGTGATGTGAGAGAAAAGTGTAGGCTCAGACCTTCTGTTGCCCTGGATTTGAGGGGTGTGTGTACCCCAGGATACGATCAAGCCAATTGCAGCTATATTATGTGCATTCAGCCACCATGAATTAATTAAATAGACCACCACATCGTTAAAAGTTGATTTGGAGACAGGCTTTTACAAGCAAAGTTAAAACTAGCTACAGTTTCTGCTAATCAGAATGGGAGGAGGGTAGAGACAAGTAAATAACTAGGATGGAAAACCTTGGTGGTTGGAAAGACGTGAATCTAAACACCTCTCATATTAGAAGTTTATTGAAAGTTAGGAAAAGTGTTGATTCAGTAGGGGTTATTATGACCTATGTTTTTGCTGTTATAAAAGGTTAGTTAATAGAGCGTACTTGGAAGCAATTCTCTGACACCATCTTGAAAGACGTTTTCCTGACACCCTTTCTCCCCGGTGGGAGAACAACTGGGCACTGCAAACCTGCTGTTAATTACTCAATACCATTCCAGATGTTAGGTAAATATCTGGGATGTTCTAAAGCTATTGCTTATGTTTGTGTGCTTAAAGCTAATAAACTGCTGTTTTAGAGGAGATTCATGCAAGTAAGCGTCCTCTATCAGACGGAAAGGCTGGGTTCCTGTTGATTTATTCCTTACACTGTCTAGAGTGGAATAGTTAAGTTCCCCTGTTGGGGGTTCTGAAAACTACAGATAACACTTCTAAACATATAATAAGAATCACTTCATCAGTTACTGAAATGCAGCCACCTCTAGGGTGAAACCTGTCAGGTGTTTAACATTGCACAATGGCACTCTGTAACAAGTAGGGCATGAAGTGACAGAGAATGATATGTATAACTGAAACAGTAATGGGAATTTAGGTGCAAAGAATACAACTAAAGTATAACCTAAACTTTGTCCAGGGCCCAGAGGTTTAAAAAAGTGCCATAGCACCTTCAGTGACCACAAATGTTGACCTCTAGTTATTTTGACTCATTTAAAAGATGGTATCACTAGCAGGAGAGTGTCTTCCTGCATCATGCTGCTGCACTGGGTCAGTACTGCCTGAGACAAGAGCTCCACTTCCTCACCAGCACCATGTTCTGCAGCACCTGATTCTTTCCTGGAGATCTCCCCATTCATTTCCTCATCCCCCATCCAACCCTGCGTAACCTGTGTGATCTGATGAGGCTGCGCTCTGAGGTGTTACTTATTTCCACTAGTACACAGAATGTCTTGCTGACCTAACCTATTTCTGGTAATCACTGGAAATTATGAAATGCAATTCCTTATTGAATGTCACATACCATTTGCTGATGTTTCAGGTGTTTGCTGAGGACCCAAAACTGAAAGAGAAATTTCACATGAATGTTAATGCAGCAGAAATCAGAGTATCACGCAGTTCAGGACACTGGGACAAGTCGTTCATTCAGGGTTCTCTGCAGTAATAAGCTCCCTAGTAAACCCACAGCTGAGGCAGGCAAAGAGAATTTCTTTGGAGACACTAGTTCAATGACTGGTTCAAAATGTCTACCAGAAGCAATACTCTTTTTTTTTTTTGTTTTAAACCACTGGAGTAGCCACTTAGGGTATGTCTACACAACAATGTAAGCCTGGGCTCAAGTCTAACCCCCCTTGTGTCCATGCATCAATTGTGCTAATCTAGGGCTCAGATCTAGGATCCCAGGACCTTGCAAGGCTGGAGGGTCTGAGCCCATGTTAAGCTGGGACCTAGGATCCAAGCCCTATTGCTTTCTTGTGTGCATGCAGCCCTGGCTTGACTTGGGTCCTGGAAATCCTCTGGGTGTATCCCAGAGATCCAGGTGGCAGAGGAGCAGCGCTGCAGGCAGCCAGTCCAGCAGCCGGAAGCACCATTACAGCCTGGCCAAACACGATCCCTGTTCCTCTTGCAGTGGCGGCAGCTCCTGCTCTGCCTCCTCCTCGCTGCTGCACAGAGTTCCCCCAAGCGAAGGAGCAAAGCTTCCAGGGGCGATGCAGCTCCCAGCCACTGGGATGTTGGGAGTCATCCCTCTCCTGGCCATGCCGAGCCAGGATCCCTGCTGCTCCCCCTCCATGCATGGCAGCCACTTGATCCCTACTCCACTCTCTAGCCCTTGCCTCAGCCCGTCTGGGGCTGCATGTGGAGGTGTGCCTGGGCTGCATGCACTGTGAGGGGAGTGAGTGGGAGTCAGCCCCCAAAATTCCCCCACAGCCTCCTTCAGTGGTGGCAGTTCCAAATCCTCCTTGCTGCATGGCAGTTGCTTGTTCCTGCTGTGCTCTCTGGCCCTTGCTCTCAGGCCCTCTGTGGCTGCGTGTGCAGGGGTGCCCAAGGTGTGGCACTGTCAGGGCGGCAAGTGGGAAGTAGCCACAAACCTTCTCCACAGTCTCCTTGTAATGGAGGTGGCACCCACCTCCCAAGAGTGCCCCTTCCGGTCGGGTGCATCTTCAGTCTTAAAATAGCCCCAGGCCTGGTATCAGGCCATAGCCCCAGGGCTTCTCCCTGGCACTGATACTTCCAATCTGGGCCCTTCTGGCCCCAGCTCTTCAGCTAGGCCACTACATAGTTCAGGTCCCCTTCTTGGGAGTTATGGCTGTCCAATTATAGGTCACTTTCCCAGTGGCCTATGGGGGGCATCCAAGACCGCCCATTACTGCAAGTCCCAGCCTAGGGACCCTAAGAATAGCAGCCACATGCCCCTGTGTCCCTCCAACTAAGCTGCTTTCAGTTCCCTAGGTAACTTCCCCGCAGCCCCAGCCTTCACCAGTGCTTCACCCTTAACTCAGGGCTCTTCTATGTTCAGGGCCAGCAGCCAGCCAGGAGCTCTTTCTCACTCACCCAGACCCCGCTAGCACTGATCTGTTCATGGTGCTGCAGTTCCCTTTGGCCAGCCAGGGGCACCATCTGGACTCCTCTGGCTCCAGCAAGGAACTGCCTGTCTCTGGCTTTGCAGGTCCTTTTTATATGGCCTTCCTATGCCCTAATTGGCTGTGTCCCCTGCAGCCACTCTAGGCTGCTTGGAAGACTCCTCTACTACTCCTTTCCTGGGACAAGAGTGGCAGGATCCTGAGGCCTCCAGCAGGGGGCCTTTGGGCCTAGCCCATCCCCCCACACTCATATGGTGGTGGCAGCTTTGGATCCAGCTCTTCCTTGCTGGTATGCAGAGCTTGCCAGGAAGGAACAAAGCTGAGAGATGGGAGATAGCTCCCAGCTGCCAGGATGTTCATAGTCATCCCTCCTCTGGCTGTGCTGAGCCAGAAACTCTGCTGCTCCCCTTCCCTTTAGGGCAGCTACTTGGTCCCACTCTACTCTCTGACCCTTGCTCCCAGGCCCCAACTGCCCTCCCTGGGGCTGCATGTCTAGAGATGCCTGGGCAGCATGCACTGTGAGGGCAATGAGTAAGAGCAGTCCCCAAACTTCCCCACAGACTCCAGGGATCCTTTATCTCTGCCTTCCAGGGTGCGGTGGGGGCAGGGATGAGGGATTCTTGGGGTGTGGGGGGGTGGAGCACATTTCACCCCAAGCCCTGGGGAAACACTGCAGCACTCCGTAGCCGGCAGCAGCCAGCCTGGGGTGGGGTGGGGTTGGGGGGTATTTTTCCTCTGATACTATCATTTTATGTCAAACTTCAAAAAAGACAAAAATAAATTAAAAAACCCAAACAAAAACAGCTTCATTGAATAGCCCATTTTTAAAAATTAAGAATTGCAGTTTCATTTAATAGTTTGGCAGCCCTGGAGACTGATGTCCTAATTATCCACAGAACAGGAGCACATGGGAATTTTCCTGCCAATGCGACAGCCTAGAGGTAGAGAACCCAACTCTCAGATTAGACGGTAGTTCAGTATACAGCCTTAACAAACTGCAGTCATTCTACTGAGACAGCCACCAAAGGTGCTAATTATGCAGTTGATGTGCTCATGTGCTCCTTATGGGCAGCTGAATCCCATCAACAGCACTGTCACAGTTAACAAATAGGGTGGGCATTAGTTTTTCCCCACAATGCAACGTATTCATAGGGCTAGAGTGCTGACACTAGGATAGGGGGGCATCAGGCACTCTGGGATAGGGTTACTTTGACTCAGGTCTGTGCACTGCATTGGGTAGGCTAGAACCCTAGGTTTAAGCACAGGTCAGAACATCCTTAACCTAGGGTTAAAATGCAATGTAGGTGCTCAAACTGTTCCCTGACATGGGTCAGCTGACTCAAATCCCACTAACCCTAGGCTTATATGTCTATGTAGACATAGCCATAGTGTCTTTCTCAATGATAGATGAGCACTGAGATCTGCTAATGAAAAGCCCTATATTAGAGCTGAGTATTATTATAAAAAACAATCTGAAAGGGTTGGAAGCAAACCACCAAAGAACAAAACAAAAAATGTTAACAAAGTGGGGGTTTTCTTCTAAAAAAATAAATTAGAAATTTTAGTACTGCTGCATTTAGTCATCCCCAGTTTTGGCGGGGTCTCACTGCAAGCCCAGATAAGTGGTGTGGAAACTTTCTCAATCCTATAATTAAAGGGGCATTAGTTCTGAAGATATCTTTTCTTGGAACTGTATATCAGAAGCTTGAGTTGAACAAAAAACACTTTAAACACTCAAGCCTTCTGTATATATAATAAAGCAAGACAGAATTTTTTTAAACAGACCTTTTTGTCCCCACAGGTAAGCAGCTCAAGAGAGTAAACGTATTGATACTTCAGCCTTGACAAAAGTTAACAACTATTTCTGAGTATAGCTCAAATGATGAGGTCCCAGCTGAGCGGGGGATTTATACATTCGCACAACACCATGCCAAAAGTTCCCTGCCTCTTTCACCTCCCTACATTCCCTGCATGCATATTCCGAATCCCTCTTCCTCTCTGTCCTCCATAGTCCCTTGCACACACTTGCTCCAGTTTCACCCTCCCTCCTGCACCCCACATTTCCTCTCTCTCTCTCTCTCTCTCACACACACACACACACACACTCATTTTCCCCCTCTTGTATCCTTCCACACACAGCTCTGTTTTCCTTTTACTCTCTCCTCTGTTGAGTAAATCTAGTGCAATAAGTAATATTTGAAAATAAATATTCTGAATTATTTTTTTCCTTTTTTCATAACTGAAAGTTTCTGCCATCAGAGGCTGATGCATAACGTTCTTCTCTACGGCTTTGTCTACACTTGAGGCGTTAAAGTGCTGCTGTGGCAGCGCTGCCAAAAAGCCCACTTTCCAATGAGTGTGAGACCAACATCCAGATTTGTTAAAAGCAGCCTGAGACTTCAGTCCCTCTGAGAACAATGGGAAATAGATGCCTTTCTCAAAATAGTCACCTGATTGTGGGCTTGGACTTCAGTCCTGATGGAGATGGCAGCCATTTTGAAAGAGAGCAGTTCTTAGTGGACTTCTTAGTATAGAATATTATTGGTCGAGATTGCAAAGGCCTTACACTGAAATCAAAGGCATTTCTCTGTTTGTCCTTCTGTGTGTATGTAATGTGATAATATTTAAACATGGCACCCAATCCCAAAGAATGCTCTTGGCATCAATGGCAGGAACCCTATTGATTTCTGGGGAAACTGGAAACCCAAGAAAGGGAAACACATGAAGTCCCTGCCATCTATTTAACACAGCAACAGCTTGAAGAATCTCTGAAGTTGTCTCTAGAGCAAACAATCAGTTGATGGCACCCTTTAATGCCTTCCAGCATAGCAACACCCTATTTCTTCTCTGTTCATACTCCCTATTGAGTGTAACCTGTTGACACCCTGAATGACCTTTTGTGACGTTGCACTCCATATTCTTTATGGAGATAAACTTATAAATATGAATATGACACAACTGGAATATGCTTTATGTGAGATAGTTCATGTGAGATATCATTGGAAAGGTTATGGTTTACGGAATGTGTTTGTCCTACTTGTGTGAATATTTCATTTCTGTATCTAAAGTTAGGAATATTGGCCTGTGTATCTATTTAATACTTCCTGCTTTGGTTCACTTCCACTGCTAACACTTTAGGTACAACAGTGGAAAAGCCAGACGGTGCTAATGGCCCATCAGCTAGCACAATGGACTGTGAAAAGGCTTGCCCTTCCTGCCGGTGCTCCACATTGCTGCTAACTCATGGACTCTGGAATACTACAGTCAGGTGGTTTTGTCACCTGATACTGAACGTTACCTGTGACTTCTTGTAACTTTCCACTGGAAGGGAAGCGTGTATGTGTGTGTGTGTGTGGTGGGGTGCGGGGGGGGGGGGGGAATGGTTCAAGTTTGGGAGACAAAGGATTCCCGCCTCATGCAAATCCTATTTAAGCGTGGGGAGTGAAGTAATCCGAGTTGTCAGTTCTCCCCTGCTACTCCACCCAAGATGACTGCTGGAAACAACTAAGACTGAACGAGGGGAAATTGGGAAATGACTTGTCTTTTCCAAATGTATTGCATTTCAGAGCATGCCTACTCTTAAAATGCCGCGCCACTGTAGCACTTTAATGAAGTGCTCTCCCGTCAGCTTAGTTAATCCACCTTCCGGAGAGGCAGTAGCTATGTCAGCTACCACTGCCATAGTGCTGTGTACATGGGAGTTAAGTTGGTATGACCACGTTGCCCAGAGCGAGATAGTGACGTACCGATTTACGGCTATAGTGTAGACCAGACCTTATATTTATATTTAATAAAAAAATAAAAAAATAAAAATGAAAACATTTCACATTTTTTTTAAATGAAGCATTTTTTGAAACATTTCAGTTCTTGAACAACTTCAAAATTTTAAGTTTCTGTCTCAATTTGTGATGAAACAAAATTTCAAAATCTAAATTTTTTTTATGAGATAGATCCACTTTCCAACCAGTTTTAATAATTAGATTGTAGCTGTTCCTCCTGCACCCATTTCAGGGCATATTCAAAAGGGGGAAAGATTCAGAAGTTGCAGGAACATTAGGTTTTCTTACCTTTCTTTCTTGCCTCCTTGAGTTTATCAGCAGAATCTCTGAGATTGATCTTTTCAAGGACCGATATAGCTACATTCACTGCATCATGTTCCTTGTAGTATTCACACAAGAGGTCTACAAGTTTCATCCGAGTATCAGCTTCCTGGAGCCGACCTTTGGGGATTGGTGCTTTTTTTTCATAGTCAGCATTTTCTAAGCTGAATTTAAATCTTTCAAGATCTCCTTCCTTTTCCCCCGAGAGATTATCCAGTATATCTAGAAGGATTTCTTTCAGATTTTTGTCTGTAGTCATCGCAGGATATTACCAATAATCTGAAAAATAAGTGGAGAATTAAAAGTCAATTATTTATGAATATCATAGTGTTGCTGAGGTGGTGATTCAGTACACATACAGCTTTAGGTGTAGTAATGTCCTAATTGGAAAAAGAATCTCTATCTGCATAGAGAAACAAAAAAGTCCAACATCACAAGTTACACTGTAGCCTGTATTTCTCTCTCCTGAATGGCAGTGATCGCCATGTGATCAATTGTGTGACCACGTGAGAAATGACAGTGTGGTGCTGTGTAACATACAGTTCTTAGTGGCATGAGTTTGTGATGGAGTCACCACCCTAAACTCACACTGCACCCAGGCATCAACAATCACTGGGTTTGAGGGCAACTCGGGTTATGTGTCAGTTAAACAAGAGTTATTTTATTGTTTAGTGTATTGTGTTACTGCTGGGGTTACAGGGTGATTTTTCTCATAGGGCTCTGTTAATGGTCCTTCTTATTAATTATGGTTTTGTCCCTGCCCAGAAAAAGAAATTGACATATATCCGAGTTCAGCATTTATTTTGGTGTAGATTCCTGCATCCCTGAAGACTGTGGAAGGGAACCAAGGGGTTGTGGCATCATGGGAGGCAAATGGGAGTTTCCATCCCAAGGCCAGTGGGTTGGAATTTGGGGACAGCTGACTGAACCAGTGTGCCCCCACCCACCATACTTTGTATCCAGAGTTGGTCTGTTTTTCTGCCTACTCTCTGTCTCACTCACTGGCCTTCTCATTCACTTCCAGCTGCAACAACAGGAGGCAGAAACCACTCAGAGCCTAGTGATTCCCTTTGTGAAGGAAGAGGGCTTTTACTCAGAGTGCCTAGTGCCAGCGTCCCCAGTGGTGACAGCGGAAGCAGAATTGCCAACCTCAAGAGATCTGAAATAATTAGATTTTTAAAAGACATTATGTTATTTGGTCTGTCATTGGATTTCTGAACTTCCCCTGCCCACCTACATTGTGTGTGAGACAATTAGTGTTGCCCACTCTCCCAGGCTGGGGTGAGGGAAATGGCTCCAAGAACTTTTCACCCACCCCATCCCTTCCTAGGCCAGATGCTCTCAGGAGGGAGTTGGCAGGAGTAGACGTGCCATCCATCCCAGCCCCATTGCTCACAGCCCTAAGCTGCTGACAGGGTATATCTGGCTGGGTGGGGTATCTGGCCCCACCACAGGCTTCTCCTCCTGCCACATCGCAAGTGATTAGTGTACAAATCACTGCTCGTACAAATCCAGCATATGAGAGCACATTTCTAATTTGCAGTGCTTGCCCATTTCCAGAACTAAGGCCCCAAGCTCTAGTTTCAGGCTGGCATAAAGCATCTCGCAAAGGTTCTATCCCTGCTGCCCATGCAGGATTAATTCTCTCTCCTTTGTTTTCACAAATGTTGAACGGAGAATGCAACAGGTACCAGTGACAGAAGCAACACTGGGGAGGGTACTGAGCAGTCATGGTGAGGGAGCAAGCATCTCATCTGGCTTTCAGCCTTCCAAAGGCACACTCCACCACCATTCTGCATCTGATGAGGGTGTAGTCACTGTCTTCTACCTGGCTGCCTTCTATTGGGGTAAACTTTCATAAGAGGGTTTCTCAGCTTGTGCAGTAACTGAGGCTCCTTGATATATGTGTCCCCATGGGTGCTCCACTGTAAGTGTAACAGTGCCTTTGCATCTGGAATCAGATATCTTCAATAACAGTGCCTGTTGGACCGCACAGATGCACCTCCCCTCCCCTGTACTGTGTGTGGGCTGTATATATAGCACTGTGAGGGCCGACCGCCCTCAGTTCCTTCTCTGCCGCAGACCCCAAACATTACGCTCTGAAGCAGAGGGGAGGAGGGCAGGTAGATGAGCACCTATGAGGACACACATCTCCAAGAACCTCAGTTACTGCACAAGGTGAGTAAACCTTTCTTCTTTTTTGAGTGATGTCCACATGGGTGCTCCACTGTAAGTGGCTATAAAGCAGAGCCTCTACCTGGAAACTTGGGACTTCGGAGCAGCTGGTATCGCCGAGAACAGGACCTTATGTCCAAGGATGGTGTCTGCAGAGGAATGCTGCATGAAGGCATAATGTTGGGCGAACGTATCAGAGGACACCCACGTGACAGCCCAGCATATATCTGTTATGGGAACGTTATTGAGGAATGCAATGGCGGTTGAGAGCGCTTGTGTAGAGTGTGTCCTCATAGATGCAGGCCTATGCACTGTGAAATCCACTCCGAGAGGCAATGTTTAGCTATAGCTGAGCCTTTAGAACATTCGGCGACGGATATGAACAGGTGTGGTGATTTTCTGAATGGTTTGGTTCTATCCAAGTAGAAGGATAATGTGCATCTCAGATCTAAGGTGTGGACAGCCACTTCTAATTATTGTGGGTTTGGAAAAGAAGGAGGGGAGGTGTATAGGCTCTTTTAGATGGAAGGATGGGTCGCCTGTCCCTATAAAACATTGTATATGGTGGATATGTTATTAGGGCTGATATTTCTCCCATGTGTCGTGCTGATGTAATGGCTATGAGGAAGGCTGTTTTCATTGCTAGATGAATGTGTGAGAGGTTGACATTGGCTCAAATGGAGGTCTAGTCAGAGTGTGTAGGACTAGGCTGGGGTCAGAGTGGGGTGGGGGAACATATATCAGGGTATTGGTTTCGAACATCCTTAAGAAAACATTTGACAAGGATGTGTGCAAATACTGAATATCCCTCGACAGGGCAGTGGAATGTGGTAATTGCAGCCAGGTGCGCTCTAAGAGAACTAAAAGCCAATCTGTACTGTTTGAGTTGAAGGAGGTAGTCCAATGTGAGAGGTAATGAAGCACAGGCTGCATCAACCTGTCTGTTGGCACACCAAAGTTGGAACCAGTTGCACTTGTGGGAATAGGTGCATCTGGTAGAATTGCACCTGCTATTTAGCATGATGTCTTTTACTGAATCTGATCAGGTTATTTCCAAATGCCGGAGCCACGAAGGAGCCAAGTTTTCATGGGGAGCAGCTGTGGATTGGGATGATGAATGCATCCCCTCTCCTGAGAGAGGAACCACAATGCTGGGGGAAGGTTTATAGGTTGAGAGTGCATCATGCGAAGCAGACTTGTTGTGGCCACGTCAGTGCTATTAGTATAACTAGAGCTTGATTTTCCTGTATCTTGCGTAAGACTCGGAACAGGAGGGGATAAGGAGGGAGGGCATAGAGAAGTGTCAAGTTTCAGTTCATAAGGAATTCATCCCCTAGTGAATCCCTGTTCCAGGCCTGCTCTGTAGCAGCACTGAGGAGAGTGTGTGTTCTTGTGAGTAGCAAAAAGGTCTGTGGTGGGGTGACCCCATTGACAGAATATGGGTCAGACTGTTCTCATGTCGAGCTGCCATTCATGCTCATGTGACAAGGTTCTGCTCAGCATATCCACCATGGTGTTCTGATGTCCAAGGAGAGATGCAGCAGAGATGGAGGTGTCATTGTGGATACACCAATTCCATAGCTTGATCGCTTCTTAGCATAGGGAATTGTAATACATGCAAGCGCGGTTGTCCATCATTACTTGTACAGTTTAATAGGAAATGTCGGCAGGCATTGCAGACCGCCCTTAGTTCCAGGAGGTTGATGTGTAAGGTGGACTCAGTGGGCATCCTTCTGCCCTGTATAGTGTGCTCACATAGATGCGCTCCCCAGCCGAGGAGGGAAGCATCAGTGGTAAATATCACAGCAGGTGGAAGTTGAAGAAAAGGGACCCCGGCACAGACATTGTCAGGGCACATCCACCACAGTAGTGAGTCCTTGACCTGGTTTGGCATGGACAGGAGTTTTTGCATGCTGTATTTGTGAGGAAGATATACCATACCGAGCTAGCCCTGAAGATACTGCATGTGCAGCCTCACATGTTTGCTCACAAACATAGCCACAGCCATATGTCCCAGATGTTGGAGGCATATATGTGCTGGGATTTGGTGGCATGCTTGGGCAGTTGAGACTAGTGGTGTTATCACTATGAACCTGTGAGGTAGTAAAAACATTCTTGCCCACTTGGCACTGAGTAGAGCACTAATGAATTCCAGTATTTGCACTGGGGTTAGTGCAGACTTTTTGAAATTGATAAGGAGGCCCATTTTTGTAAAGAGGTTCATTGTAGTGTGAACCGCTCAGTGTGCTTCAATCTTGGATCACGCTTTGAGAAGACAGTCGTCTAGATATGGAAAAATAGTGATGCCTGTTTGCAGAGGAAGGCTGCGACCATTGTGAGTACCTTGGAAAAAAACTCTCAGAACTCTGGATAGTCCAAAGGGTAGTACCTTGTACTAGTAGTGGCCATGGCCAATGATGAATGGTAAGAAAAGTCTGTGAGCAGGGTGTACTGCAATATAAAAGTATACATCCTGTAGGTCAGGGGTCGAGAACAAATCACCCATTCCAGTGCTGGGATGGTGGTGGATAGGGTGACCATCTTGAACTGTTGTAGTTTGACAAACTTGTTGAGATTGCGAAAGTCTAGGATGTGGCGCTAACCACCAGACTTCTTGTGTACCAGGAATTGGTAGGAGTAGAAATCATGTCCTATGTGCTGTGGAGGGAACAGTTCTATGGCTCCCAGTTGTAGAAGATGTCTCAGATCCCCCTCCAGGATGAGCTTGTGAGAGGGGTCCCTGTAGAGGGACAGGGAGGGGGGTTGGTGGGGTGGTATAGCTAGGAAGGGGATGGAGTAACCTTCCTCTATTCTTTCCAGAACCCATCTATCCAAGGTAATGAGCATCCAAGATGATAAAAATGGAATGAGGCATTTGCCAAATTATTGGTGTGTAGATGGCGTTACAGATGGTCGGGTCTCCTGGAGCAGACAGAAAGTTCTCTGGACCTCGACCAGACCTTCAAATTTGCTGCTTTATTAGACGGTGTTTGGGACGGTGCCCTTCATGCAGGTGATTGTCTGCATCTGTTGGGATGTCAGTGACGACGGTGTTGGTTGTCAAACTGCCGCTGTAGGTAGTATGGCTGAGGGTGAGATCATGGAGGGAGCGGATATTTTCCCGATCTCATTTTGGCTCTGGTGCATAAATACCAAGGGATTTTAGAGTGGCTCAGCAGGTTTTCAGTGAGTGTAAGGACTTGTCCGTGCACTCAGAAAAGAGTTTTTGTTCCTCAAATGAGAGATCCTCAACTGTATTTTGCACCTCCTTAGGGAATCCTGAAAGGTGCAACCATCATGCATGTCACATTACTACCACAGTAGCAATGGATCGGGCAGCTGTGTCAGCTGTGTTCAGGGAGGCCTGCAAGGCTGTGAGAGTTATCAAGTGACCTTCCAAAATGAGGGGCAGGAATTGTTCCATTTTTGCCTCTGGCAGATCCTGACAAAGCATCTCCAGCTTAGAATAATGTTTATAATTGTATTTGGCCAGAAGGGCCTAATAGGGAAATTCAAAATTGGAGGGTAGAAAACTAATAATAGGATTTTCTGTCCAGGAGATATAAACATTCCCAATCTTAGTCAGGATGGCTGTTTCAGGATTGATATTGACAGCCCTTCACCTGCACGGCATTGACTATGAGAGAATTTGGGGCAGTATGTGAAAATACCCCACCCACCCCCATTTTTTTTGCAGGTACATAATATTTCCTATCAGCCATTTTGCATGTAGGGGGGATAGACTCTGGAGTCTGCCAAAGAAAGTTTGCTGGTTCAAGTAGTGCACTGCTAATAGGTAGGGAAATTTTTGTTGTTGAGGAGATATGAAGAATGTCAATCAGTTCATGTTGCTGTTCCTTGACCTCTTCGAGTGAGACGTTTAGGGAGTCAGCCACTCTGCAAAACAACTCCTGAAAGTGACATAAATCATCAGCCGCTGTGGGAGATAGTGGCATGATGGCTTCATCAGGTGAAGATGAAGAAAAATGGAGGACCAGAGGTACCTCCTCATCCTGCTCTCCTTCCAGTTCCTACTCCACCAGTGATATTTGCACAGGATGTGGTTCTGGAGGTCAAGAGATTGTTGAGGGGATGGATGGAGGTCGGTGTGTTTGCAGCAGTTCAGAATAACTGAGGTAGTCAGTCTGGGAGCAGATTTGTGCCCCTTATCAGACGCCATTGAAGCCACGGACTGAGTCGGCGATGGCACTCGTATTGTTTGTGCCTCAGAAACTGAGGAAGGAGCTGGTCTCTTCTTACCCTCAGTCCTATCAGATGATGTTTGTCTCTTCCTGGGGCGAGGGGAGTAGACGACCTCGCCGAGGGTGAGGATCTCTCTGGTCCGACACAGGTCTATCTTCCAGTCTATCTTGCCAACCTGGTCAGCTAAACTTATGTCATAAATGGTTGCTTTACTCCAAAAATCATAAAATACACAAGTTGTTCCATCCCCGAAGGACCAGTCACTTATCTCAGGGCAAGTCACACCTTAGACCTCACACCACAGACAACACTGACAGCCAATTCTATAGTAAATTAACTACAGATTTAATAACTAAGAAAAGAAATGACAGAGTTATTTACAGACCATAGCTTATAGGCCTGTTTGTTGGCCTGAGAATGTCCATGCTGAGTTGTGGGCAGGGGGCAGGGACACTGTCTGTTGCTTCTGCTTGGCCAGATGGGTTCGCTAGTATAATGGGAAGAGATAAGAGATGGAGCTGAAGCGTTACAGGTTATGGAGGAGTGTAATATATGAGCATAAACTGGAAGGCTGCCTGGCTTCTCTCTCAAGCCAAGCCAAACACCCAGTTAGGAGGAGCAAAGGAGGGGAGGGGAGGCATAAGAAACACTAAACATCAAAGTAAAGCCTGGCCTTGGCCTAAGCACAACTTCACTCCTCACCCCTCCCATGGGATACAAAAGGGATACAGAGACTCATGAGCCTCCGAAAAAGAACATGACCATAAGTTGTAAGGGGTTGACTAGGGGTGTGCACTGCAGGTATATATGGGCTTGCTAAGAAGGGAGGAGAAATGGCTGCCAAGGTAGGCAAAGTATTCTACACTTTCCAGTTCTTCTTTGTTAATGTAGATCTTCCTTGCTGAGTCTGATGATTGACCGGGGACTGGCTGGTGAAGAACTTTTGTTTTGCTGATGTTCAGAGTTAGTCCTAGGCTTTTGTAAGCTTCAGAGAAGCAATTAAGGGCTGTTTTTAGATCCTCCTTGAATGAGCAACTACAGCACAGTCATCTGCGTACTGGAGTTCAGTTAGTGTTGCCGATGTTACTTTAGTTCTGGCACAGAGACAAGACAGGTTGAAGAGGTTGCCACCAGTCTGATATTTGATGCCAATGCCCTGTGGTAGACAGTCTTGTATTAGTATTTTCATAGCTGCTAAGAAAACAGAGTAAAGGGTGGGTGTCAGAACACAGCCTTGTTTTATAGCAGTTTGGTGACAAAGGGCTCAGAGGTAGAGACACTGCACAGGATAGAGGCAGTCATCTGCAGGGCTGCCCAGAGGGGGGTCCAAGTGGGGCAATTTGCCCCAGGCCCCGGAGGGGCCCCAGGAGCCCTGGCCCGGCAGCGGTCCAGGTCTTCGGCAGCATTTTGGCAGTGGGGGGCCATTCAGTCACTCCAGGTCTTAGGCAGCATTTTGGCGGCCAGGGGCCCTTCAGTGCAGCCGAAGACGCGGAGCAACTGAAGGGCCCCCCCGCCGCCGAAGACCCGGACCACCGCCAGGTGAGTACAAGTACCGCAGCTCCCCCGCTTTGCCCCAGGCCCCCTGAATCCTCTGGGCAGCCCTGGTCATCTGACATGGAGGAGTCTAACAATGGTGATAAATTTGCTTGAGTAGCCAAACTTTGACATGACTTTCCACAGAGACTCAGGTTGACAGAGTCTAAGGCTTTGGTCAGATCAATAAAGGCCATGTACAGCTCCTGGTGTTGTTCTCAATATTTTTCCTGGATCTGCCTGACTGTAAAAATCGTGTTGGTGGTGCCTCGTGATGGTCTGAAGCCACACTGGGACTCTGGAAGTACTTCCTCTGCAAGGGAGAGTAGGCGATTTAGTAAGATTCTAGCAAGAATATTCCCAGCAATGGAGAGGAGGTCAATAATTGCCACAGTCGACTCAGCCCTGTCTACCTTTTTGAAAATGGTGATGATGTCAGCATTGTGTAAATCAGCTGTGATTTCTTCAGTGTGCCAGATTTTAAGGAAATTAAGCTTGTTAGTCAATGTTTCTCCCCCTGCATTCAGTACTTCAGAAGATATGCCATCAGGACCTGGTGCTTTATTGTCCTTCATTTGTTTAATTTCTTTGCAGATCTCATCAGGTGTCAGTGGGTTGGCAAGAGTTTCCCAGATTGGGTGCTGAGGAATTGAGTCCATGATGTCGTTAGATTTGGAAGCTTTTGCTAGTGTTCTTTCCAGTGCTCTTTGATGGATTCATTATATTTAAGATGGGTACTATCATCTTTGGATCTCAAAGGTGTGAGGCCACATGAGCGTGGTCCCTACAAGGTCTTTGTCTCACAAAAAAAGCTTCGCATATCATGTCTGTCAGCAAATATTTGGATTTCTTTTGCTTTGTCCTCCCACCATTTGTTATTGATTTCTTGGATCCTCCTTTGAACTTCAGCTTTGAGCTGGTAGAAAGACTCTGCTTCTGACTTGATAGTGGTTATTTTTTTGCCAGTCACAGAAAGCTTTCCTCTTCTGGTTCAAAAGGGCTGTAATCTCATTGTTGTTATTGTCAAACCAGTCCTGATGGTGATGGGTAGCAAGGCCAACCGATTTCACACAAGCCTTGTAGATGGTCTGTTTTAGGGTTTCCCAGTCTTCTTCAACATTTCTGTTGTCATTTCCAGGTATGCATATGGCCAATTTTTCACTGAGGAGTATTTGGAAGTTCTCTTGGTGCAATGAGGATTGAAGTCTTTGGATATTGTAGTGCCATCTGTGTGATTTGGGTTGTTTTCAAAGTTTCAGTGCAATCCTGATGGACATGACTGACCTTGCCAAGCAGTGGTCAGTCCAGCAATCATTGACTCCTCTCATGACATGGGTGATTTGGACATCTCTGAGATCCTGTATTCTGACAATGACATAGTCTAGGAGGTGCCATTGTTTTGAGTAGGGATGTTGCTATGTCATTTTGTACTTGTTATTTTGTCGGAAGATTCTGTTTGTGATCACAAGGTTGTATTCTGCACATTTGCTGAATAGAAGGATGCCATTGGAATTGGTCTTGCCCACTCCTTCCTTCCCAATGGTACTACTCCATACATTAGAATCTCGGCCAACTCTTGTGTTAAAGAGGATTATCTTATCTGTTTTTGGAATGGATGAAAAATTGTATCAAGGTCAGTGAAGAAGGATTCTTTCTGTTCTTTTTCAGCATTAAGTGTTGGTATATATGCACTGATAACAGTGGCAAATAACTATTGACCAATTGGATGCAGAGGGTCGTAAGGAGCTCATTGATGCTGATGGGGAGCTCAGTCACGCGGTTGACTAGAAGGTTCTCGATTACAAAGCCATCACCGTGTATTTGCCTAACGCTTTCTGGCTTTCCTTTCCAAAATAAAATGTAACCACCGCTCTCTTCCCTCAAGTGACCTTCATCTGCATGTCTTGTTTCACTGAGAACGACAATGTCAATGTTGTACCTTGAGAGTTCTCGGGCAACAATTGCTGTTCTGCGTTCTCCAGACGACATTGCTCTTAAGGTCTTAAGTATACGCAAGCTTCTCCACCACATCAAAGCGTCAGCCCAAGGAGAAGAATTTTAGTATATAGGAGTAGAGGACCCTGTGACGGTATACCCCATAAGGCTTCATAGGAATATGCTTATGAATGTATATATGATATAACTAGAATATATTTTATGCTACACATGCCATGCAACATATCTCTGTAAAGATTATGATCTAGTGAACCTATTAATCCTATTTGTATGCATGCATCATTTCTGTATTTGAAGTTATGAATATTGGTTGTGTACTGGCTTGATTTTTAAATAGCCTTTGTAAAGCATTTGTCCAGTGTAAAAAAGTTCCTCCTCTACCTTGGTGGGTCCTGGACTTACTGGCGAATTTGCTCGCCTCAGAGATCTTCCCCTCTGGTGGAACCCACAGTCTGGGTCAACTTCTCCTGTGTCTGATCAGGAGTTGGGAGGTTTGGTGGGAACCCAGGCCCACCCTCTACTCCGGGTTCCAGCCCAGGGCCCTGTGGATTGCAGCTGTCTATCGTGCCTCCTATAACAGCTGCATGACAGCTACAACTCCCTGGGCTACTTCCCCATGGCCTCCTCCAAACACCTTCATTATCCTCACCACAGGACCTTCCTCCTGGTGTCTGATAATGCTTGTACTCCTCAGTTCTCCAGCAGCACACCCTCTCACTCTCAGCTCCTTGCACCTCTTGCTCCCAGCTCCTCACACGTGTCACAAACTGAAGTGAGGTCCTTTTTAAACTCAGGTGCCCTGATTAGCTAGCCTGTCCTAATTGATTCTAGCAGTTTCTTAATTGGATTCAGGTGTCTTAATTATCCTGCCTGTCTTAATTGGTTCTAGCAGGTTCCTGATTACTCTAGTGCAGCCCCTGCTCTGGTCACTCAGGGAACAGAAAACTACTCATCCAGTGACCAGTATATTTGCCCTCTACCAGACTCCTGTACCCCAGTGGTCTGGGTCTGTCACATATCCCTCCCCTTGCTCAACACCAAGGGGTTGGGCAGCTTGGGACGCCAGACAGTGCACATGTGACAAACCATCGGTGTTGCCGTGATGGCTCCCTGCTCTCTGTTGCACACAGAACTGGAAAGGTTGGAGGGAAAAGAACCACCTGGTCACCCTTGTGTTCTTCTCCTTGTTCCACTGCATCCATTGAAGAGGGGCATGGTTGGTCACGAGGACAAATCTGCGCCCGAGCAAGTAGTAGTGCAATGCTTCCATGACCCATTTTACGGTGAGGCACTTTCTCTCCACCACTGCATATTTTTGTTCCCTCGGAAGGAGTTTCCGACTGAGGTAGAGAATTGGGTGCTCCTCCTCCCCAACCATCTGTGATAGAACGGCCCCCAACCCTACTTCCGATGCATCCGTCTGCAGGATAAATTCCTTGGTGAAAACAGGGGCTAATACTACAGGGTTACTGCAGAGGGCAGTCCGTAGGTCTGTGAATGCTTCCTCTGCTGCGTCAGACCATCTCACCAGATCAGGTCCACGGGCTTTCACTAGGTCAGGGGGCTTTCCCTTCTGGCAAAGTGGGGGATAAATCGTCAGTAATACCCCACCACACCTAGGAATGCCTGGACTTGTTTCTTGCAACTTGGTCGGGGACAATTTTGGATGACCTCTAACTTATTCACTTGGGGTTTTACCAGACCTTTTCCCACAATGTAACCAAGATATTTGGCCTCCGTAAACCCTACAGCGCACTTGGCAGGGTTTGCTGTAAGGCCAGCTCACCTGAAGGTATCGAGGACTGCCTCCACCTTCTCTAGGTGGGTTTCGCAGTCTGGGGTATGAATGATCACATCATCCAAGTAAGCAGCAGCATAACTGTTATGCGGGTGTAATAGCTTGTCCATGAGGCACTGGAAGGTAGCTGGGGCCCCATGTAGTCCAAAAGGGAGGACAGTATATTGAAAAAGACCCTCTGGTGTAGAGAACGCAGTCTTTTCCTTTGTGTCTTCCGCAAGGGGAATCTGCCAGTACCCCTTTGTCAAGTCTAGGGTACTCAAGTACCGGTCATTACCCAGACGGTCCACTAGCTCATCTACGCGAGGTATGGGGTATGCGTCGAACTGGGATACTTCGTTTAGTTGCCGGAAGTCATTGCAAAACCTTGTGGTGCCATCAGGTTTGGGCACCAGCACGATTGGGCTGGACCACTGACTGTGCGATTCTTCAATGATCCCCAACTCCAGCATTTTTTTTTACTTCTGCTTTTATTTCCTCACTTTTGGCTGCTGGCACCCAGTAGGGCCTCATTGTTATTCTGGCCTCAGGGTTTGTGACGATGTGGTGATATGTTTCGGTTGTTTGACCCAGTTTTGTCGCGAACACAGCTTGGTTCCAGAAGATCATCTCAGACACCTCATTCTTCTGGTCTGGTGTTAAATCGGGAGACACTCTCACCTGTTTGGAAGGCTTGTTTTCCTCGGTTAGGTCTTTTTGGACAGTTGTGCATGCCTCTTGTGCATGCCAGGGTTTCAAAAGGTTGATGTGATAAATCTGTTCTTTTTTCAGCGTCCTGGCAGCCACACCTTGTAGATTACTTCCCCCATGGGTTCAACCACCTCTTAGGGCCCCTGCCATTGGGCCAGAAGCTTGCTTTCTGCCATGGGTACCAACACCATCACCCGATCCCCTGGTTGGAACTGTCGGATTTTTGTCTGGTGATTGTAATGGGTTCGCTGGGTCTCCTGTGCCTTTTCCAAATGTTCCCGTACAATAGGGGTGACCCGGGCTATCCAGTCTCGCATCTGTATTACATGTTCTATTATATTTCTCCCCTCATTGGGTTCCTCTCTTTGGTGATATCCAGTATGTCACGGGGGTGATGCCCGTATAATAACTTTAAGGGGGAAAACCCAGTTGATGCCTGAGGTACCTCCTGGACAGCAAACATAAGGAAGGGTAGTAGGGTGTCCCAATCCTTCCCATCCCGACTTACCACCTTCCTTATCATAGCCTTGAGGATTCGGTTAAACCTTTCTGCAAACCCATCAGTCTGCGGATGGTAGACTGAAGTTCTCAGGGTATGTATATGGAGCAGCATACAGAGGTCCTTCATTAGCTTCGACATAAATGGGGTTTCTTGGTCTGTTAATATCTCCTTCGGTAGCCCCACTTGGGCAAAGATCCCCACCAGCTCTTTGGCTATTGTTTTAGAGGCCGTGTTCCGCAGGGGGGCGGCTTCTGGGTAGCGAGTAGCATAGTCCAAAACAACAAGTATATATTGGTGGCCCTGAGCCGTCTTCTCCAGGGGTCCCACTAGGTCCATGACTATTCGCTCGAAGGGGACCTCTACGATGGGAAGGGGTACTAAAGGTGCCTTCAAGTGGGGATGGGGACTGTGCAGCTGACAGGCAGGAGGCACAGTACCACCACACTTCTTCATGGACTCCGAGCCAGAAGAACTGTCATAGGACTCATGCCAGGGTCTTCTCTACCCCCAAATGCCCCCCCAAAAGATGACTATGAGCAAGACTTAATACAGTGTTCTGATGTTTTTGAGGTACTAGGATCTGCTGTACCTTCTGCCCCTGTACTGGTGCAACCCGGTATAAGAGATCCTTCTTCATTATGAAGTAGGGTCCTGGTCCCTGAGTTTTCCCTTCCACAGGGAATCCATCTATTTCAGTCACCTCCTTCCTAATGTTGTGGTACCTTGGGTCTTCTGACTGGTCCCGTCCAAAATTTCCTCTCACAGGGCTAATCTGCCCAAGATCTAGGGGCCCAGTCTCTGTTGCCTCTACTGGTTCAGAAGCATTAGGGTGGGGGTCAGACTCAGGTGCTTCTCCCTCCTGCGTGGCCTCCTTTTCAGTGCGCAGGTCCGCCTACCTACAAGAGCGACCCTCTGGCTTTGGGTCAGTATTCGGGTTCCCAAGGCCTTAGCTGCCCTTCTTTCCTTTTTTGTCTTTCTACCCTGTCTGGGAGTGGAGAACAAATCTGGGGATATTTCAGAGAAGATTGGGGGTTGACAGTCTGCGGTGGATACCTCACTAATTTCAGGGTTCCCATCTTTCTACAATCCCCCTACTGGGAGTAAGTTTCCAAACCCTGGGAAGTCCCTCCCTATGAGCCCCGGGTATGGGAGTTTAGGGACTACACCTGCTGCTACCTCAGTAATGTTCCCTTGGATCTCGATTTTTACTGGGATGGTGGGGTAGTAACTAACTGTCCCATGGACACATGTTATCCCCGTTCGTTTAGCCTGCAGTAGCTGACTACGCTTCACGAGCTTCCCTGAGATGAGCATGATAGCACTCCCCCCGAATCAACCAGTGCTGTAGTCTCTACCCCATTTAGTTTCACTGGTGCAGTATACATATGTGGAGTTAGTGGGACCCCCACAAGGTGGATTAGGGAGCATGGGTCTGCCCAGTTCCCCAGATTACACTGCATAGGCTCCTCAGCATTGGGACACTGTGCAGCTATGTGTCCCCACTCCCCGCAGACATAACATCTGTATGGGGCCCTAGGCATTTCCTGGTCTCTTGATTTGGGCAGTTGAACATCACAATCTTCTTCCCCCTCAATGCTCCGACTCTTTGTGGCCTCTGGTGGGCCTTCAGCCCTTCTCTTTTTCCACCTGGGCCCTTCTGGTAGCCCAGTCACCCAAGCTTTAGGGCTTGATGCTGCTAGTTTAACACGGGGTGCCTCTTCCTTAACTGCTCAGGTCAGCTCCCTCGCTGTCTTTCGCCTCTCTACCAGGGTAACAACCTCGTCAGAGGTGGAGGGTTCGTTCTGGCTTACCCAGGCGTGAAGGTCTGTCAGTAGTCCCCTCATGTATCGGTCAATGACCAGAACCTCTAGTATCTCTTCCGGACTCCGGGACTCTGTTTGCAACCACTTTCATGCAAGATGGATGAGGTCATACAATTGGGACTGCGGGGTTTTGTCTTCCTGGTACTGGCACTCGTGATACCGCTGGGCCTGCACTGCGGTCATTACCCCAAATCTGGCCAGGATCTCTGCTTTCAGCTGAGGGTAGTCTGCTGCAGCCTCTTCAGGCCAATCATGGTAGGCCTTCTGGGCCTCCCCACACAGGAATGGGGCAAGAATGCCAGACCACTGATCTCAAGGCCAGGCCTCTCGTAGGGCTGTCCTCTCAAAGGCCAGAAGGTATGCCTCTACATCATCCTCCTGCGTCATTTTCTGCAGCCAATGGCTGGCCCTTATGAGCCGCATCCCATCATGGCCACAGTTCAGCTCTGTAAGGGTCTTTACCTGGTTTACCAGTTCCCGCAACATAGCTCGGTCTTGAGCAGCCTGGTCCATCAGCAGCCGATTAGTCTCTTGCTGCAGCCGCACTGCCTCTTGTTGGGCTGCTGCCTGGACACGGGTAGCCTCCTGCTGGGCTACCGTGGCTTGTGTCAGTGTCCGCACTACATCATCCATTGTGTTGGGAAAAAAATAAACCCTCTCTTTTTTTTTTAATCACCCTCCTTCTTCCGCCGCGCTGTGCACACCAAGATCCCACTCCTGATACCAGTTGTGACAAAGTTCCTCCTCTACCTTGGTGGGTCCTGCGCTTATTGGCAGATTTGCTCGCCTCAGAGATCTTCCCCTCTGGTGGAACCCACAGTCCGGGTCAACTACTCCTGTGTCTGATCAAGAGTTGGGAGGTTTGGGGGGAACCCAGGCCCGCCCTCTACTCCAGATTCCAGCCCAGGGCCCTGTGGATTGCAGCTATCTATAGTGCCTCCTGTAACAGCTGCATGACAGCTACAACTCCCTGGGCTACTTCCCCATGGCCTCCTCCAAAGACCTTCTTTATCCTCACCACAGGACCTTTCTCCTGGTGTCTGATAATGCTTGTACTCCTCAGTTCTCCAGCAGCACACCCTCTCACTCTCAGCTCCTTGCGCCTCTTGCTCCCAGCTCCTCACACGTGCCACAAACTGAAGTGAGGTCCTTTTTAAACTCAGGTGCCCTGATTAGCTAGCCTGTCCTAATTGATTCTAGCAGTTTCTTAATTGGATTCAGGTGTCTTAATTATCCTGCCTGTCTTAATTGGTTCTAGCAGGTTCCTGATTAATCTAGTGCAGCCCCTGCTCTGATCACTCAGGGAACAGAAAACTACTCATCCAGTGACCAGTATATTTGCCCTCTACCAGACTCCTTTACCCCACTGGTCTGGGTCTGTCACACCAGCTTCTTGAGAAAGGAATGTGCAAATTAAGGGCCCAATCAAGAAGCACTTAAGGGCCCATGAATCTTGGAAGGATCCAATCCACATAAGAAGTCTACATGAGGACTTTCAAGGTAGCAGGTAAGCAATGGCTGCTGCCTGTAAAAATGGAGTCATACATGGACATGTGACCTGCCCACGTGACTCCAAAACTCCATCATGGAGCTGGACTTTGCATAGGAGAGGGTCTCCACCCACAAGAGAAAGTCTATTTAAACCCCTGGGAGATCCCTCTGTTTTGTCTTCAGCTGGCTAAAGAGATAGCCTCTCCACCCCCAAGGATACCTGAAAGAAACTGGAACAAAGGACAGTAACTACAAGGGGTGTGAGTGATTCCCTGAACCAAACTAGAAGGAGACTAGTCTGTAAATGGAAGCTTACTAGGTGAGCTTTTTATCTGTATTCAGTTTTCTTAGACATAGACTTGCGTGTCCTATTTTATTTTGCTTGGTAATTCACTTTGTTCTGTCTGTTACTACTTGGAACCACTTAAATCCTACTTTCTGTATTTAATAAAATCACTTTTTACTTATTAATTAATCCAGAATACGTATTAATGCCGGGGGGGGGAGCAAACAGCTGTGCAAATCTCTCTATTAGTGTTATAGAGGGCGAACAATTTATGAGTTTACCCTGTATAAGCTTTATACAGGGTAAAACAGATTTATTTGGGGTTTGAAACCCATTGGGAGTTGGGCATCTGAGTGTTAAAGACAGGAACACATCTGTAAGCTGCTTTCAGTTAAGTCTGCAGCTTTGGGGTCTGTGTTTGGAGCAGACTGGCGTGTCTGGCACAGCAAGACAGGGTGATGGAGTCCCAAGCTGGCAGGGAAAGCAGGGGCAGTAGTAGTCTTGGCACATCAGTTGGCAGTTCCCAAGGGGGTTTCTGTGATCCAACCCATCACAACCCCTTTAAGTAGTTTGTGAGCTGTCTAATGGTGATCACTGTTCTGTTTTAGAAGCCATCAGAAACTAGTCAGAGGAGCAGTGTGTATTAAACTAGGCCTTGTATGTCTGTATATAGTTAATAAACATGCTTATTTGGGAGCTATTGAAACGGATCATGGTTTGGTAGGCGTTTTCACCAGTACCAGTGAAAAGTCAAAATCCCTTATCTGCAATACAGAGCAGTTTATTTGAGAAATAATTATACAAGGGGTCTAGAGTTATACAAAACACATTCCCCCTAGTGAGCCTCTCTCCCACAAACATACACCCTCAGTAACTATGCTGGCCTAACGCAGTATCTTGATTGGCAAACATGACAGATAGCCACCAGCTTTACAGATGGCTTCTCTTCTCTCCTCAGTCACCTGGTTTGTCTCAGATTCCCTCATAGCAAGTCTTAAGCTGCCTTGAGAGCCTCTGGTTTCAGGTCCTACTTGAGCCCACGAAGCAGAGTCTTGGCTACTCTGTCTAACAGCGTTACGAGCCTCTAATTAATAGTTCCCCTTCTTCCTTTGTGTAACAAGGTCGCACTCACTGTCATGGCACCTCCTGCTGGTCAGTCTGTAAATTAGCTCATTTCCAGCACTGGAGCATCCTCCTCTGGTGGTGTCTCGCCTGCCATTACCTAACCTTTCCGTCTCCACCATGCCAGGACCTGCATCCCTCCCAGACCATGGCGCCCCTTCCCCTGGGTATTGCCCCACAGACTAATCCAGGCAGCACCCAGGGAGCAGAGCCTACTGCTCCCCCAGCCTAGGCGCCGGATCTGCTGGCAGCTGGTCACTTCTGATGGGCTGGGCGCAACAGACAAAGAGCCAGGCAGGGAGCCTGCCTGAGTGCCACTGATCCGGAGGCACCCCAGATAAGCCCCCACCCCAACCTCCGGCCCCCCTGTGCTCCCCAAACCCCTTATCCCCAGCCCCACCCCTGAGTTCGCACCCCCAGCTGGAGCCCTCACCTCCTCCCACACATCAACTCCCTGCCCCAGCCCAGAGCCCCCTCCCACACTCTGAACCCCTCATTCCTGGCCCCACCCTGGACCCCACACCGCCATTTAGAGCCCTCACTCACTCCCGACCCCTGGGCTAGAGTATTTGGTTTTGTGCCAATAGAAAGTTGGCAACCCTCTGACCCGTACAAAGCTGTACTGAGCTGAGTCACAGGAACACAGAGCGTGATGCACTTATGGTGAGACAGGGAGAGGCCAGACAGAACTTGGGAGCCAGCTTTCTCTCTCTGCCTCTGTTTTCTCACTATTTAGACCCACACATAGAGACAAGAGCCCAGGACCAGAAAGAGCAGTGCTGGCTCCCTCTTGCCCCACCTGCAGAGTCTGCACTGAGTGAGGAAAACACCACCTGTGAAAGGGAAACTCAGAGCAACCCACTCACAGTGTTAACCCTTCACTCACCTCAGTGCTGCCCTGTCCTCCGGGGGTTCAGTTGAGCCTGGCAGTTACAAAGGAGCACAGAGAGGGAGGGACACAAGACATTTCCCCTGCAACTTGCACAACCTGTTGTGTGTTTTAGGAGGTGGCTTCTGCTTTTTTGTGTTTTGGGTTGTTGTTGTTTTCCACACACACCGCAGTGAGTTGCGCAATCCTCTTCTCTGCGCGAGAGCACACAACTAAAAAACAAGCTTGAAAGGCTGCTTCCTTTCCATGTTGATTTTCCCTTTCACCTTTCAGGTGGCTTGACTCAGCTGCATGTGTTCTTGGTGCTTGCTGGCTCCTTGCCTTGCTTTCAATTCAGCCACCGCACCACCTGGCACTAGGTGTGTGTATGGGGGGGTTATGAGGGAGGAGAACTGGAGGGCACTACCGCTCTTAGCAGCAGCCCATGATTTGCCTGCCTTCAGCTGTGTAAGGCCAGGCACAATTGCAGTCCCTGCAGAGATTGCTCCCTCCAGGTCACCCCATGGAGGGGAAAAGGCAGGAAAGGTGGGGCCGTGACACCAGCCTGCAGAGACTGGCGCACACGGGGGGTGTATAACACACCTAGAGGAGGCAGCAGGTGCTGTGTTCCTTCTGAAAACCCAGGATTCCTCCCTGACCTCGCCCTTGACCTCCCCCAGCACGGGGCTGTACAGACACATGGGGCGGGGAGGGAAGGCAGCAGCAGAGGTACATGAAGCATCACAGGTACATGAGAGCTGTGGGTCAGAGCCACATGGGCATGGCCGATGGGAGAACTGACGGGTAAGAGGCGCACACTGCACAGAGGGGGTCCGGGGTTGGGAGTCCCTGGCAGGATTCTGGGGGCCTCACTGGCAAAGTCCAGCCCACACCAGTGGGGGTGGAGCAGGGAGCTAGGAGCTCAGGGAAAGTGGGGGTGTGGGTGGTGGGGCTTGGGGGGAACCAGGCTGAGTGACCCCTTGGTTGGGGCATATAGAAGGGCACGGGAGTGAGGAATTTTCTGGCCAGAGACAAGGGAACCAGGCATTAAACTTGGGAGACCAGATACTGGTGGGGAGCCCGTGGCCTGCATGGGGGACAAGGTCTGTGGCAGTTTCTTGCCCAGGGAATTGGGAGACGGGGGTAGAGGTGGGAGCCAGGGGCTGGGGTGTTCACAGGGAAGGATAAGACTTGCACTGAACACATGGAACCCCCTCCTTCTCCAGGGATCTGCCTATAACGGGCCAGGCCTCTGGCTGTGCTATCCCGCTCTGGTGTAGTTTGGGGGTTGGTTTAGTGGAGCTGTGCAGGCAACTGCTGAGCTGCACCAGGAGGTGATGGGACGTGTGCACTGGATGAATGGGGGTGATGTGTATCGGGTGACGTGTGCATGAAATGAGTGGGGTGATGTGTGCGCTGAATGGAGCGTGAATGGGTGTGTGCAGGTGGCAAAGATGGCTATAAAACGGCTGGGGCTGGTATGCACAGTGAGTGGCTCTGTCTGTGTCCAGGGTGCGGGGGGGGGGAGGAGTAGGTGGTGCAGTAAGTGGTGTCTGGAGAGTTTGTGTGTAATAAGCGTGTAGGTGGAAGAACAGGACGGAATGAAAGTGGGTGTGCAATGAATGCTCAGTTGGATGGATGGAAGGAATGCGCCAAGTGGGTGTGAGTAGGGCAAACAGGCAATATGTCAATCTATGCAGATGTATGCAAATATATGTAAATATTCATTTTTGTTTGCTAATGTTGGCAGGTCAACAGAGTATCTGAGCAACTCAATATTTTTAACATATTTCTCCTCTCAACCCCCCCTTTGAGGTAGGGCAGTGCTGTTATCCTGTTTTACAGATGGGGAAACTAAGGTACAGGGCAACTAAGTGACTTGCCCAAGGTCATACAGGGAGTCTCTCACAGAGAAGAGAATTGAAACCAGCCACCCAATGTCCAGGCCAGTGCGCTGACCCTGCACCATCCTCCCTTTGTGAAAGCTAATTTAAGTTAAACTTGTGCAACTTCCCCATGGAGATGACCACTGACATTGCACCATCATGATTCTCCAGCAGTTTTCAGACAAGAAATGCAGAAGTGCAAACAGAAGCTCCTTTGGGGAGCAGAAGGAGCCAAAGATCTGGGCCCTACAGCCACTCCCCTCCCCCACACCCCTCTGTTCCTTCCCAGTCTCTGCAGTAGAGTGGGGACTTGTAATCCCTGAACCGAGGGAATGTGAAGAGTAGCATAAGGGGGTGAGAGGGATCTGTTGGCTGCATGTGAAATTGTCCCAAACATTTCCCTACACAAATGCTGAATAAATCTGAATGAATCAACATGTCTCTAAGCAAAAGCTTTCATTCCCTGGCCACAGCCATGGGGAAATCCTCTGAATCTGCACCACTGCAGCACTCACAGTTTAGCCTGCAAAGACCTTGCCCGCTTTTTACAAGCACTGGCTGGGATTTGAGAGGCCTCACTTTACCATCTGAGAACCTGTTCAGCTGCTTTGTGACTCTCCTGTCTCCCCACCTACTGTTTGCACAAGGCCTCGGTGATTGTCACATGCTGCCTCCAATCAAACATAGTCTCGGGGTGACCCTCCACATTGCACGATGGCGAAGAGATCCCCATGGCCATGGATTAGTTACAAAAAAGGCCATCAGGGACAAGAGCATGAAAAAGGAAACACAGCTCACTGGGGGTATCTGGAGATGGACAGCCATGGAGCTGGGCACACACTCTATCCTTTACAAAATGCAGCTTGGGTCTCATCTTCTGGCAGTGCCCCATGCTCTTTGGCTGCAGTTTGGAAGAGAAGCCCCCACCTCACGCCTCCTGATTCCATAGAACACAGAGCACCCTGGGGATGTTCTAACACAGCCAGAGAATGAATTATCACACCCCCAGCTCACTCTGGCTTCTGTTCAGAGTATGAAGAAAAAGCCATCTTCAGACTAAGCACCAAGCCAGCCCAGTCCCATCTCCAAAAAACAATGATGCTGGTAGGATGTGGAGGTTTCTCTGCAGGTTTCTCATGGGCTTTGGATCGGGCCCATAAAACCCATTTCTGCCCCACCAAAGTCAATGGGAGTTTTGCAGTTGACTCCAATGGCAGCAGTATTGGACCTCAGAGTGGGGGAAATTCCCCAGGAAGGTTTAATATGCTCTTCATACCAGCTTTGCTCAGACACAGTTGTCTGGACATGGGGCTGTGCAGGGGAGACTCACCAGAGTGTGTTAGGGGCAAATTCCACCTTGAGTTATCCCCTGTGCAGCCCCTTTGGCTTCTGCAGGAACCATCCTGTGCTACCAGGAAGATCCTGGGTCTTGTCCACGTGTAACTTCCATGGTTCAGTGGAGCAGCACGGATGTAACTGAGGGAAGAATTTGGCCCTTGTGGCCCAGCAATCTATTGGCTCCATCCTAGGCCTGTAAGAGAGGAATTACCATATAAACCAATCCAGGTTTAGCAGGACAAACTACTGCATGGCCTGCTTCCATCGCTATATACACAGACAGTGAAAAATCCAATTCATAACTCCTGAGTAAAGTTGCCCTCAGTATGGAAATGAGCAAATGTATGCGCCCTCAGAGAGTAAAAACATTTTTAACTCAGAAGGAAGATGCACTTCTTATCCCCCAGGAGAGATGAAGAGCATTTGGGAGAAGACAGGTGACTCCTTCTCTGCACTCTCCTTACTAGTCACTCCTCAGCCAGGCATTACTAATCACTCGAAGCACCTGGCAGCAGACAGAGCCTGCCAAAATCCATGGCCAGATTTTTTATACCCAATAGCTTCTCCAATATTCCTGGGACTCTCCCTGAAACATCTCACCCTTCTACGACCTCAAGAAGAGATCTCTGTAAGCCCAAAAGCTTGTCTCTCACCACCAGAACTAGGTCCAATAAAAGATATTACCTCACCCACACTGTATCACCCCTCTATAGTTGTGACACACTGTACCTCAAAATAACACTCTGTAACCCCCATATTCACCACTTGAATATAGTTATGATATTTTGTACTAAGCTTAAAGGCATCACTTAAAAAGTCGTGATTTGCTGAAACTCATTGTCCTGTTTAAATGTGTGTATCATCATGTATATGAAGTTATGCGATTTTGCTACATGTGTGTTACTGAGGCCTGTTCTGAGCCCATGGTCTAACCTCTTAGAAATAACAGAGAATATAAACAAAAGACTTGCACGTCATCCCCAGAGACACATCGGGCTGCATGTATACAGAAGGTGCAAGCAAGATTTTGCGATTCATATGAAGGACACTTGACAGCTCACACAGACAGTGGGGGCTGCCTAGCCCCATGACACGGATGGATTTTCCCAGTACAAGGAGACGAGTATAAATAAGAGACAGTGACAGCATCACTTCACCTGTCTCTCCTCCCCCATCTCTACACAAGGAAGCAAGATTGTCTGGAAGAAAAAGAAATCTTCAGTGAGACAATGGGACGGGCTGGTCATAACTAGAAGGCATTCCAGTTAGCATGAACTGCTGTGAAGTTGTGGGTGAGAGACATCTTTTTGTTTTTAGAATTATTAGCTTGGTAAATTTAGGATTTAGGTTGTGATTTTATCTTTTATTTCCTTTTTGTAACCAACTATGATCTTCCATGCCACTACCACTTAATCACTTAAAATTTATCTTTCTATAGGAACAAATCTGTTTTATATTTCATCTAAACCCGTAGTGTTTTGGTTGAAGTGTTTGGGGAATCTACTCGGATTACACAGGCTGGTACATGTCCATTTCCCTTTGATGGAATGCCGGACTTTATGAGCTGGTGCTGCTCAGTAAGTTACTGAGCAGTACAAGGCGGTACATTTCTGGGGTGCAAGGCTGGGACTAGGGATATACAGGTGTTGCCCTATATGTAATTCAAGACTGGCTGGGCACTGCACCCTGGTATGTCTGGGGGTGACTTGCATGCTGGAGGCTGGGGTGATTGGCAGAGTGGCAGCTCATACAGCAAAGCGAGGCATAGTGCACACCAGACTGGAGAATTAAGTGGGCACAGCTGTCCTACAATCCAGATTGTACCCTGGGGGACATCACAATAGTCACCCTTGCAAAGTAGTTTAGGAGTCCTCCAAAGACCCCTTTTCAATTATGGGGTGACAAGAGCTGCACCATAGGCAAGGCTCTGTTGCAGTTTACAGCTGATTTTTCCAAGTGCTTTAAAATCCATGTGCATTGGCAGATTGGCCTGAAAACTGCTAGCCCTGCCGAGGACCCAGCGTGGAGTTTGTGGTTGAAACTTGAAAGTCCGGGGGCCGGCGGTGCTGGGTGGCCGGGGGGTGCGCCGGGCCGGCGGGGGCCAGCGGTGCTGGGCGGGCCGGGGGGAAATCCCCAAAAGCCGAACATGTCCGTGAAAATCCGGCGCCGCCGGGCCGGGGGGTGCGCCGGGCCGCCGGGGGCCGGCGGTGCTGGGTGGCCGGGGGGTGCGCCGGGCCGCCGGGCTGCCGGGGGATGCGCCAGGCCGCCGGAGGCCGGCGGTGCTGGGCCACCGGGGGATGCGCCGGGCCGCCGGGGGCCGGCAGTGCTGGGCCGCCGGGGGGTGTGCCGGGCCGCCGGGGGGTGCGCCGGGCCGCCGGGGGCCGGCGGTGCTGGGAGGCCGGTGGTGCTGGGCCACCGGGGGGGGGCGTCGGGCCACCGGGGGCCGGCGGCGCCGGGCCACTGAGGGCCGGCGGTGCTGGGTGGCTGGGGGGTGCGCCGGGCCGGCGGGGGCCGGCGGTGCTGGGCGGGCCGGGGGTGCTCGGCCGGGGGCCCAGGGGCCGGCAGTGCTGGGCGGGCCGGGGGTGGTCGGCTGGGCCCAGGGCCGGCACCCCAGGGCCCGAGCCGACCCAGGCTGGAAACACCGGGGGGGGGGCAGCCTGGGCCGCGCCTCCTCCCCCCAGACCTCCCTTACCTGCTTCAGGCTTCCCGCGAATCAAATGTTCGCGGGAAGCAGGGGAGGGGGCGGAGACTTTGGGGAAGGGGCGGAGTTGGGGCGTGGGCATGGGCGGGGCTGGGGGCGGGGCCGGGGCCCCGTGGAGTGTCCTCCTTTTGGAGGCACAAAATATGGTAACCCTAGGCTAGAGTAGTGTACATTTATGATTTTTAGACAGTTATGTTTTTGCTTTTTTGTTTCTGGTAGCAGGGTAGCTGGCTTAAGGGAGGGACAGATTTGCAGGGTGACTTTAGGATTTTTTAACAGCTTTGCCTGGTACCGAGCAACCCGAGCCTGTGTGAGCCAAAGACCACCCTTAGTGTTTAGCAAGTCTTGGACCATATGGGGAACATACACTTGCACAGTTTTTTTCAGTGTTAGCTTTTTAGCTTTCCCAAGCACTAGAGCAGTAGCTGCGACCGCCCTCAAACAGGCTGGCCATTTCTTTGAAACTTGATTTAGTTGTTTAGAAAAGTATGCCACAGGACGTTTTTAGGCACCTAATAGCTGGGTAAGCATTTTTAAAGCTACCCCTTTTCGTTTATGCACATACAGTTGGAACGGCTTAGATATATTGGGCAAACCCAGGGCTGGAGCTTTTATTAGCTTTTTTTTTAAGATTTTAAATGCCCTGTTCGCTTTTGGGGACCAGTGAAAGGGGTTATGATTTGCTTCCTTAACACATTTATACAGTTTAAACTTTGGAATTCATATTTTGCAAAAACCTGCCATGCCCAGGAATGCCCTAAGCCATTTACGGTTGCTGGGGATGGGAACTTGGCAGATAGCTCTCAAACAAAAAAAACAAACAAAAAAAAGGCTGTTTTTTCCCCTGCCTGATGTGAAATTTCAGATATTGAACCTTTGAAAGAGCAATTTGGGCTTTGCTTTGAGATACCCTGTATCCTTGCAGTTCAATAAAGTTTAGGAGACTTACAGTAGCTTTGAGACAAGGGATTAGACCCACAGCAGCAATTAACAAGTTATCTACATATTGCAGCAGGAGGGCTTTGTTTGCATTATCCCACTCCTCCAAGTTTCTGGTCAAAGCCTGTCCAAACAGAGTGGGGGAATTTTTAAATTTTTGAGCCAATACTGTTCAACAAAGCTGCTTTTTAACCCTCCGTTTGTCTTCACATTCGAAGGAGAATATCTCCTGAGCCTGGGTGTCAACTGGAATTGTGAAGAAAGCATCTTTTAAATCTATGACTGAGAAATGGGTATATTGCCCCCCTGTAGAGGCCAACAGTGTATACGGATTTGGAACCAGGGGGTGCAGAGTTTTAACCCACTTATTAACTGCCCTGAGGTTCTGTACCAGCCGATACCTGCCATTGGGCTTTTGTATGGGCAGAATGGGGGTGTTTTAAGCTGACTGGCATTTCCGTAGTACACCGCACTTTAGGAACCGATTTATAGTTTCTTGTAGTTTTTTTTTGGCTTCCCTTTTAATCGGATACTGTTTGATCCGCACTGGGCTTTTTTTTGGGAGGAGCTGAATATGCACAGGGGTTTGACGGTTTGCTTTTCCTGGGACCCCTGATGCCCAGACTAGAGGAAAAACCTGCTTTTCCCACTCACTCCACTCTGGGGCTTGCATAGCTGAGAGTTTAACTGCAAGGGTCATTATCCAAGCATTTTTAGGGGGTAAAGTGAGGGTTATATCATCTTGAGTGAAATGCAGGGTGGCACCTAAGCAACAAAGCAGGTTTCGTCCTAGTAGTGGTGATGGACAATCAGGGAGGTAAACCAGCTTGTGTGATACAGTTCTGTTTCCCAAGGCACATTTTGCTGGGGCATATACTGGGCACTTGGTTTCTTTTCCTGTGGCACCCACCACAGTGAGGGAGCCTGCCACTGGCAGCTGTAGGGGTTTGTTTACAGCGGTTCTTGCTGTTTTAGAGTCTATTAAAAGGTTTATATTTGCATCTTTCACCTGCACATTTACTTGGGGTTTTGGGGGTAGGATGGTCCGTTTCCCCTGACACCCCTAATTTTGATTCTTCGCTGCCATTATAGGGGTACCTTCCCTTTCAGGGCATTTATTTTTTTAGTGTTCCTTTTTACAGCATATGGCACACTGATTACGACCCAGGCACCTGACCTGGGGGCCAGGGCATCCACATCCACGGCCTTTCATTTCCCGGCCCCTTTCACCTTTTTGTGGCCTTTTGTTGCCGCCGGCCTGCACCGCCGCTACCATTATTTTTACTTGCCTTTTTTTCTTCTTTTTCTCTCTAAGGCTATAAGCCCTGTTTGCAATTTTCAAAATTTGAGCCATAGACATTTTCATTAAATTCTTCTTTTTCTGCCATTTTTTTTTAATATTAGGGGCCGCACGGCTGGTGAAGATACCCTTTATAATTGCCTTAGTTGCCTGATTATCTGGGTTTGCACTAGTAGTTTGCCTGATGGTATCCCGAATACGCTGCAGGAAAACCCCTGGACTTTTTTTCGGGTCCTGGATTAGTTTATAAGGCTTAGCCCAATTGTTATGCCTGACAGCTGAGTGTCCAAGACCATGCATAAGCAGTTTTTTATAGGAGTTAAGCAGCCTTAGATTTCCCTCCTTATTTGGATTTCACCGGGGTTCCCCTAGGGGGACAGCGACATCCGGCAAGGGCTTGCCTTCCCTATTCTCATTATGCCTTTTTTGTGCCTCCTCCCTGGCTTTGGCTATGACCTGATTTTGCTTCACTTTAGACAACAGGGTTTTTATAAGTATATTACAATCATTCCAGTTAGGCTTATGGCTAGCTAGACATTCTTTAAAGATAGAAATGAACTTGCTTGGATCCGTTGAGAATTCTCCTGCCTTTGCCTTAAAAGCAGCTAGATGTACGGGGTTAAAAGGTACATGGGAGTATACAGACACTATCTGTGCTGGCCGTTCTTGTGTTCCGGGACGGGCTACCACACTCTTAGTAATCAACGGATACAATCCCACGGTGGAGGGGAGGGGGAGGGGGAACTCTCTGAAGCCTGTGGGGGTGGAGGAGCCAATGGGGACACCGATTCTGGCATTACAACAGTGGGAGGGTTTGGGGGTTTAGCAGCCAATACTACCGAGCCTGTCGGAATCAAATGGCACTTGAGCAAAATATCAGTCCTATTTCTTAACACCATAAACGTATACGCATAGAGATGTTTATTCCATTTACCTGTTTTCTGACAGAACAAAAGCAATTGAAGGATCATGTTGTAATTAAGTGATCCTTCCGGTGGCCACCTTTCTTGGCACTCTAGCTGGTACTGAGGCCAATTAACTGTACAGAACCTTTTTAATTTACTTTTAATCAACTGATTAGATCCAAACACTTTCCAGTTTACCAGAATGCATTTTAAAGGTGTACACTGTACCCTGCCGGCTGTACTCTCTCCCTGCCCCATACCAAGGGAGACTCTGGGCGTCCCCAGGTCACAACAGGCAGACACTGGGCGTCCCCAGGTCACAACAGATAAGTTCCCACTGGACTGTTCCTACCTTATCCAAGGGTCCGGTTCTGCACCGTCACCGTCGCCCTATCAACGGGACCGGTTCCCCACCGTCGCCCGCAGCTGCTTCTCCACTGTCTGTGTGCGTTGCACCGTTGTGCCCTCCGGGGTCGAGCAAACCACGTCTCTGTCGAGGCCCCTGATGAAGTCACCGGTGAGCTCTGGGCGTCAGTCGTCGTCGTAATCCATCGGCCACCAGGAGGGATCCGGGCCAGGCTAAATTTCAGCCTCGAGCCCACCCAGGGACGCCAAAACTGTTGCCCGCCCTAAAGGGCTCGAGTGGACAACAATGGTTCGTTGCCCGGTGTGCTTGGCACCAATAAAGACACCGAGGGGAGAAAGCAAGCCAAGTTTATTTCAGAGCTCTGAAATGGCACTAGGAGACCATCATGTTTTAAATTCAGTGCAACAAATATAAACAACTTTTACCTTTTATACTCCAAACTGTTTGCATATATCTCTTTGTCTGGCTGTTTCCCCTTACCCCTTTCTTCCAGACAACTGTTACAATAAGCTTTACATAAGCTTGTGAGAAAACTTTCCCAGTCTTTGCGACCTTGAGTTAGATGCCTGCAAACTAACTACCCCTTTTTTTCCCCGCTCCTTATTTTTATTATTTTTGCTAGTGTGAGTGAAACTGCAGCCATTTGCTAAAAAGCTGACATTACATTTCTGCTTCAGCCTACTTTAGAGCATGTAAGCAGTTAGCATAGAAGTAGGTGAGAGTTCCCAAGATGGAGTCACTGTGGTTTACAGACCCAGAGCAAAAGAGCTTCATCGGCACTTTTGGCCTTTCACTCTCCTGAGTTACCTGGTAGCTATGCCTAGTGGACCCCAACAGGGCCATGGCCCCCTGGCCCTCCCCTCCCGTTCCGGTGATCCTGAGTTATAAAGCAAAGCTACATATTTCTTTATAGCATGGAATACAGACATTGCCAGGGAATCAATGCATGCAGCAACTGACAAGCGTTTCATAGAGTCTAAACACTAAATACATTCTTATAAGACTAGTACCAGTTTCCTTCAAAATAAACATACAGTTGAGCTGGTTTGGTTTCCAGCTATGAGTTTGTCGGTTCTTAGCTAATGCCTACGGCCTTGGCCAGAGCCGGCACTTGGTTTTCTGGAGTTAAACCAAGTCTGCAGCCCCACAACAGCTGCTGAAACCTCACCCTCTTTTAGAGCTGTGTTACCAAAGCCCTGTGGGGAGAGGGTATGAGGAGCCCCTGCAGCAACGAGAGCTGAGATCATGTTGCTTCCATGGAGAGATTTTGTGAGGGGGATTTTGCAGCCCCTGCTCCCTGTGAGCACTGAGTAGCCCCACAGTGATCAATGGGACTGTCCATGTCAGTAAGTGCTCCCCGCCCTGAGCAAGGGCTGCACAATCCAGCCCTTTACGTGCAGAAAGGACATTGCTGTCCCTGCCCAGAGCTCACAGAGTGAGTGGGGTGTGGGGGGAGCAGGCCAGGCTACAGACTGCACCAGCGCTTCTCCTCCCCTCCCCCAAGGGAAAGGCACCTGCAGGCAGTGAGCTCAGCAGGCAGGGCTGCGACAGTGACACGGATCCTGTGGGCTCTGGCAGGCAGCTGGGACTGTGAGCTCTTTGGGGCAGGGACCATCTTTGTGTTCTGTGGTTGTGCAGTGCCCAGCACAATGAGGTCCTGGCCCATGACGGGGGCTCCTAGATACCACCACAATACAAGGAGTAATAATACTAAACCCAGTGGTGTGCAGTGCGCTGGGCCTCAGAGGGACTGTGGGCTCAGGCATCATGTCTGCAGAGACAATTAACACCTTGTTTTCTTTCCTCATTTCTCCTTCAAGTTGGACTATCGCAGTGTAAACAACAAAACCCGGCCAGAGCTGGATGCTGTGAAAAACATAAAACCTGATCTGGTCATAGAGATTTTATGCAGCTGGCAGGTGCCAACCCCTGCAGCAACATGGCTGTGGCCTGGCTGCCCTGCCACTAGCTGGGACAGCAGTTAGGGGGTGGCCCGGCGCATCCCCCGGCGGCCCAGCACCGCCGGCCCCCGGCGGCCCGGCGCATCCCCCGGCGGCCCAGCACCGCCGGCCCCTGGCGGCCCGGCGCACCCCCCGGCGGCCCGGCGGCCCGGCGCACCCCCCGGCCGCCCAGGACCGCCGGCCCCCGGCGGCCCGGCGCACCCCCTGGCCGCCCAGCACCGCCGGCCCCCGGCGGCCCGGTGCACCCCCAGGCCCAGCGGCGCCGGATTTTCCCGGACATGTTCGGCTTTTTGGGATTTCCCCCCGGACGGGGATTTGAATCCCAAAAAGCCGGACATGTCCGGGAAAATCCGGACGTATGGTAACCCTACTCTAGCCGCCCAAATCTAAAAAATCAGCCACTCCCAAATGCTAACTTGAAATGGTATACAAATGGCAGTAGTACTGTTGTGAATGGGCAAAGAAGGGCTGGTTATGCTATTGTGTCTCTTCATAATACCGTAAAAGCTAAAAGTTTACCGGCAAAAACATCTGCCCAGCTTGCTAAACTAGTGGCCCTGACTCGTGCACTCAAGCTGGCAAAAAACAAACGGGTTAATATCTTTACTGACTCAAAGTATGCTTTTGGGGTATTGCATGCTCACGCTGGTTTGTGGAAGCAAAGGGGAATGCTAACAGCCCAAGGTTCTCCGGTCAAGCATGGGTCTCAAATTCTCCAGCTTTTAAAAGCGGTACAACTCCCCTCAGCAGTAGCAGTAGTGCATTGCAAAGCCCATCAAAGGAAAAATCAAAATGTAACCAAGGGTAATGCCAGAGCAAACAGGAAAGCTAAGCAAGCTGCTACCCTAAAATCAGCAACTAAAAAAAATGCCCAAATGCATGCCCTCATCCCATCAGTGGGTGAGCTTGCAGCCCCTCAGTACTCCCAAGAGGACAGAAACCTGGCTAACAGTCTCGGTCTCCAGAAAAAGAAGGAATGGCTTTATTCCACACACAAAAAAAAATCCTCCTGCCCAAGGGCCTAATTCAACCGGTGTTGCAAAAACTGCATCAAACCACACATGCAGGCAAAAAGGCTCTTACCCAGCTTATAAATAAATATTTTCTAACCTCTAAACTTAAACCCCTAGCATCACAGGTACAAGCTAAATGTTTAATCTGCCAAAAAAATAACCCTCAACCAGGAGGGTTGCAGTGCCACCACCCACCCTAAAACCTACCCCAGGCCCAAAATTGGTGTGGCAAATAAACTTTACTAAGTTTCCCAGAACCCAAGGGTACAGGTACCTTCTCGTCTTAGTAAATCAATTCAGCGAATGGCCTAAGGCCTTCCCATGTCGTAACAACACTGCCAAAACAGTGGCTCTTAAGTTTGTCAAAAAAATCATTCCTCGCTTCGGCCTTCCTCAGTAAATAAAATCTAACAATAAAACACACTTCACATCTCAAATTGTTCAAAAAATATCAAGTGCTCTGCAAATCCCCTGAAAACTCCACACACCCTGGCAACCACAAGCCAGTAAAGTAGTAAAACGCACAAATCAAACACTCAAGCAACACCTCTCAAAGTCTGTCAGGAGGCCTCTCTTAAGTGGCCTAATGCTTTGCCCCTTGTGTTACTTCGCATTCGTGCTCTCCCTAAGGGTAGAATAGGGCTTAGTCCCTTCAAGATTATGTTTGAAAAAGCATGGCCTATAAATGGTACCCCAGTTCTGGCAGGGAAATGGAAAATGGGGTGTGGTTTCTTGTCTCAGTACATGTGCTCTCTGTCTGCTGTTCTTTCTTCTCTTCACAGGTACACCAAAAATTCACAGCCTCTTCTGCTAAATACCCCGGGTCCACTCCCTGCAGCCTAATAACTCCGTTCTCGTGCAAACCTGAAAGAACAAGCCTCTCCAAGAAAAGTGAAAGGAACCCCACACCGTCCTGCTTGTCACCCATCCAGTGGCAAAGGTCAAAAAACACAAAAACTAAATTCATCACTCTCAACTAAAAGCAGTGCCCACTCCTAAACAGTGAACTGTCCAGCCTGCGGAGAAGACTGCTAACAACAATTTGAAACTTAAGCTGTTATTCAAAAAACAGTAAGGGTCACTAAAAATGCGTTGTAATCTTTCTAAACAGTCACAGCATACTCCCCGCAAAAACCCTGAGCATTGGTTTTATTTTCTCACAAAAGGCCAACCTGGCCTATGTATTTGGTCTCGTTATTTTTTAACTTGCTTGGTGTCAACAATTCTTCTTATCTTCTGGGTATTTGGGTTGTTGTAGTTGTATGTGCCCTTATTAAAAAAAAGTATTGTACCTATGTCCCAAAGTTTTCACAGAACATTAACAAGCACATCTTGTCAGCTAAACGGGCCTTTAACCAGTAAAAGGCCCCCCCCCCCAAAAAAACACTATTTTAAATTCCCTATGGGGTTGGCTACCTGGTTTAGGAAAACTAGGGGGTATAAGGAAAAGCATTGTTCGCATCTTGCTCACAGGTGTGGTAATATGTTTTGTTCTTGTTCTTTTGCTCATTTGCTGTAAAGTGCTCATATGTAAAATTTGTACGTCCCCCTTCCCAAAGGTTCCTTTATATTCTCTTATTAATAATCCTAATTGCATAAAGCTTAATCGCATTCTGTCTTTAAAGTATAAAAAAACTCTAACAAAGGTTTGTTAAGTATTCTCAAAGAAGAAATTGTTGGGGTCCACTAGGCATAGCTACCAGGTAACTCGAAAAAGTAAAAGGCCAAAAGTGCCAATAAAGCTCTTTTGCTCTGGGTCTGTAAACCACAGTAACTCCATCTTAAAAACTCTCACCTACTTCTATGCTAACTGCTTACATGCTCTAAAGTAGGCTAAAGCAAAAATGTAATGTCAGCTTTTTAGCAAATGGCTGCAGTTTCACTCACACTAGCAAAAATAATAAAAATAAGGAGCGGGGAAAAAAAAGGGGTAGTTAGTTTGCAGGCGTCTAACTCAAGGTCGCAAAAACTAAAAAAGTTTTCTCACAAGCTTATGTAAAGCTTATTGTAACAGTTATCTAAAAGAAAGGGGTAAGAAAAAACAGCCAAACAAAAAAATGTATGCAAACAGTTTAAAGTATAAAAGGTAAAAGTTGTTTGTATTTGTTGCACTAAATTTAAAACATAATGGTCTCCTAGTGCCATTTCAAAGCTCTAAAATAAACTTGGCTTGCTTTCTCCCCTCGGTGTCTTTATTGGTGCCAAGCACACCGGGCAACAAACCATTGTTGTCCCCTCAAGCCCTTTAGGGCGGGCAACAGCCCCATCACTTTTAGAAGTGGGAGAGCTTTGCCCTCCAGCTTTATACCAGCCCTAAGGGCGAGCGATGAGGAGGAGGGGGCAGAGAGGAGCGTGCAGGGGGCAGGGCCTTGGGCGGGGGGGAAGAGGAGGCACAAGGGTGGAGCCTCAAGGGGAAAGGGTGGCATGGGGGTGGGGCCACAGTTCAGGCACTGGTGACCCCCTACACACACACTTCTAGGGAGTTTCCAGCATTCCTGTTACAACTTTGAAAATGTTTGCTCTGAACTTGTGAACCCAGGCATGGGAATTGACCTCCTCCCCTCCCCAGGCAGGAGTCCTATCAAGAGAAAAAGAGCCATTGAAGAACATCACAATACAAAGGATTGGTGAATGGCTCTATCACATCTTGGAAATTCTACCTGCAAGGGAGCTCCTCTCATGGACCGGAAGGCCAAATGTAAAAAATAAAACGAGGTCAACAAGAAAATACTTTAGTTAATACTCTTCTTTGTGTCCTTTCACTCTTCCTTTCTTTTTCTCTTTCTGTTTGTCTCTCTTTTAGTCTTTATCCCAGGATTTATTGTGGTAATAGTGGCAAATTAGCTGAGTGAAGTAAGGTTCCTTAAAGTTCTCAGTCCTCCTTACTGAAGAAAATAACTTCATGTTCTAACACGACAATACCCTGCTTAGAGTGCACTAAAATACACCATATTATCCAACTTTTAAATAAGTAAACTACATCAATATAGCAGTGGGAGAAGAATGAGAGCTATTTCTTGGGTTGAGGTGTGATGCTGTATGATTAAAGATGACCATTTATATCACTGATATTACCACTGTTATAAAATCGCGACAAATTTTGTATGAAGTGTTTTCATGTAAGGTGTCAATGGAAAAGTTACAATCTATCAAGTCTGATTATCCGGGTTAAATCCATGTATCGTCTTTGTATCTAAAGTTATGAATATTGGCTATGATTTGTCTCTCAAACGTGTTTTGTTCCTGAGTAACACCACCTAGCTAGATTTACATCACAGCTGGACAGCTATGTGTTGATGGCCCACTAAGGACACTCCACTCTCACAATGGGCCATTGAAGAAATGTATCCCGCCCAGACAGCTCTTCCTGCAGATGCCTCAGACAGCGAGGTGCCAGTGCCTGCCCCTGTGATTCAGCAAACCAGGAAAGGACACGTGGTGAAGACATGTGACCCATGACTTCATCTTTTACCAGTAACTTCCCATGCTCATGGCAGAGGTGATAAAAGGCACTTGAGACATCTTTATGTTGCTTCTTTCCTACTGCAATTCTGTGGACTATGGACTGAGGACCTTTCAATCTTTTGGAAGTTACTACAAACCTGATACAAGGACTTTGCAATCATTTGTGTGTGTATGATCTAGTAACCATTTTAACTCTACTCTTTTTTTTTTAATAAATCTTTAGTTAGTTTGCTAAGGATTGGTTGACAGCAGGATATTTGGGTAAGATCTGAGATCCAGACTGAACTGGGGGTAAGTGTCGGATCCTTTGGGATCAGTAAGAACCTCACATATGGTGAATTAGGTTTTCAATAACCCCTCACTATATTAGACCTGTTTGTCTGGATGGGAGCCAAGAACTGGACTGCCTAAAGGGGACTGTCTTTGGCTTCTGGTTAACCAGTGTGGTACTGCATAAGCTTTTTTATTATTGTCTTGGTGAATCTAATTATAGAATAAACCACCAGTTTGGGGGATTGTCTGCCCTTGCAACCTGCCCTCAGTGTGGCGTTCTCACACAGTGTGGTCCATCCCAGGCACTTGGTCACAGGTGGCATGGACAGTAACACTGTGATTCTAGTCAAAAGAACTCAATCATGGCACTATGTTAACAAACACAAATTAAAGGGACCCCGCTCTATCTTACCACAATTTCTGCAGTTTGCATTCTGGGGTTTCAGTCCCTCACACAGCAGCTGCACTCCTGAATCTTCCAGCTTTTCCTCCCTCAGGTCCAGCTCAGTCAGGGTCTGGCTGGTGCTGAGAGCAGAGGAGAGCTCCCCGCAACACGCAGCTGTGAAATTGCAACCCCGCAATCTGTGGGAGTCAGAGATACAGCGAGGAAGCAGTGCTTATTTTTGCTCCCTTCCCTGATGTCAGTGTTGTCTACAAGGAGTTTCTTTACTCTGGACATTCACAGATACATCACAATGCTCCCATTGGCATGACAGCCCCTGAGGGTACTCCTTTCCACGGGCACTTCTTCCGCCAGAAACTAGGACTTCTCTCCCCACTCTTCCCCTGCAGATACTAGGACCTCTCCCCACCCCCATCCCTGTCTATAACCAAGGGGGGCTACCCCCCCTCATTGCACCCCAACCCTCCGCCCCCAAAATGGGAGAAAGGGAAGATTGGTGCTAGGAAAGCTGCCCTCCTATGCCATCTAGGGCCCTTAACTGCCTTGGCCAGTCCTGAGCCTGGGCCCCTCCTGGGATGATTCTCTTCTTCTTCTCTCTCCTCTGTCCTGTTCCCTTTCTTCTCCTCCACCACTGCCTCCTCCTGCCCTCCAGCTTCTCCCCCCACACAGTGCAGTTAGGATCTGACAGGAGGCAAGCCACAGCCATTGTCAGAGGGTGTGGTGTGCTGGATTCAACACCAAAGCCACATGCTGCGTATGTCATTCTTACATCCCATGTGGACCCTGCTGCCGACATGATCTAGGTACCTAGAGCGTGTTTACATGGTCCAGCAGGGTCCCCATGGGGTAGTTACAGCCAGGGCCAGCTCCAGGGTTTTTGCCGCCCCACACGGCGGAAAAAAAAAAAGCCATGATCACAATCGGCGGTAGCTCAGCCGTGCAGCTTTCTTCTTCGGCGGCAATTTGGTGGCAGGTCCTTCCCTCCGAGAGGGACCGAGGGACCCGCCGCCGAATTGCCGCCGAAGAGCCCGACGTGCTGCCCCTTCCCCTTGGCCACCCCAAGCATCTGCTTGCTGGTGCCTGGAGCCGGCCCTGGTTACAGCGCAACACGCAGCCGGTGGTTTGGGCAGTGACTCCAGCAATGCCCTGAACTTTGTTCAACATTGCCACGGCTTGTGTCTGATCAGACTCTCACGGCACTGCCACAGGGTGGTGTAAAAATGTAAAAATTGGGAGGATTATTAAAAATGAGGGAGAGTTGGCATTTCTGCTTCCACCAAGAGTTAAGCTGAGGTGCCAGAAGCAGGGGCCAGAAGGTGCTGGAAGCCAGGGCGTACAGCTACGAATAGGGCCTCAGTGTCTCCTCTGCTCAGTTATGCTCGGCCACACCAGGATCTCAGGCTCCATCTGCTCTTTCAGCTGGGGGTGCAGTTCCCAGCAGTAGGAGATACACCCAGGCTAGCTCTAATTGAACTAGCACACAGAAAATAAGGGTGCAGCGGTGGTGGCGAGAGCGGCTGGCCACGCCATGTACGTACCGGTCTGAGACACTCGGCATGTACTCAGTGCAGCTAGCCCCTCCCCCCACTCACACTGCCGTGGTTACACTGCTATTTTTGGCCCGCTAGTTTCGTCAGACGTCTCCGCCATCTGGGAATTACACCCCCAGCTCGAAGTGTAGACGCACCTTCAGTTATACACTTGCTATATGAGCTTTGTTATTAGTAGCTGGAAGGACACTGCAGATGTGGCCTGAAACTACTTGTAATGAGCAGGGGCAGGGGGGAGTGTCCCAGCCCCTTCGTGGAAAACACATTAATATTTATTGTGTACAGCCAGTTTCGGAGAAGAGTGCAACATTTTAGTAACATCGTCACATGCTGCGTCTAGGCCGTAGAAGACGCTGGGCTGTGTTCTCAGATGTACCAAATTCACTCAGCACTGCTGAGAAGACTTGGAGGTGAAGAAATTGGCTCTAAACCACCTTTGTGCTCCCCTGATCCAGGGCCAGATGGGGGTCAAAATGGCCTCTGGTCTAACTTAGAGCAGCCCTGAGGTTCCTGTAAGTTACCCCAGCTGCTTTGATCTGGTGGAGCACCAGGCACTCTGCCCCGCCCCTGACATATACCTTCATGCTCCTCCGCATCCCCTAGGCTGAGACGGAGGGATGGTGGGGGAGGATGGCACTGAGTTGACTTTACCTGCTTTGCACCACCCAAGGACGACCCTGTGTCAGGGTCCCTTTAGGGCAGTTGCCCAGTCGCTCTGCACTGCTGAACAGGGCCGGGGGTTGAGCCCACTTCTTTATTCAGTTGTTTAACTTGTAAAATGTAACTGCTTTAAACATCACTGGTCTGTGTTCTTTGCCATCAGTGGGGCTGGTCCATGGCTGGGTTCCAAGCACTGTAGGATTGTGAATCTGGAAAGAAAAGTGTAACTCACAACACCACAATGTTAACAGGCACCAACTAATGGAAACCAGCTGTTACTTACTGCAGTTTCTGCAGTTTGCAGTGTGTATGTTTCAGTCCCTCACACAGCAGCTGCACTCTGGAATCCCCCAGTTTGTTATCCCCCAGCTTCAGCTCTATCAGGTGGAGCTGGCCTGTGCTGAGAGCAGAGGAGAGATCCCCAGAACAAGCAGCTTTGAGACCACAACACCTCAACCTAGAGGAGACAGAAACATGCAGACAATAAAATGAAAATCTGTTCATGCCCATTCTCTGCCCCCCGTCCCTTGAGCTCAGTGTGTATCTCTAAAGTGATTCCTGATTCAAGACAGGAGAGAGAAACCATTTTATTTATTTACATTTTTAAAAGAAATACACAAATCTTCAGACCCCTAACCCATAATTAACACTACAACAAAACCCCAGCAGCATTAAAATAATTATTCAAAGAAGTCAGCCAACTGCAAACATCTCTCTCCCACCCCTCAGCTCTCTCCAAAACCCTGATCAGGTGTCTTTTGCAGCGTGCCCGGAAGGTCGCCAGACTCAGGTTAGTTCAGACTAATGGGCAGTGGAGCAAATTCCAGAGTCCCAGCACCATCCCAGAGAACACCCTGCCAGCCGCCCCCTCTTTATTTTATAACAAGAGGGATAAGCTCCAGTGCTCGTGCTGACTGCAGCTGTGGCAGGCTAGTACAGGGAGAGGTCATCCCTCAGACAGGCCAGTCCCTGGCCATTTTGGCTGCTATAGGTCAGAACCAAACACCTCAAACTCCATCTGGAGACCAATGGGCTGATGGTGCAGATCCCGGAGCACTCGAGTCATGTGCTCCCAGGGAGATGCTCTGCTCAGTAAGTGACCCTCTGTGTTTGCACCAGCTTCACTCTCTGAATGGTTTAAGGGGTAACCCCCTGCTACCTATAGTGCTTTGGTAGTGAGTGGTGGCACTGTAAGGGCTTCTCTTTAATTTTTATCTATTAAAATTTGTAGTAAATTTGTTGGGGGTAGACAATAGGGAGGTCAGACAATAATTATTTAATGACAGTCAATGTGGAGATTCAAAATGTTAAAACTTTATAACCATTAAAACAAATTGTCAACATCACATGTCAAGATATACAAAGCAAATATCTTTAACTCAAATTTTAATAAGTTCTCAAGCAGAATTTTTTGTACTTTGTCCATCATCGATGGAAATATGTGTTTGTCCGTTTGTGTGTGTACGATGAAAGTGATGCTTACTGACATTTACCAATAAAAATCTATTCCTTCCAAGCCTAACTTTAAGAGATCAGTTCAGGCTCCCTTGCACAATCGGGGAATGGTAGAAAATAGGCCTAAAGGGATCTAAATTAGTCTAAGGAATTCTGGATGTGAGGGACTGACTGAGGGCAGCAGAGCCAAATAGAGCCAGGGACTTTCCTAGTGGAACTGTCGCAATGGCCTCTCCATGTTTATGTACTGAAATAGCACTTAACCTAATACTCTGAGATTTGCAGAACAATGAACTGGACCTGCAGAGCTAACTTGATTTGCCAGCATTGCCAACATCTGTGACTGCTGCCTGGAGCGATGGACAGGCTGAGAAAGAGAAGGGTGAAGGCTTGGTTCCCCCATAGGGAGTCCCCTGATAATGATAATTCCAGCTTCAGTTCTTTTCCTTTTTGTCTTTGTCTTTTTCTTTTTCCTTCTTTCCTCTTTGTCTGTTTCTTTATCTAGTTGCTAGGCTTTTTCCCAGCATTAGTTCTTGTGGTGGTGGTGGTGGTGGTAAAGGATTTCAATCATGGAGAATTATTCCAATCAAATTGTGAAAGTCTCCTATAATTGTGTTTTCATTCACACTTAGTGGATAAAATAACTCAAGGGCCTACAGTAAAATACACTTCACTTATGGTGCATGAAGAGTCACTGTATATCCAACTCTTATCTAGTAAACTATGATAAATCTACACGGCAGTAGATAAATCTACAATGACCCATTAAATGACTCTGGGCTCAGCGCTCCTGTTTCAGTTCAGGTGCTCTCAGCTGGATCAATTAAGAGTGCAGGGCAGCACCTGGGGGCTATAAGACATCTGGTGAGATCCAGAATAGGGCTGGTAAGCAGCTGAGTTAAGCTTTGTCAGGTATAAAAGAAAAAAAAAAAAACCCAACCTGAAACCAGTCTAGAAAATGATGCAGGAGATAGAGGGGAAGACTGGTTGTAGGTTAGGAAAAGAACAGGGTGGGCCTGCCAGAGTTAGAAGAAGAAACAGCCGGCAGAAAGAAAAGAAAGAGAAAAAACTGTTATAGTAATGAAATCACTAGTTAAGGATGCGTAGACAGGGGATGTGAATCTTCTGAAATATATACAACTCCTGTGGAGAACTGGAGATTATGAATTTGACAAAGATAGCTGAAGATGCAACGGGCCCATATATTATACGTGGAGACTTAAACAGCCATAACAGATTTCAGGAAAGTGGGGGGAAATAATAAGAAAGGCAAATTTGTTGGTGAAAATACTTTAATAATAACTGAATGAGGGTACACCCATTAGGTTTAATGCACATAATGGAAATCTCTCCTATCTAGACCTGGGAATTGTCAAGTAGTATATAGCAAGCAAATGCAGCTGGGAAGTCAATGCAGAGGGAATGGGAAGTGATCACACCCCGGTATGTATAGTATATCAAGGTAAAGACAATGTTGAGTATGGAGGAAGGCTCCCTATTTGGAATATTAAAAAATGGGGAACTATTTAGAAGCAAATGTAATGAAAGTGTTAATGAACAATGTATAAGGGATGACATTGAGGACTTTAGTAGCAATATAACTAAGGAAATCCTGATGACAGCAAAGTTAGCTATACCTAAGATACCAAGTCACCCTAAAGGTAGAAACAATGAACCATGGTGGAATGAGGACAGTAAAAAGGCACTTAAGGAAAGGAACAAGGCCTAGAAGAAAACTTCAGGGGGAGGGATAGTGCAGTGGTTTGAGCATTGGCCTGCTAAGCCCAGAGTTGTGAATTCAATCCTTGAGGGGGCCATTTAGGGATCTGAGGCAAAAATCTGTCTGGGGATTGATCCTGCTTTGAGCAGGGGATGGTCTGGGACTAGATGATCTCCTGAGGTCAATTCCAACCCTGGTATTCTGTGAAAAATACAATGAGGAGTGAAGACTTAATGAAACATAAAAGAAATGAGGAAATTGAGCAAAGGGGTATTAAAGGCAAAATAAGAGAGCTGGAGAAAGTATTGTGGGGGAAATAAATAAATAAAAATACTAAAACATCAGAGAAATATAGGCAGATGAGGACAATGAATGGAATATGGAGTAAGAACAATTCTATTTCAGGCTTCACTGTAGAAAGCCAAAGGATTAACAAGCTCTAATGAAGAAAAAGCAGAAGCCCCAGCAGAAATATTCCACACTGTTAGTAATAGTGAAAATCAGAGTGAAGAAATATCTGAGGAAAAAAATTCAGTGAAGAGAATCATGAGAAACAGAAGAGATCAGATGAGGATACAATATTAAATGAAAACTTTTGCAGGAGGGAACGTCAAAAAGCTATAGATACAAACAAAAACTCTGCACCAGGCAAAGATGGTGTATATAAGGGAATGCTAACACACGTGGATGAAGGGAGTCTGAAAATATTGCTAAACTTGTACAACGGTGTATGGGGAAAAGGTGAGCTACCAACAGAGTGGAATGTGGTTGTAGTTCTAGTGTGGAAACCAGGCAAGCTGCAAACAAAACCTGAGGCATACAGGCTAGTTGCCCTTACATCATGCATGGGTAAAGCCATGGAAAGAATGGTGACTGAAAGATTGCCAATATATCTGGAGAGAAATGAACTTACAGACAATGAGAAAAGGGGTTCAGGAGGGGAGGGAGTACAGCTGATCATATAGTAAGAGTAGAGATGGAAGCACAAAAAAGTATGAGAAAAAATGAGTAGCTTTCTTAGATATTGAAAAAAACATATGATATGTTATGGAGAGAGGACTTATTGCATAAAATAGCATCCAGGGGCAATTATTCCATACAACTCTCAAGCATTTCGTTTAGCATCATAAATGAACCTAAGAAAATTAGACTCGATCCAAGCCCAGTCATTTCACACTGCATGTGGTGCCTTCATCATGACCCCTTTGCATGTAATACAGATAGTGCTGGCAAAATGCCTGAAGCATTAAGAATGAATGATTAGACTTAACCTTCTGGGCAAAAGTCATAGGGAATAGGGAAAATGGAGCCACTAAACAAATATAAGAAGAAAGCTGCAAACTCAGTGGACAACATGGAGCGAAAAACCCAAAATGTCTCATGTTAATAGGATTAAAGTATGGACAAAGAAACTAAGAGAAAAAGACTTAAAAGAAATGAGCATATATAGCCCTGGGAAATGCATTATAGGTAGAAAATCACACACACACCCTTCCTGATATAAATGTGGAACTACATAATGAAATTAAAATGGAAACGGAGAGTTAAATGTAATACATTTGACAGGTCAATATGTGACAAAGTTTATGCTAAAATAGCTAGTCAGAGCATCAGGAAAATGGGGTACCTTAAAAATAGTAATATTGCTTTCTTAAAAAAATACTGGGAAAAGAGAGACTAGAACTATATCTTGGAATCCAGCACCTGGTGGTTCTAGACTCAGAATGTGAGCCTGCTACACACACCATGCAAGAGGAAGAGTGGGAGATCAGACAGGAGATGGCAGGGGATAAGAGCTGCCAGAGAGAGAAGGTGTTTCCTGGCAGAAGGCTGATGGCAGGAAAGCAGCAAGAGGGATTTGCTGGCTGGCATCCCTGAGCCAGACAGCCAGGGCTGAGGGTAGGAGGAGCAGAAGAGGGAGATTGCTTCTGGCTCTAAGTCAGAGCCAAGGGCCAGAGAAGGCTGAAGGACGGGGGAGCAGCAGAGAGCTTCTGGCATTTCCCTTGCTGGAGAGCTGGACCCCAGAGGAACAGAGAGAGGTCCAGGGGGAGTGAGGGTTGCCCCCAGCAGAGAGGCTGTGGCCGTTCCCAGTGGGAAGAGCAGGGTTGTGCTCCAGAAGGAATGGCTGGGGTGGCTGTCCCTGGCAGAGGGACAGAGCAGGACTGATGAAGAGTCCAGTGTGGCAAAAGAAGCAGTGTGAGAAAGAAGCTGGATTTTAAAGACTACTTGTGTGTGAGTGATGTGGACTATGTTGTGGGACTTCTGGTTATGGACTATTTGCACTATGTTTTGGTTACTAAACTATGTTCGTGGACTCAAAGATAAGCTTGTATGGAGTTACTGGGGACCCAGAGGGTAACTGAGGCAAGGGACCACTTGCAGGACTGCCCAAAAATCATCAGGGGGTGCCCAGGAGGAGGCCATCCATTCACAGGATCTCTTTTCTACACCTTGGGAAGTTGTGGGTGCTTTTCAAGGATTAGTGGATTCATAGTAGGGCTGTTGATTAATTGCAGTTAACTCACGCGATTAACTCAAAAAATTAATCGTAGTTAAAAAAATTAATTGTGATCAATCACAGTTTTAATCATACTGTTAAGCAATAGACCACCAATTGAAATTTTGGGATGTTTTTCTACATTTTTTAATATATTGATTTCAATTACAACACAGAATACAAAGTATACAGTGCTCACTTTATATTATTATTTTTATTACAAATATTTGCACTGTAAAAATGATAAACAAAATCTCTATTGTGAAAGTGCAATTTACAAATGTTGATTTTTTGTTACATGACTACACTCAAAAATAAAAAACAGTGTAAAACTTTAGCCTCCAAGTCCACTCAGTCCTACTTCTTGTTCAGTCAATCACTAAGACAAACAAGTTTGTTTACATTTATGGGAGATAATGCTGCTCACTTCTTATTTACAATGTCACTAGAAAGTGAGAACAGACATTCGTATGGGACCTTTGTAGCTGCCATTGCGAGATATTTACATGCCAGATATGCTAAACATTCATATGCCCCTTCATGCTTTGGCCACCATTCCAGAGAACATGTTTCCACACTGATTACGCTTGTTAAAAAAAAATAATGCATTAATTAAATTTGTGACTGAACTCCTTAGGGGAGAATTATATGTTTCTGGCTCTGTTTTACTCACATTCTGCCATATATTTCATGTTATAGCAGTCTCAGATGATAACTCAGCATGTCGTTCATTTTAAGAACACTTTCACTGCAGATTTGACAAAATGCAAAGAAGGTACCAAAGTGAGATTTCTAAAGATAGCTACAGCACTAGACCCAAGGTTTAAGAATCAGAAGTGCCTTCCAAAATCTGAGAGAGAAGAGGTGTGAAGCATGCTTTAAGAAGTCTTAAAAGAGCAACACTCCGACACGGAGACTACAGAACCCGAACTACCAAGAAAGAAAATCAACTTTCTGCTGGTGGCATCTGACTCAGAGGATGAAAATGAACATGCGTCGGTCTACACTGCTTTGGATTGTTATCAAGCAGAACCCGTCATCAACATAGATGCATGTCCTCTGGAATGGTGGTTGAAGCATGAAGGGACATATGAATCTTTAGCGCATCTGGCATGTACATATCTTGTGACGCCAGCTACAACAGTGCCACGCAAATGCCTGTTCTCACTTTCAGATGACATTGTGAACAAGAAGTGGGCAGCATTATCTCCTGCAAATGTAAACAAACTTGTTTGTCTGAGCAATTGGATGAACAAGAAATAGGACTAAGTGAACTTGTAGGCTCTAAAGTTTTACATTGTTTTATTTTTGAATGAAGGTTTTTTGTACATAATTCTACATTTGTATGTTCAACTTTCATGATAAAGAGATTGCACTAAAGTATTTGTATGAGGTGAATTGAAAAATACTATTTCTTTTGCTTTTTACAGTGCAAATATTTGTAATCAGAAATAAATATAAAGTGAGCCCTGTATACTTTGTGTTCTGTGTTACTGAAATCAATATATTTGAAAATGTAGAAAACATCCAGAAATATTTAATAAATTTCAATTGGTAGTCGATTGTTTAACAATGCGATTCATCACACGATTAATTGCAATTAAGTTTTTTAATCTCATGACAGCTAATTCATAGTAGTGTTGTGATCCTAGTAGAAAGCGCTGAAGTCACTATAGTACAACGTTAACAAGCACAGACTGATGGAAACAAGCTCTTACTAACGCTAGTTTCTGTAGTTTGCAGGCTGGATATTTCAGTACCTCACACAGCAGCTGCACTCTGGAATCTCCCAGTTCATTATACCCCAGGTCCAGCTCTGTCAGGGTCTGGTTGATAAAGAGAACAGAAGAGAGATCCCAACCACCAGCAGCTGAGAGACCACAATCCCACATCCTACATGAGACAGAAACAGAGAGAGGGAAATGATCACTCGTTTCCTCCCAGTTTGCGGCAATTCTCTCGCTGATGTCAGCATCTGTGTGGAAGGGGATCGTTCATTCAGAAGAGATCAGTCACAGGGCTCTAGCAGGAGCCTGTGGGACTGTTGGTACCAAAGGCCCCTGTGTGGATTCCTGCCCCTACTCTGTCAGTCACCCCGTGTTCCACAAGGGAATGTTCAGATGAGCTGAAGGGAGGGAAGCAGAGTGTGTGTGTGTGGGGGGGGGGGGGGTGATGTTTGTAATGAACTGGAGAATCCTAACACCAGGCACTGAGGAACAGTGCAAACCCTTTCCCAGTGCTGGTACTTTGGTACCTTTCTGCTTATGCAAATGAAATCTAAAGCTTCTGTAAAAGCCCCTCTGCCTTCCCCAAACCATTCCCCAGTGTTTAGAACTATCAGCCCTGCCTGTGGAAGCTAAAACCCTTCCAAACTGGAAGACAGGTTACATTATGTTTCTCACAGTCTGCAAATGACATAATAAACACACCCACAGCCCACCATCTGTTCAGCAGAACTGGGTTCCCTACTCCCAGAGAGACTTTCTAGATATGTGAGAAATGATCTTCCTCCTCCCCTCCCTGTATTAGACCCATTAACAATGTTTAAGGTGGGGTTTACAATGCTTGTAAAATAAAGGGATTCACAATGAATCCCACCTAGTGCTCCTTTGTACAGCAACGTGTTTTGTACCTGGGACACGTGATCTCAGCCTTCTCAGGGACCAAGTTATCCCCAGATAAACTGCCTGCTGTTGTACAGGCTCCGCAACAGAAAATGCCTCTGTTTATAAAGGTCCTACACAGGAAGGAAGCCTGGGTGTGGACCACAGAATGTGTCACTGTGACATCTTGGGGACACTCAAAATCTGAGTCTCAACTTCCTCACCTGTAAAATGGGGTAATAATACTGACCTACTCTGGCTAATATGGAGAACCCTTTAATAGTTTATTAATACTGCATGTTGGCCTGGATGATGTTTTCTGTATTTTGCTTTAAGTATTTCTCAGTAGGCATCTGACAGGCAGGAAACAGTTAATGGCTCAAGATGGTCAGCTCTAGAACTCTGGCTTGTCTCCTGCCAGCCTACCAAACTGCCTTGGCCGAGAGGGGCAGAAGCTCATCTACACTGCTGACAAAGACTCCTGGCAGCTTTTAAAAGCACTCTTGCTTGAGGAGAGAGGGTGGAAACCACAGGAACCCACTGATAGTGGTGAAGAAACTAGGCCTGCCTAGATCACCATTACAGCCTGGTAGGACATGAAGTAAGATAGACATGTTTTTTTGTTTGTTTCAAAGTTCTTTTACTCCAATGTTTTGTTCCTATTGCTAAAGAAAAATACTTTGCTTTACGAAGGCTGTTGGTCACCATCACTGGTCAGAGGTAGCTGCAGGGAAGCAAAGGAAGTGCCTGAACCCATTTGGGCTTGAAGAATGAAAAGCAGTTGGTACACACGGCAGTGTCACCACTATTCCAGGGGTAGACAGAGACGCTAGCTCTCCTGGAGCTAGCATGCTAAAAATAGCAATGTGGCCATGGTGGCACAGGCAGCAGCATTGGCTAGCTGCCAAAGTACAACCCTGCCTGACCCCCTGAGAATTGTACTCAGGCAGCTAATCCAAGCCGCTGCCTGTGCCTCTGCAGCCACACTGCTATTTTAGCATGCTAGCTCAAGGACAGCGAGCATGTGCCTGTCTACCTGCAGTGGCAAGCACTTCTCCAGCAACCGTGTAGACATACCCGGAGCGCTCACTCTGCACCACAACCCCTACCTCAAAGGGGTGGTGTGGGGATTACACTGAATTATGTTTGCCAAGTGCCACCTAAGGGCAAAATGAAGGGTACTGGTAGTTGCCCCAATCACACACAAAAAAATGGTTCCTACAGGCACTGTATAAAGATGAGGGTCCTGTGGCACTAACAGAAGTATTGGGAGCATAAGCTTTCATGGGTAAGAACCTCACTTTCTTCACGAAAGCTTATGCTCCCAATACTTCTGTTAGTCTTAAAGGTGCCACAGGACCCTCTGTTGCTTTTTACAGATTCAGACTAACACGGCTACCCCTCTGATACTTGTATAAAGATGCAGACTTGGGATGCACAGCAAAATAATTAATCATTTCCCACTATCAAATGTGATTCTGCAGCCAGTATTCAGAACCTCACAGTTGATTATCTTGCTTTAAGAGCTTGTGCGAGCTCTTATGACATGGAACCCTACCACTTACCAGTCCAGGGGAACTTCAATTCTGTTCTATCAGCAGAGGTCACAGAAGACCTTGCCCCAGTTCAGTATCGACTGGACACCCCATTCTATCCTAGTTATCTTTCCAGTGTTGGCCTGTGACTCCACATTCCTGACACAGGCAAAGGATCAATGTGTGCTATCCTGAACATACAGGCCACAATCTTCTTTTCCCTGAATACATTACCCCTTTGCAAGATGGGCCAAAGAAACACCATCATATCAGATGTGGAGAACACATCCCTGTTCATCACAAAATGACCACAATATTGTAAATTATGTAAGCAAGAGAAAAGACAAATCTATTTCTTTAGCAGTGAGTGAGGTTCACCCCATGATAAGGGCAAGTGAGGTGAGAGCAAGTGAAAAAAGCTAAGGTTGGCGTTGGAACTTTAAGCAAGTATTTACAGAATTTCTGGTGACTTGAACTACAGTGAAACATTCTAATTCTCTGACCTCCAAATACTCCCCTGAATCCTAATTATGATTTTTTTTTTATTTTCAAGCTTTCTATTATGTTGTAGTAGTAGCAGTACTGCCAATTTAAGCAAGCAAAAATGAGTCGGACTGACAGAAAATCATAAGATTAAAAAGATAATACTTTCAGGTCCTTTTTATTTGCCTTCTTATTTCTGAGCATTAGGCTGCACTTGCTTCACATTATCAGGCTTTTCCCTGTAGTCATGAGGACTAGAAACATGGTTTAAATGCTGAGATTTTCATGTAATCACAGGACTCCAGGAGCTAGAGCTGTAAGAAAACACCAAATTTTATGAGACATGATAAAATCATGATAGTTGTCAACCCTGCAGTAAAAAAAAAAAAAAAATTAATGGAGATATCCTATCTCCTAGAACTGGAAGGGACCTTGAAAGGTCATCAAGTCCAGCCCCCTGCCTTCACTAGCAGGACCAAGTACTGATTTTGCCCCAGATCCCTAAGTGGCCCCCTCAAGGATTGAACTCACAACCCTGGGTTTAGCAGGCCAATGCTCAAACCACTGAGCTATCCCTCCCCCCATGTAGTCACACAGTAGTTAAGATTACAGCAGAGTTTTCATTTTAACAGGAGGGTTAAACAATTATTTTGAAATGTCTTCAAAAGGTGAATTTTCATGTTGGCCTGATGAAGACTGAGTTCATGCACACAGAATTAGAACCCCTGAAAATTACTGCTTTTTAAAATATTGGCTAGGGTGTCTCACTTACGTGCGTCAGTTGCTACCAGAAGTTATAAATAAATACTCCTGTTTTTGTTTTTTGATAAAATGTTAAGTTCAAGTCAAAGGTAACAAGAGTATCCCAACATTTTTAGTACTGACAACGTAACATTTTCAGTGTCCTGCTACAAGCTGACACTCCCTGCTCCTTGACCTCTTCCCTTCTCTGGCTCCTGAAAAGTTCTGTTCCCTGACACCCCCATCCCTCCTGGTAATTTCTATAGTGAGAGCAAGTACGCATTAATAAGATTAAAATATTGTCTAGGATGTAAAGAAACAATATTAAAATGCATTTGTCTTCCTAGCTTTTTAATAACGGATTTTACTGAAATTTAATGCTTCTTACAGTACTAATTTAGTAGTTTTCAAACTTTTAATAGTTATTTATTTCTATCACTTATTTTGTGGTGCCTATAATATTTCATTTATGTAAAAAATGTATTTATTTTATAGCTAGAGTGCAGTCAACATAAAAATAACCAGGACTAAGTCAGAGTGAAGGCTGCATGTTGTGACTTGTGTACTGTTCCGTAACTTGTATTAATGTTTTAATGTGGTATAAATTTCACAGCATGTGATCTGTGTTGCATATATCATGTCGTATTACACCTGTTGTTGTTTCCTGTGTGGTCTGGGCTTTGAGTTATGTTTGAAAGCCACCTTAACTTCCAGCAAATGATTTTGTTTCTGGGTTGATTACAGAGGTTCTAGTTGCAACTCTGTGAGATTATCTTCCATTCTAATTTCACATAGGTGCCCCTTTTAACTTTTTTCTTTCTAATAAAGTTCTGTTGTTTTTTTTTAAATCTGATTGGGTTTTTTTAGTGGTCTAAAAAAACCCCAAGGTTGGTTTGTGCTCATCTTGTTTATTCTCAAGTCTCCCCAGGAAAGGGGGTGTAGGGCTTGGGGGAATATTAGGGGAAAGTAGGAACTCCAAATGGTCCTTTCCCTGAGTTTTGTCTAATCACTTGGTGGTGGCAGAATTACCTAATCCAAGGGACAAGGGAGAATGTGTGCCTTGGGGAGTTTTTAACCTAAAATGGTAGAAATAAGCTTAGGGGGTCTTTCATGTCTGTACCCTAGAGTTCAGAGTGGGGAGGGAACCCTGACATAGTGGCAGAGCAGTGGGATCATTTTGAACCAGATATCATCTTGAATCAGAAGCACAAACCTCAGGAATTTTTTTTCTTCTTTTAGCTGCTTGGGGAAAGCAGGAGGTTTTTTCCTTTGCTCTCTCTTTGCCTGGAGGCAAAGGTGGTAGGTTTTCTTAACAAAGGTGTTAGCTACAGCCAGGAAATTCACAAGCTGGTTTTTGTTTGTTTGTTTGTTTCTTACTCTCGGGATTAACTAGGATGACAGAAAGTGACATCCAGAAAAAACTGGAATTAGCCAAATTTGAGGCTGAAGAGAAACAAAATGATAGACAGATGGCCAGAGAAGAAGCTGCCCACAAGAGGGCTATGGAGGCCCAGAGGGAGGCCATAAGCATGAACTGGAGTTAGAGAGGATAAGGTATAAGCAGAATATACCAGACAACCCTAGCAATCCTTCTGCAGGTACCGATTTCCATCCCAGAAAGTTCCCCACCTACAAGGGAGGCGATGATACAGAAGCCTTCTTAGAAAATTTCAAAAGGGCCTGCCTTGGGTACAGCATCTCTACAGACCAGTATATGGTGGAGCTGAGACTGCAGCTCAGTGGACGCTTAGCAGAGGTGGTGGCTGAAATGCCTAAGGGACACATGAACAGCTATGAACTTTTTAAAAACAAGGCCAGAATAAGAATGGGACTAACACCCGAGCATGCCCATCAGCGGTTCAGAGCCCTAACGTGGAAACCAGACGTGGCATTTACCTGACACGCCCACCACATTGTGAAAAATTGGGATGCCTGGATATCAGGAGCAAATATTAAATCTCCGGAAGAGTTGCCCTTCCTAATGCAAATGGAGCAGTTCTTAGAGGGTGTTCCTGAGGAAATAGAAAGGTACATCCTAGCTGGAAAGCCCAAAACTGTAATTGAGGCGGGGGAGATTAAAGCCAAATGGGTGGAGGTGGCATAAAAGAAAAAAACTAGTAGCAGTTGGAGAGAATATCAGAAGGGGCAACCTGAAACAAAACCCTACCACTGGGGGCAGCCCAAGGCCCCACCTACATCCCAAGGAAAACCCCAACTCCCTTATCGTCCCACCACACCAGTTACCAGCAACCCACCTCGCCCCAGTTACCAGTCTGCTGGGTGATGTTTTAAATGTAATGAGCTGGGGCATATAAAGGCCAACTGCCCCAAGAACCCCAACAGATTGCAGTTCATTACACCAGAATCACACCAAAGGTCCCCAGGCCCAGATGCATCCCAGATACCCTCAGAGCGAAGGGAAACCATGAGTGTGGGCGGGAAGAAGGTTATCATGTGGAGGGATACTGGAGCACAAGTGTCAGCTATCCACCAATCCTTAGTGGACCCCAAATTCATCAACCCAGTGTCCCAAGTGATGATTCAACCCTTCATGTCAAACTCTCTAAACTTGCCTACAGCCAGCCAAGTTGCCTGTTCAGTACAAGGGCTGGTCAGGAATGTGGACTTCTTCAGTCTATGATGATTATCCCATTCCCATGCTGCTGGGGGAAGACTTGGCCAACCATGTGAAGCTAGCCAAGAGGGTGGGAATGGTCACCCACAGCCAGGCTAAGCAAACTTTCACACCTAGCTCCATTTCTGAGCCTTCTACAAGGGCCCAGTCTGTGTTACCAGAGACCCAAACTGAAGTGGTAGAACCGGACCCCATGCCAAGGTCTGCGACAGCACTAGTGGATCCAGTTGCAGAGACCCAGACAGAGCTAGTCCCAGAACCCGAACTGGCAGAGCAACCAGCACCAGAACCATTGCCAGCACTGAATCCAGTGCTTGCAACCCCGTCTACAACTCCAACGCCAGAGGGTACCAGCGAGCCTGCACGGGCAGCAGCAGATAAACCTGTGCAAGAGGCTCAGCAGGAGCCTGAAATACAATATAGTGCACCAGCGGGCCATGTATTGCCCACCCATAATCATGTTGAGTTTAATCAGCTTAAGTGGGACTGCACTCTTAGTTTCTCAGCTGCTTCCATTAATATCCAGTAGATGGTGATGGTGCACAACAGATTTCTTCAATGCTTCTCTTAGTCTGATTTTTTTATGTTTGAGTCCTGGATTGTATTTCTGGATTACCCAGACTATTAATTTGAGTTTCCCCTCCTCCTCATTTAAGCATTTTCTTTTAATATTCCTTTTCCTTCTTATGACATACAAATAGAGACAAGGTGGGGGAGGTAATCTCTTTTATGTCCAATCTATAATTTCCTTTCAACATTGGATAAGTAATAGCAAGGAAATGTGTTAGATTATCTTTTGTTTTCGCTTGTGGATTTTCCCTATGCTAAGAGAAAGGTTTATTCCTGTTTTTTGTAACTTTGAAGTTGAGAGAAGGAAATCCTCTGTGTTTTAAAATCTAATTACCCTGTAAAATTACCTTCCATCCTGATTTTACAAAGGTGCTTCTTTTACTTTTTTCTTTATAATGAAGTTCTTCTTTTAAGAACCTGATTGTCTTTTAGGGTCCTAAAAATCCAAGGGTCTGGTCTGTGCTCACTTGGTTAACCTATTGTTTGCTATATTATTCTCAAGCCTCCCCAGGAAAAGAAGTGAAGGGGCTTGGGGGGGATATTTTGGGGAAATAGGAACTCCAGGTGGTCCTTTTCATGAATCTTTGTCTAACTCACTTGGTGGTGGCAGTGATACCTTCCAAGGACAAGGAAAGAATTTGTGACTTGGGGAAGTTTTTAACTTGCTGGTAGAAATAAGCTTAGGGTGTCTTTCATGTGGGTCCCCACATCTGTACCCCAGAGTTCAGAGTGGGGAGGGAACCCTGACCATTATGGTCCACTCATTTCAAAAAAAGAGCAGAAATTGAGGAGGCTCAGAGATGATTAAAGAAAATGACTAGAGACCTGGAGAAGCTTCTCTATGAAGAGAGACTGGCTGTTTAGTTTAGAGTTTACACAAATAAGAAAGAAAATATAAAAGAGAGATTCAAATAACGAATGATATGAGAAGGTGATTGGGCAACAAAATGGCAAATGAAATTTAATGTGGATAAATGTAAAGTAATGCACACTGGAAAAAATAACCCCAACTATACGTACAATATGTTGGGGGCTAATTTATCTACAACTAATCAGGAAAAAGATCTTGGAGTCATCATGGATAGTTCTCTGAAGACGTCCACGCAGTGTGCAGCGGTGGTCAAAAAAACAAACAGGATGTTAGGAATCATTAAAAAGGAGCTAGAGAATAAGATGGAGAATATCTTATTGCCCTTATATAAATCCATGGTACACCCACATCTGGAATACTGCGTACAGATGTGGTCTCCTCATCTCAAAAAAGATATACTGGCATTAGAAAAGGTTCAGAGAAGGGCAACTAAAATGATTAGGGTTTTGGAACCGGTCCCATATGAGAAGAGATTAAAGAGGTTAGGACTTTTCAGCTTGAAAAGAGGAGACTAAGGGAGGATATGATAGAGGTATATAAAATCATGAGTGATGTGGAGAAAGTGAATAAGGAAAAGTTATTTACTTGTTCCCATAATACAAGAACTAGGGGCCACCAAATGAAATTAATGGGCAGCAGGTTTAAAATAAATAAAAGGAAGTTCTTCTTCACACGGCGCACAGTCAACTTGTGGAACTCCTTGCCTGAGGAGGTTGTGAAGGCTAGGACTATAACAGGGTTTAAAAGAAAACTGGATAAATTCATGGAGGTTAAGTCCATTAATGGCTATTAGCCAGTATGGGTAAGGAATGATGTCCCTAGCCTCTGTTTGTCGAGGGTGGTGATGGATGGCAGGAGAGAGATCACTAGAAGGTCCATCTAGACCAGTATCCTGTCTACCGACAGTGGCCAGTGCCAGGTGCCCCAGAGGGAATGAACAGAACAGGTAATCATCAAGTGATCCATCCCCTGTTGCTCATTCCCAGCTTCTGGTAAACAGAGGCTAGGGACACCATCCCTGCTCATCCTGGCTAATAGCCATTGATGGACTTATCCTTCATGAATTTAAATAGTTCTTTTTTGAACCCTATTATAGTCTTGGCCTTCACACCTCCTCTGGCAAGGAGTTCCACAGGTTGACTGTGCATTGTGTGAAGAAATACTTCCTTTTATTTGTTTTAAACCTGCTGCCTATTAATTTCATTGGGTGACCCCTAGTTCCTGTGTTATGAGAAGTAGTAAACAACACTTCCTTATCTACTTTCTCTACACCAGTCATGATTTTATAGACCTCAATCATATCGCCCCTTAGCCATCTCTTTTCAAAGTTGAAAAGCCCCAGTCTTATTAATCTCTCCTCATACAGAAGCCATTCCATACCCCTAATCATTTTTGTTGTCCTTTTCTGAAAGTGTTGTGGGGAATCTCTTCTCTGTCCTAAGTACCAGCTAGCCCCTAAAAGAGCTAGGACTGGAGGGGAACATGATGGGGGATTCATGAGTGCAGCTGCTGTGGGAAAGGCTGAAACATCCCAACTGCAAACTACAGAAACTGAGGTAAGAAACAAGTGGTTCTCTTTAGTCTGTTCCTGTTAACAGTGTGGTGTTGTTGGTTACACTCTTTTTGCCAGGATCACAATATCCTACAGTGCATAGAACCCAGCCAAGGACCAGCCCCACTCTGTTCCAAAGGCAAAGAACAGACTCACTGAGGTGTTCACTGGCTGCATTTTACTAATTAAATAATTGAACAATATAGCTGGCTCACTCCCTAGGCCCTGTTCAGCAGGCAAATTAGCTGGACAGCTCCCCTAAAGGGGCTGCCAAGGATCCCCCTGACACAGGGTAATCCTTGTGTGTTCTCCCAAACAGGCTGCAAAAAATTAATGTGAATAAATAACATCAACATTAATGTGTTTTCCACAAAGGGGGTAGGACTCCCCCCCCCCCCCCCCGACACTCCTTGCCCACCATTTCAGGCCAAATCTGCAACATCACCCCAGCTTCTGATAATGCAGCTCAGTCAGCAAGTGTGTCACTGAGAGCCGGCTGTGGGCTGGCCCCTCATGCCCTTTCAGGTCCATCCTTCTCATGGCAGATAATTAAGTGCTGGTCTATGGCCCCACTGGCCAGAGCTCAGGCTTGACATCTCTGCTTTCCTTGGAGCCCTTCGACATAGCAATTGCGTCTCCCCTCTTGTTTGCAGGCTGTTCCCTATGTGCCCTGCTGCCACTCCAGCCCCATGCTGCTTCTGTGTTCATCTCTCACTTTCCCACCTCCTTTCCTTGGCTCTCAGGATGGTGCTTCCCAGCCTTCCCTTCCTGCTGCCTGCAGCCTGTACCTCACCTTCAAACTCGCTGGCCATCTCTATCTCTGCCTGATAACTCCCTGCCCCCAGGATGTCACATCTCTTCCCTGATTCTTCTGGTTTTCACAGAGCCTTCTACTGGCTAGATGTTGATCTGGGTGCCAGCCTCTCCCACAATTACCTGGGGCCCAATCCTTACTCTCCAGCTTGTTCTAGGTGGGTGGGGTACCCAGTAGGGAATCAGTTCATTCATAGATTCATCAATTCTAAGGCCAAAAAGGACCGGTGTAACCATGTACCTTGACCTCCTGTGGCCTGTGCTACAGAACTTCCCTGAGGGAGGGATAGCTCCGTGGTTTGAGCATTGGCCTGCTTAAACCCAGGGTTATGAGTTCAATTCTTGAGGGGGCCACTTAGGGATCTGGGGCAAAATCAGTACTTGGTCCTGCTAGTGAAGATGGGGGCTGGACTTGATGGCCTTTCCAGTTCTAGGAGATAGGATATCTCCATTAAAAAAAAAATCATTCCTAGAGCCTCTCTTTTAGAAAAAACATCCAATCTTGAGTTGAAAATTGCCAGTGATGGAGCATTCACCCCGACCCTTGGTAAATTGTTCCAATGGTTAATTACTTTTAGGATTAAAGAATAACACCATATTTCCTGTCTGAATTTGTTTAGCTTCATCTTCTAGCCATCGGATCATGTTATACCTTTCTCTGCTAGATGGGACAGCCCATTACATCCTATTGTTAGGACTCCCCCATTCATTAGAAAAGGCGCCTCAACCTCACTTTCCATTCAACTCAGCCAGCCATTCTCTTACACACTGGAAGGAGCCTCTGAGACTCTATTGAATCACGGATCTGAAGTTTCATCTGCCACCATCACGTCCATTTCTTAACATCCAGTAATAGAACCTCTTGCTGATTCCCCATCATCTGAGGAAGTTTGGCGTGCTGTCAGTCAGACTAGGAACAACAAGGCGCCAGGCCCAGATGACATCCCCGTGGAGGTGTTCAAAGCTGGTGGATTAGCAGTTGTGCAAAAACTTCATCGACTTCTTGTTAGAATTTGGGTTAATGAGGAAATTCCACCTGACCTAAAGAATGCCAATATTGTGACCATTTTTAAGAAAGGGGACAAGTCAAGTCTTATGCAATACACAATAACTGACTGTCACATTCAAGTGACAGGTTGTGTTACCCCTGCCTTGCAACCTCAGTGCCTCACAATCAGGGCCGGCTCTAGGATTTTTGCCGCCCAAAGCAAAAACAATTTTGTCCCTCCCCCCCATTTTTTAATTACCCCACTCCCGGCCCCACCTCAACTCCGCCCCTTCCCCAAATCCCCAGCCCTGCCTCCTCCCCCCAGGCTCTCAAGCCTAGGAGGGAGGGAGGGACGGGGAGAAGCGGCGCCCGCGCCGCAGCCACTCGGAGTCTCCCCCTCCCTCCCAGGCTTGAGAGCCTGGGAGGGAGGGGGAGCAGCGGCACGCGAAACGGCCACTCGGGATCTCCCCCTTCCTCCCTCCCTCCCTCCCAGGTTTGAGAGCCTGGGAGGGAGGGGGAGACCCCGAGCGGCCGCGGCGCGCGAAACAGCTGATTCGCACGCCACTGCTCCCCCTCCCTCCCAGGCTTGAGAGCCTGGGAGGGAGGGCGAGTAGCGGCACGCGGATCATCATCATCATCAGCAGCAGAGGTGAGCTAGGGCGGCCGGGGCACATTTTTAGGGGCGGCATTCTGACGCCGGCCATGCCACCCCTAAAAATGTGCCGCCCCAAACACCAGCTTGTTGTGCCTAGAGCCGGCCCTGCTCACAATGCTTTGCTGTTGTAGTTCCCAACTTGGGTTACTCACAAACCGCCAAACAGCATACAAGTCACACCCTGAGTGTCTGTGTATAGCTGCAGCCCTGGTCCAGCATCTCTGACCCCAGCAGCCTGTCAGCAACACCCCAGCCCCATTCTAGCTTCCACCAGCCTTGGTTACTACTTGCAGGATGACTCCAACAAACTCCAGTCCTGGATTTTCTCAAAAATTGTGTATTCTGCACTGTCCAGGTCTCTCCTGGACAGTTCACATATTAGAGGTCTGTTGCCTCTGTAAAGGGTCAGTATTCAATAGTTTGCTACTTTAACCAGTGTTACCAAACAGTTCAGTTTAAAAACAGCACTGGATTAGTTTAGATTAAAAAAAAAACAAGTTCATCTAACAACAAATAGAGAGGTTTTAAGTGAGTATAAGCGAAAGGTGTTAAAGTCAGAAATGAACAAGAGAAATAAAGATAAAATTTTTTCCAGTAGCTAAACTTAACACAAGGTAAAATCCTTACCACAGGTTCCCAGCAACATGGCTGACCAAATTCTCAGGTCAAGGTCTCCCCCGCAAAGTCAAAGGGCTCGTTCCTTTGTCATATTAGGTGAAAGAGAGAGAGATGCCTTGGGATGTTTTTGCCCCTTACTTTTGGAGTCCAGTCATCCTTTGAAGTGGATTCTTCTGAGCATTACCCCTTAGTGCAAAGTTTATTCAAACAGTGGAGTCAGATGCTGAAGGTGACTTTATGCATTTACTTCTCCCCTTATATGCTGAAATGCCAATTTGCCTTCTCTCCTGCCATTTCCCCCCTTGCTGTCTCAAGGCTCCCGTTTACTACTTATATGTAAACTAAAATAATCGTGCATTCCTTTGTTTAGAACAGGTGTGGTTAACAACTCTTGCCTAGGCAGGTCTGTGTGGGTTTGAACATTTGCTAACATCATCATATAGCTTGAATTCATAACTTCACCTGTAATGTAGCTACACACATTTCACTATGATGATATTGACCAGCAAGTTATTCTCAAACGATACCTCACACGGCAAATTTTGTACAAAGATTATTTTACAGTATTGTGTAGGGTGCAGATAAAGGGGTTCTTTCAGTCACACCGACACAACAGGCACACATGGAAAGGAAATCCGTCAGGGGCCTGTCATGCCAATGGGAGCATTGTGATTTAACTGTGCATGTCTGGGTAAAGACTCTTCTAATAGACACCTCTGACATCTGTGAATGGGGCAAGAATAAACAGTTATTTAGTCTTTCTTTCTAGCTCCTGCAGACTGAGTTATTGCTATCTCACAGCTGCTTGTTGCAGGGAGCTCTCCTTGCTCTCAGCACCAGACAATTAAAACAACTGATTGGCTACTGTTTCTAAGATATGTTTTAATTGTCATATTTGAATTCAGCACATCAAAATACATAATAAATAGCACATTTTATCTCTGAAGCAGATGACTTCTCAAAAATTGTAGACCAGTGTAATCACTGTGACTCAGCAAAGCCCACCAGGACTTGTCTTGGCAAGTGTGTTCTAGGCACATGGGCTAAGAATATAAAATAGGGGACAATGGCATCATGCTTTGGCCTTTCTCCTCCCCCACCTATGCTGGAAGCAACAAGGATATTGAGAACACAAGAACTTCAATGAAGGAAGCAAGTCCCAGGTTCAAGGAAGAAACCTGTATATTATGAACTGTAACATCTAGTGGGGTGAGAAAACTGCTTGATATAAATACTGCCTAATATTATGAGGTTTAAAATTTAGATTGTGCGTTTACCGTTTATATACTTTGGTAACTATCTCTGACTTGTTATGCCTACCACTAATAATCACTTAAACTCTATCTTTCTGTAGTTAATAAACCTGTTTTATATTTTACCTAGAACAGTGTATTTTGCTTGAAGTGGTTTGGAAATCTCAGCTCAGGTTAGCGCATGTCCTCTCCACATTGAGGGAGGGGCAGACTGGGTAATAAACTTACACTGGTTAAGCTTCTGACCCAGGGCAAGACGGTAAATCTCTGGGGGGCAAAGCTGAGGAGCTGGGGGGAGTTGGCTGGCGCCTCTCTATTGCTGGTTGATGAATGGCTGGGAGAAGCATTCATGAGGGCTCAGCGGTATCCCAGTTCCAGGTTGCACCCTGGGGACCCCATCACAGTCCCACTCTGAAATTAGTATTTGGATGGATTTGCTTATCAGGTGGAGGGATAGCTCAGTGGTTTGATCATTGCCCCCCCCCCCCTAAACCTAGGGTTGTGAGTTCAATCCTTAAGGAGTCCATTTAGGGATCTGGGGCAACAAAAAATCTGTTTGGGGATTGGTCCTGTTTTGACCAGGAGGTTGGACTAGATGACCTCCTGAGGTCCCTTCCAATGTTGATATTCTATACTGAATGCTTTATTTTTCTTCAGATGATCATTAGTGCTGGGCTCTCTGCAGTTGCTAATAACACCTGCCTGCCTAAAATCATGCATCCTGAGTGAGTCACACATTTTCCTTCCATCTCATGCTCTGCCACACGTAGCAAAATGTCTCACGTTAACACATTAACAGGACAGCTACCACCAAACTCCCCTTCCCCCTCTTCATTGCTCATCTGAGACCCCTGTAGTACTTCCTCCCCTGGCTGCCCACAGCAACCACGTCCCCAGGATGTGGCTTTCTCCTCTTCCTGCTTTACAAGTGCTCCATCCCCTCTCATAACACACATGGTCCAACTAACCAGTGCTGTCAGTGCTCCAGGCACTGAGCCCCCCAGGCTCCAACCCTCCATGGGTTCCCATAAACACTCAGGCTTCCACAGCCCCCTTACAAGAGGGGCAATCCTTCAACGCACAATGTCCACAACCTTAACACTCTCTGTCAGGGGTTCCCCAAGTCCTTCCCCTCCTTCCAGTGGGCACAGAGGTTCCTGAAGCCCCTTTCAAGGCAGGGGTTTCCCAAACTCCTACACACCTTGGTTGCAGGGGTCCCTTGAGCCCTGGCATAAGGGCAAAGTTCTTCAGCCCAGTGATGGATTGTGAGAAATCAGGCAAGGCATTTTGGGAGCCCTAGGGAATTATGGGAAATGGGGACAAACTCCCAGAACTCACCAGGCCATGTGATCCTTTCCATAACCTATTCCCAGAATGTCACCCTAGCTGGAGAAACAGGGCTCACTGTCTGCTCAGAGCAAAGCTGGAGAGCTCAGAGAAGTGTGACAGCACAAAAACCCAGGAGATGAAACCTGAACATCCAGAGCCTGGTCCCTCCACAGTACCCTCTTTGGGGTCTTGTACTCACTCAACCCCTCGTTGGCAGGCCTTGGGTTCTCAGCAGTATGGGACCAGGGATGGATACTCAGCCCTCTGGCTGTTTCCATAGGAGCTAACTCCTTTCGGGCCCAGAAAAGGGAAAAACAAACAGCTTGTCCAAGATGTGCCTCCTTAACCCTGCCCCAGTGCAAAAGAGGGGCCAGACAACCTCTCAGGGTCACTTCCAGCCCTACATGTCTGTGACTCCTTCAGGGAGCCTCTGGCCAGCCGCACCCCTGGTCAGTGTCCTCTGGGCATCCCCAGAAAGTGTCCCAGGGTGATTGAGAGGAAGGTGGCACAAGGTGCCTTGACCATCCCTAGTCACAGAAGCAGGCTCTCCCCTGGGCCAGGCCTCTTCCCGGAAGCTGGAGACTAAAGGGCTGTGCTCCTCCAAGAGCTGCCTCCCCCTTTGAACCCTCCTTCCAGTCCTGACATGCTTGATAGGTGTGACAAGGCAGGGCTTGGCAAGCACACAGCAGCTCTGTAAGCCCTTCCTGTCTGGTGTGAGTTTGGAGACCCAGTAACATGGAGCGACGAAAAGGGGAAGAGATTGTGGTCACATTACAGATATCTGATTTTTAAAATGGTACAATACCCTGCTCTTACCTAGTGCTTTGCATGAGTAGATCTCACAGTGCTTTAAAAAGGAGGTCAGCATCATTATCCCCATGTTACTGATGGGGAAACAGAGGTACTGAATGGGAGGGTGACTTGCCCAAAGTCACTCAGCAGCCAAGCCAGGAACAGAATCCAGGTTTCCTGAATCCTGGTCTGATGCTCTATTCACTAAGCCACACTGCCTCTCTAACAAAAACCTATTTAACTCAACTGCCTAACAGACAGGTGTGAGAAAAGATCCCTTTGATAAAGATGAAACAATCCTGTCCCTTCAGTTAAGGGCTGACACAGTTCCCACACCAGTTCTCTGATCCCGCCATGGAGATGATTAGCAAAAACAGGGAGGAGAAGGCAGGATGTTTCAGAAATTTTTAATGAAAAAAAGAGGCAGGAAAAAAATCCTTAAAGCAAAAGAATTAGGGCTGTCAAGCGATTAAAAACATCAATCACAATTAAACACGCTGTTAAACAATATTACAATACCATTTATTTAAATATTTCTGAATGTTTTCCACATTGTCAAATATGTTGATTTCAATTACAACATAGAATACACTTTATATGTATTTTATGACAATATTTGCACTGTAAAAAGAAACAAAAGAAGTAGTTTCTGTTTCTAAGATATTTAAGTTTATACATTTTAGGTCTATGTATATTGTGTAGATAGTAGAGTTTTAATCATAAATTGTAAACCTAGGTCTTTTCATGTGTTTATGGTTGCTTTACATGATAATATTTCACCTGTCCTGTTTATGTAACACTTTAAAAATCAGCAAAAGGGTTATATAAATAAAATTTATGAAACAAAAGGCAAAAAACTATTATGTATATAGTTTAGTCCTATTCAGTGTCTACTCGGCGCTTCTTGGCTTGTCTCTTGTATACATTAAATGGAGCATCTCTTGTCACTGTCCAGCAATAGTCTGCAAGCATTGATGGGCTCCATTTGTCCTGATAGCGTTTCTCCATTGTTGCAATGTCCTGGTGAAATCGCTCACCGTGCTTGTCGCTCACTGCTCCGCAGTTCGGTGGAAAAAAAATCTAGATGAGAGTGCAAAAAATGTATCTTTAGTGACATGTTGCAACCAAGCCTTTTGTATGCCTTGAGGAGGTTTTCCACCAACAACCTGTAGTTGTCTGCCTTGTTGTTTCCGAGAAAATTTATTGCCACTAACTGGAAGGCTTTCCATGCCGTCTTTTCCTTGCCACGCAGTGCATGGTCAAATGCATCATCTTGAAGTTCACGAATCTGAGGACCAACAAAGACACCTTCCTTTATCTTAGCTTCACTTAACCTTGGAAATTTTCCACTGAGGTATTTGAAAGCTGCTTGTGTTTTGTCAATGGCCTCGACAAAGTTCTTCATCAGACCCAGCTTGATGTGTAAGGGTGGTAACAAAATCTTCCTTGATTCAACAAGTGGTGGATGCTGAACACTTTTCCTCCCAGGCTCCATTGACTGTCGGAGTGGCCAATCTTTCTTGATGTAGTGGGAATCTCTTGCACGACTATCCCATTTGCAGAGAAAACAGTAGTACTTTGTGTATCCAGTCTGCAGACCAAGCAAGAGAGCAACAACCTTCAAATCGCCACAAAGCTGCCACTGATATTGGTCATAGTTTATGCACCTCAAAAGTTGTTTCATGTTGTCATAGGTTTCCTTCATATGGACTGCATGACCAACTGGAATTGATGGCAAAACATTGCCATTATGCAGTAAAACAGCTTTAAGACTCGTCTTCGATGAATCAATGAACAGTCTCCACTCATCTGGATCGTGAACGATGTTGAGGGCTGCCATCACACCAGCGATGTTGTTGCGGGCTACAAGATCACCTTCCATGAAGAAGAATGGGACAAGATCCTTTTGACGGTCACGGAACATGGAAACCCTAACATCACCTGCCAGAAGATTCCACTGCTGTAGTCTGGAGCCCACAGCTCTGCCTTACTCTTGGGTAGTTCCAAATCCCTGACAAGGTCATTCAGTTCACCTTGTGTTATGAGGTGTGGTTCAGAGGAGGAGGATGGGAGAAAATGTGGGTCCTGTGCCATTGATGGTTCAGGACCAGAAGTTTCATCCTCTTCCTCTTCCTCGTCTGACTCAAGTAAGAATGATTCTGGTGCATCAGGAACCGGCAGTCCTTCTCCGTGGGGTACTGGGCGTATAGCTGATGGAATGTTTGGATAATGCACAGCCCACTTTTTCTTCTTTGACACACCTTTCCCAACTGGAGGCACCATGCAGAAGTAACAATTGCTGGTATGATCTGTTGGCTCCCTCCAAATCATTGGCACTGCAAATGGCATAGATTTCCTTTTCTTGTTCAACCACTGGCGAAGATTTGTTGCACAAATGTTGCAGCATGTGCGTGGGGCATATGCTCTTGTCCTGATCTCCAATTTTGCAGCCAAAATAAGGGTGATAGGCTTTCTTAACCATAGTGGTTATACTGCGCTTTTGTGATGCAAAAGTCACTTCACCACAAACATAGCAGAACTTATCTGCACTGTTCACACAAGTACAAGGCATCTCTGCTCACTTTGGCTAAACAGAAATGTGTCCCTTTGCAAAATCAAACACTGACAAATAAGAGAGCATGACACTATGATTTCTAGAGCTGATATAGGGCAATTTGTTCAGCAGAGTGATGTAAGCTTCGTTATGATTGCATCATCCATGATTTCTAGGAATAACATGATGCAATTCATATCATGTATGACGCAATACCAGCTTCAGATTGCATCATTCATTGTTTTGCCTAAAAAGCAAGTACCGTCCAAACCCAGTCATAGATTTATTCATAGATCCAGTCAAAGATGTATTTTAGTCATTTCTGGTTTAAATTGAGATCCCTTCCCTTTATAACTCACTTATCCTCCGCCATTCCCAAGTCAAGGGTTGTATATAATGACACAATAGCATATCTTGAAAACTAGAGCCAATCAACAATTTTAAGCATCATTTTCGTTCTCAGTGACCCAGAATTAGTAAAGTTTGACTACATTTTTTTCAGAAGCATTTTGGCTGTAGAGCAGTGTTACATGCCTGGTGGGCTTTGTTGAGTCATAGTGATCGAGTAAATCCCCACTGTGTGGTGCTTGTGCAACTGTCCTTGAATTTTAAATCCATTGATTACAACCCTCTCCTGATTAATTGTCAGTGAACACCCTTCTGGGCAAAGGTCACCACCCTTGAAGTAAAGTCTTTCAAACTTACAACATATTCCAGTAACAAACATACAGCAAAATCTCATAACTTCATACACACTAACAATATACATATTTGGATAGAACAATGGGTATCAGCAGCTCATGACCTTTCATATGATAACTTACATGGCATGCTTTGTATGAAATATCACAACCATATATGAATGATGAGTGAGGAGGTTACAGGGTGCTATTTTGAGGTACAGAATGCTACAGGGACCATACATGATCATCACTGTTTTACTAACAGCAATGGAAGTGAAACAGATCCTTGATTATTCCTTAGCAATAATGATATGGTGCAAAATCATCCCCTGAGATAGAAATCCATGTGGGAAGGACAGTTAGTTGAGAATAAAAATCTTCTGTAACATCCACTCCTTTACCATTTCTCTTGGTTCTAATTTAGCCTAGAAGTTGGGAAAGTAGAACCAATTAAACAGCACGATCATAGTTTTCTGGCTAAACTATGTGGTACTTATAAATCAGAGCTGTGCATAGGTTTTGCAAAGAAACCTAGGATTTATGGCGAGTAGGAATATGAATGAAGTGTTTGAAACTTATGAAATCTCCCCAACTCATTGTAACTCTAAATATATCATCTTTTCCTCATTTAAATTTTTTTTGCCCTGCTTCTAGTTCTAAACAATATTGCAGAAAGTTATAGAGAAACACACCACACACAACACACAATATAGTATAAACCACATACTGTAGTAAATTCATGTAATAGCAGCCGGTGAACCAGTCTGCACTTTCCAAACCTATATATAAAATGTGTAACTGGGAAACTTTAAAGGTTTAGAGTCCAAGAATCTGGATACTTATCTCAACTTACGGAGGCCCCACTGGCCCCATCCATGACATCCTGTTTATCCCCATTTCCTTGTGGGATTTTTTTGCGGGGGAGAAGTTGTTTGCTACCCACTGTCTTCTGGTGTCCTTAGAAGATAGGGGGCCTATGGCCTCCATTAAGGGTATCTCTTCTCTCACTCACCAGTAGGTTCCCTTGGTCCCAGCCAGAGGCCATACCCATCCATTCACTCAAGACCCTCCTACTGCCCTTCCCCACAGGGTCGTCTTTTCCCATCCACAACTCTATGCCTTCCATGAGAAACCTCCTCAGAGATTCTCTCATTTCAGGCCTTAACATAACTTAAAAAATACACCTCAAGCAGTGCCACAACATATATTGTGCAGGAGTACAATTCAGTTTAACCCACCACTAGCAAGCCAGGCACATTATAAACTCAAATCCCACACAATAATTTCCCACTCTCACAGTTCCCCTTTTCAAATGCTCCCTTAAGGACATCATATTTGGGTTGTTTTAAACCAAGGGAGTGGAGCAAATTACAAAGCCCTGGGGTTCTCACAGGAAATGTCCTGTTAGCAGCCCCTTCCTGTTTACACCAGCAGGGCTCCAGCACCTGTGCTGATCTCAGCTGTGGTGCTGCGGCATGAGGAGAGAGACTTACAGGTACGTAGATCCTAAACCATCTAGGACTAACTAATGCTAAAATTTCCATCCCAGTATCTGAAGGTGCTTCATGCTTTTACCTTGCTGTGAGGCAGATCAGTATTACCCAGGGGGCGCTCACCTCTGTTGTCTCCCTGCAAGTGGCCACTTGTCCCAGCTGCTTCTAGGTGGAGGCGCAGCAGGCAGCTCTGTGCACTGCCTCCAACTTGCCCCAGCACTGGCTCCTCATCCCCTCCTGCTAGGGTGACCAGATGTCCCGTTTTTAAAGGGACAGTACCATTTTTGGGGACTTTTTCTTATATAGGCGCCTATTACTCCCCACCCCCATCCTGTTTTTTCACAGTTGCTATCTGGTCACCCTACCTCCCACACCTCAACCCCTGCCAGCCCCGTGCCAACCAGACTATAAACCGGACTTCCAATGAATATCAGAAATGGCGGTTTATAGAGCTTTCCAGTTGGTGAAGTGCTGTACTTTTACTGTATGGACATACAAGGCCTAGTTTAATATATGCTTCTGCTCTGATTGGTTTTTGATGGGTTCTAAAACAGAACCCAGTGAGCACCAATAGAGCAGTCACAAACTACTTAAAGGGATCGTATTCTGTTTCGATAAGCTTCAGTTAGTTGAAACAGTCTTTAGTGTTGCTGTGAGACTCATACAGCAGCAGTGCTTTGTGGAACACTTCAATTTTCAAGGAATTTAGAGAACTCTTCATCCGTGGTTGGACTATCCCCAGTTCCTTTCTTTTTTAGTTCAGTTCCACCACAGAAATGCCAGCTCTCAGTTTGACTTAGGCCTTGTTTAAACTACATGGGAAAGTCAATCTAAGCTATGCAATTTGAGTGACGTTAGTAGCGTAATTGAAGTTGACATAGGTTAGATCTACTTCCCGTAGGGTCCACACTATGCTATGTCAATGGGAAATGCTCTCCCATCGATTCCCCTTACTCTTCTCATTCTGGTGGAGTACAGGAGTCCATGGGAAAGCAATCTTCATTAGACCCGCTAAATTGACCGCACACTAAATCAACCACCGCTGCATTGATCACCACAACGTCGATCCCCCGGCAAGTGTAGACCAGCCCCCCGGTAAGTGTAGACAAGTCCTAAGTTTGCGGAAACATACAAAATAGTCCAGGTGTTGTAGTCCAACAGTGTTGTATATGTAATGACAGTAACTTTGCTATAATAAATACTAATGTTTATGCAAATAACATCAGTGTCTTCTATTGAACTAATCAATATTTGAAACATTTTAAATATTAATGTTGCATTGAAGTAATATGTGGAAGAGTTATAGAGATGGCTGTTGAAGGGTTTTTCTGGGGTAGGGCTATTCTCTGAATAGTCAGTAAATGGTATTTGAAAAGACTCAATTCTGTATTTGGTTATAACAACCAAAATGCATCTTGTTTTCTTCCTACTTACATGCTACCAGACACGACATTTCTGATGGAAATAGCTGAGGATTAAATTTTTGAATTTTTCTGTGATTCGACTTCACTGCATGTGTAGTAGGTAAGCTGCATGGTCGCTAGGTGTGTGGAGCTGCACTAAATTTGTCAGCTATGCAGGGGGAATTTGGTCATTAAGTGAACAGGGTAAAAGAGGTGGTGCAATGAGGGGGGTGATGATAAGGTGGGAGCCAGACTGGAGGGGAGAGGTTGGGGACAAGGAGTGAACAGTTGAGGGGTGACAGAATGATAAGTTGCAATATTGCCAACCCCAGAAGTTCAGATATCATGAGTCAGACCCCAACATGAGAGATTTTAATTGTTGTTTTGGTCTGTCTGTCAATTTTTGAACTCTCTTTCCCCACTCCCAGTGTGGGTGTGACAATCACTGTGTCACCAACTCTTTATAATTGATAGTAGGCAATTTTAGCCCCTGCTGCAGGGGCTCTCCCTTGGGGACCCAAGCAAGATCTGGGCTTTATTGTGCTAGTCACCGGATATATGCACAATGAGAGACAATCCCTGCCCTAGAGAGCGCACAGTCTAGTGCAAAACAGGGTGGCGAGTCTATGATATGGCAGCTGGAAGTGAGTTAAAGTATGTCTACACAGCAGGGATAATGCTCCAGGGCTAAAAAAGGTGACAGGTTCCCAGAGTTCAGACTGCATCCTGAGCTTGAACATCTACGCCACAGTTAAACAGGGCCCCATGAGCCCAGGTCAGCTGGTATGGGCCAGCCACGGGTTTTTAATTGCAATGTAGACATATCCTTGGTGACCTGGATGATATTCCCAGGTCTCTCTGAAGTGGCCTTGTGCAAGCTGTCACTTATCAAAGTCTATGTCTACACTGCACAGTTAGCCCAGGTGATTGGCACCAGCATCTAAGCACTTGGGTTAGCCTAGCCTGGGTGTGAGCATCCCCACAGTAAAGCCCTACCCCTGTTACCGTGCTCTCACCGTTTCTGCACTCGCCTGTGTGCGTCCGGGGGGATATCCCAGGGCTCTCTGTGCAGAGATACTCTAGGATTCTTTCTTAGTCAATTGTGGGAGAACTTATTTGTCCTCCAGGGGATTTGTGGGAAAGGTGTTGGAGGACTATCAGCACTCAAGTGATTTTTGCCAGCATCCTCATGATAAAGTGGATGTGTTCCAGCCTGACTTAAAGCAGAGCCTGGGTTCCATCCCCCAAACCGGGTGAGCTCGCCTGCCCTTACAGCACCTCCAAACTGAGGTCAAAGTTTTTACTGGGTGGATGGTGGGGTGGGGGATTGAGGCTCACACCTGGGTAAGAGCCTGGGATAACTGTGCAGTGCAGACATTCCCTAACTGACAAATGATAGTGACCTCCAAGGTATGAGAGCTTGGCTTAGAATAAAGGTTATAAAGGCAGGGACCACTCTAGCTGTAGATAAATGAGGCAGCTGCCTACGGTGGCAGATTCTGCCTGGGGTGGCCAGCCCAAACCTGAGTGACTCTGCAACCCTGAGTGGCAAATCGCAAGGCAAATCGCTCCTCAAATGTGGCCAGGCCACTCCTCTATCATGGCCAGATCTGAGCGAGTGGTGCTGCAACCTGGTGCTGCCTTCTACCAGAACCACAGAGCCATCAGAAGGCTCCCCACACCCCCTTGCCTGGTTGAGAACCTCTGTTCTAAGTGTAAGATAGGGGCAGCACACTGGAGTTTTGGGAGGGCGGCAGAGTGTCCTAAGCCGGTAGTTCTCAACCCCTAGGGCCCCCTATCAAGTTTCAGGAGGACCTCCAAGCAGGACGAGTGTTAGACTCGCTGGGGCCCAGGGCAGAAAGTCAAAGCCCCACTGCATGGGGTTGAAGTCTAGGTCCCTGAGCCCCACCACCTGGGGCAGAAGCCTGAGCAATGTAACCTTGTAGGGGCCCCTGTGGCATGGGGCCCCAGCAGGGGTGAAAGTAAGTGCTGGGACTTACCGGTACGCAGCTTGGGGCAGCCGGGGTCCTGGGCAACATGGGGGGGAGGGGTGTGCTGGAGCCCCAGAAAGGGTGGGGCTGGGGACTTCATTGACACTGCGGCAGCGGTGGCCAGGAGTCCCGGGTCCTTTTAAATCGCTGGGCCCCAGGACAGCCGCCCCTTTTGCTCCCCCCATCGGCAGCCCTGCTGGTAGGGTCCGGCAGCGCTGGGCAGAGATATTAAAGTGCTGCCATGAGTGCTTTAAGGAGCGTCCTTAAAGTGCTGCCACGGCAGCGCTTTAACGTCAGCCACGTACGGACAGGTACCGGCGGTCACTTCTTACCGGTGCGCCGTACTGGCCCACTTTCACCTCTGGGCCCCAGGCAATTGCCCTGCTTGCTACCCCCTGATGCCGACCCTGGCTTTTATATGCAGAAAACCAGTTATTGTGGCACAGGTGGGCCATGGAGTTTTTGTAGCATGTTGGGGGGGACCTTGGAAGAGAAAGATTGAGAACCTCTGTCCTAAGCAACCTCTGTATAAAGGGTGCAGACATATTAGCAGTAAATGAAAGAGCTGGGACTGGATCTCATGGTTTTTAATCTTGTAGTTCAGTGTATTTCCCAGGAGGCTACAGAATATTGGGTGGATAAAGGGTCTCTCATTTTACTTCCCAAAATCATGAGAGGGCTGCACTTTTCACATCATCACAATATGGACCAAAGCTGGGGACAGAATCACACTACTCACAATAAATCAATGAGTCAGCAATTCTAGTTGTTTTCCCCCTTCCAGCCCTTCAGTGTAAAGAGTTAGTTTTTCATTCTGAAATAGGCAAGGGTGGGGAGAAGGGGTCTGTTTTTCTTACCAATTCTCCAACAAAAGTTTTCCCTGTGACACCCCTGACAAAGGGCCTCCCAGGTTTTCATTTTTAAAAATAAAACCAATGAGAATAGAAGGTTGTGTGTGCATCAGGGGTGGTACCTGATTACCTGCAGGCCCACCAATTATTTTGGACACCAGGTGTCACTGCATAGTGAAACCTTAGCTTCAATTTAAGACAAAGGGGCAGGCCTAGTTATAATAATAACTGATTTTAAAATGTCAGGAAATGTAGTGGCAGCTTGCAAAAGTGAACCTATACTGTTATCACAGCAGATTGCAGAGAACAGCTGTCCTCCATTTCTGGATTGGAAAAAAACATCTCAAATTCAGTCTAAATCAGCTCTCTCCACTGCCTCAAGGTGAGTCCACAATGTGTGATATTTTTATTGAGCACAGATCATATTATAGACAATTGAGTTCTATGGAGAAAGCCAGAATCTATAGTGCAGATAGACAAAGGTGTGGTAAGCTCTCTGCTCCCTCCTGGAAATGGAGGACGTATTTTTGCAGGTTTATATATTGGTATTAAAACCAGAAGGGAGAATATCATATTCTAGTTGCTCTGGTTCCAAAATATCTTGAAAGATCTTTGGATCTGTGTTAGAAGAAGTAAAAGAAAGTAACTGGGATGGGGCAGCCAGGTAGGAGCTGTAACAGTATGGAGGGCAAAATGTCCCGTCCATTCAAGCCCTAGGAGTGAAGAAGGGAGGAGCACTTGCATATTCCATGTTCCTCTTCCTTCCATCCACCACCCTGGGATCCCTTCCATGTAGTTTGGCTTCAGCGATCTAGAGTGTGATAAGTGAAATAGCCCATCAATGGGATATTCCCAAAATTACCAGGCAGCTTGTAACTCCCCCCTTTTGAAGGAATGTCTGGGCGGACTGAGGGCAGCAATGGAATGTACATATAAATGTTGCCTTAGTAAGGACTGCAGGATTGGGTCCCTACTTTGTTCTTCTAGCTTTGTGTTTTGAAGATGAAGTAATTAAAGTTCAGGGTGGCCTGATTTGCAAGATTATCTCTACAGCTTTCTCATAGCATCTGTGATAGAGCAGTCAGCTCCACATTCCACTGCATTAAACATTTGAGAATTGTTAGCGTTAATAAAATGGCCCCTGTAAGGCTTACAAAATGGCGGCTGTAATGTCACAAAATAAACCCTGTCAGATTTTGCTTCAGTATAGTGAGGGGAAGAAAGCAAACATTTTTCCTACAATTTTTACGTCTTCATGTTACCAAAAGGAAAAAAATAGATTGTGTATATTTTATTTTTACTAGAAGCAGAAAATTGGGAAAGCTCCCTCAAAAGGTCTTTCCTTCATTTTCTTCATTGGTGCAGAAGGTACTATACCAAATCCTGATGAGTGTCTCCAGTGTCAGATTATTCTACCCTTACCACTTCCCTTATTTTGTACAGCTAAATTGCACATTCTCCCAGGGAATATTTTAAGGCATTTGTATAATAATAAAAATAAAAACAAATTACGCACATGCACAAATTACTAAAAAGCTAAGATTTTGGAAGAAACTAAAATTTGTGGAAATTCATATTGCCCCGTACTGGTGGGGACACCAGTTTATTGTGAATAAATGAGCGCCATTCCATTTTTAACATTTATCTGTGCTCATGAAATCCTAAAACCACTTATCTTTGAAAGCTTTATAATATGGTAGTTCTCACATTCAGGAGGGTTTTTCTGGGTTGCAGTCTATATTTTCCTTCTTAATTTCAGCCTATTACTCCTGGTTGTATTCTGTTGGACCAGCCTTAACAAACTCTCTCCTTTGGAGTATACCTTCTGATACAGTATTTCTAGAAAGTGATCATGTTCTCATTTAGTTCAGGTTTAGTCCTGCACTACAGCTGACCCCTACCATTTGACAAATGGGGATAATAATACTTCCTTCCCCTACCTTTTGCCTGTCTGGTCTATTTATGTTGTAGGATCCTCAGGGCAGGGACTGTCTGTGTGTGATATTGCTCGTTCTAACACCAGTGCCCTGTTCTGACATCAACGTTACCCTCTGCCACATGGTGGCAGGTGTCCAGCGCATTGCAGATCAGAGGAGAAATCAGTGACAGGGAGTCTGGGTAAACTCTAAGTGAAACTTGTCATATTTATTCACCTGTTTTGGAATGAGATGGTCACACTGCAAAGGTTCCTCTTCCAGAGATCTGAGCCCAGCACCAAATTCCCAAGGAGAAACTCCAGAATGGACTCTAATCAGCACCCAGGGCAAAGAGTAAACTCTACTGCTGTTGGCACAGCTGCCTCCTTCCCAAAGCTTACCCCCAACACCACTCCTCATTTTGGGGGGGGGGTCTCCTTTTTTATCCCAGTTGGAGTCTTTCTTTTCCTTCATGTGTCTTCTCCCCACTTTGGTGTCTTTCTTCCCTCAACTTCTCACTTGTCTTCCCTCTTTTCTTACCTTTAAATCTCATGGAACTCTTCTCTGTTGCTTCACCAAGAACACCCTCTCCCCACCTCCCCTGGCTAAGGCTTATCTCCATAGTTTCCCACATACATCCATGAGTTGTTTTCTTTACCTGTTCTACTCAAACATAAAGTCGCTCATTCCATTGGCGGTGCTGGTCTTCCTGCCTCCAAAATATCTCAGGGGCTCAACCAACCCTGACTGAACCTGGGGGCCCCCCAGAGAGTGAGGGCTTCTCTCCCTCATACAAATTCAGGGCTTTTTTTCTCTCCAGAACATTGGGATTCCCCTCCCCATTCAGTGCAGTGACCATATTTTCTAACAACTGCAGTGATAGAGGAGGCCATGCAGATGACAGTTCTGGTGGGTGGGTTGTCTCTACATGTGTGCAAGATTTGGCAGTTCTTGGGGGTGCAGAGGGTTCCCTATGAGCCCTGGAAGGAAGAGGGAGGAGTGGCAGTATGTGACAGCCATGCTGGGGACTAGTCATTGAGATGCACATGGTCATAGCTAGGCTGCTGCCATAGTTCCACACTCACGTAGCTGGAAGCTCCCTCAGGAGCATGGGCGGTTGGTGAACCCGCGGCTTGTGGAGGCTAGCCCTTCCAGCCCTGCCCCTTCTGACCAAAGCCCCCCCCCCTTCCATGCCCACCGGAGCCCAGCCCCCGCCCACTGTGGCCACTGCTGGCCTCTGCCCAGCCCCCCCCACCCCCCCAATGTGGCCACTGGGTAGCGCCCCCAGCCCTGGATAGCACTGACTCAGCGTCCCCCAGCCACAGAGCTCCAAAGAGCTAGGCAGCGTGGCCCCAGCATCTCCAGGCTGTGCCTGCTGGCCTGACCCCCAACCATGAAGCCCGCCCTCTTCAGACAAGTCGCTCACAGCCGAACTGCCCCCAGTACTGGGTGGCCAGAGTGGCCCCAGCGCCAGGAGGACAGGTGGCACAGTGTGGCGCAGCCCCGAGCCTGCCTGCCCAAGCTTCTGGCATGGGAAGAGCAGGCAGGAGGGGGCCTAGACTCCAGTGGAGCATAGGTGGGGCCATGTGAGGAAGTTTGAGAAGGCAACACCTACGATACCCGCTGCCCATGCTCAGGCGCTGAGAGTCTGCAGCAGCCGGGTCCAGAAACCAGTAGAAAATTTCTGTTGCAATAATCCCACCAGAGTTTCTGGAACAGACCCTGGCAACAGGGTCACATGGTCACCCTGCTCCCAAGGGCTCTTCTTCCCCAAACTTGGGGATCCCCCTGGTTGTGGGGCTGTTCTCTTCGTCATCTTCCAATTCCCCCACCCTTTCATCCTTGGTCTCAGTGGAAGGTGAGTGTGATGCTGCCAGTGCTGGGCTATGCATCTGCCTCTTCTCCCCAGCCCTGAGGGTCAGAGCTGGGGGCAGAGACAGAGTCTGGGCTCACCCTGCTGTTCCTTGCAAGGTAACAGGTGAATAGTCTCTGAGAAGGGAACTGGGTTCCTAACACCCTGAGTGTCTGAGAGATCCAGGCTGAGCACCTGAGAGATCCAGGCTGAGCACCTGGGCTCTAATGAAAAGTAAAGCAGAGTAAAGATGGTTCCTCTGCCCATAGGCACCAACTCCATGGGTGCTCCGGGGATGGAGCATCCACGGGGAAAAATTAGTGGGTGCGCTGAACCCACCGGCAGCCAAGCTCCCTTCACCTCCTGCCCCACCTCCTCCTCCTCCCCACCCCCGAGTGAGCTGCATCCCCTCTCCTCCACCTACCTACCAGCATTTCCCACCTGGCCGCTGCAAAACAGCTGTTTGGCAGTGTTAGAACGCTCCGGGTGGGAGGAGCGGGAACGTGGCACGCTCAGGGGAGAAGGTTGGGAAGAGGCGGGGATGGGGTGGGGATTTGGGGAAGGATTTGGAATATTGGCAGGGAGGGCCTTTGGGAAGGGGTTGGAATGGGGGCGGGGCAGGGCCCCATGGAAGTGGTGAAGTGGGGGTGGGGCCAGGGGTAGAGGGAGGATTGAGCACCCTTGGGAAAGAGGGGAAGTTTGGTGCCTAGGCCTCTGCCTCTCCAGAAGGTCCAGGCAGTAGAATCTCTTCTGCAGATTCCCTGGTGAGCAGCCCCTGCTCTGTGGAGTAGGGGAGTGCTAGTTCTGCTTTTCTCTGAATGCCAAGCTGCACTGGGCTTCAATCCTCCCTTTTAAGGAGCCACCCCTCTCTAGGTGCAATAGGTCTCACAGGTGTGCCAGGTTGGGGCTGAATGTGCCCGGAGGAGATTGTTAACTCCTTCCTGACTGGGGTGGGAATCTCCCACCACATGCCCCACCCCTCAAGATGGAAGTCAGGATCCCCCGATCCAATCCTGATTTCCCCACCAGTCCCAGTCAGGGCTGGCACAGCCCTCTGGAGCCCCAGGGTGGAGCATGCTCAGTGAAGAAGGGACCTTTGGAGACTGTAGCTGCAAAGCTGAAATATGTCTCTACTGAGCATCGGCACTGAGATTTTTCAAAGCCTTATAACTTTGAAAATTGGAGCAGACTTTTATAGGAACAGAAATAGGCACATCCCTGGCACAAATGCTCCCCCTGCCAAATCTCAAGTTCCTGCTCCAAAGCATGGGGGTGACAGAGCTTCTCACTGAAAAGTTCACCAGAATTACTACGGAGAAACAGTGTGTTTCCCTAGATTATGGATGAAAATGGATGAACCATTTAGGCTGAAATTTCACAAAAATATCCAGCTTGAAGCAGACACCCAGGATGGAAAATTTAAGTCAAAATGGTTAAGATTAGCAAAGTTATAAACAACAGAAAACAGGGTCTACTGATGAAAGTGTCAGGCTATAGTAACAGCAGGTAGCACTTCCAGCTTCACTTAAAATATATGTACTGCACAAAACAAAACATAGCTTTTGGCAACAGGAAATATAAAACATATCAAAGGCATGATACATCCATTGTACATCCTAGTATAGGTTGGGTAGAGCCTTCGTAGCTCTTGTAATGTAGTATTGAAAAAAAAAAAAAAAAAAAAAAGAGAAAGATACACCATGAAGAAAGGGTAATAAGTTGACTGGTGAATTTTAGTCCTGGGTGACACATTCAGTGCTTTCTAACTTGTAAATAACCATGCTGTGCTATCTTGGATGCATATTTTTGAAGCACAACTTCTGTGTAAGGTGAACGTGCTGCGACATTAATTGCTTCCGAGAAGGAGTGTATGTATGCCCCCTTTTCATATTGTACTGCTTTGTCCCTTATTAATAAACTAAGCTAAGCTTGGTTATTTGGTCTCTTAAGTATTTTTAATATTGAACCGCAAGCAATTGGCTAGACCTCAGTGAATACTGTTAGACTGACACAAGTCACTCTGCATGGGGCGGGAGATAAGCACCACATTCAGATGGCAGCAGCTCCTTTTTTAAGCAACAATGGCTGATGCTCCACAAACTCAGTTGGTTTCCTATTCCCTGCGAGACTGAATTGAAAGTCCTCATACCAATTGTCAAGGCCCTGAATAGGTTATGATCTGAAGTATACACTAGAGAACTCCACATTTCAACTTGCATCTGTGTGACTGAACTGGAAGCTGCAATGATGCAGTGCATCCACATTAGCCATTCTATCTTGGGTGCTGTGCTAAATGGGGTGGGGTAGCTCCCTTTTATGAACACCCAGTCAGTCAGTAGCTATAGAATCCTCCTTAGCAGCTGTACCATAATTGCCTTAACTGTAAAGGGTTAAGAGAAGCTTAAGCTGCCTTGGTACCTGACCAGGGGAACTAACAGGGAGGCTGTACCCTTTCAAATTGGAAAAACTGTTGTGTGTGTATGTGGGGGGGGGGGGGGTTCTTTGTCTCTCGGGTTGGAGAGAGGGGAAGGCAGCAACAAGTTGTAAGCTTTAAGCCGGGTATGGGAAATCATCAGTATCATGCCTAGAAACTCCTCATTTGGAACCCCAGATATGTAAGTAGCACAGGAAAAGTTAAGACAGATGCAATTAGGAACCTTTTTGGTTGTTTTGATTTATGGATTCCTCTGTGCGAACCCCAGGTGCTTTTGTTTTGCTTGTAACCTGTCATAACTATAAAGGGAAGGGTAATAGCTGTCCTGTGTACAGTACTATAAATCCCTCCTGGCCAGAGACTCCAAAATCCTTTTCCCTGTAAAGGGTTAAGAAGCTCAGGTAACCTGGCTGGCATCTGACCTAAAGGACCAATAAGGGGACAAGATACTTTCAAATCTTGGGGGGGGAAGGCTTTTGTTTGTGTTCTTTGTTTGGGAGTGTGTTCTTTCTCGGGGACTGAGAGGGACCAGACATCAATCCAGGTTCTCCACATCTTTCTAAGCAAGTCTCTCCTATTTCAAACTTGTAAGTAAATAGCCAGGCAAGGCGTGTTAGTTTTCCTTTGTTTTCTCAACTTGTAAATGTACCTTTTACTAGAGTGTTTATCTTTGTTTGCTGTACTTTGAACCTGAGACTAGAGGGGAGTCCTCTGAGCTCTTTAAGTTTGATTACCCTGTAAGGTTAATTTCCATACTGATTTTACAGAGATGATTTTTACCTTTTTCTTTAATTAAAAACCTTCTTTTTAAGAACCTGATTGATTTTTTCCTTGTTTTAGATCCAAAGGGGTTTTGGATCTTGATTCACCAGGAGTTGGTGGGAGGAAGGAGGGGAATGGTTAATTTCCCCTTGTTTTAAATCCAAGGGGTTGGATTTGTTTTCACCAGGGATTTGGTGAAGGTTTTTCAAGGTTTCCCAGGGAGGGAATCCATTGAAAATGGTGGCAGCCGAACCAGAGCTAAGCTGGTAATTAAGCTTAGAAGTTTTTATGCAGGCCCCTACATTTGTACCCTAAAGTTCAAAGTGGGGATCTCAGTCCTGACATGGTGAATAGCGGTGGGATCATTTTAAACCCAAAAGCCAGTGAGATTTTTTTTTCCTTCTAGCTGCTTGGAAAGCCAAGCTGGAAGTAGATAGATGCATATCTTATCTCTCCTTGCCTGAAGGCAGAGGTGTTAAGTTTTTTTTACAGGTCCTTTGTTAAGAGAAGGGTTCAATTAGCAAATGACTGGTAAAAGGTATTTACAAGCTGAATTTTTTTTTTTTTTTCTTTTTACATCCTCCGAAGTAGCTAGTTAGAAAGTTACTGTTAACTCTGCAGCAGCCAGAGCTGAGAGCTTCCCAGTTTGTCAACTGCAAAGGGGGTGACCCAGCACAAGAAAACAGGAAAATGACTACCAAAGAAGAAAAAGCCAAAGAGGAGGCCCACAAGAGAGAGATAGAGCTGAGAGACAGAGAGGAGAAAGCCAAAGAGGGGGCCCACAAGAGAGAGATGGAGCTAAAAGAAAGAGAAGAAAAAGCCAAAAAGGAGGCCCATGAAAGAGAGATGGAGCTGGAAAAAGCCAAAGAGGAGGCTCACAAGAGAACTATGGAGCTGAAAGAAAAAGAGATGGAGGAGAGAGAAAAAGAAAGGAAGCATGAACTGGAAGTAGCAAAGGCTAAGCAGGATGCACCAGCCAATGCTAACAACCCCCCTCCAGGTACCACTTCCCATCCCAGAAAATTCCCCATCTACAAGGCAGGCGATGATACTGAGGCCTTCTTAGAAAATTTTGAAAGGGCCTGCCTTGGATACAGCATCACTGCAGACCAGTACATGGTAGAGCTGAGGCCGCAGCTCAGTGGACCCTTAGCAGAGGTGGCGGCTGAAATGCCTAAGGAACACATGAACAGTTATGAACTTTTTAAAAACAAGGCCAGACTCAGAATGGGGCTAACACCTGAGCATGCCCGTCGGCGGTTCAGAGCCCTAAAGTGGAAACCGGATGTGTCATTTACCCGTCATGCCTACCACATTGACAAAAATTGTGATGCCTGGGTATCAGGAGCAAATGTTAAATCTCTGGAAGATCTGCTTTCCCTAGTAAAAATGGAGCAGTTTTTAGAGGGTGTTCCTGAGGAAATAGAAAGGTACATCCTAGATAGGAAGCCCAAAACTGTAACTGAGGCGGGGGAGATTGGAGCCCAATGGGTGGAGGTGGCAGAAAAGAAAAAAACTAGTAGCAGTTGGAGCGAATATCAGAAGGGGCAAGCCGAAACAAAACCTTACCACCGGGGACAACCCAAGGCCCCACCCACATCCCAAGGGAAACCCCAGACGCCTTCTCACCCCACCACACCAGTCTCCACCAACCAACCTCGTCCCAGTGATACCTTAGCAGGGCGATGTTTTAAATGTAATGAACTGGGACATATAAAGGCTCACTGCCCCAAGAACCCCAACCGATTACAGTTCATTACACCCCAATCACACCAAAGATCCCCAAACCCAGATGCCTCTCTCATACCCTCGGAGCGAAGGGAAACCTTGAGAGTGGGCGGAAAGAAGGTTACCGCTTGGAGGGACACTGGGGCTCAAGTGTCAACTATCCACCAATCCCTAGTGGACCCCAAACTCATCAACCCAGAGGCTACAGTGACAATTCAACCCTTCGTGTCACAATCTGTAACCTTGCCTACAGCCACGTTGCATGTCCAGTACAAGGGCTGGTCAGGAATGTGGACTTTTGCAGTCTATGACAATTATCCCATTCCCATGCTGCTGGGGGAAGACTTGGCCAACCATGTGAAGCTAGCCAAGAGGGTGGGAATAGTCACCCGCAGCCAGGCTAAGCAAGCTTTCACCCCCATCCCTGTTCCTGAGCCGTCCACCAGGGCCCCGTCTGTGTTACCGGAGACCCAGACAAAGGTGGTGGAACTGGATCCCCTGCCAACGACTGCAACAGCCGTAGTGGATCCAATCCCAGAGACCCAGCCACAGCCAGTCCCAGAACCGGAACTGGCAACGCAACCAGCACCAGAACCATTGCCAGCCCTGAGTCCAGCGCTTGCAAACCCGTCTACAACTCCAATGCCAGAGGGCACCAGCAAGCCTGACCTGGCGGAAGCAGCAGATAACCCTACCCAAGAGGCTCAGCCAGAGCCTGAAATCCCACATAGTGCACCAGCGGACAGCGGTTCACAGTCAATGGAAACAGCCCCAGCACCTGCATCGCTTCCAGAGGGACCAAGCCCCAGTCCACAGTCCAAGGAGGAACTGATGTCTCCAGCATCAAGGGAACAGTTCCAGGCCGACCAGGAAGACTGGCATCCTCAAAGGCAGTTGGTAGTTCCCACTAAGTATCGGGTAAAGCTCTTGAGCTTAGCCCATGATCATCCCAGTGGCCATTCTGGGGTGAACAGAACCAAAGACCGGTTGGGGAAGTCCTTCCACTGGGAGGGAATGGGCAAGGACGTTGCTAATTATGTCCGGTCTTGTGAGGTGTGCCAACGAGTGGGAAAACCCCAAGACCAGGTTAAAGCCCCTCTCCAGCCACTACCCATAATTGAGGTCCCATTTCAGCGCGTAGCTGTGGATATTCTGGGTCCTTTCCCAAAGAAGACACCCAGAGGAAAGCAGTACATACTGACTTTCATGGATTTTGCTACCCGTTGGCCGGAAGCAGTACCCTTAAGCAACACCAGGGCTAAAAGTGTGTGCCAGGCATTAACAGACATTTTTGCCAGGGTAGGTTGGCCCTCCGACATCCTTACAGATTCGGGAACTAACTTCCTGGCAGGAACCATGGAAAACCTGTGGGAAGCTCATGGGGTGAATCACTTGGTTGCCACCCCTTACCACCATGAAACCAATGGCCTGGTGGAGAGGTTTAATGGAACTTTGGGGGCCATGATACGTAAATTTGTAAATGAACACTCCAATGATTGGGACCTAGTGTTGCAGCAGTTGCTTTTTGCCTACAGGGCTGTACCACATCCCAGTTTAGGGTTTTCACCATTTGAACTTGTGTATGGCCGTGAGGTTAAGGGGCCATTACAGTTGGTGAAGCAGCAATGGGAGGGGTTTACGCCTTCTCCAGGAACAAACATTCTAGACTTTGTAAGCAACCTACAAAACACCCTCCGACATTCTTTGGCCCTTGCTAAAGAAAACCTAAAGGATGCTCAGGAAGAGCAAAAGGCCTGGTATGATAAACATTCCAGAGAACGGTCCTTCAAAGTAGGAGACCAAGTCATGGTCTTAAAGGCAATCCAGGCCCATAAAATGGAAGCGTCGTGGGAAGGACCATTCACGGTCCAGGAGCGCCTAGGAGCTGTTAACTATCTCATAGCCTCCCCCACCTCCAACATAAAGCCTAAAGTATACCATGTTAATTCTCTTAAGCCCTTTTATTCCAGAGAATTAAACGTTTGCCAGTTTACAGCCCAGGAAACAGATGACGCGGAGTGGCCTGAAGGTGTCTACTACGAAGGAAAAAAGGATGGTGGCGTGGAAGAGGTGAACCTCTCCATGACCCTTGGACGTCTGCAGCGACAGCAGATCAAGGAGCTGTGCACAAGCTTTGCACCAATTTTCTCAGCCACTCCAGGATGGACCGAACGGGCATACCACTCCATTGACACAGGTAATGCTCACCCTATTAGAACCCCACCCTACCGGGAGTCACCTCATGCCAAAACTGCTATACAAAGGGAGATCCAGGACATGCTACAGATGGGTATAATCCGCCCCTCTAAGAGTGCATGGGCATCTCCAGTGGTTCTAGTTCCCAAACCAGATGGGGAAATACGCTTTTGCGTGGACTACCGTAAGCTAAATGCTGTAACTCGTCCTGACAACTATCCAATGCCACGCACAGATGAGCTATTGGAGAAATTGGGACATGCCCAATTCATCTCTACTTTAGACTTAACCAAGGGGTACTGGCAAGTACCACTAGATGAACCCGCTAAGGAAAGGTCAGCCTTCGTCACCCAGGCAGGGGTGTATGAATTCAATGTACTTCCTTTCGGGTTGCGAAATGCACCCGCCACCTTCCAAAGACTTGTAGATGGTCTCCTAGCGGGATTGGGAGAATCTGCAGTTGCCTACCTCGATGATGTGGCCATTTTTTCTGATTCATGGGCAGAGCACATGGAGCACCTGGAAAAAGTTTTCGAGCGCATCCAGCAGGCAGGACTAACTGTTAAGGCTAAAAAGTGTCAAATAGGCCAAAACAGAGTGACTTACCTGGGGCACCAGGTGGGTCAAGGAACTATAAATCCCATACAGGCCAAAGTGGATGCTATCCAAAAGTGGCCGGTTCCAAAGTCTAAGAAACAGGTCCAATCCTTCTTAGGCTTGGCTGGATATTATAGGCGTTTTGTACCCCACTACAGCCAAATCGCCGCCCCGCTGACAGACCTAACCAGAAAGAAACAGCCAAATGCAGTTCAGTGGACTAATGAGTGTCAAAAGGCCTTTAACCAGCTTAAGGCAACACTCATGTCTGACCCTGTGCTAAGGGCCCCAGACTTTGACAAACCGTTCCAAGTAACCACAGATGCGTCTGAGCGAGGCGTGGGAGCAGTTTTAATGCAGGAAGGACCGGATCAAGAATTCCATCCTGTCGTATTTCTCAGTAAGAAACTGTCTGAGAGGGAAAGCCATTGGTCAATCAGCGAAAAGGAATGCTATGCCATTGTGTATGCGCTGGAAAAGCTACGCCCATATGTTTGGGGACGGCGTTTCCAACTACAAACAGACCATGCTGCGCTACAGTGGCTTCATACCGCCAAGGGAAATAACAAAAAACTTCTTCGGTGGAGTTTAGCTCTCCAAGATTTTGATTTTGAAATACAACACATTTCGGGAGCTTCTAACAAAGTGGCTGATGCACTCTCCCGGGAAAGTTTCCCAGAGTTAACTGGTTAACAATTGTTTTTGGAATGAAACATATTGTTAGTTTTTATACAATCAGTAGTATGTCTAAAGGTACATGTGTCTTATTAACTCTGTTTTCTCCTAGAACTCCAGGAAGAAATCACAGCCAGTGTGGAACCAAACATCCAACACTATCTGTGATTTGGGGGGCGTGTCATAACTATAAAGGGAAGGGTAATAGCTGTCCTGTGTACAGTACTATAAATCCCTCCTGGCCAGAGACTCCAAAATCCTTTTCCCTGTAAAGGGTTAAGAAGCTCAGGTAACCTGGCTGGCATCTGACCTAAAGGACCAATAAGGGGACAAGATACTTTCAAATCTTGGGGGGGGGAAGGCTTTTGTTTGTGTTCTTTGTTTGGGAGTGTGTTCGTTCTCGGGGACTGAGAGGGACCAGACATCAATCCAGGTTCTCCACATCTTTCTAAGCAAGTCTCTCCTATTTCAAACTTGTAAGTAAATAGCCAGGCAAGGTGTGTTAGTTTTCCTTTGTTTTCTCAACTTGTAAATGTACCTTTTACTAGAGTGTTTATCTTTGTTTGCTGTACTTTGAACCTGAGACTAGAGGGGAGTCCTCTGAGCTCTTTAAGTTTGATTACCCTGTAAGGTTAATTTCCATACTGATTTTACAGAGATGATTTTTACCTTTTTCTTTAATTAAAAACCTTCTTTTTAAGAACCTGATTGATTTTTTCCTTGTTTTAGATCCAAAGGGGTTTTGGATCTTGATTCACCAGGAGTTGGTGGGAGGAAGGAGGGGAATGGTTAATTTCCCCTTGTTTTAAATCCAAGGGGTAGGATTTGTTTTCACCAGGGATTTGGTGAAGGTTTTTCAAGGTTTCCCAGGGAGGGAATCCATTGAAAATGGTGGCAGCCGAACCAGAGCTAAGCTGGTAATTAAGCTTAGAAGTTTTTATGCAGGCCCCTACATTTGTACCCTAAAGTTCAAAGTGGGGATCTCAGTCCTGACATAACCTTTAAACTGGACGCTAAGAAAGTCATCTTGGTGCTTAATCCCTAACATCCTGGTTTTCAGATGTTTCTTTCTTTTTTAATAAAATTTACCTTTTTAAAAAAGAATTCTTTGATTCCAAAGCCCTTAAACAAGGGGTTGGTCTGTGCTCGCATTGCTAAGGCAACTGGTTGGTATTTTATTCTCAAGCCTCCCCAGGAAAGGGGGCGAAGGGGTTTTGGGGGATATTTTGGGGGGATAGGGATTCCAAGTGACCCTTCCCTGAATATCTGTGAAAATCACTTGGTAGTGGCAGCAATATCTGTCCAAGGCAGAAGACTGTGTCTTGGAAGAGTTTTAACCTAAGCTGGTAGAAGATAAGCTTAGGGGGTCTTTCATGTGGGTCCCCACATCTGTACCCCAGAGTTCAGATTTGGGGGGATATACCCTGACAGGTGCACACAATGCACTATGTTCACTAAGAGTGCACTCTGTAAATGTTGCAGGGCCTGTGGGTTGTTGCACCTACCCTGCATTTCCTCACGCTGCTTCCTGGAGCAGGTGCATAATGTCTATGGCTTATAGTGTCTGTGTGCACCTAATCACTCTTTTTGCTTTGCTGCATTGCCTGCTTTAAATGGTTGTGTCCTGCACAAGGATCTACACGTGTTGTGAACAGCAACACCCTCACACTTGTAGATGCCATGACAGAGAGTCAGGAACTCTTAATGCCATTCCCCCCCCCATACCATTTCTGGGCCTGGAGGCCCAGAGTGGATCATAAAGAACACAAGCAGCTTTGGGTGTCGGTGCTCACGGCAGTAAGGAGCTGGATTATTTTTCTTTTAATTCATTTCTTCAATCATGTTTGTTAGTTTCTTAGACAGAGTTTGCTTGGTTGTTTACATTTTGTTATTTTTTCAGTTGTTTGGTGTGTTTAGTAGCTAAACTCAGTTTCTCTCTATCCTGTATTTTCCTTTAGGAGCTAGAGAGGAGAGTGCTCTGGGCCCAAAGGAAGAATATCCTTGGGGGTCCTCCACGGAGCCCAGAGAATGCTCACCAAAGTTCTTCCCCACCTGCAGTAGTGGAGTCCCTTGGGGCTGGAAGGATGGGAGCATTCAGTGGGTGATGGAGAACCATGGAAAAGAGGATTTAGTTGGGGTGTGGGAGTGCAGAGGGTAGGGTGTCAATTTGCTAATTAATTACCTTGCCCTGTGTTCTGTTTAGCACATCTCAGGAGTGTGGAAATTGCTGGGGATGCTGTCAACAGCCAGTCATTATGCATTGTGAAGTGTCTGTGTTCATGCACATAAATCAGGGGTAGTCAGCACTGCCATGTTCATTGTGTTTTTGTAAATCTGAGGGGAGGGTTGTTTGAAGACAGGCTGAGCAGAGACCAACGAGTCTCCCCTTAACTGCTCTGGGGCTGGCATGCTGCAGGGGTTCGAATGGCACAGCTTGCTGAACAATGGAAACAATTCTCTTTGGAATATTTTGCTTAAAACTTCATCCACTTTTGAACCAAAATTATGAATTTTTCCAACTAACCCCAGTGAGCGGCTTGTCAGGTGACAGAATCAGCTTCATAGAGTTTAAGACCACAAGAGACCATTACCTCATCTAGTCTGCCCTCCTGCACATCACAGGCCGTTATATTTCCCCTAAAGTCCCCTGTGTTGAGCCTAGTGATTCTGAGTTATCAAAGCGCTCATGGAAGGATGGGCAGGGGCAGTGTGGAGCTGCACTGGGAGAAGACTCATTGAACGACTGAAGCTGCTTTGGCAGTGCTTGTGCTAAAACAGTGCAGAGGGATGTGGTGGTGGAATATATGTGATTGTATTTCCTCTGAGCAGGTTAAACACCAAAGGTGATGGAATCCCTTCTGCACTGCTGTACGCATCTTTGTGTGTGGTACAGAGTTGTGCTGTAGCAGACAGTCTCAACTGTGCTCCACAGGCACAATCCCACTGGAGATGCCTAGGTTCAGACTCTTGGACATTGGAGCAGAATGTTCTCAACAGCTAGAACTCAGTCGTAGAACTGCTTCTGAGAGGGGATCAGACTGATCCCTGGCCTGGCCATGGTTAGAGCAAAATGAAGATCACCTCTTCACTAAAGCCCTTGCCAGAAAGAAAACCAGGGTCAGCATGAGATGTAGTTGGTGTAATAAGAAAAAAGAAAATTAGGTTCTCCACAGACAAACAGTACCTATGTATAATTGATATTAGCTGCCCAAAAACTTTGTGTTAATGCAGAGTTAAGGTTGCCCAGCTCTGCCTCGTACCCTTGCAGAATGTGGAGACTGGCTTAACTTAATCCTCTGTGTGACAGCAGCCCCATGGCCCCCCAGAGCACTATGCACCCTGCCTCAGCATCTCCAATGTTCAGCCACTGCCTCTTGTGAGGTCCAGTGCTGTGGTGCTTTAGCCCTCTGGCTAAGGCACTCTTCAGTCCCTGTCTTCCGAGGTATTAAAGTCTTCCGAGGTATTAAAGTCCCAAAAGAAGCAAAAAACAAAAACTCTTAATAAGGATCATCCCACAAGTCTTTGGCGGGACCTTGCCCATTTACACAGGGCCTGTCTCCAATAGCCAGTCCTTTGGTCAGTCCCCCAGGGCCTGGTTGTCCCACCCACTGGGAGGCTTGTCCAACTGGAAAGCTGACTCAGACTCCTGGGTGTAACCAGGCTTCCCTCACAGATTGAAAAGCAGGGATCTGCTCTCCACTCAACTGAACTAGGTTGTCTCCTTTTAACCTCATTAATCTCCTCCTTGTCAGCATGGGGCCTATGTACCCAGTCACAATCTGAAAACTAGGAAATACAAAACTGAGCTACACATCAGGCTGCCTGCAAACACTCTGGTTTGTCAAGAGCCCCAGACCAATTGCATATGTGCAAATTACTGTCTCTGGCACATTGCCAGGGCTTGAGTCACATGGGAGATCCAACATTTACCCTGAACAACTTAAATATTCCTTCCCCAAAGACGAAGTGGATGCCAAACACTAGCTGAGTAGTCCGGTTAGATTTGTGGTGGGGGTTGAATTTTTCTATCAAATTTGAAGTGAATTGGCCAAGAGGTTCCTGGATTAGGGCACTCTAAAAATAGAGATCTTCACCCTAGGTCAAAAAGTATTTTTTTTGCTACCCTCCAGTCAAACAACTAAAAAAAAGAAAAGTTAAAACAGTTCAGTGGATTCCCCTAGCTGGGATCTAGTGAACAGAACCAAAGTTGCTATCGTTGATTATTTGTAGTACAATAGCCCCTGGAGGACCCAGCCAGGATTAGGGTTCCAGTGTGCAAGGCACCGTATCTATACATTATCAGAGATAGTGCTTATACAAAGATTATTATACGCAGAGCTGGTAGTGACTCCTGTTATTAAGATTGCCGGACACGTCTCTGTTTCCAGTTGCTTATAACTTTGTCAAAATTTAATCATTTGGACTGAAATTTTCCATGCCTGGTGTTTCCAGCAGGATGAATATTGTGAAAGTTTCTGCTAAAATGGTTCATCCACTTCTGATAATTAAGTTGTTTTACCCATGTTAAAAAAAATTTGCAACCTTCTCCCTCAGAAACTCTAGCTCCCCCATGTTTTGGAGCAGGGACTTGAAATTTGGCAAGGGGAGGATGGAGTGTGCTGTTTTTTGTCAGAGACATGCCTTTTGCTGCTCCCATGAAAGTACATCCAAATATGGCCAAATAAAAGTCTTTGAGAAAAATCTCCATTTGCTCAAAATCTGTAGAGACTTGTTAGCGCTTTGTACCTACATTTCTTCTGAGTTTTTGTTGTTGCTGCTGTTTATAATCTTGTCAGTCACCCATGGTTCTCATCACACTCCCATTTCTGCATCACAGCAGCTGTCCTCCTCTCCCTCCTATCCTTCCATTGGCCTCATTTCCTCTTCCTTGTGTTCCCTCACCCCTCTACAGTTCCCACCTGTTCTACCTACTCAAGCCCAATCTCCCCTCTCCTCCCACCAGCCCAAAATAGATATAGGTCCCATATCCATAACTGCCTCCTGACCTCTGATATCTACCCTAACCTGGGCCCTCCCTCCATCCTCACCCTTTCTGCGTCCCTCACGCACCCCCCATCACCTTGACCCCTCTGCTGCCATCCTTCCGAACCTCACGCCCACCCCTCTCCTTTCCCACCCTCACCTCCTCTTCTCTTGCTGTCTCCAGAACACTCACTCCAACTCTAAAAAGATCTCAGCCATCCACAACATTTTCATATCTCATTGCCCCCAGCTCCACACTCTAGCACTCCATAGGGTTTTGCCCTGGAGTATAAATGTGATGAAGTTGGGGTGCATATTGCTTTTGGTAGCTATTGGAGATGGAGGTGAAAGCCAAATTATTGACAATGCTTAGGCAACATGAAGGTAGAAAGGAGTGCACAAGTCTTTCCCCTTAACTTCTTATTTCCATGCTTTTAAGGTTTGGCATGGATGGGGCATGGTCCTTCCCAGTCTTAAATGTCTGTCACTAAATTGAGTCACTTTTATGGTGGGTCATTTGGCCATTTGTGAGCTATGAAAACCTACAGGGGAAAAATCAATGTTTTAAAAAAAGTTTAAAAAATAATAAATTACGTACGTATTTTTAGAGCTCAGATTACACTCACCAATGTGGCCACTTGCACAGTCCTGGGGAATCTTCATTCAGACCTTCACTTAGGCCTGGTCTACACTATGACTTTAATTCGGATTTATCAGCTTTAATTCGAATTAACCCTGCAACCGTCCACACAACAACGCTATTTATTTCGATGTAAAGGGCCCTTTAAATCGATTTCTGTACTCCACCCCGACGAGCGGAGTAGTGCCAAAATCGATTTTATCAATTCGAATTAGGGTTAGTGTGGCCGCAATTCGATGGTATTGGCCTCCGGGAGCTATCCCACAGTGCATCATTGTGACCGCTCTGGACAGCAATCTAAACTCGGATGCACTGACCAGGTAGACAGGAAAAGCCCCGCGAACATTTGAATTCCATTTCCTGTTTGCCCAGCGTGGAGAGCACAGGTGACCACAGATAGCTCATCAGCACAGGTAACCATGCAGGCTGATAATCGAAAAAGAGCACCAGCATGGACCGTGAGGGAGGTACTGGATCTGATCGCTGTATGGGGAGAGGATTCAGTGCTTGCAGAACTTCGTTCTAAAAGACGAAATGCAAAAACTTTTGAAAAAATCTCCAAGGGCATGATGGAGAGAGGCCACAATAGGGACTCAGATCAGTGCCGCGTGAAAGTCAAGGAGCTCAGACAAGCCTATCAAAAAACAAAGGAGGCAAACGGTCGCTCCGGGTCAGAGCCGCGGACATGCCGCTTCTACGCCGAGCTGCATGCAATTCTAGGGGGGGCTGCCACCACTACCCCACCTGTGTTCGTGGATTCTGGGTCGGGGATAGTCTCATCAGCGACGCCTGAGGATTCTGCCGATGGGGGAGAGGAGGAGGAGGAGGATGAGGATGAGCTTGCAGAGAGCACACAGCACTCCATTCTCCCCAACAGCCAGGATCTTTTTATCACCCTGACTGAAGTACCCTCCCAAGCCAGTACCCAAGACTCTGACCCCATGGAAGGGACCTCAGGTGAGTTTACCTTTTAAAATATAAAACTTGTTTTAAAAGCAAACGGTTTTTAATGATTACTTTGCCTGACTTTGCATTCACGGTCAGTTCAGCTACTGGAAAAGTCTGTAGCTACTGGAAAAGTCTGTTAACGTGTATGGGGATGGAGCGGAAATCCTCCAGGGACATCTCCATGAAGCTCTCCTGGAGGTACTCCGAAAGCCTTGCCAGAAGGTTTCTGGGCAGTGCATCTTTATTCCCTCCTCCATGGTAGGACACTTGACCACGCCATGCTTGCAGCAAGTAATCTGGTATCATTGCCTGACAAAGCCTGGCAACGTATGGTCCCGGTGTTTGCTGGCATTCAAGCAACATCCGTTCTTTATCTTGTTGTGTAATCCTCAGGAGAGTGATATCGCTCCTGGTAACCTGGTTGAAATACGGGAACTTAATTAAGGGGACAGAGGTGGCCGTTCCTACTGGGATGTTTGCCTGTGGCGGAAAATAAATCCTTCCCTGCAGTTAGCCAAGCGCAGATGGGAAATTGGCCCTGAGTTTTTCGAGTTTGGCTAGCAGGGATCTTCCCTGTTACCAGCCACGCGATGGGGGGAGGGGTACCGTGATCATCCCAGAGAATTCATGGCGGGAGGGGGGTGGCGGCGGGGGGGGGGGGTTAGTTTGATGCCTGCAGGGATCTTCCCTGATACCAGCCACGCGGTGGGGGGGAGGGGTACAGCGATCATCCCAGAGAATTCATGGCGAGAGGGGGGGGTGGTTAGTTTGTTTTCTGGTGCTGCTGAATGTTAACAGAAAAACCGCAGCACTCTACTTGCCTGAAGGGGCCCAGACAAGCCCCCCCACACTGCCCCCCCCCCAACTGGCTGAGATTGGACACAGCTCGTGTGGAGTGCTGCCACTTCATTTCCCAATTCTGCAGCACTCTACAAGCTATGCTTGGTATGTGGGAAAGGAGGGCGCAGAAGCTTACCATGGCTGCATGCAAGCCGAATTCTGTTGCCCAGACCTGTGATCTCTAGCAGCAAAGCCACAGGCACTCAGCATTAAGAGGCAAAATGCGACCTTGCACAGAAATCACATGTGCTATGTAATGTGAACAGTGTTGGTCACCGTGAAAGAGTATAAGCATTGTTCTGCAAAATGTAGCTTTTAAAACAATTCTCTTTTTTCCCCTCCCTACAGCAGCTGCAAATTCCTCAAGCCTCCCTCCTCCATCCCAAAGGTTATCACAGATAAGGCGTCGTAAGAAGAGAACACGAGAGGACATGTTTTCTGAAATTATGGAATCCAGCCGCAGTGACAGAGCTCATGTGAATGAGTGGAAGGAAACAGTTTCAAAGTATAGGAAAGAAGTCAGTGAACGTGAGGACAGGAGGGACCAACGTGAGGAGAGGAGGGACCAACGTGAGGAGAGGAGGGACGCTCGAGATGAGAGGTGGCGGCAGGAAGACCAGAGGATGAAGGATGCAATGCTGGGGCTGCTCCGGCGTCTGGTGGAGGTTCAGGAACGGCTGCTGGAAAACAGACTGCCGCTTCAGCCCCTGTTCCACCCTCCCCCCTCCCCATGTTCCGTATCCTCCTCACCCAGACGTGTAAGAACGCGGGGGGGGAGGCTCCGTACACCTTCCCATTCCACCCCAGTAGACAGCCCAAGCAAAAGGCTGTCATTTTTTTAACCTTTTCTTTGTGGCTTTTTCCTTCCCAGCAATCCTCCTCCCAAATACCACCCGGGTTCCCTCCCTCTTTTTCTAATCTATTAATAAAGAATAAATGATTTTTAAATGATAGTGACTTTATTTGGTTTGAAAGAAAGCTGGGGGAAGGGGCAGGGTGGGTTCCTTACAGAAAATCAGTCAGTAAAGGGGGAGGGTTTTCATGAAGGAGAAACAAACAGATATTTCACACGGTAGCCTGGCCAGCCATGAAACTGGTTTTCAAAGCTTCTCTGATGCACAGCGCTTCATGGTGTGATCTTCTAATCGCCCTGGTGTCTGGCTGCGCGTAATCAGCAGCCAGGCGATTTGCCTCAGCCTCCCACCCCGCCATAAAGGTCTCCCTCTTACTTTCACAGAGATTGTGGAGCACACAGCAAGCAGAAATAACAATGGGGAGATTTCTTTGGCTGAGGTCAGAGCGAGTCAATAATGATCTCCAGCGACCTTTTAAATGGCCAAATGCACATTCTACCACCATTCTGCACTTGCTTAGCCTGTAGTTAAACAGCTCCTGACTCCTGTCCAGGCTGCCTGTGTATGGCTTCATAAGCCATGGCATTAAGGGGTAGGCTGGGTCCCCAAGAATAACTATGGGCATTTCAACATCCCCAACGGTTATTTTCTGGTCCGGAAAGTAAGTCCCTTGCTGCAGCCCTTTAAACAGAGTAGTGTTCCTGAAGACGCGAGCGTCATGAACCCTTCCCGCCCAGCCCGCGTTGATGTTGGTGAAACGTCCCTTGTGATCCACAAGTGCTTGCAGCACCATTGAAAAGTACCCCTTGCGGTTTATGTACTCGGTGGCTTGGTGCTCCGGTGCCAAGATAGGGATATGGGTTCCGTCTATTGCCCCACCACAGTTAGGGAATCCCATTGCAGCAAAACCATCCACTATAGCCTGCACATTTCCCAGAGTCACAAACTTTCGTAGCAGCACCTGAGTGATTGCTTTGGCTACTTGCATCACAGCAGCCCCCACAGTAGATTTGCCCACTCCAAATTGATTCCCGACTGACCGGTAGCTGTCTGGCGTTGCAAGCTTCCACAGGGCTATCGCCACGCGCTTCTCAACTGTGAGGGCTGCTCTCATCTTGGTATTCTGGCGTTTCAGGGCAGGGGACAGCAAGTCACAAAGTTCCATGAAAGTGCCCTTACGCATGCGAAAGTTCCGCAGCCACTGGGAATCGTCCCAGACCTGCAACACTATGCGGTCCCACCAGTCTGTGCTTGTTTCCCTTGCCCAGAATCGGCGTTCCATGGATAGAATCTGCCCCATTAACAACATGATCTCCAAAGCACCGGGGCCTGTGGTTTCACTGAATTCTGTATCCGTGTCTGTGTCCATGTCCTCATCATGCTTGTCGCTGCGCTGCCGCCGCCGCTGCCTCCTCGCCTCGTTTCTCTGGTCCTGGCTGAGCATAAACTCCATGAGAACGCGCGAGGTGTTTACAATATTCATGACTGCTGTCTTGAGCTCAGCGGGCTCCATGCTTGCCATGGTATGGAGTCTGCAGTGTTCACCCACCCAGGAAAAAAGGCGCGAAAATGGTTGTCTGCCGTCCGTTGCTTTCATGCAGGGAGGGAGGGAGGGAGGAGGTGAGGCTGTACCCAGAACCACCTGCGACGATGTTTTTTGTCCCATCAGGCACTGGGATCTTAACCCACAATCCCAATGGGCGCGGGAGACTGCGGGAACTATGGGATAGCTATGGAATTGCTACCCACAGTGCAACGGTGCAGAAATCGACGCTAGCCCCGGTACTTGGACGCACACCACCGAAGTAATGTGCTTAGTGTGGCCGCATCCATTTCGACTTTATACAACCTGTTTTTCAAATCCGAATTATCTAAATTCAGATTAATCCCGTAGTGTAGACATACCCTTAGAAACATACAGGTCTGTAGACAAACTGACTCCAGGTTACAGCAATTCTTTATACAGAATTGAAGAACAATTTGATCCATTTTGGTAAAGATATGATGACAATGTTAGCTCAGTGAAATGATTCATTGCACTCTGTACAAATTCTATCTCTTGAATTTCATACAAACAGTACAAATAATCGAGATAGAAAATGGTCTCCTTATCAGTAGAAAACTTATTATAGTTCAACAACACCACAAAGGGTTTTTCTTTAACCCATGTTAGTAAATTATTTTTAATTTTGTGTGAAAATTTGCAGCTAAGATTTTTCTCCATCTCCTCCATTCTCTTTTTATTTAAGAGACCAAACAGGAATCGCACTGTTAACATTAAATAATTCCTAGAGTTTTCACACTTTTCAAACAATTTTTCCACAGGTTGTATAGCAGTTTCTGAAATTTTCACTGTTTCTTCTTGCTCAAACACATAAAACAAAGCTGCAAAAAAACTCTTGAAAACTGAAGTGAATAAAGCTGTAAACACGTTCGCAGCCAATGCCTTTTTGAAACATGTTCTTATTCAGAAAGAGGGAATCAGGTTTATCTAAGCCATGTTTCTTGACATCTTCTTCTTCAAACAGTATTTTTTGCCTCCAGATTCCATCTGCAGCCAAGGAGCAAAGTCCCTTCAAGTTACCTTGTACCTGTTGCTTTGAATTGCTGCTGTGACCCTTTAATAAACTGAAGGAATAGTTCATGTACATTCCAGTGATTGTATCAGAAGTTCGTGCAAGATCTTCACCTGCTTCCATCTGTTGTTTCAGAACCGTGCAGATGATCAAACACGCAATGGGGACAAAGCACATGGTAAAGAGCATTTCATTGTCTTTTACAAAGTTAAAGGCTTTTCTTGCTTGTTCTTCATTCCCAAAGAACTTATAGAAATATTCTTTTCTCTCATTTTCAGAAAATCCCAGGATCTCTGCATAATGTTCACATTCCAAACATTGTCCAAGTTTCTCTAGGGCAGTTGGTCTTGTAGTAATTATTAAGTGAGATTTAAGAAGCACTTTTTTCCTAAATAAACTGCTCAGTATGATTTCCACTGGCTGCTTCTCACAGGGATCAGAGCACAGATTACTTGTTGGTTGATTCAGTTCATCAAAGCCATTGATTATGAACAGGAGTTTTTCTGGATTCATCAGAATCTCTTTAATTGGTGCATTTTTATCAGGACAATTCTTTAAAATCAAATCTTCAACACTTCCCTGCTCACTGACCAAGTTTATTTCCCTACAAGATATGTAGAAAACATAATCAAACCTGCTCTGATACAGTTCTTCATTTGCCCAGTCCAACATGATCTTTTTTGCTGTCAGTGTTTTTCCAATCCCTGCAGCTCCCTGGAGCACCACAATTTGTGGTGACTGTTCATCTTCATCAGAGTCAAATAAATTCCCTGTCATGATAGAACGAGTGTACTCAGTCATGATTTCTCCATGTTTCCGTCCCAAGGCCATTATTTCATGTTCTCTCTGCTCTTTGTGACAATGTTCATTTACAATGATCAGCTTTGTGTATCTGCTCTTTAACTTCACATTCTCACCAAGGTGAGAGTTCATGTCTTTTATTGTGCTGTATTTGTTTTTTATATGTTCTCTGTACTTCATTCTGTAAGCTGAGTTAGTGACAAGAAGCATTAGATATTATTGTAATGACACAATAAAGCTATTTAAACAATAATACTGTTACTGTAAGTTTATAGTGCACCTATCATCATAAAGTATCCCCCACATAAATTAACTATGGGTGCAGTCCTTACTCACATCAGTGGTCACATTGAAATCAGATATGTGAGAGAAAAGTGGTAGGCTCAGACCTTCTGTGCAAATATATATAAGAATCACTTCATCAGTTACTGAAATGCAGCCACCTCTAAAACCTATCAGGTGTTTAACAGTGCACAATGACACTCTGTAACAAAGTGGGGCATGAAAAGTGATGGAGAATGACATGTATAACTGAAACAGTGATGGTGATTTAGGTGCAAAGAATATAACTAAAGTATAACCTACATTTTTTCCAGGGCCCACAGGTTTAAAAAAGTGCCATAGCACCGTCAGTGACCACAAATGTTGACCTCTAGTTAATTCGCCATGTTTAAAAGATGGCGTCTCTAGCAGGATAGTGTCTTCTAACATCATGCTGCTGCACTGGGTCAGTACCGCCTCTGAGACAAAAGCTCCACCTCCTCACCAGCACCATGTTCTGCAGCACCTGATTCTTTCCTGGAGAGCTTCCCATTCATTTCCTCACCCCCCCTCCAACCCTGCATAACCTGTGTGATCTGATGAGGCTGCGCTCTGAGATGTTACCTATTATTTCTACTAGTAAACCCAATGTCTAGCTGATCTAGCTTAATGCTGGTAATCACTGGTAATTATGCAATGCAATTCCTTATTGGAATATCACATACCTTTTGCGGATCTTTCAGGTGTTTGTTGAGGACCCAAAGCTGAAAGAGAAATTTCACATGAATGTCAATGTAACAACAATCACAGAGTATCACACAGTTGAGGACACTGGGACATGTCATTCATTCAGGGTTCTCTGCAGTAATGAGCTCCCTAGAAAACCCACGGCTGAGGCAGGCAGAGAGAATTTCTTTGGAGACACTAGTTCAGTGACCGGTTCAAAATGTCCATCAGAAGCAATACTTTTTTTTAAAAAAACCCACTAAAGCAGCCACTTACGGTATGTCTACACAACAAGGCAAGTATGGGCTCAAGTCTAACCTCCCTTGTGTCCATGCACCAATTGTGCTAACCTAGAGTTCAGATCTAGGGTCTTAGGACCTTGCAGGGCTGGAGGATCTGAGCCCATGTTAAGCTGTGACCTAGGATCTAAGCCCTATTGCTTTCCTGTGTGCACATAGCCCTGGCTTGACTTGGGTCCTCGAAGTCCTCTGGGTGTATCCCAGAGATCCTGGTGGCAGAGGAGCAGCGCTGCAGGCAGCCAGACCAACAGCCGGAAGGACCATTCCTGCCTGGCCAAACACGTTCTCTGTTCCTGCTCCTCTTGCAGTGGCAACAGCTTCTGTTCTGGCTCCTCTTAGCTGCTGCACAGAGCTTCCCCGAACCAAGGGGCAAAGCTCCCAGGAGGGAGGCAGCTTCCAGCCACTGGGATGTTGGGAGTCATCCCTCTCCTGGCTATGCTGAACCGGGATCCCTGCTGCTCCCCATCCCTGCAGGGCAGCTGCTTGGTCCCTACTCCGTTCTCTGGCCCTTGCCCCCAGCCTCTCTGGGGCTGCATGTGCAGCTGTGCCTGGGCTGCAGGCACTGTCAGGGGAGTGAGTGGGAGTCAGCCCCCACAATTTCCCCACAGCCTCCTTCAATGGTGGCAGCTCCAGCTCCAGCTCCCCCTTGCTGCATGGCAGTTGCTTGTTCCTTGCTGTGGTCTCAGGTCCTTGCTCTCAGGGCCCAGGGCTCAGTGCGCAGGAGTGCCCGGACTGCCTGCACTGTCAGGGTGGCAAGTGGGAACCAGCCACAAACCTTCCTCGCAGCCTCCTTGTAATGGCATGGGACTGACCTCTCACAAGTGCCGCTTCTGGTTGGGTGCATCTTCAGCCTTTGAATAGCTTTTGCCCTGGTATCAGGCCATAGTCCCTAGGGATTCCTCCCTAGTGTCCAGCTGGGCCACTAAGTAGATCAGATCCCCTTCTGGTGAGTTATTGCTGTCCAACTGTAGGCCTCTTTCCCAGTGACCTATGGGGGGACCTAGCCTCACCCCCTACTCCAAGTCCCAGCCCAGGAACCCTAAGAATAGAAGCCACATGTTGCTGTGTCCCTTTAACTAAGCTGCTTTCAGTTCCCTAGGTCACTTCCCCTCAGCCCCAGCCTTCACCAGAGCTTCACTCTGAGCTCAGGGCTCTTCTATGTTCAGGCCTAGCAGCCAACCAGGAGCTCTTTCACACTCCTCTGGCACCTGACAGCACTGAGCTGTCCATGGTGCTGCAGTTCCCTTTGTCCAGCCAGCCGAGAGAACCATTTATACTCCTCTGGCTCCAGCCAGGAACTGCCTGTCTCTGGCATTGCAGCTCCTTTTTTATATGGTCTTCCTGGGCCCTGATTGGCTGCTTCACCTGCAGTCACTCTACACTGCTTGGAGGACTCCTCTACTACTCCTTTCCTGGAACAAGAGTGGCAGGACACTGAGGCCTCCAGCAGGGGGCCTTTGGGCCTAGTCCACCCCATCACACTCTTATGCTCCTCCAGCTCCTCTTTGCTGCTGTGCAGAGCTTGCCTGGAGCAGGGAGAAAAGCTGAGAGGTGGGAGACGGCTCCCAACTGCCAGGATGTTCAGAGTCATCCTTCCTCTGGCTGTGCTGAGACGGGAACTCTGTTGCTCCCCCTCCCTGCAGGGCCGCCACTTGGTCCCATTCTACTTTCTGTCTCTTGCTCCCAGTCCCCTACTGCCCTCCCTGGGGCTGGGTGGGCAGAGATGCATGGGCAGCATGCACTGTGAGGGCAATGAGTGGTAGCCAGCTCCAAAACTTCCCCGCAGACTCCAGGGATCCTTTATCTCCCAGGATGCAGTGGGTCAGGGATAAGGGAGAAACACTGCATCTCTCCGTAGCAGGCAGAAGCCAGCCTGGGGTGGGAATGTGTTTTTCCTCTGATACCGTCATTTTATGTCAAACTGCAAAACAGACAAAAATAAATAAAAAACAAAAGACAAAAACAGCTTCATTGAACATCTCATTTTTTAAAAAATTAAGAATTGCAAAGTTTCATTTAATAGTTTGACAGTTCTGGAGACTGACGTCCTAATGATCCACAGAACAGGAGCACATGGGCATTTTCCTGCCAACGTGCCTCAGCCTAGGGGTGGAGAGCCCAACTCTCAGATTAGATGGCAGTTCAGTATCTTCACAAGCTGCAGTCATTGTACTGAGACAGCCACCAACTGAGCTAATTATGCAGTTTCTGTACTCGTGTGCTCCTTATGGGACGCTGAATCCCATCAATAGCAACATCACAGTTAATAAATAGGATGGGCATTAGATTTTCCCCACGATGCAACATATTTGTAGGGCTAGAATGTTGGCACTGGGATTGGGGGCGGGAGCATCAGGCACTCTGGGACAGGGTTACTTTGACTCAGGTCTGTGCACTGCAATGTGGAGGCTAGAACCCTAGGTTCAAGCACAGGTCAGAAAATCCTTAACCTAGGGTTAAAATGCAGTGTAGAGGCTCAAACCCAGGATTTCCTGACAAGTGTCAGCTGACTCAAATCCCACTAACTCTAGGCTTACATTTCTATGTAGACATACCCATAGTGTCTTTCTTTATGATAGATGAGCACTGAGATCTGCTAATGCAAAGCACTATATTAGAGTTGTATATTATTATAAAAAACAAATAATCTGAAAGGGTTGGAAGCAAACCACCAAAGAACAAAACAAAAACTGTTAACAAAGTGGGTTTTTCTTTTACTTAGAAATTTCAGTACTGCTGCATTTAGTCATCCCCAGTTGTGACAGGGGTCTCACTGCGAGCCCAGATAAGTGGTGTGGAAGCTTTCTCAGCCCTATAATTAAAGGAGAAGATATTTTGAAGATATCTTTTCTCACAACTGTATATCAGAAGCTTGCATTGAACAAAAAACACTTTAAACACTCAAGCCTTCTTTATATATTATACAGCAGGACAGATTTTTTTTTAAATAGACCTTTTTCCCCCACAGGTAAGCAGTTCAAGAAGGTAAACGTATTATGCCACTTTCTCAAACTTATTTTTGGGCTGTCACACAGCATGAGGAACTTAATCCCCAAATAATATTTTATAGAACCTTTAAATACCTGAAAACAGGGAGCCTGATTCTCCACTGCCCTGCACCTTGTGTAGCCATTTATACCTGTGCAAAGTGCACCATAGCATCAGCCTTGATATGGCCCATTTGTGCCTCTTTGATGACGCAGGAGGGCCATATAGTCAGTGTGAGCAGCCTCCTGGGGATTTCCACTGTGTGGGGGAATCCTTAGGGAGAGGGACAGGGAAGGCCTATGTAACCAGCAGTACCCACTGCACATCAGTGTAGGAGCTGTGTTGGGGGCATGGCTGGGGAAAGAGCGTGTGCCTTGCCAGCTGCCTGAATGGATCCTTATGGCTCTGCTGCCAGAATGGGCTATTGTAAAACCACCTTCGTCTTACTGCCATTAGCTGCACTGAGTGCTGCTCTCACACAGCTGAGGATTGAGCCCAGTGAGTGCAAAGGGGCTGCAAAAAGCTTCCAATTTCAAAATCTCCACTTAGCTTATACTGAATGTAGCATTGGACATGCACTGAGTGCTCATTTGACACAGAGATTAATGGCTACACGAAGTATAAAGCAGTTTAGAATTAGGCCCATTAGTGTGCTCCTAACAACACATCATCCTGGAATGTTGTGTGGCTAACACAATACTGTTATTTCTGGATGGAGTCCGGGGCCTTAGGAACTGCAGCTTTCCAGGACTGCTGGCTACTTATTAACTCAGTTAGGGGAATAAAATAATCTCTCCCCCCATCTCAAAAATAAAAATAAAAAATGCGTTGGTTGTTTGTATTGCACTGAATTTGTTTCTTTAATTAAAAACAGCCTTGGAACTAAAGTTCCTGCCTGGAACCCCAGAAAGCTCTCATGGGGCCAGTCAGCTGTTTGGGGAAACATACTGGGCCAGCCTCTCTGCTGTGATCAGCTTCTAGTTACAGTTCCTTGATTCTCTGTCCCAGCCCTAGCACAGACTAGAGCAGCCTGGGGGTGTCCCCAAAGAATGGTGCTGTGGTTGGTCATGAACTCCAGTTACTTCTCTTCCCCATCTCTCTCTGTCCGTGACATTCTGCACCGCTATGTTGGCTCTGCAACCACAGAGGACTCCCCACCCTAGGGATATCTTCAGACGCTGAGTTACAGGAGGACTCTGCTCCCCTTGTGCCAGCTGAATAGTGAAAAGGGATTGGAGCAGGTCAGAGAATCTGGCCCACTCTGGGAATCTCTGCTCTGAGTCCCCCTGGCTTCCGGCTGGGATTTAGAACTTGTCATTCCCACCATCAGACTGTTTCACTTCTGCTCCTTCAGCTCCTGCCCTGGGGCAGACTACCAGGTTTTACAGTAACTTAAAGTTTCTTACCTTTCTCTCTTTCTTCTCTGAGTTTAGCAGCAGCATCTCTGAGGTTGATCTGAGTGAAAACATCTATGGTTACTTCTGCCGCAGAGTCTCCACCATAGAATTGCATCAGGAGGTTCTTTGATTCTATCCTGTCGGCATTCTCCAGCCAACCTCGAGGAATGTTATGTTTCCCCTCAAAGTCAGAGTGTGATAATTTGTCTTTAAATCTTTTGAACTCTTCCCGAGACAGGTTGTCGAGGGCTCGTATGAGCAGATCACTGTTTCTGCTGCTTCGGTTTCCCATCCGTGGGTATCAGGAAACAAAACTAAAATACAAAGTAAATTGCTGTTAATAATTAATATGGAATAATCATAATATTTCCCATGTAGACAAAAGCAGCATAACCTTGGGGCTCGTAACTCCTTAGTGCTTTGCCTCACAAAGGACTCACTGTACTTTGTCTCTCTGTGCCTCAGTTTCCCCCTTTGTAAAGTGAGGATAATCATACAGCTCTAGCACACAGGGGAGTTGTGCAACTTAGTTAATGTCTGTAAAGCCTTTTGAGGATCTAGGATGAAAGGTGCTATAATAATATTTACCATTGAAATAGATTTCAGAACACAGAGATGGAACCCCCCCTAATTTAAAATATTTCAGAAAACAACCCAATGCAGTCTGGAATCTGTACATCACAATCCTGGAGTATCAGGACCTCTGTATTGAGACCCACTGTTAGTTTCACATGGCCTCAGGAGGGTTTTGGATATCAGAGCATCAAGGTGAAGGGTAAGAACGGTAACTTCTGATATACTGACCAGGGCCCATTCTGACAGGTCCCACAACTGTATAAACTGTAATGTGTTCAGATTAGAAGTAGCCTATCCCCAGGGAACGATGTATTTACCATTAGCCAGACAGCTATTAGCAACAACAGCTGGTGACCCTCATTTAATTTGTTCTCTCAGTCTTCTCAATGCTCAAACACAGATGACAAGAGTGTAGAAAGAGGAACAGGAAATGATTTGCTGAGTTTATTTCTGCAGTAAAGGAAAAGTAACATATGCAGTTAAAGACAGGTTTCAGAGTAACAGCCGTGTTAGTCTGTATCCGCAAAAAGAAGAACAGGAGTACTTGTGGCACCTTAGAGACTAACAAATTTATTAGAGCATAAGCTTTCGTGGACTACAGCCCACTTCTTCGGATGCATATAGAATGGAACATATATTGAGGAGATATATATACACACATACAGAGAGCATAAACAGGTGGGAGTTGTCTTACCACATATCTATTCAAGTGACATCATCATAGCATCTAATCACATCAGCCATACCATCAGGGGCTCGTTCACCTGCACATCTACCAATGTGATATATGCCATCATGTGCCAGCAATGCCCCTCTGCCATGTACATTGGCCAAACCGGACAGTCTCTACGCAAAAGAATTAATGGACACAAATCTGACATCAGGAATCAAAATACTCAAAAACCAGTGGGAGAACACTTTAACCTGTCTGGTCATTCAGTGACAGACCTGCGGGTGGCTATATTACAACAGAAAAACTTCAAAAACAGACTCCAAAGAGAGACTGCTGAGCTAGAATTGATATGCAAACTAGACACAATCAACTCCGGTTTGAATAAGGACTGGGAATGGCTGAGCCATTACAAACATTGACTCTATCTCCCCTTGTAAGTACTCTCACACTTATTATCAAACTGTCTGTACTGGGCTAGCTTGATTATCACTTCAAAAGTTTTTTTTCTCTTAATTAATTGGCCTCTCAGAGTTGGTAAGACAACTCCCACCTGTTTATGCTCTCTGTATGTGTGTATATATATCTCCTCAATATATGTTCCATTCTATATGCATCCGAAGAAGTGGGCTGTAGTCCACGAAAGCTTATGCTCTAATAAATTTGTTAGTCTCTAAGGTGCCACAAGTACTCCTGTTCTTCTATATGCAGTTAAAGTTGCCCTTCAGAGCTCTCTGAATTTCTATAGCAGCCCTCATATTTTTTTTCAGCCTTCCTAGTACTAATTGTGTGCATGTGTGTGACACACACACATCTTTTTGTCTGTTTTTTATTCCTTCGGGAAACTTGCCTTTTGGACACATCCCTTTGGCCTCAGCAGTTTGCACAACTGTTTCTGTGACTAGTGACATCACAAACTCCATAGACGTGTTTATCTCTTTCCCCCTCCCACACACCCTGTAATGGGAGAAAATAAAATACCCCAATTCAAAGTAGTGTACAAGCTTTAATCAAGACAAACAATGTACACCTCTATCTCGATATAATGCTGTCCTCGGGAGCCAAAAAATCTTACCGTGTTATAGGTGAAACCGCATTATATCGAACTTGCTTTGATCCACCGGAGTGCGCAGCCCTGCCCCCCTGGAGTGCTGCTTTACCACGTTATATCTGAATTCATGTTATATCAGGTCGCGTTATATCGGGGTAAAGCTGTATAAAGTACAGAGCGTGATAGAGAATGGGGAACGGTCTCTGCATCTGTTAGATACGCAAGTAGCAGTGATATCAATAGGGGGTGGGGCGTAAGTTCTTCTCACTCTAGTTTTTCTGAGGGGGCAGAATCATGATTTTAAATTACAAATCATGAAAACAGGGTTTTTAAAAAAAATAAATTGAGCAGAAGTGGATCTTCATGGTCCAGGAATTTCATAAGCTTAAAAAATGAGCATGAAACAGCTTTACATGTCACTTTTACAATTACGCTGGAATTGCTGCTTGACAAATGGAGGTGGAGTGGAGGCATTGCTGATACACCCCTGTGAGAGTCTTTATTGACATTGTCTTTCTAGAGTAAACTCCTTTATTCCCTCAAAGATGTGCTCCTCTTTGGGTGCAAAGCTCCCAGTGTCGACACCTGGAACCATTTGGGGTTGTGTGTTCTCATTTTGGTTTCTGTTACAATAAGAATTTATCACATTTGTTGTTTTTGTTTGCAGTCCCCAGAAACCGCTGTCCCCGCTGAGAAGTGGGAACAGGACATTCACTGCAGGGAGCCCTCTGCAGACCCATTGTCATGAGTGAGTAGGACCATGACAGCAATTCTGCAGAGAGCTCCCTGCACTGCCACAGAGCCATTGACACCTGATCCCTCCAGCTGCAAGGTGCAGAAGGGAGGCTGTGGTCCTAGAGGTGTTGAGCAGAGAACCCCGGCCAGGACTCTTCTTTTCTCTTCTCTGACCTGCCAGAACTGCAGCCTCCCCTGCACTTTGAGCCTGCAGGGATCAGATGTCACTGGCCCTGTGGCAGTGCAAGGAGTGCGCTGCAGACCCACTATCCTGGGAGTGAGCGAGCGGGGCCATGCCCTGGCCTCTCAGTTATCCAAACTCCTGATTATCCGAATAATCTCTGTGTCCCCCATGCTATTCGGATAACTGGGAGTACACTGTCATACATCAAACAAATAAACCCTATGTTAAAAGAGTTATGTTACAAAGTCAAGCAGTCAAAAGGCTGAGTTCTGCCCCCTTGTATGTCTGCACCATGATACAGTCTTGCGTCACAAACCATTTTCTCACAGGACCCTGCCTCATTCACTGAATGGACAGTGAGTCAATATTTCTTTTCACCTTCCTGATTCAATGTGTGGCCCCAGGTGTTATTCCACACACAAGGCAATCTCTGCATTGAACACAGAATTATTAATTTCTCCTTGGGCCTTTCTAGGGTGCTGTCACCTTACTGAGTAATTAACAATCATGGATGAATTTATCTTCACAACATCTCTGTGCGGGGTTATTGTTACCCCCACTTTAAAGCAGAGGAACTGAGGCACGGAAATTAAGGCCGAAATTTTCAAAAGCATCCACTCATTTGGGGAGCTCGGCTTGGGCTACCTAAGGCCTGAATTTCCAGAGTATTTACCATTTTAAAGCACATTAGATGTTCAAACCATGGCTCCAATTGACTTCAGTTGCAGACATGAACGCACAGCACTTCTGCAAATCTGGCCCCAGGTGTCTCACACATCGGGCACCCAGAAAATGAGGAACACACAATTAGTGGCCAGTTGTGAACACTTTGGTTTAAGTGACTTGTCCAGCATCACACAGACATTCTGTGGCAGAGGCAGGGATAGAATCCAGTTCTCTGGGGCAACATTCACCTGTCTTTACTGTGAAACCATCATTTTCTCTTAGTGCAGTCCCCTGCCTTGTCCACTACACACCATTCAACTTCTGCAACAAATGAGGCAGAGGTCCTACAGGCTGCAGCCTCCTTCACTACACAGCCCTGATTTGTTCCCAGTGCAGGTCCATTCTGTGCACTGAATAAGGCAGGGGTGGCCAACCTGAGCCTGAGAAGGAGCCAGAATTTACCAATGAACATTGCCAAAGAGCCACAGTAATATGTCAGCAGCCCCCCGTCCGCTACCCCCCTCCAGCTCCCAGCACCTCCCACACACCAGCAGCCCCGCCAATCAGTGCCTCCCCCTCCCTCCCCACACCTCCTGCCTGCCGCAATCAGCTGTTTCGCAGTGCGCAGGAGGCTCTGGTGTGGAGGGGGGAGGAGCGAAGACATGGCAGGCTCGGGGGGGAAGGGCAGGGGCCTTGGGGAAGGGATGGAATGGTGGCAGGAACTGGGGCAGAGCAGGGGGTTGAGCAGTGAGCACCCCACAGCACATTGGAAAGTTAGCATCTGTAGCTCCAGCCTCAGAGTCAGCGCCTATGCAAGGAACCGCATATTAACCTCTGAAGAGCTGCATGCGGCTCTGGAGCTACAGGTTGGCCACCCCTGGAATATAACTAAAGGCAGTATAATAATGCAGATGCACAAGGAGGCTGAACTGAGATTGCACAGACAACCTTCATTTTGGCATTTCTTAACTTTTGAGTGCTTGATTTTACAATGTTAATGTTCTTTTAAAATAGTTTTTTTAAATAGATATTTATAAGTTCAGTTCAAATGGCAGGCAACTAAACCACCAGAAAAGAGTGTATTACATTTCTGGAATGAAAAAATAATAAACAACTATTTAGGCAGCAACGTTAAATGTCTTAGATTTGCATGTCATGATGCACCAACAGTAAAATCTCTATCAGACTTTTGTGACTACAACCAAATTTTTGTACACATTCGGGGCCATATTTTGGCATCTCTACTCATGTTGATTTCAGTGGGACTACTTGTGGGTTAGGTGACTCCAGGTGAGTAAGGGTTCGGAGGGACCCTGGAATCCATCCTTAACAAATTAAACAAAGTTTTGGTGAACAACGATTCATCCCCAAACTTCTAAAAACTTCCACTATATTTAGAGACGAATGAAAGTAAATAAAGTCTGACAGATCCCTGAAAAGCCTTCACAGAAAATGTGACAAATACTCAGCTAATTAAAAATTATTCCCATGCACCTAATTACATCCATCTACCAGCTACAGACTTAGGGCACAGGTCAGAAACAGAATCCATTTTTCTACCTGTAACCAGCTGCAAGTGCAATTTTGTGGGGAGCAAATCACTGTAGGCACAACAGGTGTCAGGCCCTGAGCCTGGGCCCACACTAACTCAGGCAGAGAGATTCCTTTGCAGGATTGTGGTCTTAGATGACTAACTGATGGTGCCCCCAAACCAGACAGATGTCTAAATGCCATCACTGGAGCCCACGATTATTTACACTCCCAAAACTGAGCGCCTCTGCCTGACATGAAGGGACTTGTACTTTCAGGAGAGTGCCCTTGCCACTGGGCTATGGGATATTCTGATGTGGGTCTCACTCTCTCCTGTTGAAGCTGTTCTGGTTTGTATAAATAGTCACTGGGCCAGAGACTGAAAGTGAGAATGACTCAATATTTAGGGCACTCACCTGGTAGGACTGGGAAGGAAGAGAATTTATACACAGCACAGGGAACAATGAATGGAAACACACTTGAAGACACTGCACTCTAGTTACACACTGATCTATGTCTGTGTATTGTTAACAACACTCTTTGCTTAAACAAAAAGCAGCTAAACCTGAAGAACAGTATTTTCTGAAGGAGAGTAAGAACCGACTGTTTAGGCAACACCATTAACTGAATCCAGGGCCGCCCAGAGGATTCAGGGGGCGTGGGGCAAAGCAATTTTGGGGGCCCCTTCCATAAAAAAAAGTTGCAATACTATAGAAAACTATATTCTCGTCGGGGCCCCTGTGAGGCCCAGGGCAAATTGCCCCACTTGCCCCCCCACCCCCGGGCGGCCCTGGGAAAAATAAACATTTAAAAACCTTCCACATCTTGGCACAAACCCAGTTTTGAGAAAACTTCTTTTCAAGTCACTTTACAAGGTATCACTGGTTCTCAGCATCAGCTAGTGCTAAAAGGCACTAAAGCTCATTAAAAGGGTTGGACAAATATTTTCCGTCAAAACTTTTTTTGGATCAAAAACTAGGGTTTTTTAAAAAGCAGAAAAAATCTCTGAGGCGTGAATCTCTGAGGCGAGCAAATATGCCGGAAAGCACAGGACCCATCATGGCAGAGAAGGAATTTTGTCACACCGTATATACTAAATAAACCCTTGGAACCCCCTGATTTTTGACAACTATGTAAGACTAAAAAAATAACCCCCCCAAAATGAAATTAATAAATCGTGAAAAAAGCATCCCTAGATGTATGACAGCATATTGGTCAGGAATAAAGCTCTGGACTGTGAAAAGACATATCCTAGCTACTTCAGAACATGGTTGTAGAGACATGTCACTGGGTGGGGGGGAGGGACCTGAGAAATACTTTGTCATTACTAGTCAAAACCCAGTTTTTTATTTAAATTATTTATTAATCCCCAATATCAATTATTATAAGATTCACTCAAATTTATTATGGTGAAAACTCTAAAAATTTAATTTTACATTGAATTTCTGGGAAATTTTGGCCTTTGAATAAGGGAGCCACAAATAAGGAACAGGGAATAAGGAACCAACTTCAGCCTTATCAAAGACAGTGATAGTGTGATGAGATTGAAAGACAGAGACTGGGATCAAGACAGGGAAAAAGGGGGAAAGAAATCCAGCAGGGATAAATTAGGGGATGGATGATTTTGTGACTAATGCACAGGCCTGTGAGCCCGGACTTCGGGCTTCTATTCTTGGCTCTGTCACTGGCTTACTGTGAAATGGAGACAATAATACTGATCTATTTCACAGCAAGGTGAAATCATGAAAAAAACATAAATCAGTGGGATGGGAATTTTAACATTAGTTAGTCCTAGATGGTTTAGGAGATACCTATTTATGAGATCTCCCCACCTCTCTCTCTCCTCATGCCATAGCACCTCAACTGAGATCAGCAGAGATGCTGAAGCCCTGCTAGTATAAACAAGAAGGGGCTGCTAACAGGGCCTCACAGCTTTGTAATTTTCTCCCCCTCCCTTGGTTTATAATAACCCAAATTTGATGTTCTTCGGGGTACATAGCAAAGCTTAGCTTTTCCCTGGGTCCTCTGAGGAGGGGAACTGCAAGAGTAGGGAATTATTGGGGTTTGAGTTTATAATTTTCCTGGCTTGCTAGTGGTGGGTTAATTGCATTGTACTCCTGCACAATATACGTTGTATTACATCGTTAAGTTATGTCAATGCCTGAAAGAGCAAGAGAACCACTGAGGAGGTTTTGTTTGGAAGATACATGGCTGTGGATGGGAAGAGAAGACCCTGTGGGGTCGGGCAATGGGAGAACCTAGACTTGTTTGGGTGAGATCAAGGGAGCCCATTGGTAGATGAGAGAAGAGAAACCCTTAATAGAGGTCACAGGCCTGCTATATTCTTAGGGCACCAGAAGACAGCGGGTAGCAAGCAACTTCTCTTCCCCCCCAAAATCCCACCAGGTAATGGGGATAAGCAGGACACCACGGAGATGGTCACAGGGCCAGATGGGAGCCTCTGTAGACCGGGTTAAGTGTCCAGATTCTTAGACTCTAAGCCTTCTAAGGTTTCCCAGCTACACATTTTACACTAACTGTTCTTTACACATGGATTTCTACCTAAGGGGATGATTTTGCACTATATGCAGTAATCAAGGTTTTGTATCAGGTAACACGTCCATTGCTGTTAGTAAAACAGTGATGATCACGTACGATCGCACTCTGAAATTAGTGTTTGGATGGATCTGAATATACCGAATGCTTTATTTTTCTTTGAAGGATCATTAGTGCTGGGCTCTCTGCAGTTGCTAATAACACCTGCCTGCCTAGAATCATCCATCTTGAGTGAGACACACATTTTCCTTCCATCTCACAATCTGCCATATGCATCAGAATGTCGCACATTAACTCATTTGCAGGACAGCTGCCACCAACCTCCCCTTCCCCCTCCTCAACACTGCTCCGAGGCCCCTGCAGTACTTCCTCCTATGGCTGCCCACAGCAGCCAGTTCCCTTGCATGTTGCTTCCTCCTCTTCCTGATTTACAAGTGCTCCATCATCTCCTCTCATAAAAAAACCACACTCAAAGCCAATGCTGTTGGTGCTTCAGGCACTAGGTCCACCAGGCTCAAGCCCTCAATGGGTTCCCATAAACACTCAGGCTTCCACAGCCCCCTTACAAGAGGGGCAATTCTTCAACACACAACTTCCACAAACCGTAACACTGGTTGCCCAAATGAATCAATATCATGAGAAGTGTTCCTTCCAGGAAGAAGCTGTGTTTAAGATGATGAAAGGAACATGTCTGAACATGAAGGATCTTCAGGTTGGTAAACTTTTTTATTTCATACTTCTTTCTTCAGGACTGCCTGTCTTCCTTCTGGACTATCTCGAATTCTCATGTTTGAGCAAAAAATATAGTTGTTACTCTATGGTACTATCATTTTTGATGCAGTTGTGATAAAAAATAAATAACTGAAATAGACAGATCTTCCTTTTACAATTCCACCTTTAAAGTAGTACTGAGTGTCAGTGAATGCAATGAGTAATACTAAATGAGCAGTATGGTAATAATAACAAAGTATAATAAACTGCACTGACTTATTTTGTTCAGGAGAATCCATCCTCAACATACATGATTCTGAAGACTATCCACCTTCAACAGTTATCTGCCAATTATACTGTTTCAGTTACATCATCAACAAGGAGTCTGGTGGCACCTTAAAGACTAACAGATTTATTTGGGCATAAGCTTTCATGAGTAAAAACCTCACTTCTTCGGATGCATAGAGTGAAAGCTACAGATGCAGGCATTATATACTGACACATGGAGAGCAGGGAGTTACTTCACCAGTGGAGAACCAGTGTTGACAGGGCCAATTAAATCAGGGTGGATGTAGTCCACTCCCAATAATAGATGAGGAGGTGTCAATTCCAGGAGAGGAAAAGCTGCTTCTGTAGTGAGCCAGCCACTCCCAATCCCTATTCAAGCCCAGATTAATGGTGTTGAATTTGCAAATGAATTTTAGTTCTGCTGTTTCTCTTTGAAGTCTGTTTCTGAAGTTTTTTTGTTCAATGACAGTGACTTTTAAATCTGTAATAGAATGACCAGGGAGATTGAAGTGTTCACTTACTGGCTTGTGTATGTTACCATTCCTGATGTCCGATTTGTGTCCATTTATTCTTTTGCGGAGGGACTGTCCGGTTTGGCCAATGTACATGGCAGAGGGGCATTGCTGGCACATGATGGCATATATGACATTAGTGGATGTGCAGGTGAATGAGCCCCTGATGGTGTGGCTGATGTGGTTGGGTCCTCTGATGCTGTTGCCAGAGTAGATATGGGGACAGAGTAGGCAACGAGGTTTGCTACAGGGATAGGTTCCTGGGTTGGTGTTTCTGTGGTGTGGTGTGTAGTTGCTGGTGAGTATTTGCTTCAGGTTGGGGGGTTGTCTGTAAGCGAGGACTGGCCTGCCTCCCAAGGTCTGTGAGGGTGAGGGATCATTTTCCAGGATAGGTTGTAGATCGTGGATAATGCGCTGGAGAGGTTTTAGCTGGGGGCTGTATGTGATGGCCAGTGGCGTTCTGTTATTGTCCTTGTTGGGCCTGTCCTGTAGTAGGTGATTTCTGGGTACCCATCTTGCTCTGTCAATCTGTTTCCTCACTTCCCCAGGTGGGTATTGTAGTTTTACGAATGCTTGATAAAGATCTTGTAGGTGTTTGTCTCTGTCTGAGGGGTTGGAGCAAATTCGGTTGTATCTTAGGGCTTGGCTGTAGACAATGGATCATGTGATGTGTCTTGGATGGAAGCTGGAGGCATGTAGGTACGTATAGCGGTCAGTAGGTTTCCGGTATAGGGTGGTGTTTATGTGACCATCACTTATTTGTACTGTAGTGTCCAGGAAGTGGATCTCTTGTGTGGACTGGTCCAGGCTGAGGTTGATGGTGGGGTGGAAATTGTTGAAGTCCAGGTGGAATTCTTCAAGGGCCTCCTTTCAGTGGGTCCATATGATGAAGATGTCATCAATGTAGCGCAAGTAGAGGAGGGGCACTAGGGGACGAGAGCTGAGGAAGCGTTGTTCTAAGTCAGCCATAAAAATGTTGGCATACTGTGGGGCCATGCGGGTACCCATAGCAGTGCCACTGACTTGAAGGTATAAGTTGTCCCCAAATCTGAAGTGGTTGTGGGTGAGGACAAAGTCACAAAGCTCAGCCACCAGGCTTGCTGTGGCCTCATCAGGGATACTGTTCCTGACAGCTTGTAGCCCATCCTCATGTGGAATATTGGTATAAAGTGCTTCTACATCCATGGTGGCCAGGATGGTGTTTTCAGGAAGAACGTCAATGCACTGTAGTTTCCTCAGGAAGTCGGTGGTGTTTCGAAGATAGCTGGGAGTGCTGGTAGCATAGGGTCTGAGGAGAGTGTCCAAATAGCCAGATAATCCTGCTGTCAGAGTGCCAATGCCTGAGATGATGGGGCGTCCAGGGTTTCCGGGTTTATGGATCTTGGGTAGCAGATAGAATACCCCTGGTCGGGGTTCTGGGGGTGTGTCCATGTAGATTTGTTCCCGTACTGTAGCTGGGAGTTTCTTGAGCAGATGGTGTAGTTTCTTTTGGTATTCCTCAGTAGGATCAGAGGATAGTGGCCTGTAGAATGTGGTCTTGGAGAGTTGCCTGGCAGCCTCCTGTTCATAATCTGACCTGTTCATTATGACTACAGCACCTCTTTTGTCAGCCCCTTTGATGATAATGTCAGAGTTGTTTCTGAGGCTGTGGATGGCATTGCGTTCTGTACAGCTGAGGTTATGGGACAAGTGATGTTGTTTGTCCACAATTTCAGCCTGTGCACGTCTGCGGAAACACTCTATGTAGAGGTCCAGTCTGTCATTTTGACCGTCAGGAGGAGTCCACGCAGAGTTCTTCTTCTTGTAGTGTTGGTAGGAGGGTTCCTGTGGGTCAGTGCACTGTTCCGTGGTGCGTTGAAATTATTCCTTGAGTCGGAGACGACGAAAGTAGGCTTCCAGATCACTGCAGAACTGTATCATGTTCATGGGGATGGTGGGACAGAAAGAGAGTCCCCGAGATAGGACAGACTCTTCTGCTGGGCTAAGTGTGTGGTTGGAAAGATTGACAATGTTGTTAGATGAGTTGAGGGTACCATTGTTGTAGCCCCCAGTGGCAGGTATTAGTTTAGATAGCTTACAGTTCTTTTTCCTCTGTAGAGAAGTGAAATGTGCACTCACGAAAGCTTATGCCCAAATAAATCTGTTAGTCTTTAAGGTGCCACCAGACTCCTTGTTGTTTTTGTAGATACAGACTAACACGGCTACCCGCTGATACTTGAGTTACATCATGTATGTCACATAGCCACAGTATATCACCTGTAGCAAAAAGGGAAAAAAAACCCTCCATCATCCAGAAAAAAACAGATACATTTTTGATAAGAACCAGCAGATTACAAAAAGAGGTGTAATTGAGGAAAAAATTGCCCGGTTTGTTAATGCAACAAACTCTCCTTTCCATATGATCAAGAACCCACACGTCATTAACATAGTTCAATCATTAAGACCAGGATACAGTCCACCCAACAGAGCAGATTTTGCAGGCAAATTGCTGGATAAAGTGTACGAAAGAGAAATTGACCCGTGTTCAAAAAGTCTAGAGCAGGGGTCGGCAATCTTTCAGAAGTGATGTGCCGAGTCTTCATTTATTCAGTCTAATTTAAGGTTTCGCAAGCCAGTAATACATTTTAATGTTTTTAGAAAGTCTCTTTGTCTAAGTCTATAATATATAACTAAACTATTGTTGTATGTAAAGTAAATAAGGTTTTTAAAATGTTTAAGAAGCTTCATTTAAAATTAAATTAAAATGCAGACTTCCCTGGACCGGTGGCCAGGACCTGGGCAGTGCGAGTGCCACTGAAAATCAGCTCATGTGCCGCCTTTGGCACGAGTGCCATAGGTTGCCTACCCCTGTTCTAGAGGGTAAAATTGTTAGCCTGAATCTTGATGGGTGGAGCAATGTCCACCATGATCCTGTTGTATGTGCTTGTGTGACAACAGAAGAAGGAACAGAGGGTCCTGTGGCACCTTTGAGACTAACAGAAATACTGGGAGCATAAGCTTTCATGAGTAAGAACCTCACTTCTTCAGATGCAAGACTGAAGACTCTTGCATCTGAAGAAGTGAGGTTCTTACCCACGAAAGCTTATGCTCCCAGTACTTCTGTTAGTCTCAAAGGTGCCACAGGACCCTCTGTTGCTTTTTACAGATTCAGACTAACACGGCTACCCCTCTTATACTTAACAGAAGAAGGGATTGTCTTCCTTACAGAAACAATTGATACATCAGGAAATGCACACACAAGAAGTAGCAGTAACAGCTATAGCAAACGGTGAAAAAAAATTCAAATGTCTAGTACGCAGCTTGGTCACAGACAATGCTGAAAAGGTATTCAAGATGAGAAGAAATTTAGAAGAGAGTGAAGACAGTCCCAAGCTAATAACATACAGTAGCAGTGCTCATTTGATGCACCGCCTAGCCAAAGATTTCACTGTTCCAGAAATAAAGGCTAATGTTGTTGAAATTGTAAAACACTTCCGTAACAACCACTTTGCAGCAGTTGCTCTGAAAAACATGGGAGGAACCAAGCTAGCTCTCCCAAAAGACATGAGATGGAACTCAGTAGTGGACTGTTTTGAGCACTCTATCAAGAACTGGCCTAAGCTGATGACAGTTTGTGAACAAAATCATGAAAAAATAGATGGCGCTGTCACAGCCAAAGTTGTCAGCATTGGGCATAAGAGAAATGTTGAACATGTGCTGAGTACCATGAAGCCAATTTATGTAGCCTTGAACAAAAAGTAGGGAAATAGCTGCTTTATTGCTGATGTTGTTGAAACTTGGAAGGAACTGAGTGAAATCTTAAAAAGAGAAATATGCAATGACAGAGTTAAATTACAAACATTAAAAAAATAAATAAATGGGACAAGCACTATCTCCAGCTCATTTTCTTGCAGATATTCTCAATACTTGGTACCAGGGTCAAACCTTAACTGCTGAAGAAGAGGAGTTGGCTATGACAGGGGAATCCAGCAGTCATCCCTCCATAATGCCAACTATAATAAACTTCAGAGCTAAGAGTGAACCATTCAAGACATACATTTGCTGATGATGTTTTAAAGAGAGTCACACCAATGAACTAGTGGAAGTCATTTAAGCACTTGGATTCAGAGACTGTTGAAGTGATAATCTCACTTTTAAAAGCAGTAGCTTCTTAGAATCATAGAATATTATGGTTGGAAGAGACCTCAGGAAGTCATCTAGTCCAATCCCCTGCTCAAAGCAGGACCAACACCAACTAAATCATCCAAGCCAGGGCTTTGTCAAGCCGGGCCTTAAAAACCTCTAAGGATGGAGATTCCACCGCCTCTCTAGGTAACCCATTCCAGTGCTTCACCACCTTCCTCGTGAAATAGTGTTTCCTAATATCCAACTTGGACCTCCCCCACTGCAACTTGAGACCATTGCTTCTTGTTCTGTCATCTGCCACCACTGAGAACAGCCTAGCTCCATCCTCTTTGGAACCCCCTTCAGGTAGTTGAAGGCTGCTATCAAATCCCCCCTCACTCATCTCTTCTGCAGACTAAATAACCCCAGTTCCCTCAGCCTCTTCTTGTAAGTCATGTGCACCAGCCCCCTAATAATTTTCATTGCCCTCCGCTGGACTCTCTTCAATTTATCCATATTCCTTTTGTAGTGGGGGGACCAAAACTGGACACTACTCCAAGTGTGGCCTCACCAGTGCCGAACAGAGGGGAATAATTGCTTCCCTCGATCTGCTAGAAATGCTCCTACTAATGCAGCCCAATATGGCGTTGGCCTTCTTGGAAACTAGGGCACACTGCTGTCTCTTATCCAGCTTCTCATCCACTGTAATCCCCAGGTCCTTTTCTGCAGAACTGCTGCTTAGCCAGTCGGTCCCCAGCCTGTAGCAGTGCATGGGATTCTTCCTTCCTAAGTGCAGGACTCTGCACTTGTCCTTGTTAAACCTCATCAGATTTCTTTTGGCCCAATCCTCTAATTTGTCTAGGTCACTCTGGACCTTATCCCTACCTTCCAGCACATCTACCTCTCCCCCCAGGTTAGTGTCATCTGCAATTCATCCCATCATCCAGATAATTAATAAAGATGTTGAAAAAAACTGGCACCAGGACCGACTCCTCGGGCACTCCACTTAATATCGGCTGTCAACTAGACATTGAGCCGTTGATCGCTACCCATTGAGCCTGACAATCTAGCTAGCTTTCTATCCACCTTATAGTCCATTCATCCAATCCATACTTCTTTACCTTGCTGCAAGAGTACTGGGTGTAGAAAGAATATTTTCTTCCTTTGGACTAATTCATTCCAAATTGAGAAATCGTTTTGGATCTGAAAAAGCCGGAAAGCTTGTTTTTCTTTTCCATATTATGAACAAACAGGAAAATGAAGGTGAAGACAACTGAGTTAGCTGCAGAAGCCAATATTTTAAGTTTCTTATGTTGACCAGGCTGACATAGTGGATTTAATTTTTGTTTTAAAAAAAATATGTCTTTTAACTATTTTAGTTAAAAACAATTTTAACAAAAACAAACCTGATTTTAAAAAAACTTGAATGTTTAACTAAATTAAAAAATTCATATGCTTGTTTTGTTAAAATATTATATGTTTGCTGTTGAAGAAAAAAATCCAGAATACATAACGTTGTTGTTTTAGTTAAGTAAAACAATGTAAATGTCTGTCTGGTGATGTTCTCCTCCTAATACAGCATGGCAAGAAAATCCTCCAAATATTAATGATTAACCTTTTGAATTGGAGATAGTTCACCTCCCAATGACTTCATAAATATCTGATTCAATTAACTTTGGTAAATGACATAATCAAACAATCATTCATTTTCTGATAGAGCTGGAAAACTAATCTGAAAAGTTTTCAAAATAAATCACTATTTAAAAATGTATAGTGTGTACCTTCTAAAAATGAAACCTACATCTATCTGAGTTGTGAAGCATACGTATTGAGGTTATAACAACCAACAAGAATGCACTTTTATGTAGAAAACCACGATTAAATTGAGTCTTCCTGACTAGTTATTTAAATCACGATTTAAATTATGATTTAAATCCATTTGATTTAAATCAAATCCACCCTGATTAACAACACTCTTTACTTAAATGAAAAGCAGCTAAACCTCAAGAACAGAATGCCCCTGTATTTCCTGAAGGAGAGTAAGAACAGACTGTTTAGGCAACACCATTAACTGAATTGCAACAGACCTGAGTATCAGAGATATAGATGACCCAGCAGTAAAAATCAGGCCACAGCTATATTGCTCTACACATGAATGGCCATGTATTGCCCACTATACACAAGTTGAGTTTCTTCAATTTAAGTGGGACTATTTACAGAATAAGAAGAATTGCATGTAAGTAAAAGGTGGCAGAATGTAGCCCTGGTATGTTCAGATGAACAGTGAAATCCCCAAAACACTTGCTACTCTGCATGTATGGACAAAGGAAAGGAAAGTACGACTGAGCCCTGAAATACGTCAAATGCTCTTAAGGATAAGAATTATCTCTATGCACCTGATGACATAAACCAGCTAGATACTCAGGGCCACACTTTTAAAACCAGACCCCAGTTTTGTAAGTACAGCCAGTTGCAGATGTAATTTTGTGGCTACACATCACTGCAGGCAAATCTGATGTCATTTGGGGCCTCAGCCTCCACAGAGATCCTTATTGACAGAGCTCTGTGTGTGCAGATTAATCTGCAGGCTCAGAGGATGTGGTGATCGCTCCTGTAAATTACAGCTAAACGCCTCATTTATACCCACAACTATTTGCACACCAAAACTGAGCCCCCAGTTCATTAAGAGAGTGTGGGAATTGGCTTACCCCTTGATTACCAGGTGTCTGGCCATGCTCCAGGTTCCCTACAGAACCCTTCTGGGCCTCTGGCACAGTCATATCACACAACTAGAATCCCAAAATAAGATCCTCCTTCCCTAGGATCTGGTTAATTAACAAACAAACCATACTCCTAACCTTGCCCAGGAAATCCCCTCCCACCCACACCTTGTCCTTCGGCTTCCATAGCTCCCTCCCTAGATTTTGTGCATGGAGTCCTTCAATTAAGATGTTCCACAAACTTTAACCCTTTCTGTCCAGGGTTCCCCATGTCCTTCCCCTATATTCTAGGGGGAGCACAGATGTGCCTGCAGTACCTTTACCCCTAAAGGCAGGGATCCCCAAAGTATTACAAACCTTAATTGCAAGGGCCCCTTGAGCCCTGATATAAATAACAAAGTTCTGCAGTCCCTGGTTGCATCTCTAATGGATGCCTAAGCCTTCCCTGTACTCCAGGCTCCAGTTGGGGGATCACGTGTTATGGAACAGCTGCCCACCGTCAAACTCCAACTGTTCTGCTTTACTGTGCTCAGGGCAACTTCAAACTTTTCCCACAGGCCTCCTGCTAGGCCCCATCAGACAGCATCAGCCAACCACAGTCCTTCATAAACTGCAGTCCCAGCTTCTCCCTTAGAACAAGGCCAAACCAGCCCCCCTTGCCACTGCTTTGCCCAGCTTCCACCCTGAAGTCACAGAGCTGTTTTATATTATACCTTCCCAGCAGGCCTTGCTTCCTCAGAGTCACATGCTTCCTCTGGGTATAATGCCCTCAGAACATCTGGTCTTACAGGGGCTGCGACCTCACAACTATAGCACTGCCCAGACCAGGTAGAGGCAGCATAGGCATTTTTGCCCTTACGTAGAATTCTTCACAGAGCTACAAACCAACCCACATCTCAACCACCAGTACAAAGAAACCAGGATTCAAATGAGAAAGAAGGAAATGGTGCAATAAGGACAGTGACAGTTAAGAAAACTGGAGAGAAAATCCAGCCACACAGAGATTCAAAGATTTTAAATCAGAAGGGACCATTACATCATCTTGTCTGACCTCCTGTATAACACAGGCCACTGAATTTCACCCAATTTCCCCTGTATTCAGCCCAATAACTTGCATTTGATTAAAGCAGATCTTCCAGAATGGCACATAGTCTTAAAGGCTGTAAGAGATGGCGAATCCATCACTTCCCTGGGTAGTGTAAAGCCATCTTTGATGGCCATCTGAGGATTACTCCAGCCAGGTGGATTCCCCAGGTGGGGGCTCTGTCCCAACCCCGATATAGGCCAGGAAAAGAGGTCACAGCTGGAGCATTGTTGTGCTCTGATAATCCCTGGCTAGATGTGGGACATAAACATGGCATGCAGCTGCCTTTAACACCGCAATTGGAGCTGGACTGCACAGAAGAATAGGGGTCAGCTGTAGTGCAGGACTAAACCTGAACTAAATGAGAACATGATCACTCTCTAGAAATACTGTATCAGAAGGTATACTCCAAAGGAGAGAGTTTGTTAAGGCTGGTCCTACAGAATACAACCAGGAGTAATAAACTGATATTACAAAGGAAAATATAGACTGAACCCCAGGAAAGCCCTCCTGAATGTGAGAACCACCATATTATGCTGTGGGAAAGTGTTCAAAGAGAAGTGGTTTTAGGATTCCATGAGCACAGATAAATGTTAAAAAATGGAATGGAGCTCATTTATTCACAACAAACTAGTGTCCCCACCAGTACGGGGCAATATGAATTTCCACAAATTTTAGTTTCTTCCAATTTTTTTTTAATAATTTGTGCATGTGCATGATTTGTTTTTATTTTTATTATTATACAAATGCCCTAAAATATTCCCTGGGAGAATGTGCAATTTAGCTTTACAAAATAAGGGAAGTGGTAAGGGTAGAATAATCTGGCATTGGAGACACTCATCAGTATTTGGTATGGTACCTTCTGCACCAGTGAAGAAAATGAAGGAAAGACCTTTTGAGGGAGCTTTCCCAATTTTCTGCTTCTAGTAAAAATAATATATACACATTCTATTCCTTTTCCTTTTGGTAACATGAGGAAGTTTAAATTGTAGGAAGAATGTTTGCTTTCTTCCCCTCACTATACTAAAGCAAAATCTAACAGGGTTTATTTTGTGACATTACAGCCACCATCTTGTAAGCATTATAGGGACCATTTTATTAACGCTACCAATTCTCAAATGTTTAATGCAGTGGAACGTGGAGCCGACTGCTCTATCACAGATACTACAAAAAAGCTGTAGAGATAATCCTGCAAATCAGGCTACCCTAAACATTAACTACTTCAACTTCAAAACACAAAGCTAGAAGAACAAAGTAGGGACCCAGTCCTGCAGTCCTTACTAAGGCAACATTTATATATACATTCCATTGCTGCCCTCAGTCCGCTCGAACATTCCTTCAAAAGGCGGGAGTTACAAGCTACCTGGTAAGTTTGGGAATATCCCATTGATGGGCTATTTCACTTATTACACTCCAGATCGCTGAAGCCAAAACTGCATGGAAGGGACCTCAGGGGGGTGGAGGGAAGGGAGAGGAACATGGAATATGCAAGTGCTCCTCCCTTCTTCACTCCTAGGGCTTGAATGGCTGGAACATTTCACTCTTCATACTGTTACAGCTCCTACCCTATCCAAAGATCTTTCAAGACATTTTGGAACCAGAGCAAATAGAATATGATATTCTCCCTTCTCGTTTTAATACCAATATATAAACCTGCAAACATACGCCCTCCATTTCCAGGAGGGAGCAGAGAGCTTACCACACCAATATATTCCTTTGTCTATCTGCACTATAGATTCTGGATTTCTCCATAGAACTCAATTGTCTATAATATGATTTGTGCTCAATAAAAATATCACACATTCTGGACTCACCTTGAGACAGTGGAGAGAGCTGATTTAGATTGAATTTGAGATTTTTTTCCAGTCCAGAAATGGAGGACATGGTTCTCTGCAATCTGCTGTGATAACAGTATAGGTTCACTTTTGCAAGCTGCCACTGCATTTCCTGACATTTTAAAATCAGTTATTATTAGAACTAGCCCTGCCCCTTTGTCTTAAATTGAAGCTGAGGTTTAACTATGCAGTGACCGCTGGTGTCCGAAATAACTGGTGGGCCTACAGGTAGTCAGGTACCACCCCTGATGCACACACAACTTTCTATTCTCAAACTCCAGGTCGCAGCACCACTCACTGAGGCCTGGCCATGACAGAGGGTTGGCCTGGCCACATTTGAGGAGCAGCCTTGCGATTTCCTGTACAGGGTTGCAGAGCCACTCAGGTTTGGGCCGGCCGCCCCAAGCAGAATCTGCCACAGTAGGCAGCTGCCTTGTTTATCTACAGGTAGAGTGGTCCCTGCCTTTATAACCCTTATTCTAGGCCAAGCTCTCATACCTGGGAGGTAACTATCATTTGTCAGTTAGGGAATGTCTGCGCCGCACAGTTAACCCACGCTTTTACCCAGGCACCGCGCGGCTCCCGGAGGCAGCCGGCACTACATCCCTGCAGCCCCTGCCGGGGGGGGAAAGGGGAGCGGCAGAGGGCTCTGAGTGCTGCCCTCCCCTGCGGGTACCTCCCCTGATGCTCCCATTGGCCACGGTTCCCCGTTCCCAGCCAATGGGAGCTGCAGGGGACAGTGCCTGGAGGCGAGGGCAGCACATGGAGCCCTCTGCTCCCCCTCCCCCAGGGGCCACAGGGACATGGTGCTGGCCGCTTCCAGCAGTGGCGCTGGGCCAGCAGCGTCATGGGGGTGGCAATCCCGCAGGCCAGATCCAATCCCTTATGGGCTGGATCCGGCATGCGGGCCATAGTTTGCCCACCCCTGGTGTAGACCCTGCAGGGGGGCACTAAATTTTCCCTAGTGTGCTTTAACATAGTGCTGTTTGAAACAGTACTACCTTAAAATGGACGAGGGAACATTACAAACAGATTACTCATTACAGTATATCTTACTGTATAATACTATATAATATACATTAGTTATTACTGTATATACAAAAAGAAAGCCCTGAAACCTCTGATTTTTAGACATCTATATAAAAGACTCAAAAATTGCTTAAAATTAAACCACAAAAACCTGAAGCCCTAAACATACATCAGCATATTGGTCAGGAATAAAGCTTCGGGCTAGGAAATTACGTATCCCAGCTACTTCAGAACAGTCTAATGGTTATAAAGATGTATCCCCTGGGGTGACCTGAGAAATGCTTTGTCACTTATAACCAGTCAAAACCCAGTTTCTTATTTGAATAATTAATACATTATTAATTACCAGTATCAATGGTTATAAGATTCATTCATATTTCTTATGATAAAGTTTCTAAAAATTTAATCTTACATGAATATTTAAGGAAATGTTGGTCTTTGAATAAGAGAACCACAACTAAGGAACAGGGACTAAGGAGTCAACCTCAGCCTTGTCGGAGACAGCAATAGCATGGATCAGAATGAAAGACAGAAACTGGGATCAAGAGAGGGAAAGGGAGGACAAGAAATCCAGCACAGATAAATAGGGGAAGGACGATCTGATAACTAATGCACAGGCCTGTGAACCCGTACTCTGGGATTCTATTCTTGGCTCTGTCCCTGACTCACTGTAAAAAGGAGACAGTAATACTGATCTGCCTCACAGCAAAGTGAAAGCATGAAGCCCCTTCCGATACTGGGATAGAAATTTTAGCATAAGTTAAGTCCCAGATGGTTTAGGATCTACGTACCTGTAAGTCTCTCTCCTCATGCCGCAGCACCACAGCTGAGATCAGCACAGGTGCTGGAGCCCTGCTGGTGTAAACAGGAAGGGGCTGCTAACAGGACATTTCCTGTGAGAACCCCAGGGCTTTGTAATTTGCTCCACTCCCTTGGTTTAAAACAACCCAAATATGATGTCTTTAAAGGGGCATTTGATAAGGGGAACTATGAGATTGGGAAATTATTGGGTGGGATTTGAGTTTATAATTTGCCTGTCTTGCTAGTGGTGGGTTAAACTGAATTGGACTCCTGCACAATATATGTTGTGCATTGCTTATGGTGTATTTTTTAAGTTATGTTAGGGCCTGAAACAAGAGAACCTCTGAGGAGGTTACTTGTGGAAGGCATAGAGCTGTGGATGGGAAAAGACGACCCTGTGGGGAAGGGCAGTAGGAGGGCCTTGAGTGCATGGATAGGTATGGCCTCTGGGTGGGACCAAGGGAGCCTACTGGTGGGTGAGAGAAGAGATACCCTTAATGGAGGCCATAGGCCTCCTATCTTCTAAGGACAGTGGGTAGAAAACAACTTCACCGCCGCAAAAAAATCCCACAAGGAAATGGGGATAAACAGGATGTCATGCATGGGGCCAGAGGGGCCTCCGTAAGTTGAGATAAGTATCCAGATTCTTGGACGCTAAACCTTTAAAGTTTCCCAGTTACACATTTTATATATAGGTTTGGAAAGTGCAGACTGGTTCACCAGCTGCTATTCCATGAATTTACTACAGTATGTGGTTTATACTATATCGTGTGTTGTATGTGGTGTGTTTCTCTATAACTTTCTGCAATATTGTTTAGAACTAGAAGTAGGGCAATAATTTTTAAAGGAGGAAAAGATGATGATATATTTAGAGTTACAATGAGTTGGGGACATTCCGTAAGTTTCAAACACTTCATTCATATTCCTACTCGCCATAAATACTAGGTTTCTTTGCAAAACCTATGCACAGCTCTAATTTATAAGTACCACATAGCACTGTCTGTTTAGCCAGAAAACTATGATGGTGCTGTTTAATTGGTTCTACTTTCCCAACTTCTAGGCTAAATTTGAACCAAGAGAAATGGTGAAAGACTGGATGTTACAGAAGATTTTTATTCTCAACTAACTGTCCTTCCCATATGGATTTCTACCTCAGGGGATGATTTTGCACCAGATCATTATTGCTAAGGAGTAATCAAGGATCTGTGTCAGGTCACACTTCCATTGCTGTTAGTAAAACAGTGATGATCATGTCTGGTCCCTGTGGCATTCTGTACCTCAAAATAGCACCCTGTAACCCCACACTCATCATTCATATATGGTTGTGATATTTCATACAAAGCATGCCATGTAAGATATCATATGAAAGGTCATGAGCTACTGATACCCATTGTTCTATCCAAATATGTATATCATTAATGTGTATGAAGTTATGAGTTTTTGCTGCATGTTTGTTACTGGAATATGTTGTAAGTTTGAAACAATTTACTTCAAGGGTGGTGACCTTTGCCCAGAAGGGTGTTCACTGACAATTAATCAGGAGAGGGTTGTAATCAATGGATTTACAATTCAAGGACAGTTGCACAAGCACCACACAATGGGGATTGACTCGATCACTATGACTCAACAAAGCCCACCAGGCATGTAATCACTGTGACTCAGCAAAGCCCACCAGGACTTGCCTTGGCAAGTGTGTTCTAGGCACATGGGCTAAGAATATAAAATAGGGGACAGTGGCATCATGCTTTGGCCTTTCTCCTCCCCCACCTACGCTGGAAGCAACAAGGTCTCTGAGAACACAAGAACTTCAACGAAGGAGACTTGTCCCAGGTTCAAGAAAGAAACCTCTGTATTCTGAACTGTAACATCTAGTGGGGTAAGAAAACTGCTTGATCTAAATACTGCCTAATATTATAAGATTTAAGATTTAAATTGTGCGTTTACTATTTATTTTCTTTGGTAACTATCTCTGACCTGTTATGCCTACCATGTATAATCACTTAAAATTGATTTTTCTGCAGTTAATAAACCTCTTTCATAATTTACCTAAAAGAGTGTATTTTGCGTGAAGTTCTTGGGAAATCTCAGCTCAGGTTAGCGCATGTCCTCTCCCTATTGAGGGAGGGGCAGTCTGGGTAATAAACTTACACTGGTTAAGCTTCTGACCCAGGGCAAGACGGTACAGCTCTGGGGAGCAAAGCTGAGGAGCTGGGGGGAATTGGCTGGTGCCTCTCTATTGCTGGTTCATGAGTGGTTGGGAGAAGCATTCATGTAACTTAGTTGGGTGTGTCCCAACCTGTGGATGTTTGTGTAAGTGCAGTACCTGCCACAGCATCACAGTGGGAGAGAGAGCCCAGGCTGGTGGGCCTGAGGGCTCAGTGGTATCCCAGTTCCAGTTGCACCCTAGGGACTCCATTACAGTCCCATTCTGAAATTAGTGTTTGGATGGATTTCAATACACTGAATGCTTTATTTTTCTTCAGATGATCATTAGTGCTGGCTGTCTGCGGTTGCTAATAACACCTGCCTGCCTAGAATCATCCATCCTGAGTGAGTCACACATTTTCCTTACATCTCACGCTCTGCCACACGTAGCAAAATGTCTTACGTTAACACATTAGCAGGACAGCTGCCACCAATCTCCCCTTCCCCCTCCTCATCATTGGTCCAAGACCCCTGTAGTACTTCCTCCCCTGGCTGCCCACAGCAACCACGTCCCCAGGATGCGGCTTCCTCCTCTTCCTGCTTTACAAGTGCTCCATCTGCTCTCATAACACACACAGTCCAACCAGCCAGTGCTGTCAGTGCTCCAGGCACTGAGCCCCCCAGGCTCCAACCCTCCATGGGTTCCCATAAACACTCAGGCTTCCACAGCCCCCTTACGACAGGGGCAATCCTTCAACACACAATGTCCGCAACCTTAACGCTCTCTCTCTGGGGTTCCCCAAGTCCTTCCCCTCCTAGATTCCAGGGGGCACAGAGGTTCCTGCAGCCCCTTTCAAGGCAGGGGTTTCCCAAACTCCTGCACACCTTGGTTGCAAGGGTCCCTTCAGCCCTGGCATAAGGGCAAAATTCTTCAGCTCCCTGGCTGCACCTCTAGTTGGTGCCTAAGTCCTCCTTCTGCTCCAGGCTCCAGCTGTTTGACCATGTGTTATGGAGCAGCTGCCCACCCTCAATCTCCAAACGTTCTGCTTTATGGTGCCCAGAGCTAATTCAAACTTCTCCCACAGACCTCCTGCTAGGCCTCCTCAGATAGCATCAGCCAATCACAGCCCATCGTAAGCCACAGTCCCAGATTCCCCCTCAGAACAGGCCCAAACCAGCCCCCCTTACCACTGCTTTGCCTAGTTTCTCCCCCGCCAGCACAGAGCTCTTTTATATCACACTTCCCCCTACCCAGCAGGCCTTGCTTCCTGAGCCACACGTTCCCTCTGAATATACAACCCTGAAAGCCCCTGGCCATACAGGGGCTGCGACTTCACAACAATAGCACTGGCCAGACCAGGTAGAGGCAGCATAGGAATTTTTGCCCTTAAATAGAATTCTGCACAGAGAATTCACAAAAGAATCTATAGCTGCACTGGAAGGGGAGGGAGAGCAGGTGAATATTGAGAAGGGAAGGGGAAATGTTTCATGCAGCACATGCAGGTCTGTGGATATAGATAGACCCAGAGGGAGGTGAGGCCAGGGACCCAGTGCACCTGGGAAAGGGAGCACGGTGTTGGAGCTAGAAGGCAGGGGAACAGAGGCAGAAAGAGGAGCAGGAGCAGCAGGTGGAGAGACCAGCAAGGGGAGGGGGGTGAGAAGAGACAAGTGGGGAATGGGCAGTTGTGATCAGGAGCAGTGCAGGCAAAACCAACTTGGAGGCTGTGCTGGAGCCCAGGAGGACGTACATCAGCTGTTCTCCGGTTAGGGGGCACCCAGTTGGCCACACAGAGCGCTGGTAGACAGGGGCGGGCAGGGAAGGAAGAGCAGCTGCTTTGTAACGTCAAAGGATTTGCAACATCCAGAAGTGCCACAGGCACAGTGCCAGGGCAGGGTGCCATGGTGTGGTGTTTCCACACTAGCTATCTGACTACAGGGCAGTTTGACCCTGTATCCACACACAGCACTTTCCAGAGTTCTCAGCCCAGTGATGGATTGTGAGAAATCAGGCAAGGCATTCTGGGAGCCCTGGGGAATTATGGGAGATGGGGACAAACTCCAAGAACTCACCAGGCCATCTGACCCTTTCCATAACCTATTCGCAGAATGGCACCCCAGCTGGAGAAACAGGGCTCACTGTCTGTTCAGAGGAAAGCTGGAGAGCTCATAGAAGTGTGACAGCACAAAAACCCAGGAGATGAAACCTGAACATCTAGAGCCTGGTCCCTCCACACTATCCTCTTTGGGGTCTCAGGGGGTCATGTACTCACTCAACCCCTTGGTGGCAGGCCTTGGGTTCTCAGCAGTATGGGACGAGGGATGGATACTCAGCCCTCTGGCTGTTTCCACAGGAGCTAACTCCTTCCGGGCCCAGAAAAGGGAAAAACAAACAGCTTGTCCAAGATGTGCCTCTTTAACCCTGCCCCAGTGCAGAGGATGGGACAGACGACCTCTCAGGGTCACTTCCAGCCCTACATATCTGTGACTCCTTCAGGGAGCCCCTGGCCAGCCGCACCCCTGATCAGTGTCCTCTGGGCATCCCCAGAAAGTGTCCCAGGGTGATTGAGAGGAAGGTGGCACAAGGTGTCTGGTCCCTAGTCACAGGAGCAGGCTCTTCCCTGGGCCAGGCCTCTTACCGGAAGATGGAGACTAGAGGTCTGTGCTCCTCCAAGAGTTGCCTCCCCCTTTGAACCCTCCTTCCAGTCCAGACTGGATAGGTGCAGCAAGGCAGGTGCTGATAGGTGCAGCAAGGCAGGGCTTGGCAAGCACACGGCAGCTCTGTAAGCTTGCAACTTCATAACAACTCGGTTTCCAACAACTCGGGACTTGTTACATTTATACTGAGCCAGAACAAACAAACATCTGCCAATGATTCTACCCTAAAATATCCAAGCCTGGTATCAGTTCAGTGCCTGGTATTGTTATGTACCAACTCCCGCTCTTGAGCAAGCTATTTCCAGTCCCCCAAAATCTAAGGTAACTGTTGGGCTATTTTATCTATGCTAAGGGTCATAGGCCTGCTTTACTTACACTAACTTGCTTAAGCCAATGTCTGACAGGATACAGGCCTGTAGGTTCCTTGTGTTACTGATGAGTAAAATAAAAGGCTAAACTAGCTTCATGGACTGCAGTGTCCTTTCACTCTTCCTTTCTTTTTCTCTGTTTGTCTGTTAATCTTTGTTTTGGGATTAATTGTGGCAAATTACCTGCGAGAAGGAGGGTCTCTTTAATTAATCTGTGAAAGGATTCCAGACATGTGTCCTCAAACTTGCTTACTGAATAACATAACATGAGGTACTGGCATGAATATATGCTGTCTTTAGAGTGCACTAAAAGCCACCACATTATCCAACTTTGTAACTGGTAAAATAGAAGGTGACATCAACACAGCAGTGGGAGAAGAATCAGAGCCAGTTTTGGTATTGGGACATAGACAGTAACACTGTGATTCCAATAAAAATCGCTTAATCATGACATGGAGGATTTGTCTTCACAGGACTTTAGTGTGCTGCAAGCAACGGTATGAATCTAAAGTACAAGAGCTTCCATGCAGTAACATCCGAGGTGGACACTGCTACAGTGCACTAAAGGTTCCATAGTGCAATTTGAAATAGTCCTCTGTAGATAGGCCCTAAGTTAACAGACACAAATTAAAGGGACCCAGCTGTCATTTACCCCAGTTTCTTCAGTTTGGATGTTTCAGTCCCTCACACAGCAACTGCACTCCTAAATATTTCAGCTTTTCCAACAGCAGGTTCAGTTCTGTCAGGGTCTGGCTGGTGCTGAGAGCAAGGAGAGCTCCCTGCAACAAACAGCTGTGAGATAGCAATAACTCAGTCTGCAGGAGCTAGAGAGAAAGAAGAAATAACTGGTTTTTTGTTGCCCCATTCATGGATGTCAGAGGTGTCTATTAGAAGATTCTTTACCAAACTCCAACACTCCTCCCATATATACTGGGGGAGTCTGGGACCAATATTGCAGGGTGAACATGAAGCAGTGACCTACGTGAGGGTGGCCATAATAAGTTAAGGACTTTTCTGGTCTTTTCCTGCCTCAACATCGAGGTAGGCACTGACAAGCCCACTCGATGAGTATTTTCCAACAGCCCCAAGCCGTTCCTTCTTGCTGGCCAAGAAGGGTGGCTGGCAGGATGGAGAAGACAGTTATACTATTCCTTGTGTGTCAGGTGGTTTACACTTCCACTCTTTGAGCTGTGAGGAATGAAACCATTTCTGCCAGGAACAGTATCCCCGATAATGTCACGGCAAACTTGGTGTCTGAACTTTGTGACTTTGTCCTCACTCACAACTATTACAGATTTGGGGACAATTTATACCTTCAAATCAGCGGAACTGCTATGGGTACCCACATGGCCTCACAGTATGCCAACATTTTTATGGCTGACTTAGAACAACGCTTCCTCAGCTCTCATCCCCTAATGCCCCTATTCGCGCTACATTGATGACATATTCATCATCTGGACCCATGGGAAAGAGGCCCTTGAGGAATTCCACCAAGATTTCAACAATTTCCACCCCACCATCAACCTCAGACTGGACCAGTCCACGCAAGAGATCCACTTCCTGGACACTACAGTGCAAATAAGCGATGGTCACATAAACACCACCCTATACCGGAAACCTACTGACCACTATACTTACCTACATGCCTCCAGCTTTCACCCAGACCACATCACACGATCCATTGCTATAGCCAAGCTCTAAGATACAACCACATTTGCTTCAATCCCTCAGACAGAGACAAACACCTACAGGATCTCTGTCAAGCGTTCTTAAAACTACAACACCCACCTGGTGAAGTGAAAAAATATAGCCAGAAGGGAACCCAGAAGTCACCTACTACAGGACAGGCCCAACAAAGAAAGTAACAGAATGCCACTAGCCGTCACCTTCAGCCCCCAACTAAAACCTCTCCAGCGCATCATCAAGGATCTACAACCTATCCTGAAGGACGATCCCTCACTCTCACAGACCTTGGGAGACAGGCCAGTCCTCACTACAGACAGTCCCCCAACCTGAAGCAAATGCTCACCAGCAACTACACACCACACAACAAAAACACTAACCCAGGAACCTACCCCTGCAACAAACCCAGTTGCCAACTCTGTCCACATATCTATTCAAGGGACACCATCATAGGACCTAACCACATCAGCCACACCATTGGGGCTCATTCACCTGCACATCTACCAATATGATATATGCCATCATGTGCCAGCAATGCCCCTCTGCCATGTACATTGGCCAAATTGGACAGCCTCTATGCAAAAGAATAAATGGACACAAATCAGATGTCAAGGATTATAACATTCAAAAACCAGTCGGAGAACACTTCAGTCTCCCTGGACACTCAATAACAGACTTAAAAGTGGCAATTCTTCAACAAAATAACTTCAAAAACAGACTCCAACGAGAAACTGCAGAACTGGAATTCATTTGCAAACTGGACACCATCAAATTGGGCCTGAATAAAGACTGGGAGTGGATGGGTCACTACAAAAACTAATTTCCCCATGTTAATTTCCCCCTACTGTTACACCTTCTTGTCGACTGTTTGAAATGGGCCACCCTGATTACATTGGCTTCATTACACTACAAAAGTGATTTTCCTCCTGTTGAGAATAGTCCACTTCCATTTTAATTTAATTGTCTCGTTAGCACTGACCCCCCACTTGGTAAGGCAACTCCCATCTTTTCATCTACTGTGTATATATATACCTGCCTACTGTATTTTCCACTCCATGCATCTGATGAAGTGGGTTTTAGCCCATGAAAGCTTATGTTCAAATAAAGTTGTTAGTCTCTAAGGTGCCACAAGTACTCCTTGTTGATTTGCTGATACAGACTAACATGGCTACCACTCTGATTTCTGCCAGAGTTTCTACTTTTTCCATTCAGGACATCTCCAACCTGCTCAGTCCTGTATTTTCCTGTGGGCTCTTTCCCTGTCTTGGCTAAGAACCGGATTTCTGTATCCCCATCTTGAAGGGTACTTAAGTCCAAGGTATCTATTCCTTTGCCTAAAGTTTTTCCATGGGTAGCTGCTGCCTCTGTTTGTTCTGCCCGTTCTGTGTCTCTAGTGTGGTTACTAGTAGCAGCAGCTTTGGCTAAGGCATCAGCTCTTTCATTCCAGTGAGCTTCTTCTGAGTGATTTTTCTGATGTCCCTTTGTGTGAGTCACCCAGGTGGCCCCAGTTTTTTCCTTGATAACCTGTTTATCAGTGGGTCTTCCTCCAGAGATCCACCGAGGACTTAGAATGTTTACTGATGCTCTGGTGTCTGTTAGCAATTGGCCTAATATCCCTGGGTTCCCCACTGCAGCCCTCACAGTGGGTCTCCCCCATGCATTGCACTGAACTCTTGCAATCAGCAGGGGAGGCCCGCAGGGAACCAGGCATCCCTACGGATCGGCTGACTCCCTCGAGAGCCACCACTCAGAAGAGGGGGCAGGGATCTGGTTTTGACATGGAGTGGATGTGGGGGATGCACTTCGTACCAGGGCAGTGGGCCGAGGGGGGACTCCCTACATTAACTCTGTTCTCCGCATGACCTGAGACAACGCATTAATCAGGATGCTGAGGGGCTGATGATCATATTTTCCCATATCCCCTAACTTAACTAGCTCCATCCAAACCATGTTCCTAAGGGTCTTCTTGGGTTGGCGCTGCCCAGGGTTGTGGGAGGCAGGGGGATTATAATTGGGAGGGCGACTGGCGGAGTGAGGACCATTATTTACAAATGTGATAGTCTGTACTGTCTCTGAGGTAGCCTTTTTGATGATTTGTCTTTTTAAGATGCCAGTCATTCGCAGCAAGTCCCCTGCCTGTTTGATGTTTGCCACTAGTTTATTCCAGGCTAGGTATTCTATATCCACAGTCCCCATGGTCATTTTTGTCTGAGAATTTAGTTCTGCATAAATGCTCTGTACTAATTCAGGTCCCTGATAATGGGAAGTGATAATCCCATTCTCTTCTGTCTGGGGTAATGAATCAGAGAGGGCTGCCAGCATCTTTTTCCGAATTAGGTAAGATTCTGGGGCCTCTCCTGGTTTCTGCTCTTTCATTATATATAGTTTCTTGAGAGAAGAAGCAGGCAGTAATATTTTGAGAGCACTTACCATCCATTCCCGGGATCCAACGGCAGTCTGCTCCCAAGATCCTATGCCTATGTCCAGAGCATCTGCATCACAAGGAGAGGCGCATAACTGAGCCAATTGGGTTAAAGCCATGCTATCAGCAGAGGGGTACATTTGCCAAATGCGAGCCAGCCATGCCACAGCAGTGTCATGGTTCAGTGGCCCCAGTCTCTCGGCAATAGCCTTGGCCTGACTAGGAGACCATCTTACTACGTCCATAACCAGCTCCATTGTGGGAAGATCAGCTCCTGCAACTATGTGTTTAATCTCCCTTGTGGAAACAGGCACAACATTATGCATGTGTGGTCAATCAGGGTTGAATGGGGTTTTGGGGTCAGCATTAGGGGGTATTTCTATTTTCCCAGGGGACTCCAAATCACAATCCTCTCTCAACCTTACAGCTGCTACCACGCCCTTGTGGGCGCTAAATTGGGCATGCAATTTACTAATCTCTGCCTCACACTTCTGATGGCCTGCTGCTGCCTTATTCTCATCTACAAGAAAGTGAGTTGCTGCTCTCACTTCTTCTAACAAAATTTTTGTCTGTGTTAACTCTTTACTATACTGTTCTGCATTCCTGCTGGCCTTGTCTCTCCTCTTGCATATGGCTAAGTGCAATCACCATTTTAAGGTTTTCTGCTATAAATTCACACCCGTCTGTCTCACATTTGTTCAAATGCTGTTGTAACTGCTTTTTCTCCAGATCCAGTTCCTGCCTTCCCTTCACCATTTCAGCCATGTCTGGACATGCATAAAATAATGCCCATGCAGCAGCTGCATCCTTTGCGCTACCTCGTGGCTTAAAGGCTGTGCAATATTGTTCAAAACTCAGACTCGCTTCAATCAGGGGATTCTTACCCTTAAAGCATCCCCTTTCCCAGGGGCATTTCCCCTTCTTCGTTACCCATCTCTCTAACCTGTTGGTTTTCTCCTGTCTCAAGCGAGGAGCCAAGGGTTTTTCTTCTGCCATCTCTACTTCCCTTATTTCACTAATGATCCCCACCAAAACCCTTTCACGCAGTCACAGAATTGCTCTAAGATCTTTACTTTTAAGGCACAACTCTAACTCCTTATTGCTCGGTCCTACAGTTATTCTAAGCACGATTCTTAACTTAAAAGTTACAGGACATTACCAAATATTCTATGACAGAGAGAGAGAGAGAGACCTCACTAAAGGAGCTTAGTCTGAAAAAGGAAGAGACAGTTTGCTCAGGTCTGTGCCTCAGTTTCCCCACTCCACAGCAACTACTCAACAAGTACCACGTGATTAGGGTCACGTGCTGCCTGCGTTCCTCCACCAAGTTGTTACCAGCTTTGCCTGTTATTTTGGGGTATGCTTATTTATTACGGTTACTCTTCTGAGGGGGGGTGGTCTGTATGATCAATGTACAGCTTGTGTCACTTGTATTTTCATAAGGAAATCTACTTCTCCCTGCTGCAAGTTTCCTCCCAATGGAGCTATCCTGCAGGACCTAGGTTCCCCAGGGCTGGGTTCTTCCAGCCTCAGAATCAGATGATCACACACACATTAACAGAGCGCATCTGAGAGGACCAGGTTAATCAGCACTCCCACACCGATTATATGTCCCTGAATTCAGTAGGCTGGGTTGAGCAGCACTTCCAAGCTGCCACCCTTATGTGTCCCTGTTCAGCACATCTCTATCCCCACTTTCACGTTACAGTTGTTCCGGTAGTAACTCATTTGATGAGCAAACCCCACAGAATTTTTGGGCGTTGCAGGAATCTTTTAGCTTAGGTACAAGGAGCATTGCTGCACAGCGAATGAGGAAACAAACAAACAAAAACCCACTCATGAGGGGGAGATAGAGACAGAGAAAGAGAGAAGCAACTAGCTTAATCATGAGAGTTATTTATTGCAAGATAATAACCATAGGGGAGCCAAACAAACAAAACAGTTATACACCGGACCCTCGCTAGAACGTGGGATTTGGGATCCAGGCCAAGTACCACATTATAGAGCGGACCGCGTTAAAATGAAATTATATTTTTGTGACCGAAATTTCAGTACAGGTATATGTAGTTATGTATTTGCAGGTTATAGCAGGCTAACGATATAGTACAGACCCGTTTACATGCGGATGTTGAGAGTCAAGCCATCACAACCGCGTGTTAACAGACCATGGGTTAAGTGGGCCATGCTGAAATATCTTAAGATATCTATATATACGTGCATAATTATCTAGGATTACATACGTATTCACAGCATCCCAAATACTGCAGGCCTATCTGTTAACGGCGCTTTGCAAGAATATAAATTCAAATGTGTAATCTAATAAAATTAAATATAAATAATATATAAATAATAATAAATATAAATTCAAATGTGTAATTTAATAAAACGGGGGGAGGGATAGCTCAGTGGTTTGAGCATTGGCCTGCTAAACCCAGGGTTGTGAGTTCAATCCTTGAAGGGGCCACTTAGGGATCTGGGGCAAAATCAGTACTTGGTCCTGCTAGTGAAGGCAGGGGGCTGGACTCGATGACCTTTCAAGGTCCCTTCCAGTTCTAGGAGATAGGATATCTCCATTTAAAAAAAACAAAACAAAAAAAAACATGACTACTACTACTACACAGGGGTGAAAGTAACTAAGGACACTTACCAGTACAGGGTGGGGGCAACTCTGATCCCCAGAAGGGGAGGGGCCTTGGGCAGAAGGGGGCAGGGCTAGGGTCAGCATCCCCCTTCCAGGCCGCCTGGGGTTCCTGACATTTATAATCAAATTTAAGTTAGATTTAATATTACACCGAACCCTCGCTAGAACGCGTGTCTATATAACGCGAATTCGGATATAACCCGGTCGCGGCCATGGATCCCAAATTTAAGGGCTATGCTGATCAGACACAAAGCCAGCTTGCAGCTGATCTAAAAGGGCAAGAACTTCCTCAAAGTGCGGAGTCTGGAGCCCCAGGCCCTTTTAAATTGCTGGCCCTGGGGCAGCTGCTCCCTTTGCCCTCCCCACCCATCGGCGGCTGGGGGGAAGGAGGGAAAGGGGCAGGGACTTTAAAGCGCTGCAGGGTCCTTTGCCACAGCAGCGCTTTAACGTTGCTGCATTCCTTCCCTCCCCCCCCGTCAGCAGCCCTGCACTGTCGCGGCAAAGGACCATCCTTAAAGCACTGCCGGGGGTGGGGAGAAAGGGGCAGAAACGTTAAAGCGCTGCCGCGCCAGTGCTTTAAGGACGGTTCTTTGATATGGTAGCGCTTTGAGGAAGTTCTTGCCCTTTCAGATCAGCTGCAAGCTGGCTTTGTGTCTGGTCAGCATAGCCCTTAAATTTGGGATCCATGGCCTCGACCGCGTTATATCCGAATTCACGTTATATAGACACGCGTTCTAGCGAGGTTCCAGTGTAATATTAAATCTAACTTAAATTTGCTTATAAATGTTAGGGTTACAAAACTATAACTGATCACACAAGTCAAGGTCAGAAGGCTATACCGAGAGAGAGAGAGAGAGAGAGCTGGGTTCTCACTACTCCATGAAGCTTGAATTGATCAGGGGTCCCAGGTGGTGATGGTAGCTGAGGGTCCGGGGTACTGGAGTAAGGTAGAGCCCTCAGCACAATTAGTCAGGAGAAGATGAAGTCCCAGTAGAACTGATGCAGATTTTGGATCCAGGCATCAGGACACTCACTTGAGCATGGATAGGGGTTTTTAGAGAAACAACAATGGTTGAAGGGAGAACACTAGATTTGTTTATGTGTATCAAGGGAGAATACCAAAGTTGTTTTGTTCAGGCTAGACATGGGAGCTGATCATTCCTGGCTTTGGGCGGTGTTCCTTTGAGGGAGCTCAAAATGCAATTAGGGAGCTTCACTATTTTGGATACCAATAAAGGATTTATTACTAGAATTGGTCTGATAACTACTGAGCTGGGTGTGTGCAGGCATAGGTTCATTAACATCTGGAGCAGAGATCCCCCATGATGCAGTGCTTCCCTGCTTTTCTGGTCCCAGAGTTCTGTGCAGATCTTGCCTTGGAATCTCTGTTCTCCAGTCTGTATGCTAATGGAGATACCTCCTTGTCCCATCTTCGATGCAAATGAGGCTAGGAGAGTTTCCTTAATTCTGTCATCCTTATCCCAGGGGTTTAGTTGTGTCTCCTACTGCTTTTTCATTGCTTTTTGTAAGTCTTTCTTCTGATGCAGATTTGGTTCAAGCAGAGGCTGTGGGGTGGGGGGGTGTCTTTTGTGAGTCAGACAGGTTGGGTACTGCACACTGGTTCCCCAAGAACACAGAACTGCTAGGTAACAAATCAGGGACAAACATTCTGTTTGAGTACATATATGCCATATCTGAGCCTGAACTGGCCACACTGCACACCTACCTTCAGGAGAACCAAGCCAAGAACTTTATTTGTAAATCCACCTGACCTGCTGGGGATTCATCTTCTTTGTTTAAAAAAAAATAATGGAAGCCTACAACTATGTGTGGACTATTGGGCCCTGAATCAAGTCACCATTAGAAACTGATACCCATTACCACTAATAGCTGAGCTAATGCATCAAGTGAGCACCGCTTGAGTGTACATAAAGCTAGATCTCCAGGGGATGTACAACCTAGTATATATTAGAACGGTGGATGAATGTAAGACTATTTTTCAAACTCATTATGGTCATTACAAGTACCTCATGATGCCTTTTGGTTTGACAAACGCACCCGTAATGTTCCAACATTTTATTATTGACACACTTTAGGACATTCTGGATCAATATGTAGTAGAACACCTGGATAACATACTTATTTTTTTTGGAAAACACCAAGCAACACACCATGCACATCTGTTCCATCCTGAAGAGGCTGTGTTAATATTACCTCTATGCTAAGCTAGAAAAATGTGCCTTGGATCAGTCCTCCATGGAATTCTTAAGGTTCATCCTACATCCCACTGGTATCGAAATGGACCTGCACAAGGTAAAGAGAGGCCTCAAGTGAAACATTCTGTGGTGCTGCCATGAACTAGGTAACATTTCCTGGGGTTTGCAACAGGCCTTTAAGCAAATACAGCTCATGTTTACTACCACTCCCATATTGGTCCATCCTGATACCACGCAAGCCTTCATCATCAAAGTGATGCTTCCAAATTAGCAATTGCAGTGGTGGTATCCCAAAAGCACAGTCCTCAACAATTGCTACATCCATGTTCCTTTTACTCCAAGAAACTCACATCCACAGAGCAAAATTACAACATTTTAGACAAAGAATTAATGGCAATTAAGATCACCTTTGAAGAGTGGCATCACTATGGTGTATACCTGATACCCCATCCAGGTATACACCATCATAAGAACCTACAATATCTGCATAGGTCCAAAGTCCTCAATCAATCACAACTTAGGTAGGCCTCATTCTTTTTGTGCTTTGATTTCCCTTATCATCCAGGAACCCAAAATAGCAGGGCCAATGCTCTGTCCCAGAAGGGAGAATATTATGCTGATCTGAAGGACATAAACCCTAAAATCTCCTGCATTCTCAAACCTCATAACTTTCTGGGCTTGGCTTCCCACTAAGACCTGCTCACCCTCATACAGCCCATGGGATCCCTCCTGATGAGCAGAAGCCACAAGTAAGGAACTTCATGATGTCCAAGACAGGGTACCTACATGACGGGGCATATACATGTCACCCCCTGACCCCCCCGGTCTCCAAGGACTACAACTCTACAAAAACAACAAGGAGTCCAGTGGCACCTTAAAGACTAACAGATTTATTTGGACATAAGCTTTCGTGGGTAAAAAACCTCACTTCTTCAGATGCATGGAGTGAAAGTTACAGATGCAGGCATTATATAATGACACATGAAGAGAAGGGAGTACCTCACAAGTGGAGAACCAGTGCTGACAGGGCCAATTCAATCAGGGTGGATGTAGTCCACTCCCAATAATAGATGAGGAGGTGTCAATTCCAGGAGAGGCGGAGCTGCTTTTGTAATGAGCCAGCCACTCCCAATCCCTATTCAAGCCCAAATTAATGGTGTTAAATTTGCAAATGAATTTTAGTTCTGCTGTTTCTCTTTGAAGTCTGTTTCTGAAGTTTTTTTGTTCAAGAATAGTTACTTTTAAATCTGTTATAGAATGTCCAGGGAGACTGAACTGTTCACCTTTTGTAGGTATTTGTACAATCTTTATCAAGCATTCTTAAAACTACAATACCCACCTGGGAAAGTGAGGAAACAGATTAACAGAGCGAGACGGGTACCCAGAAATCACCTACTACAGGACAGGCCCAACAAGGAAAATAACAGAACACCACTGGCCATCACGTACAGTCCCCAGCTAAAACCGCTCCAATGCATTATCAACGATCTACAACCTATCCTGGAAAACGATCCCTCACTCTCACAGACCTTGGGAGGCAGGCCAGTCCTCGCTTACAGACAATCCCCAAACTGAAGCAAATACTCACCAGCAACTACACACCACACCACAGAAACACCAACCCAGGAACCAATCCCTGTAGTAAACCTTGTTGCCTACTCTGTCCCCATATCTACTCTAGCGACACCATGAGAGGACCCAACCACATCAGCCGCACCATCAAGGGCTCATTCACTTGCACATCTACTAATGTGATATATGCCATCATGTGCCAGCAATGCCCCTCTGCCATGTACATTGGCCAAACTGGACAGTCCCTACGTAAAAGACTAAATGGACACAAATCGGACATCAGGAATGGTAACATACAAAAGCCAGTAGGTGAATACTTCAATCTCCCTGGACATTCTATAACAGATTTAAAAGTAACTATTCTTGAACAAAAAAACTTCAGAAACAGACTTCAGAGACAATCAGCAGAACTAAAATTCAGTGAGGTTTTTTACTCAGGAAAGCTTATGCCCAAATAAAACTGTTAGTCTTTAAGGTGCCACCGGACTCCTTGTTGTTTTTGTGGATACAGACTAACACGGCTACCCCCTGATACTTTACAACTCTACAAGTATGTCATGACTCCCCACTGGCAGGACATTTTGGCCACTTTAAAACTCTGCCCAGTCTCTTGTCTCTTCTGGTAGCCTTGCATGCAGGCCAGAGCACAGGCCTATGGATCTCTTGAAATGCATGAGTCCACTCCAAGGTACTGCTCAATAAACCCTTCAGACTCCTGCAATCCCTCGAGACTTCATCAAGCCTCTGGACAGTTGTTGTCCTGGATTTTGTAGTAGAATTATCCTGAGTCCAATGAGTTCATGACCATTCTGACAGTAGTGGACCACCTCACAAAGGTGGCACACTTCATCACCTGCACTGTCCCAGCCTCCACTCCCAGACAAAGGATCAAATGGAAAGAACCAACCACATTCTGGAACAGTATCTTCAATGCTACATAAAATTCCACCGGAATGACTGGTCCTTGCTGCTACCTCAGGCAGAGTTCATGTAAAATTATGCAGAACATACCTCTATAAGGCAAAGCCCCTTTTTTCCCCCTCAAACTATGGGTTCTACCCTGGGTTCTACGCATGACACTTCTTCCTGGGCTCCCACAGAAAACTTCCCATGAGACTTGGCCCTTTTTGCAATACGTTTTTCTCATCTGTTGTACTCAAAGTGTTTACAGCCATTATTGATAGTACCTCTTCATTCAGATCTGTCCTTTTCTATGTCTTCAGATTTGTCAATATTTATGCCACATAAAGTCAGATTTTGCTTAAGGGTGTCTTTGAAATGTATTCTTTGATCATCCCTCCTGCATTTTGAGTTTCAGCTCACTATAGGAAACTTTCTTTGGAAGTCGATCGTTGCCAGTTCTGAAAACACGACCTGCCCATCAAAGCTGAGCTTGGATGATCATTACCTCAGTGCTGGTTGATTTTGCTTTTTCAAGGATGTTAATCTTTGGGACTTTGTCTTGGTAGCTGACCTTCAGAATAGAGTGGAGACAGCACATGTGGAATTTTTAAAGTTGCTTAATGTGTCTGTGGTAAGCTGTCCATTTTTCACACCCATATGAAAGGGAGGCTATCACTACTGTATTATATATAATCAGTTCTGTTGACCATTTGATGGTGTGCTAGTTGAGTATCCAGTGGCAAAGTCTTCTGAGGACCTGGCTTGCCTTTCGTATTCTATTTGATATTTTTTGATCCAGGGAACCATCATTTGAGATGGTGCTACCAAAGTATGCAAAGTGATTGATGCTCATTAGTTCTGTACCATCAATGGTGATGTTTGGCTCAGTAGTAATAATTGATGGAATCGGTTAAAAGAGGACTCATTTTTTCCAGGCTGTTAGTGAGCCCAGTTTAGTTGCCTTTGAGAACCTATCAAGGATAAGCTGTAGGTCATGTTTAACTATGACTAAGTAGAGTGCAATCATCTACAGAAAAGGCTTAATGTATGAGTTTCTGAAGAACTTTTGTCTTTGCAGTAAGCCTTTGGAGATTGAAGAGTTTTTCCATCAATTCAGTAGCTTGTGTTAGATGCCTTTTTGAAGGTTGTCTGTCGCCTATTTCAGAATGGCTGCACAGAAGAGATCAAAGAAAGCTGGTGCTAGCATGCAGCCTTGGTTCATCTCATGAGATATGGGAAATGGTTTAGAGAGGCCACTGTCTAAGAGTAGTTAACCAGTCATGACTTCATGGAGTTGATGTGTGACATTAATGAATTTGGAGGGGACAGCCAAACTTTCCTAGAATTTTCCAGTGGCCATTTCTGTCCAGTTTCAAACTCCTTTTTAAGATCAATGTCAACAACATGCATTTCCATGTTTTGTTCAATGCATTTTTCTGGAATCTCTCTCACAAAAAGTGTCATATCTGTGGTGCTCTGACCTGGGCTAAATTCACATTGGGTCTCTAGTAGAACCTCCTCTGATACTGTTTTGACAAGCCAATTGAGCAAAATATGAATGAGGATTTTACCACCTACAGATAGCAGGGAGATACCTTGATACCACAGTCAGATTTAGTCCCTTCATTTTTGTATAATGTGACTATGACATCTTTGAAGCCCTGAGGAATTTCCTCATCTTCCCAGATATCCTTAATGATTTTGTGTAGAAAGACATGAGTGCACACTGCTTTGTTCGTCAGTAGTTTCTGGTTGTCTATGTACCTTCCCCACTCTGAACTCTAGGGTACAGATGTGGGGACCCGCATAAAGACCCCCTAAGCTTATTTCTACCAGTTTAGGTTAAAAACTCCCCAAGGCACAAATCCTCCCTTGTACCTTAGATTAGGTAATGCTTCCACCACCAAGTGATTTAAACAAACATTTAGGGAGGGCCACTTGGAGCCCTACCTTCCCCAAATATCCCCCCAAGTCCCTACACCCCCTTTCCTCGGGAGGCTGGAGAATATATCCTCACCAATTGGTATAGGTGAACACAAATCCAAACCCTTGGATCTTAAAACAATGAAAAATCAATCAGGTTCTTAAAAGAAGAATTTTAATTAAAGAAAAGGTAAAAGATTTACCTCTGTAAAATCGGGATGGTAAGTACTTTACAGAATAACAAAAGACTCAAGAACATAGAGGATCTTCCCTCTAGGCAAAACCTTAAAGTTACAAAACCTGGTATAAACCTCCTACAAGGAAAACACAAGCCAAAATAAAAGTAAACTAACTCATTTCCTTGCTAAATACTCACTAACTTTATAGGAGCTGGATTGCTTGCTCCCTTGATCTGTGTCCGGCAAAACACACAGAATAGACAGACAAAGTAATCCCCCCCCCCGCGCAGATTTGAAAGTATCTTGTCCCCTTATTGATCCTTTTTGTCAGGTGTCAGCTAGGTTACCAGAGCTTCTTAACCCTTTACAGGTAAAAGAGGGATTAACCTCTTACAGGGTAAAGAAGGATTTTATGCTACCCTTAGCTGTATGTTTATGACACTGGGGTTTTGCCACTTCCCTCTGGGGTCTCAGCACAATATTCACTTTTGCTGCTGGTTAACATATTAACAGCCTTAGCCACATAAAAAAACCCATTCCCAACAAACACATCAGCAGGGATATCGTCCAGCACCCCCACTTTTAAATCACTTTGTAAACCATCACAGTCTATGTACACCTTGGCCAAAGGCACAAGATCCCACTATTAATACAAGCTCTGCCATTCGGCCAGGCAATATATCAACTTCCTGGACTACACTCTGTTTAACCAAAGAAATCTGTGCACCGGTATCTTTCCATCCCATGTATTCTTTGTTATTAACTTTGACAACCTTAGTTTGTCTCATATTTGGCTCTGCAGAGCCAATGCTCACAAAACTCATCAGAAGCTTCTGGGGCTTCTGTGCTGAGGACAGCTGAATTAACATGAACTGTCTGGAGCTTGTTTTCTTTCATCTCAGGGTATTGATTTCTCAGTTGCTCAATGGAGTTATGCTGATAACACCTTCTGGGACTCTCTTCCTTCACAGGTTTGTGATAGGAATGACTAGGAGAGGGATGGTTCCGGGGAGGTGAGTGTCTAGCCTCCCAACCACCTTCCTTTTCCCCAATGGTAAATCAGGATCCCCCCTTTCCTTCGGGTTTGTGCCCTTCTTTCTGGCTTGAACTCATTGGACATCTGGGTTTGCTCAAGGGCATTAGCCAGTGGAGCCATCTCTGCTACAGATTTCAGACTTATCCCACAGACATTGTTTTACATCATCATTGCATATACTCAAGAAATGTCCTTGACCAAAGAGATCAAACAATTGTTAAAACTTCCAACACCTTTTCTTTTTACCCATTTTCTCATTAGGTCATTCATTCTTTAAACATTCACTATGAATCAAGCCAGCACTCTTTTTAAGATCTGCTAAATTTTGCCCTGTACACCTCAGGAGTAACTTGGGACCTTTTCAAAACAGTTTCTTTAAACTTAGAATATACCAAAGCTTCCTGAGTTGGCATTCCATTAAATACATTTTGAGCTTTATGAGACATTTTTGCGATCAGTATGGGGACGTTTTTGTGCTCAGAAATTTCATGGACTTCACATAGCTTTTCAGAGGTAGCAAAGTCCTCCTCAATGCAGTCTGTCTCTTTGTATTCAGGGCACAGCTGGTCTCAGTTGGGTATTCTTTGAGTGGCGGGGATCATTGGTGATGCTGGGGACCATCTCTGTTTTGCTAACAGTTCTAGATTGTATTTCCACTCTTTCTTCTCCTCCTCGGCCTCTTTGGCATGCAGCTCCATGGCTCATCTGTGGGCTTCTGCCTCCAGTTGCTTTAGCTCCATGGCTCATCTAGGTGCTGCTGCTTCTCGTTGTTAGGATTTAGCCTCCAGCCAGTCCTCTCTTTCTCTCTCAGCTCCAACTCCTTCCGGCTTCAGTTTCACCACTGCTTCTTTTAGCTGTCATCGGTGATCTTTCTCTTTTTCTTCTGCCTGCAACCTGTGCAGGTCTAACTTGGCAATTGTTTCCCTGTTTTTTTTCTCATTTTTATGCCTTTCTGTTTCTATTTCCTTTACCCAAAATAAGTAAACAGAAAATAACAAAACTGTAAACTTCCCTTGACTGTTTCCAGCCACAAGTGTTTAATGTGCAAACCTCACTCAGAAAAACAAGCTGTGAATATACCTCGCTATTCACTGCACCGCTGGGATAAAATCTGGACTTCTGAGCATCTGTGTCAACTCCATTCTACAGCTTGGGGTGCCTCTTACAGTGCTTTGCTGTGTAAACAGCCACTTCTGGCCAGTTCATACACAGACCCTAGCATGCAAAATCACTCCCAATTGTATACATGACTGCTATGGCCAGCCACTCATGAACTACATACAGGACAACACCAGCTATTTCCCAGTCTCAGCCTTGTCCCCAGAAATGTGCATCTTGTACTGCTCAGTACCCTGCTGGACAGCATAAGCTTATAGAAAGTCTGCCATTTCATCAAAGGAAAATGGTATGCAAGAGCTTTGTTATCTCAAGTGAAGGTTCCCAAGCATGTCAATCCAAACACACACTGGTCTTGATACTACAATAAAAACAAGTGTATTAACTACAGAAAGATAGATTTTAAGTAATTACAAGTAATGATGCATAAAAGTCAGAATTGGTTACAAAGAAAACAAAAGATAATATGCAAGCTAATACCTAACTTAACAAGCTAATAGGATTCAAAGTTCGGGCCAGCCTTAGGTGATGGGGGCAACTGTCCAGATTGCCATGGTCAGGAGGGTGTCGCAAGGAGCTAGGGGTCCTCCTATTCATGAACACAGCCCCCGCCCCCGCTCACTGCCCCACCTGGGTTCCCAACCCGGCTGCTAGTCCAGCCACTGCACTCTGCGAGTCAGCAGCAATTCCCTACCCCACTTCCAAGCCCTGGGTGGCCTGAATGATAGCAACGCTGCCCAATGGAAGGCGAGCCTGGCATCTCAGCTGGACAATGGGAGCTGGAAGTTGCCAGCCTCTTCCTGGTTGGGAGGGGAAAGGAGCTGAAACTGGAGTGGAAAGAGATGAGTAAGTCTGGGGTATCCTGCCCCTGCCCCCAACTCCCAGGGGTTCCCTCCCTCTGTCCAAAGGTCCCAGTCCCTCCCTCCATGCCTTCCCAGCTCCCAGGGCACCCCTGCCCTGACCCCAGGTCCCAGCCCCGCCCTCTGCCCCCATATCCCATTCCCCCTTCCATGCCCACCCAGATCTCACGGAGGCCTTCCCTCTGCCCTCAGGTGCCAATTCTCAGGGGGGCCCTACCTCTGCCCCCCCAGGTCCCAGACTACCAGTTCTCAGCCCCCCCCCATTCCCCTCAGTTATCAGGGTGTCCACTAGGTCTTTAAAGTCCCCTCCCCCATGCCACACTCTGACCCCCCAGTTCCCCATGCTCCCCAGATCTCAGAGACTCCCCCTTTTTCTTGCTCACCCCAAAGGAAGGTGTCAGAGGAGGTGGTTGGGGATATTTCTGGAGCAGACCTTCCACCATCACCACCCACCCTAGCTACCTCCAGTGCGCTGGAGTGTTACATTTTAACCTCCCCCCACAATAACCCACCTTCCTTGGCGCTGGAGAGGGGCACTTGAATATTGAAGATGCTCATTATTTGGGTGTGGGGAGAGATCTGCCCTTCTGGAGCCCCATTGTCACTGCCCCACCAAATCCGCACACTAGTGAGACTATCTGTACCCCTCTTGTTCCCCAACCTTCCCTGAACCCCACTTTATGGGGCGCTCATGTCACCATGCTCCCCGTCCACCACAACCCTCTGGTGCCCTCCTGTTGCTGCACCTCCCTTTGGACTGCTGACCCATTGTTGGGTTTGGTGTGTTGCAACCAGGGCTGGATTTAGGGGAATGTGACCCAGGCGACTACCTAGGGTGCTGGGTTTGGGGGGTACAGGGCTCGGCATGCACCTGTCACGGGAGAGAGGGTTTTTTTGCTCACACTTAGTGCTTCAGTTACTTCATATGTCAAATGGGGTTACCATTAAACTATTTTACAGTTGTGTTGTCAGGCTACATTTGTTCACGTTTGTAGATAAAGTTGAAGCCTCAAATGGAAAAGCAAAGCAGTGGTTTGATTCTTCCTATACACACAAAGGTCTCTCCAAGTCCCTCCCACTCCCAGATATGTCAGCCCCTGGATATCTGACCATCATTTGGACCAGTCACTCTCCAAAGTGATCCAGCTCCCCTCTGCATTGAACATCATACATCTCCTCTTCCCTTGCCATTCGCTAAGGTATATTCAGCTGCATGATGTGTGTTGGATGGAGTTTAAGATGTCTACAGACAAAACTCCACAGTAACGTGGGGTTTGAAATATTTCTGGATGAACTACCAAGTTGTTTCAGATTTAACATGTTACTCTCTGATATTTCTAGACACACATCAACCTGATGTGAAAGGTGCACAGGATGGCAGGGGTTAGAGGGGCAGAGTTCACACTGTTGGGGGATCTTAATTCTGCAATTCTATACTTTCCAAAGTTGTCTTTTCTTACTGTAACTTTAGCACCAACTTTCCTGGCATCTGTGGTTTTCAAATTGCAATGCTCTATTAAACTTCATTTCCATTAACTTGTTGATAAATATTTACATGCTTGACCTTAGGTTGATAGTTTTGTCATTGTTCATTTCTGTTTTCACAGCTTGTCTGAAAGCCACATAGATGAAAGGACAAGCAAATTGTTGGAAGTTTTGCAGAAGATAAAACTTGGTTTGTTGACTGTGCATAATGCAGCATCCAGCCATCAGAGCCCAGGTACAAAGCGAAACAGGGTGGCAATTCTTCTATCTCAGCACCAGACATTCATATGCAGAGTAGGGTCTAGGATTGCAGAATTTATGTAGTATATTTTTGTGACGTGCTGGGAGGTTGGACTCATTCTGCTGTTAAGCATAGTGTAAAAGTAGAATGAATTATATTGTAAAAATAGAATGGATTAAAGAAATGCTGTATGTACCTTTAAGCAGAAATAAGGAATGTTGAAATACAAGTGTCAGGAAAAGAAACATTAAGGCATAAACAATGAGTCCACTTAAGCTAATGGTGGAACATTATCCAGAGATCTGTAAAAGTTAGTAAGGAAATTGAATATGTATGTCTAGCCTCAGGTAAACTTGTCAGTTCTGCTTTCTTTGTGCAATTGTTAAGTTCGTGCCCTTTTTATCTGTATAAAATAAGATAGTGTGGGTCTTGCATGATGCTCACATTATCTGGATGTATTAGCAGAGCGCTGTGCTAATAAACAGAGTGGTCTAACAAACTGTGAATCCTGAATCTGACTTTGACAATAGCTACATATTACCTTCTGTGACTGATAAATATTTGAAACACACAGCCGTATAGAGGATTAACAAATCTTCAGACAGTTTTTGACTCCCTGAAAGGAATCTCAATGGTGTAAGAATTTTAAGGGGGAATTACTTTCCCTTTAAAGCTGGGGTGTCAAACATGTGGTCCATGTGATGTATTTTTGTTGCTGCATCACATGCTCAGATTCTACAGAGTAAAAGCTTTTCTTTATTGACTTTTTAAAAGTAACTTTTTTGGCCTCATAATTGTGAAGAAAATTTTCTGTATGTGAAATGAGTGTCACTGAAGCAGCGATGTCTGGCTGAGTCTGCAGATGGTCTGAGGACCTTGGCAGGTGTGAATGCTAATGCTAACCCTGCCCCTCAGTAATCTCCCTGGAGTGCTAGTTCTAAATCCCCAATTCAATGTCAACATGAACTATTTCATTGCTGATGGCTTTAGGGGATGGAATGGGGAAGAGGGTGGGAAGCAGGTCCATGCAGGTGGGAAGATGGGAGTTAACAGGGAAGGAAAACCAGAAGAGACACGCAGCGTCTTTTACCTGGTTGTGGCCTCTAGGTGCTATTGTAATGTAATATGGATCCGGAGGCCAGCCAAGCCAGGATGCACCCTGATGCCCAGATGGAGTAAGTCACAGGAGCGGAACAGACTGGAGGACCCCCCAAAGTGGAGAACCCAGTGTTTATGGTAGGAAGTGACCCAGGGGAACTTTAGAGGCCAACAGCATTAGAGCTGCATAGACACTCTGCGTGTTGTGGGCAGATCCCCACCGAGCTGGTGGCAAGGGGAACTTGCCACTACCAGGGCCCTGGGTCGAGACCCAGTGGAGAGGGTGGGCCCGGGTCCCCCTATCACCCTCCCCACACCAGGGGAATCCTACGGACTCTGGCTGCTAGGCCGCACTACCCTGCTTTTGAGGGGGAGTGTATGGACTCTGGCCATTAGGCTGAACTGCTTCAACACTGGGAATGATTTATATGGACCCTTGCCATTGGGCCACACTGCCCTGACACTGGGGTGAGTTACATGGACTCTGGCCGCTAGTCCACACTACCCTGCTTGCGAAGGAGATTTTATGGACTCTGGCCATTAGGCAGCACTGCTCCAAAACTGGGAGAGATTTATATGGACCCTGGCCATTGGGCCACACCACCCAGATACTTGGGGTGATTGTGTGGAAGGAGGCCATTAGCCGCAAAAGGCTGCCCAACGGGAGCCGGGCACGTGAAGAAGGGAGTGGCGAGGTTCCGACACCCCATCCCACCCCTGCCACAAAGGGGCGGGGCGGTGCGAGGCCCGCCACAGGGATTTTTAAAATGGGGAAGCTCACTGTGAAAACCTAAAGTCAAGAATGAGGATATTAAAATTCTTAGATTCCGCATGGAAGTTACTTAATCTTATTCAATTGAGTCATAGAAAGTGTACCTTCCCCTAAAGAAAAAAAGAAGCAGGAAGTGTTAAATGGAAAAATTCAAGAGGTTATTTAAGCCAAACAGGTCAACTTCCAACCCCAGAGAACACAACAGAAAGAGCATAAAATGTCAGTGAAATGAGGATGGGCAGCTGCTCCATAACACATGGTCCCACAACTGGACCTTGGAGCAGAGGGAGGGCTTAGGCACCAACTAGAGGTGCAGCCAGGGGGCTGAAGAACTTTGCCCCTTACATCAGGGCTCAAGGGATCCCTGCACCTAAAGTGTGTAGGACTTTGGGAGACCCCTGCCTTGAAAGGGGCTGCAGGAACCTCTGTGCCCCCTGGAATCTAGGAGGGGAAGGCCTTGGGGAACCCCTGACAGAAAGTGTTAAAGTTTGTGGATGTTGTGTGTTGAAGGATTGCCCCTGTTGTAAGGGTGCTGTGGAAGCCTGAGTGTTTATGGGAACCGATGGAGAGTTTGAGCCTGGAGGGTCGAATGCCTAGAGCACCGACAGCACTGGCCTGGAGCATGTGTTATGAAAGGAGATGAAGCACATGTAAAACAGAAAGATGAGGAAGCCAGATCCTTGGGAAGTGGCTGCTGTGGACAGCCAGAGGAGGAAGTACTACAGGGCCCTCGGAGCAGTGATGAGGAGGGGGAAGGGGAGATTGGTGGCAACTGACCTGCAAATGGGTTAACATGAGACATTCTGCTATGTATGACAGTGTGCCATGAAAGGAAAATGTGTGTCTCACATAGGATGGATGATTCTAGGCAGGCAGGTGTTATTAGCAACCGCGGACAGCCCAGTACTAATGATCCTCTGAAGAAAAATAAAGCATTCAGTATATTCAAATCCATCCAAACACTAATTTTAGAGTGGGACTGTGCAACCTAGAACTGGGGTACCTCTGAGCCCTCAGTCCCACCAGCCTGGGCTCTCTCTCCCACTAATGCTGTGGCAGGTACTGCACTTACACAAACATCTACAGGCAGGGAGAAACATGAGTTACATGAATGCTCCTCCCAGCCACTCATGAGCCAACAATAGTGAAGCTCCAGCCAATTCCTCCCAGCTCCCCAGTCTTACCCTGGTCAGAAACCTGACCAGTGTAAGTTTATTATCCAGTCTGCCCTTCCCTCAATGGGGAGAGGACATGCACTAACCTGAGCTAAGACTTCCCAAGCACTTCAAGCAAAATACTCTCTTAGGTAAATATGAAAGAGGTTAATTAACTACAGAAAAATCATTTTTAAGTGATTATACATGGTAGGCATAACAGGTCAGAGATAGTTTCAGAGTGGTAGCCGTGTTAGTCTGTATCAGCAAAAAAACTGAGGAGTACTTGTGGCACCTTAGAGACTAACAAATGTATTTGGGCATAAGCTTTCATGGGCTAAAACCCACTTCATCGGATGCATGCAGTAGAAAGATTATATATACATATATACACACACACACACACACACACATATACATATATACACACACACACAGAGAACATGGGGGGGGGGAAAAAGGGTGTTACCATACCAAGTGTAACAAGACGGGAGGGATTCATGGGAGACGGGAGAGATTCCAGAAGACTGGAAAAGGGCAAATATAGTGCCCATCTATAAAAAGGGAAATAAAAACGACCCAGGAAACTACAGACCAGTTAGTTTAACTTCTGTGCCAGGGAAGATAATGGAGCAAGTAATTAAGGAAATCATCTGCAAACACTTGGATGGTGGTAAGGTGATAGGTAATAGCCAACATGGATTTGTAAAGAACAAATCGTGTCAAACCAATGTGATAGCTTTCTTTGATAGGATAACGAGCCCTGTGAATAAGGGAGAAGCTGTGGATGTGGTATACCTAGACTTTAGTAAGGCATTTGACACTGTCTTGCATGATATTCTTATCGATAAAATAGGCAAATACAATTTAGATGGGACTACTATAAGGTGGGTGCATAACTGGCTGGATAACCGTACTCAGAGTTGTTATTAATGGTCCCCAATCTCTGGAGATATTTAAGAGTAGGTTAGATAAATGTCTATCAGGGATGGTCTAGACCGTATTTGGTCCTGCCATGAGGGCAGGGGACTGGACTCGATGACCTCGAGGTCCCTTCCAGTCCTAGAATCTATGAGACTAATCAATTAATCAACAGGAGAAAAAAAAAACCTTTTGTATGGATAATCAGGATGACCCATTTCAAATAGTTGACAAGAAGGTGTGAGTAACAGTAGGGGAAAAATAGCACGTGGAAATAGTTTTTACTTTGTATAATGACCCATCCACTCCCAGTCTTTATTCAAGTCTAATTTAATGGTGTCCAGTTTGCTAATTAATTCCAATTCAGCAGTTTTTCATTGGAGTCTGTTTTTGAAGTTTTTTTGTTGTTGTTGGAGAATTGCGACTTTTAGGTCTGAAATTGAGTGACCAGGGAGGTTGAAGTGTTCTCCGACTGGTTTTTGAATGTTATAATTCTTGATGTCTGATTTGTGTCCATTTATTCTTTTGCTTAGAGATCGTCCGGTTTGGCCAATGTACATGGCAGAGGGGCATTGCTGGCACATGATGGCATATATCACATTGGTAGATGTGCAGGTGAACAAGCCTCTGATGGTGTGGCTGATGTGATTAGGTCCTATGATGGTGTCCCTTGAATAGATGTGGCCAGAGTTGGCAACAGGCTTTGTTGCAAGGATAGATTTGTGGGTTAGTGTTTTGTTGTGAGGTGTGCTGTTGCTGGTGAGTATTTGCTTCAGGTTGGGGGGCTGTCTGTAAGTGAGGACTGGCCTGCCTCACAAGATCTGTGAGAATGAGGAATTGTCCTTCAGGATAGGTTGTAGATCCTTGATGATGTGCTGGAGAGGTTTTAGTTGGGGGCTGAAGGTGACAACTAGTGGCATTCTTTTACTTTCTTTGTTTGACCTATCCTGGAGTAGGTGACTTCCGGGTGTTCTTCTGGCTCTGTCAATCTGTTTCCTCACTTCAGCAGGTGGGTATTGTAGTTTTAAGAATTCTTGATAGAGATCCTGTAGGCGTTTTTCTCTGTTTGCGGGATTGGAGCAAATGCGATTATATCTTAGAGCTTGGCTGTAGACAATGGATCGTGTGATGTGGTCTGGATGAAAGCTAGAGGCATGTAGGTAAGTCCTATAGTGATTGAGTAAACCCCCATTGTGTGGTATTGTGCAACTATCATTTACTTGTAAATCCATTGATTACAACTCCCCTTTGATTAATTGTCAGTGAACACCCTCCTGGGCGAAGGTCACCATCCTTCTAGTAAAGTGTCTGAAACTTATAACTTCCATTACAACCATACTGCAAAGTATCAACTTCATACGCACTAATGATATACATGTTTGGATAGAACAACAGGTTTCAGCAGATACCTTTCATATGATATCTTACATGGCATGCTTTGCATGAAATAGCACTGGAATGCGTTACCTAGGGAGGTGATGGAATCTCCTTCCTTAGAGGTTTTTAAGGTCAGGCTTGACAAGCCCTGGCTGGGATGATTTAGTTGGGAATTGGTCCTGCTTTGAGCAGGGCGTTGGACTAGATGACCTCCTGAGGTCCCTTCCAACCCTGATATTCTATGAACCATATATGAATGATGAATATGGGGTTACAGGGTGCTATTTCAAGGGACAGAATGCCTCAGGGACCATATGTGATGATCACTGAATTACTAAAGGAATGGAAGTGTTACTGACTCCTTAGCAATAATGATCTGATGCAAAATCATCCCCTGAGGTAGAAATCCATGTAGGAAGGACAATTAGTGGAGAGTAAAATCTTCTGTGACATCCACTCCTTCACCACGTCTCTTGGTTGTAATTTAGCCTAGAAGTTGAGAAAGTAGAACTAATTAAACAGCACCATCATTGTTTTCTGGCTAAACAGATAGTGCTACATGATACAGAAAGAATCGCAATATGGCAGGTGACCAGCTTGGCATAACAGAGAAATCTTCAGTGAGCTTAAACACAAAAAGGAAGCTTACAAGAAGGGGAAACTTGGACAGATGACTAGGGAGGAGTATAAAAATATTGCTCAAACATGCAGGGGTGTAATCAGGAAGACCAAAGCACAATTGGAGTTGCAGCTAGCAAGGGATGTGAAGGGTTTCTACAGGTATGTTAGTAACAAGCTGGTGGTCAGGGAAAGTGTGGGACCCTTATGAATGGGGGAGGCAATCTAGTGATAAATGACGTGGAAAAAGCTGAAGTACTCAATGCTTTTTTCGCCTCAGTCTTCACAGACAAGGTCAGCTCCCAGACTGCTGCACTGGGCAGCATAGTATGGGGAGGAGGTGAGCAGCCCTCAGTGGTGAAAGAACAGGTTAAGGACTATTTAGAAAAGCTGGACATGCACAAGTCCATGGGTCCAGATCTAATGCATCCGAGGGGGCTGAGGGAGTTCGCTGATGTGATTGCAGAGCCATTAGCCATTATCTTTGAAAATTCATGGTGATCGGGGGAGGTCCCGGATGATTGGAAAAGGGCAAAAATAGTGACCATTCTTTAAAAAGGGAAGAAAGAGAATCCAGGGAACTACAGACCTGTTAGCCTCACCTCAGTCCTTGAAAAAAATCATGGAGTAGGTCCTCAGGGAAACCATTTTGAAGCACTTGGAGGAGAGGAAGTTGATCAGGAACTGTCAACATGGATTCACCCAGGGCAAGTCACGCCTGACCAATCTGATTGCCTTCTATGATGAGATAACTGCTTTCTGGGTATGGGGAAAGCAGTGGATAGGATATATTTTGACTTTAGCAAAGCTTTTGATACTGTCTCCCACAGTACTCTTGCCAGCAAGTTAAAAAAGTATGAATTGGATGAATGGATTATAAGTTGGATAGAAAGCTGACTAGATCATCAGGCTCTACAGGTAGTGACCAACATCTCAATGTCTACTTGGCAGCCGTCATCAAGTAGAGTGCCCTACGGGTCTGTCCTGGGGCCAGTTTTGGTCAACATCTTCATTAATGATCTGGATGACAGGATGGATTGCACCCTCAGCAAGTTCGCGGATGACACTAAGGTGGGGGTGGGGGAAGAGGTAGATATGCTGGAGGGTAGGGATAGGATCCAGAGTGATCTAGAAAAGTGGGAAGAGTGGGCTGAAAGAAATCTGATGAGGTTCAACAACGACAACTGCAGAGTCCTGCACTTGAGATTGAAAAATCCCATGCATTGCTACAGGCTGAGGACCAACTGGCTAAGTGGCAGTTTTGCAGAAAAGGACCTGGGGATTACAGTGGATGAGAAGTTGGATATGAGTCAACGGTGTGCCCTTGTTGCCAAGATCGCTAACAGCATATTGGGCTGCATTAGTAGGAGCATTGCCAGCAGATCGAAGGAAATGATTATTCCCCTCTATTCAGCACTGGTGAGGCCACATCTGGAGTATTGTGTCCAGTTTTGGGTCCCCCACTAAAGAAAGGATATGGACAAATTGGAGAGAGTGTCCAGCAGAGGGCAATGAAATGATTAGGGGGCTGGTGCACATGACTTATGAGGAGAGGCTTAGGGAACTGGGCTTATTTAGTTCGCAGAAGAGACGAGTGTGAGGGGATTTAATAGCAGCCTTCAACTACCTGAAGGGGGGCTCCAAAGAGGAGGGAGCTAGGCTGTTCTCAGTGGTGGCAGAGAACACAACATGGAGCAATAGTCTTAAGTTGCAGTGGGGGAGGTCTAGAGTGGATATTAGGAAAAACTATTTCACTATGTGGGAGGTGAAGCATTGGAAGGGGTTACCTAGGGAGGTGTGGAATCTCCATCCTTAGAAGTTTTTAAGGGCTGTCGGACAAAGCCCTGGCTGGGATGATTTAGTTGGGGTTGGTCCTGCTTTGAGCAGGGGGTTGGACTAGATGACTTCCTGAGGTCTCTTCCAACCCTAATCTTCTATGATTATATGATACATTTTGCAAAGAAACCTTGGATTTATGGTGAGTAGGAATATGAATGAAGTGTTTTAAACTTACAAAATGTCCCCAGCTCATTGTAACTCTAAGTATATCATCTTCTTTTCCTCCTTTAAAAAAATTGCCCTCCTTCTAGTTCTAAACAATATTGCAGAAAGTTATAGAGAAACACACCACATACAGCTCACCATACAGTACGAAGTACATAGTAAATTCATGTAATAGCAGCTGGTGAACCAGTCTGCACTTTCCCAAACCAGATATAAAATGTGTAACTGGGAAACTTTAAAGTCCAAGAATCTGGATACTTATCTCAACTTACAGAGACCCCTCTGGCCCCCATCCATGACATCCTGTTTATCCCCTGTAATCCAGCATGGACTCACCCCTGCAGCACCTCCTGTTGGTTGCCTCAGGAATTAGCTCACCAGTCAACAGAGCGCCCTCTGCAGGCCAGGTGTCCCACCTGTCATTGGCCCCCTATGTCCCTCCCAGACCCCAGTGCCCTTTGCTTGGGTGCTGCCCCCCTGGCAGTACCCCACTCTCTCTAGGTCTCCCCACCCAGGAGAACCCCCACATCACCTCAGTCATGGCTACTACCAGTCCCCATCTAGCCCCCACACTCTGGGGCAGACTGCAGTCTATCAGCCAATCATCACAGGCAACAAGGGGGGTTAGACTGGCTGCCTTCACCAACCCTCAGGCTGCCCCTCTGCAACCCCAATACCTAGGTGGGCCTAGGACCAGGCCCTACAGCCTAGGGAGTTGCTAGCCCCAAAGGCCTTTCCCCAGCCCTGCCTCACTCTAAGTCCCTAGGTGAGCTCCCTGCAACCAAGCCTATTTCTCTCTCTAATCAGGGGGAGACTCCTCAGTTTCTGGCTGCCCTGGCCTTCTTATAAGGCCTAGTTCCTCTGTTTGGGGCATGGCCCCAGCTGCAGCCACTTCCCCAATCAGCCCAGGTTTTGGTCCTTTCCACAGCCCCAGCTCTCTGCAGGGCTTTTCCAACCCCTTCAGGACTGGAGCGGCTGTTCACCCTGCTACATCCCCATTTCCTTGTGGGACTTTTTTGTGGGAAGAAGTTGCTTGCTACCCACTGTCTTCTGGTGTCCTTAAAAGATAGGTGGCCTATGGCCTCCATTAAGGGTATCTCTTCTCTCACCCACCAGTAGGCTCCCTTGGTCTCAGCTGCAGGCCATACCTATCTATACGCTCAAGGCCTTCCTACTGCCCTTCCCCACAGGGTCATCATTTCCCATCCACAACTCTATATCTTCCACAAGAAACCAACTCAGAGGTTCTCTCATTCTTTTAGGCCTTAACAACTTAAAAAATACACCACAAGCAGTGCTACAACACACACTGTGCAGGAGTGCAATTCAGTTTAACCCATCACTAACCAGCCAGGCACATTATAAACTCAGATCCCACCCAGTAATTTCCCACTTTTACAGTTCCCCTTTTCAAATGCCCCTTTAAGGACATCATATTTGGGTTGTTTTAAACCAAGGGAGTGGAGCAAATTACAAAGCCCTGGGGCCCTCACAGGAAATGCCCTGTTAGCAGCCCTTTCCTGTTTATATCCGCAGGGCTCTGTGCTGATCTCAGCTGTGGTGTTGCGGCATGAAGAGAGAGACAGTCTTACAGGTACGTTGATCCTAAACCATCTAGGACTAGCTAATGCTAAAATTTCCACCCCAGTATCAGAAGTTGCTTCATGCTTTTACCTTGCAGTGAGGCAGATCAGTCTCTTTACTATCCCTTTTTTGTGAGTCAATGACAGAGCCCAGGATAGTAACCTGGAGTCCGGATTCATAAGCCTATGCATTAGTTACGAGATCACCCTTCCCCTATTTATCTGTGCTGGATTTCTTGTTCTTCCTTTCCCTCTCTTGATCCCAGTTTCTGTCTTTCAATCTGATCCCTGCTATCGCTGTCTCTGACAAGGCTGAAGTTGACTCCTTAGTCCCTGTTCCTTAGTTGTGGTTCCCTTATTCAAAGACCATTTCCTTAAATATTCAATGTAAGATTAAATTTTTAGAAATTTTAGCATAAGAAATGTGAATTAATCTTATAACCATTGATACTGGTAATTAATAAATTATTAATTATTCAAATAAGAAACTGGGTTTTGACTGGTTGTAAGTGACAAAATATTTCTCAGGTCACCCCAAGGGATCTGTCTCTACAACCATTAGACTGTTCTGAAGTAGCTGGGATACATCATCTCCTAGCCTGAAGGTTTATTCCTGACCAATATGCTGATGTATGTCCAGGGCTTTGGATTTTTGGGGTTTAATTTCATTTTTCAAAGTTTATTTTAAGCAATTTTTGAGTCTTTTATGTAGATGTCTAAAAATCAGGGGTTTCAGGGGTTTCTCTTTGTATATACTGTAATGAGTAATGTATATTATATAGTACTATACGGTAGGATATACTACAATGAGTAATCTGTTTGTAATGTTCCCTCATTCATTTTAAGGTAGTACTGTTTCAAACAGCACTATGTTAAAGCACACTAGGGAACCTTTAGTGCCCCCCAGCAGGGTCTACACAGACCAATTAATATGCAACATGTTAGTGTGCTTTTGAAATTGCACCCCCATAGTCTGCATTACTGCTCTGTGTACACAAGCTCTGAGGTACAACTAACCATTCCCATGTTTTTCCACTGTTTAATCACCAGTTTCATTTTTTGTTGGTGTTTATCGGTTAAAACCTGAACTCAGAAGCTGTACTGTCCATTTTGTAAATGCAATTTGAATAAGAACTGGATTTTGACTGGCTCTCCGTGACAAAATACTACTTGGATTACCCCAAGTGACACATGCCTGCGTCTGTTGTGCCATTATGAAGGGACAAGGATATGACATTCTGAGAGCCAAAGCTTCATTTTAGGGCTGAGCTCTGCCAAATATTGCACCTCCTGCCCATTTCTATTTTGTGTTTTCTTTGTTAGTTAACATACAGTATGCCTGTAAAAGTCAACCGAAAGCAATGTTCTACCAATTTGTTGCAAATCCAGCTGTAATATTTTCACAGAAATTATATGAAGAGTTCATAGACAAATTAAGAACAGGAAAAATAGCTAAATTGATCAAAATTTGTTTGTTACAAATATAAAAATACTTGTTATGATTAGTGTGGTGTGTTTTGCTTGTTACAAAACTAAACTGAAGAAACTACAGGGGCACAATTGGCTCCCAAAATATTATGTTTATTAACAATATAGAGACATACTATATAGAAACTATATATAGACATACTAGTTTAATACATGCTTCTGCTCTGACGGATTTTTGATGGCTTCTAAAACAGAACCCAGTGAGCACCAATAGAGCAGGCAGATGAAGGGTTTTTCTGGGGTAGGGGCCTTTCATTCTCTGAATAGTCAGTGAATGGTATTTGGTTATCACAACCAAAATGCCTCTTGTTTTCTTTCAATGTATGTGCTGCCATGCATGAGATTTCTGATGGAAATAGCTGAGGATTAATTTTTTTAATTTTTCTGTGCTTCGATATAACTGCATGTTTAGTAAGTAAGCTGCATGGTTGCTAGTAGTGTGGAGCTGCACTAAATGTGTCAGCTATGCAGAGGGAATTGGGTCATTAAGTGAACAAGGCGTGGGTGAAAGAGGTGGTGCAGTGAGGAGGGTGATGCTAAGGTAAGAGCCAGACTGGAGGGGAGAGGTTGGGGACAAGGAGCGAACAGTCAAGGGGTGCCAACCCCAGAAGTTCAAAAATCATGAGTCAGACCCCAAAATGAGAGAATTTAATTGTTTTTTTTTTTTTTTTTTTTTGTCTTTCTGGCAATTTTTGAACTCCCTTTCCCCACTCCCAGTGTGAGTGTGTCACCAACTCTTTCTAATTGAGCAGGCAATTTTGGCCCCTGCTGCAGGGGCTCTCCCTTGGGGACCCAAGCGAGATCTGGGCTTTTTTGTGCAAGTCACTGGATATATGCACAATGAGAGGCAGTCCCTGCCCTAGAAAACACACAGTCTAGTACAAAACAGGGTGGTGAGTCTGTGATGTGGCAGCTGGAAGTGAGTTAAAGTACGTCTATGCAGCGAAAAAAACCCACGGCTGGCCCAGGTCAGCTGACGCAGGCTCGTGGGGATCATGCTTCAAGACTAAAAAAGGTGGCAGGTTCCCAGAGCTCAGGTGTCAGTCTGAGCCCGAACATCTACCCACAATTAAACAGGGCCCCATGAGCCCAGGTCAGCTAGTATGGGCCAGCCACGGGTTTTTAATTGCAGTGTAGACGTACCCTTATTGACCTGGATTCCATTCCCAGGTCTCTCTGAAGTGGCCTTGTGCAAGCTGTCACTTATCAAAGTCTATGTCTACACTGCACAATTAACCCAGGTGATTGGCACCGGCATCTAAGCACTTGGGTTAGCCTAGCCTGGAAGTGAGCATCCCCACAGTGAAGCCCTACCCGTGTTACCGTGCTCTCACCATTTCTGCACTCACCTGTGTGCGTCCGGGGGGATATCCCAGGGCTCTCTGTGAAGAGACACTCTAGGATTCTTTCCTAGTCAATTGTGGGAGAACTTATTTGTCCTCCAGGGGATTTGTGGGAAGGGCGTTGGAGGACTATCAGCACTTAAGTGATTGTTGCCAGCATCCTCATGATAAAATGGGTGGGTTCCAGCCTGAATTAAACCAGAGCCTGGGTTCCATCCCCAAGCAGGGTGAGCTCGCCCAGGCTTAGAGCACTTCCAAACTGAGGTCAAAGGTTTTACTGGCTGGATGGTAGGCGGGTTAAGGCTAAAACCGGGGTAAGAGCCTGGGTTAACTGTGCAGCACAGATATTCCCTAAGGCCTGGTCTACAGTACATGGTTATTTTGGCGGAATTAGCTGAGTTAATTCGAAATAATACTGATTCCGTCCACACGACCAAACCATTTTTTTCTATTTAAAGGGCTCTTTAATCCAATTTCTGTACTCCACCTCAGCAAGTGGAGTAGCGCTAAAATCAAGATTGCAGTTCCGGGTTACAGGTACTGTGGACGCAATTCGACGTTATTGGCCTCTGGGAGTTATCCCAGAATGCTCCCTTGTGACCGCTCTGGACAACACTCTCAACTCCGATGCAAGTATCAGAGGGGTAGCTGTGTTAGTCTGAATCTGTAAAAAGCAACAGAGTCTTAAGGGTGCCACAGGACCCTCTGTAACTCCAATGCAGTAGCCAGGAAGGCAGTAAAAGTAAAAGCCCCAGGAACTTTTGAATTTCATTTCCTGTTTGGTCACCATCAGCACAGTCTGGGTGAACCATGCAGCACAGACATTCCCTAACTGACAAATGATAGTTACCTCCAAGATATAGGAGCTTGGCTTAGAATAAGGGTTATAAAGGCAGGGGCCACTCTAGCTGAAGATAAATGAGGCAGCTGCCTACTATGGCAGATTCTGCCTGGGGTGGCCAGGCCAAACCTGAGAGACTCTGCAACCCTGTGCAGCAGGTCACAGGGCTGCTCACTCAGATGTGGCCCAGCCACCCTCTATCACGGCTACCCCTGAGCGAGTGGTGCTGTGTCCTGGTGTTTGCCCCCCCCCCCCGCCTTCTATCATAACCACTGAGCCATCAGAAGGCTCACCACACCCCCTTCCTCAGTTGAGAACCTCTGTTCTGGGGTGTAGGACGGGGGCAGCACACTGAAGTTTTGCTAGTGTGGCAGAGTGTCCTAAGTGACCTCTTTATAAAGTGTGCAGACATATTAGCAGTAAGTGAAAGAGCTGGGAGTGGAAGACATGGTTTTTGATCTTGCAGGTCAGTGTACTTTCCATGAGGCTACTGAACATTGGATGGGAAAAGGGTCTCATTTTATTTCCAAAATCATGAGAAGGCTGCAGCTTTTCACATCATCACAATATGGACCAAAGCTGGGGCCAAAATCACATTACTCACAATAAATTAATGAGTCAGCAACTCTGTAGTTGTTAGTAAAGTGCTAGTTTTTCATTCTGAAAGAGGAAAGGTTTGGGAGAGGGGGCGCCTTTTTCTTACTACTTTCCCAACAAAAGTCTTCCCTGTGACGCCCCTGACAAAAGGCCTCCCAGTTTTTCATGTTTAAAAATAAGACCAATGAGAATAGAAGGCTGTGTGCGCACCAGGGGTGGTACCTGGCTACCTGCAGACCCACCAGATAAATAACAAATAAATAGACACCCTGTGTCACTGCATAGTTAAACCTTAGCTTCAATTTAAGACAAAGGGACAGGGCTAGTTCTAATAACTGATTTTAAAATGTCAGGAAATGCAGGGGCTGCCTGCAAAAGTGAACCTATGCTCTGATCACAGCAGATTGCAGAGAGCAGCTGTCCTCCATATCTGGATTGGAAAAAAAATCTCAAATTCAGTCTAAACCAGCTCTCTCCACTGCCTCAAGGTGAGTCCACAATACATGATATTTTTATTGAGCTAAGATCATATTATAGTCCATCAAGTTCTATGGAAAAAGTCAGAATCTATAGTGCAGATAGACAAAGGAATATGTGGGTGTTGCAAGCTTTCTGCTCCCTCCTGGTAATCAAGGGTAAATGTTTGCAGGTTTATATATTGGTATTAAAACCAGAAGGGAAAATACCATATTCTATTTTGTCTGATTCCAAAATGTCTTGACAGTGCTCTGGATCTGTGTTAGAAGAAGTAAGAGAAAGTAAGTGGGATGGGGTAGGAGGTGTAACAGTATGAAAGATGAAATGTTCCTCTCTGCTTCCCCAAGTGAAGGGACGACTGAACCAGCCATTCAAGCCCTAGGAGTGAAGAAGAGAGGAGCACCTCCATATTCCATCTTCCTCTTCCTTCCCTCCACTCCCTGAAAGCCCTTCTGTGCAGGTCTGGCTCCAATGAACTGGAATGGGAGCAGTCATGAGTGATGAGAGAAATAGCCCATCTCTCTGATATTCTCCAAACCTATCAAGCAGCTGGTAACTCCTCCCTTTTGAAATAATGTTTGTGGGGACTGAGGGCAGCAATGGAATGTATGTATACATTTTGTCTTAGTAAGGACTGCAGGATTGGGTCCCTAGTTTGTTCTTCTACCTTTGTGTTTTGAAGTTGAAGTAGTTAATGTTTAGGGTAGCCTGATTTGCAGGATTATCTCTACAGCTTTTTTGTAGTATCTGTGATAGAGCAGTCGGCTCCACGTTCCACTGCATTAAACATTTGAGAATTGGTAGCATTAATAAAATGGTCCCTATAATGCTTAAAACCTTTGACCTCAGTTTGGAAGTGCTCTAAGCCTGGGCGAGCTCACCCTGCTTGGGGATGGAACCCAGGCTCTGGTTTAATTCAGGCTGGAACCCACCCATTTTATCATGAGGATGCTGGCAACAATCTTGTGTCTAATGTATGAAGGTGCAGGTGACTGTAGAGGAGCTCTGGGGAATGTGGGGGAGGGGAGTATAGGGGAAAGGTGGGAAACCAGGAGGGGAGAGAGTCAATACAATAATAGGTCAATAGCCTTTCATTTCCTATCTTAGAGGGAGGGAGGGTGAATGGAGACTTCACTGTGCAGCCAGAGGGAGGTCTGCATTTTTGTATGCATTAACCTTTGTCTTTTCAACCTGAAATTATCTCACACACATGGGCAGAGAGGAGCTTAAAAAGTAAAAAGGCTAAAAAAAACATGATTTGAAGAATTTTTTAAAAATATCTTATGGTTTGGGGACCAGTCTCATGATTTTTAGTGAGTGGCTCATGATTTTTGAGCTTTTGAGATTGGCAGTACTATGAGCATAAGCCTGAGTTGCAACAGCAATGAAGGCTGGCATTCTGAGGGTAGGGGATGGGCCATAGACCAGAACTGTGCAATGGGGGACATTCCTCCCTCATCCACGCAAACAGTGGAGGAAGCTGCAGGAGTCATTGTCCTGCAGGGTGCTGAGTGGCCATGAAGGAGACCACTGCTTCTCTGTCCCCTCAGCAGATGGAGAGATACCCTGACCCACCCTTCAACTGCTTCCAGAGACTGTGGAGACTGGACTGTTGTTGAGGGCATCATGTGTCTGGCTGCTGTTCTTCCCCACTCTCTGTCCATAGGCTATGAGTGGGGCAGAGGAAGAAGGCTGATTGAGGGGCAGGGAACTGAGGAGAACAGTGCTAATAGGGCTGGTCAAAAATGTCCACTGAAACTTTTGTGATGGAAAATTGGGTTGTTGACTAAATGAAATGTTTCTCAACAAGTGTCTGCTTTCTGCAGAAAATGTTGAGCTGTCAGAAAACTGATTTTTTTTTAATTAAAAATCAAAATTTTCCACTGGACCTGCCCCCCCACCCCAATTTTCCCCCCAGCTCTAATTGCTAAAACTTCTTAGAGAGGGAGCTGTTTGGGGGAAACAGGGGTGGAAGGAAACAAAAAACAAACAAACACAGAACTAATAAAAAATGTTCCTTCAGTTTGATCCCTTTTCAGATGTCTCATTCCCCTTTCCCCAATGCCTAGTCTGTACTAGTCCAGATAAAAACTTGTTTTGCTGGAAATTCAAGTTGCTTTTGGACATATCTGAAAATGAAAAAAAAAATCAGAAGGAATAATAATGAGGTAACTAAGTAACACAGATCACATTTACACCACATTATGTACATTTAAATATCATCAGTTATTGAACAATATACACACAATTTTACATAGAATCATAGAATATCAGAGTTGGAAGGGACCTCAAGAGGTCATTTAGTCCAACCCCCTGCTCAAAGCAGGACCAATTCCCAGCTAAATCATCCCAGCCAGGGCTTTGTCAAGCCGGGCCTTAAAAACCTCCAAGAAAGGAGACTCCACCACCTCCCTAGGTAACGCATTCCAGTGTTTCACCACCCTCCTAGTGAAATAGTTTTTCCTGATATCCAACCTGGACCTCCCCCACTGCAACTTGAGACGATTGCTCCTTGTTCCGTCATCTGCCACCACTGAGAACAGCCGAGCTCCATCCTCTTTGGAACCCCCCTTCAGGTAGTTGAAGGCTGCTATCAAATCCCCCCTCATTCTTCTCTTCTAGAGACTAAAAAATCCCAGTTCCCTCAGCCTCTCCTCATAAGTCATGTGCTCCAGACCCCTAATCATTTTTGTTGCCCTCCGCTGGACTCTTTCCAATTTTTCCACATCCTTCTTGTAGTGTGGGGCCCAAAACTGGACACAGTATTCCAGATGAGGCCTCACCAATGTCGAATAAAGGGGAACGATCACGTTCCTCGATCTGCTGGCAATGCCCCTACTTATACAGCCCAAAATGCCATTAGCCTTCTTGGCAACAAGAGCACACTGTTGACTCATATCCAGCTTCTCATCCACTGTGACCCCTAGGTCCTTTTCTGCAGAACTGCTACCTAGCCATTCGGTCCCTAGTCTGTAGCAGTGCATGGGATTCTTCCGTCCTAAGTGCAGGACTCTGCACTTGTCCTTGTTGAACCTCATCAGGTTTTTTTCGGCCCAATCCTCTAATTTGTCTAGGTCCCTCTGTATCCGATCCCTACCCTCTAGTGTATCTACCAAGCCTCCTAGTTTAGTGTCATCTGCAAACTTGCTGAGAGTGCAGTCCACACCATCCTCCAGATCATTAATAAAGATATTAAACAAAACCGGCCCCAGGACCGACCCTTGGGGCACTCCGCTTGAAACCGGCTGCCAACTAGACATGGCCATTGATCACTACCCGTTGAGCCCGACGATCTAGCCAGCTTTCTATCCACCTTACAGTCCATTCATCCAGCCCATACTTCTTTAACTTGGCGGCAAGAATACTGTGGGAGACCATATCAAAAGCTTTGCTAAAGTCAAGAAATAACACATCCACTGCTTTCCCCTCATCCACAGAGCCAGTTATCTCATCATAGAAGGCAATTAGGTTAGTCAGGCACGACTTCCCCTTCGTGAATCCATGCTGACTGTTCCTGATCACTTTCCTCTCCTCTAAATGTTTCATAATTGATTCCTTGAGGACCTGCTCCATGATTTTTCCAGGGACTGAGGTGAGGCTGACTGGCCTGTAGTTCCCCAGATCCTCCTTCTTCCCTTTTTTAAAGATGGGCACTACATTAGCCTTTTTCCAGTCATCTGGGACCTCCCCCGATCGCCATGAGTTTTCAAAAATAATGGCTAATGGCTCTGCAATCTCACCCGCCAACTCCTTTAGCACCCTCAGATGCAGCGCATCAGGCCCCATGGACTTGTGCACGTCCAGTTTTTCTAAATAGTCCCGAACCACTTCTTTCTCCACAGAGGGTTGGTCACCTTCTCCCCATGCTGTACTGCCCAGTGCAGCAATCTGGGAGCTGACCTTGTGCGTGAAGACAGAGGCAAAAAAATCATTGAGTACATTAGCTTTTTCCACATCCTCGGTCACTAGGTTGCCTCCCTCATTCAGTAAGGGGCCCACACTTTCCTTGATTTTCTTCTTGTTGCTAACATACCTGAAGAAACCCTTCTTGTTACTCTTAACATCTCTTGCTAGCTGCAACTCCAAGTGTGATTTGACCTTCCTGATTTCACTCCTGCATGCCTGAGCAATATTTTTATACTCCTCCCTGGTCATTTGTTCAATCTTCCACTTCTTGTAAGCTTCTTTTTTGCGTTTAAGATCAGCAAGGATTTCACTGTTTAGCCAAGCTGGTCGCCTGCCATATTTACTATTCTTTCTACACATCGGGTTGTTTTGTTCCTGCAACCTCAATAAGGATTCTTTAAAATACAGCCAGCTCTCCTGGACCCCTTTGCCCTTCATATTATTCTCCCAGGGGATCCTGCCCATCTGTTCCCTGAGGGAGTCAAAGTCTGCTTTTCTGAAGTCCAGGGTCCGTATTCTGCTGCTCTCCTTTCTTCCTTGTGTCAGGATCCTGAACTCGACCATCTCATGGTCACTGCCTCCCAGGTTCCCATCCACTTAGACTCATAGACTCATAGACTTTAAGGTCAGAAGGGACCATTATGATCATCTGGTCTGACCCCCTGCATGCTGCAGGCCATAAAACCGTCCCTACCCCTTCCCTGGACTCTGCTGTTGAAGTCCCCAATCCTGTTTTTAGTGACTTCAATCAGCAGAGACCCTCCTGCTAGAGATCCCTGCCCCATGCTGCGGAGGAAGGCGAAAAACCTCCAGAGGCTCAGCCAATCTGCCCTGGAGGAAAATTCCTTCCCGACCCCAAATGTGGCGATCAGTAAGACCCCGAGCATATAGGCAAGAGTCTCCAGCCCGACCCCGTTAGCCATTATACTATTTACCCACCATTGCTTGGCTTTCCTTGACTACTATGTTTTACCATTAAACCATTCCCTCCATAAACTTATCTAACTTTATCTTAAAACCAGACAGGTCCGTCACCCCCACCGTTTCCCTCGGTAGGCCGTTCCAATATTTCACCCCTCTGACGGTCAGAAACCTTCCTCTAATTTCAAGTCTGAACTTCCCCACGGCCAGTTTGTATCCATTCGTTCTGGTATCCACGTTAGTACTAAGCTGGAATAATTCTTCTCCCTCCCTTGTATTAATCCCTCTAATATATTTAAAGATAGCAATCATATCCCCTCTCAGCCTTCGCTTTGTCAGACTAAACAACCCAAGCTCCTCTAGTCTCCTTTCGTACGACAGCTTTTCCATTCCTCTGATCATCCTAGTGGCCCTTCTCTGCACCCGTTCCAGTTTGAGTTCATCTTTTTTAAACATGGGAGACCAGAACTGCACACAGTACTCCAAATGAGGTCTCACCAGCGCCTTGTACAACGGAAGCAGGACCTCCTTATCCCTACTAGATATACCTCGCCTAATGCATCCCAAGACAGCATTGGCTTTTTTCACCGCCACGTCACATTGTCGACTCATAGTCATCCTGCGGTCTACAAGAACCCCTAGGTCCTTCTCCTCTTCCGTAACTTCTAACCAATGCGTCCCCATCTTGTAACTAAAATTGTTATTAGTCATCCCCAAATGCATCACCTTACACTTTTCACTATTAAATTTCATCTTATTTCTGATACTCCAATTCACAAGCTCATTCAAGTCTCCCTGCAGGATATCCCTGTCCTCCTCCGAATTTACAACGCCTCCCACCTTCGTATCATCCGCAAATTTTATCAGCCCACTCCTGCAATCGGTTCCGAGGTCAGTTATAAATAGATTAAATAAAATGGGTCCCAAAACTGAACCTTGAGGCACTCCACTAGTAACCTCCCTCCAACCTGACAGTTCACCCTTTAATACAACCCGCTGCATTCTCCCCAGTAACCAATTCCTTATCCACTTCTGGATTTTCATATCGATCCCCATGTTTTTCAGTTTAACCAATAATTCCTCATGGGGTACAGTATCAAACGCTTTACTGAAATCCAGGTATATTAGGTCCACCGCATTTCCCTTATCTAATAAATCCGTTACTTTCTCAAAGAAGGAGATCAGATTCGTTTGGCACGATCTGCCCTTCGTAAAACCATGTTGTAATTTATCGCAATTGCCACTACCCTCCAGGTCCTCCACTAGTTTCTCTTTCAGAATTTTCTCTAACACCTTGCACACTACAGATGTTAGACTAACAGGCCTGTAGTTACCCGGATCACTTTTTTTCCCTTTCTTGAAAATAGGAACCACATTAGCTATTCTCCAGTCTAACGGGACCACCCCCGAGTTTACAGATTCATTAAATATTATCGCTAACGGGCCTGCTATTTCCCGCGCCAATTCCTTCAATATTCTCGGATGTAGATCGTCCGGTCCTCCCGACTTAGCCCCATTAAGGCGTTCAAGTTTTGTTTCTACCTCGGATACGGTAATCCCCCATCCCGAGTGCCCCTCTATAGTGGTGCTAGTATCCCTAATACCTTCATTGGCCTCATTAAACACCGATGCAAAATATTCATTGATATTGCGCCATGCCTAGATTGTCTTTAATCTCCTCTCCGGCAATAGACTTCAGCGGTCCCACTTCTTCTTTCTTTGCTTTCTTCCTATTTATGTGTCTGTAAAACCTCTTACTATTGCTTTTAATTCCCCTCGCTAGGTCCAACTCTACACGGCCTTTGGCCTTTCTCACTCTATCTCTACATTCTCTGACTTCACTTAGGTACATTTCCTTACTGATCCCTCCCCTCTTCCACTCTTTAAACGCTTTCTGTTTTTTCCTAATCGCCCCTTTGAGTCGGTCGCTCATCCAGCTCGGTCTAAATCTCTTGCTTAGTAATCTTTTTCCCTTTTTTGGAATACAGGCCTCCGACAGCTCCTGCATCTTTAACTTAAAGTAATCCCAGGCTTCTTCTGCTTTTAAATCCATTAATACGTTTGCCCAATCCACTTCCCTTACCAGTCCCCTTAGTTTGTTAAAATTGGCCTTTTTAAAAATTATAAACCCTAGTCTTTGATTTAATTCTGTTACTCCTTCCATGTATTTTAAACCGAATTAGCTCATGATCACTGGAGCCCAAATTGTCCCCTACTACCACTTCCTCAACAAGGTCCTCACTACTTGCTAGAATCAAATCTAAAATGGCCTCCCCCCTCGTCGGTTCAGTTACCACTTGATGGAGGAATTGATCAGCAAGCACTTCTAGGAACATCTGAGCCCTGTTATTGCTACTAGCGTTTGTTCCCCAATCTATATCCGGGAAGTTAAAGTCCCCCATAATTACACAGTTTCTGTTCGTAATTACTTCTCTAAACACATTAAATAGTTCCTTATCCATATCCTGGGTCGATCCCGGCGGTCTATAGCACACTCCAAGCACTATCCCCGGAGAGGCTCTAGTAGTCCTATTACCCAGTGTGAGTATTGCCCAGACAGACTCTGTGTTATCTAATCCATCCACTATTATTTCTTTACAGTTTATTTCACTATTGACATACAAGGCCACCCCCCCACCTTTACCCTTGTTCCGGTCTTTCCTAAACAGCGCATACCCCTCCATACCTGTGTTCCAGTCGTGACTGCCATTCCACCACGTTTCCGTTATTCCTACGATATCCGGTTTCAGTTCCTGGACCAAGAGCTCCAATTCCTCCATTTTGTTACCTAGGCTTCTGGCATTGGTGTATAAACACCCTAATGTATGTCGTTTAGCCCGTCTCCCATTAGCAGCACTATATGTTGCGGGCCTCCTTGTGTCCGTCCCCCCTGTCCTTCCTATGTCCAATCTCATCTCCCCGGCTATGTCTCCTCTCCTTTTACTCACCTTTTCCATACTGGAATCTGGCGTGGAGATTAACTGTGCATCTCCCAACCGTCTCCCCAAACTTCCTAGTTTAAAGCTCTTTTGATTAGATGAGCCAGCCTCCCTCCCAGAAGTCTATTTCCTTCCCTACTCAGGTGAAGCCCATCCCGCGAGAACAGGTGTCTGTCCCCGAAAGCCTCCCAGTGGCCATACATCCCAAAGCCCTCCTTATAGCACCACTCCCTTAGCCAACTATTTATTCTCACAATCCTATCAGCCCTTGGCTGCCCTTCCCTCGGAACGGGCAGAATCCCACTAAAGATAATCTGAGCCTCTATCTCCTTGAGCGTCTTCCCCAGCCTGGCATAATCTCCCCTGATCCTCTCTAACGAGAACCTAGCCGTGTCATTCGTTCCCACATGAAGGATTATCAAGGGGTTCTTACCTGCTCCTTTTAGGATCCTTTTCAACCGCAGGTCCACATCGCGTATCTTTGCGCCCGGGAGACAGCACACCCTTCTGTTCTCTGGGTCCGCCCTGGTCACAGGCCTGTCCAATCTCCTCAGTAAAGAGTCTCCAATCACATACACCTGCCGCCGCCTGGCAACAGTGCGATCTAGTAATCTAGTCTCCGATCCCTCTAGTCCTGACCTGTGCCTGTTCCTATCTTCCCTTATGCTCCCCCTTATGCCTTCCTGAATCCTCCCGTGGCCCAGAATTGGTGCTGTCTCCATCAACTCCTCCCCTCTCTCTCTTGGACTAGCTGCTCTTCTCTTCTCTCTCACCCTTCCACCTTCAGTCGCCACCTGCTGCCCCTCCACCTCGCTATCCAAACACTCGAACCTATTCCTGAGTTCTATTCCCCCCTCACTGGCCCTTCTTTTCCTTGGCCTACTTCTCACAGTCACATGCTTCCACCTCCCATGTTCTCCCCCCTCCATTCCCCTCTCACCGTCCTCTGCCTCTACCTCCGCCACAGGGCATTCTCCTTCAGCCCCCCCTTGCCTTTCCTCCATCAGCTGCTCAAACCCCCGCCTAAACTCCACCAGGGTATCTACCTGCATCTGCAGCCCCTTAATCTTTTCCTCCAGTAACACTATAAGGCGACACTTCATACACACATACCTTTGTTCCAGGTCTCCTGCTAGGACTATATACATACCACAGCTCCCACATGTGGCCATCTGCATTCTGTCTGCTGCTGCTGCTTGGCTCATGGCTGCTGCGGTCTCTGCCCACGACACCTGGGGGAATGGAGCACAGAACACACCGCGCCCTCCTGCGAACTCCCTCTCAAACTCCGCTGTTAGCCGCCCTGTTTGCTGCCGCTGCTCGCAGCTGTACCGCTGCCTGGCTGGGCGGCCGCTTTTATGGGCCCCTTAATCAGCCAGGCCCCGCCCCCTACTCAGGGCTCGGCGTCCTTCCCAGCACCCAGCCCCTGCCGGCCCCTTCTCCTCCAATGAGAACTCCCTCTCAAACTCCCCTGTTAGCCGCCCTGTTTGCTGCCGCTGCTCGCAGCTGTACCGCTGCCTGGCTGGGCGGCCGCTTTTATGGGCCCCTTAATCAGCCAGGCCCCGCCCCCTACTCAGGGCTCGGCGTCCTTCCCAGCACCCAGCCCCTGCCGGCCCCTTCTGCTCCAATGAGAACTCCCTCTCAAACTCCCCTGTTAGCCGCCCTGTTTGCTGCCGCTGCTCACAGCTGTACCGCTGCCTGGCTGGGCGGCCGCTTTTATGGGCCCCTTAATCAGCCAGGCCCCGCCCCCTACTCAGGGCTCGGTGTCCTTCCCAGCACCCAGCCCCTGCCGGCCCCTTCTCCTCCAATGAGAACTCCCTCTCAAACTCCCCTGTTAGCCGCCCTGTTTGCTGCCGCTGCTCGCAGCTGTACCGCTGCCTGGCTGGGCGGCCGCTTTTATGGGCCCCTTAATCAGCCAGGCCCCGCCCCCTACTCAGGGCTCGGCGTCCTTCCCAGCACCCAGCCCCTGCCGGCCCCTACAAACAAACACACAAGAACAACAAGGACAGATGCAAATACAGGTACCTTCTCCTCCAATGAGAACTCCCTCTCACACTCCCCTGTTAGCCGCCCTGTTTGCTGCCGCTGCTCGCAGCTGTACCGCTGCCTGGCTGGGCGGCCGCTTTTATGGGCCCCTTAATCAGCCAGGCCCCGCCCCCTACTCAGGGCTCGGCGTCCTTCCCAGCACCCAGCCCCTGCCGGCCCCTACAAACAAACACACAAGAACAACAAGGAGAGATGCCAATACAGGTACCTTCTCCTCCAATGAGAACTCCCTCTCAAACTCCCCTGTTAGCCGCCCTGTTTGCTGCCGCTGCTCGCAGCTGTACCGCTGCCTGGCTGGGCGGCCGCTTTTATGGGCCCCTTAATCAGCCAGGCCCCGCCCCCTACTCAGGGCTCGGCGTCCTTCCCAGCACCCAGCCCCTGCCGGCCCCTTCTCCTCCAATGAGAACTCCCTCTCAAACTCCCCTGTTAGCCGCCCTGTTTGCTGCCGCTGCTCGCAGCTGTACCGCTGCCTGGCTGGGCGGCCGCTTTTATGGGCCCCTTAATCAGCCAGGCCCCGCCCCCTACTCAGGGCTCGGCGTCCTTCCCAGCACCCAGCCCCTGCCGGCCCCTACAAACAAACACACAAGAACAACAAGGACAGATGCCAATACAGGTACCTTCTCCTCCAATGAGAACTCCCTCTCAAACTCCCCTGTTAGCCGCCCTGTTTGCTGCCGCTGCTCGCACTTTTGCTTCCCCTACTAGTTCTTCCCTGTTTGTGAGTAGCAGGTCAAGAAAAGCTTTGCCCCTAGTTGGTTCCTCCAGCACTTGCACCAGGAAATTGTCCCCTACACTATCCAAAAATTTCCTGGATTGCCTGTGGACCGCTGTATTGCTCTCCCAGCAGATATCAGGGTGTTTAAAGTCTCCCATGAGAACCAGGGCCTGCGATCTAGCAACTTCTGCTAGTTGCCAGAAGAAAGCCTCGTCCACCTCATCCCCCTGGTCTGGTGGTCTATAGCAGACTCCAACCACGACATCACCCTTGTTGCTCACACTTCTCAACTTTATCCAGAGACTCTCAGGTTTTTCTGCAGTTTCATACCGGAGAACTGAGCAGTCATACTCCTCTCTTACATACAACACAACTCCCCCACCTTTTCTGCCCTGCCTGTCCTTCCTGAACAGTTTATATCCATCCATGACAGTACTCCAGTCATGTGAGTTATCCCACCAAGTCTCTGTTATTCCAATCACATCATAGTTCCCTGACTGTGCCAGGACTTCCAGTTCTCCCTGGTTGTTTCCCAGGCTTCTTGCATTTGTGTATAGGCACTTAAGATAACTCAACAATCGTCCCTCTTTCTCAGCATGAGACAGGAGTCCTCCCCTCTTGCGCTCTCCTGCTTGTGCTTCCTCCCAGGATCCCATTTCCCCACTTACCTCAGGGCTTTACATTATGCAGCCTTAACCATGCTTTATCCCTGTTACTGCTCACATTGACTGGAATGTATGTAAAGAGCATAAGACAAGGGGAAAAAATAGATTTCAAGCATTTTGAGGCAGAGACAGTGTTTTCGTATATGTTTTTGAGGTATCAAGCATGTTTGGGGAGTAGGGCCGGCTCTAGACACCAGCAAAACAAGCTGGTGCTTGGGGCGGCACATTTTTAGGGGTGGCATTCTGGCGCGGGCCATGCCGCCCCTACAAATGTGCCCCGGCCGCCTTAACTCACCTCCGCTGCTGCCACTCACGCTACTGCTCGCCCTCCCTCCCAGGCTCTCAAACCCGGGAGGGAGGGGGAGATTCCGAGCGGCCGCGGCGCGCGAAACAGCTGATTCCGAAGAAGTGGGCTGTAGTCCACGAAGGCTTATGCTCTAATAAATTTGTTAGTCTCTAAGGTGCCATAAGTACTCATGTTCTTTTTGCGGATACAGACTAACACGGCTGCTACTCTGAAACCTGTCATTTTAAAAAGGACGGCCATCAGTTGTTCTCCATATCCACAGACGGCAGGACACGAAGTAATGGGCTTAATCTGCAGCAAAGAAGATTTAGATTCAATATTAGGAAAGTCTTTCTTACTGTAACAATTGTTAAGCTCTGGAACAGGCTTCCAAGGGTGGCTGTGGAGTCCCAGTCATTGGAGGTTTTTAAGAACAGGTTGAACAAACACTATCAAGGATGGTCTAAGTTTACTTGGGCCTTCCTTAGCATGAGGGGATGAATGGGGGGTGGACCTGATGACCTCTTGAGGTCCCTTTCAGCCCTACATTTCTGTGATTCTATGACTAAGCCTCATGGAGCTTGTTATACAATACAAAGGCTTAAAAACAAACTAGAGTTACAGCAGCCCATCCTTCTGTCTAATGTCTGGCGTGCGCATGAAAGGTAACATGAAACACTCAGTCCTCAAACAGAAACTGAATTCAGCTCTCTCTTCCTGTCATGAGCGAGGAGCTGGAGACAATACAAAGTACAAGGATTATTCATGTCTCTGATGCTCTATAGAAAGAAGTGTGGGCCTGATTACTCTGGAGCTGCTGTGTGTGCACAGTAATCGGAGTCAATGGAAACTGAGTTGTGACAGTGCAAGAGCAATAGGGTTGAGAATGTGGGTTTCCAAAATCCAGAGGCAGTGGGATGTGCAATTAATATTCAGCTTCAGATCTCTGGTGGACCATGGTGTGGGAGGCAAGATCCATGACAGAGCGGGTTCCACTCCTCTGGCATGAATATGCTCTGTTTCTTTAATGGTGTTTCTGATCTTGCATTATATTTGCCTGCACACTGCATTTCCTTTACCATGGGCATCAGTGTGAACACAGCTGAGGGCCATTTACAAACACAGCAGACTAGTGATTTAAAATGCTATTTGAGGAGTCTTTATTAGTTGTTATCTGTGAACATTCAGATAAGTGCCGGATTATTCAGGAAAATAATTCAATAATGTGAAATTTAATAATCTGAAATGAAAAATGTCTGGACAAATAATTTTCACTTGAACATCTGTTTGGAAGCGCCTTAGTCATTATGTGATCTGTCTCCTGTTTTGAAAAAAATAAAATATCCTTTCATGGAGCAGGAACAGTGCTGCACAACATAGATGACAAACAACACACTGTAAATAATGATGAACATTTGTGAATATCCCAGAATCTGAACATTGTTCTAACTCTTTGGTGAATAGTTACAAAAAACTGAATCTGTCAAATCAGGGAAGAGTTAAGATTGTGTGTTACAAACAGGGGCTGGAATGGTACAGAATGTTCTCTGTTCTGATTAATTTTGATCTGCTCTGAATTCATCAATCAGTACATGAACATTAAAGATGTGGGGTCAGAAGTTGCTCGCTTTCCTCTCACAGCTAGTACCATTGGCTTCAACAAAATTACTCTAATTAAAATAGCAAAGAGGATTTGATCCATGAGCTGTAATTCAGTGATTGTGGAGGAAGCCACTTTGATTCTTATATAGACCCTGGCTGCTGGTTAAAAAGGGCAGTCCTCCTGTGCTGCTCATACCTTAGAAGAACTTGCTGCCTATGCAGAAACCTTTTGTATTTGCTTTGATCAAGAACATCTGCACTTTTGTCAGTGGATGTTTGTCCTTCAGACCCATCTGAACAAAGAACCTGGAGTTTAGAAGACTTGCATCTTATGCCCATCAACAATTTCTGGGTATCAAAAGACTGACTGCAGGTTTCTTCCACGAGTTCTGAAACATTCTCATTCGGGACTTCATCCGTGTTCTGGACTGAATCTCTGGGGAATGGAACGCTCTCCCTTTCAGACAGACAAGCAGTGCTTGCGCTGGTGCCAAAGAAGCAGGATCTCTGCGACCTGAGGAATTGTCACCTGGTATCACTCCTCTATATGGACTAAAGGTTCTAGTGAAGGCCATCTTGCTGCAACTGCAGTCTGAGCTGGTGCTATTGATCCACTCTGACCAGACTTGTGCATCCAGACTAGACCGTATTCAGCAATTGGTTTCTGGGGAGGGACTTGCTCTGTTTGGCCAGTAGATATGGTCTTTCATACACTTCCTTAACCCTCAACCTGGAAAAGGCATTGGACAGGGTTGATTACGGGTATATCCTGGCAACTCTGTTTGGGTTCAGCTTTGGGCCTGCTTTGTGTGGTCCTTCTGGGTGCTCAATTTGGCCCTGACTGAACTCCCTGGCTTGAAGTGGTTTCCATCATATACAGGGTTTACGGTGTGGTTCAATGCCTCACAGCACCCCCACTATAAAAATTGTTCCAGCACCCCTGTCCCTGTCCCACCTGCCCACAGCTCCACCTGAAGGTCACACGTTTGGCAGAGATGTGGACAGGGGCTGCACTTGTGCATTTTGGCCTCTAGAGGCCACTGTGGAACTGACTGAGCAGGCAGGCTAGTGAAGATTTTGATAGCTATGTGCACAGCACTCTCCTGACCACTCTCCTGAGCAGGCAGCCAATAACTTTCTGTCCTGCTGTTCCCCTGGCTGGGCCCTGTGTAGGAAGGAGCAGACAGAGGCAGGAGCAGCACAAGGTGGGAGGCCCAGTATTGGTGCCAGGCCCCCACCATCCCCTGCAGCCTCTGCACCAGGCTCCCCACAAGCATCCCCTGCAGCCACCCTCACACCCACCATCGCCACCAGTATCATCCACTCCCTTCAGCAGTGCCACCTTCAACCTAGCACCAGCCACCCCAGCACCGCCCCAGCAGCCAACAAAGAACTCCAGGCACCCCAGTAGCCTCAGATCCCCCCAAAATGGCAACCCCCAGTAACTCCATCCCACCAATCCCTGTAACCCCAGCACTCACCCACCCCACACTTCCAGCTATCCCAAGGTGCTCCAGCACCCACCCAGAGAGCCACCAGCTTCCCTCCGGCACAGCTGCCAAGTTTTGTACAGAGCCGTCATACCCATGCCACTGCTTGGGCCAGGATGTGACCTCACAAGCTGAAGTTTGTTATATGCAAACTTATAAATGTACAAATTATCTCAGTAAGTAACTTGGATAAAATGTGACACATGGAACTGGACAAAACCTGGTAAGTGGGTACATGGAAAGGTGTTTTTGTGCAGTCACTGGGTGCACTTAATTGTTGGAATCACAACTTTATGATGTCCACAGTTTAGCATTAATCTTCTACTGTGCTTGTTTCAGATAGTTCTTAATATCCTCATGATGAACAGAAAGACACCAACTGATGTCCTCCTGCAGGGACTGGAAGATCTTGCAGAGCAAGACTTTAAAAAATTTATACACAAATTACCTGAGTTTGTCTTTGATGACAAACCCTCAATCCCCTGGAGTAAACTGGAGAAGGCTGACAGGATAGATGCTGCGAGACTCCTGAAAGAACACTATGGCCAGGAGAGTGCTGTGGCCGTAGCTATCAAAATCTTCTCTACCCTGAATCTCAACAACTCTGCCGTGAAACTTGAACAGGAGAAAGAGACAGGTAAAAAAATCCAAAGTGACTCTGACTCCTGAGAGTCATTTCTCCATGAATATCGCCCACAGCACCAGTAGCAGGCGCAGCAGCAAACTAATGACACCAAAGAGATTCCACAACCTGGGAGGAGTCAGAGTGAATCAAGGGAAACTGCAGAGCAGATGGGGCCTGACCTCCCAGATTGCACATGCATTTTTAGGAAAATAGGAACTGCCATGCTACCACTGGTCCATCAAGTACAGTATTCTGTCTCTGACAGTGGCCCCTGCCAGATACTACAGAGGAAGGTGCTAGAAACCCTACAGTAGGCAGTTATGGGACAACCTGCCTGTAGAGTGAGTTTCCTTGTGACCCCAATAGGAAGGGAGGAGTGGGGTTGGGGGAGGGACCAGGTCTTATGCCCTGAAGCATAAATTTATTATATCCTTTCCAAAACTCTTGTTAGTTTTTCAAATGTTTAGTATTATAACTAGATAGGCTCGTTATAACTATAAATAGATAATCCTTTGTTTAATTCTACTAGACATTTGGCCTCAATACACTATGGCAATAAGTTCCACGGGCTTATTAAGCATTGTGTGAAAGAGTATTTTTATCAGTTTTTAATTTGCCATCTTTCAAGTTTATTAAATGTCCCCTTGATAGCCTATCAGAAGACAGGGTGAATAGAAGTTCCCAGTCTATCTTCTCTATATACTATTCATTATTTTGTCATGACATTTGTCTTTTCTCAAAGGTAAGGAGTTCCAGTCTTTTCAGTCTATTTATTTGAGTTTTTCCTTGGTCCTAATCTTTCTTGCAGTTTTCTCTGAACTCCCTCTGATTCTGCTATATAGTTTTGGAGTTGGGGTGACCAGAAATGAACAGTATTCCTGGTTAGTGTCCACCACTGATTTATGTAATGCCATTTATTTTGTGTATTTTTGTCCATACTATTTCTTATGTACTCCTAATGTTTTGTTTGCTTTTGTACTGCTGCTACACATTGAGCAGACATTGTCACTGAACAATCCACAGTTGCCATTGAGCATACCATAGTGAAGCCCAGGTCTTTTTCCTGAGCTGAAGGAGTAACTTATTGGATTTTCCAGGGCTTAATTTGGCTTTTATGAACCAATTTGAAGATGGGGCTTTTCCTTCCTTCCAGCACTTTGATTTTATATGCTACAGGGGAGATTTTGTCTGTGGTGAGGTAACACCCTTTCCAACTAGGTTGGAACTTTTTGACCCTTCTCTTCTTTTTGATACAGTATAGTCAAAATAAAATACCCTGACCCAGTATGACGTTCCCTCAGAAGCATACCCTGAAAAATACCCTGATATCTGCTGGGAGAGCAATACAGCGGTGCACAGGCAATCCAGGAAATTTTTGGAAAGTGTAGGGGACAATTTCCTGGTGCAAGTGCTGGAGGAACCAACTAGGGGCAAAGCTTTTCTTGACCTGCTGCTCACAAACAGGGAAGAACTAGTAGGGGAAGCAAAAGTGGATGGGAACCTGGGAGGCAGTGACCATGAGATGGTCGAGTTCAGGATCCTGACACAAGGAAGAAAGGAGAGCAGCAGAATACGGACCCTGGACTTCAGAAAAGCAGACTTTGACTCCCTCAGGGAACAGATGGGCAGGATCCCCTGGGAGAATAACATGAAGGGCAAAGGGGTCCAGGAGAGCTGGCTGTATTTTAAAGAATCCTTATTGAGGTTGCAGGAACAAACCATCCCGATGTGTAGAAAGAATAGTAAATATGGCAGGCGACCAGCTTGGCTAAACAGTGAAATCCTTGCTGATCTTAAACGCAAAAAAGAGGCTTATAAGGAGTGGAAGATTGGACAAATGACCAGGGAGGAGTATAAAAATATTGCTCAGGCGTGCAGGAGTGAAATCAGGAAGGCCAAATCACACTTGGAGTTGCAGTTAGCAAGAGATGTTAAGAGTAACAAGAAGGGTTTCTTCAGGTATGTTAGCAACAAGAAGAAAATCAAGGAAAGTGTGGGCCCCTTACTGAATGAGGGAGGCAACCTAGTGACCGAGGATGTGGAAAAAGCTAATGTACTCAATGATTTTTTTGCCTCTGTCTTCACGCACAAGGTCAGCTCCCAGATTGCTGCACTGGGCAGTACAGCATGGGGAGAAGGTGACCAACCCTCTGTGGAGAAAGAAGTGGTTCGGGACTATTTAGAAAAACTGGACGTGCACAAGTCCATGGGGCCGGATGCGCTGCATCCGAGGGTGCTAAAGGAGTTGGCGGGTGAGATTGCAGAGCCATTAGCTATTATTTTTGAAAACTCATGGCGATCGGGGGAGGTCCCAGATGACTGGAAAAAGGCTAATGTAGTGCCCATCTTTAAAAAAGGGAAGAAGGAGGATCCGGGGAACTACAGGCCAGTCAGCCTCACCTCAGTCCCTGGAAAAATCATGGAGCAGGTCCTCAAGGAATCAATTATGAAACATTTAGAGGAGAGGAAAGTGATCAGGAACAGTCAGCATGGATTCACGAAGGGGAAGTCGTGCCTGACTAACCTAATTGCCTTCTATGATGAGATAACTGGCTCTGTGGATGAGGGGAAAGCAGTGGATGTGTTATTTCTTGACTTTAGCAAAGCTTTTGATACTGTCTCCCACAGTATTCTTGCCACCAAGTTAAAGAAGTATGGGCTGGATGAATGGACTGTAAGGTGGATAGAAAGCTGGCTAGATCATCGGGCTCAACGGGTAGTGATCAATGGCTCCATGTCTAGTTGGCAGCCGGTTTCAAGTGGAGTGCCCCAAGGGTCGGTCCTGGGGCCGGTTTTGTTTAATATCTTTATTAATGATCTGGAGGATGGTGTGGACTGCACTCTCAGCAAGTTTGCAGATGACACTAAACTAGGAGGCGTGGTAGATACACTAGAGGGTAGGGATCGGATACAGAGGGACCTAGACAAATTAGAGGATTGGGCAGAAAAAAACCTGATGAGGTTCAACAAGGACAAGTGCAGAGTCCTGCACTTAGGACGGAAGAATCCCATGCACTGCTACAGACTAGGGACCGAATGGCTAGGTAGCAGTTCTGCTGAAAAGGACCTAGGGGTCACAGTGGATATGAAGCTGGATATGAGTCAACAGTGTGCTCTTGTTGCCAAGAAGGCTAACGGCATTTTGGGCTGTATAAGTAGGGGCATTGCCAGCAGATCGAGGAACGTGATCGTTCCCCTTTATTCGACATTGGTGAGGCCTCATCTGGAATACTGTGTCCAGTTTTGGTCCCCACACTACAAGAAGGATGTGGAAAAATTGGAAAGAGTCCAGCGGAGGGCAACAAAAATGATTAGGGGTCTGGAGCACATGACTTATGAGGAGAGGCTGAGAGAACTGGGATTGTTTAGTCTCCAGAAGAGAAGAATGAGGGGGGATTTGATAGCAGCCTTCAACTACCTGAAGGGGGGTTCCAAAGAGGATGGAGCTCGGCTGTTCTCAGTGGTGGCAGATGACAGAACAAGGAGCAATGGTCTCAAGTTGCAGTGGGGGAGGTCCAGGTTGGATATCAGGAAAAACTATTTCACTAGGAGGGTGGTGAAACACTGGAATGCGTTACCTAGGGAGGTGGTGGAGTCTCCTTCCTTGGAGGTTTTTAAGGCCCGGCTTGACAAAGCCCTGGCTGGGATGATTTAGCTGGGAATTGGTCCTGCTTTGAGCAGGGGGTTGGACTAGATGACCTCTTGAGGTCCCTTCCAACTCTGATATTCTATGATTCTATGATTCTATCCTAACAAGGCTTTTGTTCCTGGGCACTCTCCTCTGGCTTCTGTCAAGCAAATGAAAATATGGTTTGCAAGAGATGCTTTAATTCTACTAAGCATTGTTGGGTGACAGTCGTAACTCTTGTGTCTGGAGTTTGGAATAGCAGATTCATGGGGAGGACCCAAGTTGCACCTGCCAGAAGCTTGAAAGGGGTAACATTTGTGAATTGTTTGGAATTGATCCCATGGCCAATTAATGCTAGTGGCAGTTTCAGGTCCCAGCCGGTGGTGAGCATTTTGAGCCCCCTAATCATTTTTGTTGCCCTCTGCTGGACTCTTTCCAATTTTTCCACATCCTCCTTGTAGTGTGGGGCCCAAAACTGGACACAGTACTCCAGATGAGGCCTCACCAATGTCGAATAAAGGGGAACGATCACGTTCCTCGATCTGCTGGCAATGCCCCTACTTATATAGCCCAAAATGCCATTTGCCTTCTTGGCAATAAGAGCACACTGTTGACTCATATCCAGCTTCTTGTCCACTGCGACCCCTAGGTCCTTTTCTGCAGAACTGCTACCTAGCCATTCGGTTCCTAGACTGTAGCAGTGCATAGGATTCTTCTGTCCTAATTGCAGGACTCTGCACTTGTCCTTGTTGAACCTCATCAGATTTCTTTTGGCCCAATCCTCTAATTTGTCTAGGTCCCTCTGTATCCGATCCCTACCCTCCAGTGTATCTACCACGCCTCCCAGTTTAGTGTCATCTGCAAACTTGCTGAGAGTGCAGTCCACACCATCCTCCAGATCATTAGTACAGATATTAAACAAAATGGCTTCCAGTGTCATGCAGTGGTCCTGGCACTGCTGATTCTCCCTTTTCTGGCTTAGTAGGTATTTAAAGGAAAGGTGGTGAGTCTCTATGATCACTTTCCCTCCACTGATGATAGGGTGCTGCAGGGTCTCCCCATTCTTGTCAGAAGAACTCTCTCACACTCTGCTGGGTAGCTAGCTAGTGGACGCCATGACCTGGTTCTCTTGATCATGGACCTGTCAGAGCTGCACCCATACTGTACTCTGTGTGTCCAGTTTCAAGGATAAACTTCTTGTCTTTCAGAGGGTTGGTCCAACAAGTCGCTTCCATTTGTCTTTTTTGGACTTCCTGCCTTGTCCTTTTTAGTTCAGGTTCCCAATCCCACTTTTGTTCATGTCTCAGCAGTGTGCCGAGGGACTGAGACATCTCCACTTAATCTTCAACGGACTGCCAGGAATACTCTCACATGCCTGTTAGGAGGAGAAATTTGGAGTCAAGTATTTCTTCAGTGTAATCCTGTCTATTTACAAAGAATGCATAAAGTCCTCTTTCCCTGAACATAGCAGGAATCAAATAGCAGTTTGCTCACAGTTCCAAGCCCCTTTCGAGCCAGTCTTTGGCCCAGAAGCTCTCTCTAGGCTTTTTCTCGGGGATACATTCCCAGTGATTCTGTGACTGTCTCCTGGGCTTTCTGATGCTTCTCTCTCAGCTTCTCTCATTTTTATTGCTGCTTCTGTCACACAGAACTGCACCAATCAATTACCTAGATTCTGCATTTGCTCTTTCAGTCCCAGGGAAAAACCCCTTGGACAACATGGTTCAGCTTCTGTTCAAGGCTTGCCGTACACTTGTGTTTTGGGTGGTGCTCCTATTGTTTCAGCCATCTGGTTCCATAAAGGAACTCAATTGCTTTTTACACTTATCCTGAATGAAAGGCAGCCATTAAACTCACCAGCTTTAATGGAGTTTAGCCTAACCCATAACAATGTTATCAGATATTATGTAAATCAATGTTATGCTGCCATTTTGACTACAATCTGCAGTGCTGGTCAGCCCTCCTCAAAAAGAGTATTGTGTAGAGGGTCCAGATGGCAAACTGTGATATGAAGAGAGGTTGAAAAGATTGGGATTGTTTATTTTAGGGCTTGTCTGCACAGTGCATTAACACACCATGCAGACAAGCCCTTAGAAAGGAGATTAAGAAGAAAGGTGGTATAGCCTCTAGGATAATGTATGTTAGTCAGTGAGGTGTGTGTGAGGAGCTGGGAGCAAGAGGCACGAGGAGCTGAGAGTGAGAGGGTGTGCTGCTGGAGGACTGAGAAGTACAAGCATTATCAGACACCAGGAGGAAGGTCCTGTGGTGAGGGTAAAGGTGTTTGGAGGTGGCCATGGGGAAGTAGCCCAGGGAGTTGTAGCTGTCATGCAGCTATTACAGGAGGCACTATAGACAGCTGCAATCCACAGGGCCCTGGGCTGGAAGCCGGAGTAGAGGGCAGGCCCGGGTTCCCCCCAAACCTCCCAACTCCTGATCAGACACAGGAGGAGTTGACCCAAACTGTGGGTTCCACCAGAGGGGAAGATCACTGAGGTGAGCAAATCCGCCAATAAGCGCAGGACCCACCAAGGTAGAGGAGGAACTTTGCCACAATATATACACAGAGAACATGAAACAATGTCACAATATTACAACAAAAAAACTTCAAAAACAGACTCCAACGAGAGACTGCTGAATTGGAATTAATTTGCAAATTGGACACATTAAATTAGGCTTGAATAAAGACTGGGAGTGGATGGGCCATTACACAAAGTACTTATGGCACCTTAGAGACTAACAAATTTATTTGAGCATAAGCTTTCATGGGCTACAGCCTACTTCATCAGATGCATGTAGTGGAAAATACAGTACGAAGATATATATTGTGATGGGGCAAGGCCAGATGGCTACAGTAAAGTAGTGAGGAACAGGTATGTTAGCCCCAGGCTAAACAAATCCTTGGTACAGTGATAACCAAATGGCAGTTGCTCCAGGTTAATCAAGACACCTGGGGCCAATTAAGATCCTTCTAGAAGGCAGTGGAGATAGCTACATTGATTGGGACTCCTGAAGCCAATCAAGGGCTGGCTGGAACTAGTTATATCTTCGTACTATATTTTCCACTACGTGCATCCGATGAAGTAGGCTGTAGCCCATGAAAGCTTATGCTCAAATAAATTTGTTAGTCTCTAAGGTGCCATAAGTACTCCTGTTCATTTTCAGAAGGGTGTCTGTTTGACTCCAATAATCTCTCTCAACTGGCTGTTTAGCTATATTGGTTTATTTCTTGCCTTCCTGTTTCTTTTTATTTATGGCCATTCATGGTTTGTGGAAGTAGCCCCTATGTCAAATCTACAGACTTTAATTTCTTTTCTTGCTGAGTTAGGATTTTTTTTTTTTTTTACTAATGTCTTTGTATTTTTAAAATTTATCTTAAATTCTCCTGTCTAAATGTTAGTGTCCTCATGCTAGTTCTTGGTACCTTTCCTCTCAAAGGGATATTGCAATTAATTATAGTGTGGTCACCATTAGTAGAGATACTTTTTGAACAAATTCCATAGGACTACGATGAGAATAACTTCTCCCTTTGGGAACTTTGCGGCTTTGAACAGTTAGCCTTAACCATTTAAGGTTGTGGAGTTGAGCTGAACTTGTCAGCCCTGATCTCACATGTTTAGAGTCTTTTTTTTTTTTTTTTTTGTCATTGATCTCACTAGGTATGGGGGCAGGCCAGTAGAGTGTTGCCAGAGACGACCAGGATGTGCTATTATAAGAACTTAGTAACAGGGGCACTTTTTAACTAGAGAAAATGATTTCCTATTATCTGCTTAAACACTTGGAGTCTCATATTTCTCTGCTCACGCAATAGTTTCACATCTTTAATGAAATCAGCAACAGCCATGTGTGCTCTAAAACTTGCTGTTCAAAGAAGCAATTGTTTAAGGGGTTGAGAAATTGCTACTCTAAACTTAAAACATGGATTTTCTTGTTTTGGTTTGTTAAAACTTGAACTCCTAGCAAATATGTGGGAAAAAATGTTATTTGTCTTAAAGATTAAAAATCTTTCACCCTTCATGGACTTTAAAAACTTCCATTGCTTTTTTGGTCTTCCAAGGAGATGCAACAAAAATACGAAAGAGAGGGTTGATATTTTTAATCGTTCTAAGATAAAATATACTTTTAGTTGTTTCAGGCCTTTTCTATATCATAAAGAAACAAGAAGGTCGCACACTTTTTTTTTTCTTTTACATGTTCCCTTCATGATGCTTTTCTGGGTTCTGCTATGTCAAGTTAAAACTTAAATGTTGGCTTGTCCTTGTGCCTGCTTTGATCTAAAGAAATCATCTTTGGAAGTAAAGGATACAGCATCTAGAAACAGTACACTACTTTTGTTTATCAATGTTGGCCTTAAATGTTAAGGGGAAAATGCTCTGCTGGCCGAGGTATTTGCACAGACCAGACTGCAGAAGTAAAAACCCATGTGGAGAAATGCCAGCCAAATTATTTCTAGTCAGATACAGTGATGTAAATCCTCTGAAAGTAATGGAGTTACTCTTGATTTAAACTGCTTTTAACAGAGTACAATTTGGCCCATGGGTAGAGCCCTGCAAATCCCTGGATATCCACTTTATATCTTCAGATATCTGCAGCCATGGATGCAGATATCCACAGACCATTTTTGTGGATTGCAGATCGGATGCGGATATCCACACAGGGCTCTACTTGTGGGTGAGTTTTTGCCACATACCCCTCCTATAAAAGAGCAGGGCTCTGTTCTGATATCCCAGTTGGAAAGGGGACAGATGGCAGCAGGAGGTGGTGAACCCCTGAAGCCTGCAAAGGAGAGGGCTGTATGGTGGGAGTGGGGAAGGGGATCCAAGTCAGATGGAGGGGGCAGTGATGGTGTTGACCTGGGAGGAGGGACAGCAGCAGCAGGAAGAGAAGAGACCAGAAACTGTTGTAGGAATTGATTGGTCAGGTGCCATGTGGGACCTGTTAGACCAGGGATGTTTGGTGGGGAAGGTAGTGTGGAGGGAAAGGGGCTGGCTCTGCCTAAGGTTCTCTAAGTGCTGGGGGCACACAGCTGGAAGGATGTTTGCAATTACTGCAGGGAAGCAAGTGGAGGAAGTGCTGAGTTAGGGGAGGGGTGGCTTCTCCTGACAGTCGTTCATAGTGTGACTTAAGAGTTTTAGTTCAACAGCAAACAGTCATAAAGCAAATGTCAAACAGCTTCCAAACAGGTGACTGGTGTCACAAATGCTGAGTTTATCTACAGCGCTTTAATGTGTGTAATGAATTTTGTGCATTACATGTTAGATATAAAGTATATAAAAGAGAGGGCAGTGAGACAGGCATGGATGTGAGGCCAGATTTTCAAAACTGCTCAGCTCCCATTTATGCACCTAAATTAGGGCCAGAAAAGTGTCCTATGCTGAGCTCATCAGAAAATCTGGTCCCCGTTGTGTGTGCTGAACTGTTTTGACAATCTGATCCTACATGACTACAATAATGGTAAAAATGAGTATTCCTTGTGGTGGCCATTATTAACAGATATCACTGAACTAGTGTCTCCAAAGAAATTCTCTCTGCCTGCCTCAGCCATGGGTTTTCTAGGGAGCTCATTACTGCAGAGAGCTCTGAATAAATGATTTGTCCCAATGCCATGAACTATGTGACACACTGTGATTGTTGTTACACTGACATTCATGTGAAATTTCTCTTTCAGCTTTGGGTCCTCAGCAAACAGCTGAAAGATCAGCAAATGGTATGTGACATTCTAACAAAGAATTGTGTTGCATAAATACCAGTGATTACCAGCATTAGGTTAGATCAGCCAGACATTTGGTTTACTAGTAGAAATAATAAGTAACACCTCAGAGTGTCGTCCAATCACATCACACAGGTTAAGCAGGGTTGGATGGGAGATGAGGAAATGAATGGGGAGATCTCCAGGAAAGAATCAGGTGCTGCAGAACATGGTGCTGGTGAGGAGGTGGAGCTCTTGTCTCAGGCAGTACTGACCCAGTGCAGCAGCATGATGCTGGAAGACACTCTCCTGCTAGGGATGACATCTTTTAAATGAGGTAAAATAACTAGAGGTCAACATTTGTGGTCACTGAAGGTGCTATGGCACTTTTTTAAACCTCTGGGCCCTGGAAAAATTTTAGGTTATATTTTAGTTATATTCTTTGCACCTAAATTCCCATTACTGTTTCAGTTATACATGTCATTCTCCAACGCTTCATGCCCTACTTTGATGTAGAGTACCATTGTGCACTGTTAAACACTTGGCAGGTTTCACCCTAGAGGTGGCTGCATTTCAGTTACTGATAAAATTATTCTTTATATATAGATATGCATAGAAGGCCTGAGCCTACCCTTTTTTTCTCATGTGACTAATTTCAGTGGGATCACTGATGTGAGTAAGGACTGGGACCATAGTTAATTTATGTGGGGACACTTTATGATGATAGGTGCACTATAAACTTACAGTAACAGTATTATTGTTTAAATAGCATTATTGTAACATTATAGTCATATCTAATGCTCCTTGTCACTAACTTAGCTTACAGGGTGAAGTACAAAGAACATATAAAAAACAAATACAGCGCAATAAAAGACATGAACTCTCGTCTTGGTGAAAATGTAAAGCTAAACAGCAGATACACAAAGTTGATCATTGTAAATGAACATCGTCACAAAAAACAGAGAGAAAATGAAATAATGGCCTTGGGACGGAAACATGCAGAAATCATGACTGAGCGCGCTAGTCCTATCACCATAGGAGATTTATTTGAAACTGATGGAAATGGACAATTACCACAAATTGTGGTGCTGCAGGGAGCTGCAGGGATTGGAAAAACACTGACAGCAAAAAAGATCATGTTGGACTGGGCAAATGAAGAACTGTATCAGAGCAGGTTTGATTATGTTTTTTACATAAATTGTAGGAAAATTAACTTTGTCAGCGAGCAGGGAAGTGTTGAAGATTTGATCTTAAAGAATTGTCCTGATAAAAATACACCAACTAAAGAGATTCTGATGACTCCAGAAAAACTCCTGTTCATAATTGATGGCTTTGATGAACTGAGATTTTCCTTTAATCAACCAGAAAGTAATCTGTGCTCTGATCCCTGTGAGAAGCAGCCAGTGGAAATCATACTGAGCAGTTTATTTAGGAAAAAAGTGCTTCATAAATCTTACTTACTAATTACAACAAGACCAGTTGCTCTGGAGAATCTCTGGCAGTGTTTGGAATGTGCACGCTATGCGGAGATATTAGGATTTTCTGAAGTTGAGAGAGAAGAATATTTCTACAAGTTCTTTGGGAATGAAGAAAAAGCAAGAAAATCCTTTAACTTTGTAAAAGAGCGTGAAATGCTCTTCACCATGTGCTTTATTCCTAGTGTGTGTTGGATCATCTGCACTGTTCTGAAACAACAGATGGAAGCAGGTGAAGATCTTGCACAAACTTCCAGTACAATCACTGGAGTGTACATGCTCTATCTCTTCAGTTTATTAAAGGATCACATCAGCATTTCAAAGCAACAGATACAAGTTAACTGGAAGGGACTTTGCTCCTTGGCTGCAGATGGACTCTGGAGGCAGAAAATACTGTTTGAGGAAGAAGATATCAAGAAACATGGCTTAGATAAACCTGATTCCCTCTTTCTGAATGAGAACATGTTTCAAAAAGACATTGACTGTGAATGTGTCTACAGCTTCATTCACTTGAGTTTTCAAGAGTTTTTTGCATCTTTGTTTTATGTATTGGAGAAAGAAGAAACAGTGGAAGATCCAGAAACTGCTATATACCATGTGAAAAATTTGTTAGAAAATTATGAAAAATCTGGAAATTATTCATTAATAGTGAGATTCCTGTTTGGTTTTTTAAATGAAGAGAGAATGAAGGACATGGAAAAAAAACTGAGCTGCAAAATTTCACCCCTATTTAAACCAATTTTATTGAAGTGGGTAAAAACAAACTTTGCTAAATGGGTGATTGAGAGATTTTTCCAACTTGAGGCATTTCACTGTTTGTTTGAAATTCAAGAAAAAAAATTTGTACAGAGTGCTATGAATCATTTCACTGAGCTAAAATTAACTTACCATAACTTTACCAAAATGGATCAAATTGTTCTTTCATTCTGTATAAAGAATTGCTGTAAACTGGAGTCACTTTGTCTAAACAAGTGTACATTTCAAATTGAAGACCTGAATGAAGATTCCCCAGCACCATCCAAGTGGTCATGTTGGTAAGTGTTGTCTGAACTCCAAAAACACTTATGTAATTTAAGGAGCAAAACATACATGATTTTTCCCCCCAGGGTTGTCATAGCTCACAAATGTCTGAATGTCCCACCATAAAAATGACTTAATTTAGTGACAGACATCTAAGACTGGGCAGGACCATGCTCCATCCAGCCTAAACCTTAAAAGCATGGAAATAAGAAGTTAAGGAGAAGGACTTGTGCACGCCTTTCCACCCTCTTGTTCCCTAAACACTGTCAATAACATAATCCAGTGCTCCATTTGGTTTTCACCTCCAGCTCCAACATCTACCAAAAGAAATATGTACCCCAGCTTCATCACACTTCCACTCCAGTGCAAAACCCTATGGAGTGCTAGAGTGTGGAGCTGGAGGGAATGAGAGATGAAGAGACTGTGGCTGGCTGTGATCCTTTTAGAGATGGAGTGGATGTTCCATAGACAGCAAGAGAAGGGGAGGGGGAGGGTGGGAAAGGAGAGGGGTGAACATGAGATTAGGAAGGATGGCAGCAGAGGGGCCAAGGGGGTGGTGGGGATGAATGTGGGAGGTAGAAAGGGTGAGGATGGAGGGAGGACCCAGGTCAGGGCAGATATAGTCAGAGGTCAGGAGGAGGTTACATATATGGGACCTTGTGACCAGAGTCCCAGGGGAACCACACTGAAGTTACTCAATTAAGGCAAACTGCAAAGAATGGGACAAATAATTACCCAAAGCTGTTGGTCGTTCCAGTACTTAGATCCACCAAGCTAGCCTCAAAACAGCTTCTATAATACCTTACTGGTTACCCAGAAGCCAAAACAAAGTTCCCTTATAGCAACCCAGCCTTGGGCTTCTACCCAGACACCCAAGTCAAATATGAAAGTTCTACCAATCCCAAAGGATTGGGTACATTACCTCCCAAGTTAATGAATACTTCAGATCTTACCCCAAATACACACTTACAGCCAATCCTTATTAACTAAACAAAAAATGTATTTAAAAAGACAATAGAGTGTATTGGTTAAAAGATCAGTATACATACAGACATGAGTACAGTTCCAAGATCAGATTCATAGTAGAGATGAAAAAACAACGAGGAGTCCTTGTGACACCTTAGAGACTAACAAATTTATTTGGGCATAAGCTTTCATGGGCTAAAACCCACTTGATCAGATGCAAAAAGTTCTTTCAGAATTAGTCCATAGGTTATAGTCCGATGTTCATATTCAGGGTGATCCAGGTGGGACTGGAGATCTCAGAATTATGACTCAAGGTTCCCCCGCATAAAGCATCAAGCAGATCTGAGATAAAAAAAGATCAGGACCGGAGACACCTTTATACAGTTTCAGGCCTTCTCTTGACAGCTCAGAGTCCTTAGGTGAACAATAGGCAATCATGGAGACTTTGAAGTATACAGGTGATGCTTAGGAAATAGGTCATTAGCTACAGGGATTAACATAAGGCAGTTGCTTGTTTTCCACCATTCACAAGTGATTTGCTATACATTTCAAAGAGATGAATTCAGTGATATCACCATATTTACAGTTCATTTAAATGTTAAGATCTTCCTTTGATCTCTGAATAAACAGACTACAGCATAGATAGGAAACCTTTGGTTACATTGTTAAACTCTAACAATATATATGTAAACCACAAAAACACAAACATTATATAAACTATTCCTAGAGGTTGAATTTGGGTCATTTATCCTACAGGATGCTTAACCCTTTCTAGCCAGGTGTGTCAGACCTATATCTATTTGTGATGGTGGGAGGAGAGGGGAGATTGGGATGGAGTAGGTAGAGCAGGTGGGAACTGTAGAGGGGTGAGGGAACACAAGGAAGGGGAAATGAGGCCAGTGGAAGGAAAGGAGGGAGAGGAGGACAGCTATGATAGTGCAGAAATGGGGGTGTGATGAGAACCATGGGTGATTGACAAGATTACAAACAGCAACAACAACAAAACTCCAAAAAAATAAAAATAGTTATCTACAAAGCTTTAACAAGTCTCTACAGAGCATGTGCAAACTGAGCTTTTTCAAAGGCTTATAACTTGGTCATATTTGTGTGGATTTTCATGGGAACAGCAAAAGGCATGTCCCTGACACAAAAACCAGCCCCCCCTGCCAAATTTCAAGTCCCTGCTCCAAAATATGTAGAAGTTAGAGCTTCTGAAGGAAAACTTTGCAACATTTTTTTTACATGGTCAAAACAACCTAATTCTCAGAAATGGCTGAAGCATTTTAGCAGAAACTTTCAGAATATTTAGCCTGATAGAAACACCAAGCTTGGAAAATTTCAGCCCAAATGGTTAAAACTTGGCAAAATTATAAGCAACTGAAAACTGGGACGTGTCCAGCAATTTTAATAATAGGAATCGCTACCAGCTCTGCATATAATAATCTTTGTATAAGCACTGTCTGTTATAATGTGTAGATATGATGTCTTGCTCCCTGGATCCCTAATCCTGGCTGTGGCCTCCAGGGGCTATTGTACTACAAATAATCAATGGTAATAACTTTGGTTCTGTGCACTAGATCCCAGCTAGGGGAATCCAATGAATTGTTTTAACTTTCTCCTTTTTGTTGTTTGACTGGAGTGGCAAAAAAAGTTATTTTGACCTCGGGTGAAGATCTCTATTTTTAGAGTGTCCTAATCCAGGAACCTCTTGGCCAATTCACTTCAAAATTGATAGAAAAATTCAGCCTCCACCCCAAACCTAACCGGACTACTCAGCTAGTGTTTGTCATCCACTTCCCCTTTGGGGAAGGAATATTTAAGTTGTTCAGGGTAAAAGTTGGATCTCCAATGTGACTTGAGCCGTGGCAATGTGCCAGAGAAAGTAAATTGCACATACAGCAGAACCCCATTTATCTAATCTAACTGGGACTAGGGCCAGATCGGATAAGCAAAATTTCGGATGATCCGGAGAATGGGCAACAAATTTTCTATCTGTTATTTTAAGCTGCAGAGTTGCTTTTAAACTCCCTGACCCCTCCTGGGGAAGCATATACAAACCATTACTTCTAGTAAAGAATATACAAAAGGGGTAGCAGATACTTCTGTGTAAGCACCAGGGTGTGAGCAATCAGGCCTAGTGGTCAGAGTTAGGAGCCAGGGGTCAGAGTTGCAGTCAGGGAATGAGCCAAGAGTCACAGCCAGAGCTAGAGTCCGGGATAGGGTGGAGGAGCAGGGACTTGGAATGAGGCAGGAAATGGAAGCGGAGGAGAATCTGGGCTAAAGAGGGCAGGAACCAGGACAAGGCTGGGAGGCAGGAAGACAGGGCTAAGGAGTCAGGCGCGTAGGCATGCTATGATGTGGCAGCCCAACAGGGGTCCACCTATTTGCCTGGACAATTTCCTGTGCCTCCTTCTGTCTTATGTAGTGCGTCCAATCCACTCAGTGGGGCCAGATGTCTTCTCCAATCAGGGGCTTGGTTGGCAGACCTCTTAGTGAACTAGAGCTCCTCTAGCCCCCTTGTCCTCAGGTTCTGGTAATCTGCTGGGTGGTTGCCATGATCTGAACAGTTTCTGGGATCTGAGGACTTGGGTTTGAGAGTCACAAACCCTCACATCGCCCAGTCCCCTAGGGTGCCCCACTCCAGGCAGTAGTGGACTGGGTTTTCCAGGGTGGTTTTTGTGAAGGTGTTTACCAGGTCAGGGGTGTGAACAGAGGACAACTCTTCAGGACCATATCCTTCCCAATTGACGAGATATCAGTCTACCCCATCTGATCTGACATCAGAGTTCTCACAGATGATATACTTTGTGATCTCAAACATGTACCAATGGGGTGGTTGGTGGTGGTTGGGAGCAGTGAGGGAATGGCTCCTTAATGTGGATTTCAGGAGAGATATTTGGAAAACTAAGTATATGTGGCGGGAACAGGTTAAGCTGATTGAAAGATGATTGGGTTTATTTGCCAGTGAATTTGGAGGGGCCAAGGAACCGGTAGTCCAATTATAAGATGACCTGTCTGTGTAGAGATGTTTCATCGAGAGCCATACCCTCTGTCTTACCAAAAGGATGGTCCCATTCTGTCATTGACAGACAGCACATTGTTTTTAGCTCTTCTTGGCATTTTCCAGGTGAACTTTTAGGTCTTCTTGAGTTTGGCATAGCTGTTGTATACAGTCCAGGGCTGCTGGGTTGTGGGATGTTTTGGATAGCTCAGATATAACCGGGGGTGGAACCCATAGCCCAAAAAATAGGGGCTTTGCCCCATAGAGGCATGTTCTGCATTTTTGCATATGAACTCTGCCTGAGGTAGCAGCAAAGACCAGTTGTGCTGGTGGAATTTTACATAGCATTGAAGATATTGTTCCAGGACCTGGTTGGTTCTCTCCATTTGACGTTTTGTCTGGGGGTGATAGATGAAGGAGAGACAGAAGCAGATATCCAAAAATCCAGAGACTTTTTTGCTGGAAGAGGGAGATAAATTACATACTGCAGTCAGAGATGATGTGCTCCAGGAGGACATGGAGGTGGATGACTGGATTCACTGTAGCAGTGTGTGGCAGGCCCCCCTTGGCTTCTGCCTCAGCTAGGTCCACAAAGTCACTCTGAGACCCTGGATTTAGTAACCACTAGTGCACTTTATTCTCAGGTTTGTTCCACATCTATTTCACCATGTACAATTAACCATGCACTGCCTGCAGGCAGGAGGGGAAAGCTACCTCCCTGCTTCCACTCCCTGCCTTTTCCCTTTCTTCCTGCTCCCCCTTGGCTTATTTCCCCATAGGCTTTTATGCAGCCCCAGGCTAATTAGGTAGCAGCTGTCTCTGCTTCCCAAGTTAGGGCCAGGTTATCTCCAGCCCACTCTAATCTGTTCCCCTAATGAGGAGCAGGCATGACAGAGGGCTGAATCTGCAACCCTTTGCCCAGCACCGGTCACATCCACCCAGAGCCAGGCAGTTTCCTGGGAGGAGGGTGAGCCAGTGCAGGTGATGAAGTGTGCCATCTTTGTGACATGGTTCACTACTGTCTAAATGGTCTTGAATCCATTGAACTCAGGTAATTCTATTACAAAATCAAGGGTGGTAACTTCTCAGAGGCCGGGTGGAGTCTCGAGGGGTTGCAGGAGTCTGAAGAATTTATTGTGCAGTACCTTGGAGTGGGTGAATACATTGCAAAAGGCCACACAGACCTGCACTCTGTGGCCTGCATGCAAGGCCACCAGAAAAGAGGAGACTGGGCACTGAGTTTTAAAGTGGCCAAAATGTCCTGTCAGTGGGGAGTCATGACATACTTGTAGGGTTATAGTCCTTGGAGGCCAGGGGAGGGGAACAAATATATTCCCTTTCATGTATGTACACTGTCTTGGACATCATGGGGGTTTTTCTACTTAGGACTTCTGCTCATTGGGAGGGATCCCATGGGCTGAAACTGACTATGAGGGTGAGCAGGCCTCGGTGGGGATCTGTGCCCATAAACTTTTGAGGCTTGAGGATGGCAGAGGTTTTAGGGTTTGAGTCCTTCAGGTCAGCATTAATATTCTCCCTTCTGGGACAGAGCATCAACCTTGTTCTTTTTGGTTCCTGGATGATTAGGAAATCAAAGCACAAAAAGAATAAGGCCTACCTAAGTTGTTGCTGGTTGAGAACGCTGGGCCTATGCAGATATATTAGGTTCTTAAGATTGGTGTACACCTGGACAAGGTATGGGGCCCCTTCTGGATACTGGCACCACTCCTCAAAGGCAGTCTTAATTGCCAGCAGTTCTTTGTCTAAAATGTTGTAATATTGCTGTGTGGGTGTGAGTTTCCTGGAGTAAAAAGCCCATGGATGTAGCAAATGTTGAGGATTGTGACTTTGGGATAGCACCACTCCTATCACCAAGTTGGAAGTGTCCACTTCAATGATGAAGGCTTGCACGGTGTCAGGATGAACCAATAGGGAATTGGTGATAAATGTGACTTTTATTTGCTTGAAAGCATGTTGGACTTCAGGTGACCAGAGGAACCTAGTATTTTTGTGGAGCAGGGCCATAAGAAATGTTGTAGTTCACAAATGTTCCATGGCGATATCTACTTGAGGACTGCCTTTACTTAGTGTAGGTCTGTTTTGATACCAGTGAGATATAGGATGAAGCTGAAGAATTCTGTGGAGGTCTGATCAAAGGTGCATTTTTTCTAGCTTAGCATAGAGACCATGTTAGTGTAGCCTCTTCAGGATGGAACGGACATCCATCCATGTGTGTTGTTCAGCGTTGTCTGAAAATATGTTATCCAGGTATGCTACCATGTATTGGTCCAGAGTGTCCCAAAGAATATCAATAATAAAATGCTGAAATATTGCTGGCATGTTTGTCAAACCAAAGGGCATCACAAGATACTTGTAGTGACTAGTGAGTTTGAAAGACAGTTTTCCATTTGTCCTCAGCTCTAACCTGCTTGTGCAGTGCTGAATGCCACTTGGGGTACAGGGGACTCTGCTGGGTTCATCTGGTACACCCTGTCATATGGACACAGAATGGAATGAGGCAGCCCAGTTATTTCAGTTTTGATGGGGCTTGGAGGATGAGGTCAAGGATGATCTGGCCCAAGTTGAGACTCCAACGGAGTCTTTGTAGAGCTTGTTATTCAGATTGACAATAGTCTAAATGAGCAATAAAAAGAAAGAGGGGCATGACAACCACACCCCTCAATATTGTATTTTCGTGAGTTGAGCTATTGTAGCTCCAGAACTGATTTAAAAAAAAGTGACTGACCAAAACAAAAGCATAAAACCACTGGAGACGTTACCACTGGTGTGAGTTCTTAGAACTGCAAAGTGAATGCTCAGAGTACCACACGTTCAAAAAATGAATAGGTTGTACTTAGAGTAGGTTCTACTATTTTACTCTGTGTATTTAGAGTACATCATAATGTTCTTGATATATTTTTGGTCTGGAGGATTTAGGTATGAATGTAATGAATTGAAATGGCAGAATAACTTGCATGTCATTTATGATCACACCATGCAAGAGCCTATTTTAATGTCCAGGAAATAGAATTAAAATTTGTCTGCAGAGAACAGAATAGAAAATGTCTAATCTCTCTTTTCAGGGCACAGCATCAGGATAAGCCACATCATTCGCCTATTTACCTGCTCTGTCAAGCATTGGAGGATCCAAACTGTAAATTAAAGACACTAAAGTAAGAAATTATGCCTTCCTTTTTTAACATCCCCTTTTTTACTGCTGTTATCTCAGAAATTCTACAGCCATGCAGATCTTCACCACTGCCAGTTAGGAATTTATTTAAATGTCCAGTCAATGGGGCAGATTCTTCGTAGGTATAAATTCTCATAGCTCCATTGAAGTCAAGTTACACCAACTGAGTATTTGCTGGAATATATGTGGGGTTAGTTTATATATCAACCTAGTGGTTCAAAGACATCTACCCAATTCCCAGAGCAACAGGTGAGCAGGAGAGACAAAGCTAAGTAGTCTGGCTGGTGGGGGGAGAGGTTGCTTGAGGTCAGGAGTCTGGAGAGAAGATTTTAGGTATTTTAATTGTAGGTATATCTAAGGTGCCTGTCACCATGGTGTCTAAGACCTGTACCTGTCTCTTTGTTTAACATCATTGTATCCTCATTTGATCTCATTTCTCACTAATTCAAAGGTGGGGTTTTGGGAGGAGGAGGAATTGTGGGTTTTTTTTCTCTCTCTCTGTCCCACTGTGACAGTTCTCAGGGCACCCAGGACTAGGAGTCACCTCCTTACCCCCTGCCTCCAGCGAGAGGAGTCTTTCTTGTAATAGCAGGCCATCAGTTTCCTGACACCAACAGCCCTTCACTCACTCAAGCACTCTCATCTGGGCTCATACCAGCCCCAGCTTTGCCTTGCGGGTTAACAAGAGAGAAACCTGCATCACCAGGTCCCTTTGAATCATTCCCGTCTGGCTCCTGACATTGGCCAGCCACAGAAGTACCAGATCCTCTGCACCCAAAGGTGCAGTGTACCCCAGTTTACCAGTTTTACTTTCAATCACCACTCCTGTAAACCACACAGCACTTGTGCACTCTTGTAATAAAACAAAAGTAGGTTTATTTAAGAAAGAATAAAGATTTATCTAGAAATGAGAGAAAGTCATGGAAACAACTGGTTACAATACAAAATCATTAAACCTGAAACTGGGACTACAGTTGTCGATAATTACCTTTCCTATATAACAAAGTAGGTTTTCCGCACAAAATTCAATCTGTTTCAGAGCTGGCTGGTGTCATAAAAACCAGGATGCAAACATTCAGGACAGTCCCCCTCCCCGTCTCCTCAAGAGGTTTCCTCAGTGAATGAATACAGAGTGCCTTTCCCTACACTGATATATTGAAAACAGTCATTTGCTGTATTCATAGCCAAGATGACCCCCTACCTGCTGTAATGTTCCTTTTCACCTCCAAATGGTTTTGATTGTTTTCAATTGTCTGATGGTTTTCCATTGCCTGATCTAGGATGTGACAAGGGTAGTCCACAGAGCCTTGCATTACCTCACAGGCTGGCTAGGAAGGAGTGACAGATTGCTCTTGCTGGAATGGGTCATCACTGACACCCTGGTGACTAATTTTTACTGCAAGTCCATAAAGCATATTTTTAATATAAATACACTGTTCCATAAATATTAGCTGTACCAAATAACCAAGCTTAGTTAAATTTATTAATAAAAAACAAAGCAATAGAATATGAAAAGGAGGCATGCATACCACTCCTTCTGAGAATTAATCTCACAGCCTGTTCTCTTTACACAAAAGGTGTGCTTCAAAAATATGCACCCAAGATAGCACGGCATGCTTAGTTACAAGTTAGAAAACATTGATGATGTCACCCAGGACTAGAATTCACCAGTCAGCTTTTTACCTTTTCTTCTTGTATCATGGTGTATCTTTCTCTTTCTTTTGAATACTACATTACAAGAGCTACGAAGGCACTACCCAACCTGCAGTAGGATGTACGATGGATGTATAGTGACTTTGATAAGTTATATATTTGCTAATGCAAAAAGCCATGTTTTGCTTTGTAGAGTATTGTGCTATCTATCTATCTATATATATATATACATAAGTGAGCAAAAGTGAACAAAATTGTGGGAAAGCTATAAAATATACATACAATATTAATGTGGTTTCAGCAGCAGTGGCGATCCCTCAAGGTCGATCTTTCACAGGTTTTATTTTTTATGGGTCCTTTGGTGACTGAGGAGTCTGATCCTTGAGCTGCAGACTCGTTGCAGGTGGTGTTGGAAGTCAGGGTTGGGCCACGATTCCTGTGTGAGCTCTCTGTCCTTTCTTTTCTGGCATTTTTCTGTGACCGGAGCAAGGCGATTTTCCTCAAAAGTGGATGTTCTCTCTCTCTGACAAGTCTTCACTAGTTATTCCTATCCTGGGGTACTTTCTCTCAGTGTGTGGTATCACTGCCACATCTCTTGATATTTATCTTCAGGATGTCTTTAAAGTGGGGTTTTTTGGCCTCTCCATTTCTTTTCTCCTTTGAGTTGGGCATACAGCAATTATTTTGGTAAGTGTACATCAGGCATGCAAACACAGTGCCTGCTCCACCTCAGCTGGTGCTGGATAATCAGGGCCTCAACACTGAAGATGTTGGCCTCTGTGAGGACACTGCCATTAGTGTGGCAATCCTCCAACTTTATATTGAGGATCTTCTGACAAAAGTGCTGGTGCTGGTGTTCCAGGTTTTTCAGGTGTTTTTTATAGGTCACCCAAGTCTCACAGCCGTAGAGGAGGGTCGGGTTTATCCCCGCTTTATAAACTAAAAGTCTAGTATGTGTTCTGATGACGTAGTTGTTGAACACCCGGCAAGAGAGTCTGCCAAAGGCAAGGCTGGCACAGCTGATTCTGTGCTGAAGCTAGACATCTATGTCTGCCCTCTGTGAGAGATGGCTGCCAAGACAGTTCTTCTCTGTCCAATGTAGATCTTCCTTGCTGGGTCTGATGATTGACCGGGAACTGGCTGGGGGAGAACTTTGGTTTTGCCAATGTTCAGAGTTGGCTCTAGGCTTTTGAAAGCTTCAGAGAAGCAATTAAGGGCTGTTTGTAGATCCTTCTTTGAGTGTGCAACTACAGCACAATCATCTGCGTACTGGAGTTTGGTTATTGTTTCCAATATTACTTTAGTTCTGGCACAGAGACTAGAAAGATTGAAGAGGTTGCTGTCCGTCTGATATTGGATGCCAATGCCCTGTGGTAGGTGGACTTGGGTTAATGTTTTCATACCTGCTAAGAAAATGGAGAAAAGGGTGGATGCTAGTAAACAACCTTGTTTTACACAAGTTCGGATGACAAAGAGCTCAGAGGTAGAGCCACTGCACAGGATGGAGGCAGTCATCTGGTTGTGGAGGAGTCTTACAACAGTGATAAATTTGCTTGGGCAATCAAACTTGGACATGATTTTCCACAGAGCCTCACGGTTGACAGAGTCGAAGGTTTTGTTTAGATCAATAAATGCCATATACAGCTCCTGGTGTTGTTCTTGACATTGTTCCTGGATCTGCCTGGCTGTGAAAATCATGTCCGTGGTGCCTCATGATGGTTGGAAGCCACACCGGGACTCTGGAAGTACTTCCTCCACAAGAGGGAGCAGGTGATTCAGTAAGATTATATCAAGAATCTTCCCATCAATGCAGATGAGGGCAATGCCTCAATAGTTGAATCGTCCCTATCTAATTTTTTGAAAATGGTGACGATGTTAGCATTACATAAGTCAGCAGGGATTTCTTCAGTGCACTAGTTTTTGAGAGGCAGCAAATGAAGCTTCTTAGTCAGTGTTTCTCTCCACACTTTCAGTACTTCAGCTGGTTTTCCATCAGGACCTGATGCTTTATTGTTCTTCATTTGCTTAATTGATTTGCAGACCTTCTCAGGTGTTGGTGGGTTGGCAAGAGTTTCCCAGATTGGGTGCTAAGGGATGGAGTCAATGGTATCATCAGTCACAGTGGATTCTCGATTTAGGAGCTTTTGGTAGTGTTCCTTCCAGCAGTTTTTGATGGATTCATTATCTTTAAGAAGAGTATTACCACTTAGGATCTCAGCAGTGTGAGGCCACATGAGCTTGAACTATACAGGGTCTTTGTCTCACAAAAAAAGTTCAACATATCATGTCTGTTAGTGAATGCTTGGATTCCTTTTTGTTTTGTCCTCCCAACAGTTGTTTTTGATTTCTCAGATCCTCCTTTGAACCTCAGCTTTGAGCTGATGGAAAGAGCTCTGCTTCTGACTGGATGATGGTTGGTTTTGCCCGTCACAGAAAGCTTTTCTCTTCTGGTCCAAAAGGGCTGTGATCTCAGTGTTATTGTCATCAAATCAGTCCTGATGGTGGCAGATAGCAAGGCCAATGGATTCCTCACAAACCTCATGGATGGTCAGTTTTAGAGCTTCCCAGTCTTCTTCGGCATTTGTGTTGTCATTTCCAGGTGTACATATGGTCAGTTTTTCACTGAGGAGTGCTTGGAAGTTGTCCTGTTGCACTGAGGATAGAAGTCTTTGGATGTTGTGTTGCCATCTGTGTGATCTGGATTGCTTTCTATATTTTGGTGCAATCCTAATGGACATACCACTGCCTGGTGAGGTCAGTTAAGTATAGCAATCGTTGGCTCCTCTCATGACATGGGTGATATGGACATCTCTTGGATCCTATGTTGTTACAATGACATAGTTTAGGAGGTGCCATTGTTTTGAACGAAGGTGTTGCCAAGTTGTTTTGTACTTGTTGCTTTGTCTGATGATTGTGTTTTGTGATGACATGTTTGTACTCTGCATTTCCTGAGTAGAAGGATGCCATTGGAATTGGTTTTTTTCACTCCTTCCTTCCTACTAGTGTTACTCCATACATTAGAATCTTGGCCAACTTGGCATTAAAGTCCCCAAGAGGATTATCTTATCTGTTTTTGGAGTGGATGATAGCATTTTATTAAGGTCAGTGTAGAAGGATTTTTTCTGTTTTTCAGTGTCAAGTGTTGGCGCATATGCACTGATGATGATGATGGTAAATGACTTATTGACCAGTTGGATGCGGAGGGTTATAAGGCGCTCGTTGATGCCAATGGGGAGCTCAGTCAGGCAGTTGACTAGAAGATAACACCATGTATTTGTCTGTTGCTGCTGGTTTTCCTTTCCAGAAGACAGTGTAACCACCACCCTCTTCCCTGAAATGGCCTTCATCTGCCTGTCTTGTCTGGCTGCAAGCAGCAATGTCAATGTTGTACCTCGGGAGTTCTTGGGTGACAATTGCTGTTCTGCATTTGGGTCTTTCACTTTTTGATTAATCTACTAGGGTATGGACATTCCAAGTTGCAAGAAATATTATTTTTCGACCACATTGGGAGTGATCCCTCTGCATGCGGTTACCCAGTTGGGTATGGTGGGATTGCCTATGTTTGGGGCACCTTTTCTAGCCACTTCCCCATATGGGGTGAGCAGAGGGGTTCCTAAAAATGCCTGCTCAGTCATGACCACTGCTGCCAAAAATGCCCCTCATCCCAGTCCCAGGGACACATGATGACCATCTTGCCCTCACCGCCTGTGTGTGGGTCTGTGACTAGGGACTTCTGGTGATCACTTCACCTATCCCCATCGTCAGTTGCCCATCGCCGCAGGACTTTTATGGGTTGGGGTGGAGAGAAAGTTCTTCCTGTGAAATAAGTCTGTATAGGAGTATCAGAGGGGTAGCCGTGTTAGTCTGAATCTGTAAAAAGCAACAGAGGGTCCTGTGTCACTTTTGAGACTAACAGAAGTATTGGGAGCATAAGCTTTCGTGGGTAAGAACCTCACTTCTTCAGATGCAAGTAATGGAAATCTCCAGAGGCAGGTATAAATCAGTATGGAGATAACGAGGTTAGTGCAATCAGGGAGGGTGAGGTGCTCTGCTAGCAGTTGAGATGTGAACACCAAGGGAGGAGAAACTGCTTCTGTAGTTGGATAGCCATTCACAGTCTTTGTTTAATCCTGATCTGATGGTGTCAAATTTGCAAATGAACTGGAGCTCAGCAGTTTCTCTTTGGAGTCTGGTCCTGAAGTTTTTTTGCTGTAAGATGGCTACCTTTACATCTGCTATTGTGTGGCCAGGGAGGTTGAAGTGTTCTCCTACAGGTTTTTGTATATTGCCATCCCTGATATCTGACTTGTGTCCATTTATCCTCTTGCGTAGTGACTGTCCAGTTTAGCCAATGTACATAGTAGAGGGGCATTGCTGGCATATGATGGCATATATAACATTGGTGGACATGCAGGTGAATGAGCCGGTGATGTTGTAGCTGATCTGGTTAGGTCCTGTGATGGTGTTGCTGGTGTAGATATGTGGGCAGAGTTGGCATCGAGGTTTGTTGCATGGGTTGGTTCCTGAGTTAGAGTTGTTATGGTGCGGTGCGTGGTTGCTGGTGAGAATATGCTTAAGGTTGTCAGGTTGTCTGTGGGCGAGGACTGGCCTGCCTCCCAAGGTCTGTGAAAGTGAGGGATCATTGTCCAGGATGGGTTGTAGATCACTGATGATGCGTTGGAGAGGTTTAAGCTGAGGACTGTAGGTGATGGCCAGTGGAGTTCTGTTGGTTTGACACCATCAGATCAGGATTAAACAAAGACTGTGAATGGCTATCCAACTACAGAAGCAGTTTCTCCTCCCTTGGTGTTCACACCTCAACTGCTAGCAGAGCACCTCACCCTCCCTGATTGAACTAACCTCGTTATCTCCACATTGATTTATACCTGCCTCTGGAGATTTCCATTACTTGCATCTGAAGAAGTGAGGTTCTTACCCACGAAAGCTTATGCTCCCAATACTTCTGTTAGTCTCAAAGATGCCACAGGACCCTCTGTATGGGAGTAGTTTAATGTGGGGGAGCTGTTGGACAGCAGCAGCCACACAAATATTGGCAGAAGTGGCACCTGTGTATGGAGGCAAGGAGTCTGAGATGACTGGGAGTTTCTCCTTCCTTGCAGCCTTCATCCACCTTCGCAGCTGTTGAGAGGTAATCCTGCTTAAACTGCCTGCTCTGCTGTTGAGGTTTTATACTGGGTTGTGTTGGGCTGCGCTTTGTCTGGTACCTCGCCTTTGACCTTACCACCATGGGTGACCCTACCAGGAGTGCAGAATTCCCTATGGCATCGCTCTTAGGGTCTTAAGCATATGCAAGCTTCTCCACCACATCAAGGTGGCAGCCCCAGAAGAAGTAATCCTAGGCCTAACATGTACGTTTTGGCTAACAAGAGAGATGGAGACAAAGGCATGGACGACAGAGTCAAAGGAATGAAAGACTGAGGAATGGATGTGGGAGAGCAGCCTAGAGGGGAATTGAATGGAATATTCTTTTTCTGTATCCAGGACCCAATGGTCCAATATAATTCCACTCTGGAAAAGAAAAAAAGAAAATCTAGTCCCGCAAAGAAGGAAGCATATGAATTCCCTACAGAAATTAGTTTGTGGATCTCATTGTACCATCAAATCATCTGTTTAGTACATAGTTAGCACTCTCCCCCAGCCACAGGCTTCCATATTATTTGATGATAACCCAACACACCAGATTTTTTCTTCAAACATCTAATCCCAGAGGACACTGAGCTCTCTGTTAAAATGTCCCATCACTGCACTACTGCACTACTGGTAACAACAGCTGTTGGCATTTTTACTAAGAGCAGTGGTCATTGGCACTGGCAGGCAGCCTGCCACCAGGTGAGCTGCAGCAGGGAAAGATTGTAACAATTTCACTGTGGTCCACCTTTGAGCCTGGGCTCCCTAGGGAATTCCAGACTTTTCTAGTGTATAGTGAATCCTGGGGAAAAGGGGAGAGGAAGGAGGGAATGGAAACTTGCCAAAACTGAGCCCATTCCTGAATCCTGATGGTGCAATACTAAGTAATCTATAGACAGTGGCTTATTTGCTGAGTCTTAAGTGGAAATGAGGTAAAAAGGAAGAAGAACAGGTTTCCCCATCCATAAAACTATCATACAACTTCCAATGCAGCAGCATTTTCATTTACCAATGAGATTCCTTTCCTTCCTTTTCTTTTAACTCCTAATTTATAAGAAGTTTCTTCATTAGGGTAAGCCAAACTGGAGTGTGGGCTCTTTGCCTTAGAATGACATTTATATATGGAAGACAGAATCAATGAGAGCTACACATGCATATGGATTGAAATTCACACATGGTCATGTGGCCCTCAGCATCCACTATTACACCACTGTGATTTTATTCCCAGAATAGAATCTTTCTTGAAACCCAGTGGTACCCACTGACGGAACTGCACAAACAGAAATGTTCATTTCCTTCTGTTTCTGTCTCCTGCAGATTTACTGGATGCTCTCTCACAGTCACTTGTTGTGAGGATCTCTCCTCTCTTCTCAGTACCAAGCAGACCCTGACACAGTTGGACCTGGCGTTTAACCACCTCAGAGACCCAGGAACTAGGCTGCTATGTGCGGGACTGAAAAACCCAAACTGCAAACTGCAGAAACTGAAGTAAGTACTTATACATTTCCATTCTGTGAAGAACTGGGCAGGGTGTGTAGATGCTGTAAGATGTCTGCTCCATTCAGGTATAACAGAATAAATAACAAAAATATCCAAAACAAAACCTGGTAGTAATGGAGGACTTTAACTCTCCTGATGTATGTTGGAAAAATAATCTGGCAAAACACATTAAGTTCTGGGACTATATTGGGGACAGGTTCTTGTTTCAGAAAGTGGAAGAAGTGAAAAGCAAACAGCCATTTTAGATTTGATTCTGACTAATAGGGAGGAATTGGTTGTGACTCTGAAGGTGGAAGGGAATGTGGGTGAAAGTAATCATGAAATGACAGGTTTCATGATTCTAAGGAAGGAGTGAGCGCACCAGAATAGGGATAATGGACTTCAAAACAGACTTGAACAAATTCAGAACTGGTAGGTAAGGTCCCACAGGAAGAAAATCTAAGGCATAAAGGTGTTCAGAAAAGCTGGCAGTTTCTCAAATAGGCAATATTAAAACCGCAACAGAAAACTATCCTGATGTGAAGGAAATATAGGAAGAATAGTAAGAGACCAATATGTCTCCAACAGGGGCTATTTAAGAACTTGAAAATCAGAAAAGGAATCCCACAGAATGTAGAAATATGAGTAGAAAAAAAATCACATGCATGTAGGAACAAAATCTTAAAGGCTAAGGCACAAAATGAGTTATGTCTAGCAATGGATATACAAGGTAATAAGGAGAGGTTCTATAATAAATATATTAGGATCAAGGAAAAAATGAAGGAATTTGTAGGTCCATTACTTAGCAGGAAGGTGAGCTAATAATGGATGACATCAAGAAGTCTGAGATATTTAATGCTTATTTTACTTCAGTCTTCACTAAAAAGGTTAATTGTGACCAGATACTTAATACAATTAATATTAACAAGGGGGAAGGAACACAAGTCAGACTAGGGAAAGAACAGGTTGAAATATTTAGAGAAGTTAGATATATTCAAATCAGCAGTATCTGATGAGATTTACCAGTTGAGTGTACTTAAGAAACTAGCTGAAGCAATCTCAGAACCATTAGTGATTATCTTCAAGAACTTTTGGAGGATGTGGAGAAGGGCAAACACAGTATCTACCTTTAGAAAGGGGAACAAGGAGGACCCAGGGAATGACAAACCATTCAGCTTAACTTCGATACATGGAAAGATACTGGAACAGATTATTAAATAGTCAATTTCTAAGCACCTAGAGGATAAGTAATAGCCCAGCATGAATGTATCAAGAATAAATCATGGCAGACAAATCTAATTTCCTTCATTCTTGGCCTAGTGGATAAGGGAGAAGCAGATGTGATATATCTTGATTTTAGTAAGGCTTTTGACACAGTCCCACATGGCACTCATAAGCAAACAAGGAAAATGTGTTCTAGATGACATTACTATAAGGTGGGTGCACAGCTGGTTGAAAAAATGTACTCAGAGTAGTTATCAATAGTTTGATTTCAAACTGGGAGGATATATCTGGTGAAGCCCGGTGAACCTAGGAGGGCTTTAAACTAGTTGCCAGAAGAAAGCCTCAACTACTCAATGTGCAGTGGCAGTCAAAAAAGCTAACAATGTTGGGAATCATTAAGAAAGGGCAGATAATAAGATAGAAAATATCATATTGCCTCGATATAAATCCATGGTATGGCCACATCTTGAATACTGTGTGCAGATGTGGTTGCCCCATCTTAAAAATATATACTGTAATTGGAAAAGGTACAGAAACTGGCAACAAAAATGATTAGGGGTATGGAACAGCTTCCATATATGAGGAGAAACTAAGACTGGGACTTTTCAGCTTGGAAGAGAGACAACTAAGGGAGGATATGATAGAGGTCTATAAAATCATGACTGGTGTGTAGAAAATAAATAAGGAAGTGTTATTTATTCCTTCTGTAAACACAGGAACTAGGGGTCACCAAATGAAATTAATAGGCAGCAGGTTTAAAACAAAAAAAGGAAGTATTTCTTCACACAACGCACAGTCAACCTGTGAAACTCTTTGCCAGAGGATGTTGTGAAGGCCAAGACTATAACAGAGTTCAAAAAAAAAATAACTGGATAAGTTCTTGGAGAATAAGTCCATCAATGGCTATTAGCCAGGATGGGCAGGAATGCAAAACCATGCTCTGAAGTGTCTCTAGCCTCTGTTGCCCAGAAGCTAGGAATGGGCAACAGGGGATGGATCACTTGATGATTACCTGTTCTATTCATTCCCTCTGAAGCACCTGGCATTGGCCACTGTTGGAAGACAGGATACTGGGCAGGACGGACCATTGGTCTGACCCATTATGACCGCTCTTATCTTCTTATGTTCTGTTGCCTAGACCCTCTGGAGAGGTAGAGGGATCATCTTTGCTTTTCATTAGCGTCCAGGATGCTCAGCCTGGGCTTCTCAGACACTCCGAGTGTTAGGAACCCAGACACCCTCTCAGATGCTACTTAACTGTTACCTTGAGAGGAATAGTGGGATGTGACAGAATGCACACCTGTATTCACACCCTACACACTATTGTAATAATCGTTGTACAAAATATGCCTTGTGGGGTATCATTTGAAAACTAATAACTCTCTGGTCAATAATATCATGGTGAAATGCATGCAGCAACATTATATGTAAAGTTATGAACATAAACTGAAGTTATGACTGAAATGTGTTTACCAGAGAAGTCTGGGGAATGGGTAAATCAGTTTCTCAAAGACAAAGGACAAGCTGACACATCTAACCAGGTGTCAAAGTTGATTGGCAATCACTAGTCAAGTGGCCATTCTTTGGCAGAGAAGGGGGGCAGGAACAGATCAATTTGCATTTTAACAACCTGGAAACTCTTTCACCACAAGACTCCATGTCTCCATCCTCATAGTTGGAAGGAACTTCATCTGGGGTAATGCTCAGGAAAATGCATTTCAAAGGGTCACTGGACTATAAAAGGGAGGGGCAAATACACCCCAGGTAGTCTCTCTCTCATTCTCTTTTACCTGAGAAGACAAAGGAACCACCTTTTGGACTTTGGGAAGGTTCCTGAGAATTTGTCAGCCCTGTTGCTGGGACCACATGGTAAGAATTTTACCTTGAACCAAGTCTAGTTTGTTACGTTTTAAGAACTAGACTAATATATTCCGATTCAACTGTAATGCATTTTGTCTGCTTTAACTTCTTAATAACTCTCATTTCTTTTCTTAATTAACAAATCTTTAGTTAGTTTACTATGGATTGGCTAACAGCATTGCTTTTTGGTGAGATCCTGAGCACCCAGTGACCTGGGGCTGAATGGCTGGTCTCTTGGGACTTGGAAGAACCTATTGTGTGGTGTTTGGGGTTTAATAACCTTAAGTCCATAAAGTCCAGTTTTCCAGGGTGGTAAGTGGGTGTTGGAATGTCAAGGGGACAGTCTGTACTCCATGGTAAACTAGTATAGTGATCATAGAATCATAGAAGATTAGGGTTGCAAGAGACCTCAGAGGTCATCTAGACCAATCCCCTGCTCAAAGCAGGACCAACGCCAACTAAATCATCCCAGCCAGGGCTTTGTCAAGCCAGGCCTTAAAAACGTCTAAGGATGGAGATACCCTTTTATTACTGGCTTGGTGAAATCTAATGCTAGAATATACCACCAGTTTGGGGTGTCTGCCCTATTTTCTGTCAGTCTGTCCTGAGTTTGGGCATTCTCAGCTGTGACCCACTCTAGGCACCATGACAATCCCCCTCCTCTTTTTTTTTTCTTGGGCTAAAGAAAAAAAATCTGCAGAAACTAATTACCTTTCATGCTTGTAATTTGCCCCTCCTGAAAATCAGCCTCTTGAAGTAAAATGTTCTGGAAGTGGGGTTCTTGGTTTTTTTATTATTATTATTTCTGCCAGATCTGACTTTTTCCTTCGACTTTCAAGATGTTATTTTAAAGGGAAGAACTATGGATAATGCTTTTAGTTATTTGAAGATTTTTTTTTTTAAATGTGTGGGTGTGACATATTGCACAATCCAGACTAATGAACAGCAGACTAAGGCAACCTTCAGTGCCTTACAATGCCTTGCTGAAGCAGCTAAGCAGCTCCCACCTCAGCCACTCACAATCATCCTTCCAGCATGCAAGTCAGACCCTGAGTGTGTCTGTGTAACTGCAACCTGCCAGTCACATACTTGGGTTACACTCTTGCACTCACCAACCTTTGTTATATTTCAGGGTGACCCCAACACTCCCCCAGTCCCAGATTCCACCCCCCAGATTTATGTCCTGTACTGCCCAGCCCTCTCCTGGACAATACAAATTACATAAAGTCCACCATTTCTTTAATAGAAATACTATGCCAGTTTACTATTTCAAATAGTCCTTCATACACTTCAATTTAAACACATTGGATTAGATAAAACAGTAATACAAGTTTATTAACTACAAAGAAATAGATTTTAAGTGAGTACAAGTAATGAGGCATAAAGATAAAAATGGTTATAAACAAAATAAAGGCAAAATGTTTACTAATACCTAACTTAACAAACTACAAAGAATAGTTTTTTCACCACATACTTCATCAGATTACTGACCAAACTCTTAGGTCAGGATCCCTCCCCCAGTCCAATGCTTCTTCCTTTGTCTTTCATATGCAGTGAATGCAGTGGGGAGAGAGAGGGAGTACCCTGGGGTGTCTGCCCCTTTCTTTTTATAGTCCTGTCCCCTCTTTGAGAAGCATTTCCAGCTGGGATTCAGGAGACAAAAGGTCTATGGGGAAGAATGTGCCCTGCTGCTTTTCCCGCACCTGTTTGACCCTCCTTTATCTCCCCTTCCTGCTTGATGACTGTTTACTGCTTGGATGCAAATTAGGCAGAGCACACTTCCTGTGTTTGAGGCTGACCTGTTAACCAACCTCAGTTTGTTACATGTTTTAGTAACACCATACAGTGGAATCTTCTAATTTCACACACAATGTTGCCACACACCTTTTACCAGTACAATAATGACCAGCAAATTGTGAGTTCCTAAATGATACCTCAAAAGGTATACTTTGGACAAAGATTATTACAATAGTGTGTAACTTGTGAATACTACGGTAATGTGGGAGGGGGGAGGATGGAGATGGGTTGTTGTTTTTTTATTTTCCCCTTTCTTTTCACTAAAGATAGCAATCCAGCTAGCCTTCTCCTCTCTTTTATGACCAAGGATTGTCTGCAGAAAGGCTGTCTGAGCTGAACCTTTGTGTGGCAAATGTCTCTCCCATTTCTATTTACATTGTATTAAAATTTTGTGCCTGGATACATCTTGATTTATGTTTGTAGACTTCCACAGCTAACTCCTTTATTAATTTCCCTCCCTGCTCCTGCATTCCCCTTCATTTAAATCCAAAATAAAATACCAAAATATCATACAAATTAGTCCCCAAATGACTCTACTTTCCTGAACCCAAGATGCTGAACTGTCCCAATGGACACTTGGACTGAAAAAGAAACAATGCAAGGGAAGTAGATTCTTCATATATGAGACCTCAACCCTAACCCTCGGGAATAAATTACCATCTGATCACTTGAGTTACAGGGGGAGGATTTACACAGAACCCTAGAGGGCCCCTCTGATTCCCTCTCTATTTTCTCCAATCTCCTCCATCTCAGAGACCCCCTCTGTATGCACTTCCCTTAATATCCTTTATTTTCTCTATTTTTAATACAGAACACAGCTACCACAGAGTTTTGCCCTCTCCAATTAAACCAAACTTCAGACTATTTGCTCTACAGTTTTGAGATATTTACTGTTCATCTGCTTCTTCTGGATGACCCCCAGTAAATCCCTTTTGGTTAATCTTTAGGTTACTCCTCTGGTGTCTGGGCTATCATGTTCTGTTTCACTTGTTCCATTGCCAATAAATTCTCCAGTGTCTTTCATCTCTAGTGACTTATTCTCATTTTCTTGGGTTTACTCATTTACTAGGATTTTTTTTCAGTGTCTTATTATTAGTTCCTCCCTCTGTAATGTCTTATTTCATGTCTGAGATTAGGATCAAACTGTTCCAAGCAACTGGAGTATCATTTTTCCTCATTTAAAGTTTCTCATTGTGTAATTCTGATTTTAAAAGTAAATCATAGTTTAATTAGGAATTGTCAGTGTGCTCAGAAACTTCACACATTCTGTCCAGATGAGGACCTAGCCATATTGTTCAATCCACTTTTCCTCTGCAGACTGGATTGCTCTATTTCACTGCACCTAAAGTTGAATGTAAAAACAATGCCTATGTTCCAGAGAGTATAAGAGGGACTGTCCACCCCTTCCATGGTTTATGCTGCTATCACCACATCAAGTCAATACTCCAGTCCCCACACTGGCTCCCAGTCAGTTTCTGCTGCCAGTTTCATACCAGGGTCTTAATCCTCCATGAAATTCCCAGAGGAGCCAGGCCTGGGCCCACAGAGACCACCTAATCAGTAGGAGCAGACACAGAAGCAGCCTCAGAAGGGACCAATGCATGCTTATGTCATTAGGATGCCTGCTGCACGTTGTCACACTTGACAGTCTCCCTCTGTGCTGATTGGCTGTTTGTTGCAATCCCCATCTCCCTCACAGTGTTTCACTTCAGACTCCCTCTGAGCCCTGGAGGGAGGGAGGAGTGGCAGTATGTGACAGCCATGCTGGGCACTGGTCACTGAGATGCACATGGTCATGGCCAGGCTGCTGCCATAGTTCCACACTCCACTGGCTGCCAGCTCTCCCAGGAGCCCAGACTCTGCATGGGGGAAGCAGAAACCAGTAGAAAATTTCTGTTGTAATAACCCCACCAGCGTTTCTGGAACAGGCCCTGCCAACAGGGTCACATGGTCACCCTCCTCTCAGGGGCTCTTTACCAAACTTCAGGGATCCCCCTTGTTGTGGGGCTTTTCTCCTCTTTGTCTTCCAATCCCCCCATGCTTTGATTTCTAGTCTCAGTGGGAAGGTGGGTGTCATGCTGCCAGTCCTGGGCCTAACAGTCAGAGCTGATGGGTTGGGGGGGCAGAGGAAGAGACAGAAGACGGCTGCGTCCTGCAGGGCAACAGCAGAGCTAGTGCTAGGGGCATGGAGGGGCAGGATCTCCCAGCTCCTGCTCTGAGTCTGGCCCAGATACCTGGGGAGGGAGCTCCTCCTACAGCCTCCCTGTAGCAATGGACCAGCTCTGATTGGGTCACACCATCCCAGGGCTGATCAGTGCCAAGTCCAACATTATTGCTTGAGAGCTGAGTAGGTGGGACGGCTGCCCCTTAAATTCTGGTTGGTAATTGGAAAGGGTTGGGGCAGTGCTTAGGGAGGAAGTCTTACCCAAACCTTATTCCTCATTGGTCAGTGATGAAGGATTGGGGTGTCTGGGCCATTCTCAATGCTGATTGGTCAAGTGTGAAGTGTAAGGGGTGAGGCTTAGGCTTGAAGTCTCACCCAAAACTGGTTCCTCATGAGAGAAAGGGTGGGACTTGGGACAGGGGGTTGAGCAGGGGTTCTAGCTCAATGATTGGGGTGTCTGGGCCATTCTCAATGCTGATTGGTCAGGGAGAGGGGCGGGTGGATGGTGCCACCTGTCAAAAGAGCTGTGAGGAACCATTTCACACCATGATCACTCTTCTCTCTGCTTCTCTCTCCTTCAGCTTGTGGGGTTGTGATCTCACAGATGCTAGCTGTGAGTACCTCGCCACTGTTCTCAGAATCAGCCAGAGCCTGACACAGCTGGAGCTGCGTGATAATGATCTTGGAGATACCGGAGTGCGGCTGCTGTGTGAGGGACTAAAACATCCAAACAGCAAACTTCAGAGACTGAGGTAAGTAACATTTGGCCTCCTCTGTGTATTTACAGGTGTCCTCTATGTAAAGCTCTTCACAGGGCATGTGGCTGGTGTCTGATGTCTTACTCCCTGCAGCTACATGGAGAAGCTGAGCATTAGATGTCTCCAGCTTCTGTTTCAGTGGCTGACAACATGCACCCATCTGCCCTGTTTAGAAAATGGAAATTTTAAGTAAAGCTGTGCCCACACCAGACAGCAGGCTCCACAGTCCCCTGCTGTTTGGGGAATATGGATAATTTTTTAAAACTAACTCTTAATAAAAATACATTTATTAAAAAGTGCTCACTCACCCTTCAGCCAACAGACTGTTTTAGATCATTTTAATGACTTTTGACACCTCAACTTGTTTATATAAACTTATAACAACAAAAGAGGCCCCAGAATTCCAAGGACTTCTAAACATCCCAATCTGAGCTGAAATATTCAACTTCAGTTTCAGCATCAGTCGCTGCCACAGTGGCTCCTGCCTGTGTAGTTCCCATGGCTGGAGAAAGCTATGGCTCTTCCCTTCTCTATTTCAATATCGTTCTGCTCTTTTCCTGCTTCTTTCAAGGCAGAAGCCCTGCCCCAAATCTCTGGGATGCTGGGAAACTCTGGGGAGTTGAGGCCAGATTTTCAAAAGAGTTTAGCCCCCAGCAGCTCCCATTGTGACACTTCTAACCAGATTTTTAAAACATCTGCATGTTGGATGCTGAGCCCCCTGGAAAATTTGCCCCAAAAGTATCTGCAGAGTGAATGGCAAAATCAGCCTCCTTTTGCAGCAGCTGCTGCCCATCATTGGACATTTAGGGTTAATGCCACCAAACCCTAAGGCAGGGTCCCTCATTATCTCTCAAGAACATTAGGTCCACTGTCTGGAGCGTTGAGGTGCTTCTGTCCCCATCTATCCCACCAGTCCTCAAGCGATGCCTCAAAGCTCCACCTGTCAGTATGTAGATGGATAGGACTCCTCTCAGGGCTGTTTTGTTTTTTCCTTTAATTCTGACCCCCAGTGTGATTTAGCTTCTTCCTTCTCTTCCCTTTGGATGATCACAGGGTCCCACTCTCTACTGCAGACTCTGCAGTAGACAGAAGCCACCAGACCCCTTTTCTGTTGTGAAAAAAACAATGATTTTCCTTCTCTGAGCATTTACCACTACATCCAATTTCCTTCCTTGCTGTAGGTGTCAAAACTGAGCTGCAGTTCCCACTGTTCAGTGCACCTGCAGCTTCCTGAGCCCTGCTGAGGAGCGCCACCTATAGACTTGTAGCGGTAACTCAATTTGTTACTTGATCATGTAGATTCCCTGCTCCAATATTTAAAATAGAATAATTAGCTCATAGCTGGATCAGTCTGGTTCACCTGTGTGTTTGTATTGTGAAAACAGGGTTATTAGAATTATAAGAATGTGTTTAGACTTTATTGAATCCCGTCCATCGCACCGATGTCAAGCAGGGATGTGTCATTGCTCCAACACTCTTCTCCATTTACCTTGCCATGATCCTGATCCTCATTTGCGACCACCTTCCTGATGGACTCGGGATTGAGTACCGTACGGATGGCCAACTCCTCAATCTTCGATGTCTCCAAACAAAATCTAAGATCATGAGAATTGGCATCACTGTGTATGCAGATGACTGTGTCATTCTTGCACATACAGAGGCCAACCTGCAAAGCACCCTACATTTTTTTGCAGATGCCTATCACAGCCTGGGTCTCTCTCTCAACATCAGGAAAACCAAAGTACTCTACCAGCCCTCACCTACACAAACTACTCTTCGTATGCCACAAATCACCATCAGCGGAGCACCCCTAGAAAATGTGGACCATTTTCCATACCTTGGCAGCCACCTCTCCCAACCAGCCAGCATTGACACAGAAGTTGAATACAGGATCCGCTGTGCCAGCACAGCTTTTGGAAGACTACTCAAACGAGTCTTCAACAATAAGTATCTACAAACAGGTACCAAGCTCTTGATTTACAAGGCAGTTGTCATCCCCGCCCTTCTCTATTGGTGTGAGACCTGGGTAACCTACAGACAACATCTGAAGTGCCAGGAGTGGTTCCAGAAGCACTGCCTCAGGAGGATTCTCAGGATCAGCTGGGAAGGCCAACGCACTAACACCAGCATTCTCTCTGCAGCCAACATCAGCAGAATAGAAGCGCAGGTCATGAAATACCAACTCCGCTGGGCTGCCCACTGTGTACGTATGTCTGACATTCACCTCCTGAAGCAAGTACTCTTCTCTCTATTAAGTCAGGGAAGAAGGCCTCGCAGAAGCCAGCGGAAGCACTTCAAAGACATACTGAAAGTACATCTTACAAAGGGAGGCATCAACCCAACAAACTGGGAGGACTTGGTGTGGAACAGAACACAGTGGTGTCACACCATACACCAAGCCAAAGGTCACTTTGAGGAGAACAGACGTGCTCATGAGACAGAGAAGCAACAAAGGAGGAAAGAAAGGGCACAACACTCCAGCCAATAACTATGTCTCCTCCAAGATTACACCTGTCACTTCTGTGGGAAAATCTGCAGGGCAAGAATTGGGCTCCTCAGACACTTAAAAACTCGCCAATGAACCCCCTAGGCAGACATCATCCTTACATCAAGGGATAGCCAAAGAAGAAAGATATAGACTTTATTGAATGCTTCTGAGTTGCTGCATGCATAAATCTCTCTTATAACATCTGTATTCCATATTGTAAGGTAATATTTGAGCCGCTGTATTATGGGCCTCTGTGACTGTGTAAATCACCAGACATGAGAGAAATACAAATTAGTGTGAAAGGCTAATCTTCAACAGAAAGTGTTATGCCCTCCCTAAAAGGAAAGGTCCATCAATAACAGAAAGACTATGGTCGGACTTGCAACTGGAATTTCCCTTAATACTTTCAATAAGAGGACAAAAGACTTTAGTTGTTGTCCTGCTTCCTTCCTGTGAAGATGAGTCATGAAAGGGACTCCTCCGATTGGCTGAGCTTTTCAGCTGAAAGTATGCAGAAGAATAGACTAAAAACCCCTGACAAGAAGGAACTGATTATGCTGCTTGGACTCTGGGGGAAAGTGGGTGTGGGGGCAAGGTGTTTTTAAGCATAAGCAACAGATCCCGATCTGCTTAGTATGGATTAGACTTAAAGGACTTCTTGAGCTTACTGATTATAGAAGCTTGTATTACCTTTTCAAACCCAGAGGTGGAGGATAGCCATCGCTAAGAAGTTTTTGAAATGTCAAGTAGAATTTCCAGGATTTTTGAAGATTTTCATACATTTCAAAGGCAAAATTCTATTCACTTAGAATAATAAGAGCATTCATCTGGTGTTCATCTGGGATTCTGTACTAGCGTATCAAAATACATAAGAACATAAGAATGGCCATACTGGGTCAGATCAAAGGTCCATAAAGTCCAGTATCCTGTCCTCTGACAATGGCCAATGGCAGGTGCCCCAAAGGGAATGAACAGACAGGTTATCATCAAATGATCCATGCCCTGTCACCCAATCCCAGCTTCTGGCAAACAAAGGCTAGGGACACCATTCCTGCCCATCCTGGCTTATAGTCATTGATGGACCTATCCTCCATGAATCTATGTAGCTCCCTTTTGAACCCCGTTATAGTATTGGACTTCACAACACCCTCTGGGAAGGAGTTCCAGAGATTGACAGTGCGTTGCATGAAAAAATACTTTTTTGTGTTTGTTTTAAACCTGCTACCTATTAATTTAATTTGGTGGCCCCTTGTTCTTTTCATAATACAAGGAGTAAATAACACTTCCTTATTTACTATCTCTATACCACTCATGATTTTATAGATCTCTATCATATCTCCCCTTAGTCGCCTCTTTTCCAAACTGAAAAGTTGCAATTTTATTAATCTCTCCCCATACAGAAACCATTCTATACCCCTAATCATTTAACTGTAAACCCATGGGTGGCAGGTGAACCAGGGGCTTGGGGAGGCTAGCCCCCAGCCAGCTCGCCCCTTCTGCCTGGGGCCCTGTCCCTCTTGCCCCCCTTTCCCTACTGGAGCCCAGAAGGCCCCCAAACCCCAAGGTACCTGAGTGATCCCAGCCCTGGGGCACCTGGTGGATGGGCAGGCTATGCAGCCCCCATCACGAATCCCTGAGTGGTAGGCCGGCAGGTGGGCAGCATGTCCCCTAGCCCTGGAGCGTTAGGTGGGCAGGTGGCACAAGCACTGGCTCCAGCTGCCCAGAGTCCCTAGCTGGAGGCTGGCCCCCAGTAGCACCAGCACCAGAGCCCTCTGAAAAGTGTGGGGGGCCAGGGCCCCTGCCTGAGGTAGAGGTGAAGGCAGGCAGCCCCCTACCCGTGTCCCAGGCCTCCCCACCCAGGGCAGGTGGAGGGACCCAAGCACCCCACAGCTGCCCATGCAGCTGTCCCCGACCCGGCTTCAGCAGGTGGGGGTAGGGGATCCTTGGAGTTGCAACCCAGACATGATAAGAGCCGGGCAGGCAGCAGTAGGGAGCCACGGCAGCCCCTCCATGTGCCCTGGGTGGGGGGGCTGAGAGCAGCCCCCAGTTTGTGTCCCTGCCCCCTGGGATCCCCGGCCACCAGGAGCAGGAGGAGGGTCCATGACTCTGCAGCTCTTCACAGCTGCCCACGCACAGCTCCGAAGCCCTAACCCTGGACAGAGCCAGGTCAGGGAGAGTCATGAAGGTAGCTGTGAGGGGCCAGCATGGAGTTGCAAACCCTCCACCTGCCCTTGGCGGGCGGGGAGCCCAGGGGAGTGGGGACACGTGCCAGGGACTGCTCTCAGCCCCCCTCCCCTGTACCCTGGGCAGGTGGAGAGTCTGCTGCGGCTCCCTACAGCTGCCTGGGCTCTCCGGAGGGGCTCAACGCTGGCATGGCCGAGGCTGGGGCCTCTGGGGAAAGAGGAGAAGGGGAGGGCTATGGCCCCTTGCCCCCTCCTCCCGATTCCAGCACCAATGACGCAGGGCCCCCGCAACAGAACATAGCAGGAAGCAGGAGGAGTGGGCATGGAGTGTGGGTGGGGCCACTCAGGCATTTTGGGTAGGCTTAGCCTTCCCCTGCCTCTCATATCTGCTGCCCATGTGTAAACCCTTTATTTTACACTTAATGTTTTGTTATAACATGCCTTTGATGTCAGGAACAATGGACTCTCATGACGCCTACCATTCCACCAGGGGTGCCATTTCAGATACATATATATATATTTGGGGGGAGGAGGGGAGTTCAGCAATTTTCTGTGATTCCAGGGCTACTTAGGCACTTGAAAACCCTAGGTGGTGTTCTTTTTCTTTTTTTTTTTTTCTAGATAACTAAGAAATTAGCTGACAGGAGCACTCTGTCTATTTCTATATAAAGATAGAAAACTAAATATTAGACCCACTCAGCTCTAATACTGATATCTTCTGATATCTTCTGTCCAGTCACTTAAGGGTTAGGCTTAAAATTTTAATATATATATTCTAATTTGTTACAAACAATTGGAACAATTGTAGAAAAATGTAGATTACTTTCTATCATTTAGGCTACTTACTAGGGCTAGAAACTTACTTTTTCTTTAAGAATGAAGGCTGCAGTCATCACATAGCCACTTGACTCCAGGAGCTGGGGCTTTGAGGAAAACAATAATTATCATGAGACTCATGACAAAATCATGAGAGTTGGCAGCACTGCTTTCCCTTCTGTTTAAAGGCTAGTTAATTTCCAGAAGGCTCTTAAACACAGCACTATGGTGACTGAGTTGCCGGTCTAACAGGAGAATATTTAAAACCAAACACCAAGAAAATTGCACATTTTAAAGTTGAGAAAAAAATTGAGTCTTTGAGGTCTGTCAGGGCCACTGAAGGCAGGAAAGGAAAATAAACAGGCACAGGAGCTCTTGAATAAAAGTTGGAGGGTCAAATCTTCTAGTCCTTAATCAGGTAAAACTTCTATTGCCATCAGCAACTTCACTCATAGATATTAACATGTGCTCAATAACTATACACTTCATACTTAAATATCTGAGCCATCTTATCCAGGGCTACACATCTTATACACATAGGCTCAGGGACTACATTTTCTGGTATATTCTGAACAGTACTGAGCAAGCAGATGATGCCCAGTGAATAATACAAATCATGACAATAATCATCAACCTAATTGACTCAGTGGATGCAATTTCTGTTCTTTGTTCTGGAATACATCGGAAACCATAAAAATTTGAGGCATTAACACATCTGATACTCACATGACACTTTCTCATTCCTCCTTTTCCTCAAAATCAAAACAAAAAATGACAAAACAAAATAGTTTCCAGTTAATATGTAAAATTTCACATCAGCCATTGCTCTACAACACAGCATAAGGCAGAACCTGCCACCCCTTGGGGATTAAGTGATCTCCTCTCATCTGACTCTTGTTCTCTCTTTTTTTCATCCTTCCTGACCTCTTTCCTGCTTTTCATGCTGTCAACTATGACGTCCTTCCCAACTGCCCGGGACCATTTGCTGGAGTCTCAGAGAATTGGCCTTCTTGGTTTTGCTCCCAACTATCAGAGTCCTCTTTGCAACATGCAGCAGAGACATAGGCTGGTCCAATGGATAGGGAGCTAGCACTGAGAGACTTGGGTTCATCTTCAAAAAGGAAAGAAGGAGAATCTGAGGAACTACAGACTGGTCAGCCTCACCTCAGTCCCTGGAAAAATCATGGAGCAGGACCTAAAGGAATCCATTTTGAAGCACTTGGAGGAGAGGACGGTGATCAGGAACAGTCAGCATGGATTCACCAAGGGCAAGTCATGCCTGACCAACCTGATTGCCTTCTATGATGAGATAACTGTCTCTGTGGACATGGTGAAAGCGGTGGACATGATATACCTTGACTTTAGCAAAGCTTTTGATATGGTCTCCCACAGTATTCTTGCCAGCAAGTTAAAGAAGTATAGATTGGATGAATGGACTATAAGGTGAATAGAAAGCTGGCTAGATCATTGGGCTCAATGAGTAGTAATCAAAGTCCAGTTGGTAGCCAGTATCAAGCAGAGTGCCCTAGAGGTCGGTCCTGTGCCCGGTTTTGTTCAACATCTTCATTAATTATCTGGATGATGGGTTGGATTGCACCTTCAGCAAATTCGCAGATGACACTAAGCTGGGGGGAGAGGTAGATATGCTGGAGGGTAGGAGATAGGGTCCAGAGTGACTTAGACAAATTGGAGGATTGGCCCGAAAGAAATCTGATGAGGTTCAACAAGGACAAGTACAGAGTCCTGCACTTAGGACAGAAGAATCCCATGCACTGCTACAGGCTGGAGACTGACTGCCTAAGCGGCAGTTCTGCAGAAAAGGACCTGGGGATTACAGTGGATGAGAAGCTGGATATGAGTCAACAGTGTGCCCATGTTGCCAAGAAGACTAACGGCATATTGGGCTGCATTAGTAGGAGCATTGCCAGCAGATTGAGGGAAGTGATTATTCCCCTCTATTCAGCACTGGTGAGGCCACATCTGGAGTATTGCATCCAGTTTTGGGCCCCCCCCTACAGAAAGGATGTGGACAAATTGGAGAGTGTCCAGCAGAGGGCAACAAAAATGATTACGGGGCTGGGGTGCATGAGGAGAGGCTGAGGGAACTGGGGTTATTTAATCTGCAGAAGAGAAGAATGAGGGGGGATTTGATAGCAGCCTTCGACTACCTGAAGGGGGGTTACAAAGAGGATGGAGCTAGGCTGTTCTCAGTGGTGGCACATGACAAAACAAGGAGCAATGGTCTCAAGTTGCAGTGGGGGAGGTCTAGGTTGGATATTAGGAAAAACTATTTCACTAGGAGGGTGGTGAAGCACTGGAATGGGTTACCTAGGGAGAAGGTGGAATCTCCATCCTTAGAGGTTTTTAAGCCCCGGCTTGACAAAGCCCTGGCTGGGATGATTTAGTTGGGGTTGGCAGGGGATTGGACTACATGACCTCCTGAGGTTTCGTCCAACCCTAATATTCTATGATTCTATGATACTTCCCCCTATGGACTTCCTGTATGACCTCAGGCCAATGCCTTAGAGACAATTTCAAAGGTTTTTAGGCACCCAAAGATGCAGCTAGGCATCTAGTGGGGTTTACAAAGTACCTAACTTTCTAAGCACTTTTGAAAATCACATGAGATGCCTAAATAACTTTGAAAATCTGGCCTTTAGTCTCTCTGTGCCTCAGGGTATCATCTGTACAATGAGGATAACAGCACTGCTCTAACTCAGAGGGGCTGTGACGAGAAATAGGTTAGACATTGTGAGGCACTCAGATACTATGATGATGGGGCCACATAAGTAATGCTTAATTTGTGCCAGGGCTTGCCAGGGCTGAGGCCCTGCACCTCTAGAACACAAGAATGGCCATACTGGGCCAGGCCAGTGGTCCATCTAGCCCAGTATCATGTCCACCAACAGTTGTCAATGCCAGGTGCTTCAGAGGTAATGAACAGAACAGGTAATCATCAAGTGATCCATCCCCTGTCGCCCATTCCCAGCTTCTGGCAAACAGAGGCTAGGGACACCATCCCTGCTCATCCTGGCTAATAGCCATTAATGGACCTATCCTCCATGAACTTATCTAGTTATTTTTTTAACCCTGTTATAGTCTTGGCTTTCACAACATCCCCTGGCAAGGAGTTCCACAGGCTGACTGTGCATTGTGTGAAAAAATAAATTCTTTTGTTTTTTAAACTTTCTGCCTATTAACTTCTTTTGTTGACCCCTAGTTCTTGTGTTATGAGAAGGGGTAAATAACACTTCCTTATTTACTTTCTCCACACAAGTCATGATTTTATAGACCTCTATCATATCCCCCCTTAGTTGTCACTTTTCCAAGCTGAAAAGTCCCAGTCTTATTAATCTCTCTTCATATGGAAGCTGTTCCATACCCTTAATCATTTTTGTTGCCCTTTTCTGAACCTTTTCCAATTCCAATATATCTTTTTTGAGATGGCGTGACCACATCTGTACACGGTATTCAAGATGTGGCCATACCATGGATTTATATAGAGGCAATATGGTATTTTCTGTCTTATTATATCCCTTTCCTAATGATTTCCAACATTCTGTTAGCTTTTTTGACTGCTACTACTCACTGAGTAGATATTTTCATAGAACTATGCACAGTGACTCCAAGATCTCTTTCTTAAGTGATAACAGCTAATTTAGATCCCATCATTTTATAATGTATAGTTGGGATTATGTTTTTTTTTTATTAGCACGCTTCCTGCTTCTGATGTATTTAACATTTTTTGCTATTACTTTTTGAGTTTTTAGCTAGCTGTTTCTCAAATTCTTTTTTGGCCTTCCTAATTATATTTTTACACTTCACTTGCTAGAGTTTATGCTCCTTTCGATTTTCCTCAGAAGGATTTAACTTCCACTTTTTAAAGGATGCCTTTTTGCCTCTAACTGCTTATTTTACTTTGTTGTTTAGCCATGGTGGCTCTTTTTTGACCCTCATACTATGTTTTTTAATTTGGCGTATACATTAAAATTGAGCCTCTATTATGATGTCTTTAAAAAGTTTCCATGCAGCTTGCAGGGATTTCACTTTTGACACTGTACCTTTTAATTTCCCTTCAACGTCCTCATTTTTGTGTAGTTCCCCTTTTTGAATTTAAATGTTACCATGGTGGGCTTCTGTGGTGTTTCTCCCCCACCCCAGGGATGGTAAATGCTGTTCTCTTATGATCACTATTACCAAGCTATATTCACCTCTTGGACCAGATCCTATGCTCCACTTAGGACTAAATCAAGAATTGCCTCTCTTCTTGTGGGTTCCAGGACTAGCTGCTCCAAGAAGCAGTCATTTAAGGTGTTGAGAAACTTTATCTCTGCATTCTGTCCTGAGGTGACAGGTACCCAGTCAATATGGGGATAGGTGAAATCCCCCATTATTATTGAGTTTTTTTATTTTAATAGCCTCTTTAATCTCCCTGAGCATTTCACAGACATTATCACTATCCTGGTCAGGTGGTCGGTAGTATATCCCTACGCTATATTCTTATTATTCAAGCACGGAATTACTATCTTCGAGATTCTGTGGTACGGTTTGGTTCATTTAAGCTTTTTACTTCATTTGACTCTATGCTTTCTTTCACATGTAGTGCCACTCCCCACCAGCATGACCTATTCTGTCCTTCCCGTATATTTTGCACCTTGGTATTACTGTGTGCCACTGATTATCCTCATTCCACCAAGTTTCTGTGATGCCTATTATATCAATATCCTCTTTTAATATGTGGCACTCATCTTATTATTTAGACTTGTAACATTTGTATATAAGCATGTAAAAATTGTCACTTTTTAACTGTCTGCCATTATGTGATGTAATTGAAGGTGACTGTTTCTCATCAGAACCTATCCATATTTTATCATCTTCCATCCTCTCCTCCTTATTAGGATATAGAGAATCTCCATTAATAGATCCTCCCCTAAGGGATGTCTCTGTTCGAACCACGAGCTCCTCTGGACCTGTGAGCTTTCCCTCAGCATTAGTTTAAAAACTGATCTACAATCTTTTTAATTTTATGTGCCAGCAAACTGGTTCCATTTTGATTTAGGTGGAGCCCATCTTTACTGTATAGGCTCCCACTTCCTAATGAATCTAAACCCCTCCTCCCTAGACCATCATCTCATCCACACCCTGAAGTTCTGCCTGTCTAATTGGCCCTGTGCATGGAACTGGAAGCATTTCCGAGAATGCCACCATCCTGGACTTGGCAGTTCATACTCCAGCACCTCTGGGCTTGCCACATGAGTTATGAAAATAAAAGAATTGCTTGAACCCCGACACCTCTTTCATTACAAATTAAGCCCTGCACATATGTACCAGTGATAAGAATGGAAACTTCTCTATACCACTGCTGTCCCTTACCTTGGTTCTGGCCCCTTCTTTTCACCTAAATCCCCCTCACATTTCCCTCTTTTCTGAACATAACCTTGGCTGTATGTCTTCTGAGTCCCCTGCATTCTCTCTTCAACTCCCCCACAACCCCCACACCCCTGCAGAGGAATTCCTGTTTTACTGGCTCATCTAATGACTTCCACATCCTCAATTTCATTACCAGCCTTTTCTTATCTTAATCACCCTACCTCTGTTTATAAACAAAATATTGACTCCTTGCCCCTGCACAGGGGCACAAGCTGGGAGTAGCAGGTCTCCTCTGCAGAATTCACACCCACACTCAGGGTGTGCTGTGGTTAAAAGCTCTGCCTGGGGCTAGGACATGAGCCAATAGCAGACCTCCTGTACGAAACTCGGGGAGGGGGACAGGAGTCTGTTCCACCCCACAAAATGGTGCCCCTGAACCACCCCTCTGAGACACCTATCACTGCAGATATTCATGCTGTCTGATAAAGGTCAATGTTGAAAATGTCATGATTTTTAAGCCAGTTTTTTTACTATGTTCAGTTTAAGACTCTTTGACACCTGATTCATGATTTTGAACACTTGGCAACATACAGTGTGTGTGTATATTATTGCAAACTTTTGGCATCAAACTTCTACAAAATAATAAAACAACTGGGTACCATTATATCTCTGACCTCTGCCCTGCCCACCCCCCCCACCCCCCTTATTTTAATCTGTTATTTCTCTTTGCTCAGGTATTTTCTCCTCTCTTTTTTGTTTTCCCTCTGTCTCTGCTTCTCTTTTATCCTTCAGTCTTTTGCTCGTCTGTGTTTACCTTCCAATTTAACTCTTTCTCACTCTGCTATTCCCCCTCTATACCTGACTCTCCATTTTCCCTTTCTTCCTCCTCCTTCACTCTGTTCCCTTGATACCCCTGCCACGGAGTGTGAGGGAATCAGGGCCCTGCACCCCTCTTCCTGAGATTCACCATGACTCTCAGCCAGCCAGTAAAACAGAAGGTTTATTAGATGACCGGAACACAGTCCCAAGCAGAGCGTGTAGGTACAACCAGAACCCCTCAATCAAGTCCTTCGGGGGGGGGGGGGATTAGGGAGCTTAGACCCCAGCTTGGGGTTCCCTGCGTTGCACCACCCAGCCCAAACTGAAAACAAAAACTCCTCTAGCAGCTCTCTCCCCCCTCCCCTCTGCTCCTCCTCTCCTTTGTTCAGTCTCCCTGGCAGAAGGTGTCACTTCTCCCAACCCCCCCTCCTGGCTCAGGTTACAGCTCAGGTAGCTTCCTTCCCATCCCCAATGTAACTTCCCTGTAACATTCACAGGTCAAATCCGCCCCGCTCCCTGCTCCGTCACATCTCTCCCCTTTCGAGACTGAACTGCGTGGGGTCACTCTGACCAGTGACCCGGGGAAGTTCAGGGCCCCCTCTCCGGGACAACGCATCCGCTATCAGGTTGGCACTTCCCTTCACATGGACCACGTCCATGTCATAATCCTGCAGGAGCAGGCTCCACCTCAGGAGCTTGGCGTTGGCTCCTTTCATCTGGTGCAGCCAGGTCAGGCGAGAGTGGTCGGTGTGCACAGTGAAGTGTCGCCCAAAGAGATATGGCTCTAGTTTCTTAAGGGCCCAAACCATGGCCAGGCATTCCTTCTCGATGGCTGCGTAGTTCTGCTCCCTGCGTAGCAACTTTTTGCTATGATGAAGCCATATTATGACAGGGGTAATGTGGTGTTGACCGTGTGTGGACATTGGGAGGAGCAGGGAGATGACCCTTTAGTAGATCTATTCCCTGGGACAAGAGCTGGTTTCCCCCTGGAAGCAATTCCCCTCTCTGATCAGCTGACCCCGGCCCAGCAAGCTGAGATCAGAGGGGTGCTGCATCTGTACCGACAGCTGTTTTCCAGCCAGCCTGGATGCACTAATCTGACTGTCCACCGGGTGCAGACAGGATCGCACCCGCCTATAAAATGCTCCCCCTTCTGAGTCACAGGGAAACCTGCTCAGGACCTGGAAAGAGAGGTGAGGGACATGCTGGCTTTGGGGGTGATCCAGCCCTAGGGCCTCGCCGGTGGTGCTGGTCCCCAAAAAGGACGGGTCGATCCGGTTCTGTGTGGACTGTCGGAAACTCAATGCCATCACTGTATCCGATGCCTACCCCATGCCCAGGCCTGAAGAGCTCCTAGACAAGCTGGGAGGAGCTCGGTACCTTACCACCATGAATCTTACAAAGGGCTACTGGCAAGTGCCGCTGGATGCAGATGCCAGGCTGAAATCGGCCCTTATCACCCCTCTGGGGCTCTATGAGTTCCTGACCCTGCCTTTTGGCCTCAAGGGAGCGCCGGCCACCTTCCAGCGCCTGGTGGATCAGCTACTGAGGGGGATGAAGAGTTTTGCCGTGGTGTATATTGACAACATCTGTGTCTTTAGCCAGACCTGGGAGGGTCACGTGTCCCAGGTTAGACAAGTGCTGGACTGACTCCAGGAGGCTGGGCTGACCATAAAAGCTGAGAAGTGCAAGGTGGGGATGGCTGAAGTATCCTACCTAGGTCACTGGGTGGGGAGCGGCTGCCTAAAGCCGGAACCAGCCAAAGTGGAGGTGGTCAGAGACTGGCCCGCTCCGCAAACCAAAAAGCAGATCCAAGCCTTTATTGGGATGGCAGGGCACTATCAAAGGTTCGTGCCCCACTTTAGCTCCATAGCCGCCCCCATCACTGAGCTGAGCAAGAAGGGGAAGCCAGACAAGGTGGTCTGGACCGAGGAGTGCCAGGAGGCTCTCCGGGCGCTGAAGGAGGCTCTGGTCAGTGGCCCAGTTCTGGCAAACCCAGACTTTGACAAGCCCTTTATGGTGTTCACCGACGCCTAGACACGGGACTGAGGGCGGTGTTAATGCAGGAGGATGAAAAGGGGGAGAGACACCTGATCGTGTACCTGAGCAAAAAGTTGCTACCAAGGGAGCAGAACTACGCAGCCATTGAGAAGGAATGCCTGGCCATGGTGTGGGCCCTTAAGAAACCCTAAAGGACACAGATATAACCTCCTATATTTGACACAGTAGTATTCTTTTCCAAAACAACATATCTTTTAATTGATGTAACTAATAATCTTTAATATAGTGAATCCTAAAAATCCTAAAGAAAAATCACAAAAGTCCCTGAGACACAATCCCTTACTGCAAGTTAAAGAGCATTCAAACTACAATAGCGTATAGTTCAAATGACTCTAAGTGAAGCACTTCATTACAAATCACTGACAGCAGATCTTAAATTTGCTTTTATATTTTATATAAGTAAAATACAATTAAAACACACACATACTTCAAGCATACACATATTAAATACTATGCTGGACTACGTCACACTTATACTATACTACCATTAAAAGAATAGCAGGCATACTTTGTAAATCCATTGATAGTCCTTTAAAATCACTGTTGCTGCTTTACAAATTCTTTGGTATTTTCTTTAATCACTGTTATTGTTCAGCTCCTGGTCAATCAGCTTTGCTCTGCTCTGCAGAGTTTTCTTCTTTCTCTCGCTGTCTCTCTGCAGCAGCTTTTCTCTGGCTCCCCTCACTGGCTCTTGTCTTCTCCTAATTGAATTTCTCTTTCTCTTTCTCTCTCTCGGACTCAAACTCTGGACTCTGAAACTGCCTGATAGCAGCTGGCCTTAATGTTGTAGTTATGTTCCTGAAAAATGCAACTTTAAACGAAACGATGTTAAGCGAATCTGATTTCCCCATAAGAATTAATGTAAATGGGGGGATTAGGTTCCAGGGAAATTTTTTTCACCAGACAAAAAACTATATATTATATAGATATACACACAGTGTACGTTTTAAACAAACAATTTAATACTATTCACAGCTATGATTGTGAAGCTTGGTTGAGGTGATGAAGTTAGAGGGTGAAAGAGGAAGGGATATTTCCCAGGGAATGCCTTGCTGCTAAATGATGAACTAGCACTCGGCTGAGCCCTCAAGGGTTAACAAATTGCTGTTAATGTAGCCTCTCATCAAGGCAGCACGAACAGGAGGGAAGGGAGACAGCATAGCAGACAAAGACAGACACACACCTTGTGTGTGGGAGAGAGAGAAAGATACACACTGCCCCTTTAAGTAAGTAAGTTGACCCACTCTTAAGTGCATTGTCTTCTTAAGTGGATCAGGAAGTTGAGACAGCAGCTGCTGCCCCAAGCTCTCTCTGTCTCTCTCTGTCCGTGTCCCCTCCCTGCTCTATATGGAGAATGGGTAAGCGGGGTGCAAGAGCAGGGGGGAGGAGAACACCCTGACAATAGCCCCCCTTTTTCCCCCCCTGCACAGAAAGCAGGAGTCTCTGGAAGCAGTTCCAAGGCAGAGGGCAGGAGCAGCACATGGCAGTGGGGGAAGGGACAGCTGAACTGCTGCTTGATAGCCTGCTGGGCGGCTGCAGCACAGGGAACTTAGGGGAGCGGGGAGTGATAGGGGGGCTGCCGGTCCACCCTGGTTACAAGCCCCCACCAGCTAGCTGCAATGGGCCGCTCTTCCTGCAAGCAGTGGACAAAGCAGGCGGCTGCCAAACGATGTTAGAAGAGAGCATTGCACAACTTTAAACGAGCAAGTTCCCTAATTGATCAACAACGTAACAATGAAACAACATTAATCGGGACGACTTTAAGTGAGGAATTACTGTAGATCCATTCTAAGTGATCCCTTTTTAGAAGCAATTACCTCACTCACACATGCTCAGTATCAACCATTACTTCAGAGTTCTCATTGACAACTCTGATCTTTAAAATAAGTTGTGACCAGCTAGCTGCTCAGTTAACTCACCCCTCTGTCACCCCTTACTGCACATACTCAGTAGCCACTAATCTTGCACATCTCTCTGTTCTCATTTACCTCAGAAATGTGATTCTGCTGATCCACACACACATATACTTGGCCCTTTGCCAGGGCACCATTTTAGACATACTAGATTTTCAGAGTATGCTAAGGGTCTGTAGTGTCCATCTGACTTATGAGGAGAGGCTGAGGGAACTGGGATTGTTTAGTCTGCAGAAAAGAAGAATGAGGAGGGATTTGATAGCAGCCTTCAACTACCTGAAAGGGGGTTACAAAGAGGATGGATCGACTGTTCTCAGTGGTAGCAGATGACAGAACAAGGAATAATGGTCTCAAGTTGCAGTGGGGGAGGTTTAGATTGGATATTAGGAAAAACTTTTTCACTAGGAGGGTGATGAAGCACTGGAATGGGTTACCTAGGGAGGTGGTGGAATCTCCTTCCTTAGAGGTTTTTAATGTCAGGCTTGACAAAGCCCTGGCTGGGATGATTTAGTTGGGGATTGGTCCTGCTTTGAACAGGGGTTTGACTAGATGACCTCCTGAGGTCCCTTCGAACCCTGATATTCTATGATTCTATGATCTCAGGGTGGAGTGACTTTTGCTTATTCAGAATAAAGATTTAGAAAAGCAAAATGGAGACTGGAAAATTTCTCTAGTAATAGGGTCTCCTTCTCCTCACCGTTTCATGTGTCTTCTCTCTTATATTATCTGTAAATTTTATGGGGGTTTTCTCCATCACTTTATCTTGAATGCCCTCTTCTCTCCCCAGGCCCTGGCCTCCAAGTTAGGGTTTATCTCCCCAATTTCCCACATGCACCCATGGAGTTTTTCTCCACAGCTTCACCCCAACCTTAGAGTCCCTCACGCCATTGAAGGCTTCTTTTATCCTGGCTCCAAAATATCTTGGGGGCTCTATTCTCCCTTACAGAACTTTTAGATTCCCCCAGTGATTGAGGGCTTCTCTCCCTTCTTCAAATTCAGTGGTGCCTTTTCTCTCCCAAGTGTTGGGGGCTCTGCTCCCCCTTCATTAGGATGATCATAATTTCAAGGCAACTGTAGTGATGGAGGGGGAAGTGCAGGTCCAGTTCTGGTTGGTGTGACATCTAGGACATGTGTACAGTATTTGGCAGTTGTTGGAGGTGGGGAGGGAGCTTGGGTGTGTAGGGGGCTCTCTCTGAGGCCTTGAGGGAGGGCAAATACAGCCAGGTTTGGGAGTGGTCCTTGAGGTGCACATGATCAAGACAGTCTGCTGCAATGGATACCCACTCAGAGGGCTGGCAGCTTTATCAGGAGCCCAGACTGCTGGAGGGTTACAGAAACCAGCAGAACTGCTTTTATAAACTCAAGAGGGAGTGTGAAAAAGATCCTGCCATTAGGTTCACATAGTCTCCCCCCTCTCAGGGGCTCTTCTCATCCCAAATATCAGTGATCCCCCTTGCTGTGAGGATCTTTTGTCTTTCACCCCTTTGGTCCCAGGTCTCAGTGGGAAGGTGGGTCTGATGTTGCTCAGGGGAGGAGGTGGAGAAGATGCAGGGCAGGGACAGGGACTTGGAGGAAGGGGGTGGAATGGGGGTGGGGCTAGGGCAGTACAGGGGTGGGAAGAGGCGGGGCCAGGGGCAGGAGGCAGGGCGTCGAGCACCCACCAGGCAGAGGGTAAGTTGGCGCCTATGTATAATCCAATGACTGTTGAACTTATGCTTGTGAAAAACAGATGATGTGGAGCTGGAGGCTAATAAACCAAAATTGGTGTGAAGGATATTAGGCCTAATTAGTGGAAAAAATCATGAGGGAGATGAACTATGACGCCCACTTTTTCCCCTTTTTGGAGTTCCTTAAAAGAAGACTTTGAAAAAAAAAACATATTCAGAGTACTTCATATCAGCTCTCCCTCTCCTCTCCCATACCACCTTGCATTTGAGCTCATCTCCTGAACTGCCAGCACTGGACCTCATCTCAATGCATCTAAAGGATTTTCTTCCTGAGAGGAAAGCCGGCTTCCCTTCATCTTGTTCAAGGAGTCCTTAATCTTGTTTGTGAGCGCTGAAAGTCATTGTATTATCATGACATCCAATCCTCAGCCCATCAGTGGGGATATCTAACTGCCAGCACTGCAGAGGCATGTAAGATCCTGCATTGTTTTCCCTTCCCTTGTGGTGTTTTCTGCCCCTCCCTTTCTTTCCTTCTATCCACTCTCTTACTCTCTTGGTTTGTCATCAAAGCCTGCCTTGTCTAAGAAGAAAAGATCCAATCAGATGACGTCCCTGACCAGATCGTAAACCAGGGTCCAAGCAGCAGTTGTTGTGATCGACTTGCTAGCCAAAAGCATCCACGTGTAACTAACGAGCAATCCAGTGTCCAAAAACTTCAACAAAACCCATATTTCATGCATCTTTTCTGGCCTATCTCTCCTCCATCTTGTGTCCGTCTGGGAAAAACAGGATACTTAAAAGCCCATTACACATCAGGACTGAGAGTAAAATTAACCCTTTCCATATCAGGAAAGAAAGATAGTTCTGAAAATAAGAGATTATAGAATATTTTGCCTCCAAAAAGGTTTTAAAGATTTCGACTTTGTTTGTTTTGCATAATCAGCCTACCACAGTTTTAATATAATTGCCTGTTTTGACTTGTTTTTTCTTGTGTTTAATCAATAAACTTTTAATTGGAATGAATGCTTTTTGGGTGTTTGCCAAATAACCAAGTAAAACCAAGATCTCTGCTTTAAATAACCTCAAATCTACCTATCAGTGTTTAATGTTGGGCAGAAAGAGTTTATGAACACTTCCGAGTCTTTGGGCCTTTGAACTCAATAGACACACATCAGAGCTGATGGGCTAAGTGGGAGAGACAGAGACGTGAGATGGCTGCATCCTGCAGTGGAGCAGCAGAGCTAGTGACAGGGGCATGGAGGGGCAGGATCTCCCAGCTCCTACTCTGAGCCTGGCCCAACTGCCTGGGGAGGGGGCTCCCCCTACAGCTTCCCTGTAGCGGTAGGCCTGCTCTGATTGGGTTGCACTATCCCAGAGCTGATCAATGCCAAGGCCGAGCTGAGTGGGAGGGACTTAAGGGACTTTGTGCCCATCCTGAATGCTGGTTGGTCAGTGTAAATGGCTGGGGTGGTGCTTAGGAAGTTTTACCTCAAATTTTATTCCGCATTGGTCAATGTCAGAGATTTGGGGTTAGAAATGTCTGGGCCATTCTCAGTGCTGATTGATTAAGGGTGAAGAGGAAGAAGGGGGGCTTAGTCAGGAAGTCCTGTCCAACTCTGGTCTCTGATTGGCCAGGGGGAAGGGGGCTTAGGACAGGGCCTGTGGACGAATTTCTGTCCCATTCTCGATGCTGATTTGTCAGGGAGAGGAGCTGGTGGGCAGAGCAGCCTGTCACAACAGCTGTGACAAGCCCAGTTCAGATAGTAATTGTTTTTCTCTGCGTTTCTCTTTCCCCAGCTTGCGGGTTTGTTGTCTCACAGGCGCTTGCTGTGGGGATCTCGCTACTGTTTTCGGAACCAGCCAGAGCCTGACAGAGCTGGATCTGGGTTATAATAAACTGGGAAATGCTGGCATTCAGCTGCTGTGTGAGGGACTGAAACAAAACTGCAAATTACAGAGTCTGCAGTAAGTGACATTTGGCTTCCTCTGTGTGTTTACAGATGTCCTCTATGTAAAGAGCTTGACAGGGTGCATAGCTGGTCACTGCTCCCGGCAGCTACAGGGAGAAACTGAGAGTTCAATGTCTCCAGTACCTGGGTCAGTGGCTCACAACATGCCCCAGCCTTCCCTGGTGGTAAAACTGCAACTTTAAGTACAGCTGAGCCCACACCGGACAACTAGCTCCTCAGCTCTCTGGTGTTTGGGGAATATAGATATATACATATTTAAACCAACTTTTGATAAAAATGCATGTACTAAAAAGAGCTCACTGTTACCCTTCAGCTAGCAGTCTATTTTATAGCTCATTTTAATAATTTCGATGCCTTGATATTTTCAATGAATAAAAAGAAAAGAAGCCCTGGGCCCTGAGGATTCTAAACCTCCCACTCTGAGCAGAAATACTCAACTTGGATTTAAGCTTCAGCCCCAGCCATGGTGGCTTTTGCCTTTGATGTTCCCAGGGCTGGGACTGAACATGGTCCTAGCTGAGAGCCAGCACCAGTTTGAAGAAATGTCCTTTGAAGTGGAGCCTGCTGGGGATAGGGATGTGTGATTACAGTTACAAACAGGACACGTGAGAGTATGTGCCAATGTTGGACTCATTATAAAATACTAAAGGCCAGGGGTTGGCAACCTTTCAGAAGTGGTGTGCCGAGTCTTCATTTATTCACTCTAATTTAAGGTTTCACGTGCCAGTAATACATGTTAATGTTTTTAGAAGGTCTCATTCTATACATCTATAATATATAACTAAACTATTGTTGTATGTAAAGTAAATAAGGTTTTTAAAATGTTTAAGAAGCTTCATTTAAAATTAAATTAAAATGCAGAGCCCCCCGAACCGGTGGCCAGGACCCGGCAGTGTGAGTGCACTGAAAATCAGCTCACGTGCCGCCTTCGGCCCACGTGCCATAGATTGCCTACCCCTGTACTAAACCCTTTGGGGAAAGCGGTGGCTCTTCCTTTATCTTTTTCAATACATTTCTGCTCTTTTTCTTCTTTCAAGGTAGAAGCCCCATCCCAGGCCTCTGAGGTTCTGGGGACTTGAGGCCAGATTTTCCAATGAGCTCAGCAACTAGCAGCTCCAATAGTGACATTTCCAAAAAGATTTTCAAAGGATCTGCATGTTGGATGCTGAGCCCTCTTGAAAATCTGCCCCCAAAGCACCAGCAGGATGAGCTGCAAAATCAACCTCCTTTTATACCAGCTGTTGTCCATCATTGGAGGTCTGGGGTTAATGCCACTGACTCCTAATGCAGGTTCCTCTTTTCTCTCCCCAAAACACCAGATCCAGAGTGTGGAAGGCTGAGATGTTTCTGTCCCCATCTATCCCCAGGCTTCATGCCAGCCCTCAAAGCTCTGCCTGTCAGTATGTAGATGGATAGGACTTATCTCAGGGCAGTGTTTTTTCTCCTTTAATTCTGACCATCAGTGTTGTTTAGCCTCCTTTTCTGTTCCATCTTGATAATCAGGAGGTGCCACTCTCCACTACACAGCCTGCAGAAGACAGAAACCATCAGCTGCTATCAAAGACACCCAACCTAGGTAGTGATTTCCCATCTCAGAGTATTTACCATTACATCCATTTTCCTTCTCTCCTCCTTGCTGCTGGAGTCACTACTCAGTGGCAGATCTCATTGCTCAGTACATCTGCTGCTTCCTGTTCCCTCTTGAAGAGCGAGACCTACAAATCTATAGCAAAAAAAACCAAGGAGTACTTGTGGCACCTTAGAGACTAACAAATTTATTTGGGCATACGCTTTTGTGAGCTAAAACCCACTTCATTGGATGCATGCAGTGGAAAATACGGTAGGAAGATATATATACACAGAGAACATGAAAAAATGGGTGTTGCCATACAAACTCTAACAGACTAATCAATTAAGGTGGGATATTATCAGCAGGAGAAAAAAAAACTTTTGTAGTGATAATCAGGATGGCCCATTTCAAACAGTTGACAAGAAGGTGTGAGTAACAGTAGGGCGAAAATTAGCATGGGGAAACAGCCTCTACTTTGTGTAATGATCCATCCACTCCCAGTCTTTATTCAAGCCTAATTTAATGGTGTCCAGTTTGCAAATTAATTCTAATTCTGCAGTTTCTCATTGGAGTCAGTTTTTGAAGTTTTTTTGTTGCAGAATTGTGACTTTTAGGTCTGAAATTGAGGTTGAAGTGTTCTCCGACTGGTTTTTGAATGTTATAATTCTTGATGTCTGTTTGTGTCCATTTATTCTTTTGCGTAGAGATTGTCCGGTTTAGCCAATGTACATGGCAGAGGGGCATTGCTGGCACATGATGGCATATATCATATTGGTAGATGTGCAGGTGAACGAGTGGCTGATGTGATTAGGTCCTATGATGGTGTCCCTAGAATAGATATGTGGACAGAGTTGGCAACGGGCTTTGTTGCAAGGATAGGTTCCTGGGTTAGTGTTTTTGTTGTGTGGTTGTTGGTAAGTATTTGTTTCAGGTTGGGGGGCTGTCTGTAAGTGAGGACTGGCCTGTCTCCCAAGATCTGTGAAAGTGAGGGATCGTCCTTCAGGATAGGTTGTAGATCCTTGATGATGCACTGGAGAGATTTTAGTTGGGGGCTGAAGGTGACGGCTAGTGGCGTTCTGTTACTTTCTTTGTTGGGCCTGTCCTGGAGTAGGTGACTTCTGGGTATTCTTCTGGCTCTGTCAATCTATTTCTTCACTTCAGCAGGTGGGTACTGTCATTTTAAGAACACTTGATAGAGATCCTGTAGGTGTTTGTCTCTGTCTGAGGGATTGGAGCAAATGCGGTTGTATCTTAGAGCTTGGCTGTAGACAATGGATTGTGTGGTGTGTCCTGGATGAAAGCAGAGCCAGGGCTTTAACTACAAGAGCCTCCTTTCTCCTGCAGAGAGCTGTGCTCATTCTCTTTCATTTTTTGGTCTCAGAAATGTGCTTTTTGGATAGGAGATGACCTCTCTTTTATATAGTTACATTTTTTAAAGTAGAGCTACTTAACAGCATTTAAAAAATAGGGCCAGTACTACTAATGAATTTCCTGATCATGATACACATTGTGATTTACTGAAGTGTGTCAGAAAACTTCAAAAAGCTCTGTCTACTGACCAGATCCAATCAAACATCTGAAAGCTATGAGGAGGCAAAACAAAATGCAGGTAAGATTGCCTGAAAGTGGAGGGTGAAGGGTGGCCATATCCTGAGAATTTTTGAAGGTTTTCATACATTTCAAAGGCAAAATTCTATGCAATTGGAACAATAAGAGCATTCCTGGTGTTCATCTCGAGTTCTGCACTAGGATAACTAGGGGATAATATGTGTCAAATCACATATTGTTAATATAGAAGTGCATCAAAACCATATGATCCCAAATATATAGGATTATTTGCCAACAGATGCACACATGACTATATTCTAAAACCCAGCATCAATGTAAGTCAATGGAAGAGTGTATGGAGGGGCATGAGCAGATTTACAGTTAAATCAGGATTGAAAACCCTTTATTTTACATTTAGCATTTTATTAGAAAGAAAATCGGATTATTCCTGCCTGTAATCTCAGAACGATGGACTCATATGCCCCCTTCTATTCTCAGCCAAGACTCTGAGATCCCTCTTACCCTAGAGAGAATCATATTGTGATATATGACAATGTTGCCACCTAGTGGTTTTATCACAAAGCTCTTGCTATTTGTTGCTAGTCATGAGACTAAGACTCTCCATTTTAAGAAAAAATGAAAGCTAAGTTTCTACTCTCGTGTTTGCAGAGACAGCGTGAGAGCCTGAACCCTGAAAAACCAGAAGCCAAATAAAAGGAATTCAGTGTATTATTTAAAAAAAAAAAATCTCATGATTTTTAAGACAGTGTCAAACTGAGCATAGTCATAAGACTGTTTGAGGCCTCACTTGTGATTTTTGAACTTTTGACAACATACAGTGAGTATTTTAGTGCAACGTTTTGGCATCAAAGTTACTATAAAATAAAAAAGTTAACTAAATGCTGCTCCGTCTCCCCCTCTTTCTTCTTTCTTTTTTATTTGTTCTGTTGTTTCTCTATGTACTCAGATATTTTCTTCTCTTTTTTCTTCTCTCTCTGCCTGTCTCTTTTTTCTTCAGTCTTTTGAGTGTCTGTGTTTCCCCTCAAATTTTGCCCTTTACTTTTTCCTGCCGTTCCCTCTCTAAAACTCTCACTCCATTTTCTCCTTTTTCCTGCTCCCCAGAGACTCCTTCCATACTTCATTAATTCTTTCTCTCTTGCCCCCTCTGTCTTTCTTAATTCTCCTCTGTCCACCCATATTCCTTTTCCTATTTCCTTTAGGGTCTTTCCCCACTTTCAGTGCTCTTCCTTGAAGGTCTCTCTTCCTCTGCACCATGATGGGTATTTCCTTACCCCACCTTAGCATTATCTCTTCCATCAAAGATATCATGGTTTATGCAGAGGATGGGGTGGGGTGTTCCCTCCTTACTCTGGTTATTACCCTTGGATGGCAGGGGGTGTGTATCTTCTTTTAATCCCAATTAAGGTCCATTCTTCTCACATATCCTCCTCACACTTTGGGGTCTCTTTCTCCTTACCTTCTCAGGTGTCTTACCTCTTCTCTTTTTTAGACTTTAAATTTTTGGGGGTTCTTTTCTTCTGCTTCAACTTGATTGCCCTCCTTTATTCACACCCGTCCCCCATATTAGAGTTTATCCCCTCAGATTACCACATATATGTTTGCATTTTTCCCCCTCTTGAGCCCAATCTTAGAATCTCTCCCCCATTGCCAGCTCCTCTCTTCCTGACTCCAAAATATCTTGGGGGCTGTACTAATGCTTACAGACTCTGGGTCTCCCCAAGGCATGGGGGCTTTTCTCCCTTATACAAATTATTTCCCAAATATTGAGGTTTTTTTCTTTCCCAAATATTGGGGCTCCCCTCACTATTTGGCGGGGTAACAATATTTTTAAGGCAAATGAGCTGATGAAGGAGGCCGTGCAGGTGACAGTTCTGGTGGGAGAGGTGTCTTGACATGTGCAAGACTTAACAGCTATTGGGGATTGGGAGGGCTTATATTTGGGTGTGAGCTTGCTGTGAGGCCTTGATGGAGGCAAAATCAGCCATGCTTGGAGGTGGTCCCTGAGGTGCCCATGGTCATAACCAGCCTGCTGCCATGGTTACCCATACAGCTGGCTGGCAGCTCCATCAGGAGCCCAGGCTCTGTAGGGGGTTACAGAAAACAGCAGAACTGCTTTTATAACCCCACCAGAGACTCTGGAACAGGCCCTGCCAACAGGGTCATTTAGTTACCCGCCTTTCAGGGGCTCTTCTCTCCCCACACCCTGGGTAACTCCCTGCCATGAGGTTCTTCTCCTCTTTGTCTCTTCCCCGCCCCACTCCCCCCATTTGTTTCCTAGTCTCAGTGGAAGGTATGATTCTGCCAGCACTTGGCCTGGCAGCTGCCTCCCCTCCCCAGGCTTGATGGTCAGGGCTGGGAGCTGATGGGCTGGGGGTAGACACAGAAGACAGCTGCATACTGCAGGGGAGCTGCTGAGCTAGTACCAGGGGTGTTGAGGGGCAGGATCTCCCAGCTCCTGCTCTGAGCCTGGCCCAGATGCCTGGGGAAGGGGCTCCCCCTACAGCTATGTAGTCAATTATTTTTGTCAAGGTCCACATTTCTTGGTCAAGGTATAGTCAAGGTCCAGACTCTAGAGAAAATAATTTAAACTTAATAACAATAATGATAATAAAAAGTAAATAAAAAGATGCTGGGGTCCGTTCAAAAGCATCAGGTGATCCGGATTTGTCCTGCAATCTGCCTGTTGACTACGCCTCCCTGTAGCAAGGGGCCTGCTCTGATTGGATTGCACCATACCAGGGCTGATCAGTGCCAAGTCCAGCCTGATTGGTCAAGAGCTGAGTGGGCCAGACTTAAAGGGCAACTTTTTACCCTTTCTGAATTCTGGTTGGTCAGTGGAGAGGGTGAGGGGGCGGTACTTAGGAAGAAAGCCTGACCCCTTATTCCTCATTTGTCAGTGGCAGAGGTTTGATGTGTCTAGGCCAGTCTCACTGTTGATTGGTTAATGGTAAAGGGTAACTGTTGGGGTTTAGACAGGAAGTCCCACCCACTGCTTGTTTCTCACTGGACAAGGGGATGGGCTTGGGACAGAGTCTATAGCAGGACTTCTGGTTCCTTCTCGATGGTGATTGGTCTGGCAGAGGGGCTGGTGGACGGAGCCACCTATCAGAAAAGCTGTGACAATCCCAGTTCACACCATGATCCTCCTCCTCTGCTTTTCTCTCTTCTGCAGCTTGGACAAGTGTGGCGTCACAGCCCCTAGCTGTGGAACTCTTGCCGTTGTTCTCAGAACCAACCAGAGCCTGAGAAAGCTGGTGCTCAGTGATCCTGAACTGGGAGATTCTGGAGTGCGGCTACTGTGTAAGGGACTGAAACATCCAAACTGCAAATTAAAGAGTCTGGTGTAAGTAACATTTAGCCTCCTTTATGCATTTATAGGTTTCCTTTATATAAAGTGCTCAACAGGGGCAGAGATGGACAATGTATCTGCACCACTAGAAGACAGTCCTGACTCAAATACATATTTGCATTGGTGTACTTCTAAAAGCAAATCCCACCACTGGATCTCTGCTGTAATGAAGAGGCACTCTCTGGAATTAGGGCCCTGTAGTTTTAGAAGAGGTTTCTGTGACTAAACCCAATCCCTGCCTCTGAGGGGATTTAAAACATTTGGTCACCCCAAACTGCAGATAGAGCCTGGGTTTCCTTCTCAAGACACCCAAACCTGATTTGTGTCCATAAGTCACAATTTAAGGACGTAGGGTATTAGAGTTTAACTTGAAAACACCCAACTTCTCTCCCTCCCCTGTCTCTCCCACCCAACACATACTTGCATATTTTATAATCAAAGTTAAACTCTATAAAACCTGAAGACCTGAGTAGGAAAATTAAATTACTATAAATTTAAGTAACAAATCATTAGAACTAAGGCTGTCAAACAATTTTAAAAAATAATTACAATTAATCATGAGATTAAAAAAATAGTTGCAGTTTTCATTGCACTATTAAACAATAATAGAATAGCAATTTAAATTTATAATAAATATTTTGGATGTTTTTTCTACATTTTCAAATATATTGATTTCAATTACAACACAGACTACAAAGTACAGTGCTAACTTTATATTATTATTTTTGATTACAAATATTTGCACTGTAAAAAGATAAAAAAAATAGTATTTTTCAATTCACCTCACACAAGTGCAATCTCTTTTTACGTTTGTAAGTTGCATTTTCATGATGATTTTTTTACATAACTGCACTCAGAAACAAAATAATGTTAAAACTTTAGAGCATACAGGTCCACTCAGTCCTACTTCCTGGTCAGCTAATTGCTAAGACAAACAAGTTTGTTAACATTTACAGGAGACATAGGGTTGCCAATTTTGGTTGGACTAATTCCTGAAGGTTTCATCACCTGACATAATCTTTAATTAAAGATTAATCTTTAATTCATGGAGACTCCAGGACAATCTTGGAGGGTTGGCAACCCTAGGGAGATAATGCTGCCAGCCTCTTATTTCAGTGTCACCTGAAAGTGAGAACAGGTGTGGCACTGTTGTAATATAAAGTGAGCAATGTATCCTTTGTAGTCTGTGTTCAGGGGAGGGAAATCAGAATGAAATAAAGAGACAGATCAAGGAAGATCAGCAAATTGAAAGGCCTGGAGACCAAAGGCAGCATCTGGTGTCTACTTGTAGTGATACTTGTACTTGTAGTGTCTGGTCATAAGATATAGAGGTTGTCAGATCCTCACTATATTGACCTTTTCTATCTGCTGAGATTTACAGACGGATATTATTGAACATGCTCTGAGGTTTGATAGCAGTGTCTTTCAAGCCTTCATATAGGTTTGCATATGAAGACACATGCAGACAGAGCCAACCTGAACTCTGTAGAATGGTAAGTTTAGGAGAGAGGTGTTTTGATGGAAATAACAAGGAGAACTCCATTAGGTAGGAATTATGGAATAGTTCTGAGTACCACTTTGTCTGGTAAAAGCTGAAGAAAAGGAGATTTATTATATAACACCATTAACTCCGTGACCCTTCTGGTGCAGTTCATTGGAATTGTCTCAGTTCAGGGAACTCCAGCACTGCTTCCCTTCAGTGGTCCATCAATGGCAGTTCCTCTCAGGCTTCCAGCTCCCCTTGCCATTGCTTTTCCTGGGAGGAGACCCATGTCTCTCTCCTTTCTGAGTGGGGTATTTTCAGGCTGAACAGTTCCCTGCCATTACTGTGTTATTCCCAGCAAACAACAGTCTACCTAAGCAGGCCTGCTCTGCTCCTCTCCTCAGAGACCGTACACAAAGTAATTGCCCAGTTATAAGTTACCATGCAGTTCTTTCTAAGCAAGCATATTTTATTTTGAAGGTAAAAGCACTACAGAGAAAACATATTACAAATAATTCAAGAATCAACATCCATACTAATAAGTGTAACAGAGATCACCCCTCCAACATGGGCTCTGGCAGGAGCAGTCCTTCAAAACCCCACCCAGGAGGTTTCCTGTGCTTTCAAGTTTCTCACACCCTTTGCTCAGAACAAGAATTCAGTCTTATGGGCCTCACTAGGCCAAGTCCTTCCAACCTTCCCTAAGGATTGAGACCCTCCATGGACCAGAGGTCCTATCCATTTTCTGGATCAGGAAGAAGGCCCTGAGTCAGTTTAAACACAAGTTATTTATCCCAACGTCCTTTCTTTGTCTGTGGGTCCCTGGAGAACTAGTGGGTCCCAGTTTGAACTAGTAATGCAAACCTTTCCAGGAGATGGTTTCAAACAGCTTCTGACCGGAGAAATTACATTAGCATACCCCATCCTCCTACCAAAGTTACATGCAATCTCATAGTATCATAGAATCATAGGACTGGAAGGACCTCGAGAGGTCTTCTAGTCCAGTCCCCTGCACTCATGGCAGGACTAGAATTATCTAGACCATCCCTGACAGGTGATTTTCTTCACCGCTTTTACCTTGCCAAAAGAAGTTGTAATTGGCCTCTTGGACAGAACCAGCATCTGCACGTTTTTTTTCCTGAAGTGCTGCAATGTCAACACTGAGTTTGCACAGCTCACGGTCTATCAAAATTAACTTCCATATGCTGCTTGTGTATTGTAGGTCATCATCCTCTGTCAATCCCGGACACATGGTCCTGACATTCCAGCTTCAAACTGGAAAGTTCTGGGTTTCTCACTTTTTCAGGTGCAAGGTTTCCATCTGCCTTTCAACTTTTGGTCTAGCCCCACACACCCCATGAGGCAGACAGACCATGGCGGGTCAGCTGCCCGGCTTCCTGGCAGGCGGCGGCTGATCAATGGAATGCAGTGATTCCTCCTACCATTGAAGGTGACCCATGGCACCCTCCTCTAACCTTAACACCTTAACAAAGACAAATACAAAGTGCTCCACTTAGGAAGGAAAAATCAGTTTCACACATACAGAATGGGAAGAGACTGTCTAGGAAGGAGTACAGCAGAAAGGAATCTAGGGGTTATAGTGGACCACAAGCTAAATATGAGTCAACATTGTAACACTGTTGCAAAAAAAGCAAACAAGATTCTGGGATGTATTAACAGGTGAGCAAGACACGAGAAGTCATTCTTCCGCTCTACTCTGCGCTGGTTAGGCCTCAACTGGAGTTTTGTGTCCAGTTCTGGGCACCGCATTTCAAGAAAGATGTGGAGAAACTGGAGAGGGTCCAGAGAAGAGCAACAAGAATGATGAAAGGTCTTGAGAACATGACCTGTGAAGGAAGGCTGAAAGAATTGGGTTTGTTTAGTTTGGAAAAGAGAAGACTGAGAGGGGACATGATAGCAGTTTTCAGGTATCTAAAAGGGTGTCATAAGGAGGAGGGAGAAAACTTGTTCATCTTAGCCTCTAAGGATAGAACAAGAAGCAATGGGCTTAAGCTGCAGCAAGGGAGGTTTAGGTTGGACATTAGGAAAAAGTTCCTAACTGTCAGGGTGGTTAAACACTGGAATAAATTGCCTAGGGAGGTTGTGGAATCTCCATCTCTGGAGATATTTAAGAGTAGGTTAGATAAATGTCTATCAGGGATGGTCTAGACAGTATTTGGTCCTGCCATGAGGGCAGGGGACTGGACTTGATGACCTCTCGAGGTCTCTTCCAGTCCTAGAATCTATGAATCTATGCCAGTCAAGTGAGAGCTTATAACCCATAACTGCCACCTGTGTTGTATCCATGTTGCCATCAAGGATGGAGTGTCCTCTCCATGTGATGTGACTGCAATAGCCTGGGCAGTTGATATGGAGGTGCTGCTTTGCCCATGTGTCAGCGTCCCCTTCTTGACATCACTGGTTTGGACTAAAGGAAGGATGGGAGTCGATACATTTGGAACCAGGTACGCTGAAGGAGTTGTGAGTGCAGAGGAGATCATCTGCACAGTGTCGGTTTTGCTGTGAGAAACAAGTGGGTAAAGCTCCTAGAATCACCCACTGGGAAGTCTGAGCATACCATTTCACTTAAACTTCAGACAACCATTGGTTCTATGAACATCATTAGTGCCTATGCGCCAACCCTCAAATCTAGCCCCGAAGAGAAGCATACATATTACAACTCTTTTCATCAAGTCATCGAAAGAATGCCATCAACTGAGCAACTTTTCCTCCTTGGTGACTTCAGTTCAAGAGTCGGTGCAGACAACAACTTATGGCCAGATTGCCTAGGACATTTTGGCATTGGCAAGATGAATGAGACTGGCCAACGATTTCTTGAATTCTGCGCCCAAAACCAAATGTGCATTACCATATTTTACAGGAAAAGATCACCACACCAATTAGACCAGGGGTTCTCAACCTGTGGGTCACGAGGTTACTACTTGGGGGGTCACAAGCTGTCAACCTCCACCCCAAGCCCTGCTTTGATTCCAGCATTTATAATGGTGTTAAATATATTAAAAAGTGTTTTTAATTTGTATGGGGATCATACTCCAAGGCTCACTGTGTGAAAAAGGTCACCAGTATAAAAGTTTGAGAATAACTGAATTAGACCTTGTTATCATCAGGAGAAAAGACCTACCCTTAGTGCAGAACACTCTCACGTTTCACAGTGCTGATAGTGACACTGACCACTCCCTGATTATTAGCAAAGTGAAGATTTCAGCCAAGAAACTACATAGAGCAAAACCTAGGAGCAAGCCCAAAATCAATGCTATTAAGAATGAAAACCAGAGGAAATGCCCAGACTTTGTGAAGGCTTTTGAACGTAGCATGCATGGGAAGTCATTACCAGAGAAAGCAGAGGAATTTTAGGAAGATTTAAGAACAACAATCCATGAAACTGCTTTAGCTACATTTGGGGGAAAGAGACCATCAAAAAAGGACTGGTTTGAAGAAAATGAAGTGGAACTATTACTTCTCATCAACATTAAGACCACAGCCTAGCTGGAACACAACAAGAAGCCAACAGAGAGCACAGAAGTGAGACTTCGACATGCAAAAACCGAGGTTCAACGAGGAAGCAGATGTTGTGCAAATCATTACTGGATCAATCTCTGTAAAGAGCTACAGACAGCCTCAGACACAGGAAACCTCAAAGTCATGTATGATGGCCTGATGAAAGCTCTAATCCCACTGTCAACAAGATTGCCCCTCTCAAATCGCACAGCAGTGAAATTATTACAGATAAAAGCAAACAGTTGTCTCATTGGGTTGAACACTATTCAGAGCTATACGCACAAGAAAGAAACATCACCAGTGAATCACTGGACCAAATACCAACTCTACAGGTCATCCCAGAGCTAGATGTGGAGCCCACTGTAGAAGAACTAAGAAAGGCCATTGATTTGCTATCAAGTGGCAAGGCTCCTGGAAAAGATGGCATCCCAGAGAAAATCCTATTACCATATCTTCATCAGCTGCTACTTAAGTGCTGGAAAGAGGGTGAGGTACCACAAAAGGTGCATGATGCAAACATCATCACTTTGTATAAAAATAAAGGCAAAAAGGGCAACTGCAACAATTACAGGGGTATCTCGCTACTAAGTGTAGCAGGAAAAGCTTTTGCAAAAGTCATCTTAGTGCGCCTACAACAGCTGGCGAATTGTGTCTATCCTGAATCACAGTGTGGATTCAGGACTAGAAGATCAATTATAGACATGATATTTTCTCTGTGTCAACTCCAAGAAAAGTGTAGAGAGCAAAACTGACCATTGTACATTGCCTTTGTGGACCTAACCAAAGCATTCAACACGGTCAGCAGAACAGGTCTATTTACAATACTAGAAAAGATAGGATGCCCACCAACCCTGTTAAGTCTTATATGTTCATTCCACAACAACATGAGAGCAATGGTCCAGTTTGACGGGTCCACTTTGGACAGCTTTGAGATGAAATGTGGAGTGAATCAAGGATGTTTTCTTGCCCCTACAGTCTTTGGAATCTTCTCGGTACTCTTAAAATGTATCTCCATACAAGATTGGATGGGAAACTCTTCAACCTGTCACAACTTAAGTCAAAGACCAAAGTCAAAAAGGTGTTAATCAGGGAACTTCTATTCGCGATGATGCAGCCCTCATAGCCCACAATGAAGAGCTACTACAAGATCTCATAGACTGCCTTTCAAGTGCCTGTCAGGCATTTGCTCTCACCATCAGCATTAAGAAAATGGTTGTATTAGGCCAGGGTGTTCCACAAGATCTTTCAATTACCTTAAATGCAAACCAGCTAGAAATAATCCAAAAGTTCAGCTATTTAGGTTCTACAGTGACGACCAACCTCTCACTGGATGAGAACTAAATATTCACATTGAAAAGGCTGCCACCACCTATAGCAGACCAACTAAAAGTGCATGGAACAACTCAAAACTTACCATCAAGGCCACAATGCTAGTGAACCAAGCTTGCGTCCTCAGCACTCTCATGTATGGTGGGGAAACCTGGACAACTTGTGCTCATCAGGAGAAATGATTAAACAGTTTCCATCTATATTGTTTACACCGCATACTCAACACCAAATGGCAAGATAAAGTTACCAATGCAGAGGTTCTTCAAAGGGCAAATTTACCAAGTGTGACATCCCTGCTCAAGCAAAGATGACCACACTGGCTGGGCCATCTGAGTAGGATGCATACCAAGGACATGCTTTATGGGGAGCTATCAGAGGGAACAAGAACAACAGGATGTCCCAAGCTTCGCTATAATGATACATGCAAGCGACCCATGAAGGAATTTTGAATTGATCCTGACCAATGGGAAATTTTGGCAGGTGATTGTATCAAGTGGCGCCATCGTCTCCATCAGTGTATCACGGTCCATGACAGAAGTTGGCTCCTACAGCTTGAAGAGAAAAGAGCCTGTAGGAAGCAAGCAGCTCCCAACCAAGATACATACATTTGCAATAACTGCCAAAGATCATGCAAATCTCGGATTGGACTATTCAGTCACATGAGACATTGCAAACCATCTATATTATAGGGTGCATTTCCCACCATCTCTCGTAGACAAAAGGATGACAACATCTGATAAGTGTTTGTCTAACCTGCTCTTAAAATATCCAATAACAGAGATTCCACAACCTCCCTAGGCAATTTATTCCATAAAAACATAAGAACATAAGAAAGGCCATACCGGGTCAGACCAAAGGTCCATCTAGCCCAGTATCCTGTCTACCGACAGTGGCCAATGCCAGGTGCCCCAGAGGGGGTGAACCTAACAGGCAATGATCAAGTGATCTCTCTCCTGCCATCCATCTCCACCCTCTGACAGACAGAGGCTAGGGACACCATTCCTTACCCGTCCTGGCTAATAGCCATTAATGGACTTAACCACCATGAATTTATCCAGTTCTCTTTTAAACTCTGTTATAGTCCTAGCCTTCACAACCTCCTCAGGTAAGGAGTTCCACAAGTTGACTGTGCGCTGCGTGAAGAAGAACTTCCTTTTATTAGTTTTAAACCTGCTGCCTATTAATTTCATTTGATGACCCCTAGTTCTTGTATTATGGGAATAAGTAAATAACTTTTCCTTATCCACTTTCTCCACATCTCTCATGATTTTATATACCTCTATCATATCCCCCCTTAGTCTCCTCTTTTCCAAGCTGAATAGTCCTAGCCTCTTTAATCTCTCCTCATATGGGACCCATTCCAAACCCTTGATCATTTTAGTTGCCCTTTTCTGGACCTTTTCTAGTGCCAGTATATCTTTTTTGAGATGGGGAGACCACATCTGTACGCAGTATTCGAGATGAGGGCGTACCATCGATTTATATAAGGGCAATAATATATTCTCAGTCTTATTCTCTATCCCCTTTTTAATGATTCCTAACATCTTGTTTGCTTTTTTGACCGCCTCTGCAAACTGTGAGGACATTTTTAGAGAACTATCCACGATGACTCCAAGATCTTTTTCCTGACTTGTTGTACCTAAATTAGCCCCCATCATATTGTATGTATAGTTGGGGTTATTTTTTTCCAATGTGCATTACTTTACATTTATCCACATTAACTTTCATTTGCCATTTTGTTGCCCAATCATTTAGTTTTGTGAGATCTTTTTGAAGTTCTTCACAGTCTGCTTTGGTCTTAACTATCTTTTAGCAGTTTAGTGTCATCTGCAAACTTTGCCACCTCACTGTTTACCCCTTTCTCCAGATCATTTATGAATAAGTTGAATAGGATTGGTCTGAGGACTGACCCTTGGGGAACACCATTAGTTACCCCTCTCCAGTCTGAGAATTTACCATTAATTCCTACCCTTTGTTCCCTGTCTTTTAATCAGTTCTCAATCCATGAAAGGACCTTCCCTTTTATCCCATGGCAGCTTAATTTACATAAGAGCCTTTGGTGAGGGACCTTGTCAAAGGCTTTCTGGAAATCTAAGTACACTATGTCCACTGGATCCCCCTTGTCCACATGTTTGTTGACCCCTTCAAAGAATTCTAATAAATTAGTAAGACACGATTTCCCTTTACAGAAACCATGTTGACTATTGCTCAACAGTTTATGTTTTTCTATGTGTCGGACAATTTTATTCTTAACTATTGTTTCAACAAATTTGCCTGGTACAGACGTTAGACTTACCGGTCTGTAATTGCCGGGATCACCTCTAGAGCCCTTTTTAAATATTGGTGTTACATTAGCTAACTTCCAGTCATTGTCATTCCAGTGCTTAACTAGCCTGACAGTAAGTTTTTGTTAATGTCCAACCTTAGCTGTCCTTGCTGCAGTTTAAGCCCATTGTTTCTTGTCCTATTCTCAGAGGTTAAGGAGAACAATTTTTCTCCCTCATCCTTGTAACAACTTTTTATGTACTTGAAAACTGTTATCATGTCCCCCTTGGTCTTCTCTTCTCCAGACTAAACAAACCCAATTTTTTCAGTCTTCCCTCATAGGTCATGTTTTGTAGACCTTTGATCACTTTTGTTGCTCTTCTCTGGACTTTCTCCAATTTGTCCACAAACTTCTTGAAATGTGGCACCCAGAACTAGACTCAATTCTCCAGTTGAGGCCTTATCAGTGTGGAGTAGAGTGGAAGAATTACTTCTTGTCTTTCTTACAACACTTCTGCTAATACATCCCAGAAAGATGTTTACTTTCTTTGCAACAGCGTTACACTGTTGACTCCTATTTAGCTTGTGATCCACAGACTCTGATTGGTCAGGCACAGGGGCCAGTGGGCAGAGCCACCTGTCAGAATAACTGTGACAAGCCGCATTCACACCATGATCCCTTTTCTCTGCCTTTCTCTCTTCTGCAGCTTGTCGGGGTGCGGTGTCACAGCTGCTGGCTGTGGGGATCTTGCCGCTGTTCTCAGGATCAGCCAGTGCCTAACAGAGCTGCAGCTCAGTAATCCTGAACTTGGAGATTCCGGAGTGCGGCTGCTGTGTGAGGGACTGAAACATCCAAACTGCAAATTACAGAGACTGGTGTAAGTAACATTTGTCCTCCTTTATGCATTTACGGGTGTCCTTTATGTAAAGTGCTCGACAGGGTGCGTAGCTGGTATCTCCTCTCTGCAGTTACAAGGAGAATCTGAAAATCAAGTGTCTCTCCAGCACTTGCAGGAAGAACTCACTATTTGTGCCCAGCCTGCTGGGTTTGGAAATGTAAGTATAGCTGGGCCCACTGGACAAGGGGTGGGGCTTGGGAAAGAGTCTGTAGCAGGACTTCTGGCTCATTCTTAATGCTGATTGGTGAGGCAGAGGGACTGGTGGGCAGGGTCACCTGTTAGAAGAGTTGAAGATCCCCATTCACACCATGATACCCTTCTCTGCATTTCTGTCTTCTGCAGCTTGCAGGGGTGCGGTGTCACAGATGCTGGCTGTGGGGATCTTGCCGCTGTTCTCAGAACCAGCCAGAGCCTGACAAAGCTGCAGCTAGGTAATAATGATCTGGGAGATTCCGGAGTGTGGCTGCTGTGTGAGGGACTGAAACATCCAAACTGCAAATTAGAGAGTCTGCGGTAAGTAACATTTGGCCTCCTTTATGACTTTATGGGTGTCCTTTGAAGTGTTCACCAGGGTGCGTAGCTGGTCTCTGTTCTCTGCAGTTGCAGGGAGAATCTGAAAATCAAGTGTCTCTCCAGCACTTGTAGGAAGGATTCACTATATGCCCCCAGCCTGCCAGGTGTGGAAATGGGAGTATAGCGGGGCTCACCCAAGAAAACTAATTCCCCAGTCTCTTGGTATGCATTTATTAAAATACATTCTTACCCTTTAGCTTGCAGCCTACTTTTTAGATCATTTTAAAGACTTTTGACACCTTAACTTTCATATAAAATGAATAAAAACAGAAGAGGCACCAGAACACTAAGGATTCTAATACACCCCATCTGAGCCCCACCCATCGTGGTTCCTGTCTTTGAAGTTCACAGGGTTGGGGCTGAAGCTGGTGTCTGCTGAGAGACAGCACCAGTTTCATGAAATACCTTTTGATATGCAGCCTGCTGGGAATGGGGATGTGTGTTTACAGTTACAAACATGGCAGGTGAGAGCAGATGCCAATGCCGGACTCATTCTAAAAAATACAAAACCCTTTGGGAAAAAGAGAAGTGGCTCTTCCCTTTTTTATTTCAATACATTTCTGATTGTTTCTTCTTCTGCCAAGGAAGAAGGCCCACCCCATACCTGTGAGAACCTGGGAAACTCTGGGGGCTTGAGGCCAGATTTCCAAAAGAGCTCAACACTCAGCAGCCCCCACTATGACAATTCTGCCCAGACTTTCAGAAGACCTGCATCCTGGAAGCTGAGCTCTCCTGAAAATCTGCCCCCAAAGCACCAGCATAATGAAGAGAAAATCAGCCTCCTTTTGCAGCAGCTGTCCACCATCGGGGTTAATGCCACTAACTTCTAATGTCCACCCCCCATTCTCTCCCAAGAATATCAGACGCACTGACTGGAGGGTTGAGGTGCTTCTGCTGGCATCTAGCCTCAGGAGTCCTCAAGCAAGGCCTCAAAGCTCCGCCTGGCAGTATACAGATGGATAGGACTCATCTCAGGGCTTATTGTTTTCTTTTTATTCCCACTATCAGTGATGTTTAGCCTCTTATTTCTCTCTTGATGATGAGCAGGTGCCACTCCCCATTACATACCCTTCAGAGAAGAGGAAATACCAGCTGCACTTGGAGATCCCCTGGGTCAGTGATTTCCCTTCTCATAGCAACCACCACCACATGCACTTTCCTTTCCTCCCCTTGTTCTAGCAGTCATCACTGGGCTGCACTTCCCCTGCCCAGTGCAACTGCAGCTTCCTGTCCCCTCCTGAGGAGCGAGACCTACAGCTCACTGGTTCCTCACTGCAATAGGTGACAGGAGATGCAGCAGTTCCTGGATCCTTCAGTGGTAATCAGTGATGGATAATTCCTCTCCCCATCCCACAGACCTGCAGAGAGTCTAAAAGTGATGGTGGTTCCTCTCCTTTGTGATAGCTGCCCCTTCTGTCCTTCATATTGTGTAGCAAGGTGGGGGATGAGTAATTTACTGTTGGTGGCATGGGAAATGGGGAGGGAAGACACACAGCTGAAGGGTGTCTGCTTCACTGCTGTGTGGCGCTTACAGATCTGCTGTGCGATCTACTATTCCATGAAATAGTCTCCACATAGAACTGATGGAAGCTCCATCACTTGGAACATCCTAATTCTCTACTAGACAACTAAGAGGAAAACATGTTGTAGAGAGCAATCTTGCACTGGCTGGGGGAGGTACTAGGTCAACTAATAGGGGTGGCATGTAAGCCTGGTGCGGTGCCCCTTCCTATCCCTCTTCCTTGTGTTGTGGCTGTAATGTGCTGCAGAGAAGGGGTTCTCTGTAGAAAGTGGAAGTGACAGCTCACTCCCCACCATCACCCACCAACCTCTGATTTACAACAGCCACAAAAAGATGTATGAGGCCTGCGAATCACCGACCAGGCAAGTTGCTGGTTATGAGAAGCGTGGTGATGTACTACCCAAAGGTTAATTTTAGATAGGAATTGGCAGAAAAAGGTGTGTGTGAATGTGTGGGGGTGTACTTTCAGAAAGGTCTGTATCGCATAGCAAGACTGTGTGGGAGGAGGGGAGGAGAATGAGAGGAAGGAAAGAAGGATGGAGAAATTGGGATGTATCGTGAGGGGAAGAGAGAGCTCCCACAGAGATCAGTGACCAGGATGGGACATTGACAGATGGGCAGTTTTGCCCAGCCATGGGCTAGAAGACAGGACTTCTTACAGGTGTGATGTAGGTATAGTGTATTGTTTGTAACACAAAGATGTTTAATTTTGTGAGATGGCGAACTGCATAGTCCTAGGCCCAGCCAAGTGACAAATAATAAGCTGAATTTGGGGAATTGAGGTAACAACAAAGTCCTGAGCTATCAGAGCACTTGGGATCAGTGCAGCTCCCTTCACTGGGCTAGTCAGCAGACTTCTACCCCTTCCTGCTTTCTTACAACATACAAAAAAGTGAAGATGGTCTTTCTTGTGCTTACCTGAGTTACAGAATAAATTACAAAAGGCAAAAGATCCCCTGAGGGTTGGGACTGTAACAGCCAATCTCTATGGCATTTTTGAGCGGTCCAGATTTTGCAGTCTTCTCCTGGAACAATGGGACCAGCACAGCGAGTTCATGCACATAACTGGCTTGGGGAATAATAGGACATGTAGGAACCAGTTTCTTATTCTGCCACAGATGGCAGGTTCCCATCTCAGGTTATTCTTACAAAAGCACTTGTGACTCCCGTGTACTGTACAAATGGGCCCTGTCTCCTTGTGCAATAGCCAGGGAATAGGTCTCAACCTTTTGCACATTATCCTGTCCAAGGGGGAAGAACAAAACAAAACAGGTATCACCAGTTTATCTTTCTCCTTCCCCAAGGAAGGAGGCACCCATGGCTTGGGCGATTGCCCAAATGCTCCATTTACACCTCAGGATACCCCAGTGTGCACAGCTGCCCAAAACACTGATCCTGGCTTCTCCCCTCTCCTCGAATTTGTACCTTTCTGTAGTGCTGTAAAAACACATTTATATCTTCTGATACTTACCAGCAGGGGCGTCATTCACTATGGGGCAGTTGCTCCTGCCCTCCCACCGTCTTTCCATAGGTCTATATGCTTCATTATGTCTTCCACTGCCGCCCTCCCTGACTGTGTACGATATAACTACATATAATGTTCTATAAGCTAACATAGCTTCAACCCCCACCCCCTGAATTTTTCTGAGATGAGGCCCCTGCTGACTAGCCCTGCTGTGTAAGTTCCCACAAGGGCTGCCTCAGACTTTCCACAATACACTAAGGGCTTAGTCATCCTCTTCGATAAAGGGTGGCCTGTGTTTTCAGGGTGTGCCTGATGACAGACAGTTGTATGAACTGGAAAAAACAAAGGAAGAGCAAAGCTGTGAAGATGGCTTTTTTTTTAATTGTGTCCTCCAGGCTAATAACCTCTGGACAATTTAAGAATGTCATTTAAGATAAAAATCCATTGATTTTGCTCTATGTGCACTGGAGTAGGGTAGTTTTGATTATAGCTGTCAAGAAGTGAATCCACATCCAAAATGGTAATATGCTCATCAAGACTACCATGTGGATCTCCATACCAGCAATATAGTCTTAATTATTACCCTCAAATTTAGCCCTTTTTCCCCTGCTATCACCCTGTAAATCTCTCACTCTGTTATCTGCACACATTCTAGGGCACCCATCTTTACCCTTCTGTGGGCTCAAGCCATAATTTAGTTAATTTAGGTACCCCACCCTTTCCTGTCCTGGGCTCAGGGTATAAGTCACCCAACTTTACCCCTCCAGGGGTTCTGGGCTCTACTCCTCCGTGGGCTCAGGGTATAACACCCATTCCTTGTGAACTCAGGGTTCTATGGGTCTGTGGGGTCTTTTCCCAGTGAAAGAGCCTTACACAGTAATATTCTTAACCTCTATTTATTAGCAGTTACGAAAACAGAGTGCACGCACTAAGCATACAATGCTCACCACTCCCAATAAGGCAGATGAACTTTTCCTGATGGCCAGTCAAGATCAGGTCACCGGGGACTCCAGCTTCTGCACAGTGTGATTGGCAGGATGTTGAGGTCTGGCAGCTCTGATCTTGGGGCTGTGTCCTGGAGTTAGATTCCAAAGAACTTCCTTTTGGACCCGAGTTTATATAGTTAAACTTGAGTTCTGCCTTGCTATACTTTAACCAATCATTTTAAACTAAAGTGCTACAAAACAGCATTTTTCACTGATCCTAGCCCATTATGAAACAATTCTTTAACCAATCATGCCCCACTACCTTAATTGATTTAAATCTTCAAAATTAGTTATGCAACAGACAGAAACAATTAAAGAATCAGACAGAGACCATACAGATAAACAATAGAGAAGTAGGGACCATAAAGACAAAACAATAAAGAAGTATAGATTTCACAGAATAGTTGATAAGTGATTTCTTGCCAGGCAGAATGCTATCAAACAAAGGTTTCTTTAAACATCTTTATCTGGTGATGATGAATACTATTAAGACGGGGTGACTTTTTAACAGCCTGATATTTCATTGTTTTAATGTAATTGTGAAGATGTGACTTTCTGCTTTTAGCTCATAGCTGCTTCTGTCCTAGTGTGGCTGCAGAAAAGAGCTTCAGCCCTTACAACTCCATCTTCTTCTTTTTTTCTCCTCCTTTTCCCTGCTCCCCAGGGACTTCCTCCATACTTCATTAATTCTTTCTCTCTTGCCCCCTCTATCTTTATTAATTCTCCTCTGCTCCCCATATTACTTTCCAGGGATGTTCCCTAGTTCCTTTAGGGTCTTTCCCCACTTCCAGTGCTCTTCCTTGGAGGTCTCTCTTCCCTGCACCATAGTGAGTATGTCCTTACCCCGCCTTAGCCTTATCTCTTCGATCAAAGATATCATGGTGGTGGGGGGAGGGAATGTTCTTTCCTTACTCCGGTTACTACCCCTGGGTGGCAGAGGGGGGTCTCCTTTTAATCCCAGTTGAGGTCCATTACCCTCACATGTCCTCCTCACACGTTAGGGTCTCTTTCTCCTCACTTTCTCAGATGTCTTCGCTCTATTTTTTGTTTTGTTTTTTAACCTTTAAATCGTGTGGGATTATTCTCTTCTGCTTCAACTTGAATGTCCTCTTCTCTTCACCCTCCCCCAAAATTTATCCCCTCAGATTCTTGGGATTTTTTTCTCACCCTGTTCAACCCAATCCTAGATTCTCTCCCTCATTGCCGGCTCCTCTCTTCCTGCCTCCAAAATATCTTGGGGACTGTACTAACCCTGATAGCACCTAGGGGCTCCCCAAGGCATGGGGGCTTCTCTTCCTTGTACAAATTCAGTGGCTTTTTTTCTTCCCCAAATATTGAGGTTCCCCTCCCCATTTGGCAGAGTAACAATATTTTTAAGACAAATGAGGTGATGAAGGAGGCCATGCAGGTGACAGTTCTGGTGGGAGGGGTATCTTGATGTGTGTAAAATTTAGCAGCTGTTGGGGATGGGGAGGGCTCATGCTTGGGAGTGCAAGGGGCTCTCTGTGAGGCCTTGAAGGAGAGCAAAGACAGCCATGTTAGGGGGTGGTCCCTGAGGTGCATATGGTCATAGCCAGCCGGCTGCCATGGTTACCCACTTAGCTGGCTGGGAGCTCCATCAGGAGTCCAGGCTCTGCAAGGGGGTTACAGAAACCAGCAGAACTGCTGCTTTTATAACCCCACCAGAGACTCTGGAACAGGCCCTGCCAACAGGGTCACACAGTTGCCCTCCTTTCAGGGGCTGTTCCCTACCTAGGCCTGGGCAACCCCTGCCATTGGGATATTCTTCTCTTTGTCTCTCCCCCACTTTCATCCCTGGTCTCAGAGGAAGGTGGGTGTAATACTGCTAGTGCTCACCTCATCAGGCCTGACTGTCAGAGCTGGGGGCAGAGACAGGAGACGGCTGCATCCTGTAGTGGAGCAGCAGAGCTAGTGCCAGGGGTGTGGAGGAACAGGATCTCCCCTGCTCTGAGCCTGGCCCAGCTGCCTGGGGAGGGGGTTCCCCTACAACCTCCCTGTAGCAATGGGCCTGCTCTGATTGGGTCACACCATCCTGGGGCACATCAGTGCCAAGCTCAACCTGAGTGGTCGAGAGCTGAGTGGGCAGAACCTAAAGGGCCACTTTTTACCCTTTCTGAATTCTGGTTGGTCGGTAGAGAGGGCGAGGGGGCGGTGCTTAGGAATTGGTCAATGGCAGAGGTTTGCGATGTCTAGGCCATTCTCACTGTTGATTGGTGAAGGGTATATGGCAACGGTTGGGGTTTAGACAGGAAGTCCCACCCACTGCTTGTTTCTCACTGGACAAGGGGTGGGGCTTGGGACAGAGTCTATAGCAGGGCTTCTGACGTGTTCTGATTGGTGAGGTAGAGGGGTTGATGGGTGGGTAAGAAGAGCTGTCACAAGCCCGTTCACACGATGATCCCCATTCTCTCCCTTTCTCTCTCCTGCAGCTTGTGGAAGTGCGGTGTCACCGACACTGGCTCTGGGGATCTTGCTGCTGTTCTCAGAATCAGCCAGTACCTGACAACGCTGGAGCTGGGTTATAATTATCTGGGAGTTTCTGGAGTGCGGCTGCTGTGTAAGGGACTGAAACATCCAAACTGCAAATTAGAGAGTCTGCGGTAAGTAACATTTAGCCTCCTTTATGCATTTACGGGTGTCCTTTATGTAAAGTGCTCAACAGGGCACGTAGCTGGTCTCTGCTCTCTGCAGTTACAAGGAGAATCTGAAAATCAAGTGTCTCTCCAGCCCTTGCATGAAGGACTCACAATATGTGCCAAGCCTGCCGTGTTTGGGAATGTAAATCTAGCTGGGCCCACCCAAGACAACTAACTCCACAGCCCCTTGGTATAAGTTTTAAAACCAACTTTTAATTAAAATGCATTTACTAAAATGCACTCTGACCCTTTAGCTTGCAACCTACTTTTTAAGTCATTTTAATGACTTTTGACATTTTAATTCTCATATAAAACGAATGAAAACAAAAGAGGCTCCAGGACACTGAGGATTCTTAATCCACCGCATCTGAGCCCCACCCATAGTGGCCCCCGCCTTTGAGGTTTCCAGGGCTGGGCTGACGCTGGTGTCTGCTCAGAAACAGCACCAATTTCATGAAATATCCTTTGAAGTGCAGCCTGCTGGGAGTGAGGTTGTGTGTTTACAGTTACCAACAGAGCAGGCTGGAGCAGATGTCCTAGTGACTCCTTGTATTAAAGAAAAAAAAAAAAACCTTTGGGGAAAGCTGTGGCTCTTCCTTTTTCAATTTCAACACATTTCTGCTTCTTTCTTCTCTCAAGGCAGAAGGCCCATCCATGCCTGTGAGATCCAGGGAAACTCTGTGGACTTGAGGCCAGATTTTCAAAAGAGCTCAAGATTCAGCAGCTCCCACTGACAATTCTGCCCAGATTTTCAAAAGACTTGAACCCTGGAAATTCAGCTCTCCTGAAAATCTGCCCCAAAAGCACCAGCAGAGTGAACAGCAAAATCAACATCCTTTTGCAGCAGCTCTCCACCGTTGGGGTTAATGCCCTTAACCTCTAATGACTGGCCCCTCCATTCTCTCCCAAGAACATCAGACGCACTGCCTGGAGGGCTAAGGTGCTTCTGCTGCCATCTATCCTCAACAGTCCTCAAGCAAGGCCTCAAAGCTCCTCTTGGCAGTTTGCAGATGGATAAGACACATCTCAGGGCTGTTTGTTTTCTTCTTTTATTCCCACTATCAGTGATGTTTAGCCTCTTCCTTCTCTCTTGATGATGAGCAAGTGCCACTCCCCATTACACACCCTCCAGAGGAGAGAACATACCAGCTGCACTCAAAGACTCCCTGGGTCAGTGATTTCCCTGCTCATAGCAACCACCACCACATGCACTTTCCTTTCCCCCACCCCATGCTGTAGGAGTCACCACTGGGCTGCATTTCCCCTGCCCAGTGCAAGTGCAGCTTCCTGTTCTCTCCCAAGGAGTGAAACCTACAGATCACTGGTTCCTCACTGCAATAGGTGACAGGAGATGCAGCTGTTCCAGGACACTTCACTGGTAATCAGTGACTGATAATTCTTCTCCCCATTCCATGGACTCGCAGAGAGTCTTACAGTGATGGTGGTTCCTCTTCCTTGTGATAGCTGCCCCTTCTGTCCTTCATACGGTGTAGGAGGGTGGGGGATTAGTAACTCACTGTTGGGGGAATGGGGAGGGAAGACACACAGCTGAAGGATGTCTGCTTCACTGTTATGTTGCTCTGAGAGATCTCCTATGATATCTAATATCCCATGAAATAGTCTCCACATGGAACAGATGGAAGCTCCATCACTTGGGACGTCTTAATTCTCTACTAGACAATTCACTGGAACACACAAGCAATCCTGCACTGGCAGGGGGAGGTACTAGGTCAACTAATAGGGGTGGCATATGAGCCTGGTTCAGTGCTCCTTCCTACCCCTCCCCCCATGTTGTGGCTCTAATGTGCTGCAGAGAAGGGGTTCTCTGTAGAAAGTGGAAGTGACAGCTCACTCCCCACCATCACCCGCCGAACCTTGATTGACAACAGCTTTTTCCCATCAGGGGCTAGAAGACAGGACTTCTTACAGGTGTGATGTAGGTATAGTGTATTGTTTGTAACACAAAGATGTTCAGTTTTGTGAGATGGCGAACTGCATAGTTCTAGGCCCAGCCAAGTGACAAATAATAAGCTGAATTTGGAGAGTTGAGGTAACAACAAAGTCCTGAGCTATCAGAGCACTTGGGATCAGTGCAGCTCCCTTCACTGGGCTAGTCAGCAGACTCCTGCCCCTTCCTGCTTCCTTACAACATACAGGAAAATTTTTATTTTGCTTACCTGAGTTACCGAGTAAATACAAAAGGCAAAAGATCCCCTGAGTTTCAGGGCTGTAACAGCCAATCTCTCTGGCATTTTTTGATGGGTCAGATTTTTGGGTCTTCTCCTGGAAAAATGGGACCAGCACAGCAAGTTCATCCATTTAACTGGTTTGGACAATAACAGGGCATGTAGGAACCAGCTGCTTATTCTGCTGCAGCTGGAAGGTTCCCATCTCAGGTTATTCTTATAGAAGCACTTGGGACTCCTGTGTAAATGGGCCCTGTCTCCTTGTGCCAAAGCCAGGGAATAGGTCTCAACCTTTTTATTATCCTGTCCAAGTGGGAAGAACAAAACATACAGGTCTCACTAGTTTATTGTTAGCCCAAACCATAGGTGCCTTCTTCCTTTGGGGAGGAGAATATACTATTTACACATCAGGATACCCCAGTATGCACAGCTGCCCAAAACACTGGTCTTGGCTTCTCCCCTCTCCCCAAATCTTTCTGTAATGCTGTAAAAACACGTTTACATCTTCAGATACTTACCAGTGGGGCGTCATATGCTGTAGGGCAGTTGCCCTTTTGGACTTTTCATAGGTCTATATGCTCTATTATGTCTTCTACTCCCCACCTCCCCGACTTTGTATGATATAATATAACCACATATAATGTTCTATATGTTGACACAGCTTCACCCCCCATCCCCTGAATGTTTCTGAGATAAGGCCCCTGCTGACTAGCCCTGCTCTCTAAGGTCCCACAATGGCTGCCTCAGACTTTCCACAACATACTAAGGGATTGTTCATCCTCTTTGATAAAGGGTGGCCAGTGTTTTCAGGATATGCGGGATGACAGTCTGTTGCGTGAACTGGGAAATACAAGGGAAGTGCAAAGCTGTGAGAATGGCTTGTTTTGTTGTGTCCTCCAGGGTACTAACCTCTGGACAATTTAAGAATGTCATTTAAGATCAAAATCCATAGATTTTGTTCTATGTGCACTGGAGTAGGGTAGTTTTTGATTATAGCTGTCAAGAAGTGAATCCACATCCAAATTGGTAATATTCTCATCTAGACTACCATGTGGATCTCTATACCAGCAGTATAGTCTTAATTATACCAGTATGTCCCTTTTTCTACTTCTCCAACAATGATGGTATAAGTCCCACTGGAATGACTACCTAGCAGTGAGCAACCTTTATCTACCAGGAATCCTCTGCACCTCTCCCAAGAAAGGTCCACCTATGGCTTAGGGAATAGCTAAGGCTGCCTACAAGATAGCTAGGGCTAGGTCTCTGTATAAATGAGCTCCTAGATTCTGTTCTTACTGTTATCTATGCAGTACTTTGGTAAAGCACAACAAATACACAATGTTTTCTGCTTGCTTTCAACCAAGACAACCTGGATAATGTATCGGCACTATTAGGACACAGCCCTGACTCAAATGCACATTTGCATTGGTGTGCTCCTAAAAGACAATCCCACCTCTGGAGCCCTGCGGTAGTCAAGAGGCACTCTCTGGACTATACCAATCTCTGACTAAAACCAATCTCTGCCTGCAGTGGGATTAAAAATGTTTGGTCACCCCAAACTGTAGATAGAACCGGGGCTTCCTTCTCTAGATGCACAGACCTGATTTGTGTCCATGATTCACACTTTAAGTACATAGGATTTTAGGGTTTAACTTGAAAACACCCAACATCTCTCCCTCCCCTGTCTCTCCGACCCAACACATATATACATATTTTATAATCAAAGTAAAACTCTGTTCAACCTGAAGACCTGAGTAAGAAAATTCAATTTTAAGTTGAAATAATTAGAATAAATTCAAACTCTAATTTTAAGTAACAAATAATTAGAACACACTGGAAATGTGTCTTCTCAGGAATCCACTAGTTTGGAGTCTGAGGGATGGGAAGTATCAGGCAGTCTATCAAAAAAAAAGGGGGGGAGGGGAAGGAAAGTAGAATGAAATGAGGAGACAGATCAAGGAAGAAGAGCAGACTAAAAGGCCTGGAGACCCAAGACAGCATCTGGTGAAGATATATGTACTTGCAGTGTCTTGCCATAAAATGCCGAGATTGTCAGCAGTCACTCTATTGACCTCTTCTATCTGCTGAGATTTACAGACAGATCTTATTGAACATGCTCTGAGGTTTGACAGCAGTCTCTTTCGAGCCTTCATATAAGATTCCAGATTAGCAAATCTGACCCATCTGAAGTTGATTGCTTCAGACATGTTTGAGACCTTTGTTCTTTCCAACACAGGAAAGGGACAAGACATGAGTTTTTGTCCTGCACAGGGAGAATTTGATGGCCCTGTAGGCATGCAGACACATGCAGACAGACCCATCTGAACTCTGTAGAATGGTAGGTTTAGGAGAGAGGTGTTCTGATGGAAATGACAAGGAGAACTCCATTTGGCAGGAATTCTGGAATAATTCTGAGTACCACTTTGTCTGGTAAAAGCTGAAGAAAAGGGGATTTATTAGATAACACAGTTAACTCAGTGACCTTTCTGGTGAAGTTGATTGGAATTGTCTCAGTTCAGGGAACTGCACCATTATGTCCCCTCAGTGATCCATCAATGGCACCCGCTCTTAGGCTTCCAACCTCCCTGGCCATTGCCTTTCCTGGGCAAAGACCCATGTCCCTCTCCTTTCTGAGTGGGGTATTTTCAGGCTGAACAGCTCCCTGCCATTACTGTGTTATTCCCAGGATTGAGACCCTCCATGGACCAGAGGTCCTATCTGTTTGCTGGATCAGGAAGAAGGCCCTGAGTCAGTTTAAACACAAGTTATTTATCCCAAAGTCCTTTCTTTGTCTGTAGGTCCCTGAAGATGGGGTGCAGATGGGTATGTGTGTGCGTGTGTGAAAGGGAATCTCTCTCTGATACACACACACACACACACACACACACACACACACACACAGGGCAAGGAAGTGTAGGAGGTCTCTATCATACACAAAAACAACAAGGAGTCCAGTGGCACCTTAAAGACTAACAGATTTATTTGGGCATAAGCTTTCGTGGGTTAAAATCCTAACTTCTTCAGATGCATTTTGTGGATACAGACTAACACGGCTACCCCCGATAGTTGCTATCATAGCCAGACTCCTACAGTGCTGATTATCAGTTACTCCCTAAACAGTTGTCCCTAAAAACCTAATTTTGCTCCAGCCTGAAAACAGTCAAAGTTTTATCAAATTTGAGTGAGTGGCACTGGGACCCCATGCACCAGGTCACAACGCCTGGATCTGGGAGCTAGACAGCCTTGCAGGATTGGAGCTGCTGCTGCAGGTGAGTGCATGGTGGGCTTTACACCCTCAAGGGCCTCTCACCCCCAGGGGCAGGCCATGATCCCCAGCCCTGGCCAGGGCCTCCCATGATCCCCTTTGACACATTCTTACAGGTTGAAATGCTCAGAACATAGGATTTATACAACAAATTCTTAAGTACTATATTTTAATATTTGTTGCATTTAGTACTTATTATGTTAATGTATATATAAAAAAAATGGAGATATCCCATCTCCTAGAACTGGAAGGGACCTTGAAAGGTCATCGAGTCCAGCCCCCTGCCTTCACTAGCAGGACCAAGTACTGATTTTGCCCCAGATCCCCAAGTGGCCCCCTGAAGGATTGAACTCACAACCCTGGGTTTAGCAGGCCAATGCTCAAACCACTGAACATATATCATGGTTAAGAAATGTATTCTAAACCAAACATTTTTTGCACTAAAGCTATTTACTGGGTTGCAAAAGGCCATCAAGGTTTACAAATGGGTCCTGAGACCAAAAAGGTTGAGAACCACTCTTTTAGCTCAGCCATGGACCCAGGCCTTCTAGATTCCTGGCTCCCCATCAGCCCTACTGGATTGATGGGGAGCTTGGAACCTAGAAGCCCTGGGAACAGTGGCTGAGTCAGGAGCCTTAGAGTTAGGGAGTTGGGGCTTCCAGAGTTCACAGTTCCGCAGCAGGGAGCCAGAAGTCAATCCCTAGCTTGGGCCGGTGTTCTCGGTGTTGCTAGGTGCTGAGCTGATGACTTCCTCCAATTCAGCAACAAACACATACTTTTTGAATATCATCTTTATTTAATGTAAATTATTTTAAATAGATTGTACTAAGCTTATGCCTTAATATAGAATGTCATAAATTGAAATTTAATTTTAAACATTTATTTTTTAAACGCAAAATATTTAATTTTAATTTAAAAAAAAATAAACTAATGTGATTTTAAGTAAGAAATCAATGTCTTTTTGATTCTTTTTATTAAAAGAAACATCAACTTTTCTCTGCCATAGTTACTCTCAATATCAGGTGTGAAGCATGAGCCAAAGCAGAACATGACAATAGGCGTAATTTTGCAGGAGTTGCTTGTTTATGTGACCACTTTCAAGTAAAGACTAAAAATATTTCAGTTTGTGAGACAGGGATTTTTAGTTTACAGTAGAAACAAATGTGCATGAGGAGGTCTTTCACCAAATCTTCGATTGGAAGCCAAACACTCTGGCCACTGAGCAATCAAATTTGACCCTTTTACAGAAACTCTTCCACAACTTACCTGTGAACAGGCTCTATGCATCTCACTTTTGAGCACCAAATACAGTATTGATTTGGTAAACAGATGTTCCATGTGTTTGTCCCTTAGTCATGGTTCGCGACTCACCAGTTTGAAGATCCAAGTGATGCTCATTAGTCATCATTACGCTGGGGGCGAGGGGTGTCTCCTGTTTGGGTTCCAATGTCTCAATGAAAAGTTGCTCCAATGAGCTCCTCTGTTCATTCTGTCAACCATCAACAACTCAGGTGGTGACCGAATAAATTCCACATTTTGTTTACAGTAGTTGTAGTATTATTTATTAGTGAATTGCAGTAGTGGAAAAATGCCTTGGCTGAGATCAGGGCCTCACTGTGCTAGGCACTGGACATGACAGGTGTCCCCAGGTGGTGCTGTTACAGGTGTCCATGTTCTTTTTGTTTAGGATGTAAACAAGCTTTTATTCTTGGAGAGACATGCAGTGTTTAGGTTATGCAAGGTCTTGTGTAAAGGCAGCTTTGGGAGAGAGGGAGCTGTGTGAGCAGCAGGAGAGTTACTAGGTAAACTTTAAGTGTACCTGTTTCCTCATCACTGATTTCTCCTCTGATCAGCAAGGCCCTTACTACTGCTCAGCAGAGGGATAAAGCTGAAGTCAAAATGGGGCATGGTTGTCAGAAGAAGGAGCAACAATACATGTAGACAATCTCTGCCCTGATGATCCGATAGCCTAAATTAAATGGTTGAAGTCTGAAGAGTTAAGGTTTCCCGGCGATAGCTCATGCCCCTCCAGAATGTCTAGTTCAGCAAAAATCAAATTTCTGAAAATAAGGAAATATAGAGTTAAGGTAAATGCACATGCATCCGTAACTCTGCCCCTCTGGATCTGGCAATAGCCACTGGGAATTATCTGCATGCACTCCAGCTGCATTCGTGGTGTTAAGTGCAGCTGTATTGAATGATGGATGAATAAATCGGAGCAGCTTGGGAGAGCTGGGATTGTGATATGAGGGGATTTGGGTCTGAGTCCCCTTGTGTGTTATCAAAGGAAAGAGGTGTATGTTTACCTTGAGGTTCCAGTCTTGCATCATTTCAATACGGAGTTGAGTAGCTTGTGTCGGTAGCAGGGCACTGAGATCTTCTTGCCATGGGTATTGTCAGCAGTGAGGTGGGGCATATGAGAGCAGTCTGTAGATTGAATGAGGGTAAGGGAAAGTATAGGGTGATGTGGGATTCTGTGTGCAAGTGTGAAGGCATTGTAAAAGGGTATGAAGTGGGTAAATTTTACAAGTGTAGTATTCTGTTAGGAAAGGAGGCTTTGGGGTAAGATCTGAATTATATATTGACCTGGTGAAGTGGCTGATCCTTTGGGATTGGAAGAACTTTATGTATGATTAATCTGATTTTCAGTAATCTCTCATCATAAAGTCCAGTTGTCTGGGTGGTGAGCCAGCACCTGGAATGCCTAAGGAGATTGCATCTTTGACTTCTTGTTAACCAGTGTGGTGATACAGAAGTTCACTTTTATTACTGGGTTGGTGAAATCTAATTACAGAATAAACCACCAGTTTGGGGTGTGTCTCTCCTATTGCATACTGTCTGTTTTCAATTTGGTATTCTCGTCTGTGACCCACTTAGGCATGAAGACATTTGGTGTAGTCTTGGGCAGGATCCACAGAATCCGGTCAATTAGGCTTTGGATCAGAACCTCACACTACTCAAAATTTAATTTTGATATTGAGAGTTTTAAGGCTTCAAGATTAGTTACAATGAATGAGCCATGAACATATGAGGGTCTTGACAGAAAAGCCCTTGAAGATTTGTGCTTTCAAAGGGGATTATCCTGTAAGAAGGAAACCCCAGATCAAGAACTGAGAAATTTGTTCACGGACAGTCACCAGAAAGCAGAGTCTCTGCCTTCCCCTGCCCCAGGCGCAGCTACAGCAGATGCAATCAGAATGCAAACACTGAAATACAAGCAGCATCTTGAACATGGAAGAGATATGGCAAAACTTTGATCGAAAGAGAAGAAAGTAATCGCTCAGATTGAGAAGGAAGCTGAGGAGAGAGCCAAGGAGGCTCACAGAAGGCGCATGGAACAGCTGCAAACTGAGAAAGAAGTTGCCACATTCCAAGCTCTGGAAGAGCAAAAAAATGTTCTACAGCCTGGAATTCCATCTCCTCTCAACAGCAAAAATTGGGGAAAAAACTGTCCAGTTTTTATAAAGACTCTGAATGTATTGAAGCATTTTTGTCTATCTTTGAGCATCTGTGTGACATTCACAAGATTCCAGATGACCAGTGAATACCTGTCCTGTAAACCAAATTGTCCAGAAAAGCCAAAGAGTGATTTAATGAAATGGGGGACGAGGACGCTTTGAATCAAGTGAAGTTTAAAGAAGCTGTTTTGAAATGCTTTAAAATTACACCTGAATCTTATAGATCAAGGATCGGCAACCTTTGGCACGCGGCCTGTCAGGGAAATCCGCTGGCGGGCTAGGATGGTTTGTTTACCTACAGCATCTGCAGGTTCAGCCGATCACAGCTCCTACTGACTGCGGTTCGCCGTTCTAGGCCAATGGGGGACTGCAGGAATCAGCGTGGGCCAAGGGATGTGCTGGCTGCTGCTTCCCACAGCACCCATTGGCCTGGAACAGTGAACCATGGCCAGTGGGAGCTGCGATCAGCCGAACCTGCGGATGCTGCAGGTAAACAAACCGTCCCGGCGTGCCAGCAGATTTCCCTGATGGGCCACGTGCCAAAGGTTGCCGATCCCTGTTATAGATTGAAATTTAGAAATTTCAAAATGTCTAATGGTTTTGCTTATGGGGGAATGTGCTCATAAATTGATGGGTTTTGTCAAAACATGGGTTATGGGAGCAAAAGCTTATGGGGATTTTTAGATAAACTGCTAGATTTAATCACTTTGGACCAATTGCTAAAAATAGCTCCTGGAGACATCAAAGCAGCAATCTGTGATAGAGAGCCTGATTCGATTTTAAGGGCTGCAGAAACTGCTGATGCATATATAGAAAATAGAAACCGTGAAGGGCATAAGACCATGAGAAGAGTAGTCCTTATTCACCCCAGTTTAAAAGGAAGGAAGAGTTTAAAAATCAACCTAATTCCAATGTTAGTAGGAAAGCTCATGGAAGCTCAGCACATAAAAACTCTTACCCTAAAAGGAAACCTGTTATCTGCCATCTCTGTGGGGCCCTTGGCCACATAAAAACGAATTGCCCAAACTTTAAAAATACCTCAGCATTAGCACCCACAAACCCCATAATAGATTCTAATGCAGTTACTTTTAAATATGAAGGATAACCAAATATGCCCAAACCTGGCCATCTTTAGTCTCAAGGGAGATAATTAAAGAAGGAAATATTCCTATGCATTATGTTAATGCAGACTATTTGGCTGTCGGTAGAGAATGTATTAACAGTGCAAAAGTTAATGGTAAAAGCTGTTTGGGGTGGCAAGATTCTCACTCCATCTCCTCCTTTTTCATCCTCCTTCTCTCTGCTCCCTAAAGACTCCCTCTAGATGTCATTAATTCTTTCTCTCTTGCCCCCTATATCTTTATTAATTCTCCTCTGTCCCCTGTAATACTTCCCACGGGTGTCCCCTAGTTCCTTTGGGGTCTTTCCCCACTTTCAGTGCTCTTCCTTGAAGGTCTCTCTCCCTCTGCACCATGGTGGGTATTTCATTATCCCGCCTTAGTCTTATCTCTCCCATCAAAGATATTATGCTCTGTGGGGGGAGAGGGTGTTCTTTCGGGGGATGTTCTTTCCTTACTCTAGTTACTACCCCTGGGTGGCAGAGGAGGTCTCCTTTTAATCCCAGTTGAGGTCCCCTGACATGTTCCCCTGACATGTCCTCCCCCACTTTGGGGTCTTTTTCTCCTCAACTTCTCAGGTCTCTTCTCTCTTCTTCTTTTTTTTTTTTTAGACTTTAAATCTTCTGGGGTTCTTCTCTTCTGCTTCAGCTTGGATGCCCTCTTCTCTTCACCCTCCCCCAAATTAGGGTTTATCCCTTCAGATTCCCACATACATCTTTGGGGTTTTTTCTTCCCCTGATCAACCCAATCTTAGAATCTCTTCCCTATTGCAGGCTCCTCTCTTCTTACCTCCAAAATATCTTGGGAGCTCTACTAATCCTTACAACACCTGGGGGCTCCCCAAGGCATGGTGACTTCTCTCCCTTGCACAAATTCAGGGCTTTTTTTCTTTCCCAAATGTTGGGGTCCCCCTCCCCATTTGGAAGAGTCCCAATATTTTTAAGGGAACTGAGGTGATGAAGGAGTCCATGCAGGTGACAGTTCTGGTGGGAGGGATGTCTTGATGTGTGCAAGATTTAGTAGCTTTTGGGGTGGGGAGGGCTCATACTTGGGAGTGCAGGCAACTTGCTGTGAGGCCTTGAAGAAGAGCAAAGACATCTATGCTTGTGGGTTGTCCTTGAGGTGCACATGCATAACCAGACTGGTGCCATGGCTACCCACTCAGCTGGATGGCAGCTCCATCAGGAGCCCAGACTCTGCAGAGAAGTTACAGAAACCAGCAGAACATCTGCTTGTATAACCCCACCAGAGACTCTGGCAGAGTGGATTTGATTTAAATCAAATTGATTTAAATCATTATTTAAATAACTAGTCAGGAAGACTCGATTTAATCATGGATTTCTACATAAAAGTACATTCTTGTTGGTTGTTATAACCTTAATACATATTCTTCACAACTCAGAGATAGATGTAGGTTTCATTTTTTAGAAGGTACACACTATACATTTTTGAAGTGATTTATTTTGAAAACTTTTCAGATTAGTTTTACAACTATATCAGAAAATGAATGATTGTTTGATTATTTCATTTACCAAAGGTAGTTGAAGCAGATATTTATGAAGTCATTGAGAGGTGAACTATTTCCAATTCAACAGATTAATCATTAATATTTGGAGGATTTTCGCCATGCTGTATTAGGAGGATAACATCACCAGACATACATTTAAATTGTTTTATTTAACTTAAACAACAACATTATGTATTCTGGATATTTTTCTTCAACAGCAAACATATAATATTTTAACAAAACAAGCATATGAATTTTTGAATTTAGTTAAACATTCAAGTGTTTTAAAATTAGGGTTGTTTTTGTTAAAATTGTTAAATGAAATTAAAAAAAAATTAAATCAACTATGTCAGACAGGTCAACATGAAAAACTTAAAGTATTGGCTTCTGCAGCTAACTCAGTTGTCTTCACCTTCATTTTCCTGCTTGTTCATAATCTGGAAAAGAAAAACAAGCTTTCCTGCTTTTTCAGGTCCCAAACGATTTCTCAATTTGGAATGAATTAGTCCAAAAGGAAGAAAATATTCTTTCTACACTGGCAGAAGAAGCTACTGCTATTAAAAGTGAGATTAGCACTTCAACAGTCTTTGAATCCAAGTGTTTAAGTGACTTCGACCAGTTCACTGGTGTGACTTTCTTTAAAACATCTTCAGCAAACATATATTTCTTGAATGGTTCACCTTTAGCTCTGAAGTTTATTATAGTTGGCATTATGGAGGGATGATTGCTGGATGTCCATGCATAGCCAACTCTTCTTCAGCAGTTAAGGTTTGACCCTGGTACCGAGTATTGAGAATATTTGCAAGAAAATGAGCTGGAGATAGTGCTTTTCTCATTCATGTTTTTTAATGTTTGTAATTTAACTAGGTCATTTTTAAGATCTCACTCAGTTCCTTCCAAATTTCAACAGCGTCAGCAATAAAACAGCTATTTCCCTGCATTTTGTTCAAGTCTACAGAAATAGGCTTCAGGGTTTTCAGCATGTGTTCAACATTTTTCTTAAGCCCAATGTTGAGAACTTTGGCTGTGTCAGTGCCATCTATTTTTTCACAATTTTGTTCACAAATTGTCACCAGATTAGGCCATTTCTTGATATAGTGCTCAAAACAGTCCACTATTGAGTTCCATCGCACATCTTGTGGAAGAGTTAGCTTGGTTCCTCACACTTTTTTTCAGAGCAGCTGTTGCAAAGTGGTGGTTACGGAAGTATTTTTCAATTTCAACAACATTAGCTTTTATTTCTGTAACACTGAAGTCTTTGGCTAGAAGGTGCATCAAATTAGCACTGCAACTGTATGTTATTAGCTTGGGACTCTCTTCACTCTCTTCTAAATAATTTCTTCTTATCTTGGATACATTTGCAGCATTGTCTGTGACCAAGCTGCGTACTAGACATTTGATTTTTTTTCACAGTTTGTTATAGCTTTTACTGCTACTTCTTATAAGTATTCTGCTGTGTGTGCATTTCCTGATGTATCAATTGGTTCTGTAAGGAAGATATTTCCTTCTTCTGTTGTCACACAAGCACATACAACAGGATCATTGTGGACATTGCTCCACCCATCAAGACTCTAGACTTTTTGCACACTGCTCAATTTCTCTTTCATACACTTTATCCAGCAATTTGCCTGCGACATCTGCTTTGTTGGGTGGACTGAATCCTGGTCTTAATGACTGAATCATGTTAATGAAGTGTGGGTTCTCAATCATACGGAAAGGAGTTTGTCGCATAAACAAACCGGGCAATTTTTTCATTAATTACCTCTTTTTGTAATCTGCTGGTTCTTATCACAAACTTATCTATGGTTCTTTCTGGATGATGGAGATATTTTTTCTTTTGCTACAGGTGATATACTGTGGCTATGTGACATACATGATGTAACTGAAACAGTATAATAGGCAGATAACTGTTGAAGGTGGATAGTCTTCAGAATCATGTATGTTGAGGATGGATTCTCCTAAACAAAATAAGTCAATGCAGTTATTTAATTATTATTACCATACCGCTCATTTAGTATCTCTCATTGCATTCACTGACACTCAGTACTATTTTAAAGGTGAAATTTTAAAAGGAAGATCTGTCTATTTCAGTTATTTATTTTTATCACAACTGCATCAAAAAATGATAGTACCATAGAGTAACAACTATATTTTTTGCACAAACATGAGAATTCAAAAATAGTCCAGAAGGAAGACAGGCAGTCCTTAAGAAAGAAGTATGAAATAAAAAAGTTTACCAACCTGAAGATCCTGCATGTTCAGACACATTCCTGTTATCCTCTTCAATGCAGCTTCCTCCTGAGAAGGAACGATTCTCATGATGTTGTTTTATTCAGACAACCAGGCCTTGCATTTTTTTGTTGCACTGTTTGCATTTTGCACGCATGCTTGTCTTACCCACAGGTAGAGGAACTTTGTTAAAATATTCCCAAACTGGGTCTCTTTTACGGCCAGCTGCCATTATAGGTTTTCCCTTCTAGTGAGAGAATGGTATGGGAGACCTCAAATCAGTGAAGCTACACTCAAAGACCTCAAGATTTCTAGAATATGCTGCTCAAACAGTTTCACTTTTGTTTCTACTGCCTGTCCCTCCCTTCTCACATTTATCTTCAGACTTCTTCTCCTTGTCCAGATCTGTTTTGCCCCCAACAATCTTCTATTCATTGAACTTTTTGAAACTTTGCACTTTTAGAGAGAGGTAAGAGATTGATTCTGTGTACACAAATTTTTAGAGGGACAATAGGGTTGAGGTCTGTTATTTCTCACCTCTATATATTATTTATGTATTTATTTTAAAAACATTTTTTCTGTTAACAAGCATGTTATCTCTGGAGACACAAATCCACAGTTTCAGAACTGCAAAGCTAAGCATCTCTGATGGTATCTTCTAGACCGAGCACTGAGTCCCAGAAGCCCCTGGAACCCCATAAGATTGGGTCCCTAATCCATGAACTATTGGAACTCATTTACAAATTTTTTTTTAAACATTACATGACAATATTGTCTCATACTATATAATTAGAATTTATAATCCCTATTGCATGATGAGATATCTTTGAGCTATAATGTATCTTAATTAAAACTATCTTTTTCCTCAAAAATCCGATTTAAATAAAATCTGATTTTTAATTATTATTTTTTTTTATTATTGATTTTTTCCACCCTGGACTCTGGAACAGGCCCTGCCAACAGGGTCACACAGTTGCCCTCTTTTCAGGGGCTTTTCCCTCCCCAGATCCTGGGTAACACCCTGCTATGGGGATCTTCCTCTTGTTGTCTCTCACGCCTTTGTTCCCTGGTCTCAGAGGTAGGTGGGTTGATTCTGCCACTGTTTGGCCTGTTTGGCTTCCTCCCCTTCCCAGGCCTGATGGTCAGAGCTGGAAGCTGATGGGCTGGGGGCAGAGACAAGAGATGGCTGTGTTCTGCAGTGGCGCAGCAGAGCTAGTGCCAGTTATGAAGAGCAGGATCTCCCAGCTTCTCCTACTCTGAGCCTGGCCCAGCTGCCTGGGGAGGGGGCTCCCCTACAGCCTCCCTGTAGCAATGGACCAGCTCAGATTGGGTCACACCATCCCAGGGCTGATCAGTACCAAGTCTTACCTGATTGGTCAAGATCTGAGTGGGTAGGACTTAAAAGGCAACTTTTTACCCTTTCTGAATTCTGGTTGGTCAATGGAAAGGGTGAGGGGGCGGTGCTTAGGAAGGAAGTCTTACCCAAACCTTATTCCTCATTGGTCAGTGGCAGAGATTTGCAGTGTCTAGGCCATGGTGAAGGGTAAAGGGCAAACACTGGGGTTTAGACAGGAAGTCCCACCCACTGCTGGTTTCTCACTGGACAAGGGGTGGGGCTTGGGACAGAATCTGTAGCAGGACTTCTGGCTCATTCTCGATGCTGATTGGTCAGGCATGGGGGCTGGTGGATGGGGTCACCTGTCAGAAGAGCTGTGATGAGCTCCATTCACATCTTGATTCCCCTTCTCTGCATTTCTCTCTTCTGCAGCTTGTGGGGGTGTGGTGTCACAGCCGCGGGGTGTGGGGCTCTTGCCACTGTTCTCAGAACCAGCCAGAGCCTGACAGAGCTGGACCTCAGTTATAATCAATATATAGGAGATTCTGGAGTGGAACTACTATGTGAGGGACTGAAACATCAAAACTGCAAATTACAAAGACTGGGGTAAGTAACATTTGGCCTCCTTTATGCATTTATACATGCTTGACAGGGTGCATAGCTGGTGTCTGCTCTCTACTGTTACAAGGCGTGATGGAGTTCTTGGGGTACAACCTGGAACTGGTATACCGCTGAGCCCTCTGTCCCCCCAGCCTGAGTTCCCTCTCATACTGTGATGCTGTGACAAGCTACAAAACTCTGGCAGTGCAAAAACTGCACTTACACAGACATCCACAGGAAGGGACACACCCAACTGAGTTACATGAATGCTTCTCCCAGCCACTCATAAACCAACAATAGAGAGGCTCCAGCCAATTCCGCTGCCCTAGTTCCCCAGTCTTGCTCTCCAGCGCTGTACTGTCTTGCCCTAGTCAGAAGCCTGACCAGTATAAGTTTATTACCCAGTCCGCCCCGCCCTCAATGTGGAGAGGATATACGCTAGGCTTTATAACCTGAGCTGAGAGTTCCCAAGCACTTCAAGCAAAATGCATTGTTTTAGGTAAAATATAAAACAGATTTATTAACTATAGAAAGATGGAGCTTAACTGATTATAAGTGGTAGGCATAACAGGTCAGAGGTAGTTACCCAAGAAAATAAAAGGTAAACACACAATTACAGGTTTCAGAATTACAGAATCCTAGAAGATTAGGGTTGGAAGAGATCTCAGGAGGTCATCTAGTCCAACCCCCTATTCAAAGCAGGACCAACCCCAATTAAATCTAAATCTTAAATTTTAAAACACTAGGCAGTATTTAGATCAAGCAGTTTTCTCACCCCACTAAATGTTACAATTCATAATACACAGGTTTCTTACTTGAACCTGGGACTAGTCTCCTGTGTTGAAGTTCTTGTGTTCTCAGTGTCCTTGTTGCTTCCAGCGTAGGTGGGGGAGGAGAAAGGCCACAGCATGGTGCCACTGTCCCCTATTTTATATTCTTAGAGAATGTGCCTAGAAGACACTTGCCAAGACATTCCCTGGTGGGCTTTGCTGCATCATAGTGATTGCATGCCTGATGGGCTTTGTTGAGTCACAGTGATCAGGTAAACACCCATTGTGTGGACTTGTGCAACCGAGTCATAGAGTTAATTAATGGTCGGTTAACACCCACCTGGCAGTAGAGATTCTCAAACTTACAACACATTTCAACAAGAATCACATAGCAAAATCTCATAACTTCATACACATTAATGATATACATAATTGAGCAGGACAATGGGTTTCAGTTGATCATGGCCTCTCATATGATACCTCACGTGACATGCCCTGTATGAAACATTACAACCATATAAGAATGATGAATATCAGGGTTGCAGGGTGCTATCCTGAGGTACAGTGTGTTACACAAGAACAATCTGAAAATTAAGTCTCTTTCCACCACTTACAGGAAGGACTCTCTATATGTGCCCGACCTGCCAGCTTTGGAAATGTAAATATAGCTGGGCCCACTCAAGATAACTAACTCCCCAGCACTTTGGTATAATTTTTTAAAACCAGCTCTTAATTAAAATGTATTTACTAAAATGCACTCTTATTCTTTAGCTTGCAGCATTCTTTTTTTAGAGCATTTTAATGACTTTTGACACACAAATTTTCATATGCAATGAATAAAAACAAAATAGGCCCCAGGACACTGAGGATTCTAATCAACCCCATCTAAGCCCCATCCATCGTGGTGCCTGCTTTTGAAGTTCCCAGGGCTGGGGCTGAAGCTGGTATCTGCTCAGAGAAATAACCAGTTTCATGAAATACCTTTTGAAATGCACCCTGCTGGGAATAGCGATGTGTGTTTTTACAGTTACAAACAGGGCAGGTGAGAGCAGATGCCAATGCTAGACATATTAAAAACAAACCAACAAACAAACCTGTGGCTCTTCCCTTTTCTATTTGAATACATTTCTGCTTGTTTCTTCTTCTTGCAAGGCAGAAGGCCCACCCCATACCTGTGAGATCCAGGGAAACTCTGGGGACTTCAGGCCAGATTTTCAAAAGAGCTCTACACTCAGCTGTTCCCACTGTGACACTTTTGTCCAGATTTTCAAAAGGCCTGGGCTCTCCTGAAAATCTGCCCCAAAATCACCTGCAGAATGAACAGCAAAATCAGCCTCCTTTTGTAGCAGCTGTCCACCATTGAGGTTAATGCCCCTAACTTCTAATGACTGGCCCCCTATCCTCTCCCAAGTACATCAGACAAAGTGCCTGGAGGGCTGAGTTGCTTCTGACACCATCTATCCCCATGAGTCCTCAAGCAAGGCCTCAAAGCTCTACCTGGCAGTATGCAGATGAATAGGACTCATCTCAGGGCTGCTTGTTTTCTTCTTTTATTCCCACTTTCCATGATGTTTAGCCTCTTCCTTCTCTCTTGATGATGAGCAGGTACCACTCCCCATTACACACCCTTCAGAGGAGAGCAAACACCAGCTGCTGTCAAAGACTCCCTGTATCAGTGATTTCCCTTCTCAAAGCAACCATCGCCACATCCACTTTCCTTTCCCCCACCCCTTGCTCTAGGAGTCACCACTGGGCTGCACTTCCCCTGCTCTTCTACAGGTCTAGGAAAGGTACTCTGAGGGAAGTGCTCTGTGTAGTTTGAAAGTTTGTCTCTCTCACCAACAGACATGAGGTGAGGGAACATGAGGAGAAGGGAGTTGAGGAACCAGAGGGTGAGGAGAAGCAAAGTGGGAGTGTGAACCGTAATCAGAAGGGAGTAGGGAACAGTGGGAAACAGGAGCCAGTGAAGGAGGGAAGCACAATGGGAGGGGACAGAAGCCAGGGGCAGGGGTTGGAAAGGAACAGAAGGAGGGAAGGGCTACATAGGCATAGATATGGGTAGGATAGGATCAGAGAGGGAGGTGAGAACAGGAGCAGAAGAGTCCTATACCTGCTAACAGACTAATTGGTCTGTTATCCTACATGTAGATCAAGCACCCACCCCTCCTGAACCTGGAACTGAACCTAGGAATCCTGAGTCCCTACAGTCCTCTGCTGTCAGGAGATTAATTAATTAATTAATTTATGTCATGTTTATTACAGAAGCACCTAGGGACCAGTCAAGAAAGTGGCCCCATTGTATTGGGCACTGAACGAACACAGAGTTTATAATCTAAATAGACAACACAAACACAGTATAAAGGAAGGGGGTGTAACGTATGATTGGTGAGAACAATGTCACAGCAGCAAAAGGCATGTTAGTTCCACAAATTTAATTTGTTTTGTTTTGGTGTTGGTAGAATTAGGCATGGATTAGCTAACTAGAAATACAGGAGAAGGATGGGGGTGGGGAGACAGAACAAGTGAGAAGGGGAAAGGGAGGAATTAGGAGGGTAAGAAGGGCATCTGTAGAGTGAAGCTGATGTGAAAAGATTGTGAAGGAGGGAACTGAAGCAAATAGCCAATCAGCACAGAGGAGAGAATGCCCATTCAAAACTTTAGAAAATGTTCTAATGACATCATCAGTGTCCAGGGGTCGCTGCTCCTGCTGGCTTGAGGGTCTGGCTGACTCTGCTAGGCGGTGTCCCCCTTTCAGGAGTTTCTCTAAACAACAATTCATCTTTCACAGAAATTCTGCCCTCGCCCTCTTCAGGAAGGGCTTGCTTTAAATAAACATTTTTCTGAACAGCAACAGACTCTTTTTTGGCCTTCCTTATAAAACAGGGGACAGTAACAAATAGTTATGATAAATACAAAGGATTAAGTTGGAAGGATTTGAAAGAGTAAATATCACTTCAATAAAAAGAACAGGAGTACTTGTGGCACCTTAGAGACTAACAAATTTATTAGAGCATAAGCTTTCGTGGACTACAGCCCACTTCTTCGGATGCATCTCAATTTTGTGAGACTCTGCCAACCTCAGAAATATTAAAGAGTAAGTAAACAGGAGCTAAGATTACTTACCAGTTGGAAGACAAGGAGATACAGCACAGCAGAACACAGCTATAAAATGGCTGATTAAGAGAAGCAATTGCTTGTATCATTCTGCACATATATTAAGGAGCAGCAGCTCCTCAAAAGGTGTTCTAGGGAAAAGGCCCTAGAAAAATGCAACCCTGGGGAGTTTTAGTAAGATCAAGGCATTCACAGAGGAATCAGCATTTGTGTGTAACAGCCTATATGGCCCTACCTGGTAACCTGACCCAAAACCCACTGTAGGCAAAGGAAAGACTCTTACAGACAAGTGGGACTAAATGGTAGACTAAATCACCACACGAGGGTACTGCCATTCCTCCAAAAAATTAGAGAGTTGGAAAAAATGGGAATGTTTTAAGTGTAATTTAAACAAGGTTTGTGGTGTGACAGAACATGTTTGTTTCTTGACAGCAGGGAAAGATCTCAGGTGGTCATCCTTCAGCACCGCTCTTGCAGCCTGAAATTTCCAAAGCTGGGCTGTCTGTGGGGATAATTATCCCCTCAATATGCCTGGGGCAGCAGCCCCCTCCCCTGCCTGAGTAGCCCTGTGTCTACTGGTGTCACAAGGGGCTTGCTCCTGCCTTTGTACCATGTCAACATGTGAAGGTGAGGGGCAGATCAGGATGAAATCTGCAGCAAGCATCTTCCGACCTTCCCTCCCCTGACCACTCCCTGGACGCTGAGCCTGTTTGTTTCAAGAAAATGAATTTGAAAAAAGTGTGTCAGAAGCTCCCAGCCCTGCTATTGGCTTTGTCAGATACACTTCTGCATTCCTATTGGCTGAGCAAAAAATAGCCAGCCCAGGGAGAGGAGAAGAGTGAGCCACTTTGCTCCGGGCTGGTGAGGGGAGTGGGGGAGAGGACAGAGCAAGCGGTGTTGCTCCCAGCTAGGGTATGAAATTCGCGGAGGTTGGGGGGACTTCAGCCCTCCCCTCCCCTCGCTACATGGCACCCTTGCACCTGTTCCTAACCATCAGGTCACAGCTCTTAACCCACTTGACCTGAGCAGAGGAGGCTGCTGATTACATGACTTTGCAAGGTTCCACCTGCACCAGGTCTCCCCGCTCGTGGGCCACAAGGAGTATGTCATCAGCATACACCAGCAGAACCATCTGTGAGTCCAGCTCACTGAGATGAGGAAAGTCCTCGACCAGCTAGAGGTTGCTGAGGATGGTCTGCCCCTGGACAATGTAGGTCTGGTCGGGGTTGATCACGTCCGCCAGCTCGGACTTCAGCTGCAGCGAGATGGCCTTTGCTATGACCTTATATTCCATGTTGAGCAGGAAAGCTGGGTGCCAATTCCTCAGATCGTGGAGGTCCCCATTCTTCTGCAGCAGAGTGACCAGGCTCTCCTGCATGACAGGGGGAGCACCTTGCTCCCCAAGGACTTGGCCCAGGTGATGGCAAGGTCCAGGCCAAGGACATCTCAAAACATTCAGTAGAACTCCATGGTCATCCTGTCGATGGCTGGAGATTGGTTGGCCGGCATCAGAGGGAGGGTTTCCGAGCACTTGGCCAGAGTGAAAGGAAGCTCCAGCTGATCCCCGTTGCCCAGTCTGACCAGAGGGAGTTCATCCAACAGGATCCTACATGTGTGAGCGTCGGTTGGATCCAGGAAAAAGACATTAGCGTAGAAAGCCCTTGCCCTTTCCTGCATCTCCACCAGATCTATAAGATCCTCCAGGAGGCAGGTGACGTGCTTTTTGGCACCCCTCTTCCTCTCCAGGCATAGGTGAAGCAGGGGCTGCAATCCATCTCCATAAGGAGCTAGAAACATGACCAAACAAAAGTGCCTTGGGCCCAATGGTTGTCGAGGACCTGGAGTTTGTCCTGCTTTTCCTGACACTCCCTGCAGAGGGATGGATTCCTGGAGCAAACAGCCAGGCACCGATCCAGCTCTATAACCTCCCACTCCGACTGTTCTATTATCATATCTCTTCCAATTGGCCACCTGGGTGTAGACGTGGAGAAGGAGCCTGACGTGCACCTTCCCCGTGTCCCAACACCTCCACACTGAGAGAAAGGCATGCCCATGCCCCCTCCAGCCAGAACTCCCAGAAGGATGCTACAAAGCCCACTCCTCCAGCAGGCTCTTCTTAAAATGCCAGTAGGCGGGCCCTGGCCCCTCAGGTGTTAACACAACCATCACAGTCACCATATGGTGATCTCAGAAGTGGGCTGTCCATATGCTGGAGGAGTGGGCCTGCAAGATGGTAAAACAGAAGATGTAGATGCGGTCCAAGCAGGAGTGCCATGACTGAGACTCCTCCACCCAGGCATAGGTGATGGTAGTGGAATCATCCAGGTGGTCATGCCAGACTTCTACCAGGAAAGGATGGTCGATGATCCTGAAGATGTCTGTGGAAGCCTAGCAAGTCTGTCTGCCAGTAGGGCCACACGAGTCAAGGGCAGTGTTAAAGTCCCCACCCAGGACTAGGCACTTGCGAGGATCCTTAACTCCCGCAATCAGACCTACACCATCGCATCTCTCATCATCAGGGGCAACAGGGTGAGTCTCCACAGGTACCAGGTACTATCCTACCTTCTCACAGGTGGTGGATACTCTGATCTGTGACCAGCTCAGGTGGTGTCATGTTCCAGGGGAAAGCCTACCTTGGGATCCTTTTGAGCATCCCCGCCCCAGCAACCCTGCTCCCCATTGAAGGGGCCCTTCTGCAAGCGCTCGCCTGCACGAAGCCACCACACCTCGGATATTGGGAGGCAGGCTCAGTGAACACCTCTCTGGTCCCTGGACTCCAGGCACCAGCAGTGAAACTCCAGGCGTGGCCCTCCAGGAACCTGGCGCAGACCTGTAGAGAGAGACACCCTCCCAGCAGGAGCATCGAGACTGGCCCCTTATGTCTCCAATGCTTCGGCACCACTCACAAGCCCACTTGTGCGAACGGAATCACCAGTCACCAGCACACTGGCACCGATCTCAGTCATACAGATCCCTGTGGTCAAAGAGATCCTCTTGTCAGCAGGCCCAGTCTAGCTCCCGATCCTGGTACCAGTCAAGCAGTATGAGGTGTTGATCGCCGGGTTACCAATGCTAATCCGCTGATCACTGAGGTCCTGTGACAAGGACTCGTCCCGTTTGGACAAGTCCACACTGGGATGCAGCAGTCAGCACCGCATGGGGAAGGACTGCAGGTCCTCCCAATCTTGGTTGCCAGACAGTGACCACTCCGCCTCTGATGCTGGCACCAAGTGGGGATCCTTGGCACCGGGACAAGTTCTGACTCTGGCGGTACCACCCACATCTTTGGCACTGCAATTGCTCCTATGGCCACAGGGACAGTGGCCGATGTTTTGGTACCCCTGGAACTCCTGGGGGTTTACCCAGTCTCTTCAGGTCACCCGATCGGTATCAGGGGCCTCGGAGAGTCCATTGGCCTCAGCATCCCGTCTTCCCCTTCAGATGCAGGCCCCAGAGGAGAGGACTCCCCCCCCCCCCAGGCTCATTAGGTCCTGGAGAAACAGCCCACCACCCCTCCGGGGGACAGAGCAGATCCCACAGCACCGGCCTCCTCCTCGTCATCACCGGACCATTCCCCCAGCAATACTTACCTTGTTGCAATGGTGGACCAATTGGGAGGTCTGAAGGGAGTTCCTCTCTCTGATGCCTTCCTCCTGTCATGGTCAGGGAGCCTGATGTGCGCATTCCCTCTGATCCCCCTCATTGGCAGTGTCCTGGTAAAGATCAAGAGGGACAAGGTACAGGCTATCATGATTGCCCCAGCGTGGCCACACTGGCACTGATTCTGCATGCTCATGAATCTGGCAACGGGCCGTCCCTGGCCCCTTCCCAAACAACCGGACCTGCTGTCACAAGATCATGGTCGGCTGCTGCAGCCCAACATCGCATCTCTCCACCTCTTGGCGTGGATGCTCCATGGCTGAACCCAGAGGAATGCACCTGCTTGGAGGAGGTCCAGCAAGTCCTCCTGGGAAGTAGGAAGCCCTCAACCAGACTGACTTACCTTGCTAAGTGGACGAGATTTCCCCACTGGGTGTCTCAGCATGGCATATCTCCCTCGCATTCTTTGGTGCAGTCCATCTTAGACTGCCTGCTGCATCTCAGAAACCAGGGTCTGGCACACTCTTCCATAAGAGTGCATCTCGCGGCCAATTGGCTGTTATCTAAGGCTGTAGAGCAGACTTATTTTATCTCTCTCTCTAAGTGGTCTCGGTGCCACTAGATGGGACAGAACACCACACCCAAGAGGTGTGTGGGTTACACAAGCACTCGAAGTAGAAAAGACAGTTACCTTTTTCAGTAACTGGTGTTCTTTGAGATGTGTTACTCATGTCCATTCCATGACCCACCCTCCTTCCTCATTGTCAGAGTTTCCAGCAAGAAAGAACTGAGGGTGAAGGGAACCGGTGGCACCCCTTATACCACGCCATGCGGGTGCAACTCCAGGAGGCACCAGAGCTGGTCCGTATGGATACTGCTGAGGGAAAAGCTTCCAGCACCGGTGCATGTGGCGAGCACACACACCTAATATGGAATGGACATGAGCAACACACCTAGAAGAACACCAGTTATGGAAAAAGGTAACTGTCTTTTTTGTTCTCAGTGCAGGGTTTGAATAGCATGTGGGAAATAAGGTCTGAGGCCAGAATGAGGAGGATGAAAAGAATATTCAGTGGCTGCTCATTCAGAGAGCATCATCCATCCTGTGCACTGAATGAGACAGAGGGAAAATAAGAATATAATCACTGCCTCACTGGTTCACACCGATGTCCATCTTTTCCAGAATCCTTTGTCAACAGTGGCCTGTACCAGAGTTTCAGGAGGAGTGTACAGAACAGGGCAATTATGGAGTGATCCATCCTGGCTTCCACTCCTGGCTTCCGCTAGTCAGAGGTTTAGGGTCACCCTGAGCAGGGGCTTGTGTCCCTGACCATCTTGGCTAAGAGCAATTGATGGACCTATCCACCATGAATTCAGCCAGTCCTTTTGTGAATTCAGTTATAATTTTTGCCATCACATCATCCCATGACAATGAGCTCCATAGGTTAGTTGTATATTGTGTGAAAAAGTACTTCCTCTGGTTTGTATTAAACCTGCTGCCTGTTAACTTTATTGGGTGGGTTTTTGTATTGTGTGAAAGGGTACATAACACTCCTCCATTCACTTTTTCCACACCATTCATGATTTTAGAGACCTCTATCATATCCCCTTTAGTCATCTCATCCCTAAAATGAACATCCCAAATCATTTTAGTCTTTCTTCATATCGAAGCCACTCCAGATCCCTAATAATCTTTGTTGTCCTCCTCTGAATCTTTTTCAGTTCCACTATATCCTTTTTGAGATCGGGCGAGCAGAACTGGACACTATTTAAAGTGTGGGCACACCATGGATTTATATAGTAGGATTATGATATTTTCTGTTTTATTTTCTTTACCTTTACTAATAGTTCCTAACACGCCATTTGCCTTTTCGACAGCTGATGCGCATTGAGTGGAAATTTTCAGAGAATTATCTATGCTGGCGCCAAGATCTCTTTCTTGGTGGTAACAGCTAATTTAGAAGCCATCATTATATATGTATAGCTGAGATTATTTTTTCCAATGTGCATTACTTTGTGTTTGTCAATGCTGAATTTCATCTGTCATTTTGTTGCCCAGTCACTCAGTTTTGTAAGATCCCGCTGTAACTCCTGGCAGTGTCCTTTGGACTTAACTATCTTCAATAATTTTGTATGGTCTGGAAATTTTGCCACTTCACTGTTCATCCCCTTTTCCAGATTATTAATGAATATGTTGAACAGCACACCTCTCAGTACAGATCCTTGAGGAACCCTGCTGTTAACCTGTCTCCATTGTGAAAAAAACTGATAGTTTATTCCTACTCTTGTTTCCCATCTTTCAACCAGTTACTGGTCTACGAAAGAACCTTCCCTCTTAGCCCAGGGCTAGTTAGTTTCCTTAAGAGCATTTGGTGTGGGACCTTGTCAAAGGCTTTCTGAAAATCCAAATACATTATATCGACTGGATCCCCCTTATCCACATGCTTGTTGACTCCCTCAGAGAATTCTAATACATTAGTGAGGGCTGACTTCTGTTTACAAAAGCCAATTGACTCTTCCCCAGAAAATCATGTTTATCTATGTGTCTGATAATTCTGTTTTTTACAATAGTTCCTTTCAAATTGGCCTATAATTGCCAGGGTTGCCTCTAGAGCCCTTTTTGAAAAATTAGTGTTACATTAGCTGCCTGACAGAATAATCCTTGGGTGATAGAAAGCAGATGTAGCCAATTCCATACCATCTTCCTGCCTCCATGTAGGGGGTGTGGAGAAGCATGGAGGTCTATGTCTGGGGCAGAGTGCATGGTGCTCCACCTATCCTAGGCCAGCAAAGCATCTGGGCTAACCTAGGCCTGTGGGGAGGGGGCGTGAGGATCCCCTGCAGCAATGAGAGCTGAGATCAAGCTGCTTCCATGGAGAGGTTCTGTGAACTGGATTTTGCAGCCCCTGCTCCCTGTGAGCACTGAATAGCCCCACAGCGATCAATGGGACAGTCTGTGTCAGTAAGTGCTCACCGCCCTGAGCAAGGGCTGCCCAATCCAGCCCTTTATGTGCAGAAAGGACATTGCTGTCCCTGCCCAGAGCTCACAGGGTGAGTGGGGTGTGGGGGGAGCAGGCCAGGCTACAGACTGCACCAGCACTTCTCCTCCCCTCCCCCAAGTGAGACACACCAGCTGGCAGTGAGCTCAGCAGGCAGGGGAGTGATATTGGCCCAGATCTTGTGGGCTCTGGCAGGCAGCTGGGCAAGACCCTAGTGGTGGGCAGCACAGTGACAGGGACTGTGGGCTCAGGCATCATGTCTGCAGAGAGAATTAGCATGTGTTTTTCTCTCCTTATTTTCCCCACAGGTTCACCCATGTTGATTTAACTACAGGAATGCGGGCAGAGCTGAATGCTGTGAAAAAGATAAAACCTAATCTGGACATAGAATTATAGACAAGGTATTGAGCGGGAGCCACTGCACTGAGACAGCGCTGGCCTGGCTGCCCTGCCACTGGCTGGGTCAGCAGCCAGGGACAGTTGAGAACCTGGCCCTCCTAAGAGGGATCCCACCATTCCCAGAGACTCCATCATCCTGGGATCCAATGTGGAATTATGATTCTGTTCCAATCACTCAGTCACTCTTTGTTGTATGTTTCTTCCCCCCGCCCCTCCAGTTTTACACAATCCCACAGCTATTAAGACAGCTTTCTGTGTCCATCTCCAACATTTGTTTATGCCAGATGTACATTTCTGTATCAGTTTTGCTGGAGTCCAATAAAGATCATGAATCAAGAACTGATGCTGCACGTCAGAATTTGTATTTCTTGCCATAGTTTGTGCTGTTCTTGTGCACAAGAATTCTCCCATTCTCCAAGGCTGGGGGAGTCCTCAGGGATGCTTCCCAGACCACTTTCTCAGGGTCCCAGTTTCTTATTCATTGTGGTCAAGAAGCTTGCACAGGCAAAATGACAGTTTGGGCAGCTAAAAGAGGGTTTGTTTACCCTTCTCTGGGTGCTCATGGCTTTATCAGAAAGGTGCTGTAGGTGGCCATGAAGATTCATTTGGGAGTGGAAAATAAAGAAGCAGGACAGGGAGATGATTAATGGCCAATCACCCAGTTGCAAGTGCCCAGACAGATGCTGCTGACTGTTCTAATTATGCCCGGTGCACGACTAATTTAGCAGGCACAAGTGAAGACATTTACCTCATAGCCACTCACTTGCTCTCACAGCTACAAAAGAGCCACGGACCCTATTACACACTGATTAAAATATCCCCAAACACACACTTTGGGTCTGAGTGAAACACATAGAGCTGAGGTGCGCTTGGCCTGGGCAGGAGCAGGACTAGGCTTTCCTTAGCTCTGCGCTAAACAGTTAGAAGAAAATACACACTTTAAAAGCAGGTCATGTTGGAGAGGAGAGGGCTGGGGATAGTGGGGGACTGTAGCCCGAGAGCCACTTGACTAAATGAGTCCAAGTTTCAACCACCAACTCCACCCTAGCAATGTTCAGACCAATCTGCTACTGCACATGGATTTTAAAATGTTTGGAAAAATCAGCTGTAAACTGCAACACAGCCTTAGCTATGGGGCAGCTCTTTTCCCTCCATAACTGAAAAGGGGCTCTGGGAGAATCCTAAACTACTTTACAAAGGGTGACTATAGGTGAAGAGCCATTACACGCTCAGTGGGCACTTGTACAGCATTCCCACACCATGCGATCATGTGAGCGGAAATTTGGGAAGTCTTGAAAATAATCCTGGGGAGTGAGGAAATTGCAGGGACAGTCCAAGAACTATTGGAGAAGTTATTGGCCATGAAATCTGAGCATTCTATCCATGCAGAGACCGAATTTGATATGCCATGTCTGCCTCCAGGTGGTGCTTGGTGACTGATAATGCCTAGCTGAGGAGTAACTAGCAATGAGAGTGCCAAGAAGGTGTCACCCACCTACTTCCTAATGCTCCTTGTCTCTTCTTGTTCTCTGGGGGTTACCAAGTATGTTTGTCTTCTGATTAAAAAATGTTTCTTCACTCTGAGGAGCCATATACTGGATTTTTTAGTGTATGAATTCATAGCAATTGAAGCAGGCCATGCAGTAGTTTATCCTGCTAATCCTGGATTGGCTTATATGGTAATTCCTCTGTTACGAGACAAGGATGGAGCCGGTACAAATTCTGCTCTCAGTTACATTTGTGTAACGCCTCTGACTCATAGAAGTTACGCCTGGACGAGACCTATGATCTTCCTGCCAGCCCAGGGTTGTTCCTGCAAAAGCCAAAAGGACTGCACAGGGGGTAACTCAAGGTGGAATTTGACCCTAACACACTCTGGGTGATTCTCCCCTGCACAGCCCAATGTCCACACAGCTGCGTCTGAGCAAAGCTGGTATTAAGAGGATATTAAACCTTAATAGGGAATTTCACTCACTCTGTAGGCCTAATACTTCTGCCATTGGAGTCAACTGCACAACCCATTGACTGCAGAGGGGCAGGAATGGGCTGTAACAGGGTGGTGCAAACCTCAAACTGGCTTAACAAACTGTTATGGGCTTATTTAGCCTTGCCTTGCTACACCTGCAGAAGGGGTGAGGCTTGGAGGGAAGGGTTAAAAAGGGATTGCCCAGCTGAGGTAAGAACTGGCTGGGAGGGAGCCTAGACCTCTTGCTCTCAGAGTGAGAGAAGCCTGCCTGGGGCCCAGGACCTGACTCGAGACAGCTGCCTGCTAGAGCCTCCTTGAGGGGCTAGTGTTTGTTCGTTACCAGTGACTTTCCTGTGGGTGCTGAGCAGGCTGCAGGTGCCCCTCTCCATGGGTGTAACAGCCAAACACAGAGCTGACTAGGGACCCAACAGTGCTCTGTAGCAACAACTCGAGCAACCGGGTCACCCAGGCTTTGTGGGTCTGATCCAAAGCCCACCAAAGTCAAAGGGAGTCTTTCCATTGATGTTAATGGAAGTTGGATTCACTCATATGTGACAAAGGTACCTCAGGAGTAACCTTCACATCACACCTGCATCAGTCTCTTCTTAGGATGTGACTGGGCTGGTTCGGCGCTTACTTTGGTGTTTTCCTCAGACTCTAAAGCAGAAGCCAGGGTGAGTTGGGTGTGATGGTCTCGTTCTCGGTCTGTGTTAGAACATTCCCATCCTCAGAGTGTCCCATGTTCTATGCAGTCAGGTTCCTCTTCCAAACTGTAGCCACAGAGCATCTGGCAACACCAGAAGATGGGAGACCCTAGCTGCATTTTGTAATGGTTACAGAGTAGGGTGACCAGACACCAAATGTGAAAAATCAGGACGGGCGGGGGGGGGTAATAGGAGCCTATATAAGAAAAAGACCCAAAAATTGGGACTGTCCTTATAAAATCGGGACATCTGGTCACCCTATTACAGAGTGCGCCCTGCTCCATGGCTGCCCCTCTCCCCGCGCACCCTGCTGTGATGTGTCCCTTTTTGTGCACCCCCCCCCCCATGGCCTTTTTTTTGTAAATGATTGTTGCCTGGCATGTGGTCGTGACACTAGGAACATCTTTGCCTTTGTGTGATATGGCAGGTCAACCCGGGATCCTGTTTCATTGCAGGCAGCATGTTACAATCACTGAGTGGTGCAGACAGGAGGTGTGGAGAGAGCAAAGAGTGGCCAAAGCAGCTGAATGGATTAACGGGTGAAGTGGGGCCCCTCAAATCCCAGCCAGTTCTCGTCAGGAGGGGAGTGACATTTTCACAGGACACAATATGAATACTGCACTGGTGCAGATCTAGGGGTTTTCTACTGCATGTGCCATGGTAGTCAAAGCTTTTGCAGAGAGAGACATTTCCCCTGCCTACTTCTTCAGCATTTGCCTTAGGAGCTGCTTTGGCTGGTTCTTGCTTGAAGCCACGAGGTCCCTCTCAGCCTTGGTCTACTCTCGTGTTCCCCATGTAGCAGTAACAGGGCCCTCAGTTCAGGGATTATAACATCTCTTCCCGCTGCAACCAAGGCAGGGAATGAACAGAGGGGAGTGCAGGGTGTTTGCAGGGCCCACATCTTTGGCTCTTTCTGTTCCCCAAAGGGGCTTCTGTCTGCACTTGGGCATTTCTGATGTGAAACCCGCTGGAGAATCAGGATGGCACCATTTAGGGGTTTCAGAGTAGCAGCCGTGTTAGTCTGTATCCGCAAAAAGAAGAACAGGAGTACTTGTGGCACCTTAGAGACTAACAAATTTATTAGAGCATAAGCTTTCGTGGACTACAGCCCACTTCTTCGGATGCATATAGAATGGAACATATATTGAGGAGATACCAGTATATATACACACATACAGCTCTCTAACACCACATTCTACAGGCCATTATCCTCTGATCCCACTGAGGATTACCTAAAGAAACTACACCATCTGCTAAAAAAACTCCCTGACAAAGCACAGGAACAAATCTGTACAGACACATGCCTAGAACCCCGACCAGGGGTATTCTATTTGCTACCCAAGATCCATAAACTGGATATCCTGGACGCCCCATCATCTCAGGCATTGGCACCCTAACATCAGGCTTGTCTGGTTATGTAGACTCTCTCCTCAGACCCTATGCTACCAGCACTCCCAGCTGTCTTCGAGACACCACTGACTTCCTGAGGAAACTATAATCCATCGGTGATCTTCCAGAAAACACCATCTTGGCCACTATGGACGTAGAAGCCCTCTACACCAATATTCCACACAAAGATGGACTACAAGCTATCAGGAACAGTATCCCTGATAATGTCACAGCTAACCTGGTGGCTGAACTTTGTGATTTTGTCTTCACCCACAACTATTTCACATTTGGGGACAATATATACCTTCAAGTCAGCAGCACTGCTATGGGTACCCGCATGGCCCCACAATATGCCAACATTTTTATGGCTGACTTAGAACAACGCTTCCTTAGCTCTCGTCCCCTAACGCCCCTACTCTACTTGCGCTACATTGATGACATCTTCATCATATGGACCCATGGAAAAGAAGCCCTTGAGGAATTTCACCATGATTTCAATAATTTCCATCCCACCATCAACCTCAGCCTAGATCAATCCACACAAGCGGTCCATTTCCTGGACACTACTGTGCTAATAAGCGATGGTCACATAAATACCACCCTATACCGGAAACCTACTGACCGCTACACTTACCTACATGCCTCCAGCTTCCATCCAGGACACACCACACAATCCATTGTCTACAGCCAAGCTCTAAGATATAACTGCATTTGCTCCAATCCCTCGGATAGAGACAAGCACCTACAAGATCTCTATCAAGCATTCTTAAAACTACAATACCCACCTGCTGAAGTGAAAAAACAGATTGACAGAGCCAGACGAGTACCCAGAAGTCACCTCCTACAAGACAGGCCCAACAAAGAAAATAACAGAACACCACTAGCTGTCACCTTCAGCCCCCAACTAAAACCTCTCCAGCGCATCATCAGAGATCTACAACCTATCCTGAAAGATGATCCTTTACTCTCACAGATCTTGGGAGACAGACCTGTCCTCGCTTACAGACAACCCCCCAACCTAAAGCAAATACTCACCAGCAACCACACATCACTGAACAAAACCACTAACCCAAGAACCTATCCTTGTAACAAACCCCGATGCCAACTCTGTCCACATATCTATTCAAGTGACATCATCACAGGACCTAATCACATCAGCCATACCATCAGGGGCTCGTTCACCTGCACATCTACCAATGTGATATATGCCATCATGTGCCAGCAATGCCCCTCTGCCATGTACATTGGCCAAACAGGACAGTCTCTACGCAAAAGAATTAATGGACACAAATCTGACATCAGGAATCATAATACTCAAAAACCAGTGGGAGAACACTTTAACCTGTCTGGTCATTCAGTGACAGACCTGCGGGTGGCTATATTACAACAGAAAAACTTCAAAAACAGACTCCAACGAGAGACTGCTGAGCTAGAATTGATATGCAAACTAGACACAATCAACTCCGGTTTGAATAAGGACTGGGAATGGCTGAGCCATTACAAACATTGATTCTATCTCCCCTTGTAAGTATGCTGTCTGTACTGGGCTATCTTGATTATCACTTCAAAAGTTTTTTTTCTCTTAATTAATTGGCCTCTCAGAGTTGGTAGGACAACTCCCACCTGTTTATGCTCTCTGTATGTGTGTGTATATATATCTCCTCAATATATGTTCCATTCTATATGCATCCGAAGAAGTGGGCTGTAGTCCATGAAAGCTTATGCTCTAATAAATTTGTTCGTCTCTAAGGTGCCACAAGTACTCCTGTTCTTCTTTTTACAATTTAGGGGGTTATCTCTATGAGAGAGTGCTATGAAGTTAATTTAAACTAGATTTCAGAGAGGCTGGAATGCAGGATGATGGGTAAGTCTGATGATGAAAGGCTGGACTGGGACTTGAGACTATTGGGTTCAGTTCCCTCCTCTACCAGTGCGACGTTGGTCAAGTCACTTAGGCTGAGGTCCATGAAGATATTTAGGATCCAAATTTCCATGGTAATCAATGGATCTGGGCATTAGTCCATTTGTGCTTCAGTTCCCCATTTCTAAAAGGAGGTTCCTACTGCCCTACCTCCCAGCGGTGTTGGATGAGAAACCAATAAAAAATATTGTGAGTTGCTCAGATACTAGGTGGACCTGCCGACATTTGCAAGCAGAGAACCAATAGGTTCTATTATAGATATGTGCTTAAATATGTATCAATTGTCTCTGTCCGACTCACAGCCAGCTGGTGCATCCATTCCATCTGTCTCACCCAGCATTCATTGCACTTCCACTTTCATGCCATCCTGTTATTCTGCCCACACGCTCATTCCACACAAACGCTGTCCTCAGACACAGCTTTCTGCACCGCTGACCCCTGGATACAGACAGAGCCCCTCACTCTGCAACCCCAGCCCCACCGGTTCTACAGGCACCCAGGCCCTCTGCACACACCCTTTCTAGACGTAGGTCCCATCACCCTCCGGGGCAGCTCAGCAGGTGCTTCCACACCAACCCCCAAGCTGCACAAGGGAGGGAAAGCACAGCCACAGGCCCTGCCTTTACAGGCAGAGCCCAAGGCAAAGATGGGGTTCCTATATGTTATGGGGAAGTCTCCACCTGCCCAGTGAGCACACCAGACCCATAGTCTCCCCTTTATGTGGCAAGAAAGTAGTCCCTACACTGCCAGCTCCCTCAGTATCTGGCCTTCCAATTTTAATGCCTGGATCCCCTTTCCAGAAACCCCCCATCTCCCTATTATATCCCCCAGCTGAGGGGTTGGTTCTGCCTGGATCCCCCCAGGTCCCCAGCACCCACATCCCCCCTCTACCTGAACAGCTCCTTCTCTCAGGCAGCAGTTCCCGTCTCCACCCTCTGGAGGATGCTGAACTTTGCCAAAGAAGCCCCTGGAGTCCTCAATCCCCCGCCAAGGTAACTGACAGGGGCCTCACGACCTGCAGCTCCCGCCATGTGCCTCTGACCCCTCAGTCCTCCCATGTGTCTCTGCTGCCCCAGGGGTACCTCTGCCCGGCCCCCTCCATTTACCTGTGACAGCTCATGTGCTTCTACTGCCCCCTCCCCTTCTGTCCTTCAGCCAGGTATCTTTGCAGCCCCTTGCTGGGGGAGGTGTGGAGCAGCACTGCCCCAGGGAGAGGTCAGGGAGCAATTCTGGGTTTGCAGGAGGAGCATCACCTTCATATTGGTGCACATAATAAAATGCATGTGGTGGGGCTGGGGATGAGGAGTTTGGAGTGCGGGAGAAGGCTCAGGGCTGGGGCAGGGTGTTGGGGTGTGGGGGGTGAGGGGTCTGGCTGGGGTGAAGGCTCTGGGGTGCGCTTGGGATGAGGGGCTCGGGTTGCGGGAGGGGGCTCAGGGCTGGGGCAGAGGGTTGGGGTGTGGGCTCTGGGGTGGGGCCAGGGATGAGTGGTTTGGGGTGCAGGCTGCCTTGGGGCTGTGGTGGGGAGAGAGGACTTCCCCCAGCCCTCTCTCATCGCATCAGCTCGGGGCCAGGGGAGAAGTGCTTCTTCCCCACCATGGTAACTCCAGCAGTGCCGGGCCAAGGAAGGGGCTCCTCTCCCCGGCAGCTCCGGTGGGCCTCAGCTGGGCCAAGGGAGGGCCTCCTCTTCCCCGGGCACAGCAAGTCCGGGGCTGGTCTGTGCTGGAGGAGAGGCATCTCTCCCTGCCACAGCCCTGAGCCTCTGCCTGGGGCTTAATAGGCAGCTGCATGGCCATGCAGCTTAGAGGGAACTTAGGTTGCAACCCCCCATCAGAACACCCTGGAGGAAAATAGATAATTTTGTATTCAGTGGTTTGTGCTGAATGAGGCCTGGGGCCATACATTGAGTCAGCAGGACAAAAAGGATCCTGACTAGCTGTCCAGACAGCGAATGGGGAAAAAATGGGATGTGATCAAGTGACGTCAAAGACTGTATCATGGTGCACATGCACGAGGGGGCTGAACTCCTGTCCCATGGGCATCCTTAATTCTGGCATTTCCTATCTTTTAAGTGCTTGAATCAGTAACCTTATGTTCTTGTAACACAGGGATTTAATTTTTGTTTTAATTTAATTTGATATATGTGTGTGTTATTCCTGAGGGAGGAGGCCGAGGGAGTCTGTTTGGGCTGGAGTTGTGAGCAGAGACTAATGGATGCAGTAGGGGACCAACCACCCGAGAGAGCGGCCATAACACCTACATCGCTAGCCTCAACATGTGAGTGTCTCTAGGGCAACGGTTATCACGTTCACTCTATGTGCAGGGCTGATACAAGCAAATCCAGCTCCCTGCAAAGCTGTGTATTTAGGGACCCGTATATGGGCCATCCCTTGGCAGTAGTACTAAAGCTGACTTACACCAGCTGAGATCTGCCCCCAGGCAGAAACCCATCTCTCTGCTTCCATCCTAAGAGGAGTGGGACCAATGGATTCTGGTTCCCATTTTTCTTATTTCTCTGCTGAAATGAACAGCAAACCTCTCGTTTCCACTTCTCAGATGGGACAAGGGCTTCTGGCAGCTGTAAACAAAAACAAAAACCTGAGAAATTCTTAAAATGAGGCAACAAAGCCCCAAATGGTGGAAGGTGGTGGGGTGTGAGCCAGCATGGGAGCTCAGAGTTGCTGCTTATTTGATCTCAAAGAAAATTGCCCCAGAAAGATGACAGAGATTAAGAATTTCACATGGATGTATCAGAAACATGTCCTCCCTTCTTCCGTTTAACAAGCAGCAATTTCCTTCTGAGTAACTGTCTGGGTGACTTGTAAAACTTTCCAAGCTCACTTTTGACACTTATGATATTTGTGGTCCACGAAGATCCAATTCTGCTGACTACATTTTTGTCAAAAGTTCTGTTTTCATGATTTTTTTTTAATATTAAAGATAGTGATTCTTCCCCCCACCCCCAAATAGGATGTAAGCCTCAACTCCTGCTGATATCACTGCTATTTATTTATCAAGATTGCAAAGTCCAGTCCCCATTCTGTCTGCTGCTCGCTATGATACGTGGCTTGTCTTGGTTAAAGCTGCTACGATATTTTCTCCCAACATGGAGCGTGTGGGAAGGGAGAAGTGGTGAACATGTCTATGGAGTTCATGAGCCCACTATTCAGAGAAACCAGTTGCTGAAGCCAAAGGGGTGAATCCAAAAGTCAATAAAAGGAATAAAAACCAACACAATATACATACATGGACTAAGAAGGCTTTAAATCACACTTGCTGTGGTATGAGGGTTGTTAGAGAAATTCAGAAAGTGCTGAAAATTACTTTTAGCGGAAGATGTTTTAGTTTCTTTGTATTTCACAATAAGCTTTGAGCAAACAGTTTCCTGTTCCTCTTCCTAGGTTTTTATATCTATCTATCTGTGTTTGAACACAAAGAAGACTGAGAGAAACAGATCAAACCAGGGCCTTCAGATGATGCTTGTGAGAGCGTTCTGACTAACAGTAAGTCCATCACTTTCTGCATTTTCTCTTGGGATGGGCTAACTTTAATCTGAGCTAGTTGTAGTTTGTACATGTGAGTGGTGAGACATGTCAGAATGGGGCCCGTGGGTATGTTTACACAGCAAGTGAGAGGTGTCATTCCCAGTGCAGGTAGACATGTGCATGAGCTGTGTTTGTGCTCTCGCCTCAAAGTAGCAGCATGGGCGGTGGCTTGAGCTAGCCACCCGGGTATGTATCCAGGGGGTCGGGCAGGATTTTACTTGGGCATCTAGCCTGTGTTTCCACCACCAAAATACACTGGTATTTTTAGCCCTAGTTCAAGCAGAGCTGAAGCTCACATCTGTCTGTCTGTCCAAGCTGAGACTGACACCTCGCAGTTGCTATGTAGACGCACCCAGTGATGAGCTGCCAGAATGTTAACAACTGGTTCCCTACTGGGTCTTCGGCGGTACTTCGGCGGCGGGTCCTCACTCGCTCCGGGTTTTTGGCAGAACTTCAGCGGCGGGTCCTTCAGTGCCGCCAAAGACCTGGAGCGAGTGAACAACCCGCTGCCGAAGTGCTGCCACTGACCCGGTAGGGAACTGGTTATTAAGCACCTCCCGGTGAGTACAAGCCCAAGACCGTCCACCCTAACTCTCCCACAGGGTCCCACCCCCTATCCAACTTGCCCCGCTCCCTGTCTCCTGACTGCCCTGACCCCAGGGGTGAAAGTAGAAATAGGGACTTACCAGTAGGGGGCTGGGTTGGGGCCAGCTCTGGCCCTCGGAAGGGGCAGGGATGGGGGTTCAGAGCCAGCCCCGGCCCTCCTTGTACCGGTAAGTGCCCTCCCCCTCCCTCGCCGGGGTAGCAGCGGCAGCTGGGGGTTCCAGGAGCAGTTTAAAGGACCCAGGGCTCGGGCGCCGCTACCGCCCTGGACCCTTTAAACTGCTGCCAGAGCCCCCAGCTGCCGCTGCTACTCCAGGTCTCCAGCAGCAGGGCTCCAGTGGCTATTTAAAGGGCCGGGGCCATAGAGGCAGTGGGAGCCCCAGGCCCTTTAAATAGCCCTCAGAGCCCCGCCGCTACTCCAGGGCTCAGGGGGCTATTTAAAGGGCCCAGGACTCCCCTGCTTCTACAGCCTGGCCCTTTAAATAGCTCCCGGAGCCCTGGGGTAGCGGCAGTGGGGCTCTGGCGGCTATTTAAAGGGCCTGGGGCTCCCACTGCCTCTATGGCCCCCAGCCCTTTAAATAGCCACTGCTGGGAGCCCCAGGCCCTTTAAATTGCCACCTGGGGAAGCCAGGCCACCCCGGTATGGTGCACTGGCTCTTGCCAGTACGCCGTACCGGGGTGTACCAGCTTACTTTCACTTATTTTCACTGCCCGACCCCATCCACCACCACCCCGACAGATCCCCAGAACTCCCACGCCTACCCAACCCCCCCGTTCCCCATCTCCTGACTGCCCCCCAAAACTTCTGCCCCCTCCAACTGCTCCCTGCCCCTTATCCTCCCAGCCCCAGCCCGGCCCCCTTTACCATGCTGCTCAAGGCAGTGTGTATGGATGCCGCGCAGCGTGCTGGAGCTCGCAGCCCCACCCCCTTACCATGCCGCTCAAAACGGCAGAGCTGCCCAGGAGTGGTCCAGAGCACCGGCGCCAAGCTCTGTGAGAGGGAGGAAGGTGAGGGAGGGTCCTGGGGAGCCTCCCCAGCTAGGAACTCAGGTGGGCAAGACAGGTTGGTCCCGCGGGCCGGATGTGGCCTGCAGCCCAGAGTTTGCCCACCGCTTTAACAACCGGTTCTAAACCAGCTTCTAAATTTTAACAACCGGTTCATGTGAACCAGCTCCAGCTCACCACTGGACACACCGTATGTCAGAAATTACCACTGCTCCACCTAACCTTGCTCTGATATCCAGAATACCCATGAGGGTCTCACACGCTGATGCTGGATCTCAGGATGCAGGGCTTGATATTCCAGGACTGTATTTTCTGAGTTTATATTTTTGAAATTTTAATTAAATTAGGGTGTCCCACCTCTATTTTCAAATCCAGTTGGCTGATAAATACTATTAGTATAGCTCGCATCTTCCTAAAACCTCACTTGGCTTTACAAACATTAGCTAAGATGCACCTCACCCTGTGAGTTAGATCAGTAGGATTATCTCCATTTTACAGATGTGGAAAAAGGCACAAAGAATCATTTGTGAGAGAGAAACACTGAGGAGTTATGAGCCCCAGCGACCTTCTCCCACCATTAGCTTACTTCTTTCCTGTACATGGGAATAATTGTTGTTATTAATGATCCAATTAATGATTAACACCAAGACTTTACACTGCATTTTAGCTTATCTCTTGATGCCCAGTGATGGGAAACCAAAGCAGCAGAATCAGTGACCTGCTCTTACGAGCCCTCGACAACCTTTCTCAGGAAGACTTGAAAAGATTTAAAGACAAACTATCACACTCTGACTTTAAGGGGAAAGGTAACATCCCCCGAGGTCGGCTGGAGAATGCCGACAGGATAGATACGAAGAACCTCCTGATGGAATTCTATAGTGGAGATGCTGTGGTAGATGTAACCATAGATGTTTTCACTCAGATCGACCTCCGAGAGTCTGCTGCAAAACTCAGAGAAGAAAGAGAGAAAGGTAAGAGACATAAAGTTACTGTAAAACCTGATAGTCTGCCCCGAGAATCTCCCCCAGGGCAGCAGCAGCAGGAGCAGAAGGAGAAACAGGCTGATGGCAGGAATGACAAATTCTGAATCCGAGCAGGAAGCCCGGGGGACTCAGAGCAGAGATGCCCAGAGTGGGTCAGATTCTCTCACCTGCCCCACTCCCTTTTCACCACTCAGCTGTCTCAAGGGGAGCAGAGACAGCCTGTAACTCTCCCTCTGAGGAAATCCCCAGTGTGGGGGAGTCCCCAGTGGGTGTAGAGCCAACAGAGCGGTGCAGAGGGAGGGAGTTCCATGGACAGGGAGAGGTGGGGAGGAGGAGTAGCTGGAATGCATCCCCAGCTGGAGGATCATTCCTTGGTGACCATTAGCAACTAGTGCAAGTAAGACCAGCCCCTAGGCTGCTCTAACCTGCGCCAGAGCTGGGACAGAGAATTGAGGCTCTATAACTGGTAACTGATCACAGCAGAGTATGTTATCCCCAAACAGCTGGTTGACAGCATGAGACATTCCTGGGGTTCCAGGCAGGATCTTTATTATCTCCAAGGCTATCTTTTAATTCAAGAAACAAATTCAGTGCAGTACAAACAGCCAAGGAGCCAGCAAACGTGGAGAGCTGCAGTTCCAAAGACTCCAGGCCGCTTTGCAGTGTCCCACAAGAGTGTAATAGCCAGTGTCCGTGGGGAGCCAGTTTTTAGTAGAGCAGCATTAAAATCCATGTGCTCAGTGATGGAGCTAAACTCAACCCTGTTAGTCATTCCTGTTCCACTTCCCTGCACCCCACGGTGCCAGTGGAGCTCAGCTGGGCTGGTTCTGCAGGGGGTCCCTGGGATGGAACACTCCAGGGCTGGCCGTGGGGCTCTCCCTAGAGGCCTTTGGAATTCACTCCCGTGGATAGTCCCCCAGGGGGAGAGTTTAGAAGCCTCCAGAGCGCAATGCAGGGGGAAGTTACTTGGTTTAGACTGTGAGCTCTGTCAGGCAGGGACAATCATGTTATGTGTGCACACAGGACCTAGTACAATGGGCCCCGATTGGGAATCTAGATCCTACCATAACTCAGTAATAAAATAATAATTATTGAGGGGTGGGGAAAGGGTACTTTATCCCCCTAAGTTAGTCACAGATGCTTGGCAAAAGGAGTGGCAATATTTATGCAAACATTTCTGGTTGTCTATGCAACGTTTAACCCAGTCAGCATTCTGTCAATAACTGAATCTAGTGAAAAGATAGGGGTTGTTGGGGAGAGGTCCCAAGTGGTAGTTATCCCAAACAAACAAATTCCCTCGGGCTGCCATTAGTGTCTGTTTTAGATCCCTAGGTTTTAAAGGCTTTCCTGAGTCACCTAGCCCATCCCTGAACGAGAGCAGAATTGTCCTTCACATGGACACTTTAGTTGTTTCACCTAATCTGTGTTGGAACATGAGTGTTTGTGAGGGAGTCCCTCTCCCCACAAACACTCCTGAATTGACTCTTTGTCCCAGTGCTAGTTGTTCTGTGTTTCTCTGACCACGTGGCCGGCTCATCGTGTAAAGTGCAGACTAGTCATCAGTAGAACCAGGCAGAGGGAGGTCCGAGAAACTGAACTCCCTTCACAGTATTCCCCAAACTGAACTTCATATACTGATGGCTGGTAGCCATGCTCTCCTTGGTGATTACTTCATTAACACAGAATGCAATTGCATCATTCTGTCACTTGCTGCCTCCGTACAGAACAGAAACTCACTTGCACTGAAATACACTCTACATTCTTACACTGTTGTTTAAATGTAATTTCCCTTTCAGAGTTTCATCAGAGTCAAAACCCATCAGAGTTGTCAGCAAAAGGTATGTGATGGCTACCCAGGAAGTTACCTAAGGACAGCGGTTCCTGCTTACTCAGTTGGATACGTTCCCAGAACTATTGCTGTGAAACAAAAATGAACAGTTTACATGTCTATAATTCCCCAAGTTGTCTTTGTTCCATCATTAAAAGATATTTGCCCTTCTCCAGTCCACTGGGACCTCATCCATCCTCTATGAGTTTTCTGAGAGAGTGGTTCAGAGATTGCTTCATCTAGTTCCTTAAGCATCCTAAGGTGAATTTTTAGGCCCTTGCTGACTTGAATGCATCTAACTTATCTAAGTAGTCTTTACCCTGCTCTCTCCCTATTCTGGCTTTTGGGTCTTCCCTCTTGTTGTTAATAATAATTGTGTTAGCATCTGGTCACAATTAACATATTTAGTGAATACTGAAGCAAAATAGGCATTAAACACCTCTGCCTTATAGGTATCATCCATTATTAGATCTTCTTCCCTGCTAAGCAGTGGACCTATGCTTTTCTTTGTCCTTCTCTTGCTCCTGTTGTATTTATAGAGCCTTTTATTGCTTTCTATGTCCTTCACTAGGTGTAACTCATTTTGTGCCTTAGCCTTTCTGATTTTGTCCCTACATTCTGTGCAATCCTTTTATACTCATCCTAAGCAATTTGTCTGTCCTTCCACTCTTTGTGTCATGGTGGATCCCAGGAATTGCAGCCATGATGGAGAAGTTCGCTTCGTCCATTTCACGTGTTCTTCTGCTCCGTTCAGCGACAGCCAGAAAAACTGTGTACAAAATGGGGTGGCAGCCTCATGCCATTACAATGAACCGATCAAAATCCTTCGGTGATTTCAATTATAAACATTTTTTCTATTTCTAGACTCTCTCGTCTCATTGTCATGCCAACCTATGACTTTACCAGGAGCCTTGCAGACCCCCCAGTACTGCTTTTCTAGGATAAATGATCCAGTTTGTATCAGTTGTTTTACGAACAATTTTATATAATGGGCTGAGAGGGACTTTTATTACCTTGGGCAACTTCCAATACAGATGTGTACAAAGTATCGCTCTGGGTCAGTACTGAGCAAATGTACTAGCCTCATGCTGGAGGACACTCTGCTTTAGGGGCACCATCTCTTACATGAGAAAGGTAACTGGAGGTACTCAATTGTGGTAATTAAAGATCCTGTGATGCTCTCTCTTGTAAACCCAGGTGTCCTGACAAATTCTAGTTTATGAAATTACTTTCTTTCCACCTACATTCCCAGTTTTGTTTCAACTGCATATGATATTCTCTTCCACTGGTGACCTACCTTGTTGTGTAGTGTTCCTGTGCATTGCCAGACAGTAGCCGGGTTTCACCAGAGAGGTGGCTGCATTTCAAAGAGAATGAAGTGATGCCTACAGTCTTTACTCAAATGAATAATTTCAGTGGGGCATCCGTATTTGAGTAAGGGCTGCAGGATCTCACCCATAGTTAAGTGATTACAGGCTCCTTTTTGAAGAAGGTTTCATTATAAATGTGAAGAACCATTATTGTTGTTACAGTAGAACTATTTTAAGAGATTAGTCTGATATTAGTCTGTCTGTTTTCTGAACTTTCAGTTCAATATTTCTAATGTCTCATGTTGCTGATACAGGTTACAGGAAGAAGTATAAAGAAGATATTAAAAAGAAATACAAGCTAATAAAAGACATGAACAGTCGTTTTGGTGACTATATGATTCTAAACAGAAGATACACAAACCTGACTATTGTAGACAGACCTCGTCAGGCAAAGGAGAGAGAACATGAAATAATGGCCATGGGATGGAGACATGCAGAAGTCATGACTGAACGAGCTAGTTCTGAAGTTACACTGGCCACCCTCTATAAACCTGATAAAGATGGACACACACCACAAGTCGTTGTGCTGCTGGGAGCTGCTGGGATTGGGAAAACAATGACTGCAAGAAAGATCATGTACGATTGGGCAGCTGGGGAACTCTATAAGGAAAAGTTTGATTATGTTTTCTACATAAACTGCAGGGAAATGAACCTTCTTAATGAGCAGGGAAGTGTGGCTGACATGATTTTTAAAAGTTGGCTTAATACAAATGCACCAGTTAATCACATTCTGGTGAATCCAGAAAAACTCTTGTTCATAATAGATGGGTTCGATGAACTGAGATTTTCCTTTGATCAGCCTAAAGATAATCTGTGCACTGATCCCTGGGAAAAGAAGCCAATGGAAATCATCCTGAGCAGTTTATTTAGGAGAACAGTTGTTCCTGAATCCTACCTGATGATCACTACAAGACCAGCTGCCCTGGAGAAACTCGGGCAATGTTTGGAATGCTCACGTTATGCAGAGATCCTGGGGTTTTCTGAAGCTGAGAGGGAGGAATATTTCCACAAGTTCTTTGGAAATGAAAACCAAGCAAGACAAGCTTTACAATTTGTGAAAGCAAATGAAATTCTTTTCACCATGTGCTTTGTCCCCTTCATATGTTGGATCATCTGCACAGTTCTGAAACAACAGCTTGAAAAAGGAGAAACTCTCACACAAACTTCAAAAACAGTCACTGGAGTGTATATGCTCTACCTTTCCAGTTTAGTCAAGCCTCTCAGCAACAATACGAAGCAACACTTGCATGGAAATCTGAGGAGACTTTGTTCCTTGGCTGCTGATGGAATCTGGAAGCAAAAGATACTGTTTGAGGAAGAAGAAATCAAGAAGTTCGGCTTAGATCAAGAAAACTCTCTCCCCCTTTTTTTGAATGAGAATATTTTTCAAAAAGAAACTGACTGTGAATGTCTCTACAGCTTCATTCACTTAAGCTTTCAGGAGTTTTTTGCAGCTTTGTTATATGTCCTGGCGGAAGATGAAACAACAGATTCAGGGATTCCAAAGAAAGATGTGAAAACTTTGTTAGAAAACTATGGAAACTCTAAAAATTATTTAATGTTAACAGTGCGATTCCTGTTTGGGCTCTTAAATGAAGAAAGAATGAAGGACCTGCAGGAAAAATTTGGGTGTAAACTTTCACCTAAAATTAAGGCAGATTTATTGAAGTGGGTTCAAGCAAACCAACAAACAGATTTAATCTTGCCCTGTGTTCATGAGGAGATTTATCAAAGTTATCAGCTTGAGTTGTTTCACTGTGTATATGAGATGTATGAAGAAGATTTTGCAGTTAATGCATTGGATCACTTCACTGAACTGAAATTAAATCAAAATAAATTTACCCAGATGGATCAAAGGGCTCTCTCATTCTGTGTAAAGCACTGTCATAGTCTGGAGTCACTTTGTACATATGACTGTACATTTAGTTTAGAAGACCATGAGGAAAAACTCCCAAGACGACAAAAGTGGCTATATCAGTAAGTATTATCTGAGCTGAAAAATCTGTAGTTTCATTAACACATTAAATATTCTTTTCCCTATGTCTTGATAACTACTAATTGGCTGAATGACCCACCTGAGAACAATTCTACGGTCACTGTAAGCTAATGATACAGTTATCAGACTACCGAAAAAAATGACCTTTTTTAAAAAAAAAATCATGATTGTTTGGTCTGCTCTGTCCTCTCAATGACTGAAATGTTTGCTGTACTGTTTTGTGTATAGATATGAACAGGGTGAGACAAAAGAGCGGGGGAGGGAAACCTGCTTTGTGTCAACAATTGTACAAGGAAGGTTGAGAGCTGCTCACTGAGACCTTCCCTGATGAGGAAATCACTAGGAAACAAAACAAGCTTCCACATCCCCAGTGTACAACTAAGGCACCTTTATCATGGTAAAACTGCATCCACCTTAGGGATTGTACTGGTCAGAACATTTTGGTAAAAATTTGTCTCCTAAACAAAATAGTTATAGCAGTACTAAAACTGTGTGTTGATCAGACCTCAACTGAAATTCAGCATGTAGTTTTACTGTGCTATTGTGTGTAGAAGGCAGTGTGTTTGAACAATTCGTTGATATTAAAATAAAAATTCAGAACAAAACCAAAACTTGAAATTTCCCACAAAATTCTGAGTTTCAACCAGCTCTAGCTGCAACCAGAAGACCGGTATCATCATTACCAAACTATGCTGCAGTGCTTTAAAATAACAAAGAACAATTGTTTTCACTAGAACGCTTCACCACAATTTGCTGCATGTGGATAAAACTAAAATTACCATTTAAAAAAATCAGTTTTACATAGGATCTGAAAAATATTTCAGAAGCTTCTTCCTATCAGTATAATTGGATTTTAACAAACAAAAAGGTGCATTCAATAATTGGTGGTGTGTCTCAGTGTTAGTATTAACAACTGCTTGGCAGGTCTCCAAAAACAATCCTAACCCAACCTACCATGTCTTGCACATCTTGCAAAACTGTCACGTTTCCACATAACTAGTGCAATGGGAATGTGTAGTTTTTTGGTTTTTTTTCTGGGTGAGTGAAGATGCCACAATACCCAGTAGTAGAGTGACCAGATAGCAAGTGTAAAAAATTGGGACAGGGGGTGGGGGGTAATAGGTGCCGATGTAAGAAAAAGCTCCACAAATCGGGACTGACCCTATAAAATTGGGACATCTGGTTACCCTACCCAGTAGCTTAGCAGATGGTGCACTGAGGTACCAGCTAAAGGCCTGTGAGTTCTAATCCCAGTTGTTTTCTTGACTGCTCTTGATATTTCTCTGCCTTTTTCATCCCTTATTAACATAGGCCTCAAAACCCTGCCTTAGGGGAGGTATAACTATCACTCACCCATTTTACAGCTAAGATAACAGAGAGATTGGCAAGTTCACATCAACAGAGCCGAGGATAGAACCCAGCCCTCTAATAGCATGGATCTAAGGCTCATTCATTTTGCCACCCTGCCTATAAGGTGAAAAGAGTCAAAATATCTCTGTGTAATCCACATTCAGACTCAGTGGCTCTTTATTCCTGTCTAGTGACTAGATTGTACAGCGAGCGGTTCATGGATCTCTAATAGCCACTGTACTCATGGGAGTGGTCCTTTAAATCAAGTGACAGATGCTCCTGTTTTGAGGTTGAGAGCCCGGGACCACTCCCTGCAGATCAGGGATGGCCAAATCAGGCAGAGAACAGATCTGATCCTGGTCTCTCACATTTCAGGACAGTGTCCTAACTACCCGGTTACAGAATCAGTCTCGCTCTCTCTGGCCCGATGAATATTTAAGGATTTGCACAAAGTGGAACAGCTCCAACAGAGAGAAAACCACTAAACATAGGGTTATTTGCTATTCTGCGATGAGATCTCTCTCTCTTCCTCTCCCCAGAGGTATTAAGGAATGTTTGTTGAATATTTTCTAACCAGTTCTACTGAAGACAACCCAAGCAGAAGGGTTGTTGCAATGGCTCTGCTGTCTCTAACCAGCAGAGCTTAGATTCCTCCCAGAGCAAGGAAGAGAACCGAGCCTAACAATCCTGAAACCCAACAGCCTAGTGCTAGGGATTAAACACATTGCCCGCTAATAGGATGTTGGTGGCCCCAGAATGAATTGAGATTGGTCAGTTTCAGATCCCACCTCACAAACTCACCACCATGTGTTGCACTAACTAGAAATGATCATGTTTAGTCTAATGGGCAGAAGTTAGTAAGCAGGAGTCATGTGCACCAGCTGCCCAGCCATTGTCAAATGTTTTGCAGGATTCACAGCAGAGGTGAGTTTTAAGGAGGGATTTGAAGAAGGCTTTTGAAGAGGAGTAGTAAGAACATAAGAACGGCAATACTGAGTCAGACCAAAGGTCCATCCAGCTCAGTATCCTGTCTACCGACAGTGGCCAATGCCAGGTGCCCCAGAGGGAGTGAACCTAACAGGTAATGATCAAGTGATCTCTCTCCTGCCATCCATCTCCACCCTTTGACAAACAGAGGCTAGGGACACCATTCCTTACTCCTTAATGGAGTTATGACATGTTCCTCCCTGGCATAGGGGACAGCAAGGGAGAAAGCATGAAAATATTATGGACTAATGGGTAATGAAAGATGGCATGATCGGCAGAGTAGAGGCAGAGATTGATATCTTGATAGTGTACTACAGTTGACAGACAGGGCAAGGCTAAGCCATAAAGGGCTAAATGGTAAAGATGAGTAACTTGTGTTTGATTTAGTGGAGAAGGGGTGGCTAGGTTACTAGGAACGCATCTCCCCAAAACGGTGCTGCCTGCACTGGCTCCCTATTGACCAGAGTCAAGTTAAACGTGGTTGTACTGACTCTTTTCAAAGCACTGCATGGTGCTGGCCCCAACTGAGAGAGAGAGAGAGCTTCTATCCCTCCATGACAGTGACCTGGCCTGGTGGCTTTGTTCCACAAGAAAAAACAATCTGTTGACAAGGAAGGAAAGGCTCGTCTCTGCAGGAGACTCAGTTGTCACAGCTGTGGGGTCACAATGGTGGAACTCACTGCTCAATGAAATAAGAATGGAACCCCTGTCCACACACACACACTGCCTCAAAACTAAATACAAACCCTACATCTCTGAGTTTTCCCACAAAAACTAGCTCTCACCAGCACCATCACGTTATACATGTTCTTTAAAAATAACTCCAGTGATAACCACGCTCTTTCCTGCTGGAGGGGAGATATCTTGTGGAAAGCACTGAGACACCACCGTGTTGGATGACCTTATAATAATCTGAGTCTTCAGCATAAATTTGACCGTCAAAGCCACATTTTGAATGAAATTGCCCAGTGTCAAGGTGTAGGTGGAGAAAAGGAGGGGCCCAGGATGGAGCCTTGTGGGTTGCCAATGAAAGGTGGAGGGGGATAGGAGGATGAAGCACATGAAATGCTAACGAGAGAGGTAGGAGGAGAAATAGGAGAGAACAGACTCCTGAAAGTTGAGGGAAGAAGAGGTTTCAAGAGGAGGAGAGTAGGCAAAGATGTTAAAGGCAGTGGAGAGGTTGAGGAGGGGGAGGACTGAGTACAGAACCTGAACTCTGGCTAGGGTGAGGTTAATAAAAACTAAGATGGACGCTTCAGTGGTGAGGAAGCCAGACTGGACAGGGTGACAAAAGACAGGGATTTGGTCTGCTTTCCTTTTACCCGTCATCTACCTCAGTGACACCATCGACCATCCCATCCTATCTTCCAATCTAGTTTGTCCCTAATACCCTTCCATTCCTCATGTTTCCCCCCCTCAAACTCTGGTCCATTTCCTCGGCAAGATATGTGTGATTTATTTGCCCCCATGATAAAAAACACTTCCCGTGACCCCACTTGTCTCGCCAACTATCACCCTGTCTCCCCGAGTTCTCTACAACTGCTGTTTAAGAAAGACCTGATTATTAGAGCTGGGCAGATAATAATGAATAATTCACTCAATGAATGTTGCCTTTTTCACAAATTATCCAAACAATTTCATTTTTTTTAAATATTAATTTTTCTAATTTATTCATTTTGATTGGACACACAGGTCATAGATATTTCGGTTCTGTGAATCGATGAACATAAATATGAGAACCAGATTTCTAGTATGAATGCTCAGGATTATAATTACAAATTTTGCTTTCACAGGAATATTCTGTAATAGTGACTTAAATGCGTTGCTTCAACAACATTCCTGTCTGCAAATTCCCTTTGCTAGAATATTTGGAAAACACACAATAAAGATGTGTGAACACAGTGGAAATAAATTCACTTTAAAATTCATCAGAATATTTTTCTTGAATTTTAGTTGTTTAATCATTCATCCAGCACTATTTCTTATACAGATGCTGCTTTAAAATTAACTTACCATTTTACACATTCTGCTGTCAGGAACCAATAAGCTTCATTTCTGGTTCCTCCTAGGGATGTAATTTCACTAAGTGTAACCCCAGTTATACACTATTGAGTAACAGTTGTTATACTTACAATTTTAAGCAAATACTTATATTTGGTTTTTAGCTTTGTGGGCAAATTAAAGACATTACTAGTTAAATAAACACAATAATTTCTACTGTATCTCCAGAAATGATACTGCAGTTACTGCCTGACACAGAAGCATAAAAGCTCTGGAGACATTCCCATTTGTGTGAGTAGTTAGAACTGGGTTTTAATATTAAGAGAATCAGAGTACCACAAGTTCATAAAATGAATGGATTAATCTTAGTCGCACGTATTCTATTTGACTCTGTATACTTAAAATACATATCGAAGTACTAGATGTAGTTTTGAATTGGGGGACTTACAACTAACTGTAACTGCAGAATAACCTATATGCACTGTATCACACTGTCCAAGAGGCTATTTCAATGTTCAGGAAATAGAATTAAAATCTGCCTTCAGAGAACAACAGAGAAAATTTCTCTTCTCTCCTTTTTTTAAGGAAAAACCGTCAGGATAAGCCAAAGCATTCGCCTATTTACCTGCTCTCTCAAGCATTGAAGGATCCAAACTGTAAATTAAAGAAACTAGAGTAAGTAACTATTCTTTCTTTTTAAAATCCTCTTATTACTGCTGCTATCCCAGAAATTCTACAGCAGGACAGCTCTTCACCATGGTTGCTATAGTGACCACACATTGTATAACTTCTGAGGATTGTGTTTAAATTTGCAGTTAATACATGTGGGGTTAGTTTAGTCAGCCTACTGCTGCAATGACAGTGAACCCAATTACCTTACCCACAGATGAGCCTGAGAGACAGAGGTCAGAAGGCCAGGGGGAATTCTTTGAGATCAGGAAAGATTCAGGAAGTGGAAGAGACAAGCTTAGGTATTTTAATCTTAGATATTTCTGAGGTGCCTGTCACTAGAGCTGGGTGAAATTTACTTGGTAAATAGCTGATTTGGCACTGGCGAGTTGACTGTTCATGAATTCAGGTAAAATCTGATGAATAGTTTCGACTGAATAAAAATGGGGGAAAAGTTTCCAAAAAAGTCAAAATATTTAGTTTTGACATTTTTGAAACAAAATTTCAAAGTTTGTGACAAAACGATGTTTTATTAGGAAAATTTAGCTCAGTTTAATTTAAAAAATAGAGTTAAACAAAAATCCTGAAAACTAAGCATTTTGTTTAGGGTAGCACAAAACATTTAATTTGATCCCAAACCATTTGTTTTACCGTTTTTTTCATTTTGTCGGGAAAAATTGGCTTTTCTGTTTCAGGTGAACCCAAATAAAATACTTTCATATTATTGGGTTCAGGCACTGAACCAAATAACCAATTATTCATACAGCCCTACGTGTCACTAGGGTATTCTAAGCCCTGAACATATCTATTTATTTAACATTTATGTATCTTCACTGGATTTCATTTCTCCCTGACTCACAAGTATGTTTTTTTGGGAGAGGATTGATTTCTTTCTTTCTCTGTCTCTGCTCCACCCCTCAACTCTCTCCCTGCTTCTTTCTTTTTCTTCCTACTACACCAGCTCCATCTCATGCAAGTTGGTCTAGTCCCTGTTTCCAGGTCTGGATCTTTGGAGTCATTCCTCAGCCTTCTTGTCTGGTGTCCTTCCTTGGAATGTGAGGCGCTGCCTTCCACTTGTCCTAGACCCTGAAATCAGTGTCTGAGATCTCCCAAGTTGACCTCCAGTCAGACTCTCACCCTGCTCCAGCGCTCCACCTCGGTTGTGGGCTCTCTGGGCTTCTAGTTTGTCACCTTCAGGGATAATGTGGCAGGAAAGCAAGGAACACAGGCTTGTCACAGAGGCTTATTAATCAGAGACTTTGTCTTCAAAGCACTCAGGAGTTACAGATCTTTGAAAAGCAACAGAAGTCCTGAGATCCCTCCTCCCTAAGTCTTATTGGGCCCTTCCCACGAGTCCAAGGCATATCAGGGTTTCAGGCTGGGCAGAGTCCCTCTTGCCCTTTCTCTCTCCTGTACATCCTGCTTACATGTCATGATGGTCATACCCACCCCCTGCACAGGGCAGCTCTGGGGTCTCTGTCCCCTTGCCATGTGACCCACTGGGTTGCCCCTGCACCCTCTTCTAGTCATGCTTGCCCTGCCTGTGGCCCCTCTTTTCCATAGGGATGGGCCAGAAGTTGAGATAATCACACTCAATGACTTCAGAGCGTAGTCTTGATGGCTTCTCAGTGACAGTCCTTCAACCGGCTCTCATGCACCTTTCCTGCACAGGAAATGCAGTTCAATGGGTTTGTCTTGGGCAAGTTCAGACCTGTGTTCAACAGCTAATACAAAATGGGCTTTGTAATTTTGTATGGTCACTCACACACACACACACACCCCCCTCTGACACAGGATTTCAAAGGTGTCAAGCCCCATATAGATTCATAGATTCATAGATTATAGGACTGGAAGGGACCTCGAGAGGTCATCGAGTCCAGTCCCCTGCCCGCATGGCAGGACCAAATACTGTCTAGACCATCCCTGATAGACATTTATCTAACCTACTCTTAAATATCTCCAGAGACGGAGATTCCACAACCTCCCTAAGCAATTTGTTCCAGTGTTTAACCACCCTGACAGTTAGGAACTTTTTCCTAATGTCCAACCTAGACCTCCCTTGCTGCAGTTTAAACCCATTGTTTCTGGTTCTATCCTTAGAGGCTAAGGTGAACAAGTTCTCTCCCTCCTCCTTATGACACCCTTTTAGATACCTGAAAACTGCTATCATGTCCCCTCTCAGTCTTCTCTTTTCCAAACTAAACAAACCCAGTTCTTTCAGCCTTCCTTCATAGGTCATGTTCTCAAGACCTTTAATCATTCTTGTTGCTCTTCTTTGGACCCTTTCCAATTTCTCCACATCTTTTTTAAAATGCGGCGCCCAGAACTGGACACAATACTCCAGCTGAGGCCTAACCAGAGCAGAGTAGAGCGGAAGAATGACTTCTCGTGTCTTGCTCACAACACACCTGTTAATGCATCCCAGAATCATGTTTGCTTTTTTTGCAACAGCATCACACTGTTGACTCATATTTAGCTTGTGGTCCACTATAACCCCTAGATCCCTTTCTGCCGTACTCCTTCCTAGACAGTCTTTTCCCAATCTGTATGTGTGAAATTGATTTTTCCTTCCTAAGTGGAGCACTTTGCATTTGTCTTTGTTAAACTTCATCCTGTTTAACTCAGACCATTTCTCCATATGAAGCAGATAATAAGGGCTGCAGGGATGGGACACTTTGTCTACTTCCTGAGAGGCTGGAATAGCTGCTAAATGCCTCTGTGTGGCGTTAGTCTTTAGGGTAGACGCGGATGAAGGAGTAAGTCAAACTGATTTTCTGTGGAGATAATAGAGGGCACCATGTGGACCTGTTTGCACCCTGCCAGATCCCTTTCCACTGGTAGATGGCTGCTATGATTCTAGGAAGACATGAGCCCCCTGCACTTGAATATGGCCCCGTGCCCTGTCAGGAGCCAAGCTGTCAGGGAGAAGGCTCCTGAGATGCAGCAAGGTGCCTTCATTCTACGTTAGCATCCAAGACCAGATTCAGCCCAATGGAGTCGGCTTTGGCCAGCTGCACCAGAGCTGAGAGCCGCACCTGGCCTAGCCAGTATGAGGCTATGAAGATTATAGAACCCTTGTCTCTTCTGAGATGTGCCAGTGCCTGTGTCATCAGGAGCAGATATTAAGGTCCACAGGAGCATTCTTCTCCCAGAGGTAGAGAGAGCCCCCCTTGCTAACGTTATCTATTCTCCAGGCTATCAGCAGATGGCTGGTAGGTTCTTGTTCAGGGATGTGGCAAAGAGAGACTTCCCTCTCTCTGGTGCCCTTTGAGACTGGGATCTCTAGGGAAATTCCAGCCTTTTCTAATGTATGGTTGAGAGAGATGGGGGGGACTTGAGACGTGGCAAAGTGGAGCCATCCCTGAATCCTGAATGTTCAATACTAAGGCTGGGTCTACACTACCCGCCTGAATCGGCGGGTAGAAATCGACCTCTCGGGGATCGATTTATCGCATCCCGTCGGGATGCGACAATCGATCCCTGAATCGATGCTCTTACTCCACCAGCGGAGGTGGGAGTAAGCACCGTCGACGGGAAGCCGCAGAGGTCGATTTTGCCGCCGTCCTCACAGCGGGGTAAGTCGGCTGCGATATGTCTAATTCAGCTACGCTATTCACGTAGCTGAATTTGCGTATCTTAAATCGACTCCCCCCTGTAGTGTAGATGTAGCCTCAGTCTACCATAGATGGTGGTTTATTTGCTGAGTCCTCAATTGAAAAGATACAGCAAGAGAGAAGAATAGGCTCCTCCCATCCACAAAACTTCTTATTAGCAGATGCCCAAGTGTGTCTGCTCAGAGATGGAAAACACTCATATGTGGAATACGGGATCAATGAGAGCTACAGATGCACGTGGATTGAAATCCACACATGACCATGTGGTCCCCACCATCCATTACTACAGCTGTGTGATTCCTCCCTCCCACCTCCCCACCCCCAAATAAACGAATCTTTCTAGAAACAACAGAGGGAACTGGACAGACAGACGTTCTCATTTTCTCTCTGCTTATCTGTCTCCTGCAGGTTTTGTGATTGCCATTTGACAGCTGCTTGCTGTGAGGATTTCTCCTCTATTCTTGGTACCAAACAGACCTTGGTTGAGTTGTGCCTGGCAGGAAACAGCCTGGGAGAATCAGGAGTGAAGCTGCTGTGTGAGGGACTGAAGCATGCAAACTGCAAACTGCAGAAACTGAGGTGAGAATTTACCGTTTTTTTTCCGTAAAGGACTCCATGGAGTGTGAGGATGGTGTAAGGTGTTGGCTCCCTGCAGGTACATGAAGGGGGTGTCTACATTGCAAAAAAGCCCACAGCAGTGAAGTCTCAGTTCCTGGATCAACTGATCCAGGCTCACACTACAGGACTAAAAATATCTGTGTAGTGAGGCGGTGTGGCTTCCCTCCGCCCCGGAGCGGGACAAGCCCATCCAGAGACGGGAGTGGAGATAGGGAGCTTGGAGCCTGCCCCTCAGAGGGTCAGGCGGCAACCTGGAAGTATAAAGGCTCGCCCTCAGAGCTCACTAGGGAGCCAGCTGCCGGGCAGGCCAGACGTCTCCAGCCTAGTCCACGACTGGGAAAACCCCACTGCCCAAGGTGCCCACCAGAACTGGCCTGACTTGCCCTGCGCTCGCTATCCAGAGGAGGTGCCAGACCTGCCCTGCTCCCACTACCCGGAGAAGTTGCTGGGCCTGCCGCTCACCCACTACCTTGAGGAACCCATGGTGCTGGACTCCCCGGAGGACAACACCCTGACCCAGGTACCACCAGAGGGGGAGTCTGGAAGTAGCCCAGGGGCAGCCAACCCTAGTCTGGCTGCAACATTGCCAGAGCCCAGGTCAGTGTGTTGCAGCCAGGATCCCCACTGACTCAGCAGCGGGTCTTCTGCCACTGCTAGGACCCTGGGCTGGGACGCAGTGGAGTGGAAGGGCCTGCGTCCCCCCTGCCACCCAACTCGTGGGTGGCAGTTCCCCCTCTCCCAGGCCTTGAAGGCTTGGGCCTACTGTTGTTGCTCAGCCCTGCCTGAAAGCCTGACTCCGTATTGCCCGGCCCTGACATAGGGCCTGGGCTTGCTACTATTTGTACTGTTACTGCTCAGCCCTGCCTGAGCCCCTGACTCATTGCTGCCCAGGGCCTGGGCTTATTGCTACTGTTTATACTGCCAGTGCTCAGCTCCTGCTGGAGGGCCTGAGCACCTGACTCACTGTTGCCCTGCCCTGACCCAGGGCCTGGGCCTATTTCTGTTGTACCGCTGTGGCTCAGCCCCTGCCTGAGGACCTGAGCACCCGACTCATTGTTGCCCCGCCCTGACCCAGGGCCTGGGCTTATGGTGCTTATTTCAGTTACTGCAAGAGCCTCCAGGAAAGACTCCCGTGGCCAGACTAATTCCCCAAACCTCAGCAGTGTGCAGTGAGCCGGTGTGGCTCCCCTCCACCCCGGAGAGAGTCGAGTCCCGGCCAGCACCTTTACAAGCAGTGTAGACGTTCCTGCTCAGGCTGGAGCCTGGGCTCTAAGATCCACTTCCCGTGCTGGGTTCCAGCCCAAGCAGAAACATCTACACTGCTATTTTTAGTTCTGTAGCACAAGCCCAAGTCAGTTAACCCAGGCTCTGGGACTCGCTGCAGTGTAGACACACCCGGACAGGCTGGACGCTGAGTGTCCCTCCAGCCCCTGGTGCGTCAGTGGCTCCCAACAGTGCGCTAGCCTGTCGTGTTCGGTAAATGGAATTTATAAATAAAGATGGGCACATATTGGAGCAGTAGTTCCAATCCCCCTGAATCTGAAAAATAAGTCATCATATATAAATGATTCCTAATGTGTCCCTGGCATTTAAAACTAATGCAGAATCTTAATCACTTTGATAAAAGCCCCATTTTATCATAGTTTTAATGATTTTTAAAATAATTTTACACTTATTTTGATTTACAACTAATGAAAGCACAAGAGGCCCTAGGAGCCTGATGACCCTAAATCTCCCCGTCGTTCCTTATAGACACATTTCCATGATGGGAGCAGTGTGCGTCTCGGGAACTGTGGGAGGGATTCCGGCTCAGGAAGGAAGAATTTTTCCTGTAACTCCTTCATGTGCCAAGGGAGGGGGATTTGCCTGCAGCTAACCCCCCTTCAGGAGGTGCACCATGTTCTTTTGTTTTACCCAGTCAGCTCTGCTGGCCATTACTTACAGGTGTATTTTATCATGGCTCCTTTCTGCTCTTCCCTGCATCCTTTAGTGATTCTTCTGCCCCTAAGGTAGGGAAAGAAGAAGAAGACTGTGTTCATGGGGGGCCCAGCACAGAACACAAGGAGAGGGAGGTGTCACCCCTTTTTGACTTGAGCAGTTAGCCAAAATTTGGGGCCCTGTGTATTGTTTGTTAGAAGGAGAAATTGGTGATGGATCCAGGTATCTTTGATTCAGTCTTGTTTATGAAGACTGCACACAGTCCCCTTTCCTCAAACACAGGAAGAATCAAACAGGAGGTAGTCTCTTTGCTCAAAGCTCACACCTCTTTCAGCAGCACGGAGCTGCCACAAGCTCTCTCTGGGCTTTTTCTTACTGAAACATCCCCAGTGCTTGTTCGGCTGCCTTGTTCTGCCCTTCTGTCTCTCGCTCTGTGGTGTTTCTGACTGCTTTCCTCTCGCACACAGACACAATCGACCCACTGCCCTGGGCTTATCAGATCATTATGGAACCCCCTTGTGCCACATGGTGAACTCCTGCTCCAGCCTTGTACGTGGCCTGTGTTTTCAGCAGAGGCCTGTATTGGATTCAACTGTCTATTCCATAAAGTAGTTCAATTGCTCTTTTTACATTGATTCTGAATAAAAGGCAGCTATTATTACACTCAACCTATAAAAGAGGCTTCATGTGGTCTCCCCGCCGCTTGTGCACCTTTTCAGTAGTCCAACTCAGTGTGTGAACTGTAACATTCACCGTTTTCAGCTCCTGCCTGGCTGAGGTATGAGGTGAGGTACTCACAGCAGGAGGTGAAACTATTCTCAGCGGAGAGAAGGCACCAGTTTGTAGAAAGACCTTTGACATACAGCCCCCCTGGGTAATAGAAAAGCATTTAGTCACTATTGTCACAATAGCCACTGCAGTAGCTGTTCTAATAATAGATGAGGCTCTCTGAGTTACATCAGGTACCTGCGACATTCCAGCAATTGATAGGCCTAATTTTTCAATAACCAATATGCCACTTGATAACCATGTTGTAGTCTTAGAAAAGGTGGCCACAGTCTTAAGATCCATTAGGGAGGCAGGACTGACTGTAAACCCCGCAGAGTGTTCATGAGAAAGGAACATAGATGCTCCAGTGTGTAAGGCCGGGGTGTCAAACTCACTTGCAGAGCGCTGAATTCTATGGTTAATTATGGTCCTTAGCAACAGAAGGTCCTGTGGCACCTTTGAGACTAACAGAAGTATAGGGAGCATAAGCTTTCGTGGGTAAGAACCTCACTTCTTGCATCTGAAGAAGTGAGGTTCTTACCCACGAAAGCTTATGCTCCCAATACTTCTGTTAGTCTCAAAGGTGCCACAGGACCTTCTGTTGCTTTTTACAGATTCAGACTAACACGGCTACCCCTCTGATACTATGGTCCTTAGGTCAGGCTATAAATACTATATTCTCTCCATGATGTGCAGTGGAATGCCCCCCTCATGTCAGAGATCAAGGGGAGGCTATGGCCTTTATGTAGTAACTAAATGTTTTGTTACTATTTATTGTTTGTGTAATGCTTTAGTATTGCATTCATTATCAGTGGAAAAATCTGCTCACCTTTAAGCCCGCTGCTTTTCTGCCTTTGGTTTCTCTTCCTTCTCCATCCTCCCCTCTCTGCTTTCTCTTCTGCTGTCTCCTGTGTGTTCTCTGCATTTCCTTCCCTGCAGCAACTTCCAGTTCCCAACCCAGCAGGCTTTGTTCCCATCCCCCAATCCCCTCATTCCACCCACTACAATGATCAGTGATTCAGTAGTTGATGTTGGCACTGAAATCTCACTGGTGAGCAATAAAGTTGATAGTGCTGTCAGATTACTGGGGGACAGGAGAGTCCCCACTCCTGAGTCATTGTTTCAGACTCTCTGCAAATTCAGGCTGACTTCACTGCATCAGGTACAAATTTGGCTCACATTGGTGATCTCTGCTGCCACGAGGGCCAGAAATTTCCTTATGTCTGTGGACACTAAAACAGCCTGTAGGTCAGATCCAGCCTACATTACTTACGTTTGAAACTTCTGGGGGATCTGAGCCCAGCTTCCTGCCTCCCATGTGTAAACCAGAATACTAAATACCTGACGGAGTGGGGGGATGAGAACTCCCACTGAGATGAATGGAGCAGTTCACACCTCTCGGAGCTATTGTTTCAGGCTGTTTATATCTCCATGCGGTGTTCTCATTCAGCTGAGAATGTCCCATTGAGATGAATGGGCCATTTCACACCTCTCTGAGCCTACTATGCTGCTGATGGATGTGTAGAGCCCCTTCCTCATACACTAGGCCCACATTTGGGGTTCCTCACAGCCACACCACATAAGAACATAAGAACGGCAATACTGGGTCAGGCCAAAGGTCCATCTAGCCCAGTATCCTGTCTTCCGACAGTGGCCAATGCCTGGTGCTTCAGAGGAAATGAACAGAACAGGTCATCAAGTGATTTATTCCCTGTCGCCCATTCCCAGCTTCTGGCAAATAGAGGTAAGGCACTTCCCATGGCCCCTCCAAGCTCAGCGAGAAAAAGTTTTGAACGGTTTCACAGATGCATTTCAGGATTCACCACCCCACTGAAAATGCAGCCACGCTCTACCCTCACCTTCAGCTTAGCTGAACACACACTTGTGGAACACAGGCTAATGGACATAATAGATGCCCATAGAAGGACCCCAGTGTAAACTTCTCTTTTACAATCCCACTGCTGCCAACACCAAGGTTAAGATTCATTGCTGAGCTTCTAAGAGGCGCAGCAAAGATCTCACATTCCAGAGGGAGGGTGGAGCTAAGTGGATTTAAACCATCTTTATGCCTCCCAGATTCAGGGTTGCTCCAGGTATTGGAATGGTTCCCTAGTGTAAACTAGAGCAGCTCTGAGATCCCCAGGCTGCTAATGGACAACTCTGCAGCTTGCAACAGATGAGAATCCCAATAGCTGGCAAAGCAAAGTAATTGTTCTAAAGGAAAAGTGATTTTGATTCTGGAATAGTATGTCCACACAGGGAGCTATTCTGGTCAATGTCCTTGTATAGACAAGCCCTCAGTATCTAGCCATCATGTTTAAGGCCTGATCTACACTTAAAATTTAGGTCAACATAGCTACGTGACACAGAGGTGTGGAAAAGTCAATTAAAATTAAAATAAATTAAAAATTCACCCCCTGGTGTAAATGCAGCTAGATTGATACAAGAGGACAATATATCTTCAGAGGGTCCTGTGGCACCTTTAAGACTAACAGAAGTATTGGAGCATAAGCTTTCGTGGGTGAATGCCCACTTCATCACCCACGAAAGCTTATGCTCCAATACTTCCGTTAGTCTTAAAGGTGCCACAGGACCCTCTGTTGCTTTTTACAGATTCAGACTAACACGGCTACCCCTCTGATACCTAATATATCTTCAGTTTGTCTATTTTGGTCATAGTCTCTTTGATCTGGGTGATATTTCTTTCTAAAGCACTGAGACTTTTCGTCTACAAGAAAGAGAAATTCTAATTTACAACTGGCTTCCTATATAATTCCCTTATTCTTCATTTTTCATACCAGCCTCTATTCATTTGTTTATTGATACGTTGCAAATCCTTAGATTAAGGGTCATGGGGACTATGGTAAATGCTTCTTGGCTTTCCACGCTGGAATTTGTATTGAGAAGAGAGGACTGGATAGACAGACGTGCTCATTCTCTAATCTGGGTATCTATCTCTTTCAGCTTGAAGGCTTGTAAACTCTCAGCTGCTTGTTGTGGGGAGCTCTCTTCTGCTCTCAGCAACAACCAGTTGCTGACAGATCTGGACCTGAGTGATAATCAACTGGGAGCCATGGGAATACAGCTGCTGTGTGAAGGACTGAAACAGCCAAACTGCAAACTGCAGAGACTAGTGTAAGTATTGACCAGTTTCCTTTATGTACAGACCTTGGCAGGAGGTGTGATGGGGTATGATCAACTTCCTGCAGGTACGTGGTGAGGTTAAAAGCTGAGTCTCTCCTATTAATGCCTCAGTTGGGGATACTTTCTCCCCACCCCTAAGCATGTGAGAGCAAGAAGGAGGCAATACCCATGAGGACCCTTTCAGTGAAGGAAAATCACCACTTGCAATCTAGGACAGCTCTGATCCCTCTGTGAACAATTTCTCCTCATGTCCAATCACCCCTGCGTCCGCTTCTCATCCCTCTCCCCGGTCTGTAGGGTAGGTGGTGGGAGGGACAGGAACAGTCTCTATCCCTGAAGCCGAATGACATGCCCTCCTAGAGCACCGTCTTGCTGAGGATCTCAAAGCACTTACAGAGCTGAGGGAATTCACCTCCCACCCCCTTGAGCAAACTGGAGAAAAAAGAATATAAGATTCATTTAAGTCAGTTCCTGCTGCCTTGATCCCCTCCTGCTCCTCCCTCTGTCCCTGACCCTCCCCCACCATCCAGGCTTGTGACCTCCCTGTTGATTTTTACTTCCTCACATCCCCCCTTGGAGGGGGGGGGTGCCATTGAATCTTCTCAGTTCTCCATCCCATGTCCTTCCATCATTGTTCAGCTGGATGAAAGTAGTTTTTGCTGCATACAACATCCCAATACTAAGGTGCTCCCCCACCCCATCTCCAAGTTTTACTGTTGACTCCAACAAGAGGAGGATTTGTCACCATTCTGCAAACGCTGACAGTAAAAGCTTCAAAAATCCTCTTGCCTGTGGACAGGAGGAGGTTCTCCACAGCTTTGGCAGTGCCATGTCTGTTCTGTGTCTAGGCTTAAAACCCAGCTGGATATTGCCAATGGACAGGTGAAGTTGGATGCAGCTGTTCAGTAGCTGCTTGACTAGATTGCTCAGAAACAGAAGACCTGATGATACCGGGCATTCGCTTGTAAGGCTGGTTGTATCAAGCAATGGATTCTTAAGACCTGGCCAGGTTACTGCATGCTCCAGGTTCGGGGAGCAGATTTCTATCCTCAAAAGCAGACGATGACAGTATTTGTTAGTAGGGGTTCTAGATGCTCTTGCTCAGTCATTCCTAGGGTACGAAGAATCGGGGTGGCCACTCTGGGCCCCGCACTTTGGGAGGCCCTGCAGGCCAGAGCAATTGGCCAGCGCGGTCGCTCCCAGAAGTGACGGGTCGGTCCCGGAAGTAATGGATTCATCACATCCACCCTGGGCTCTGCAGCCCCCCAGGGATGGCCCTGCTCTTGAGTGGTGCTGGGCTCTGGAGCTAGGAGACATCTAGGTTAGCAATGTTATTGACAATCCAGAATAGTTCTGTGGGGTGTGACTTGGGGCTTGTCTACCCAGCCCTGCAGTTCAGACTACAGGGGTGTGAAGTGCAGCATGCACCAAAGTGCTGTGTTGTAACCCCCCTATATAGACAATGCAGGTGCAAACAAAAAGGTACCTAGTTCATGCTAACATAGTCCTGTTTGAAGAGGACTATGTTAACACAAGCTAGGTATCTCTTAGTTCGCACTAGGACTGTCCACATTGGGGAGCTGCATGCACCAGAATGCTGTGCTGTTGCAATTCACACCTCCATAGTCCAATTGCATTGATGTAGCCTTGGTGGTTGCTATGGAAGAGGAGAAGGAGGATCTCTTGGTCTCCTCCATGGCCAAGGAGCAGGCAAAGAAGAATTTGTTTTTTCTTGAGTGTTCTCAACACTGACACTTGGGTTTTCTTGCCTCCTTGCATCATCTGTCACAGGAAGAAGAAACCACAAAGCTCTGTGAAGGCCAAATGGGAAGGAAGTGCTTCAGAACCAAAGTATTCATGGCTGTGGTCAGTCAGTGACTGTGATGTCTCACTGGTTCTTCTAGTCCTTGGCTGCTGGGCTAGTGTATCAGTCCTTCGTGGATCTAACTGGATCAATGAGCTCTCTAGGATGGACCATGATGTTAAGACCTTCTTGCCTGGAAATTAATTAATTAATAGGCAGCAGATTTAAAACAAACACAAGGAAGTATTTTTTTCACACAACGCACAGTCAACTTGTGGAACTCCTTGCCAGAGGATGTTGTGAAGACCAAGACTATAACAGGGTTCAAAAAAGAACTAGATAAATTCATGGAGAACAGGTCCACCAATGGCTATTAGCCAGGATGGGCAGGGATGGTGTCCCTAGCCTCTGTTGGCCAGAAGCTGGGAATGGGCGACAGGGGATGGAGCACTTGATGATTACCTGTTCTGTTCATTCCCTCTGGGGCACCTGTCACAAGACAGGATACTGGGCTAGATGGACCTTTGCTCTGACCCAGTATGGCCGTTCTTATGTTCTTTCTCTTTTGAAGGTGGTAATCTGACTGGCATCGGGGAGTGATCCACGTTCATTATAAAGGTCAGGATGTGACCAGCTGTGTGTGTGTTTAAGGCCTAGAGACTGCCTGTGAGAATCCAAAGGAGAACAGGGCAAATAGAAAGTTTTGTGCATTGGATTAGGTGTATTGTCCGTGTAAATATTTAAGCCTCCAAGAATGATGAGCCTCAGGAACTGCATCACCATGTCAGCCAGTGTCTCTGTCAGCTCCTCCAGAAAACTTGAGCTCTCTGTAGGTAATAGATCTGTGCTATTGGGATGTCTTATTGGGCTTGTCATTGGTTTCTCAGATTAAGTAGATTCACTCAAGGGATTTTGTTACAAAGGAGTTTCTTTTGAAGCTGGATAGCAATAAAATTGGCTCTCTGCCACGGGAACTGCCTAGTCTGGGTCTGTAGGGCCCTGTGTCAGCTGGAAGGATGAAATGATCCAGCTCCCAGCCTGCAGTGTCAGATAGCCAGGCTCTGGGGATGCAGACCAGGTCAGGGATCTAATTCAAGCTGATAAAGGGCTTTTAAGCCACTAACCTTGCTTTGTTCAACACAAGCTTTGATCCTGAGGTGTGCCTGTGTCTGTAGTAATTTTGTGTGCCGTGGCTGAAACTCATTTGCACTGGATTGGTGGCTGGTGCCTAGAGTAATGCTTTCCAGAGGCTGACTTGTATTTCTTGTGTGTCTTGCATGTAAACCTTGGATTGGAGTGGAAAAGTCTCATATCCATGAGACACTCCCACAGTCTTTTGCCCACACGAAGGCTACGTCTGCACTCGGAGCTGGGGGTGTGATTCCCAGAGTGACTAGACACACTCGCACTAGCTCTCATTGACCCAGCGTGCTAAATATAGTGATGTAGCTATGGCAGTGTGAGCAGCAGCATGGGCTAGCTGTTCCAAGTATGTATCCATGGGGCGGATGGCAGGAGTTCGCCTCCCCACAGCTCTTCATGGCTTTTGCATTTTTGCTTGGGTAGCTCCAGGCCCTGGGTAGTCAGCTTCCTGAATTTCCCGGACACAGTTCCCCAAATCAGATACTGTGCTTGGACCCCTCATCACTATCCCTAGTGTCTATCCATTGATCAGTAGCTCTCTGCCCTAGAAGCCTTAGGCTATATCTGCAGTTGGAGCTGGGAGTGTGTGATTCCCAGCTCATGTACACACATTCATGCTAGTGCTGATCTGAGCTACTGCACTAAAAATAGTAGCGTAGCCGTGGTAGCATGGGCAGCAGTGAGCAGTGGCATGAACTAGCCATGGCCACCCAGACATTTTTGAAAAGTTAGGGGCAATTTCCTGTATTTTAGAAGCTTTTCATATGTTTCGAAGTCAGAATGCTGTGCAATAAAAATAATGTAATAAAATAATCAATAATACAAGCACAGCGGGTGTTCATCTGGACTTCTGTGCTAGGATAACTTGCTAGTACATCAGGTAATGTACTGCGAAAACAGATATGCATCAAAACCACAGGACCCCCAAAATATATATGATTATTTCAGATAGATGCAAGCATGAAATATTCTAAAACCCAACACCAACACTGGGGAAAAACTTGTGGAGGGAGTGCTAGCAATTCTATAATTAAGTTTGCATTCAGATTTGCAATTAAAGGAGGACTGAAAACCCATTATTTTACAGTAAAGATTTTGAGATAAACAAAAATCAGGTTATTCCCTCCTCTAATCTCTGGACAAATGGACTCCCAAGCCCACCTACCATTCCTAACTAGGCTACAGAGACCCCATAGTCCTATGGAGTCATGGTGTCTGATATATAACATTGTTGCCATCTCATGATTTTATCACAAATTTCGATATTTGATGGCTTTTCTTAAAGTCACAGCTTCTGGAGTCATGTGAATAAGTGAGCCCCTCACTTTTTAAAAATGAAATCTAAATTTCTAGCCCTTGTGGTTACAGAGAAAGCCTGAAAACACAAACCCTAAAGTCTCAAAAAACAGAAGACAAAGAAAAAGAACCCAAAATGTATTTGTAAAAAAAATCCCCTGAATTCTAAGCTGATATTGTGACTTTTTGGAGTCTGACTCATAATTTTGGAACTTTTGGGGTTGGCCACATGCCATGAGTGTATTTTATTGCAACGTTTTGGGATCAAACTTGATATAAAATAATGGAACAGAGTATCACTAGGTCTTCCCTTTACTATTTTTAGTTTTTCTCTGCTTGAATGTTTTCTTCTCTCCTTTTCTCTCTGACTCTTTTTTCCTCATTGTTTTGTAGTGTCTGTTTTTACTCTCCAATTAACTTCTCTCTTCTGATATTTTCTACCCTCCAAACTTCTCCATCCATCTTCCCCATTTTCCTCCTCCTAATCCTTTCCTAGAGCCTTCCTTGAAACTTCACTTTCTCTCTTTCTCTATAGTGCAAGCAGTGGGGCTAATGTAGGAAGTCACACCCGAACCTGGTTCGGGGTTCTCATTGGTCAAGGGATGGGTCTTGGGACAGAGTCTAGGGCTGGATTTCTGGCTCATTCCTGATGCTGATTGGTCAGGGAAAGGATATGTTGGGTGGGGCCACCTGTCGAACACCTATGATGAGCCTCATTCGCTCTCTGATGGATCTGCCCTGCATTTGTCTCTCCTGCAGGTTGAGATTTTGCGGTCTCACAGGCGCTTGCTGTAGGGATCTCGCCACTGTTCTCAGCACCAGCCAGAGCCTGACAGAGCTGAATCTCAGTTATAATTTTTCTCTGGGAGATGTTGGAATTCAGCTGCTGTGTGAGGGACTGAAACAGCCAAACTGCAAATTACAGATACTGGGGTAAGTAATATTTGGTCTCCTCTGTGTATTTTCAGGTGACCTCTATGTAAAGTGTTTCACGGGGCTGTCACTGGTATCTGGTGTCTGTCCCCGTAGGTATATGGAAAAGCTGAGGGATAGCTCAGTGGTTTGAGCACTGTCCTGCTAAATCTAAGGTTGTGAGTTCAATCCTTGAGAGGGCCACTTAGGGATCTGGGGCAAAATCAGTACTTGGTCCTGCTAGTGAAGGCAGGGGGCTGGACTTGATGACCTTTTAAGGTCCCTTTCAGTTCTAGGAGATAGAATATCTCCATAAATTTAAATGTCTCTCCAGCACCATTGTCAATGGCTCACAACACGCACCCAGCCTGGCCTGTTTGGAAAATGGAAATATTAAGCAAAGGTGGCCCCACAGCAGACAGCTGGCAACACAGTCCCAGTCTTGGGAAAATAAATATTTGAATTTTTTTAAACCAATTCTTTAATATTGGGCTTTTTAAAAAAAAAGAACACTCTTACCCTTCCACTAACAGCCCATTTTAAAGATAACTTTAATGACTTTGACACCTTTATATATTAACTTTTAAAACTTTAAAAGCCTTCCATGGCGTCAAAGCAGCTGAGTGCAGATACCCCAGCCAAATGAATGGCACAAGCTGCCTCCTTTTGAGGCAGCTGTCAATCAGAGTATGGTGGGTGGTGATGTAGGAGTGATCTGTCACTAACACAGTCTCCAGAGACCCCTTCTCTGCAGCACATTAGATCCAAAGCTGGTGGGCGGTGGGCACTGCACCAGGTTTACAAGGCCATTATTTCACCTCGTACCCTGCTCCCTACAGTGTATTTCCCCATGAGTTGTCTGGTCTGTGATGATGGCCCAAACCATGGAGCTAACACCACTTCCAGGTGGAGACTATTCCATGGACTATTCCAGTAGATCTGTCAGAGCAGCACAGCAGTGAAGCAGACACACTTCATCTGTGAATCTTCCCTTCCCCCCTCCCCCCACCCCCTCATATCACTATTAGTGAGTTTCTCGTTACCCACCCTCCTCTGAGCTGTGAGGGAGAGACGGGGCAGTTGCCACCAGAGAGAGGTGCCACCGTCACTCTCTGCAGGGCTGTGGGGGAGGAGAGGTCAATCGTTACTGATGATGGAGAAAAAACAAAGAGCCCTGAGACGAGTCCTGTCCACCTACATACTGACAGGCAGAGCTTTGAGGCCCTGCTTGGAGGTTGGTGGGGAGAGATGGGGACGGAAGCAGCTCATCCCTCCAGCCATGGCTCTGATGTTCTAGGGAGAGAATGGGGGTCCCTGAATTAGGGGTTGGTGGCAAACCTCCAATGATAGACAGCAGCTGCAGTAAAAGAAGGCTGATTTTGACATTCACTTTGCTGGTGCTTTTGTCTCTTGAAAATCTGCCCCAAAACGGCCCTGGGGAACATTTGGGGCTGGAGAGCTTATTCTGGCTGCATCTGCTTAAACCAGAAGGGATCCAGAGCGCTACAATGAAAATGTTTGAACTATTTTCCTGCCACAACCTTCCCCCTCCCAACCCACTAAAAGTGTCCCCACAACCTGCCTCCTCCCTTCACTTCAACTGAACAGTCACTTGTGGAGTGCTGGGTAACCGACATAACGGGCCAGACTGTGCTCTCAGCTGCTCTGTATTTGCAAGTCAGCCTTTATTGATTGCAAGGGATTTGCTCCAGAGTTACACCAACATAAATGAGAGCTAAACCCTGCCTGACAGGCGTGCATGGAAGAAATCCACACTAACAACCTTTCATGTTTTTATTCCCCCTGGCCTCTTTCCACAGCGCTGTCGTCTCTCCCTGCACTCCTGGAATAACAAATCTTTCTAGACTTACATGGACATCTGTGAGGGGAACACAGAGCATGGGTCAGAAATGAGTCATTTTCCATTCTCTCTTCATGTCATGCAGGCTGGAGGGGTGCAGACTCTCAGCTGTATGTTGCTGGTTTCTCTCCTCCGCTCTCAGCACCAGCCAGGCCCTGGCAGAGCTGAACCTTTGGGGGACGAAGCTGGGAGATTCAGGAGTGCAGCTGCTGTGTGAAGGACTGAGACATCTCAACTGCAAACTGCAGAAAATACTGTAAGTACCGGCTGGTCTCCTCCAGTCTGTGCCTGCTAGCATGGTAGCTCTGGCTGCTGGGTTTACAGAACTGTAATGCTTGCTTCCACCAGCCCCAGGCCCTGCACCTTCCACTCCATAGAAATGTACGGCTGGAAGGGACCCAAGAGGTCATCACGTCCATCCCCCAGTGCAGAGGCAGAATTAAGTGAACGTAGCCCATCCCCAACAGGTGTTTGTCTCACCTGTTCTTAAAAACCTCCAACGACAGGGATGCCACAGACTCCCTAGGTAACTTGTTCCAGGGCTTTAATATCCTTATAGTTTGAAAGTGTTTCCTAATATCCAACCTAAATCTCCCTTGCTGCTGATTCAACTGATTACTTCTTGTCCTACCCTTGGTGGACATGGAGAGCAATGGATCACCATTGTCTTTATAACAACCTTTCACGTATTTGAAGACTGTTATGTTGCCCCTCACCCTTCTCTTCTGTAGACTAAACATGCCCAATTTTTTCAACCTTTCCTCATGGAGCTTGTTTTCTAAACCTCTTTTCACTTTTGTTGCTCTCATCTGGACTCTCTAATTTGTCAACATCTTTCTTGAACTGGGTTGCCCCGAACTGGACACAGTTCTCCAGCTGAGGCCTCGCCAGTGATGAGTAGAGTGGGACAATCACCTCCCATACCTTACTTACGACTTTCCTGCTAATACACCCTACAGTGATATTAGCCTTTTTCAAAAAATATATCACACTGTTTACTCATATTTGCTTTGTGATCCACTATAATCCCCTGGTCATTTTCTGCAGTACTGCCGCCTAGCCAGTTATTCCCCATTTTGCAGTTGTGCATTTGATATTTTTCCTTCCTATGTGTAGTACATTGCATGTCTCTATTTAACATGATCAATTTCAGACCAATTTTCCAATTAATCAGGATAATTTTGAATTCTAATCCTGTCTTCTAAATTGCTTGCAACCCCTCCCAGCTTGGTGCCATCTGCAAATGTTATAAGTGTACTTGCCACTCCATCATCCAAGCTGTTAATGAAAATATTGAACAGTATCAGACCCAGGACAGACCCCTGCGGGACCCTACGTGATATATCCTCCCAGAGGTAGTTTCAGGCCAAACTTGCAGGGCCAGCAAAGCTCTGAAGACTCAGCTGCGACAGCAAATGTCTTATTGAGAGTTGGGAAGAGGCAGCGTAAGCAGCAGGTGTACAGGGTGGTACCATGGTCCTAGCACTGTACGGCAGCAAGATTCTGGTAACCGGGAAGGGTATTTCAGCACAAGTAAATCTCAGTAGGCAAAGCAAAACAACTTAAACACATCAAATCATAAACCACCCCAGCCTGAGGCTCACTCAGCCTGGATTTGCAGCCATCTCAACCCACAGCCATTCTGCGCCCACTGGCTCCCCAGCAGCTGTTTTGGTAGCCCTTTCCCTGAGCACCTATGCAAGGACAGATGGAAGGAAGTCAGAATTAACCCCTTACTCACTGAGGATCTGGGATGTCCCTAGCCCCTAAGTATCTGGCTAGTGGCACATGTGGCAAGAGCCATCCTTCCCTCCCGCCAGAATGGAAATGAAACCCTCTTCAGACAGACACTGATGCCAGTGAGGGAACCACAGCCAACAGGGAGGAAACAAGTGATCACTTCCCTCTCTGTGTATTTGTGTCTTGTAGGCTGGGGAGTTGCAGCCTCACAGCTGCTTGCTGTGGGGATCTCTCCACTATTCTCAGCACCAGCCAGAGCCTGACAGTGCTGGAACTGGCGAATAACAAACTGGGGGATTCAGGCGTGCAGCTGCTGTGTGAGGGACTGAAACATCCAGATTGCAAACTACAGAAACTAGTGTAAGTAACAGCTGGTTTCCTGCAGTCTGTGCTTATTAACATTGTACTACAGTGACCTGAGCTTTGTCTACTGAGGCATCAGTACTACTAACAGCTGTGGGGAACTGTTTTCTATCCTGTGAAAACTCAATATTTCCCCCCTTCTGCAGTGTGATGAAACAAACACCTTCTTAGAGAGAGAGAAGCTAGACTAGCCAATAGCCCACTGGTTAGGGCACCCACCTGAGATGTGGGGGGCACAGGTTAAAGTCACTGCTCTGCCTGATTTGGAAGGAGACGAAGCTGGGCCTCACACAGGCCAGGTGAATGCCCCAACCACGTGGCTACTGGCTATTCTAGTCTTGCTCTCTCTGTAGTTTTGTCCAGAAAGTCCAGCCTGGCTCGGAGAGATTGTATCTTCCCAACAGAAGTTCCATCAACACCGAGACATTCCCACAAAAAGTTTGTGACTAATCTGCATTTTCTGATGGAAAAACTATTTCACTGAAAAAATCCCAAACAGTTCTTCTAATGACCACCCAAAAACACCTACTCTCCTCCCATGTACAGCTGAGAGACCCCACTGCACTGTAGATTTGTCGTATTTTACTAGAGAGAAGTTGGGTCACACAGAGCCTCTTCATGCCCCATGGATATTTTCTGTAGGTCCTCTGTTTATTTAACTCACTAAAGTTTGGTTGACACTAAAAAGTTAGGTTTCAGAGTAGCAGCCGTGTTAGTCTGTATCCGCAAAAAGAAGAACAGGAGTACTTGTGGCACCTTAGAGACTAACAAATTTATTAGAGCATAAGCTTTCGTGGACTACAGCCCACTTCTTCGGATGCATCCGAAGAAGTGGGCTGTAGTCCACGAAAGCTTATGCTCTAATAAATTTGTTAGTCTCTAAGGTGCCACAAGTACTCCTGTTCTTCTTTTTACTAAAAAGTTAGGTTGACCCAGCTACGTTGCTCGGGGTGTGAAAAAGTCACCCCCCCGAGAGACTTAGTTAAACAGACTTATGCCCCAGTGTAGACAGCGCTAGGTCACTTACTGAGCATGGCATCCTGCTGGGAGCAGATGGCTGCAGGATCTGCACTGGCTGCCCATTGGTCTCTGGGTGGAGTTTAAGAGGCTGGTTCTGATCTATAAAGCCCTAAATGGCCTAGGACCAGCCCACCTGAGGGATTGTGTCTGTCACTGGGCCAGACTGTCCCAACTGCAGTCAGCATGGGAGACTGAGCTAATCCTCCCTTTGTTATAAAAGAGAAGGGATGGTTGGCCTCTGTGAGGGCTCTGGGACCTTGCCTTTCCCCCTAGTCCAAAATACCCCACATTTAGGGACCTTCTGGGTATGCTGCAAAGAGCCTCTGTTTGATTGGGGTTTTAAAGAGGATTGAGAAGGTGTTTTCTGTAGCTGGATGGATGAGTTCCTATTAGAATAATTAATTTAATGCTACTGGGGTTTTGGTTGTAGCACTAATTGTGTGTTAGAGAGCTAGAGCAGGGGTGGGCAAAATTTTTGGCCCGAGGGCAACATCTGGGAATAGAAATTGTATGGTGGGCTGTGAATGCTCACAAAATTGGGCGGGAGGGGGTGAGGGCTCTGGTTGGGGGGGCGAGTTCTGGGGTGGGGCCAGAAATGAGGAGTTCAGGGTGCGGGAGGGGGCTCCAGGCTGGGGCGGGGAGTGGGGTGCGGGCTCTGGCTGAGGGTGCGCACTCTGGGGTGGGGCTGGAGATGCGGAGTTTGGGGTGCAGGAGAGTGCTCCGGGCTGGGATCGAGGGGTTTGGAGGGCAGGAGGGGGATCAGGGCTGGGGAAGGGGGTTGGGGCATGGGGAGAGGCTCAGGGATGCAGGCTCCGGGCAGCGCTTACCTCACATGGCTCCCGGAAGCAGTAGCACCGGATGGGGCCATTGGAGTGCGCAGCAGCCGGAGCGGGCCATACCACGGCTTCCGGGAGCCACATAGAGCGGCCCCCTAACTCTGCTCCACGTCTGGAACGCCAGAGCACTGAAGCTGCAGATCCCACTCCCCAGTGGGACCTCGAGGGCCAGCTTAAAATGGCCTGTGGGCCATAGTTTGCCCAAACTGGTCTACAGCTTTGTATTGGGGGGAGGGATAGCTCAGTGGTTTGAGCATTGGCCTGCTAAACCCAGAGTTGTGAGCTCAATCCTTGAGGGGGCCAGTTAGGGATCTGGGGCAAAAGTCTGTCTGGGGGTTGTACTAGATGACCTCCTGAGGTCCCTTCCAACCCTGATATTCTATAGGGGTCTTTTTGTAATCAAAATGAAGTGATTTCTGTATTGCTTCTAAATTAAGAATCATTTTTAGAGTTGCATACAGGTATCAAGGAGGGGAAATGCAGAGGATGGGGCATAAACAAGTCATCATTTTGCTCTCTATATATCTTCATATCCTACAGACTGGGGCATTGTGATCTCACAGTTGTTTGTTGTGGAGATCTGTCCTCTGTTCTTAGCACCAGCCAGACCCTGACAGAGCTCGGCATAAGGTGGAACAACCTAGGAGATTCAGGAGTGCAGCTGCTGTGTGAAGGATTAAAACATCCAAACTGCAAATTACAGATACTGCAGTAAGTACCAGCTGGTTCCCTTTAGTCAGTGCCTGTTAACATGGTGGTGTTGTGAGTTACACTCTATTTATCAAAACAACAAGGAGTCTGGTGGCACCTTAAAGACTAAACAGATTTATTTGGGCATAAGCTTTTGTGGGTAAAAAACCCACTTCTTCAGATGCATGGAGTGAGAATTACAGATACAGGCATTATTATATTGACACATGAAGAGAAGGGAGTTACCTCACAAGTGGAGAACCAGTGTTGACAGGGCCAACACCATCAGGGTGGATGTAGTTCACTCCCAACAACTGATGAGGAGGTGTCAACTCCAGGAGAGGCAAAGTTGCTTCTGTAGTGAGCCAGCCAATCCCAGTCCCTATTCAAGCACAAATTAATGGTGTTAAATTGCAAATGAATTTTAGTTCTGCAGTTTCCTCTAAGTTATACCAGAGGCTGTTTTGGCCCCCACCTGGCCCAGGATCAGGGCAGTAGGAAGGTGGGTTACAGCCAATATCTTCTCCTCGAAGTCTCTCAGCAGGGCATGATGTGAACTTGGTGCAGCCAAGGGCAGAATCCTGTGATTTTTAGCAAACCACAAATGCAGCATATTTTGAAGTTAGAAAATCAATGACTTTACTCACTAAGGCAGTAACAGCCCCACATATGTGCACACTGCCCTGAACTGGAGCTGTCACTCCTGCTCTCCCAAAAGGGCTGGAAAGAAAAGGAAATTGAACACTGCTCTGTTCTCCCAAACTGGCTGTAAACAGTAAATGTGAATAAGCAACATCAACATTAATGTGTTTCCCATAAAGAGGCTGGGACTCCCCCCGATCATCACCCGTCATTTCATAGAATCATAGAAGATTAGGGTTCGAAGAGACCTCAGGAGGTCATTTAGTCCAACCCCCTGCTCAAAGCAGGACCAACCCCAACTAAATCATCCCAGCCAGGGCTTTGTCAAGCCGGGCCTTAAAAACCTCTAAGGATGGAGATTCCACCACTTCCCTAGGTAACCCATTCCAGTGCTTCACCACCTCCTAGTGAAATAGTGTTTCCTAATATCCAAGCTAGACCTCCCCCACTACAACTTGAGACCATTGCTCCTTGTTCTGTCATCTGCCACCACTGAGAACAGCCGAGCTCCTTCCTCTTTGGCACCCCCGTTCAGGTAGTTGAAAGCAGCTATCAAATCCCCCCTCACTCTTCTCTTCTGCAGACTAAATAACCGCAGGTCCCTCAGCTTCTCCTCACAGTGGTGGTTTATTTCAGTAACGCTACAAAAATACAGTGGGTAAGTAAATTACATGTGTGGTTCTTTTGGGAATAGGTTTATAAACTGATGGAGTGGATGAGATAACATGTCTTGCATGTGATCTGTTAATTAATTCTGAACTGGAAAATTCAGAACATAAGAGAGGCTGTACCGGGTCAGACCAAAGATCCATCTAGCCCAGTATCCTGTCTACCGACAGTGGCCAATGCCAGGTGCCCCAGAGGGAGTGAACCTAACAGGGAATGATCAAGCGGAGGCCAACAAAAATGATTAGGGGGCTGGAGCACATGACTTATGAGCAGAGGCTGAGGGAACTGGGATTGTTTAGTCTGCAGAAGAGAAGAATGAGGGGGGATTTGATAGCTGCTTTCAACTACCTGAAAGGGGGTTCCAAAGAGGATGGCTCTAGACTGTTCTCAGTGGTAGCAGATGACAGAACAAGAAGTAATGGTCTCAAGTTGCAGTTGGGAAGGTTTAGGTTGGATATTAGGAAAAACTTTTTCACTAGGAGGGTGGTGAAGCACTGGAATGGGTTACCTAGGGAGGTGGTGGAATCTCCTTCCTTAGAGGTTTTTAAGGTCAGGCTTGACAAAGGCCTGGCTGGGATGATTTAGTTGGGGATTGGTCCTGCTTTGAGCAGGGAGCTGGACTAGATGACCTCCTGAGGTCCCTTTCAACCCTGATATTCTATGATTCTATAATCAGGGCTGGCTCCAGGCACCAGCAAACCAAGCAGGTGCCTGGGGCAGCACATTTTCAGGGGCGGCATTCCAGCCAGCCTTTTTTTCTTTTTTTTTTTTGCGCTTGTGGTGGCAAAAGCCTAGAGCGGGCCCTGGCAGCAGCAGCGCATCCTGCACAGGGGGCGCCCTGGGGCCGCTGCGGTTCTCGTCGGGGCTGGGCGAAGTGGCCCAAGCCACCCAGGGACTGCGGCAGGGCAGCCAGGAGCAGCAGCAGCAGCGGGGCCATAGTGGGGACCGGTGCCCGGGGCACTGACGTATGGGGCCTGTGTCCCGCTCTCCGGAGCTCTGCTCTCTCTGGGGCTGCCCTGCCCCAGCTCCTCAGCCCTCTGCCAGGCGGTCCCCCGGTTCTGCCGTCCCAGGTCCTGGCCGGTCCTGGAGGCGGGAGCCCCGGCTGGAGGTACCCTGGGCTGAGGCGCGGCCTGGGAGCCCCGCTGCTTACACCGACCCTGCCAGCGCCGGACCGACTGGAGGCAAGGGGGAAGCAGGCGGAGTCAGCACTGGTTGGGGGAAGCCCAGGGGTGGGGTGGGGGGGAGAGCCCAGAGTTTGGGTGGCAGGGGGTGCGGGTGGGGGGGAGAGCCCAGGGGTTGGGGCAGCAGAGGGCCGGGGGGAGATCCCAGCTCTGGGGTGGCAGGGGGTGAGGGTGCGGGGGGAGAGCCCAGGGCTGGGGTGGGGGGCAGCCAAAACATTTTGTGCTTGGGGCGGCAAAAAACCTAGAGCTGGCCCTGCTCCAGCCCCCTAATCATTTTCGTTGCCCTCCGCTGGACTCTCTCCAGTTTGTCCACATCCTTTCTGTAGTGCAGGGCCCAAAACTAGACGCAATACTCCAGATGTGGCCTCATCAATGCCGAATAGAGGGGAATAATCACTTCCCTCCATCTGCTGGCAATGCTCCTACTAATTTAGCCCAATATGCTGTTAGTCTTCTTGGCAACAAGGCCACACTACTGACTCATATCCAGCTTCTCATCCACTGTAATCCCCAGGTCCTTTTTTGCAGAACTACCGCTTAGCCAGTCGGTCCCCAGCCAGTAGCAGTGCATGGCCAAATCTGCAGTGATACTGCAGCTACTGATAACACAGCCCAGCCAGCAAGTGTGTCACTGAGAGCTGGCTGTGGACTGGCACCTGGTGCCCTTTCTGGCCCATCTTTCTCATGGCAGACAATTTAGGGCTTGTCTGCGATCCCACTGGCCAGAGCTCAGTCCTGTCATCTCTGGTCTCCTCGGGGTCCCTCTGCATTGTCCTCCTGTCACCCAGCCTTAGCAATTGCCTCTCCCCTCCTGCTTGCAGGCTGCTCCACCCCACATGTCCTGGTGCTGCTGCTCCCAGCCCGCCAGCCACAGCCAGCTTCCCTGATCAGCTGTCACCTTCCCACCTGCCTCCTTGCCCTGGCTCTCAGGATACCACTGCCCGGCTTTTTGTCCTCGCTGCCTGCAGCCTGCTGCTCCCTCTCACCCACACTGGCCATCTCTCTCTCCCGGCCCGATCCCTTCTGTCCACAGGATGTCACATCTCTTTCCTTGTCATTCTGGTTAACACAGCGCCCCCTGCTGGTGATATGCTAATCAAGGTCCTTCTTCCACCAGAATAAGCTAGGATTTAGTCCTTTCTCTTCCTACCACTCTAGAGGGGGCAGTATCCAATAGGGAGCCAGCAGGCTGCAGGCAGCGAGGATTACAGGATATTGTTAGGATTACCCCACCCATTAGAAATAGACCCTCAATCTACCTTTCCCTTCAACTCATCTGAACAATCGCATATAGAACACATAGTAACTGACACAATACCTGCACATGGTAAAGTATTCCCTCCAGGGCTTGTAGTTTTAAGTCAGGAGGGTGTGTTTCTATGGGGGTCCCACAGGGATCAGTTCTTGGCCCTATGCTTTGTAACATTTTTATCAATGACCTGGCAGACAACATAGTACCACTGATAAAGTTTACGGATGACACAAAAATAGCAAAATGGGAAATAATGTAGAGATTTAGAGCACAAGTCACTGCTACAGAGGGATCTGTCTTGCTTGGGAAATTGGGCGCAAGCGAAAAATATGTGCATTTTAGTACAGACCAATAGAAACGTGTACCTCTAGGAACAAAGAATGTAGGCCACACTTACAGGGTTGGGAACCTTATCCTGGGAAGCAGTGACTCTGAAAAAGACCGGGGTGGTGGTACGGTGGATAATCAGCTAAGCATGAGCTCCCAGTGTGTTGCTGTGGCCCAAAGCGCTAATGGATGTATAAACAGAAGAATCTCGAGTAGGAGTCGAGGTTATTTTACCTCTGTATTTGGCTCTGGTGTGACAGCTGCTGGAATATTGTGTCTAGTTCTAGTGCCCACAGTCCAAGAAGGATGTTGATAAATTGGAGAGGGTCCTGAGAAGAGCCATGAGAATAATGCAAGGATTGGAAAACCTGCCTGATAGTGACAGAGTTCAATCTGCTTAGCTGGGGAAAGAGAAGGATAAGAAGTGACATAATCACAGTGTAGAAGTACCTGTATGGGGAACAAATATTTGATAATGGGCTCTTCAGTCTGGCAGAGGAAAGTATAAAAAGATCCAATGCTGGAAGTTGAAGCTAGACAAATTCAGCCTGGAAATAAGGTTCAGTGAGGGTAGCTACCCACTGGAACAATTTACCAAGGGTTGTGGTGGATTCTCTGTCACTGGCAATTTTCAAATCAAGTTTCAATATTTTTGTCTAAAAGCTCTGCTCTAGTTCAAACAGGAATTGTTTGGGGGAAGTCCTATACTGCAGGTCAGACCAGATGATCACAGTGGCCCCTTCTGGCCTTGGAATTTATGAATAATCCCAAAGGCTCCTCTCAGAGCATTGTGGTTTATCGGAACATGCCTAGAATGAAGACTGCTGATGCCAGCGAATGGGGCAAAAATAAGCAGTCACAAATCTTTGTATATCTCTGGCTCCTGCAGACTGAGTGGTTGCCATTTCACAGCTGCTTGTTGTGGGGATCTCGCCTCTGCTCTCAGCACCAACCAGACGCTGACAGAGCTGATCCTGGGAGAGAAAACAATGGACAATTCAGGTGTGAAACAGTTGTGTGAAGGACTAAAACACCCAAACTGCAAACTGCAGAAACTGGGGTAAGTTACAAGTAGGCTCCTTTCACGGGTGTTTCTTTCACATGGGGCCAGGTTTTCTAAAGTGCTCAGCATGTCGTAGCTTGTGACTTCTATGGTCGGATTTTCAGACGAGCTCAGCACCCTGGGTAAATGGGACGTCAGTCCCCTTGAACATCCAGCCCCAGTTGTCGGTGCTGAGTTCCTTGGAAAATCTGGTACATAGTGGTGTGATTTAAGCTCTTTCTCCTGGGGTCACAGTGTTATTGTCCATGCACCCAAGAGCTGGGACCTAGTCTCCTCCCGCAGAGAAAGTAAGAGAGACCCACTGGTGTGATAATAGTAGAGCTGGGTGACATTTTTTGCTCAAATAGTAAATGTGCAGAAAAATGCAGTTTCAGGATGAAAATATTTGCAAATTGAAGTTGCATTTGGTGAATAGTTTTGGAAGAATAAAAAGCTGACTTCTTTTAAACAAAAGATTTGACTTTGTCACTTTGAAACAATGTTTTGTTTAGAAATGTAGCTAATTTGATTAATTGTTTTTTTGAGGGTAAAAAGCACTTAAAAAGAAACTAAACAAAACCACAGAGACCCGATTTTTTTTCAGATCAAATAAATTTTCATTTGGCACCAAAAAAAATTGTTTGTTTAATTTCTTTTAAAAAAACTGATAAATGAGATTTTGGTTCAAAATGAACCTTTTCTTTTTTCTTTTTTTTTTTTTTCAGTTCAGCCACCAACCTGAAAAATGTATTATTCATGCAGCTTGACTAGCTTAAACATGGGATAATAAAGTCGCTCCAAAGGCAGCGTCGTTTTATGTTAGAATCTGTTATTTTAATCAGGAAGCAGGACTGAGACTAGAAGTCTGGGGTGTTTCATAAATGAATTAAAATAGCCCTCCATTCAAAAGATAATTTACCACCATTTCAACAAATAATTCTGGGACAAAGCCAAACAGACAAATAGAAAAAGAAGAAGGAAAAGAGGGAAAGAATACAAAGTGGACACCTAATTGTTTCTGTTTAATTTCTTTTTCTATCTATGATGGCAACCCCATTCCTTCACTCCTCTCTTCCTCATCTTGGTTGTCTCTCCAGTCAGCAGCTCATACAGATATTGGTAGGATTGGAAGGTCCAGCTGGCTCATTAGGCAACTGACATCTGCCTTTTCCTCCAGAACAATACAGGCAGTTTTAAACGATTTTTAAGATCATAAAAGCTACCAGGGTTTCAGCTTAAGCAGCATTTAAATCCAGCACAGCCAGCCAGCTAGGAGTTTTAAATCCACAGCTACAAGAGAATGTTTTGAAATTTCTAGACCACTGACCTGAAGAGGAAAAGGCAAATCTATAAAAGAGAGAGAACTAAAAGAACCAGAAATAAAGGAAGATAAAAGGCCGATGGGAATTTTAAAAAATGGAAGTAATTTCTGTGGAGCGTTGGGATAGCAAATACATTTAAACAACGTCCAGTTTTCCATGCAGTCCTAGACATCCCCCACACAGCCTTTGATTCTGGGATGTTACAACCAAAACACAGGATGAAAGCTTTCAAAATGATTTAGATTTAGAACAATAATTTTATAGATTAATAACAATTCAGGAACAAATAAGTTCCCTGAAGTCTGTTTTCTTGCTTGCTATAAATGTCACATGCTGGCATCTCCCTCCCTCTAAGTGGGCTGAGAGTTCTGCACGTTACTCAACAGCAGCCTTCTTCAGCAGGCAAGGAGGGGCCTGGTCAGACTCCAAAGGGAATCCAGTGCAGATGGTGACTACCGGGGTGGACCAAAAATGTGTGGGATGGGGAAAGAAGATGGGCCCAGATAGTTATGTCTGAACATTCATTGCAATAGTCGTTTGTGTCCATTCTAAAGATGATTTCACTAAAAACAATGGTGTGTGGCTAACTTTGCTACAAAGGGGCTGTGTTCTCGGGTATTATGTCTAACACTTTTTCTCACTTGTTTTCCCCCACAGCTTGAGCAGTGTCAATGTAAATGAAGACACACAGAGAGAGCTAGATGCTGTGAAAAAGAGGAAACCTGATATAATCATACGTATATGGAAGAATTGGTGAGCGAGAGCCATTGCACCAACACCGCTCTGGCCTGGCTGTCGGCCTGCTAGCTGGGACAGTGGCTAGGGACAGGACCTGCCTCTTTTAAGGCATCTCTGCCATCACCAAGGACTCCGGATGCACATTCTCCTGACTGGTGTTAAGAGTGAGAACCTCACACTATGGGGAAAATATGCTCCAGTTTTGTGAGCTTGTTGAACTCACACATTCAGCCTCCACAGGCACAGGGCTGGAAGAGACTGTCAGGGTTGAGAGAACCAGAGGTTTATTATGTGGAGCTGGTTAGGCTGTTAGGTTCATCCAATGATATCTGCCCACATCCTCAAGGTTGTAGACCTATGTTGCTTATTGAAAGAAATATTGTTTGGTATCAATTTTATAAATTGTATTAAAACTAATACGCCAACAAACTGTATCACCAAAGCGAAGCTACTAATTGTACTATGAAACTAAATGAAGCATAGAGCAATGCAACTACCCAATCAAAATCAAACCCTGATTAAATTAGTCTCAATGTTGGATCAAAATTATGTCACCAAGTTAGTTACCTCATCAGATTAAGAAGAACTGATTATTTGTTGTATTAATCCTAAAAAGGGATCTAAGAAGGTGACTGTTTTGTTTATGAATCCCAACTAAAAAATTTTACCCAGTCAATCAAATCTATAACTTGGTGCTTGATCACTATCTTAATACTGTAAGCAGTTTATTATCTAATGTCTGAACCACAAGCTCAGAGCTAATTACAAAGCTTCCGCCTGACATTTCAGTGTGTGGTGGTGAACACTTTCCTCCCCTCACCCAGAGCTATTACAGTGCAGGCTTAAAAAAACCAAAACACTGATAGGCAGAAGTTTGTCATCACTTATTTAGCAATTTACAGCTGACAGCTTTGTTTCTCAGGCCTCAAACACACACAGGCAGAACATACTTCAGCAAATATCTTCGAGACTATTTTAGGGCTACTTCTATCTGGGGAACTTTCTTTAAGGCACTTTCCTGGTGTGGATTCTACTGGCGCTCATACGCACACGCTGCACGCATGTACAAAACCACACTTTCACACCATCAGATTAGAGAATAAAAAGGGCTGGGACATCTCCAAGTTAACAAAACCAAGACAAAAATAGAAAAAAGGGGAAAAGAAGACATTTAAGATGATGGGGGTGGGGGGTGGTATGGTGAACACTTCAGTGCTCGCAGTTGTCTGGTTTCTCATCACTTAGGGTACGTCTTCACTACTCGCCAAATCGGCAGGTAGTAATCGATCTATCGGGGATCGATATATCGTGTCTCATTAAGACGCGATATATCGATCCCCGAACGCGCTCCCCGTCGACTCCGGAACTCCACTGGAGTGAGCGACGGTAGCACAGTCGACGGGGGAGCCGCGGCCGTCGATCCCGCACCATGTGGACCCCCAGGTAATTCGATCTAAGATACTTCGACTTCAGCTACGCTATTCGTGTAGCTGAAGTTGCGTATCTTAGATCGATCCCCTCCTCCCCCCACCCCCCAGTGTAGACCAGCCCTTAGAAGCTGGAACTGTTGTCAAGGAGCCTGGTGGTGATGTTGGTGACACATCACTTCTCCTAGAGAGATATTACTGGGTGCAGGGAGACTGGTGAAAACTGGCATAGCCAGTTTGTTGATGTCTGGACCTCCTCTCCCCAAGGTGAGGGATCTCAGATGTTCTGCAATACCCATCTTCCCTCAGGTGGCTTGTTGACCTGAAAGGTGAGGCTTCTTTAGCCGTACCCTGGGTTCTTAAGTTTGCAAATTTTACTAATGCTACCTTGCAGCACCTTCCGAGATGCACCAGTAGGAGATGCACAGACCGAGTCCTTGGGGCACAGGACTAGCTGCAAAGGCAGGCGGGGATTTCTGAGTAAAACTGCCTCCTGTTTGTTCCCACTGTGCTCAGGAATCAGAACTTTGTGTACGTTCTTTGTAAATAAACAAGATTGCGCCAAAGCAATTCCTGACTCTATAATCAACTTCTCGTCCTAATAGAAACAGCCCAGCAAGGCCCCGAATATTGGTTAAGTGCTTAGGCCTAAGGCAATAATAAAAAGGGATGAGAATCCCTTAACCTCATTTCATGGACAGTTGTAGGTATCCGTTGCTTTATGCAGACCCATTTGTTCCCTTAATAATCAGCACCAGGCATGTGCCATTTAGTCACAAAATTTAACCTGGCAGAAAGGAACTACTATATCTGGGCTAAGGAGTGACTGGCGATGAAGGCAGCCTTTGCTGAGTGGTGCCACCTCTTGGAAGGAACTTACTGACTCCATGAACTTGGAATATTGCCACACAGCTCCAAAACTTAAATCAGCATCAGATCTGCTGGTCACTATTCTTTGCCCGATTCAAGTTCATTGTGACTTACTGTCCGGGTGCTAGAAATGGAAAGATGGACATCTTGTCCCACAAGGATGAATATGTTGAATCACACACAGAGCCTCTTTTGACAGTTCTTAAGCCAGCCAATTTTCTCAGTGGAACTGTGGACAAGAGCCTAATGTCCATCATTCAGTCACTGCTCCTCATGACACAGTCGCTACCCAGATCCGCCAGGCCTTGGACAATGTGCAGATATTCAGTCCATGATGTTTCCAATTGCAGCATGGTTTCCTCTATCATGGAGAGCACATTTATGTCCCGATGCTCTGTCTTGACTCAAAATTCTGAAACTTTGCCATGATATGCCGCTCGCTGATCGCTTTGGCCAAACTAAAACATGGAGCTTGGTTTCAGAACTTTGGGTGGCTGATTATGTGCTCCTTTATTAAGAAATGCATTAGCTGTTCCAACCTTTTGCTCCTGAACTAAGAACTCAGGCGTGAAGCCACTTGGCCTCCTCCAGACACTGCCCACCCCATTCCAACCCTGGTTCACCAGGTCTCTGGGCTTGACTGTGGGTCTGCCTCGTTCTCACTGTTGCATGGTGGTGCTAGTGGCAGTTGATCTTTGACCAAGATGGCACATTTTGTATCTTTGGCTTGATCAGTTTATAGGTACTTACATGGGGAACAGAAGTTTGATAACAGAGGTGTCTTCAATCTAGCAGACAAAAGTGTAAGAGGATCCAATGGTGGGAAGTTGAGGCTAGATAAATTCACACTGGAAGTAAGGCACACAGTTTTAATGGGGGGAGAGGGTAATTAACCATTGGAAAAACTGACCAAGGGTTGCGCTGGATTCTCCATCACTTTTAAAATCAGGAGTGGATATTTTTCTGAAAGACTTGCTCTAGATCAAGCACAACTATTGGACTCAAAGCAGGAATTAATTCAGGGACGTTGTGTTGCCTTCTGCATGATGTAAGACTAGATGATCACAACAGCTCTTTCTGCCTTAAGTCTGTGAACTGCGAAACCAGATATTGGGGAAAGCCAGGGCCCTGCGGGGCAGGGGTCTAAGGGTGGGGCAGTTTCTTTCCCAGGGAAATGGGAGACAGGGCTAGGGGCAGGGAGCCATGGGCCCAGGGTGCTTATTGGGAATGATGGGACTTCCCCTGAACACACAGAAGCTCTGTCCTTTCCCTGGTCTCTACCTATGAAGGATCGGGCCTGTGACTGTGCTTTCCCTCCCTTGTGTAGCTTGCGGGCTGGCTCAGTGGAGGCTACTGTTTGAGGAGCTGGGATATGTGCACAGAATGACAGGGTATGATGTGGAGGGGTGATGTGTGAACTGAATGAGTGGTAGAAAATGAATGGGTGCATGGAGCATGCTACTCCCCTTGGTCTGCACCAGCACAGAATACACATTTTAGCATGTTAAGATCTCACCTCCTCCCTCCTAACAAGCACTGGCTGTGATCTGAGGGGGCCTCACTTTAGCAGCTGATCAGCTCAGATGTTTTGACACATTTTGCTCTCTCCCCCATCTCCTTTCTGCACCAGTCCTCATTGGTTGTCACATGCTGCCTGCAATCAAACACGGTCTGTGGGGATGATCCTCTATATTGCACAAAGCAAAGAGATTGGCATTGCCATGGACTATGTGCCAGGCAATAATCATGTACAGAAAAGGCAGGGAGGGAGGGGAGCATGAAAAGGGACACAGGTCTCAGCAGGGGCACAGGGAGAAGGACGGGCGTGGAGTAGGGCACACTCTCTACCCTTTGCAAAATGCAGCTTGGGTCTCCCATCTTCAGATGCCACCAGATGCTCTGTGGCTGCAGCTTGGAAGAGGCGCCCTCACCCTGCCAGACTGCATAGAATAGGAGCAGGTTGAAGCAGCCGCCACCCCCCACCCCCCCATGGTGAACTGAGGAAGACCCCGAGTTACAATGCCCCCTCACTCTCCTCACTAATATCACTTCTTGCTCTGATGCTTAATTCTCAGTTTTAAGATCAAGGGCATTTAAAGTACTATGTGCTGACTTTTCCGCCCTGTAAGCATATTTCAGCCAATTTCTGTTGCATCAAAACTCCAGCTGGTTCTTCAGGTTCACGGGCAGTGCAAATCTGGTTGGTCCACCTTCATAGATTACCAAATCCCTCCATTCAGCAGTATGTGATCCACTAAGCCTTGCAGAACGATTAACTAGTAACCTTTTCAGTTCACTGACTCACCTCCCCGGTGCAGGGGGCAAAATACTGGGCTATGGGTGCCATCGATGACCCTGCACAGTTCGGAAACCCCATTCTCTGAAAACCAACTAGTAGTGCTGGCACTTTTCTTATGGCAACCACCTGTGGGTAAATCAGTGTTCATTGCCTCACAAACCTGCACAACCACAACCCTGACAGTGGATGGGTCAACCCCAAAGTGGTTTACAATGGACCTATAGCTGTCTGGTATAGCCAGCATCCACAGGGCAATAGCCACCCACTTCTGAACTGGTGCAGCTTCCCTGAATCAAGTGTTCTGGTGCTGGAGAGTTAGTGCAAGATCATCACAGTGTACCATGAAGGTCAACTGCCTCATTCGGCACAAAACTTGGCTCCTACCACACTGTGCTGGTTCTCCTTCACCAGATGTGACAGTCACTAGAAGGGCATACCATGACAATACGGGTATTCACATAGCTATACCGTGTGAGCAGAATTGACTTGTCAGTACCCCACAGGGTCAGCCATCTTCGATTCCATCCAGCAGCTTGCTGAGCACCCACTTCACTGCATAACCATTTATCCCTCAGTAAGGAACGGGAGACGAACCAGATCATCATCCAAGTGCTCCATGTCGTCTTCCCAGTTCTGTAGGGAGTAACAATCAGAGAGTGACATGATCAAGACATGCCATAGGCAAGCGTGTGAAGGTGGAGGACAGTACCAATACCTCACAGCAAAGTGGTTCTTGTAGTGTCTCCCTGTGACACCCCTGAACTGGCAGGGCTACTGTTGTGTACTTACAGTGACAGTGTGGCCACAGAGCTATGCATGTACACAGTGTTATACCTGTTTCCATCAATGCATAGGTGGGTTCTTGGGCCCGGTCTACACTATGACTTTAATTTGGATTTAGCAGCGTTAAATCGAATTAACCCTGCACCCATCCACACAACGAAGTCATTTATTTCAAAATAAAGGGCTCTTAAAATCAATTTCTGTACTCCACCCCGACGAGCGGAGTAGCGCCAAAATCGATATTGTGATTTCGAATTAAGGTTAGTGCGGCCGCAATTCGATGGTATTGGCCTCCGGGAGCTGTCCCACAGTGCACCAGTGTGACCGCTCTGGACAGCAATCTGAACTCGGATGCACCGGCCAGGTAGACAGGAAAAGCCCCGCGAACATTTGAATTTCATTTCCTGTTTGCCCAGCGTGGAGAGCACAGATGACCACAGATAGCTCAGCTCATCAGCACAGGTAACCATGCAGGCCGATAATCGAAAAAGAGCACCAGCATGGAGCGTACGGGAGGTACTGGATCTGATCGCTATATGGGGAGAGGATTCAGTGCTAGCAGAACTTCGTTCAAAAAGATGAAATGCCAAAACTTTTGAAAAAATTTCCAAAGGCATGATGGAGAGAAGCCATAATAGGGACTCAGATCAGTGCCGCGTGAAAGTCAAGGAGCTCAGACAAGCCTATCAAAAAACAAAGGAGGCAAATGGTCGCTCCGGGTCAGAGCCGCGGACATGATGCTTCTACGCCGAGCTGCATGCAGTTCTAGGGGGGGCCGCCACCACTACCCCACCTCTGACCGTGGATTCCGAGGCGGGGATAATCTCATCAGCTACACCTGAGGATTCTGCTGACGGGGAAGAGGAGGAGGAGGAGGAGGAGGACAAGCTTGCGGAGAGCACCCAGCACTCCGTTCTCCCCAACAGCCAGGATCTTTTTCTCAGCCTGACTGAAGTACCCTCCCAACCCTCCCAAGCCAGTATCCAAGACCATGACCCCATGGAAGGGACCTCAGGTGAGTTTACCTTTTAAAATATAAAATTTGTTTGCCCCGAGGACTTGGGATGCATTCGCGGCCAGTACAGTTACTGGAAAAGTCTGTTAACGTGTCTGGGAATGCAGCGGAAATCCTCCAGGGACATTTCCATGAAGCTCTCCTGGAGGTACTCCAAAAGCCTTGCCACAAGGTTTCTGGGCAGTGTAGCCTTATTCCATCCTCCATGGTAGGACACTTGACCATGCCATGCTTGCAGCAAGTAATCTGGTATCATTGCATGACAAAGCCTGGCAGCGTATGGCCCCGGTGTTTGCTGGCATTCAAGCAACATCCGTTCTTTATCTCACTGTGTAATCCTCAGGAGAGTGATATCGCTCATGGTAACCTGGTTGAAATATGGTAATTTAATTAAGGGGACAGAGGTGGCCATTCCTACTGGGCTGTTAGCCTGTGGCTGAAAAGAAATCCTTCCCTGCAGTTAGCCAAGCACAGGGGCGGGGGGGAATTGGCCCTGAGCTTTTCGCTTTTGGCTAGCAGGGATCTTCCCTGATACCAGCCACGCAGTGGGTGGGAGGGTTAAAGTGATCATCCCAGACAATTGGATGGGGGGGGGTGTTAGCTTGTTTTCTGCTGCTGAAGGTTAACAGGAAAACTGCAGCAGTCAACAGGCTTTGCTTGGTATGTGGGAAAGGAGGGCGCAGAAGCCGAAAGACAATGGCTTACCATGGCCGCATGCAAGCTGACTTCTGTTGCCCGGACCTGCGTCTGTGATCTCTAATACCAAAGCCACAGGCACTCAATATTAAGATGGAAAAATGCGACCTTGTACTGAAATCACATGTGCTATGTAATGTGAATAGTGTTGTTCACCATGAAAGAGTATAAGCATTGTTCTGTAAAATGTATCATTTTAAAAACTTCTCTCCTTTTTTTCAACCCTCCCTCCAGCAGCTGCAAATTTTTCAAGCCTCCCTCTTCTGTCCCGAAGGCTATCTCAGATAAGGCAGCGGAGAAAGAGGATGCGAGACGAGATGTTCACGGAAATAATGGAATGCACCCACAATGAAAGAGCTCATTTGAATGAGTGGAAGGACACGGTATCTAAATTTAGAAAAGATGCCAGTGAACGTGAGGTCATGAGGGACGCTCAAGATGAGAGGTGGCAGGCTGCAACACTGGGGCTGTATAACCTCCCTCCCCCCCTCACCATGTTCCATATCCTCCTCACCCAGACACGTAAGAACACACAGGGGAGGCTCCGTACACCCTCCCACTTCACCCCAGTGGACAGCCCAACCAAAAGGCTGTCATTATATTGAATTTTTTCAGTGGCCTTTTACTTCCCTCCTATCCTCCTCCCAAACCTCACCCAGATTACCTTGTCAGTTCTCTCCCTATGTTTATAATCAATTAATAAAGAATACATGATTTTTAAAAGATAGTGACTTTATTTCCTTTGAAAACAAGCTGGGGGAAGGAGGAGGGTGGGTTCCTTACAGAGAATGAGTCAATAAAGGGGGCGGGTTTTCATGAAGGAGAAACAAACAGAAATTTCACACTGTAGCCTGGCCAGTCATGAAACTGGTTTTCAAAGCTTCTCTGATGCACAGCACTTCCTGGTGTGCTCTTCTAATCGCCTTGGTGTCTGGCTGCGCGTAATCAGCAGCCAGGCGATTTGCCTTAGCCTCCCACCCTGCCATAAAGGTCTCCCCCTTACTTTCACTGAGATTGTGGAGCACATGGCAAGCAGAAATAACAGTGGGGATATTGGTTTGGCTGAGGTCTGAGCAAGTCAGTAACGATCACCAGCGACCTTTTAAATGGCCAAATGCACATTCTACCATCATTCTGCACTTGCTCAGCCTGTAGTTGAACAGCTCCTGACTCCTGTCCAGGCTGCCTGTGTATGGCTTCATGAGCCATGGCATTAAGGGGTAAGCTGGGTCCCCAAGAATAACTATTGGCATTTCAACATCCCCAACGGTTATTTTCTGGTCCGGGAAGTAAGTCCCTTGCTGCAGTCCTTTAAACAGATTAGTGTTCCTGAAGACGCGACCGTCATGAACCCTTCCCGCCCAGCCCACGTTGATGTTGGTGAAACGTCCCTTGTGATCCACAAGTGCTTGCAGCACCATTGAAAAGTACCCCTTGCGGTTTATGTACTGGGTGCCCTGGTGCTCCGGTGCCAAGATAGGGATATGGGTTCCATCTATCACCCCTCCACAGTTAGGGAATCCCATTGCAGCAAAGCCATCCACTATGACCTGCACATTTCCCAGAGTCACTACTTTTCGTAGCAGCACCTCAGTGATTGCTTTGGCTACTTGCATCACAGCAGCTCCCACAGTAGATTTCCCCACTCCAAATTGATTCCCGACTGACCGGTAGCTGTCTGGCGTTGCAAGCTTCCACAGGGCTATCGCCACTCGCTTCTCAACTGTGAGGGCTGCTCTCATCTTGGTATTCTGGCACTTCAGGACAGGGGAAAGCAAGTCACAAAGTTCCAAGAAAGTGCCCTTACGCATGTGAAAGTTTCGCAGCCACTGGGAATCGTCCCACACCTGCAACACTATGCGGTCCCACCAGTCTGTGCTTGTTTCCCGGGCCCAGAATTGGCGTTCCACGGCATGAACCTGCCCCATTAACAGCATGATCTCCAAAACACCTGGTCCCGCGGTTTGATAGAATTCCATGTCCATATCCTCATCACTCTCGCCGCCACGCTGCCGTAGCCTACTCCTCACCGCCTGGTTTTGCAGGTTCTGGTTCAGCATAAACTGCACGATAACATGCGAGGTGTTTACAATGTTCATGACTGCTGTCTTGAGCTGAGCGGGCTCCATGCTTGCCATGGTATGGCATCTGCACTGTTCACCCAGGAAAAAGGTGCGAAACAGTTGTCTGCTGTTGCTTCCCTGGAGAGGGGGGGAGGATATACCCAGAACCACCCGTGACAATGTTTTTGGCCCCATCAGGCATTGGGATCTCAACCCAGAATTCCAATGGGTGGAGGAGACTGTGGGAACTATGGGATAAGTATGGGATAGCTACCCACAGTGCAATGCTCCAGAAATCGACGCTAGCCCCGGTACATGGACGCACACCACCGAATTAATGTGCTTAGTGTGGCCACATACATTTGACTTTATACAATCTGTTTCCAAAATTCAAATGATATAAATTCGGATTAATCCCGTAACGTAGACATACCCTTGGACATGAGTATGTGACGCACATGGGGGCATAGTTTTAGCATGAGAGGAAAAAGCTCTCACCAACATAACTCCAAATCAGACCAGTCACGTTCAAAAAAAGGTCCAGTGCTTGTTTGATGTGGTGATTACTCCAGCAGTAGCGTTTCCACATAAAGCTGAATCCAAAGCCCAGGGAAAGATTCCCTTTGACTTCAATGGGCTTTGGAGCAGATCCATAAAGCCTGTTCCTGCCCCCAATGAAGTCAATGGGAAGTTTGCAGTTCACTGCAATGGCTGCAGTATTAGACCTATAGAGCAGGTGAAATTCCCTAGTAAGGTTTAATACGCTCTTCTCACCAGCTTTGCTCAGATGCAGCTGTCTGAACATGGGGCCGTGCAGGGGAGAACCAACCCCTTAATGTGTTAGGGTCAAATTCCACTTTGAATTACCCCTGTGCAGCAACTTTGGCTTCTGCAGGAACCATCCTGCACTAGCCCTAAGACCCCAGGTCTTGTCCATGTGTAACGTCTGTGCTTCAGTGGAGTTGCATGGATGTAACTGAGAGCAGATTTTGTCCCTTGTGCCACAGCAACCTATTGTCTCCACTCTAGTCTTGTAAGAGAGGAATTACCACGTAAAACAATCCAGGTTTAACAGGATAAACTGCTGCACGGCTGCTCCAATCGCTATAAACTCACAGACTGAAAATCCAATTCAGGACTCCGGAGCTAAGTTGCCCTCAGTATGGAAAGGAACAAACACGTTTCTTCAGACAAAAATATTTGTAAATCAAAAGACAAACATAAGCGGTAACCCTCACGGAGCAAGGGGAGATGAGGAGCATTTGGAGACAGGTGGGTGACCTTCTCTGCACTCTCATTGCTAGTTACCTCTCAGCCAGGCATTACCAATCGCCAAGCACCTCGTGGCAGACATGGCCTATCAAATTCTGTCTCCACAAGCATGGGAAGTTCAGATTTCATGGGCAATAACTTTTCCAGTGGTCCTGGGGCTCTCCCTCAAATATCTCGCCCCTCTGGGTTATTTTCAAGACTTTCCAAATTTCCGCTTACAAGATCATATCATGTGGGAATGCTGCACAAGTGCCCACTGAGCGTGTAATGGCTCTTCACCTATAATCACCCTTTGTAAAGTAGTTTAGGATTCTCCCAGAGCCCCTTTTCAGTTATGGAGGGAAAAGAGCTGCCCCATAGCTAAGGCTGTGTTGCAGTTTACAGCTGATTTTTTCTAAGCATTTTAAAATCCATGTGCAGTAGCAGATTGGCCTGAAAATTGCTAGGCCAGTAGAGATCCTAGAGTGGAGTTGGTGGTTGAAACTTGGACTCATTTGGTCAAGAGGCTCCCGGGTTACAGTCCCCCACTATCCCCAGCCTGCCTCTCTTCAAAATGACCTGCTATTAAAATGTATATTTTCTTCTAACTCCTTTTAGCTCAGAGCTAGACAAAGCCCAGTCTGGCTCCTGCCCAGGTCAAGCCCACAAGCACATGTGTCTCACTCCAACCCTCACGGTTGGCCTTACCACGAGGTGAACTGAGGCGGTGCTGGGAGAGAAGCTGAGCCCTAATTAGGGGGCGGGGCTTCTCTGCTTAGGGGTCCTATAAAGGTAGCCAGCCAGCGGCACAGACAGCTACAGCGGCACAAAAGGAGCCAGCAAACAGAGCTGTAAACGGGGGAGTTTCAGTGGGAGTTGGCAAGGGGCGTTTGTGGGGGACACTAAGAGAGCTAGGCAGAGGACTAGACAGGCTAGTGAAGGGAGGGGGGTGGTCTGCCGGTGTTTTGGTGCCTGTTGGGGTGTGTGGTGGGTTTTTTTGTTTTTTGTTTTTGTTTTTTTCCTGTGGGGGGTGGTGGTTTGGTTTGTGTTTCCTGGACTAACAGGTTTTAGGTGGGAAGGCTATGATCGATACAGAGGCAGCAGTGGAAGACACAATAAGGATGACTGGATGTGGAAGCTACGGCATGTACATGATCCTGGAGTGGATATCTGAAAAGAGTTTCATCTGCATGAAGTGCCGCCTGATAGAGCTGATGGAAGAAAAGATCCAAGGATTGGAGATGCAGATGGAAACTCCGGTTGAGTTTAGAAGGGGGTTCGAGCAGATGATGAAGCAAAGACATGAGGAGGCTGAAGGAAAAAGCTCAGACTTGCAGATGGAAACAGGACCACAGAGTTCTGAGGGGAGACTGCTGGGTGAGGAAAGTGGACAGTGGAAGCATGTGACTAAGAGAACCAGGCAGAGGAAAAGCCAGGCTAGTGAAGGAGAAATAGAGCTCAGGAACAGGTTTGCGGAGTTGGAAAATGAAGAAAGGGCACAGCAGGTGGTCGCTGAAGATGAGAGGGCAAGGAAGAAGAGAAGAGCAGCTAGTCCTATAGGAAGAGGGGAAGAGTCAATGGAGATAACAACACCAAATATGAGCCCCAGGAGGATACGGGATGGGTTGCGGAGAATTACAAGGGACAATAGAAATTGAGAGGATTTGCACCCAGAGGGAGCAAGGGATAGACCGGAGAATCGCACTGTTAGAAAAGGCAGGTCTACGTGATTGGGGACTCTTTACTGAGAAGAATAGACAGGCCTGTAACTAGAGCTGATCCGGAGAACAGACAGTATGCTATCTGCTGGGTGCTAAGATACAGGATGTGGACCTGAGGCTGAAAAGGATCCTAATGGGAGTGGGAAAGAATCCGCTGGTTGTCCTTCATGTGGGAACAAATGATACAGCTAGATTCTCACTGGAACGTATCAAGGGAGACTATGCCAGGCTGGGGAAGATGCTTAAGGAAATCGAGGCTCAGGTGATCTTCAGTGGGATTCTGCCTATTCCTAGAGAAGGGTAACAAAGGTGTGACAAGATTATGGCTATCAACAGATGGCTCAGGCAGTGGTGCTACAAGTAGGGCTTTGGGATGGCCACTGGGAAGCATTCATGGACAGAGTACTGTTCTCTCGGGATGGACTTCACCTGAGTAAGGAGGGAAATAGACTTCTAGGATGGAGGTTGGCACAACTGATGAAGAGAGCTAGGAATTTGGGGGAGATGATTGGGAGATGTCCAGGTAATCTCCACGCCGGAATTTAACATTGAGAAGGAAGAAAACAAAGTAAGAAAGGATACAGCTGTGGATATGAGAATGGATGTAAGGAGGAAGGGTTGTGTAGATACCAGTCTAATAGGTGACACTGGCGGTAGAATATCTGTGCCTACCAGGGAGTAATGGAGGTTAAGGATAATCTAGGCATAGCCCAATATCTAAACAAATACTTTTCCTCAGTCTTTAATGAGGCTAATGAGGAGCTTAGGGATAATGGTAGGATGACGAATGCGGATATGGAGGTAGATATTACCCCATCCGAGGTAGAAGCCAAACTCGAACAGCTTAATGGGACTAAATCAGGGGGTCCAGATAATCTTCATCCAAGAATATTAAAGGAACTGGCACATGAAATTGCAAGCCCATTAGCAAGAATTTTTAATGAATCAGTAAACTCAGGGGTTGTACCATACGACTGGAGAATTGCTAACATAGTTCCTATTTTTAAGAAGTGGGGAAAAAGTGATCTGAGTAACTATAGGCCTGTTAGTTTGACATCTGTAGTATGCAAGGGTTTGGAAAAAATTTTGAAGGAGAAAGTAGTTAAGGACATTGAGGTCAATGGTAATTAGGACAAAATACAACATGGTTTTACAAAAGGTAGATCATGCCAAACCAACCTGATCTCCTTCTTTGAGAAGGTAACAGATTTTTTAGACAAAGGAAATGCAGTGCATCTTTGATTATTAGCAGGTAAATATGCCCAATGGTCTGTGATGGGATGTTAGATGGGGTGGGATCTGAGTTACTACAGAGAATTCTTTCCTGGGTGCTGGCTGGTGAGTCTTGCCCACATGCTCAGGGTTTAACTGATCACCATATTTGGGGTCGGGAAGGAATTTTCCTCCAGGGCAGATTGGCAGAGGCCATGGAGGTTTTTCGCCTTCCTATGCAGCGTGGGACACGGTGTCACTTGCTGGAGGATTCTCTGCACCTTGAGGTCTTTAAACCATGATTTGAGGACTTCAGTAACTCAGGCATAGGTTAGGGATTTGTTACAGGAGTGGGTGAGTGAGATTCTGTGGCCTGCGCTGTGCAGGAGGTCAGACTAGATGATCATAATGGTCCCTTCTGACCTTAAAGTCTATGAGTCTATGAGGTGCCATACTGGGGTGCCACTAGGACCCAGAGTGTAGAAAATGGTGTCTGCTGCTGGTGCATATGAGATGGTAGAGTGCATTAGAGATGGTGGAGTGCTGTGCTGGAGGAAGGAGGGCACAAGAGACATGACAGGCAGGCAGGAGAAAAGGTGAGAGGGAATAACAGAAAGCAGCAGGATCTGCAAGGAGAGAGAGGAGGAGGAGCCTCTTATGTAGCACCCCCAGGAGGCTGGACTGACTAACACCAGCTTCTCAGGGAGCTTCTTGTTTCCTGCTGCTTCCCTGAACCCACTTGAGGAGAACAGGCAGTCAACTGAAGTAGTAGGAGCCAGTTAGGCCCTTAAGACGCTGATATTTTCCCTCACTCAGGCCCTGATACCAGCCTGCTTATTTGTCCCCTTCAATTGAGTGTTGAGAGCCACTATAGCTGGCACAGAACAGCAGTCATGAGTGAAAGAAAAAAACGCCCCTTTGGGGCAGCATTCAGAAAAAGAAAGCAAGCAAAAGGAAGCTTTTCTATCTGAGCAGGAAGGTGCTTTCCTGAGATACATAGACACAAATGTTCATGGTGAGTCTTCCGGCCCCAGTGAGGATGTGGTGGTGAGGAGATGCCTGATCTTCCAGTTAGTCAGAGTGCAGGTGACCTGGCAGCTACTGCAGCATCCATATCTCCATCTCAAATGAATGTAACCATGCACATTCCTGAAGAAAAGCAGGGTGTGGTGGAGGCGTAAGAAACACCTGCTGCTGAGTTTAGTTCCTTAAGTCTAGATGATCCAGGACTGTGGACCCACTTGAGCAGTAGCCTGAGGGACTTCCTTGTACTGCATGGGCCACAGCAAGTGAAAAACTTCATGTTCCCTAAAGACAATGAAAATAGACGTTTCCATCTAACACATTACTTGCGTGAAATCCCCAATGGTGACAAAGTGGAGAGGGCGTGGCTTATGTACTCAAAAACCCAGAATGCTACATACTCGTTTTGTTGCAAACTCTTTTAGTCCAATGTTCCAGCCACATTGGGTTCTGCAGGAACAAAGGACTGGAAAAATCTGGCTAGAAATCTGGCATGCCATGAGAAGGCAGAAAGGCAGAAAATCACCAGGGGGTGGATAGCTCAGTGGTTTGAGCATTAGCCTACTAAATGCAGGGTTGTGAACTCAATCCTTGAGGGGGCCACTTAGGGATCTGGGGAAAAATCAGTACTTGGTTCTCCTAGTGAAGGTAGGTGCTAGACTCAATGACCTTTCAGGGTCCCTTCCCATTCTAAGAGATAGGTCAGTCTCTCTCTATAATTTAAATGTTCTGAAGAGTGCACAGAAGTTGGCAGAGGAACTTCACACTGAAGCTATTTTCCCACCCATTCAAGAGTCACCGAAGAAAAAGACATTTTGATTACGAGGCACAGGATAATCCTATGAGAGCCCCAAACAACAATTCAAAATTGAATTCTTTAACCAGGTGCTAGATTGTGCAATACAGTCAGTTGAAGAACATTTCATGCAGCTCAAGGAACACAGCAGTATATTTGGGATGTTGTATGATATTCCAAAACTCCTCACTATACCTGAAGAAGACTTACACCAGCAATGCAGGGCACTAGAGAGGGTGTTGACCCATGATGACATGCGGGATATTGATGCGAGTGATTTCGGTGATGAACTGAAAGCCCTTTCAAGATACGTTTCAGCAGGATCAACTCCAAAGGCTGTTCTGGAATATATGTGCACAAATAAGATGACCACCCGCTTTCCAAATGCTTTTGTTGCTCTGTGCATACTTCTAACACTTCCTGTAACAGTTGCCAGTGGAGAATGCAGCTTCTCCAACCTGAAGTTAATAAAAACATATCTACGCTCCACAATGACACAGGAGAGGCTAGTCGGCCTTGCAACCATCTCAATAGAGCATGAGCTGGCGCAGACTGTGGACCTTGGTTCAAATCTTTGCAACCAAGAAGGCATGGAGAGCACCACTTTGATTATTCAAACAGATAAAAATGCCAGTGTTTACTATGCAGACAAGAAAAGTTACATCTGAAAGTTAAATGTTACTTAAAATTTTTGAACAAGGTATTTTAAGTTGTTAGTTCTCCTCTATTGGGGTAGGTAGCAGAGCAGTACTATGAGAGGAGTAGAACAGGAAGAAGGCAGAATTGAGACCTTTCAAAGTTTTGGCCCAAGCGAGGGGGCATGGGGGCATCATTTGAGTCCCCTGCCTCAGGTGCCAAAATGTTGTGGGCCGGCCCTGCATAGTCTGTGTGTTTGGGGGTATTTTAATCAATGCATAATAGGATCTGTGGCTGTGTTGTAGCTGTGAGAGCAAGTGAGTGGTAGTGAGGTGGGTGTCTTCATTTGTGCTGATATATTAATCGTTCACCAGGCATAACTAGAACAGCAGCATTCATCTGGGCACATGCAACCAGGTGACTGGCCAGGCCTTAATCATCTTCCTGTCCCGCTTTTATATTTTCCACTCCCAAATGGGTGTTCATGGACCTTTGTGGCCACCTATAGCACCTTTCTGATAAAGCCATGAGCACCCAGAGAAGGGTAAAAGAACCCTCTTTTAGCTGCCCAAACAGTCATTTTGCCTGTGCAAGCTTCTTGACCCTGAGAAAGTGGTCTGAGAAGCAGCCCTGAGGACTCCCCCAGCCTCGGACAATGGGAGAATTCTTGTGCACAAGAATAGCAAAAACTATATAAAGAAATACACACTCTAAAGTGCAGCATTAGTTCTTGATTTGTAATCTTTATTGGACTCCAGCAAAACTGACACAGAAACATACGTCTGGCATAAACAAATGCTGTAGATGGACACAGAATGTCACCTTAATGGCCAGGGAATTGTGTGAAATTGGGGGGTGGGGTGTGTGTGTAGGGGAAGAAAAATACAACCAATAATGACTGAACTATTGTAACAGAACACATTGGATCCAAAGATGGTTCTTGGGTGACCCCCCTGCACTGCCCCCCTTCCTTCCTCCTGCTCCACCCTACAAATCAACTCCCCCCTCTAAGGTCAGACCAAGCATGGAGCAAATCCAGCTTCTACTCCAGAGTTTCTTGCCCTCAGACTGGAGGGTTGGGCCTGACAATCTCTTCTTAGTCCCCTGCCACAGATGTTGAAATATGATGCTGGAATCCCTGGGGAAGGTGGGATGTCTAGTAAGTGGGCCAAGTCTTCAACTGTCCCTGGCTGATGACCCAGCTAGTGGCAGGGTAGCCAGGCCAGAGCTGTGTTGGTGCAGTGGCTCCCACTCAGTCCTCCGGCTGCATCTTTATGATCAAATCAGGTTTTATCTTTTTCACTGCATACAGCTCTGCCTGCATTTCTGGAGTTAGACGGTGAAAGTCCACTCTGTGGAGAAAATAAGGAAAGAAAAGGATGTTAGCTCTCTCTGCAGATGTGATGCCTGAGCTCACAGTCCCTATCACTGCGCTGCCCACCACTGGGGTCTTTCCTAGCTGCCTGCCAGAACCCACAGGATCTGTGCCAATATCACTCCCCTGACTGCTGAGCTCACTGCCAGCAGGTGCCTTTCCAGTGGGGGAGGGGAGGAGAAGGTCCTTTTCTGCAGAACTGCTACCTAGCCATTCGATCCCTAGTCTGTAGCAGTGCATGGGATTCTTCCGTCCTAAGTGCAGGACTCTGCACTTGTCCTTGTTGAACCTCATCAGGTTTTTTTTGGCCCAATCCTCTAATTTGTCTAGGTCCCTCTGTATCCGATCCCTACCCTCCAGCGTATCTACCACGCCTCCTAGTTTAGTTCATCTGCAAACTTGCTGAGAGTGCAGTCCACACCATCCTCCAGATCATTAATAAAGATATTAAACAAAACCGGCCCCAGGACCGACCCTTGGGGCACTCCGCTTGAAACCGGCTGCCAACTAGACATGGCCATTGATCACTACCCGTTGAGCCCGACGATCTAGCCAGCTTTCTATCCACCTTACTGTCCATTCATTCAGCCCATACTTCTTTAACTTGGCGGCAAGAATACTGTGGGAGACCTTATCAAAAGCTTTGCTAAAGTCAAGGAATAGTTTGTTTCAAAACCTCCTCTAATGATACCTCAATGTGGGACAGTTCCTCAGAGCTGTCACCTAAAAAGAATGGCTCAGGTTTGGAAATCTCCCTCACATCCTCAGCTGTGAAGACCGATTCAAAGAATTCATTTAGTTTCTCTGCAATGGTCTTATTGTCCTTGAGTGCTCCTTTAGCACCTCGATCGTCCAGTGGCCCCACTGGTTGTTTAGCCGGCTTCCTGCTTCTGATATACTTAAAAAAAAATTGCTATTACTTTTTGAGTCTTTGGCTAACTGTTCCTTAAATTCTTTTTTGGCCTTCCTAACTGTATCTTTACACTTCATTTGCCAGAGTTTATGCTCCTTTCTATTTTCCTCACCAGGATTTAACTTCCACTTTTTACAGGATGCCTTTTTGCCTCTCACTGCTTCCTTTACCTTGTTGTTTAGCCACAGTGGCTCTTCTTTGGTTCTCTTACTATGTTTATTTTTATTTGGGGTATACATGTAAGTTGAGCCTCTATTATGGTGTCTTTAAAAAGTTTCCATGCAGCATGCAGAGATTTCACTTTTGGCACTGTACCCTTTAATTTCTGTTTAACTAACTTCCTCATTTTTGTGTAGTACCCCTTTCTGAAATTAAATGCTACAGTGTTGGGCCCCTGTGGTGTTTTTCCTGCCACAGGGTTATTATATTTAATTATATTATGGTCACTATTACCAAGCGGTCCAGCTATATTCATCTCTTGGACTCCACTTAGGACTAAATCAAGAATTGCCTCTCCTCTGGTTGGTTCTAAACTAAAATGAAGCAATCATTTAAGATATCAACAAACTTTATCTCTGCCTCCCGTCCCGTGGTGACATGTGCCCAGTCAATATGGGGATAATTGAAATCCCCCATTATTATCACTGAGTTTTTTATTTGTATAGCTTCTCTAATCTCCCTGAGCATTTCATAGTCACTATCACCATCCTGGTCAGGTGGTCGGTAATATATCCCTACTGCTATATACTTTTTATTAGAGCATGGAATTTCTGTCTTATTCTGACAGGTTTCAGAGTAGCAGCCGTGTTAGTCTGTATCCACAAAAAGAAGAACAGGAGTACTTGTGGCACCTTAGAGACTAACAAATTTATTAGAGCATAAGCTTTCGTGGACTACAGCCCACTTCTTCGGATGCATAAGATATGCATAAGATATGTACTCCTGTTCTTCTTTTTGTCTTATTCTCTATCCCTTTCTTAATGAGTCCCAAAATTCTGTTTGCTTTTTTGACAGCTGCTGCACATTGAGTGGATGTTTGTCAGAGAACGTTCCACAATGACTCCAAGATCTCTCTCTTGAGTGAGATCCCCATCATTTTATATGTGTAGTTGGGATTATGTTTTCCAATATGCATTACTTTGCATTTATTAACATTGAATTTCACCTGCCATTTTGTTGCCCAGTCACCAAGTTTTGTGAGATCCTTTTGAAGCTCTTCGCAGTCTCCTTTGGACTTAACTATCTTGAGCAGTTTTGTATCATCTGCAAATTTTGCCACCTCGCTGTTTACCCCTTTCTCCAGATCATTTATAATATGTTCTTCTCCATTTGCGTTTAATTGTAACATGCTCAATTTGGTTCCCTGTTCTGTGATCTGATGACCTCCATATCTGCTACCTTTTGAAATTATAGACCATAACTCACTTGTACACATATTTTTACCCACTTTAACCCCTGAATAACTCATTTATTTTTCTTGGGGTATGTCTACACCGCAATGTAAGCCTAGGGCTAGTGGGACTTGAGTCAACAGATCTGTGTCAGAAAACCCTGAATTGAGCATCTACACTGCATTTTAACCCTAAATTAAGAATTTTCTGACCAGTGCTCAAATCCAGGGCTCTGTTGTCCACGCTACAGTGCACAGACCCAAGTCAAAGTAACCCGATCCCAGAGTACCAAGCACATCTCCCTCTCCCCCACCCCAATGTCGACACTCTAGCCCTACAAATGTGTTGCACTGTGGGAAAACTCTACTGCCCACCCTATTTCCTAACTGTGATGATGCTATTGATGGGATCAGCTGCCCATAAGGAACCCATGAGTACATAAACTGCATAATTAGCTCCTTTGGTGGCTATCTCAGTAGAATGACTGCTGTTTGTGAAAGCTTTACATTGAACTACCATCTAATCTAATCTAATCTCTCTGCCTCTGGGCTGAATCACACTGACAGGAAAATGCCGATGTGCTTCTGTTCTAAGGCTAATGAGAACATCAGTCTCCAGGGCTGTCGAACTAGTCAAATGAAACTTTGCCATTCTTAATTTTTAAAACAGAATATTCAATTAAGCTGTTTTTGTTTGTTTGTTTTTTATTTATTTTTGTTGGTTTGTTTTTATGTTTGACAAAAACAAGTTTTTCAGAGGGAAAACGCCCACCCATCTCAGGCTGGCTGCAGAATGGTGAAGTTTATCCCCAGGGCTTGGGGTGCTCTGTGCTCCACCAAATCCCAGGGATCCCTTATCTATGTCCCCACCACACCTTGTGAGGCAGGGACAAGGGATCCCCGGGAGTCTGTGAGGAAGTTTTGGGGCTGACTCCCACTCCCCACCCTCACAGTGCACACTGCCTGGGCACCTCTGCACATGATGCCCCAGGAAACATCTGGAGGACTTCTGGGACCAAGTCAAGCCAGGGCCACATGCACACAGGAAAGCAATAGGAGTCAGACCCGAGGTCCATCTTAACACTGGCTCGGACCCTCCAGCCTTGCAGGGTCCTGTGACCCTAGGTTAAAGCCCTAAATTAACACAATTGGTGTGTGGACACAAGGGGGTTAGGCTTGAGTCTGGGCTTACACTGCTGTGTAGACATACCCTTACTAATAAATCTTTAAATAGCTTACTATAGGATTGGCTGCCAGCATCTTTGGTGTGAGATCTGGGATGCAAATCGACTTCGGTGAGTGACATGTCTCTTGGGGGGTGCCTACGCTCCTAAGTCCCCCCAGACAGCTTGACAGTCCTGTTCTAAGGAAAGGGATGTGCTAGCGTAACCCACCTTACCCAGCGTGGCTCACTAGTAACTGGACCACATGGAAGAGTTGTGCTAAAATCACTAGAGTTTGCATTTTCCCACCCCTGTACTTGAAAACATGATGAAAGGCGAACACTCACAAATTTTCCCTTATTGAAACTGGCCATCATCTCATATTATTGCCAATGAGGCTGAAAAAAAAAATTTGTTCCTTAAAAAAAAACAAAAAAAACCCCAAACTCTCCTTGGTTTTTAAGCAGCCAAAAAGCAAAAATGTGTTCTTTTAAAATCCTGAGTGCTTTTGGTTTAAAATGATCCCACTACTGCCACCATGTCAGGATACTCCCCCCCCCCCCACACACACACACTCTGAACTCTGAGGTACAGATGTGGGGACCTACATTAAAGTTGCCCTAAGCTTATATTCTACCAGCTTAGGTTAAAACTTCCCCAAAGCATAAGTTCCTTTCCTTGTTCTTGGTCAGTATTCCTGCCACCATGTGATTTACACAAAAATTCAGCGAAGGGTTACTTGGAATTCCTATCCCCCAAAATATCCCCCCAAGCCCCTTCACACCCTTTCCTGGGGAGGCTTGAGAATAATAAACCAACCAATTTCTTTAGCAATGTGAGCACAGACCTGACCCTTTGTCTTCAGGACACTGAAATCAATCAGGTTCTTAAAAGAAGAACTTTATAAAGAAAAAAAATAAAAGAATCACACCTGCAAAATCAGGATGGAAGGTAACTTTACAGGGTAATAAAAAGATTTAGAACACAGAGGATGCCCCTCTGGCTCAGCTTCACAGTTACAAAAACAAAAATAAAAGTACCTCTGTAGCATAGGAAAATTCACAAGCTAAAACAAAAGATAACCTACCGCATTTCCTTGCCCTACTTATATTTTCAGATGATGTTGTACCAGCTTGGCTTCTCCCTCCGTCCGGAGAGGGAACAACAAAAGAGAACAACAACAAATTCCTTCCCCCCCCTCCCCCCCGCCAGATTTGAAAGTATCTTCTTTCCTCATTGGCTCTTCAGGTCAGGTGCCAACAAGGTTACAGGTAAACCAATCCAGTAGAGCTGCCAAGGAGGGGTTTTATGCTACTACAATCATAAAGTTTGCTACCCTTCCCTCTATATTTATAACAATGGCTGCCATTTCCCTACAATCCATCTACTCGTGGAAGCGAGGCTGCCCTTGATAAAGTTGGCTGCCACCTCCCACTGTTTTCAATTAGATGGAAGCCATGCCCACAGCAAAATGGCTGCCACTTTGGTTCGGGGGCTAGACAGGACATAAGGACTGTGAGGAGCTTCAAGGACATGGCCAAAAGTAGATGGAGTAAGTGAGGGGGATCAGGGAAATGGGGGAGAGAAGGAGGCAGATTTAAGGGGTGCAGGAAAATGGGTTGCAGGGCAATGTGGGAGACAGGAGGGAGTGGATGGCAGGAGGCATCTGGAGGAAGAGGAGGAGTATTTCGGGAGCTCTTTCTAGTCTCTGGCAGAGATGTGGTGGTTGGCGGATCAGGGAAGTGCTGCTTCTTAGAAAAGGCTAAACCAATCCCATAGTATGTTTACTGTGATTTTGTTGCTTATAACCTTATTTGAATAAATTACAAGTTCTTTAATATGCATATCTGTAACCCATCAACCCTAAAAAGTAGTATAAGTTCTATGTGAGGGTATGAATCATGATTCATTCATTAGATCAGTGGTTCTCAAACTATTTACAATCCAGCCCTTCTTTTATCAAAGGAAATAAACGTGGAGAGGAGAAAGTCAAGACAGTGATAGGAAAGGGATAGAAGTTCCTCTACATTATGGGTGAGGAGAGATTAAATGCAGGCTCCATCTGAGCAACCAGGGAGAGGCAGGCATTTTTGTGTACACTGACTACTGATTTTTCAACCTGTTGTTATTTCACTCATGTTGATGTAGTAGGACGGGAGCTTGAGACATAAGCCCCTTGTATCAGAAGCCTGAGTCTGGGCTAAAGTAGTGGTGAAAGCTTTGCTAATACAAAGCAAAGTCAGGCTGTGAACTAGAGGCAGGCCCACAGAATCTGGCAAGAAGAGGGCTCATATTGCAGAAATACACATTCCTAAGAAGTGCTAGGCACCAAACACACCACATTCCAGAAGGGTGGTACCAGAACACCTCGATACCAACATAGTCCCCAAAGATAACAGGAACACATTGACTGGCACAATCATGACCTGGATGATTCCACCACCATTACCTATGTCTGGGTGGAGGAGTCTTAGTCTTGGCACTCCTGCTTGGACCAAATCTATGTCTCCTGTTTTACCATCTACCATGGACAGTCCCCTTTTCAGACTACCACATGGTGGCTGTGATGGTCGTTTTAACACCTGAGTGGCCAGGCCCTCCTACTGGCATTTTAACAAGAGCCTGTTGGAGGAGTGGGCTTTGTAGTATCCTTCTGAGAGTTCTGGCTGGCGGGGCAGGGACATGCCTTTCCCTCAGCGCTGCGGTGTTGGGACATGAAGAAGGTGTACGCTGGGCTCTTTCACCACGTCTACACCCAGGTGGCCAGTTGAAGGCAAGATATGATAATACAGCAGTCAGAGTGGGAGGTTTTGGAGCTGGTGCATGTCTGTTTGTCCCAGGGATCCATCCCTCAGCAGGGAGTGTCAGGAAAAGCAGGACAAGCTCCAGGCCATCGACAACCATCAGGCCCAAAGCACTTTTGTTTGGTCATGTTTCTAGCTCCTTTGGCAGATGGATTGCAGCCCCCACTTCATCTATGCCTGGAGAAGAGAGGTGCCATAAAGCATGTCACCTGCCTCCTGGAGGAGGACAGCACCCCTCTAATGGATCTGGTGGAGATGCAGGAAAAGACAAGGGCTTTCTACACCAACTTCTTCTCCCTGGATCCAACTGAGGCTCACACGTGTAGGGTCCTGTTGGATGAACTCCCTCTGGTCAGCATGGGCAACTGGGATCAGCTGGAGCGTCTTCTTACTCTGGCCAAGTGCTGGAAAACCCTGCCTCTGATGCCGACCAACCAATCTCCAGCCATCGACAGGCTGACCTTGGAGTTCTACTGAATGTTCTGAGACGTCCTTGGCCTGGACCTTGCCATCGTCTGGGCCAAGTCCCTGGGGAGCAAGGTGCTCCCCCTGTCATGCAGGAGGCCCTGCTCGCTCTGCTGCAGAAGAATGGGGACCGCCTCAGAGCTTGTCATCAGGGCCCTCCCCCAGGAGCCTCCCCAGTTGCCCCCACATGTTTTCTGAGCAGGCTGAACATGATCTAGCAATTCCATCTCTGAACTGCACCCCGTGAACATCTCTACGCGCTCATGCTCCACACCCTGCTCTCAGTTCCCTCCCTGACACCAAGTGGTGGGACCAGCTGCCACCTATGGAGGGCAGGGAGCCGTACTTCACCCCAGTGCCACAGCCCATCACATATCTCAGCTAGTGGCTCCTCCATAGAGCTGTGACCATGGTGGGTGGTTAGCATGGTTCACAGAGGGCACACCTGACTCTTTTGCCACAAGAGAGAGACCCTGGCACACATCCACACTGAGTGCCTCAGGCTGCAGCCCCTCTTCTGCCTCCTCCTGCACTTTGACTCCTCCCGCCCTGTATTTTCACATCCCATCCATGGTGCCACAAAGGGAGATCTCCTTGTTATCCTCCTCCTGGCCCTCCTCAGACCAGGGACAAGGGAGTGCACTGAGACTGTGAGGTCTGTTTCCGGTCCCATGTTGCCTCACATCTCTGGGCAGTTCCTCTGAACAGCGTCCACTGGCTCCTTGGACTCCTTTGAGGAGTGGTGAGCACTGCCTGGGGTTCTCTGCTGTGTTCCCTTCTGGATCCCTCATTTTGTACATATGACCTTTACTCCTGTCCTTGTTTTTCATTCGGTGTCCCCTGTATTCACGTCCTTCTGGGCTCTGTGGTCTCGCCCTCTTGATTATGGGGGTGGAATTCTAGTTTTGGGCAGGCCTAGGCCCACCCATCCCAGTAATATGTACACATCTTCCAACCTCTTCAACAAATGAGCCAGGGTCCTACAGACAACAGCCTCTTTCACTACACAAGCGCAAATAGTAGTACAGGCCATTCCCTCCCCTATCCCCACAAACACATCACTTTGAACCAAGGTCATTGATTAGTAAATTCCTTTTTTTATGTGAAGAATGTCTCCCAGGTAGCAGCAGGATTGTATCTCTCAGTGCTAGGACCAAGGTTCTACCCCAGGTGTTTCCAACACTGCCTTCCCAACCAGGCTCTCAATGACAAATTCCTTGCCAGGGCTGAGTTTCTCAGGTGTGTTGGTGCTGCAGGTTTTGCCTGAAGGTCCATCAGGGAGCAGGTGAGGAGATCAAGCCCTTCTTGTAGGAAACATATTAATATTTATTCTATTTGCTCATTTATTATATATTTTTACAGCTGGTTCTGGAGAATTATGTTATTGTTTCTTCCCAGACTCTTTGGGAGTGGGATCCAGTGTTGCATTCATGTAAAACTCTAGGCTTCAGAGCCGGAGCCCCACCTTCAAAGAGCTGTCTGCACAGGCTCCAAAATACACCACAGACATACCCTCAGAGTCAAATTCCCAGCTATGTGTATTGCTGATGATCAAATGTGCCCCTCCCAGTTTGTCTCTTTTCCATGCTCCCAGAGAGGCTTTCTGGGTGTATGAGAAATGATCTTCCTCCCTTCCCTGTATCAGACCCACATGCCATGGCAAGAGATGGGTTTACAAGGCTTGTAAAATGAAGGGATTCACAGTGAATCCCAGAGAGTGCTCCTTTTAATATATTTCATAGTTTGGACTTATGATCTCAGGGTCCAAGTTATCCCCCCAGATAAATGCAGGCTGTTGTGCAGGCTAGGGCAAAGAATGGATTTTTCAGTTTGCTGGCAACTTCAAAAAATAAAATAAAGTTTTGATTAGTTGAAAATGAAACTTTTCAAAATTTTTGATGAGTTAAAAAAATTCAGAAAAAAAATTCAAGTGGAAACATTTCATTTTCACCTGATTCAAAAATTTTCATTTTGATTTCAGGCACTTTTAACAATAGCAAGGGAGGAGTAGAATCACAAAATGGTGGCGGAAGTGCTGGTGGTGCCCTCTTTGATAAGTGTTAGTCCAGTGTAATCCATGAGTCCCAGATGCAGTTCCCCCCACCCACAATGGAGAATGGATTTGAATTTGGGACTATGAGATATTCTGGTGTGGGGCTTTCTCAATCTCTCCTGTTGATGTTCCAATTTTTATAAATAATTAAATAGCTAGTGGAGTAGGGACTTGAACTTAGAGTTCCCACATCCTAGCTGAGTGCCCAGAACAACCTTTAGGCAATAGAGTCATTCTCCCTGTCTGCCCTTGGCCCAATGATTATTCACTGTCATTGATTAATAGTCATTGATACCACTATGAATAACACAATACACTCACACCGTATTCCTCATAGTCACACTATAATCCAACCCTTAACTCTGACCTCCTACTTCCCCATGGGGTAAATAGCACAGCATGCAGTTCACCTGAACATGGATGTAAGCAGACACACATTCCTGAGATCACAGTAAAAAAAAATGCATTATAGTGATTGTGTGTTATGTTACTGTACATGTTCTCAGATGAGACTAAGGGCTTGTCTACATTACCCGCTGGATTGATGGGAAGCGATTGATCCAGCAGGGGTCAATTTATCGCGTCTAGTTTAGATGCGATAAATCAACCTCCGAGCCCTCTCCCATTGACTTCGGTACTCCACCAGAGCGAGAGGCGCAGGCAGAGTCGACCGAGGAGCATGAGCCATTAACTCATCGCAGAGAAGACACCACGGTTAGTAGATCTAAGAATGTCAACTTCAGCTATGTTATTCAAGTAGCTGAGTTGCATAACTTAGATCGATTTAGTAGTGTAGACCAGGCCTAAACTTTTCTGATTCCTTATTCCCCAAGGATGAGGGACTGTTCTTCTTGTCCTCTGATTCCTCTCATGGGTCTTTTTTCTTTCACTGGGTCTAGTGATTATGACTTAGATGTTTACTCCCTCATCTTTACATTAAACAGGAACTTTGGGCTTCCAGGGGGCAATTTGAAGGGGTGCTCCGGACTAGAAGATTTCCTCTGAAAAGGTATAAACATTTAAGGAATTGAAGCACTTTTCCTGGTTCTGATCCTCTGCTATCTCTTGTTGTTTTCTGACATGCTGCTACTAATCAGACCAGGTACCAGGCTTGCCACGGAGGCTTTGGTTTGCTAGTCAGTTTGCAGTTAGAGAGGGTGAACCAGCAGCAGTTTGACTTCTTTTATCAGTAGGTGGATTTTAATTCTCACACCAGAAAAGACTCCTCCTGCAGAGTCTACTACTGTATGTGGACAGTCTTCTGATGCTGGGGAGTTCAATGCTATTAGAATTCCAAATCAGGTCTTTCCAAAAACTCTCATCGACTTTTGTTTGGTGGTTTCCATCCAAGATTTTAGCCTCAGCACCTTTTGAGTACAAGTAGCTCCTTGGGAGTTTGAAGGATTTCTCCTAGTAAAGATAGTTTGGTATTTCACCTTCACATTGCCAGATTTCAAAAGGCTGTGTAAACTTTCTTATCCAGTTGGAAGCTCCTATCAGCAGCTGGACACTTAACTTGGTTCTGCAACATCTAATGGAATAGCTCTTTGTATCAGTGGCTACCTCATCCCTATACTTCCATTTAAGATATGTTGCTTTTTAAAGTAGTGACATTCCTGTAATACCATGGACAAATCTTATTGAATGAAGATAAACTTTACTGAATTAAATTTAATACCTTTGGGGTCCATTGTATTAAAGTGCAATTGTTGGTGTTACTATGAAGATTGCATATAACTTTGCTAGGGGGATGGGGTATGCTAATGTAGTTTATCTGGTCAGCAGCTGTTTGAAAACACCTTCTGCAGAGGTTTGCATATACTAGTTCAAATTGGATTCTCCAGGGATCCACAGACAAAGAAAGGTCTTTGGGATAAATAACTTGTGTTTAAACTGAGACACGGCCTTCTTTCTGGTCCACCAAACGGCTAGGACCTCTAGTCCATGGAGGGTCTCAATCCTTAGGGAAGGTTGGAAGGACTTGGCCTACTGAGGCCCCATAAGATGGAGTTCTCATTCTGAGCAAAGGGTGTGGTAAACTTGAAAGCACAGAAAAAACCCTGGGTGAGGTTTTGAAGGACTGCTCCTGCCAGAGCCCATATTGGAAGGGGTGATCTCTGTTAGGCTTATTAGCATGCATGTAGGTTCTTTAATTATTTGTAATATATTTTCTCTGTAGTGCTTTTACCTTCAGAATAAAATATGCTTGCTCAGACAGAACTGCATGGTAACTTATAACTGGGGCCATTACGCTGTGTATTGTCTCTGAGGAGAGGAGCAAAGCAGGACTGCTTAGGCAGACTTGTTTGCTGGGAATAACACAGTGACGGCAGGGAACTGTGCAACCTGAAAATATCCCACTCAGAAAGGAAAGAGACATGGGTTGGAAGCCTAAAAGGGGGTGCCCTTGATGGATCATTGAGGGGAAATAATGGTACAGTTCCCTGAACTGAGACAATTCCAATCAACTGCACCAGAAGGGTCACTGAGTTAACTGTGTTATCTAATAAATCCCCTTTTCTTCAGCTTTTAACAAAGTGGCACTCGGAACTATTCCAGGATTCCGGCCTAATGGAGTTCTCCTTGTCATGTCCATCAAAACACCTCTCTCCTAAACCTACCATTCTAACGAGTTCAGCTGGCTCTGTCTGCATGTGTCTGCATGCCTACAGGACCATCAGATTTTCCCTGTGCAGGACAAAATCTGAGGCCTTGTTCCTCTCTTGTGTTGGAAAGAACAAAGGTGTCAAAAAACTTCTAAGGCAATCATCTCCAGATGGGTCAGATTTGCTAATCTAGAAGCCTACAGGAAGGCTCGAAAGACACTGCTGTCAAACCTCAGAGCATATTCAATGAGATCTATCTATAAATCCCAGCAGATAGAAGAGATCTATAGAGTAAGCACCTGAGAATCTCTGCATCTTATGACCAGACACTACAAGTAAATACATTGTCACCAGATGCTGCCTTTAGTCTCCAGGCCTTTCAGTCTGCTGTTCTCCCTTGATCTATCTAGATGAGCATACTACCAGTTCAGATGTGGATTCACTTCTTGCAGCTAAAATCAAAACTACCCTACTTCAGTGCACATAGAACAGAATCTATGGAGTGTTGACAGATTAGACCTTAAATGACATTCTTAAATTGTCCAGAGGTTATTAGCCTGGAGGACATAATAAAAAAAAGTCATTCTCACAGCTTTGCTCTTCCCCTGTTTTTTCCAGTTCATGCAACAGTCTGTCATCAGGCACACCCTGAAAACACAGGCCACCCTTTATCAACAGGATAACCAAATCCTTAGTGTGTTGTGGAAAGTCTGAGGCAGCCCTTGTGGGAACTTACACAGCAGGGCTAGTCAGCAGGGACCTCATCTCAGAAAAATTCAGGGGGTGGGGGGTAAAGTTGTGTCAGCTTATAGAACATTATATGTGGTTATATTATGTCCTACAGAGGCAGGGAGTAGAAGACATAATGGAGCCTATAGACCTATGGAAAGTCTGGCAGGGAGCAGAGGCAACTGCCCCATAGGAAATGATGCCCCTGCTGGTAAGTATCAGAAGATGTACAGTAACTCCTCACTTAAAGTAGTCCCGGTTAACTAGTCCACGAAAGCTTATGCTCTAATAAATTTGTTAGTCTCTAAGGTGCCACAAGTACTCCTGTTCTTCTTTTTGCGGATACAGACTAACACGGCTGCTACTCTGAAACCGGTTAACTTTGTTTCATTGCTGATCAATTAGGGAACATGCTCGTTTAAAGTTGTGCAATGCTCCCTTATAATGTTGTTTGGCAGCCACTTGCTTTGTCCACTGCTTGCAGAAAGAGCAGCCCATTGGAACTAGCTCGTGGGGGCTTGGAACCAGGGTGCACTGGCAGCTCCCCTATCAGCTCCCCATTCCCCTAAGTTCCCTGTGCAGCAGTCGCCCAGAAAGCTAGCAATTGCCAGCAGTTCAGCTGTCCCTCCCCACACTGCCATGTGCTGCTCCTGCCCTTTGCCTTGGAGCTGTTCCCGGGAGCCTCCTGCTTGCTGTGGGGGGGAGGGGAAGAGGGGGCTAATGTCAGGGTGTCCCCCTCCCCCCTGCTCTTGCCCCCCGCTTACCCCTTCTCCATATAGAGCAGGGTGGTGACAGGACAGGGCTCAGGACTGAGAGATATTCCCGCCGCAGCTGCTGTCTCAACTTCCTGATCTACTTAAAAAGGCAATGTACTTACAGTGATGTCAGTGTACTTAAAGGGGCAATGCGCATCTCTCTCTCTCTCCCACACACAGGGTATGTGTCTCTGTCTGCCATTCTGTCTCCCCTCCCTCCATTCATGCTGCCTTGTAGAGTGTGAGGCTACATTAACAACAATGTGCTAACCCTTGAGGTCTCAGCCGAATGCCAGTTCATTATTTAGCAGTAAGGCATTCCCTGGTAAATATCCCACTCTCTTCCACCCTCTGACTTCACCACCTCAACCAAGCTTCATAATCATCATTGCTGTGCTAAAGTATTAAATTGTTTGTTTAAAACTTATAATGTGTGTGTATATATATAATATAGTTTTTTGTCTGGTGAAAAAAAATTCCCTGAGACCTAACCTCCCCATTTACATTAATTCTTTTTGGGAAAACTGGATTCACTTAACATCGTTTCGCTTAAAATCACATTTTTCAGGGACATAACTACAACATTGAGCGAGGAGTTACTGTAAATATGTTTTTACAGCTTCACAGAAAGGTACCAATTTGGGGAGAGGGGAGAAGCCAGGATCAGTGGTTTGGGCAGCGGTGCACACCGGGCTATTCTGATGTGTAAACCGAGCATTTGGATAATTGGCCAAGCCATGGGTGCCTCCTTCCTTGGGGGAGGAGAATGATAAAGCAATGAGACCTGTTTTGCTTTGTTCTTCCCCCTTGGACAGGATAATGTGCAAAGGGTTGAGATCTATTTCCTGGCCAGTGCACAAGGAGACAGGGCCCAAATGCACAGTGCACAAGAGTCACAAGTGCTTCTGTAAGAATAACCCAAGATGGGAACTTTCCAGCAGCAGCAGAATAAGCAGCTGGTTCCTACACGTCCTGTTATTCTCCAAACCAGTTCTGTGGAAAGACTCACTGTGCTGGTCCCATTGTTCCAGGATAAGACCCCAAAATCTGGACCCCCTCAAAAATGACAAAAAATGCCATAGAGATTGGCTGTTGCAGACCCAGTCCTCAGGGGATCCTTTGCCTTCTGTAATTGATTCTGTAACTTAGGTAAGCACAAGACCCTCTTGACTTTCCTCTATGGTGTAAGGAAGCAGGAAGGGGTAGGAGTTGGGATAGTAGATCTCACAAGCCCAGTGAAGGGAGCTGCACTGATCCCAAATGCTATGACAGCTCAAGGATGTGGTGTTATATCAGGCCTGGTCTACACTGGGGGGAGGGGATCGATATAAGTTATAGTTAAACACGTAGCTGAAGTCGACGTACTTAGATCTATTTACTGTGGTGTCTTCACTGTGGTAAGTCAACGGCTGATGCTCTCCCGTCGACTCCATCTGTGTCTCTCACCCTGGTGGAGTACCAGAGTTGACGGAAGAGTGCTCGGAAGTCGATTTATTGTGTCTAGACTAGACACGATAAATCGACCCCTTCTGGATCGATCGCTGCCCATCGATCCAGCGGGTAATGTAGACAAGCCCTCAGCTGTCCCACATTCAGCTTATCTTTTATCACTTGGCTGGGCCTAGGACTATGCAAATTCCCAGCTCACCAAGCTAAACATTTTGGGTTACAAACAATACACTATCCTTAAATCACATTTGTAAGAAGTTCTGTCTCCTGGCTGGGCAAAGCTGCTCATCTGTCAATGCCCCATTCTGGTCTCTGATCTCTGTGTGAGCTCTCTCTCGTCCCTCACACTACACCCTTATTTCTCAATTCCTCTTTCCTTCCTCTCATTCTCTTCTCCCCACCCACAGTCTTGCTATGGGATACAGACCTTTCTGAAAGTATATCAAGTTCCCCCAACACTCCACACACCTTTGTCTGTTAAATCCAATCTAAAATTAACCTTTGGGCAGTACATCACCTGCTCCTAATAACCAGCAACTTGCCTGGTCGGTGATACGCAGACCTTATATGTCTTTTTGTGGCTGCTGTCAAGGGTTGGCGGGTGATGGTGGGGAGTGAGCTGTCACTTCCACTTTCTTCGGAAACCCCATTCTCTGCAGTACATTACAGCCAAAATGTAAGGGGGATGGGTAGGAAGGGGCACTGAACCAGGCTCACATGCCACCCCTATTAGTTAACCTAGTACCTCCCACTTCCAGTGCAGGATTGCTCTCTACAACATGTGTTCCAGTGAGTTGTCTAGTGGAGAATTAAGATGTTCCAAGTGATGGAGCTTCCATCAGTTCCATGTGGAGACTATTTAATGGGATAGTAGATCTCACAGCAGATCTGTCAAAGCAACACAGAAGTGTGTCTTCCCTCTCCATCCCACCAACAGTAAGTTACTTATCCCCCACCATCCTACACCATATGGGGGAGAGAAGGGGCAGCTACCACAAGGGAGAGGAGCCACCATCACTACGATAAGATTCTCTGCAGGACCGTGGGATGGGAAGAAGAACTACCAGTCACTGATTGCCACTGAAGGGTCCTGGAATGGCTGCATCTCCTGTCACCTATTGCAGTGAGGAACCAGTGAGCTGTAGGTCTCACTCCTCAGGAGGGGACAGGAAGCTGCAGTCGCACTGAGCAGGAGAAGTGAAGTCCAGTGGTGACTCTTACAGCAAGGGAGAGGAAAGGAAAGTGGATGTGGTGGTGGTTGCTCTGAGAAGGGAAATTACTGACCCAAGGGGTCTTTGAGTGCAGCTAGTGACTTCTCTCCTCTGGAGGGTGCGTAATGGGGAGTGGCACCTGCTCATCACCAAGAGAGAAGGAAGAGGCTAAACATCACTGATGGTCGGAATAAAAGAAGAAAACAACAAGCCCTGAGATGAGTCGTATCCATCTATATGCTGCCAGGCGGCTCTTTGAAGCCTTGTTTCTGGTGGGGACAGATAACAGCAGAAGCACCTCAGCCCTCCAGGCAGCAAATCTGATGTTCTTGGGAAAGAATGGGGGGTGTGGACATTAGAGGTTAGTGGCATTTACCCCCCGTGGTGAACAACTGCTGCAAAAGGAGGTTGGTTTTGCTGATCATTCTACTGGTGCTTTTGGGGCAGATTTTCAGGAGAGCTCATCTTCTAGGGTGCAGGTGTTTTGAAAATCTGGGCAGAAGTGTTATAGTAGGGGCTGCTGAATGTTGAGCTCTTTTGAAAATCTGGCCTGAAGTCCCTAGAGTTTCCCAGGCTCTCACAGGCATGGGTGGGCCTTCTGCCTTGAGAGAAGAAGAAACGCAGAAATGCATTGAAATAGAAAAAGGAATAGCCAAAGATTTCCCAGGACAGTTTTGGGTTTTTTTAGAATGAGACCAGCACTGGCATCTGCTCTCATCTGCCCTGTTTGTAACTGTAAACACACAACCCCATTCCTAGCAGGCTGCACTTCAAAGGATATTTTTACATTTATATTTACATTTTCAAACATGGCAGGCTTGGCACATATTGTGAGTCCTTCCTTCAAGTGCTGGAGAGACACTAGATTTTCAGATTCTTCTTGTAACTGCAGAGAGCAGACCAGCTACACACCCTGTCGAGCACTTTCCAACAAGGACACCCCCGTAAATGTGTAAAGGAGGCCAAATGTTACTTACACCAGAGTCTCTAATTTACAGTTTGGGTGTGTCAGCCCCTCACACAGCAGCCGCACTCCAGAATCTCCCAGAGAAACATTATTATCCAGGTACAACTTTGTCAGGTTCTGTCTGGTTTTGAGAAAAGCGGCGAGATCCCCACAACCAGCAGCTGTGACACCGCACCCCCACGTAGCGGACTTCCGCAAGCTGTAGGAGAGAGAAAGGTAGAGAAGGGGGATCATGGTGTGAATGGGGCTCATCACAGATGTTCTGACAGGTGGCCCCACCCACCGGCCCCTCTACTTGACTAATCAGCATCCAGAATGAGTCAGAAGTCCTGCTACAGACTGTGATCCAATCAGAGCAGGCCCATCACTACAGGGAGGCTTTAGGGGGAGCCACTTCTCCAGGCAGCTGTGCCAGGCTCAGAGCAGGAGGAGCTGGGAGATCCTGCCCCTCCACGACCCCCGGCACTAGCTCGGCTGCTGCCCTGCAGGGAGCAGCCCTCTCACATCTCTGCCTCTGCCCCCAGCCCATCAGCTCCCAACTCTGACTGTCAGGCCTGGGAAGGGGAGACAGCAGCCAGGCAAAGCACTGGCAGCATCAGACCCACCTTCCTCTGAGACCAAGAATCAAAGTGGGGGAAACAAAGAGAAGAACCCCCTGGAAAGGGTTTCCCCAAGGGGCGACTATGTGATCCTGTTGGCAGGGCCTATTCCAGAGTCTCTGGTGGGGTTATAAAAGCAGATGTTCTGATGGCTTCTGTAACCCCCCTGCAGATCCTGGGCTCCTGATGGAGCGGCCAGCCAGCTGAATGGGTAACCATGGCAGCAGGCCAGCTATGACCATATGCACTTCAAGGACCACCCACAAGTATGGCTGTCTTTGTCCTCCAAGGCCTCACAGTGAGCCCCCTGCATACCCGAACATGAGCTCTCCTCACCCCTAACAGCTGTTAAATCTTGCACGTATGTTGAGACACCCCGTCCACCAGAACTGTCACTGGCATGGCCTCCTTCATCACCTCATTTGCCTTAAAATATTGTTACTCTGTCCAAAGGGGAGGTGTGACAGGACCCCAGGGGTGCAACCTGTGACTGTGGGACCTCTGTGTCCCCTTACTCTCTATTCTGGGTTGTCTCTCACAATGCCATTACTGGTGGCAAGCAGCAAACCCCTCCAGGTGTTGTTACCACTCAGTACAACCACAGGGGGAGCCCCACACCCAGTTAGATTCCATGAATGCTCCCAGAGCCACTCCTGAATCACACAGAGAAAGGCACCAACCGAAAACACCCAGCTTCCAGACTCATACCTAGTAATATACTAGGGATGTAAATATTGTTTAAAAAGTTAACCATTTAAACGATAACAATTATATCATTTAAACGGAGAGGGGCTGGGGTGGCATTGCTGGGGTGCAATTGGGGTCCAATGCGGCTGGCGCTGGGGCCGGGGTCTGTTGGAGTCTTCTGAGTGATCTTGTTGCTTGTGCTGTAGGTGGGGGGAGGAGAAAAAGTAAGTCCAGGCCTCTCTAGTGGACATTGCTGAGTCACCAGGCAAGGTTGAGCAATTCCCCTGTGTGGCTTTGTGCAAGTGCGTCACTGAATTGTAACTCCCTTGCAGGACAATGACTGTTAATGGTTATATCTTTGGGGAGCTAGTATCTGAGCGCTTCCCAAACCCACAGCATATTTTAGTGACAACCATACAACACAATTCTCATAATTTCATATGCATTAATGATATAAAAATGTAGATGGAACAGTGGGTTTCAGCAGATCATAACCTTTCCCTAGATACCTTACATGGCCTGCTTTATATGCAATATCACAGTTATATACACATGATGAATATGGGGGTTAAAGGGCACTCCCCTGGGGTGTAGAGTGTCACAGGAGGGAAATCCCAACATTTGGGAGAGGAAAAGGCCCCTGAATTTGTTCAAGGGAGAGAAGCCCCCACGCCTCTGGGAGCCCCCAGAGTCTGTAAGTGTTTGTAGAACCCCCAAGGTTTTTGGAGGTATGGAAAGAGGAGCCTGCAATGGGAGGAGATATTCTAAGATTGGGTTGAATAGGGGGAGAGAAAACACCAAAGGTGTATTTGGGAATCTTAGGGGATAAACCCTAATTTGGGGAAGGGTAAAGAGAAGAGGGCATCCAAGTTGAAGCAGAAAGAAGAACCCCACAAGATTTAAAGGCTAAAAGAGAGATAGAGACAGAAGACACCTGAGAAGGTGAGGAGAAAGAGACCCCAAAGTGTGGGGAGGGCATGTGAGGGGAATGGACCTCACTTGGAATTAAAAGGAGACCACCTTTGCCTGAAAAATATTGTCACTCTGCCCAATGGGGAAGTGTGAAGGGACCCTCAGGGTGCAATCTGAGAAGGGTAGTGAAGGGAGTCGTGAAGGGAGTAAGGAAAGACACCCCCCCACACTCCCACACTCTGATACCTTTGATGGAAGAGATAAGGCTATGGTGGGGTAAGGAAATACCCACCATGGTGCAGAGGAAGACAGACCTCCAAAGAAGAGCACTGAAAGTGGGGGAAAACTGTAAATGAAAATAGGGGAATCCCCTAGAAAGTAATATGGGGAACAGAGGAGAATTAATAAGTATACAGGGAGCAAGACAGAAAGAATTAATGAAGCATGGAGGGAGTCTCTAGGGAGCAGCAGAAGGAAAACAGAGAAGATGGAGTGAGGGGAGAATGGCAGGAAAAAGAAAATGGCTAAATTTGAGGGTAAACAGACACTCAAAAGACTGAAGGAAAAAAGAGAGTGACAAAGAGAGAAGAAAATATCTGAGGAAAGAGAGAAACAACAGAATAACAAAATTTTAAAAGGGGGAGACAAAGCGGCACTTAGATTTTTAAAAATATTTTATAGTAAGTTTGATGCCAAAATGTTGCACTAAGATAAACACTCACTGTATGCTGCCAAATGTTCAAAAATCACGAGTCAGGCTGCAAAGAGCCTTAAACTGAGCATAGCCATGTGATTGTCTTAAAAATCATGAGATTTAAAAAAAAAATAATACACTGAATTCCTTTTATTTGGCTTCTGATTTTTCAGACTTTAGGGTTCATGTTCTCAGGCTGTCTCTGCAACCACAAGGGTAGAAAGTAAGCTTTCATTTTCTTTTGAAATGGAGAGTCTTACTTAGTCACGTATCAGAGGGGTAGCCGTGTTAGTCTGAATCTGTAAAAAGCAACAGAGGGTCCTGTGGCACCTTTGAGACTAACAGAAGTACTGGGAGCATAAGCTTTCGTGGGTAAGAACCTCACTTCTTCAGATGTGCATCTGAAGAAGTGAGGTTCTTACCCACGAAAGCTTATGCTCCCAGTACTTCTGTTAGTCTCAAAGGTGCCACAGGACCCTCTGTTGCTTTTTACTTAGTCACATGACTCTGGGAGCTAGGACTTTCAGAAAAACATCAAATATCAAGAGATTTGTGATAAAATCGCAAGATGGCAACAATGTCATGTATTACAACATGATTCTCTGGTGTAACAGGGGTCTCAGAGGCCTGGCTGAGATTGGTAGAGGGCATGAGAGTCAGGGCCGGCTCTAGCTTTTTTGCCACCCCAAGCCAACAAAACAAAACAAAACAGAAACCTGCGGGGCCGCTGGAGTGGCGATGATTTAAAAAAAAAAATAAACATGCGGGGCGGCCGTAGCGGCAAAGTAAAAAAGAAACAAAAAACAACAACTGTGCAGGGCGGCCGGAGCACGGGTGCAGGGGGACTCCCGGCACTGCCTATGTGCCCCGGGCAGCAGAGTGCACGCCCGGGCTAGCGGGGGGAGGAGGGGAGCGGGGGGGAGAGAGAGAATGGGGGCGGCCAGGTCTTCCTTAAGCGGGGCGCTCGCCCCACTGCCCCTCCCACTGCGCCACCTGCCGGGAGGGCTCCATGCCGCTACGGTCAGCAGGCAGGGAAGGACACGGGCTGCCCTGCTGGGCTTGCTACAGGGCGTTCCCCTCCTCTGCGCCACCGCCCCCTAGAGGGCAGCTGGAGCAGCAACCAAAAAGAAAAAAGAAAAAAACCCGCAGGGCGCCGAAGCAGCAAAGCAAAAAAAAAAAGGATTGGATGCTGCCCCTTGGAATCTGCTGCCCCAAGCAGGAGCTTGCTTGGCTGGTGCCTGGAGCCAGCCCTGATGAGAGTCCATCGTTACTGAGATCAGAAGCAAGAATAACCTGATTTTTCTTTCTAACAAAATTATGTGTAAAATGAAGGGTTTTCAGTCCGGATTTAACGATAAATCTGAATGCAAAGTTAATCCTGGAGCTGCTTATGCCCTTCCCCATCAACTCAAATTGATGCTGGGTTTTAGAATATAGCTGGGTATGCATCTATTGGCAAATAATTGTATCTATTTAGGGACTTGTGGTTTTGATGCACTTCTATATTAACAATATGTAATTTGAGACACTAGAAAGTTTTCCTAGTGCAGAACTCCAGATGAACACCATGAATGCTCTTATTATTCTAATTGCACAGAATTTTGCCTTTGAAATGTCTGAAGACCATCACATATACTGGAAATGACACCTGACATTTCAAAAATGTTTAGGAGATGGCTACCCTTCACTCTCCTCCTCCTCCAGGCAACCCCACCTGGATTTTGTTTTGCTTCTTCAGAGCTTTCAGATGTTTGTTTGAGTCTGGTCTGACCAGTAGTCAGAGCTTTTTGAATTTTTCTGACACACTTCAACAAATCATGTGTATCGTGGTCAGAAAATTCATGAGTAGTACTAGCCCTAATTTTTAAATGCTGATTGTTAAGTTTGTTATTGTTTAAAAACCATAACCATAGAAAAGAGAGACCATGTCCAATCCAAAAAGCACATTTCTGAGACCAAAAAACACCAGAGAACAAGCACAGCTGTCTGCAGGAGAAAGGAGGCTCTTGTGATTAAAGCCCTGGCTCTACCGCAAAAAGAACAGGAGTACTTGTGGCACCTTAGAGACTAACAAATTTATTAGAGCATAAGCTTTCGTGGACTGCACGAAAGCTTATGCTCTAATAAATTTGTTAGTCTCTAAGGTGCCACAAGTACTCCTGTTCTTTTTGCGGATACAGACTAACACGGCTGCTACTCTGAAACCTGGCTCTACCACAGACTCTCCCATGTGACTTTGGGTAAGTCACTCTATCTTTATGGGTCTCAATTTTCCATCTGAAAAAATAATTATATTTCCTTCCCCCATCCTTTGTCTTTCTGGTCCGTTATAGCAGGGTGATGCTATAGTTAAGGTTTAGACCAGGTTTCTGTTTAAAATTCAACTCTTCTAAAATCCACAGGGTTATTCAGATTGCCTTGAAAGTTGGTGAGCCTCATGAGTGCCTGGGATTCTGTACGTGTTCCAAACATTTAGATGTTTGACCAGTTATTCCTGAGATACCATCTCTGGGGAAATAACAGTTTTTCTTAAAGGTGGCAGATTTCAGCAGCGTTTCTGTGCTCACAGGGTATGTCTACACTAAAGTTAAATACCCGTGGTTGGTCTGTGCCAGCTGATTTGGACTCCAGGGATTGGGTTGAGAGGCTGTTTAATTGCAGTGTAGACTTCTGGGCTCTGGCTGCCAACCTGATCTCTGGGATCCTCCGACCTCGAAAGTCCTAGAACCCAGCCTCCAGCCAGAGCCTGGAAATCTACACTGCAGTTAAACAGCCCTCATAAGCCCAAGTCAGCTGGCACAGGCCAGCCATGAGTTTTTAATTGCAGTGTGGACACACCCACAGAGAGCGACCAAACCAGGGCTCAGATCATTGCACCAGAGTGTCCAGTGCTTGAGGGTCAATCCAACAGGGAGTATGGCACCTACCAGCCCTCTGGAGAAAATCAAATTAAAACTTGCTTTGAAACAGATTTTGCTTCTCTACATTCCAGTATCAGAAGCCTCCCCTTCCAAATGACACTACATGGATTAAAGTGATCATGTGTGGACAAAGGATTAACTGGATTGTTAGTCTTTCATATTTCACAGCAGCTGGATAGCTCAAGGGACTAATCAGTAGTCCTTTGATCCTGACCCCAAGTCTGTTTGAACTCCTACTTGAGGTCTGGGGAGTGTTATTTTGGGGAAATGTAATCAAAGTATTTTTGTAAAAAAAAATAGTTACATGAATACTTGCTGGCAGGGAGGGGTATTTTAGGGGTGGAGAAGGGGGGAATACGGGTGAGAGGGATTTGGGACTGCATTGAGGGGAGGGGGATAAATGGGGATGGGTGGTAAGAGAGATGAAGGGGCTGGAGGACTCAGGTGAGGGGGAAGGACACATGGGGTAAGTGGCAGAGTGCCCAGAGAGAATAGGGGGAAGGGGGCTTGTCAGCCCCCCAGTCTTCCCTTCTTTTCATGTGCCAGAATCTGGGGTATCTGACCCCCATTCTTACCCCCCTCATGTGAGTCAGGTTTTGGAGGGGTTGCATTTCTAAGGGTGTCTTAGTCCTGCTCCCTCCGTGTGTGTGTGCCAGGATCAGGGGAAGCCCTGCCCCTCTGGGTAGGCAGCATAGAACAAGCATGCTCAGAGCAAGCACCAAGCACACTGCTGAGACTGGGGTGAGAAACTGGGCATGGGTACACTTAACCAGGCCAGATTAACATTTTCTGGACCTGGTACCAAACATATTTGTGGGCCCCCTTGGGGGCAATGGGGCACAGCTTGGCGGGGCAGCCCCACTCTGCCCAGCCCAGCATGAGGGCACTGTTTACAAACCGGCAGCCACCAGATGTACACTGGCCCACCTGGCCCTACACTGCCAGTGTGCCCCTTCCCCTCGGGGGTGGGCTTGCGATGCACCATCCTGCCCCCCCTGCCTAGCACCCTCCCCACCCAGAAACACCCCCCTTAAAGTCCCTAAGCCCAGCATCCCCCTGCTGAGACTCCCCCACAGATCCCTATGCCCAGTTCCCCCTGCTCAGACCCCGCAGTGACAACTGCACAGCCCGGGAAATCACCCTCTGCCCACATACCCCTCTTAGGACCCTCTTCCCTGGTGGGGCCCAGCCAAGCCCCTCGTGGTGCCCCCGCAAATACTGACTGAGACCGGCCCAGCCTCTGCACTGGTCCCAGGTGGCTTGGCCCCAGGGAGACAGGCAGGGCCCCACAAGTGCTGAACTGCAGAGTTTGGAACTAGAGCCACACTGGGGAGCAGGGCAGACCCCTGGGATATGACACCCAAAAGCCTGTCCTGCCCGGCTGCACCCACTGGCCCTGTGGCCAGCAGCCCTGCCTAGCCCATGTTGCAGAGCCCAGCTGCTGGGCATGTGAGCAGGACCTTCTGGCTGGGAGCCACTCACTCAGCAAGGCGTGGGCTCTGGACTGCCCCAGAGCGAGGAGCCAGACCCGGCCATGTGGATGGGTTAGATTAGTCCGTAATGGGCCCCTTCCCAGTGTGGGTCCGGCGCCATTGGCACCATTGTAAACCCAGTACCGCACTTGACCCATTTCAGAAATTATCCAGTACTGGGGAGGGAGGGACACCCACTGACATGAATGGAGCAATTTACGCATCTCAGAGACATTGTTTCAGACTGTGTTCATCTCCATGGGGAGAACATCTCATTGAGATTAATGTGGCGCTTAACACTTCTCTGAGCCTGTAAGGCTGAAGTCTGAAACCCCCCCTAGGCAGAAATCTCAGAATAAATTTTAAACATTTGGGAAAAATCTCATTCTGTTGAGGTTTTCTTGGTTATTTTGGAGAAATGTCACCTGAGCACAGCAGAATATTCAGAAGGCACTGGCACTATTGTTGAAAAGAAAACAAATGACACGTGACTGCTCACAGGATGGGAAGGGTGATTAAGGGTGCAAGAGTAGGTAGTAATATGGGAAGGGAGGGTTGGGTTTGCAGAAAAGGATGGGGGTATTATGGGGAGGGGGACACATGGGAACAGGTGGTAGGGGAGGGAAGAGGATTTGGTGGGCTCAGGTAAGAGGAAGTGGTAGGGATTAGGGGAAGTGGGAGTGGAGAAGTGGGAAGGATTGGAGAAAGTGAGTGGTAGCAGAACATATTGAGGGTTTACAGGTGAGGAGCCTGGAAGCCCTGAATTCTCCCCTTCTATGTGTGTGCTGGGATCTCTGGCAGCCCTACCCCTTTGCAGGGGTCTGAGCCCCTCTCCCTGCCCACTGGATGTTCTGCTTAGCATGCTTGGAGTCAGGACTAAGAATAGAAGGAACAAGGAGCCATTGCTGGGCCTAGTTTGAGAGGCTTTTGCATGGGATGATCTGGACAAGCCATCCACCAGTCCAGTGACAAGCCAGGGCTGTACATCCCCAGATAGCAGGGGAAAGGGCAGCCTGACAAAGAGAGAGGGCTTAAAGTTGGAAGCTGGGAGAGAGACTGTGCAGATCAGGGAAACCCTGCTAAATTCCTGCTCCCCGCAAAAGGAGTTTGCATTAGTCTTAGACTGTGGCTTCAGTGATATGGCGTCTCCTGCACCGCAGTGACCAGAATCCAGAGAGAGAAGTTCTTATCCAGCACAGGTTCCCGAGAATCAGCTGAGATCCCAAGGGATTCTAATGAACCTGGATGGAGTCAGGAGAGGAGCCTGCCCTATCAAGGCATGAATTAAAAGGTGACTTTTGTTTTAGTCAGCCACCACCACAGTGCTGCAACACTCCATCTCAGGACACATGATCTCAGCAGCACCATCCACCCTGGGAAGGTGCCAGGGAGGGAGGTGGGGTTAGGGAAGTTTGTGCGCATTAGGATGCAGGAAATTGGGTTAATAAAGTTTCTTAATTATTAGATAATCTTAAACCTTCCTGCCCCATATCCTATTTTCCTGTGACCAATACAGTTCACCTTTCTGTTATAGTGTTATTTTTGGTGTGTCATTCATTTGCTGAGGCTTATTTTATTTACTCTCTTCTCCCCTGTACACTGGGCTTTATGCTTCTTCCCAGTTTGAAGTATTATCATGGCTTTATCAAAGGATAGTCACCTATGCATTGGGCACAGTGCAGAGTCTCTTTGAGTGGCGACACCAGGAGCCAAAAAAGAAAAAGAACCCAGAATCTGACCCGTGCAAGGAGTGGAGAGAAAATACCCCAAATATTTGCGATAGCAAGCACGTGGGAGAGAAAATGGAGGAGGGGCTACATATTATTATAATAAAAAAAAGTTTTAAAACCCAGCGACATGTTTAAAAGAAAACCTGAAGGAAAGTTAAAAGAAAAATAATGTAGCTAAAAGTTGTTTTGTTAAATTTTTCAGGGATCAAAGTGGAGTCTTTGGGGACCATTTAAAGTAAAAGTCACTGTAGTCACAGCCTGAAGTAAAAGAAGAAAAGGCCTTTCATGCTGGTTTCTATGTTTTTTGAAAATGAATACTGCACTCACAGGGACTAAGTCCTCATTTAAGAGTCAGATCCAAAGGATTTTGAAAGTAAAGAACTCAATGATCAAACTCATTCAACAGCAGAGCTGAGAAAAAGTCAGATTTCCCATCTAGCAAGGAAATTCTGATTATTTCAACATTTGTTTTCATCCCAAAGCATGACAAAAAGATGAGGCATCAGTTTTTATGGAACAGAAATTTTTAAAAACTTCAATTTACAAATGAGGAAACTTTTTGTTTCAGCCCTCTCAACCCAAATGAAATATTTTGCATTAAACTGCCTTTTCCTATTGTTGTGCATTGCCTCCTGGGACTGTAGTATGGGAACCTAATGCACCCATTCTCCACTGTGCCCACGGTTCCTGCATGGACTAGGTCTCCCAGGATGCAGCCTCCATCCTCCCATGATGCATCACACATGTTGGTCAGAGGAGAGTCCAATTGCACTATGGAAGATGTAGACCTCCAGGGAGTCTGACTCATAGGAGGATGAGGACCTGAGGTACAACTCCCATAAGGCAATGTGCTAACATGGACATACAGTTTAATGAAATGTTTTGTCAGTTCAACAAAAAAATCCAATTTGGGTTGAACCAAACCAAAAACAAAAGATATTTCATTTTGATTTTTCTGATGGAAAAATCAAAATATTTATATAAAATCAAAATATGAAGCTGCATTTTCCTTCATGGAATCATTCCACTGGTAAATTCTTGACCGGCTGTAGACAATAGTCTGCATATGTCATTAGCTGCAAGAGCAAATTCTTCTAGTTTAAATATTGGAGCATAAAACGTACACGATCAAGTAACAAACTCAGTTACTGCTATATATGTGCAGGTCTCGTTCCTCTGGAGGGAACAGGATGCTGCAGGTGCACTGAGCAGGGAGATCTACAGCTGAGTAGTGACTCCAACAGCCAGGGGAAGGGAAGGAAAATGGATGTGGTCGTAAATACTCGGAGATGGGAAATCACAGATGGCTTTTCTCACCACTGGTGGGTGGGAGGGTAGCGGTGGGGTCATTGATAGCAGCTGATAGTTCCTGTCTGCTGCAGGCTGTGTACTGGAGAGTGGCACCTCCTGATCATCAAGGAAGAGAAAGAAGAAACTAAACAACACGGATGGTGGGGAAAAAAGGATAAAACAAACAGTGCTGAGATGCGTCCTATCCACCTACAAACAGGTGGTGGAGCTCTGAGACCTTGATAGAGGCATTGTGGAGTAGATGGTGACAGAAGCACCCTCAGCCCTCCAGGCACCGTATTTGATGTTCTTGGGAGAGAAAAGGAGAACTTGCATTAGGCATTAGTGGCATTAATCCCAAAGCCCCAGTGAGGGATAGCAGCTGGTGCAACAGGAGGCTGATTTTGTGGCTCACTCTGCTGCTGCTTTAGGGTAGATTTTCCAGAGGGCTCAGCATCCAACATGTAGATTCTTTGAAAATCTGGTGGGAAGTATCACAATGGGAGCTGCTGGGTGCTGAGCAATTTTGAAAATCTGGCCTCAAGTCCTCCGTATTTCCCAGATTCTCAGAGGCCTGGGATGGGGTTTCTATCTTGAAAGCAGAAGAAAAAGAGCAGAAATGTATTGAAAAAGAAAGAGCCACAGCTTTCCCCAAAGGGTTTAGTTTTTTATAATGAGTCCAACATCGGCACCTGGTCTCACATGCCCTGTTTATAACTGTAAACACACATCCCTACCCCCAGCACCAGTATTTCTTCAAACTGGTGCTGGCTCTCAGCTGGGAGCACATTCAGCCCCAGCCCTAGGAACATCAAAGGGCGAAGCCACCATGGCTGGAGTTTAAGCATAAGCCCAAATTGAGTATTTCTGCTCAGATGGGGAGGTTGAGAATCCTCAGAGTCCTGTGGGGTCTCTTTTGTTTTTATTGGTTATATATATGAAAATTCAAGGTGTCAAAAATTATTAGAATGATCTATAAAATAGGCTATTAGAGAAAGGGTAACAGTGATCCCTTTTAATAAATGCATTTTATTAAAAATTATATATATAGTCCCCAAATACCAGGGGGCTGAGGATCTAATTGTTTGGTGTGGGCTCAGCTTTACTTAGTTTTCATTTTCCAAACAGGGCAGGCTGGGTGCATGTTTTGTGAGCCGCTGACACACGTGCTGGAGACCCTGAACTCTCATTTCCATGTAGCTGCAGGGAGCAGACACCAGCTGTGATGGGTTCCGTCACAGAGACCCCCTTGGGACTGTCACCTGATGTGCTCAAGTTACCTCTGAGCCTGTTTTCTCTGAGCTTTGGCACAAGATGGAAATCTTTTGTCTCTCTGAGTCCCCACCCCGCCTTCTAAATGGAAAAGTACCAGATTTAAGATGGATTTCATTATCAGTTAACATGGTCACATATCACTGTATGACCCCCTACTCTCCATTCCCCATGGGCTAACCCACAAGTACACAGGAAGGCTTTCAAGTAACTAAGGCCATTTACAACTGATTGTTTCTGGAGCACCCTTAATGGCCTCCACTTAACACGTTTATGTCAGTGATACAAGTTTGTATCATATTCTCCTAACTCCAGATATAAAAATAATACAGGCAAACAAATAGGATGAACACACTTAGTAGATTACAAGCTTTCTAATGACACCATACGGGGGTATTTAGCGTAAAGCATAATCCAGTTATGTCATATTCATAAACATATTTCCATAAAGCATATGGAGTGCAACGTCACACCAGCCACGCACCCTGTAAAGCTCTTTACATAGAGGGCATCTGTAAATGCACAGAGGAAGCCAAATGTTACCTACTTCAGACTCTGTAAATTGCAGTTTTGTTTCAGTCCCTCACACAGCAGCTTCACACCGGCATCTCCCAGATTATTATAACCTAGATCCAGTTCTGTCAGGTTCTGGTTGGTTCTGAGAACAATGGCGAGATCCCCACAGCAAGCATCTGTGAGAAAACAAGAACTCAAGCTGCAGGAGAGAGAAATGCAGAGAAAGGGGATCATGGTGTGAACAGGGCTCATCACAGCTGTTCTGACAGGCAGCCCCGCCCACCAGTCCTCTCCTTGACCAATCAGCATTGAGAATGGGCCAGAAATTCTAGCCGAGGCCCTGTCTCAAGTTCTACCCCTTAGCCAATGAGTAACCAGTGTTGGGTGGATCTTCCTGCTTAAGCCCCACTGCTTCCCCTTGAGAGATAACCAATCAGCATTGAGAATGGCCCAGACATGTCAATCCTCAAAACTGTGTCATTGACCAATGAGGAATAAGATTTGTTTTAAGGCTTCCTCCTATGCAGCCCTCCAGCCCTTTCTAGGGACCAACCAGAATTCAGGATGGGAACTAGGTCCCTTAAGTCCTGCCCACTCAGCTCTCAACCAACCACAGATTAGCTCCAGGATGGTATGACCCAATCAGAGCAGGCCCATCACTACAGGGAGGCTGTAGGGGGAGTCCCCTCCCCAGGCAGCTGGGCCAGGCTCAGAGCAGGAGCTGGGAGATCCTGCCTCTCCATGCCCCTGGCACTAGCTCTGCAAAAAACAACCCTCTGAAGCACCTGGCATTGGCCACTGTCGAAACCCAGGATGCTGGGCTAGATGGACCATTTGTGAGCCAAATTCTCAGCCAAACCAGGGCTGCTCGCTCAACTGCCCTTCCAACAGTGCCTGCACTGATCAGTCCTAAGGCATGCAACAATGACCTAGCCCCTGAGCAGAGCCTGGCCAGGTGACCCCCAGGCTCAGAGTATTTCCACAACCCCGCTAGAGCTGCAGATCAGTCTGGACAAGAGGACTACCCGGCCAGGAGCCCTCCTGCTGCCTCCCAGTGCATCACATTCTGGAAACTCCCAGCCTGCCCCTGCCTTGCCTGAGCCCTGTCCCAGTATTGTCCTTGCCCTACTCTAGCCTCACTCCAGCCCTGTCACCAACCTGCTCCAGCCTTGCCTCCGACTCCCAATCCTCCCCAGACTCTGACTACCCAGCTTCAACCTTCAGCCTGTATGTGGACACTGGGTTCAATATTGGCTTGGCTTGTCCCTGGACTCTGACCACCCACCCTCAACATCTTGCCTGCATTTCATTTAAGTACCACCTTGGGCCCAAACCCAACCCTACACCTAGCTTCAGCCTATACTCCAACCACTAGGCCTGCTTTTCAGAGGCACCGCCTCACACCATAGGTCTGACCCAGTAGGGCCATTCTTATGTTCTACTGTCTCTGTCTCTCCCACCAGCCCACATGTATGGATATTAATCTCAAAAGCCCAAAGTTAAAGGTGTTTATAAACTCTTTCTCTGCCCAACATTAAACAGTGACAAGAAGGTTTGGGGTTATTTTAAACAGAGGCCTTAGTTTCACTCAGTTATTTGGCAAACAGCCAAAAACATTCATTCTAATTAAAAGTTTATTGATTAACCACAAGAAAGAACAAAAGTCAAAACTGTCTTTTATATTGAAAATGTCACTGAGTGATTATGCAAACCAAACAGTCAAAATCTTCTACGTCTTTTTCTTTTTGGAGGCAAAATATCAGTCTCTTATTTTCAGAACAACTTTTCTTCGATGGAAAGGAAAGGAGTAATTTTATTATCAGTCCTGATGTATACTTTACTTATCCTGTTTTTTAACAGACAGACAGACACAAGGTGAAGAGAGACAGGATAGAAAAGATGGGTGAAAGCTGAGTTTTGTTGATGTTTTTGGAACACTGTATTGCCAGGTATTTATGTGTGGATGCTTTTTGGCTGGCAATTCTACCATGACACCTGCTGCTTGGACCCTGGTTTACGATCTGGCCAGGGATTTTATCTGAGTGGATCTTTTCTTCTTAGACAAGGCAGGTTTGGATGAATACAGCATAGCTGACTTCTGGATTTCATGAAAAGCCAAAAGAGTAAAAGAGAGAACATAAAAGGCAAGGAAAGGGGGGCAGAAAATAATACAAGGGAAGGGAAAACAATGCAGTATCTTATGTGCTTCTGCAGTGCTGGCAGTTTGACACCCCACTGCTGGGCTGAGGATTGGATGTCATGATAATGCGATGACCTTCAGCACTCACAGGTGAAAACAAAGTTCCTTGAATAAGTTTAAGGCCACCCAGCCTTCCTCTCAGGAAGAAAGTCCTTTAGCTGAGCCGACATGAGTTGCAGTGCTGACAGTTTGGGGAATGAGCTGGGATGCAAGGTGGGATGGAAGATGAGAGGGGGAGCTTATCTGAAGTGATCTGATTTTTTTTTCCGAAGTCTCTTTTGAAGGAACGCAAAAGTGGGAAAAGTGGGCATCATAGTTCATCTCCCTTATGATTTTGTGCTCCTATTAGGCCTAATATCCGTCACATCAGTTTCCGGTTCCACATTATCTGTTTTTCACAAGCATAATTTCAACAGTCCTTGGATTATAACAACATAGCATTTTTGGTTTAAATTAATCTATTTTCTCTATCTGGTTTTCTTCCACCTCTGGCAAGATTCAACATCGTAAACAGCTTGACCTATTTTTCACGGTTATTGTAACATCTTATGGATTCTCACATACTGTTTACATTTGAGCTCACAACGTGGGTACAGTTTATAGGCCTAATAGTCATAACAGCTCTAAGCTCTGACCGTCAGGCCTGGGGAGGGGAGGCAGCCACCAGGGCCAGTACTGGCAGCATCACACCCACCTTCCACTGACATCAGAGTTAAAGGGGGAAAGACAAAAGGGAAAAGAGCCTCCTGGCAAGAGGGATCCCTGAGATTTAGGGAAAGAAGAGCCCCTGAAAGGGGGGTGACCATGTGAACCTGTTGGCAGGGCCTGATTCACATCCCTATTGAACTTATAAAAACAGAAGCTCTGCTGGTTTCTGTAATGCTCCAGCAGAGTCTGGGCTCCTGATAAAGCTGCCAGCCATCTGAGTGGGTATCCATGGCAGCAGACTGGGTATGACCATGTGCCCTCAGGGACCACCCACAGGCATGGCTGTCTTTGTCCTCCTTCAAGGCCTCACAGGCGCTGCACACCAAAGCATGAGCCCTCCCCAACTCCACCAGCTGCCAAATTCTGTGCATGTCCCAGATTTCACACCCATCAGAACTGGACATGGCAGTGACCTCTCCATCACTGCAGTTGCCTTGAAACTATAGTCATCCTACTGAAGGGGGAGCAGAGCCCCCAATGCTTGGGAGAGAAAAAGAGCCGCTGAATTTGTACAAGGGAGAGAAGCCCTCAATCCCTGGGTGAGCCCACAAGTTCTGTAAGGGAGAATAGAGCCCCCAAGATATTTTGGAGGCAGAACGAGAGGAGCCCCCTGTGAGTGAGGGACTCTAAGGTTGGGGTGAAAATGGGGAGTAAAACACCATGGATATATGTGGGAAATTGGGGAGATAAGCACTAACTTGGGGGCCAGGGGCTGGGGAGAGAAGAGGCCATCCAAGATAAAGTGATGGAGAAAACCCCCATAAAATGTACAGCTAAAATAAGAGAAAAGACACCTGAGAAGGCGAGGAGAAAAAGACCCCAAAGTGGGGAGAGGAAATGTGAGGGGAAAGGAGGACTCCAACCGGATTGAAAGGAGAAAACCCCATCCCCCCAGCAGTAGTAAAGGGGTGTTGTATTAATTTTATTAAATTTTCCCATCAACATTCATTATTAAGAACATAAGAATGGCCATACTGGGCCAGAACAAAGGTTCTTCTGGTCCAGTATCCTGTATTCAGACAATAGCCAGTGCCAGGTGCCCCAGATGGAATGAACAGAACAGGTAATCATCAAGTGATCCATCCCCTGCCACCCATTCCCAGCTTCTGGCAAACAGATGCTAGGGAGACCATCTCTGCCCATCCTGGCTAATAGCTATTGATGGACCTATCCTCCATGAACTTATCTAGTTCTTTTTTTAACCCAGTTGAAGTCTTGGCCTTCAAAACACCCTCTGGCAAAGAGTTCCACAGGTTAATTGTGTGTTGTGTAAAGAAATACTTCCTTTGTTTGTTTTAAACCCGCTGCCTGTTAATTTCATTTTGTGAACCCTAGTTCTTGTGTTATGAGAAGGAGTAAATAACACTTCCCTTTCTACTTTCTCCACACAAGTCATGATTTTTTAAATCTCTATCATTTCCCCGCTTAGTTGTCTCTTTTCCAAGCTGAAAAGTCCCAATCTTACTAATCTCTCCTCATACGGGAGCTGTTCCAGACCCCCTACTCATTTTTGTTGCCCTTTCCTGAATCTTTTCCAATTCAAATATATCTTTTTTGAGCTGGGGCAACCACATCTTTCTTGCATCTGAAGAAGTGAGGTTCTTACCCACGAAAGCTTATGCTCCCAATACTTCTGTTAGTCTCAAAGGTGCCACAGGACCCTCTGTTGCTTTTTACAGATTCAGACTAACACGGCTACCCTTCTGATACTTCACATCTGCACACAGTATTCAAGATGTGGGCACGTCATGGATTTATATAGAGGCAGGTGACTGAACCATTTCATAAACTTCCATCAACTTTTCCTCAGGCTTACAACTGAGGTAGGACCAGGACCAAATTATTACTAGAGGGGTAAGAAAATGACCCTCTTCCCTTGCACCATCATATGTTCAATGGAAGAGATAAGAGTTAGGTGGAGTAAGTGAAGACCCACCATGGTGTGAACTGTAAGAGAGACCTTTGGGGAAGAGCAGTGAAAGTGGGGAGAGACCCTAAATGGAATAAGGGCCCATAGGAAGTGATATGGGGAAAGGGAGGGACGAGAATCAATAAAGATGGTGGGGGTGAAAGAGAGAGAATGAATGAGCTATAGAGGGAGTATCAAGGGAACAGAGAGAAAAAGGAGGAAAAAGGGGAAGATGAAGGCAGAGGTTTAGAGGGGAAATGGCAGGGGGGAAAGAGTTAAATTGGAGAGTAAACACAGACAAGTGAAAGGCTGAAGGAAAAAAGAGAAAAGAAAATACCCGAGCAAAGAGAAATAAGAGAACAGATTTTTAAACAGGGGGTGGGGAAGAGGAGAAATCGGGGAACTCAGGGTTTTTTTTTAAATTATTTGTAGAAAGGTTGCAACCAAAAGGTTGCAATAGTATACACACTCATTGTATGTTGAAAGTGTTCCCAAATCACAAGCCAGGCACCAGAGTTACAAAACTGGCTTAAAAATCATGAAATTTGCACCATTATCCTGTATAAGACAGTATGATTCTCTGTGATAACAGGGGACTCAGGGGACTCATTGGGAATGGTAGAGGACATGTGAATCCATTTCTGAGTTCAGTGGCAGGAAAAACCTTGTTTTTTGTCTATAACAAAACGTTAAGTGTAAAATAAAGAGTTTTCAGTCCTGATTTAACTGTAAATCTTAATTCATACTTAATCATGGAAATGCTACTATGCCTCTATACATTTCCCTAATCAACCCGAGTTGATGCTGGGTTTGAGAATATAGTTGTGTGTACAAAAATTAACAGAGTGTCTCCCCAAGCGTACGTGCTTTAAAAAAAAAACTTGGATGACTGTAACCAAGCCACCTGGTGGCCCCTGCCACAACAGCATGTTTAGTACCTAACACAACACACAATGAGGCTCTGAACCCAGTGGGGGAATTTTGGCACTACTAAAATACACTACTAATAAATAATACTACAACTACCCCAAACTATATGTGGAATTTATTCTGCCACCACTTGAGGACCAGTGTCTCCGAAGTTGTCGATGGCTGACTTGACAAGAGAAGCTCATTGGAGCAACTTTTGGTTGAGACACTGAAATCCAAATAGGAGAACTGCTCGGGCATGTTGGTAGCTGCCAAGCATAACTTAGAGTATCAAAGTGGTGGGCCATGAACCATGACTGATGGACAAACACCCAGAAATTCTGTTGACCAAATCAATACTGTATTTGGTGCTGAACGGCAAGAGGCACAGAGAAAATTTGAAATTTCTGCTTTTCATCCAAAAGAGAACAATGTTTTTTCAGAAGTTTTGAATTCCTGTAGAGTGGAAACGCTGACTTTTAGACCAGCTGTAGTCTAAACATCATGATCTGCCGAGAGAGCTCATAGTCACAAACATGGGTACCCTAACCAAGCAGCCAAGGACTAGAAGAACTAATGAGCCATCCCTGTCACTGACTGTCCACTGCCAACAACACTTGACTGCAGAAATGCCTCCTCCCCTGTATGGCCTTTACAGAACTCTATGGTTTCTCCTACCTATGACAGATGAAGCAGGGGGGAAGAAAATCCAAGTACTAGTGTCGGGAAAACCCAAGAAGAAATAAACGTCTGCACAAAGAATTCTTCCATACCTGCTCCTTGACCATGAAGAGGCCAAGAGATCCTCCTCCTTCTGTGCCATAGTAACCACTAAGGCATACATCATACAATTCTGGACTGTTAATCACTTTGTCAACCTAAAATGTCTCCTCATCTCCACAGCCCAGCACCACTCACTTCAAGGGACCAGTACCCATTTTATAGAGATGATCTTCCATGTCCAAGATGGCATCTGTGTCCAGGAGGGATAACACAACACCCTCCTTCTTAGAATTCTGCCCATTCACAAAACAGGAATTTCAGAAACACTAGAGGAAATCTGAGTCTCCACTCATGACCCTGATCTTCTTGGCTGGTTAAGGGCAGTAAAAGCACCTATGACCCCTACTAAAAATACTGTCATCAACTGTTTGGAGGAGGGAAATCTTCCTTTCCATTCTTGAGCATGCGGCTATCTGGCCAGACTACTTATGAACCCATTGCTTGTTGCAACCAATCTTAAAGCTACCACCAAATATCATCTGGTTCTGAGCAACCTAATCAAGAAGCTATTGAACAGCCTCATCCAACTTCACCAGTCCATTGGTGATATCCAGCTGGCTTTTCAGACACAGAACAGAGATGGCACTGCTGAGATTGATGGAGGAGTGGACTTGTATCGTCAGGGTTTGCAGAACGGTGGCTGACCCTGCTCTTGTCTGAGTCAATAGTACAACTTTGACTGATTTCAAGACACACTAAGATTAGGTCTTCCGGGATCACTGTGTAAAGAGTTACTGATTATCAGTACTGTAGGAGGTTACAAGTGATGGTTTATTATTATTTCTTGTAATCCTCATATGGGGTTTCTCAGTGCCTGGAGGTCTGGTCTGGGCCCCTTGGGGGCCCTGTATCACTGCCTGCAGTGACACAAGAGTGTGAGTGCCAATCTCAGGGCAGACTGTTAGGAAGTGGCTCACAAGCCCCAAATTGGTTGTGAGTTCTATACTTATATTTCACCAACCAATTATCAAATGTAAACTCCTCAGGCACTGTAACAGCCTTAACATGGAGTCACAAACAGTCCCCTTGGGTTCTCCAATCTATTTTGGCTACCTTTGTGATAGTTGGTCCTTTATACCAAGAATTTCAGAATATTCAGGTTACTCCCAGTCCCAAAGGACCCGTCACGTACACAATGTCAATTGCACTCTTGATCTCAAACCAATGACGCTTGTAGCCAATCCTATAATTAACTAAGAACATAAGAATAGCCATACTGGGTCAGACCAATGGTGTATCTAGTCCAGTATCCTGTCTTCTGACAGTGGCTGGTGCCAGTGTTTCAGAGGCAATGAACAGAACAGGGCAATTTATCCAGTGATCCATCCCCTGTTGTCTAGTCCCAACTTCTGGTAGTCATTATGGATCTGAATCCCCTCTGGTAGTCAAAGGATTAGGGACACCCAGAGCTTGCGTCCCTGACCAGCTTGGCTAATAGCCATTTATGGACCTCTCCTCCATGACCTTATCTAATTCTTTTTTTAATCCAGTTATACTTTTGGCCTTCACAGCATCCTCTGGCACTGAGTTCCACAGGTTTAATGTGCATTGAGTGAATGTGACATTACTCAGGTACAATCTGGACAGATGGACCTATCCTACATGAAATTCCTTGGTATAGTTGCTGGACCCCAATGCTGGTCTATGTTAACCACTTGGAAGACTGCATGTGTTCTTTGTGTTCAGTACATGCCTAGGATATTTGTGTATCTATACCTGACTGATAAACTGGGGTGTGTGTGTGTGTGTGTGTGTATTATATATATATATATATATATGGTTCTTGGAGAATTAATAAACTGTTGGTCAGTTAAGAGCCCCACGTGTCCTGATCTGAGAAATATTGTCCAAAGTAAAAGCTAACCTAAAAAGGACCTAGCATTTAAATTAATTAGTCTGCTAATGCTTTCTGAACTCAACAAAAGAGGTTCTCCTATTTAAATTCCATTGCAACATTAGCCAATTAGAAAAGTGTTCTGGTCAGTCTAAAGTGACAAAGAGTCCTGTGGCACCTTATAAACTAACAGATGTATTAGAGCATAAGCTTTTGTGGGTGAATACCTACCTACTTTGTCAGATGCATGTAGTGGAAATTTCCAGAGGCAGGTATAAATATGCAGGCAAGAATCAGTCTAGAGATAACGAGGGTAGTTCAATCAGGGAGGATGAATCCCTCTTCTAGCAGTTGAGGTGTGAACACCAAGGGAGGAGAAACTGTTTTTGTAGTTAGCTAGCCATCCACAGTCTTTGTTTAATCCTGAGCTGATGATGTCAAATTTGCAAATGAACTGAAGCTCAGCAGTTTCTCTTCGAAGTCTGGTCCTGAAGTTTTTTTGCTGCAGGATGACTACCTTTAAATCTGCTATTGTGTGTCCAGGGAGATTGAAGTGTTCTCCTACAGGTTTTTGTATATTGCCATTCCTAATATCTGACTTGTGTCCATTTATCCTTTTACGTAGGGACTGTCCAGTTTGGCTGATGTATATAGCAGAGTGGGCATTGCTGGCACATGCTGGCATATATTACATTGGTGGACGTGCAGGTGAATGAACCGGTGATGTTGTGGCTGATCTGGTTAGGTCCTGTGATGGTGTCGCTGGTGTAGATATGTGGGCAGAGTTGGCATCGAGGTTTGTTGCATGGATTGGTTCCTGAGTTAGAGTTACTATGGTGCGGTGTGTGGTTGCTGGGGAGAATATGCTTGAGGTTGGCGGGTTGTCTATGTGTGAGGACTGGCCTGCCTCCCAAAGTCTGTGAAAGCGAGGGATCATTGTCCAGGATTGGTTGTAGATCAGTGATGATGCATTTGAGAGGTTTTAGCTGAGGACTGTAGGTGATGGCCAGTGGAGTTCTGTTGGTTTCTTTCTTGGGCTTGTCTCACAGTAGGAGGCTTCTGGGTACACGTCTGACTCTGTTGATCTGTTTCCTTATTTCCTCGTGTGGGTATTGTAGTTTTGAGAATGCTTGGTGAAGATCTTGTAGGTGTTGGTCTCTGTCTGAGTGGTTGGATCAAATGAGGTTGTACCTCAGCGCTTGGTTGTAGACAATGGATCGTGTAGCGTGTCCGGGATGGAAACTGGAGGCATGAAGGTTGGCATAGTGGTCGGTGGGTTTTCGGTAGAGGGTGGTGTTAATGTGACCATCACTTATTTGTACCATGGTGCCTAGGAAATGTACCTCCCATGAAGATTGGTCCAGGCTGAGGTTGATGGTGGGGTGGAAGCTGTTGAAATCATGGTGGAATTCTTCCAGAGTCTCCTTCCCATGGATCCAGATGATGAAGATGTCATCAATGTAGCATAGGTAGAGAAGGGGCATGAGTGGAAGAGAGCTGAGGAAGCGTTGTTCCAGGTCAGCCATAAAAATGTTGGCATATTGTGGGGCCATGCGGGTGCCCATAGCGGTGCCACTGGTCTGGAGGTATATATTGTCACCAAATTTGAAATAATTGTGCGTGAGGATAAAGTCACAGAGCTCAGCAACCAGTTGTGCTGTGGCATCATCAGGGATACTGTTCCTGACAGTTTGTATTCCATCTGTGTGTGGGATGTTTGTGTAGAGAGCCTCTACATCCATGGTGGCTAGGATGGTGTTTTCTGGAAGATCACCAATGCATTGTAGTTTTCTCAGGAAATCAGTGGTGTCACGAAGATAGCTGGGAGTGCTGGTGGCGTAGGGTCTGAGAAGAGAGTCCACATACCCGGACAGTCCTTCAGTGAGAGTGCCAATTCCAGAGATGATGGGGCGTCCAGGATTTCCAGGTTTGTGGATCTTGGGTAGTAGATAGAATAACCCCGGTGTCCTGAGTAGATGGTGCAGTTTCTTAGTATATTCCTCAGTGGGATCTGAGGAAAGTGGCCTGTAGAGTTTGGTATTGGAGAGTTGTCTGGCAGCCTCCTTTTGGTAGTCAGACCTGTTCATGATGACAACAGCACCTCCTTTATCAGCCTCTTTGATTATAATGTCAGGGTTGTTTATGGAACTGTGGATGGCATTGCGTTCTGCATGACTTAGGTTATGAGGCAAGTGATGTTGTGAGGCAAGTGATGATGATTTCTGCCCATGCCCGTGCGGAAGCATTCTATGTATAGGTCCAGGCTGTCATTTCGACCCTCAGGAGGAGTCCATGTGGAGTTCTTCTTCTTGTGCTGTTGGTGGGAGGGTATCTGTGTATCAGTGCGCTGTTCGGTGTTATCTTGAAAGTATTCTTTGAGTCGGAGACAGCGAAAGTAGGCTTTCAGATCACCACAGAACTGTATCATGGTGGTGGGGCAAAAAGAGAGTCCCCGAGATAGGACAGACTCTTCTGCCGGGTTGAGTATGTAGCTGGATAAATTGACGATATTGCTGGGTGAGTTAGGGGTACCACCGTTGTGGCCCCATGTGGCAGGTAGGATTTTAGATAGCTTACACTCCTTTTTCCTTTGTAGAGAGGTTAAGTGTGTAATGTAGATCTCCTGTCTTACTTTAGTAAAGTCCGTTTGTGTGGAAGGTTGGTTATTTATGAAAGTCTCCAGGTTGGAGAGCTCTTTTGATGTTTTCCTGTTTGCTGTATAGGATGCTGATCAGGTGGTTCCTCAGTTTCTTCGATAGTGTATGGCATAATCTCTCACTGTGGTCTGTGCAGTATGTAGATAGTAATGGATTTTTCACCTTCAGTCCATTTGATATGATGTCCATCCATTTGCATTTTGAAAGGAAGATGATATCTGTCTGTACTTGCGCAAGTTTCTTCATGAGGTTGATGGATTTCCACTCCATACGGCTGAATACAGTACCTTGCATGGTGTCAAGTATCAGAGGGGTAGCCATGTTAGTCTGGATCTGTAAAAAGTGACAAAGAGTCCTGTGGCACCTTATAGGCTAAGAGACATATTGGAGCATAAGCTTTCGTGGGTGACTACCCACTTCATCAGATGCATGTAGTGGAAATTTCCAGAGGCAGGTATAAATATGCAGGCAAGAATCAGTCTAGAGATAACAAGGTTAGTTCAATCAGGGAGGATGAGGCCTCCTCTCTTATGTCCACTCAGCCTGTATGCTCCCTCAAAATTCAAGAAATCAATACACTTCCAATTCCAGGATCAGACTCTAATGCATTAGAAAGTTCCAAGGTATTCCTTCTTCTGCCAGGTGAAAAACCAGGTATTCACAGCACTGACCTGCTACACCTGGGAATTCCTATACAGAACCATGTGCTAAACAGATGATTTGATGGTACAACTGAGATTCACATACTAATTTATGTAGGGGATTCATATGCTTACCCCTTTGGGGGACGAGATTTTCTTTTTTCCAGAGTGGAATTACATTGGACCATTGAGTCCTGGAAACAACAGAAAAAAGATATTCCATTCAATTCCTCTCTAGGTTGCTGTCCCACTCTTATTCTTCAGCCTTTTTCAGTCCTTTGACACTGTTGTCCATGCCTTTGTCACCCTCCCTGTTGTTAGTCAAAACGTACGTTAGGCCCAGATGTCATGCTGTATAATTGAAATATGACCATGTTTGCTACCAGAGATACAAATGCAACAAAACTTGGACAAAATATATCAGGTAAGGTGCCAATGGAAAAGTTAAGATTTGCTAAGTGATTCTCCTGTATCTCTTTGTATCTGAAGTTATAAATATTGACTATGTTCTGGCATCCTACATATGTGCTGTATTCATGGGCAAGACCCACAATGTAGTTTACATCCAGTCTAGCCAGCCATTGAGAATGGACTATTCAAGATTGAAGGCCCATTAAAGGTCATTAACCCTCACAATGGGTTACAGAAGGTAAAACTCATGGCACCCAACAAGCCTTCTTGTGGACACCACTACCAGAATATGGGTAATGGCTGTGACTAACAGTCATCAAAGCATACAAGGGCACGTGAATTGCTCTGTGACTCTGGACTCCATCCTGTGCCTTTAATTTTCCATAAACTGAGACTGTGAGATTTTTGTAGGACAGTAAAATTCCACCCACATGGCAGAAGATATAAAAGATCCGGGAAATGTCTCAATTTTGCCTCTTTCCTGCTCTGATTCTCTGGACTGTGGATTTACAATGGAAAGGAGCATATTGACTATGGATAATCTTTTGGAAGTTACCAGAGATTTTACAAGTCAGCAGTCTGTAACATCACTGCTACAAACCTCATACTAGAACTTTGCAAAGATTGTATATATACATGATCTATTAACCCCTTTAACTCTACTTCTTTTCTCTTGAAAATAAACCGTTAGAGTTTAGATATTAAAGGACTGGCAACAGCGTGATTATTGGGTTGTATATTGACTTGGCTACATGGCTGGTCTCTTGAGATTAGAAGAACCCTTTCTTCGATAAAAGTGTCTTTCAGTAACCACTCATCATAAAGTCTAGTGTCTGGGTGGTGAAATAAGTGCTGAAACGCCTAAGGAGAGTGCATTTCTGGCTTCTTGTTAACCGGTGTGGTGAGACAGAAGTTTACATTTGTAACTGGCTTGGTATAGCTAATGGTAGAATAATCACCAGTTTGGGGTGAGCCTGCCCTATTTCTCAGCACGTCATTGAGGCATGGTGCTCACCAGGGTACACTACATTAATATTTTATGTGTATTTTATGTCTCTGCCAAAACTTTGTTCACTTTTGCTCACTTATGTCAAAAGATAAATATTCCATAATACTCTAAAAAGCAAAATGCAGCTTTTGGCATTAGCAACTGTATAACCAATCAAAGGCATGATACATCCACTGTACATCTTAATACAGGTTGGGTGGTGCTTTCATGACACTTTGTAAGGTAGCATTCAAAACAAAGAAAAAGGTACACCATGATAAGGAAAACAAGGTAAACAGGTGACTGGTGAGTTCTAGCCCTGGGTGACATAGTCTGTGCTTTCTAACTTGTAAATAACCAGGCTGTGTTATCTCAGATGCACATTGTTGAAGCACAATTTCCGTGTAAGGTGAAGATTCCCAGAAGGAGAGGTATGTATGCCTCCTTTTCATATTCATCTTTCGTTTCTTATTAATAAACTACGGGAAGATGGTTTATTTGGTCTCAAATATTTTTAATACTGAAATGCAAGTGTTGCCAAGCAATTGGCCATACCTCAGTGAATGCTGTTTGTGTTGTGTTAGCAACACAATTCACTGTACCTGGGGGAGATATAAGCACCACATTCAGATGGCAGCAGCTCATTTTTAAGCAAAACGGCTGATGCAAGCCCCTCTCTCTGAGGTTCCAAAAACTCAATTTGTTTCCCATTCCCTTCCAGAGTGAATTTGAGTCATAGCACTAATTCACAAGGCCCTAAAGATGTTATGATCTGACATGTACATCAGAGAACTCCATGTTGCAACTTGCATCAGTGTGACTGAACTGGAAGCTGCAAGGATGCAGTGCAGCCACACTAGCCATTCTCTCAGGGGCACACAATGCACTTCCTCCACATAAGCACACGCTGCAAATGTTGCAGGGCCTGTGGGTTGTTGCACCCACCATATATTTCCTCGCGCTGCTCCCTGGAGCTGGTGCTTAGTGTCTATGGCTTATACTGTTTGTGTGCACTTAGTCCCTCTTTTTGGTTTGCTGCATTGCCTGCTTTAAATAGTGTGTCCTGCACAAGGGTCTGCACATGCGTTGTGAGCAGCAACACCCGCACACTTGTAGATGCCATGACAAAGGGTCAACAGCTGCTAATGCCACTCCCTGCCCATACCATTTATGGGCCTGGAGACCCAGAGTGTATAATGAAGAACAACAACAGTGTTGGGTGTCGGTGCTCATGGAAGTGAGGAGCTGGATTTTTTCCCTTTAATTAATTTCTTCAATAATGTTGTTAGTATCATAGGCAGAGTTTGTTTGTTTTAATTTTCTTATTTGTTCAGTAGTTTTCCTGGTTCCTGGTTTGTTTTGTAGCTGAACTCAGTCCTCTCTGTCCTGTGTTTTCCTTTAGGAGGTGGAGATGAGAGAGCTCTGGGCCCAAAGGAAGAATATCGTTTGCCAGGAACAACACCAGGGTCAGCATGAGATGGAGTTGGTGTAATAAGAGGAAAGATAAAGAATAAGAGAAAAGGAAATGGGGTGGGTGTGACACAGAGAGTGCTTGGCAAAGGGTCCCCTGTTCTTTGCAAACAGATCTCACCTCAGACCTGACAAACTCACCACACCAAATACATCTTATAGGATATTTATCCATCAAGTAGAACATGGAAAGTATCTACAGAAAGCTGTGTTGTCTACCCTTGCCACATCCCAGAACTGTCAATGGAAAACCATCAAAGACCATGGCAAATGATCAAAACCACTTGGAGGTGAAAAGGAACATGAAAGCAGACAGGGGATCACCCTGGCTATGCATACAGCAGATGACAGTTCTCAGTATAACAGAATGTGTAGGGGTTCTCAAACTGGGGGGTTGTGAGGTTATTAAATGGAGGGGTTGTGAGCTGCCTCCACCCCAAACCCCACTTTGCCTCCAGCATTTATAATGGTGTTATATATATAAACAAGTGTTTTCAATTTATAAGTGGGGGGGTCGCACTCAGAGGCTTGCTATGTGAAAGGGGTCACCAGTACAATAGTTTGAGAACCACTGGGACTGCAGGGAAAGGCGCTGTGTATTCATTCACTGAGGAAACCCCCTGAGGAGTTGTGGGCAGGGCCGGCTCCAGGCACCAGCCAACCAAGCACGTGCTTGGGGCGGCACCTTGGGCCTGGGCGGCGCTCAGGTTTTTATTAATTTATTTATTTTGCGGGGGCTGGCGCGGCGCTGGGGGGGCGGGGGCTGGCGCTCAGAGGAGGGGCGGGGGTTGGCGCGGCGCGGCACTGGGGGGGCGGGGCTGACGCTCAGAGGAGGGGCGGGGGCTGGCGCTCAGAGGAGCGGCGGAGGCTGGCGTGGCGCAGCGCTGGGGGGGCGGGGGCTGGTGCTCGGAGGAGGGGAGGGGGCTGGTGCGGCGGGGGCTGGCGCGGCGTGGTGCTGGAGGGCGGGGGCTGGCGCTCGGAGGAGGGGCGGGGGCTGGCGCGGCGTGGCGCTGGGGGGGTGGGGGCTGGCGCTCGGAGGAGGGGCGGGGGCTGGTGCGGCGCGGTGCTGGGGGGGGCGGGAGCTGGCGCTCGGAGGAGGGGCTGGGGTTGGCGCGGCGTGGCGCTGGGGGGGGCGGGGGCTGGCGCTCGGAGGAGGGGCGGGGGCTGGCATGGTGCTCGGAGGGGGCGTGGCTTCGGGCTGGTGCGGCGGGGGCTGGCGCGGCGTGGTGCTGGGGGGGCGGGGGCTGGCGCTCGGAGGAGGGGCGGGGGCTGGCGCGGCGTGGTCCTGGGGGGGTGGGGGCTGGCGCTCGGAGGAGGGGCAGGGGCTGGTGCGGCGCGGTGCTGGGAGTGCGGGGGCTGGCGCTCAGAGGAGGGGCAGGGGTTGGCACGGCGCTGAGGGGGCGAGGGCTGGCGCTCGGAGGAGGGGCGGGGGCTGGCGCGGCGTGGTGCTGGGGGGGTGGGGGCTGGCGCTCGGAGGAGGGGCGGGGGTTGGCGCGGCGCGGTGCTGGGGGGGGCGGGAGCTGGCGCTCGGAGGAGGGGCGGGGGTTGGCGCGGCGTGGTGCTGGGGGGGCGGGGGCTGGCGCTCGGAGGAGGGGCGGGGGCTGGCGCGGCATGGTGCTGGGGGGGTGGGGGCTGGCGCTCGGAGGAGGGGCGGGGGCTGGTGCGGCGCGGTGCTGTGGGGGCAGGGGCTGGCGCTCAGAGGAGGGGCGGAGGCTGGCGCGGCGTGGCGCTGGGGGGGCGGGAGCTGGCGCTCGGAGGAGGGGGGGGTTGGCGCGGCGTGGCGCTGGGGGGGCGGGGGTTGGCGCTCAGAGGAGGGGGTTGGCACGGTGCTCGGAGGGGGCGTGGCTTCGGGCGGCATGGCGTTCTGGGGGGCGGGGATTCAGGCGGCGTGGTGCTGGGGGGCGGGGATTTTGGCGGCACTGGGGGGGGTACGGCGGCGCGGCGTGGCGCTCGCGGGGGGGGGGGGGCAGCACTCTTCTTTTTTGCATGGGGCGGCAAAAAAGTTAGAGCCGGCCCTGGTTGTGGGAGCTGTCCTGAATGTTGGGATCCTGGTTTTACTTTACATAGAGGATACCTGTGAATACACAGAGCAGGCCAAATGTTACTTACTCCAGTCTCCACAGTTTGCAGTTCAGGTGTTTCAGTCCCTCGCACAGTATCTGCACTCCGGCATCACCCAGATTATTACCACTCAGCTTCAGCTCTGTCAGGGTCTGGCTGGTTCTGAGAACATTGGCGAGATCCCCGCAGCAAGCACTTGTGAGCTCACAATCCCGCAAGCTGCAGCCGGAGAGAGAAACACAGACAAGAGGGATCACGCTGTGAATAGGGCTCGTCACAGCAGTTCTATCAGGTGTCTCTGCCCAACAAACCCTCTCCCTGACCAATCAGCACCCAGAATGAACCTGAACTTCCCCTCCCCCCCCCGCTTCCCAAGTCCCCCCTCTTTGTCCAATGAGGAACCAGTGTTGGGTGGGGCTTCCAGCTTAAGCCCCACCCCTTGCACTTCATTCTTCACCAATTAGCATTGTGAATGGCCCAGATACCCGGATCCTTAAACCTCTGCCATTGACCAATAAGGATTTAGGTTTGGGGTAAGATTTCATCACTAAGCACCGTCCCTCAGCCTTTCCAGTGACCAACCAGAATTTAAAGGGCAGCCGCCTGGCCACCCTAAGTCCCACCTACCCAACTCTCAGCCAATCAGGCTGGAATTGGCACTGATGTTCCCTTGGATGGTGCGACAGGGGATCGCCCGGCTATGAATACAGAAGACTACACTTTTCATTATAACAGAGTATAGGGAAAGGTGCAGTGTATTCATCACTGAGGAAACCCCTTGAGGAGTTGTGGGGTGTGATAAATGTAGGGGTGGGTGGGTTGCTCCCTTTTTTTGGACACTCAGCCAGTTAGCTATAAAGTCCCTCTTGCTGGCTGTTCTCTGCTTGCTTTACCTGTAAAAGAGTTAACAAAGTCCCCCAGGGAAAGAAAAGGGAACCTGACCAAAAGAGCCAATGGGAAGGCTAGAACTTTTTAAAATTGGGAAAGAAGCTTTCCCTTTGTGTCTGTGGTTGTTCTCCGGAGAGCAGAGACAGAGAGCAGCAATGCTGTAAGCAGGTTTAAACCAGGCATGATCATAAATCATCAGATTTTACCTAGAACTACTTATCTGGAACTCCCAAATGTGTAAGTAGATCAGGAATGTTTTGAAAGATGCGATTAAGGTTATTTCTGTTTATTTCTTATGGCTAATGAACTCCTATGTGCTAACTCCAGATGCTTTTCTTTGCTTGTAACCTTCAAGCGGAATCCCCAAGAAAGCTAGTTTGGCTGCTCAGTTTTTGCAATTGATCTTTTAAAATCTAGCAGAAGCCTAAATTCCAGATGTATTTTCTTTCTTTTTTGTTTTTAATAAAATTTACCATTTTTAAGAACAGGATTGAATTTCTGGTGTCCTAAGAGATTTGTGCATATTGTTTGATTGGATGGTAGCAACAGCTAATTTCCCTTGTTTTCTTTCTCAGCTCTTCCCTGGAGGGGGGTGGGAAAGGGCTTGAGCGTACCCCACAGGAAGGAATTCCCAAATGCTCCTTCCTAGATCCAAGGGTTCGTTTTCTTTGCATTTGGGTGGTGGCAGTGTTTACCAACCCAAGGTCAGAGGAAAGCTGTAACCATGGCAGTTCAATACAAGCCTGGAGTGGCAAGTATTAATTTTTAAAATCCTTGCGGGCCCCCACCTTCTACACTCGAAGTCCCAGAGTGGGGATTCAGCCTTGACATGCAGGCTGTCCTGAATGTTTGGATCCTGGTTCGTACGAAACCAGCTAGTCCTGCAACTGACTGAACTTTGTGGGGAAAACCTACTTTATTAGCTAGGAAAGGTAACTACTTACAGGTGTACACCCAGGTTCATGGTTTTATGATTTTGTTTTCTGTCGTAACCAGTTGTTTCCATCACTTTCATTCATTTCTAGATAAATCTTTATTCTTTCTTAAATAAACCTACTTTTGTTTTACAAAACGAAGTGCTGTGTGATGTACCAGAGCAGTGATTGAAGGTTAATCTGGTAAACTTGGGCACATGGCACCTTTGGGTGCAGAGGATCTGGTATTTATGTGAGTAGCCAGAGTTGGGCTGGGTATCACAGGAGAACCATTCAAAGGGACTCAGTGATTAGGGTACCCCCCTTGTCAGCCTGCAAGGTAAAGCTGGGGCTGGCATAAGCCCAGAGGAGAGTGCTTGAGTGAGTGAAGTGCTGGTGGTTTCAGGGAGATGATGCCCAGTTACTACAAGTAAGATCCCCTCTTGCTGTAGGCAGGGGGTAAAAAGTCCCAGTGAACCATCAGAGCGGGGCAGAGAGAGAGAAAAACCCTTTTGTCCCCTCCACTGTCTCTCACCCTGTCAAGTGCTTTACGTAGATGACATCTGTGAATACACAGAGGAGGCCAAATGTTACTTACTCCAGTCTCTGCATTTTGCAGTTTGGGTGTTTCAGTCCCTTGCACAGCAGCTGCACTCCAGCATTGCCCAGAGAATTACCACTCAGCTTCAGCTCTGTGAGGCTCTGGCTGGTGCTGAGAACAGCAGCGAGATCCCTGCAGCAAGCGCCTGTGAGCTCACAATCCCGCAACCTGCAGCCGGAGAGAGAAACACAGAGAAGAGGTATCACGCTGTGAACAGGGTTTGTCAGGGCTGTTTTGACAGGTGTCCCTGCCCTACAGCCCCTCTCCCTGACCAATCAGCACCCAGAATGAGCCAGAACCGCCCCTTCCCCCCTCCGCTTCCTAAACTTCACTCTTTGTCCAATGAGGAACTGGTGTTGGGTGGGACTTCCTGCCTAAGCCCCACCCCTTGCACTTTACTCTTGACCAATCAGCACTGTGAATACCCCAGACACCTCAATCTTTAAACCTCTGCCATTGACCAATAAAAATTAAGGGTTGGGGTAAGACTTCCTCACTAAGCACCGCCCTTCAGCCTTTCCACTGACCAACCAGAATTTAAGGGGAAGCCATCTGGCCACCCTAAGTCCCACCTAAGCAGCTCTCAACCAATCAGGCTGGACTTGACACTGTTGTAACCTTGGATGGTGCGACCCAATCAGAGCAGGCCCATCGCTACAGGGAGGCTGTAGGGGGAGCCCCCTCCCCGGTCAGCTGGGCCAGACTCAGAGCAGGAGGAGCTGGGAGATCCTGCCCCTCCGCGCCCCCCTCCACTAGCTCTGCTGCTGCCCTGCAGCGAGCAGCTGTCTCCTGTCTCTCTTCCTCCAGCCCATTATCTCCCAGCTCTGACCCTCAGGCTGGGGGAGGGGAGGTAGCTGTGAGGCCCAGCACTGGCAATGTCACACCCATGTTCCCATTGAGACCAGGGATCAAAGGTTGCGGGTGAGGGGATTAGAAGACAAAAAGGAAAAAAGCCCCACAACAAGAGGGATCCCCAAACATGGGTGGGGGGGAAGCCCCGAGAGAAGGGCAACCAGGTGCCCCTGTTGGCAGGGCCTGTTCCAGAAACTCTGGTGGGGTTATTACAACAGAAATGTTCTGCTTGTTTCTGCATCCCCCTTGCAGAGTCTGGGCTCCTGGGGGAGCTGCCAGCCAGTGGAGTGTGGAACTATGGCAGCAGCCTGGCCATGACCATGTGCATCTCAGTGACCAGCCCCCAGCATGGCTGTCACATACTGCCACTCCTCCCTCCTGCTAGGATTCATAGGGAGCCCTCTGCATCCCCTACAGCTGCGAAATGTTGAATAAATGTTGCATATATGTTGAAACTCCCCTCCCACCAGAACTGTCACCGGCACGGCCTCCTCCATCACTAAAATTGCCTTGAAAATATGGTTGCTCCGCCAAATGAGGAAGGGAGTCCCAATGTCTGGGAGAGAAAAAGAGCCCTGAATTTGTATGAGGGAGAGAAGCCCCCACTCCCTGAGGACCCCATAGTTTCAGTAAGGGTTGGTAAAGCCCCTGAGATACTTGGGAGGCAGGAAGAGAGGCACCCACAATGGAATAAGAGACTCTATGTTTGTGTTGAACAGGGAAAGACACAAAACTCTGGGTATATGTGGGAAACTGGGGAAATAAGCCCTAACTGGGAGCGGTGGGGAGAGCGTGTTCTTGATGAAGAAACAAGAGCTCCACAAGAATTAGAGGTAAGAAAGGAGGGAAGACAAGTGAAAAGTTGAGGGGAAAGAGACCCCAAAGTGGGGAGAGGACACATAAAGAGAAAGAAGAACTACAACTGGGATAAACAAAGGAAAGACACCCCCCAAATGAGGAGCAGTGTTGGGGGGGAAGCTTTGGGAAGGAGGTAGCTGTGCCAGCAGTAGGAGAATCCATTCTTCAGGTAGAGTTTCTCCTTGGGAATTTGGTGCTGGGCTGAGACCTCTGGAAGAGGAGCCCACCCTGTGTGACCATCTCATTCCAAAACAGGTGAATATATGTAAATACGACAAGTTTCACTTAGAGTTTACCCAGACTCCCTGTCACCAATTTCTCCTCCGATCTGCAATGTGCAGGACACCTGCCACCACTGGGCTGAGGGTAATTCTGGTGTCAGAACAGGATACCGATGCTAGAAGAAGGAGCAACAATACACACAGACAGTCCCTGCCCTGAGGATCCTACAGTCTAAATAGATCAGACAGACAAAAGGTGGGGAAATTTCATTTTTCAAATGGAGAATTGAGACTCATAAGATATTGAATAACTTGCCCAATTCACACAGAGAGTCTGAGTTTTAATCCAGCAATTTAATTACAGGATGATCCTTGCACAGAGCTGTGCTTAGTCCCTCGTGTTTCTCATTTTCAGAAGTGCCCCCATTTTTTTTAACCAACATGATTCCTTTTTTTTCTTTTTTTTTTTGTCATGGTTGAGGCTCTTAAGGAAGAGCTACTTACCAATCAGCTATTGAACATTAGGGCCTGAGCTACTGATGAGGCTTCTGATCATGATACTCACTGTGACTTGCTAAAGTGTGTTTGAAGCATTCAAAAAGATCTAACTACTGACCAGACCAAACCCAAGCAAACATTTGAAAAGCTGTTGGAAGGGAAAACAAAAATCAAAAAGGGTTCCTTAGAAGTGTGTGTGGGGGGGGGGGGGAATGTGTGTTGCAACATTGTGTGTGAAATTATAAGATTCCACTGTATAGTGTTACTTACATGTTACAAAATGAGGTTGACAGACATGTCAGCCTCAAACACAGGAATTTGTGCTCTGCTCAATTTGCATTCAAGCAGGAAACAGTCATCAAGCAGGAAGGAGAAATAAAGGAGGGTCAAACAGGTTAGGGAAAAGCAGCAGGGAACATCCTTCCCCATAGACTTTTTGTCTCCTGAATCTCAGCTGGAAATGCTTCTCAAAGGGGGGACAGGACTATAAAAAGAAGGGGAAGACACCCCAGGATACCCTCCCTCCCTCTGCCCACCGCATTCATGGCACCTGAAAGACAAAGGAAGCAGCCTTGGACTGGGGGAGGTTTCTGACATCAGAGTTTGGTCAGTCATCTGCTGAAGCATGTGGTGGGAAAACTTTGCTTTCAGTCTAATGTAGTTTGTTAAGTTAGGCATTAGTAAACATTTTATCTTTCTTTTTCTTGTAACCATTTTTGACTTTTATGCCACATAATTTGTACTCATTTAAAATATCTCTCCTTGAGGTTCATAAACTTCTTTTACTGTTTTACCTAATCCAGTGTGTTTAAATTGAAGTGTCTGAAGGACTATTAGAAATACTAAACTGGCATATGATTTCTATTAAATAAAAAACTGACTTTACATAATTTGTACTATCCAGGAGAGGGCTGGGCAGTAGAGAAGATGTATTTTGGGGGGGGGGGGGAAATCTGGGAATGGAGTGGTTTGGGGTCACCTTGAAATATAACCAAGGATAGTTAGCCAGACCATAGCACAAGTGTGGCTGGCAGGCGGCAGTTACACACAGACACTCAGGGTGTTTTGTCAGTACTTGAAAATTGTTTACTAGTTGTGCAACTTATGTAGTGAGCAAAAATAAAAACTCACACAATTAAAACAATGATCTATATATATATTTTTTATTTTAGAAGCTATTAGTGCTTCTTCCTTTTTCTATTTAGAAGCACCTCCTGCTGCCTGGCCAGTCACACACCTCAGTTTCCCTCTTAGATCCTCACACAAACTCAGTACAACTGTCCGAGTATGGACATAGTCTTTCCTCAAAGTTGATTTATTACCAGAAGTCCTGGTACCATAAAAAACAGACACCCCCACCCTCCCCCCGCCGCACAGTCAAAACAGTCCAATCGTCCCAAGAGTTGAACACCAAGTACAGGTCTGGAGTATCTTACAACACCTCATCCCAGTCCTTCTCGCTGGGGTGGTTCTTTGCCCTGTTTATTTCCCAGGTGTGGTTCCAGGTCTCAACCGGTGACATCAGTAGGATCACCCCATCATTCTGCCCCAGCCTTCAGCCCTGTCTCAGGTTGCAACTCTCCTGCTCAGAGAGCCAGCAGACCTCTCTCTCTGCTGCTGTCCACCTTCAGCCCTCTCCAGCCATGACTCTCGGTCTGAACTTTTGTAGTGAAAACCTACATTATTAGCTAGGTGTAGACTTACAGGTGAAGACCCGGGTTCAAGGGTTTATAATATCGCTTTCTGTTGTCACCCGTTGTTTCCATCACTTTCTCTCATTTCTAGATAAATCTTTTTCTTTTTTAAATATAATTACTTCTGTTTTATTACAAGAGTTCACAAGTGCTGTGTGATGTACCAGAGCAGTGATTTAAGGTAAATCTGGTAAACTGGGGTACACGGCACCTTTGGGTGCAGAGGATCTGGTACTTATGTGAGTAGCCAAAGTCAGGGACTGGGTATCACAGGAGAACCATTCAAAGGGACTCAGGGATTAAGGTGCCCACCTTGTCAGCCTGCAGGCAAAGCTGGGGCTGGCAGAAGCCCAGAGGAGAGTGCTTGAGTGAGTGAGTGAGTGAAGAGCTGGTGATTTCAGGGAGCTGATGCCCACCTACTACAATTAAGACCCCCTCTTGCTGTAGGCAGGGGGTAACGAGGTGATTTTCAGTCCCCAGAAACCATCAGAGTGGGGCAGAAAGAGAGAAAAACCCTTTTGTCCCCTCCACTATCTCTCACCTTGGCAAGCACTTTACATAGAAGATACCTGTGAATACACAGAGGAGGCCACATGTTACTTACCCCAGTCGCTGCAGTTTACAGTTTGGGTGTGTCAGTCGCTTGCACAGCAGCCGCACTCCAGCATTGCCCAGAGAATTTGAACACAACTTCAGCTCTGTCAGGCTCTGGTTGGAGCTGAGAACATTGGCGAGATCCCCGCAGCAAGCGCCTGTGAGCTCACAATCCCACAAGCTGAAGTCAGAGAGAGAAACACAGACAAGAGGGATCATGCTGTGAATAGGGGTCGTCACAGCTGTTCTGACAGGTGTCCCTGCCCTACAGCCCCTCTCCCTGATCAATCAGCACACAGAATGAGCCAGAACTGCCCCGTCCTCCCATTGCTTCCCAAGCCCAACCCTTTGTCCAATGAGGAACTGATGTTGGGTGGGACTTCCTGCCTAAGCCCCACTGTGATGTTCTGTTCCTCGTGGGAACACCCTACACAACCATGTTCACCCTTATAATATTATTGTGAAGTATCTAATGCAAAGTTTGTCATTTCAGGTACCTTTGGAAGGCTCATGATGCACTGAGCATTGTTGTTACAGTGATGTTATAGTAACTGTTGTTACAATAATGTTACAGTGATGCTATAGGTTATAATTTCATGTATATAGTTATGAGGCTGAAAATGTGTCCTCGTGGCTTAAAGCAAGCCCAGGCAAAAACTCTCCATAAGCAGAGGGGCAGTTCACAATCATCAGGGCATGTATGGGACAAACCCAATCCAGCCTCACAGGAACAAAGGACACTGGCCTAGGCATCAACAAAGGATCTGTTGGACTCATGAGTGAGTCACCCCCTTCCTTCGGCCAGTTTGGGACTATGATGAGGTAATGCTCACCTGACTCTGAAGTGGGGGGGGCAAGTCAAGAGGGAAGAAAGAACATGATAAAAGAGAGAGACGTTTGCCTTGCTCTTCATCTCTTTTCCACCTCCATCTACAGACATTACCACCAAGCGACTGAAGTGCCGATCAAAGGGGAGAGCCTGGCTGAAGGGCAACCAACCACCTGGTGGTGAGAATCATCTAAGAGCACTGAAGATCAGCTTAGAGTGCGTTTTGCTTTTATTTCATTTGACCAAATCTGACTTGTTGTGCTTTGACTTATAATCATTTAAAATTTATCTTTGTAGTTAATAAATCTGTTTGTTTATTCTACCTGAAGCAGTGCATTTGAAGCATGTCAGAGACTACCCTTGGGATAAGAAGCCTGGTACATATCAATTTATTTGTTAAATTGACTAACTCATATAAGCTTGCAGCATCCAGCGGGCATAACTGGACACTGCAAGACAGAGGTTCCTAGGGTTGTGTTGGGGACCGGAGATGTTGTCTGGTGTCATTTGGTTGCACAGTCCAAGCAGTTTACATGCCAGAGGTTGTGCGTGAACAGTGGGGGTTCTCACAGCAGAGCAAGGTAAGGCTGGCTCCTGGAGTTGAGGATTGGAGTGACCTAGCAGATCACCGGTCCAGAGAACACATGGGGAACTTCACATCTACCCCTGGGTCAAGGGAAAAAACACCCACAGGGGAGACCAGTTGACCCAACCATGAACACCCCGATGGGGAAGTGCTGTGAGTGTGGCCAAGAAGGGCATTTCCATTGTGACTGTCCTCATAGATTGCAGCTATGGCCAAGCATTAGCCACAGGCTTCAAGGCACACCAGAAAGGCTGCGCTAAACTCCTGATAACCCTACAGGTAGAAGGCACCCCTGTGACCACATTGATTGACTTGGGCTGTAGCCAGACACTCATCTGGGCCAATTTGGTCGAGTCCCCCAATCCAGCAGGGACCCCAGTACTCCTCCAGTGTGTGCACAGGCATATATAGTCGGACCCAGCTGTGTGGGTATGGCCGGCCAATGGATGCCAGGAGGAGGTGTGCTGGGTCGGACTGGCCCCAATGCTGGCCTACCCAATGATCTTGGGAGAGGACTGGCGGGGGTTCTGCGAGATTGTGCAGGACTGCAGCCGTTGGGCTCCAGAGGAAGAAAAGACCAGCCCACTAAAGAGAGGCCATGTAGTGCAGGAGGGCCTGGAGGATGTGGTGGCAGGCCCCCCACCTCCTAAAACCAGTACCCCCAAAGAGCCCCCCTCTGAAGTCAGGACGACAGGGTTACTGAATGCAAGTGGCTGGAGCTTGGAGGGGACTTCATGAGGGAACAGCGGGAGGACAAAATTCTGAGTAGGGCTTGGGAGCAGGTGACAAACCCTGACTGGATGGGGGCACTGAGCAACAGACTCTGCAGGGACCCCAATTTGAGGTCCGTGAAGACCTCCTATACCGTGTGGTTCAGGAATCCCAGACCCAGGAAGAATTATGGCAGTTATTAGTCCCATGGAGACACCGGAGGGACCGGTTACGACTGGCTCAATCAGTGCCCTTAGTGCACTCAATCACTATTTTTGGCCTGTCTGCTTTAAATGATTGTGTCCCGTACAAGGATCTGCACATGCGTTGTGAGCAGTGACACCCTCACACTTTTAGATGCCATGACAAAGGGTCAACAGCTGCTAATGCCATTCCTCACTCCCATACTTTGTAGCTGAACTCAGTCCACTCTGTCCTGTGTTTTCCTTTAGGAAGTAGAGATGAGAGAGCTCTGGGCCCAAAGGAAGAATATTGTTTGCCAGGAACAACACCTGGGTCAGCATGAGATGGAGTTGGTGTAATAAGAGGAAAGATAAAGAATAGGAGAAAAGAAAATGGGGTGGGTGTGACACTGAAAACACTTGGCAAAGGTCCTCTGTTCTTTAAAAAAAGCTCAAACCTCAGACCTGACAAATTCAGTACACCAAATACATCTTATAGGATATTTATCCATCAAGTATAACAAGTAACATATCTACAGAAAGCTGTGTTGTCTACCCTTGCCACACTTGAGAACTGTCAATGGAAAGCCATCAAAGACAATGGCAAATATCAAAACCACTTGGAGGTGAAAACGAACCTTAGAGCAGGCAGGAGATTGCCCTGGGTATGCAACAGCAGATGACAGTTCTCAGTATAACAGAGTGTAGGGAAAGGCGCTCTGTATTCATTCACTAAGGAAACCCTTTGAGGAGTTGTGGAGGGTGTCCTGAATGTTTGGATCCTGGTTCTTATGAAACCATAGAGTTCTGCGACTGAAATTTGTGGGGAAAATCTACTTTATTAGCTAGGAAAGGTAACTACTTACAGGTGTAGACCCATGCTCATGGTTTTATGATTTTGGTTTCTGTTGTCACCAGCTGTTTCCATCAATTTTCTCTAATTTCTAGATTAATCTTTATTCTTTCTTATTCAAGTGCTGTGTGGTGATTTAAGGTAAATCTGGTAAACTGGGGTGTACGGCAGTTCAGATGATCTGGTATTTATGGAGTATCCAGAGTCAGGGGCTGGGTATCACAGGAGAATGATTCAAAGGGACTCAGTGATTAGGATGCCCCTCTAGTCAGCCTGCAAGACAAAGCTGGGGCTGGCATAAGCCCAGAGGAGAGTGCTTGAGTGAGTGGCTGGGGCTGGTTGTTTTAGGCAACTGCTGCCCAGCTACTAAAAGTAAGACCCCATCTAGCTGTAGGCGGGGGTAACGCGGTGACTCTCAGTCCCCGAGAACCATCAGAGTGGGGCAGATAGAGACAAAAATCCTTTTCTCCCCTTCACCATCTCTCACCCTGCCAAGTGCTTTAGATAGTGGACACCTGTGAATACACAGAGGAGGCCAAATGTTACTTACTCCAGTTTCTGCAGTTTGCAGGTCGGGTGTTTCAGTCCCTCACACAGCAGCCGCACTCCGGCATTGCCCAGATCATTATAACCCAGGTCCAGCTCTGTCAGGCTCTCTCTGGCTTTGAGAACATCAGCGAGATCCCTGCAACAAGCGCCTGTGAGACACCCATGTAACCTACAGGAGAGAGACACACAGACAAGAGGGATCACGCTGTGAATAGGGCTTGTCACAGCTGTTCTGTCAGGCAGCCTCACCCACCAGCCCCTCTCCCTGACCAATCAGCACCCAGAACCCCTGCTGCACTCGCTTTCCCAAGCCCCACCTTTTGTCCAATGAGAAACTGGTGTTGTGTGGGATTTCTTACCTAGGCCCACCCCTTACACTTCACTCTTGACCAGTCAGCACTGTGAATGGCCCAGACACCCTAATCCTTAAACCTCCTCCATTGACCAATAAAGATTAAGTTTGGGGTAAGACTCCAACACTAAGCACCGCCCCTCAGCCTTTCCACAGACTAACCAGAATTTAAGGGGCAGCCATCTGGCCACCCTAAATCCCACCTACCCAGCTCTCAACCATTCAGGCTGCATTTGGCACTGATGTGCCCTGGGATGGTGTGACTGAATCAGAGAAGTCCCATCTCTAAAGGGAGGCTGTAGGGGCACCACCTCCCCAGGCAGCTGGGCCAGGCTCAGAACAAGAGCTGGGAGATCCTGCCCCTCCGCGCCCCCGGCACTAGCTCTGCTGCACAACTACTGACCAGACCAAACCCAGGCAAACATTTTAAGAGCTGTTGGAAGGGAAAACAAAAATCAAAAAGGGGTTCCTTAGATGTTGGGGGGGGAATATAGAGTAGGGCGGGAGAGGGGTGCATGGAATGTTGGACCCACCTAGATGTTTTTAAAATATCCGGTGCCCTTTCCAGTATTTTAGAAATTTGCAATGCATTACAAAGGCAAAATTCTATTCAATCCAAATTACAAGAGCATTCATGGTTTTCATCTGGAATTCTGCACTAGGAAGGCTGGCTAGTATGTCTTATGATGATGTACGGTGAAGAGATGTGCATATATCAGAACCACATGACCCCAAATAAATTGGATTATTTCCTAGCAGATGCATAAACAAACAGTCTAAAAGCAAACACCAGCTCAGTGGGAGATGGGAGTGTATGCAGGGTTAGTAGCAGCTCCATGATTAAGTTTACATGCAGATTTACACTTGAAGCAGGACTGAAAATCCTGTATTTTCACTCGTTTACCAGCCGGCCTCATTTTGGGCACTAAGGGGAAACCATCAGCCAGTATGTGGGGGGCATTAGCTAAAGGAGGAGGGCACGTGACCTAGCCACGAATCTCCTTCCCGCCCCACCCCCAGCCAGGGCCCCCTCCTCACCCCACGTTACCTGGGGAGGCTCTATCCTTCCGCTGTGCCGGCTCCCCTCCTGGCAGACCCACGCAGGGAGCAGGATGGAGCCACTCCTGGACGTTGTCCGATGCAGCACAACAGCTGCCTGGGAGCGTGCCTGGCTGGGGCAGTAGTGGGCGGTCTCCCGCCCAGACTTGGCTTCGGGACAGTAGCTGAGCGAGTCGGAGCCAATCTGTTACCCCGGTATGCTCTGTGCACTGCAGCAACTGCCGGGGAGAGAGACAGTGGGGAGGGGCGGCAGCCCGCTGCCTCCCCAGGCTCAGCTTCTGGGGACAGGAGCCGACGCCGAGCATGCTGGGTGGAGTGTGTGTGTGGGGGGGAGGGGGGCGACTTGCTCGGCTGCTGTCCACAAACGCTGAGCCAGAGCAGGGAAACAGCCCAGTGCTGCTGCAGTCAAATTCTCTCCCTGTCAGCCACTGTGCTGCACCAGGCAGGGTCCCAGACAGCATACCGCTGGAATAGGCTCTGGCCCCACTTCTTCTCTTCTGACTCTGACCCTGGCCCTTCCACTCCTGTGACCAGCGTCCTAGTGGGGAGCCAGCTGTGGTCACTCAGTTAGGGTGAACTGCAACGAATGGGGCAGACAATCCCCAAAAAGCTGGTGGATATTCCAATACTTAGATTCACCGAGCCAGCATAAAACAGCTTCTTTATTACCTTACTGGTTACTCAGAAGACCAAACAACACAGTTCCCTTAAAGTGATCCAGCCTCAGGCCTCCATCCAGATACCCACGTCAAATATGATGAACATTTCTGTAAATCTTATTTCATCACATAAAAGAACAGGTTCTACCAATCCCAAAGGATCGGACACATTACCTCCCAGGTTATTGAATATTCCAGTTCTTACCCATATACACGCTACAGCCAATTCTTATTAAAAAAAAAATTAATGGAGATATCCTATCTCCTAGAACTGGAAGGGACCTTGAAAGGTCATCAAGTCCAGCCCCCTGCCTTCACTAGCAGGACCAAGTACTGATTTTGCCCCAGACCCCTAGGTGGCCCCCTCAAGGATTGAACTCGCAACCCTGGGTTTAGCAGGCCAATGCTCAAACCACTGAGCTAATTTATTAAAAAACAAAAGACAGAGAGGGTATGGTTAAAAGATCAATATACATAAAGACATGAGTTCAGTTCATTGAGGTGCAGATTCATAGCAGAGATGGTGAGCTTTGTAGTTGCAAAGAGTTCTTTCAGAAATAGTTCATAGTTTATAGTCCAATGTCCAAATATCATATTCAGGGCAAACCAGCATAACCCGGACCTCAATCTTGTGACTCAAACTTCCCCGGAAGAAGCGTAAGCAAATATGAGATCACAGAATCAGGACCCAAGGATCTTTTATACAATTTCATGTCTTTTGACAAGTTGGAATCCCTCAGGGAACAAAAGGTAAATAGGATGACTTTGAAGGATGTCGATCACTGGTACTTAGCTATACGAATTAACATAAGGCCTTTTGCTTGTTCCACCACCATTCAAGGTACATTTCAAAGAGAGATGAATACTGAGATATCCCGTGTTTACAATTCATTTACATGATAGGATGTTCTTTTGACCTCTGAATTATCAGAATACAGCATAGACTGTTGATGACATTGTCCACCCTACTCATACATATGTAAATACACAAAAACACAAACATTATCTCCCCACAGGTCTTATGAAGGTTATTTATTTTGCAGGATGTTTAACCCTTTCTAGCCATGCGTCACAGCTCCCCACTGAGAGGGTGGTTGTTGGGGGGGGACACTCAACTCTGCATGCCCCCTCCTCCCCACTTAAGTCATCTATGCCATCAGTTAGAAAAATTTCATTGCTACCACGTTAGGCACATATCTAGTGGTCATCGCCAGGGTGGACATAGATGTGTGAAGTGGTGCAGTTTTTCGCTAATGATTAAAGGTTATTGGTTATGCAATCAAAAAAAATATATCAGAAAATCACAAAAATGACTGATGAAAAACTTTGTTTACTTTTCACCAAAAGTGGCAGAAATCTTCTTCATATGACTGATAACATAAGTGCCAACTCAGTGGGTGCTCCAGGGCTGGAGCATCCACGGGGAAAAAATGGCAGGTGCTGAGCACCCACCAGCAGCCCCCCTCAGCTGTTTCGTGGCATCAGGAGGCACTGCAGGAACGGGGGAGGAGCAAGAGTGCAACACACTCAGAGGATGGGGTGGAACTGGGCGGGGAAGGGACAGAGCTGGGGTTGAGTGGGGTTAGGAAAGAACAGGGTAGGTGTGGGACCTTTGGAGAATGGGTGGAGTGGGGGCAGGGCCTGGTTGGAGACAGGGGGAAGCACCCCTCAGCAGATTAGAAACTTGATGCCTATGACTGATAATGCAATTATCTACTCAAAATAGTACTGTTTTTGAAAGTTTGGGAAATACTTAGACCAGGTGATATATTGTATGCATTTTCCCACACTTTTTTTACCTTTGGTTAAAGCAAAAGTCTGTAATCATACAACATTGTGAGCTTGTTTGTTCCATGAAACACAAAAAGAGTCATTATTTATAGACTGGACTGATTTGAGAACAGTTTTTGTGTCTGTGATGGGTTGCACCCTTTGGGGAGCCACCTGATGTACTGGGATGCCACTGCATCGGTCTATTCTGCCAGCCTGGGCCCCCTTTTACCTGGTCTTGCTGGGCTAGACTCACAAGCCTCTTCCAGCCAAGCACACAGTCAGGGCCACGCCCAGCTGAAAACAGAGACAGAGATCAGCTTTGGAAAGACTCAGCCTTAGGAGGTTGCCCCAACACTGTGGTGCCCACTCCCTTTAAGGGGTGCAAACCCAAAGGTTTTATGAAATTTGCCCCTCCCCTGATGTGGAGAGAGGTATGCACAGCTCCCTGCCCCTCCCCACCCCCATGTTAATTTTACAAACTGGGTTATAGTATATGTGATGTTGCACTCCATATGCATTTTCCCACACTTTTTTACCTTTGGTTAAAACAAAAGTCTATAATCATACAACATTGTGAGCTTGTTTCTACCATGAAATGGTACTTATGCTTATGAGTGTGAATATGATGTCACTGGAATATGCTTTATGCAAAAGGTCTCTTGTAAGGTATAACAAAGGTTACGAACTGCTGAATATATTCTTCCTATTTATATGCATGTATCATTTTTGTATCTGAAGCTAGAAATATGAAGTATAACTCTGAGGTCTTATTGTCATTATGCAAAGTGTGGACCATTAATGGTGGTTTAGAATCTTGATGGCTCCCATTGATTAGGACAATTGATTGTAAATGGTTTATTTACCTGCAAGCCTTCTTGTGTATGTGTGGGCCAACTCAGGAAGAATGGAGACTAGGGGTCTTACAGTGAAATGTGACCATGTCACTTGATAACTGGAATCCATCTTAAAGCTGGTCTTTTTCCATTTAGAAGGAGGGATGGGACTCAGAGAGACAAAAGATTCCTGCCTTGTGACAAAGCTATAAAAGGGGGTGGGTGGAGGAGGAAAAAAGGGGAGGGCTGTCATGAGAAAGCCCCTGCTTACCAACTGAGATGTCTGCTGGAACTAACAAAAAATGTACCGGGGAAAAGACTGGGCCCAGACTAGGGAGGAGTCTAGTCTGTGGAAGAAGCTTATTGAAACATCTCTGAGGGTGAGATATTACTTATAATCTGTTTCTTAGGCCTGGTCCACACTAGGCGTTTATGTCGAAGTTAGCGCCGTTACATCGAATTAACCCTGCACCTGTCCACACCACGAAGCTATTTAGTTCGACATAGAGGTCTCTTAAATTCGACTTCTGTACTCCTCCCCGACGAGGGGAGTAGCGCTAAATTCGACATGGCCATGTCGAATTAGGCTAGATGTGGATGGAAATTGACGCTAATAGCTCCGGGAGCTATCCCACAGTGCACCACTCTGTTGACGCTCTGGACAGCAGTCCGAGCTCGGATGCTCTGAACTGCCACACAGGAAAAGCCCCGGGAAAATTTGAATTCCTTTTCCTGTCTGGGCAGTTTGAATCTCATTTCCTGTTTGGACATCGTGGCGAGCTCAGCAGCACTGGCAACGATGCAGAGCTCTCCAGCAGTGATGGCCGTGCAATCTCAGAATAGAAAGAGGGCCCCAGCATGGACTGATCGGGAAGTCTTGGATCTGATCGCTGTGTGGGGCGATGAGTCCGTGCTTTCCAAGCTGCGATCCAAAAGACGGAATGCAAAGATCTACGAGAAGATCTCTAAAGTCATGTCAGAGAGAGGATACAGCCGGGATGCAACGCAGTGCCGCGTGAAAATCAAGGAGCTGAGACAAGGCTACCAGAAGACCAAAGAGGCAAACGGACGCTCAAGATCCCATCCCCAGACATCCCGTTTCTACGAGGCACTGCATTCCATCCTAGGTGCGGCCGCCACCACTACCCCACCAGTGACCGTGGACTCTGAGGATGGGATATTGTCCACGGCCGGTTCCTCGGACATGTTAGCGGACGGGGAAGATGAGGAAGGAGATGAGGACAAGGCAGTCGACAGCGCTTACAACGCTGATTTCCCCGACAGCCAGGATCTCTTCATCACCCTTACAGAGATCCCCTACCAACCGTCCCCAGCCGTTAACCCGGACACAGAATCTGGGGAAGGATCAGCCAGTAAGTGTTGTAAACATCTAAACATTTATTTATAACAGAACAGGAATATTAAGAATAACAAAAATGGGTTTCTCATGATTAGTTTGCCCTAGGCGCTTAACGTTTCAGTCCTGGGCAGTGCAACTATTTAAAAAAAATCTAACAATGTCCGGTTTAGCATGATTGTTCTGCCCAAGCCGCTTTACTGTTTAGTCCCTGCCAGTGCAGCTACAGTAAAATGCGGTCTATATGTCCGGGGATAGAGCAGAAATCCTCCTGGGACATCTTGAGGAAGCTCTCCTGGAGGTAATTGGAAAGGCTTTGCATCAGGTTCCTGGGGAGAGCGGCCTTATTGGGTCCTCCGTAGTAGGAAACATTTCCGCGCCACGAGACAAGCAAGTACTCAGGGATCATTGCCCTGCAGAGCAGGGCGGCATACGGCCCTGGTCTTTGGAGGCTTTCCTGAAGCATTCTTTCCTTCTCACTGTCTGAGATCCTCATCAGGGTGATGTCGCTCATGGTGACCTGCTTTGAATTAGGTAGGGGAATGTTAGTATTGGGGACTGCTTGCCCATTCCTTTACTGAACTGTAACCGCTGGTTTGCAGCCACGCGGTGGAGGCGTGAGAGGGGCAGCATACAGGGATCTTTCCCGGGGACAGCCGCGAGGGGGTCGGACAGGGGCAGAGTTCCTGCTTGCCGGATTGCTGGCAGCAGGGACTGGCATTGCTTTCAGTGTGAAAGGAGGCCAGTGCTACTATTAAAGTTTTAAGCTGCCACAAGTCTACGGCTTACCATGTCTGCCTGCTACATAAATTCCGGTGTCCTGCCCCGCTTCTCAGATCTGCAGTGCAAGACCCCAGGCACTGAATGCGAAGGCCGAGAATTCGACCTTGCCCTGAATGTGCATGTGATAGGTGCTGTGCATGGTCTTGTTCACAGAGAAAGACAACTACATTTATCTTTCTGAGGAATTCACTCCCTTTTTCCCATTCCCACAGCCACATCTGCGACTGTCTCACAACCTAGCCTGGCATCACACTCCCAGAGGCTAGCGCAGATTAGGCGTAGGAAGAAGAGGACACGGGAGGACATGTTCTCGGAACTTATGGGCTGCTCCCGAACCCAGGCAGCACAGCAGACCCAGTGGCGGGAGAACTTGTCCCAAATGCACCAAGCACACATGGAACGGGAGGAGAGGTGGCGGCAGGAAGACCAGCAGGCGACTCAAATGCTGCTTGGACTAATGAGGGAGCAAACGGACACGCTCCGGCGCCTTGTGGATGTTCTGCAGGAACGGAGGCAGGAGGACAGAGCCCCGCTGCAGTCTATCTGTAACCGCCCTCCCCCGCCACCAAGTCCCATACCCCCCTCACCCAAAGTGCAAAGAAGGAGGGGCGGCAGAGTCCGTGCAAACTCTCACTCCACCCCTGCGGACAGCTCTAGTAGTAGAAGGCTCTCATTCCCCAAAATTTGACAAGTTCTTTCCTTCCCGCCTCACACAAGCCCCCGTCCAAGTTTCACCTCCCAGTTTCATGTGTAGTTGCTAATAAAAAATAAGTTTCTGTTAATTACTGTTTCCATCATGTTCTTTTGGAGGAGGGGGGGAAGGGGGGGAAGGGGGTTGGTAATTTGACAGGACAGTTACCTTTAGCAGGGTACATAGGCGGGGGCAGGTCCAGCAGCAGGGCACATACACAGTGCAGTCACTAGTTACCCTGGTCAGTCTGGGAGGTGGTTTTCATGTTCTGTGGTGGGGGGTGGGTTGCTCTGTGACTTTGTGGCGGGGGAGGGCAATTACAGATCTTATGCGGCGGTCCTTATCCTGGATCACAGAGCCACGCAGCAAGGGATCTGTAACCGTCCTCCCCCTGCCACAAAGTCACATAGCCCCCCATACACACAGTCCCGATCAGAAGGGGTGACAGGCTCCGTTGAAACAACCAGTCCACCACTGCGGAGCCTGTCAATCCTGGAGTTTAGAAGCGTCATTTGCGTCACTACACTACACCCGCTCCCCACCACAGTCTGCGTCCCAGGTTTAAAACATTCCCGCGAAAACAGTAATAAAGAAAACGGTGTTCATTAGCAAAGTAGAAGTGATTTTATTTCTAAACGTGTGTTGGAAGGGGGTGAAGGGGGTATGTAACTGGAGAGGATAGTCAACATTAACTGGGTAAAGAAACGGGGGCAGGTTCAGCTTCTCTGTACACAAATTTAAAAGTCACAGGTTACCCTGCTCAGTCAGGAACTTAGCTTTCAAAGCCTCCCGGATGCACAGCGCGTCCCGCTGGGCTCTTCTAATCACCCGGCTGTCTGGCTGGGCGTAATCAGAAGCCAGGCTATTTGCCTCAACCTCCCACCCCGCCATAAAGGTCTCCCCCTTGCTCTCACAGAGATTGTGGAGCACACAGCAAGCTGCTATAACAATGGGGATATTGGTTTCACTGAGATCACAGCGAGTCAGTAAGCTTCTCCATCTCCCCTTGAGACGGCCAAAAGCACACTCCACCACCATTCTGCACTTGCTCAGCCGGTAGTTGAAGAGTTCTTTTTCACTGTCCAGGGCGCCAATATACGGCTTCATGAGCCAGGGCATTAGCGGGTAGGCTGGGTCCCCGAGGATGACTATAGGCATCTCCACATCCCCAAGAGTTATTTTGTGGTCCGGGAAGTAAGTACCTTCCTGCAGCCGTCTAAACAGACCAGAGTTCTTGAAAACACGAGCGTCATGAACCTTGCCCGGCCATCCCACGTAGATGTTCGTAAAACATCCCCTGTGGTCCACCAGTGCTTGCAGCACCATGGAAAAGTAGCCCTTTCTGTTAATGTACTGGCTGGCCTGGTGGTCCGGTGCCAGGACAGGGATGTGAGTTCCATCTATGGCCCCACCGCAGTTTGGGAATCCCATCGCTGCGAAGCCATCTATGATCGCCTCCACGTTTCCCAGGGTCACTATCTTTGACAGCAGTACATCAACGATTGCCTTGGCTACTTGCATCACAACCCCCACGGTAGATTTGCCCACGCCAACGTGGTTCACGACTGACCGGTAGCTGTCTGGCGTTGCAAGCTTCCAGAGGGCTATGGCCACTCGCTTCTGGACAGTCAGGGCTGCTCGCATCCGGGTGTCATTGCGCTTCAGGGCAGGGGACAGCAACTCACAAAGTTCAAGGAAAGTTCCCTTATGCATGCAAAAGTTTCGCAGCCACTGGGATTCATCCCAGACCTGCAGCACTATGCGGTCCCACCAGTCCGTGCTTGTTTCCCGGGCCCAGAATCGCCGTTCCACAACATCCACATGACCCATTGCCACCGTGATGTCCTCGGCGCTGGGTCCCGTGCTTTCTGACAGGTCTGTGCTACTCTCAGACTTCAGGACCTCACCGCGGTGCCGTAGCCTCCTCACCTGACTTATCTGCATCTGCCTCTGGGAAAGGTGGATGATAAGCTGCGAGGCGTTGAGAACGGCCACAACTGCAGCGATGGTCGCAGCGGGCTCCATGCTCGCAGTGCTGTGGCGTCCGCGCTGTCACTGACTAGAAAAGTGCGCGAACTGATTTCCCGCCGGCGCTTTCAGGGAGGGAGGGCGGGAGTGATGGACGGATGACGACAGTTACCCAAAAGCACCCTCGACACATTTTTTTACCCAGAAGGCATTGGCGGCTCCACCCAGAATTCCAATGGGCAGCAGGGACTGCGGGAACTGTGGGATAGCTGCCCACAGTGCACCGCTTCCAATGTCGACGCTTTCCCCGTTAGTGTGGACTCACAAAGTCGAATTACTGTCCTTAGTGTGGACACACACGTTCGAATTTGCAATATCGATTCCAGAAATTCGATTTAAGTAAAATCGAACTACTCTCGTAGTGTAGACAAGGCCTTAATTTATTAGGCTTAGACTTGCATGTTTTTGCTTCATTTTGCTTGGTGACTTACTTTGTTCATTCTGTTATTACTTGAAACCACTCAAATCCTACTTTTTATACTTAATAAAATCACTTTTGTTTATTAATTAGCCCAGAGTAAGTGATTAATACCTGAGGGAGCAAACAACTATGCATATCTGTCTATCAGTCATATAGGGGGCGAACAATTTATTAATTTACCCTCTATAAGCTTTATACAGAGTAAAATAGTTTTATCTGGGGTTCAGGCTCCCAGAAAGGCTGAATACTGGGTGCTGGGAAAGTCCCTGTGAACTGAGAAGCCCCTGGGCTGAGTGACTCACAACTGCAGAGAGATGTGGCCCAACCTCTGGGTCTGTGCTGGAGCTGACTAGGGGCTGCAGACAGGGGAGTTTGAGAGGGAGAGCAAGAGATCCCACTGCCGAACAGGCTACCAGGTGACAGTGAGAGTACTAGCTGTTGCTGTGAGTGAGTTTGCTTTATTGTTTGAATTTTAATTGTGATTGGCTGCTTGGATGTTGTTTTAAAGGGCATAAATATTGATAATGGTTAGGTTTTTGAAGATTTTATAAAGTGTGTGTGTGTGAGAGAGAAAGAGAGAGAGAGAGCTGCCAGAGAGATTCAGGTACAAAGATGAAACATGCATACAAATAAGATAATCATATTCAGTAAATCATAACCTTTCCATGAGTTATCTTGCATAAAGCATATCGTAGTTATGCCATATTCATGTCCCAATAATATTTCTATGAAGGATATGGTGGTGTCAGTGTGTCACAGTCTCTGCTATTTTTATGATAATATGTAGACAAGAAGATGCTTTTTGATATTACCTGTTCAGCTCTGTGGCCATCAGGCATAAAAGAGGAATCCTAGAAACAGTAGAGGAAATCTAAGACTCCACTTATGACTCTGATCCTTAATCTTGTTGGCTGGTGAAGGAGAGTAAGAGCACTTAGAACACCCACTAACAACTATTTTCACCATGTATTTTTGAGGAGGAAAATCTAACCCATCCAACTATTGAGCACTGGTCAGTACTTAGTCACAGTTCTCAGCCAATGGGAGCTGCAGAGGTGGCGGTTGGGGCAGGGGCAGTACGTGGAGGCACCTGGCTGCCCCTAAACATAGAAGCCAGAGGGGATACACGTTGCTGCTTCTGGGAGCCTCGGCACATGTGGAGTGGCCTCTGACACTGCTCCCTGGCTAGAGGGCGGGAGCAGGGCAAGCCCCAGACCCTGCTCCCCAGTGGAATCTCAAGGACTGGATTAAACTGGCTGGAGGGTTGGATGTGGCCCATAGGCCATAGTTTGCCCACCCCCACAGTAGTGCCTGATGGGAAACCAAGAACAGGTCTCCTTTGTGGTAGGCACTGTACAGAGTTTTCCTACCAAGTCACTCCCCCGAGTAGTTTACAATGTAATTAGACAAAACAGAGAAATGGAGGGGACAGGGACAGAACACAAAGCAGAATGAATGGCATAATTGTTGGTAATAGCCAATCAGCACAGCAGGAGAATGTCAAGACAGTAGGCAGTCTGATGACATCACTGTCCATTGCTCTCGGCTGAGGCTGCTTCTGTGTTTGTTCCTCCTGTCTGAGAATCTCTCTGGGCCCATGACTGGCTCCTCCCAGGAATTTCATGGAGATTTAAGACAATGGCATTAAACTAGCAGCAGAAACTGACTAGGAGGCTGTCATAAATATAAAGGGAAGGGTAACCACCTTTCTGTATACAGTACTATAAAATCCCTCCTGGTCAGAGGCACAAAATCCTTTTACCTGTAAAGGGTTAAGAAGCTCAGGTAACCTAGCTGGCACCTGACCAAAAGGACCAATAAAGGGACAAGATACTTTCAAATCTGGGGAGGGGGAAAAGGCTTTGTTTTGTCTGTTCTTTGTCTGTCTGTTTTGTGTGCTTGCCGGAGACAGATCAAGAAAGCAAGCAATCCAACTCCATTAGTAAGTACTAGCAAAGAAATGTGTTAGTTTACTTTTATTTTGGTTTGTGATTTCCTTTGTAGGAGGAGGGAGGTTTATCTTTGGTTTTGTAACTTTAAGGTTTTGCCTAGAGGGGAGATCCTCTATGTTCAAGTCTTTTGTTATTCTGTAAACTACTTACCATCCCAATTTTACAGAGGTAATTCTTTTACCTTTTCTTTAATTAAAGTTCTTCTTTTAAGAATCTGATTGATTTTTCATTGTTTTAAAATCCAAGGGGTTGGGTCTGTGTTCACCTGTACCAATTGGTGAGGATATATTCTCAAGCCTCTCCAGGAAAGGGGGTGTAAGGGTTTGGGGGATTATTCTCAAGCCTGCCCAGGAAAAGGGGTGTAGGGACTTGGGGGGATATTTGGGGAAGGTAGGTCTCCAAGTGGCCCTCCCTAAATGTTTGTTTAAATCACTTGATGGTGGCAGCGTAACCTAATCCAAGATACAAGGAAGGATTTGTGCCTTGGGGAGTTTTTAACCTAAGCTGGTAGAAATATCTTAGGGAGACTTTCACGTGGGTCCCCACGTCTGTACCCTAGAGTTCAGAGTGGGGAGGGAACCCTGACAGAGCCAGTGGGGGGACTGGAGTATTGACTTGATGTGGTCATCGTGGCATAAACCATGGAAGGGGTGGACAGTTCTTCTTGTACTATCTGTAACGTAGGCATCGTTTTTACATTCAGCTTTAGGTGCAGCGAAATAGAGTGATCCAGTCTGGAGAGGAGAAGTGGATTGAACAATATGGCTAGGTCCTCATGTGGGCAGAATGTGTGCAGATTCTGATCAAACTGGCAATTCCTAATTAAACTATGATTTACTATTAAAAACAGAATTATACGATGAGAGACTTTAAACAAGGAAAAATGACACTCCAGTCGCTTTGGATAGTTTGATTCTAATTTTAGACACAAAAGAAGACACTACAAAGGTAGAAACTAATATTAGGCTACTGAAAAATCCTAACAAATGGTGAAACCCAAGAAAAAGAGAATAAGAAAAGAAGAGATGAAAGACACTAGAGATGAAAGGCACAGAAAACATACTGGCAATGGCAGAAGTGAAACAGAACATGAGAGCCCAGACACATGAGGAGTAATCTAAAGATTAACCAGAAGGGATTTATTGGGAGTTATCCCGAACAAGCAGATGAACAGTAACTATCTCAACACTGTAAACCAAATTGTCTAAAAATTGGTGTAATAGAAGTGGGCAAAACTCTGTGGCAGCTGTGTTCTTTGTTAAAAAGTAGAGAAAATAAAGGATATGAAGGAGGAGTGCACAGAGGGAGTTTCAGAGATGGAGGAGATTGGAGAAAAGAGAAAGGGAATTAGAGGGGCCCTCTGGGGGCTCCCCCCCATAACTCAAATGATCAGATGGTAATTTATCCCTGAGAGTGAGGGTTGAGGTCCCATATATGGCAAATGTACTTCTCTTGGGTTAAAAGCAACAAAGAGTCCTGTGGCACCTTTAAGACTAAGGGCTTGTCTATACTTACCGCGCTGGTTCGGCGGCAGGCAATCGAACTTCTGGGTTCGATTTATCGCGTCTAGTCTGGACGCGATAAATCGAACTCAGAAGTGCTCCCCGTCGACTCCGGTAATCCTGCTCGCCGCGAGGAGTACGCGGAGTCGACGGGGGAGCCTGCCTGCCGGGTCTGGACGGGGGTAAGTTCGAACTAAGGTATGTCGACTTCAGCTACGTTATTCACGTAGCTGAAGTTGCGTACCTTAGTTCGATTTGGGGGTTTAGTGTAGACCAAGCCTAACAGATGTATTGGAGCATAAGCTTTCGTGGGTGAATATTCACTTCGTCAGACGCATGTCTGGGTTGTTTCTTTCAGTCCAAGTGTTATTGGGAGAGTACAGGGTGTAGCGTTCAGGAAAGTACAGTCATTTGGGGACAGATTTATATATTTTGGTATTTTATTTTTGGATTTAAATGAAGGGGAAAGCTGGAGCAGGTAGGGAAAATAATAAAGGAGATAGCTGTGGAAGTCTACAAACAGAAATCAAACCATATCTAGGCAAACCATTTTAATACAATACAGTTAGAAATGGGAGAGACAGCTGCATTTAAAGTCTTAGAATCCATATAAGAGCATTTTTTAAAAAGGGTGAAGTTCCATTACAGAGTAACACCCTGCTTTCCCATAATGGAAAGTGGTCCATTATAGACTGCGAGTGAATCAAGATCAAGAGATGGTCAAGAATCTATTGGAGTGAAATTAACTACAAATAACCTGCTGTGAAGCCAGAAAACAGAAGAATGTATATGTGGGTCAAATCTCTTGATTCCCCAAAAGTCCAATTCACATATTTTCATCCCTAATTATAAGATGCACATTTCTCTCCCATATAAATTAAACATACCATAGACAATTTGTTTTGTTCCTTCAATATGACACACACCCTGAATTAGAAACTTGACATTTATGTACCCTAGGAATCAGATACGTCCATCTCTCTGTACATAAATAATCTGTCTTGTTCCTGCCATTTCATGCCTCATGTTCTACTATATGTCCTAAAAGACGTGAAATGAAAGGTATTAGATAAACCACAGAATGTTGTTTTCTTTCTAAACTATTATTGTACTAAAGAAGTGGTAGAAATGAAGGAGAAAGGAATATTGAAAGAGATAAACACCTATCGAGAAATTCCTTAAAGGGGGAAATTTCAATTGGGAGTCTTGACTAATAATAGGAGTACTTGTGGCACCTTAGAGACTAACAAATTTATTGTAGCATAAGCTTTCATGGGCTACAGCTCACTTCATCGGATGCATGTAGTGGAAATACAGAAGGAAGATATTATATATATATACACATACACACACATACGTACACACACACACACACCCACACAGGGAACATGAAACAATGGGTGTTACCATACACATTATAAGGAGAGTGATCAGTTAAGGTGAGCTGTTGTCAGCAGGAGAGAAAAATAACTGTTTGTAGTGGTAATGAAAATGGCCCATTTCCAGCACTTGACAAGGAGATATAAGGAACTGTAGGAGGGGGAAAGATAAGCATGGAGAAATAGTTTTACATTGTGTAATGGCCCATCCACTCCCAGTCTTTATTCAAACCTAATTTAATGGTGTCCAATTTGCAAATTAATTCCAATTCAGCAGTCTCTCGTTGGAGTCTGTTTTTGAAGTTTTTTTGTTGTAATATCACGACTTTTAGGTCTGTAATCGAGTGGCCAGGGAGGTTGAAGTATTCTCCAACTGGTTTTTGAATGTTATAATTCTTGATGTCTGATTTGTGTCCATTTATTCTTTTACGTAGAGGCTGTCCGGTTTGGTCACTGTACAATTAATTGGTCACAATTAATAATCTGTTGGTCAGTTAAGAGCCCCAAGTATCCTCATCTGAAAAATACTCTCCAGTGTAAAAGCTGACCTGAAAAGAACCTAGCAATAAAATTAGTCTGCTAACACTCCCGGACTCAACAAAGGAGGTTCTCCTAATTAAATTCATTGGCTACAACACTTATCGAATTGGCTAATATAGTTTGTTAGATTTCAGTTTTAAAATCTAATTGGGTCCATGGCAAATTCATAAAATAGCCCCACATTGACACTTACAGCTGTGGGTTATGCTTGGCATTTCTGGCATTTCATAGTGTGTGGTATTAGGACAGCATCCCTTGTATACAATCCTACCATGTGCAGCAATTTCATCTGTATTATTATTCATTAAATTGTAATGGGCTTCTTCTCCCCCAGTGGCTGGACTGCAGAGGGTTGTGGCAAGAGAGAGGCTGAGGGAATGGGAAATTGAAACAAAGTGTTCTTATGGTTGGTGGTTCTGCTCATTGCCAACTCCAGGGGCAGCAGGCACTGCTGTGTTAGGGCTCTCATACATTTTGGATTGTATATAACGTGGTCTCGCCTCATTCTTTCCAATACCCCTGATGTTACAATATATTTTGTACCAATATGGTTCTACAGTGGGGGCACCTGGGATTTTTCCCCTGATGAGCCACCTAGAATTATTTTTTCATGTTGTCAGGTTGGCCATTTTTTGTTTCTTGTCTGAGCTTGTCAAACTTTGTTTTTGAAAAGGATAGAATCATAGTATCATAGAATATTAGCCTTGGAAGAGATCTCGAGAGGTCATCTAGTAAATCCCCTGCTCAAAGCAGGACCAACACCAACTAAATCATACCAGCTAAGGCTTTGTCAAGCCAGGCCTTAAAAACCTCTAAGAATGGAGATTCCACCACCTCCCCAGATAACCCATTCCAGTGCTTCACCATCCTCCTAGTGAAATAGTGTTTCCTAATATTCAACCTAGACCTCCCCCACCGCAACTTGAGACCATTGCTCCTTGTTCTGTCATCCGCCACCACTGAGAACAGCCTAGCTCCATCGTCTTTGGAACCCCGCTTCATGTAGGTTAAGGCTGCTATCAAATCCCCCCTCACTCTTCTCTTCTGCAGACTAAATAACCCCAGTTACCTCAGCCTCTCCATGTAAGTCATGTGTCCCAGCCCCTTAATAATTTCCGCTGCCCACTGCTGGACTCTCTCCAATTTGTCCACATCCCTTCTGTAGTTGGGGGACCGAAATTGGACACAATATTCCAGGTGTGGGCTCACCAGTGCCAAATAGAGGGGAATAATCACTTTCCTCGGTCTGTTGGCAATGCTCCTACTAATACAGCCCAATATGGCATTGGCCTTCTTGTTAACAAGGGCACACCATTGACTCATATCCAGTTTCTTGTCCACTGTAATCCCCAGGTCCTTTTCTGCAGAACTGCTACTTAGCAAGTTGGCCCCCAGCCTGTAGTGGTGCATGGGATTCTTCCTTCCTAAGTGCAGAACTCTGCAGTTTTCCTTGTTGAACCTCATTAGATTTCTTTTGGCCCAATCCTCCAATTTGCCTAGGTGACTCTGGATCCTATCCCAACCCTCCAGCGTATCTACCTCTCCGCCCAGTTTAGTGTCATCTGTGAACTGGCTGAGGGTGCAATTAATCCCATCATCCAGATCATTAATAAAGATGTTGAACAAAACTGGCACTCTGCTTCATACCAGATGCCAACTAGACATTGAGCCGTTGATCGCTACCCACTGAGCCTGACAATCTAGCCAGCTTTCTATCCACCTTACAGTCCGTTCATCCAATCCATACTTCTTTAACTTGCTGGCAAGAATACTGTGGGAGACCGTATCAAAAGCTTTGCTAAAGTCAAGATATATCACATCCACCACTTTCCGCATACCCACAGAGCCAGTTATCTCATCATAGAAGGCAATCAGGTTGGTCAGGTACGACTTGCCCTTGGTGAATCCATATTGACTGTTCCTGATCACCTTCCTCTCCTCCAAGTGCGTCAAAATGGATTCCTTGAGGACCTGCTCTATGATTTTGCTGGGGACTGAAGTGAGGCTGACTGATCTGTAGTTTCCTGGGTTCTCTTTCTTCTCTTTTTTAAATATGGGCAGTATATTTGCCTTTTTCCAATCGTCCGGGACCTTCCTTTGTCCAATAAATAATTTATCTTCTCACTTGTAGGTTTAAACTTGTGTAAAAGGTGGATTCTCTGTAACTTGAAGTCTTTAAACCATGATTTGAGGACTTCAGAGACTCAGGAGGTAATGAAGTGACTCTTAATCCTGGGTGCCACAAGAACCATCACAGCGGGACAGAGAGAGAGAGAAAAACCACCCACTCCTCTCCCCCAAACCCCACCTTTGAATCAGGGAGAAATGAGATCAAACGATGATACATGAATCATAAACAAATAGACTTGCACAGGGTTTAGATACCATGGTGACAGGCACCTTAGAAATACCTAAGATTAAAATACCTAAAATCTTCCCTCCAACCTCCTCAGTCTTTCCTGACCTTAAGCCACCCACAGCCACACTGCTTAGCTCTGTCTCTCCTGCTCACCTGTTGCTATGAGACCTGGGATAAATGTCATTGAACCACTAGGCTGCCATATAAGCCAAACCTACATGTATTCCAGCAAATACTGGTGCAACTAGATGTCAATGGAGCTATGACAGTTTATGTCAGCTGAGTATCTGTCCCATTGACTGGACAGTTAAACAAATTCCTGAGCAGAAATGGTGAAGAGCTGCATGGCTACAGAATTTCTGGGATAACAGTAGTAAAGAGGGGATTTAAAAAAGGAAGGAACAATTTCTTACTTTAGTTTCTTTAATTTACAGTTTGGATCCTCCAATGCTTCACAGAACAGGTAAATAGGCGAATGATGCGTCTCATGCTGATGTTCTGCCCTGAAAAGAGAGAATAGACATTTTCTATGTTGTTCTCTGGACACAAATTTTAAATCTATTTCCTGAACAGTAAAATAGGCTCTTATATGGCATGATCATGCACTATGAATGAGATATTCTGCCGTTTCAATGCATTACATTGATACCTAAATCCTCCAAACTAGAAATATACCCAGTACATTAAGAAGAACAGGAGTACTTGTGGCACCTTAGAGACTAACAAATTTATTAGAGCATAAGCTTTCGTGGACTACAGCCCACTTCTTCGGCTGTAGTCCACGAAAGCTTATGCTCTAATAAATTTGTTAGTCTCTAAGGTGCCACAAGTACTCCTGTTCTTCTTTTTGCGGATACAGACTAACACGGCTGTTACTCTGAAACTTGCCAGTACATTAAGATGTACTTTAAATACACAGAGTCAAATAGAATAGATTCTGCTATTCATTTTTTGAACTTGTGGTTCTCTGAGCATTCACATGTAGTTCTAAGAACTCACACCAATGGGAATGTCTCCAGTGGTTCTTTGCTTTTGTGTTGGTCAGTCATTTTTCAAATCAGTTCTGGAGATACAATAGGAATTATTGTGTTTCACTGACCAAGAGAGTTGACTTTCATTTACCTACTGAAGTAAAAACCAAAAAGATGAGTATTTGCTTACAATTTAAAGTATGACAACTATCACTCAGCAAGGTGTAATTGGTGTTACACTTTCTGAAATTACATCCCCATAACTAACCAGAAATGATTGCTTATTAGATCTTGACACCAAAGAGCATAACAGGGCAAGTTAATTTTAAGGCAGCATCTGTATAACAAATAGTGCTGGATTATCACCATCATGCCAAATCCTGAATAGACGTAGCCTCCTTGCAGATCGAGCACCACCCAGATCAATCTCTACCTGGGACCTTACGATGGTCTGGCTGGATTCTCAATCTATGTACATTACTGGCATTCTCATTGCGTCACCAAAGCTTTTGGCAACCATGTGACCACCGACCATCTAGTAGCATTCATGGGTAAATGTGTTTTGTAATTCATGAATCTTCCATCCTAATAATGTGTTGATGCCAAGAAAGCTGCTGAAACCAAATCAGTGCTGAGCTTGTCCTGCCACATAATATGGAGCAACCGACAAAGACAACAAGAATCAAAAATGTCAATCCACCACTCTTCAGCCTTCCTCAGTGGTGTTTTTACGAATGCAAATTGGTGAGACTGATACTGCAATGCTGTGTCCAGTTCTGATGTCAACATTTTTAAAAGGTTGTTGAAACACTAGAAAGGAGCCTTAAAAATGATTTGAGGGCTGGAGAAAATGCCAGTGAGTGACTGAAGGAGCTCAATTTTTTTTTAGGTTAGCGAAAGTAAGATCAAGATGTGACTTCTTACGGTGTCCAAGTACCTACATGGAGAGGAAATAGCAGGTACTAACGGGCTCTTTAATCTAGTGAAGAAAGGCATAACAAGACCCAATGGCTTGAAGTTAAGGCCAGACAAATTCAAATTAGACATAAGGCACACTTTAAAAAAAAAAACAGCGAGGGTGGTTAACCATTGGAACAAAATACCAAGGGAAGTGGTAGATTCTCCATTTCTTGATGGCTTCAAATCCAGACTGGGTTCCTTTCTGGAAGAAATGTTTTAGTCAAATACAACCTAGGGGTAAGTGAAATTCCACAGCTTATGTTATATATGAGGACAGACTAGAGGAGCTAATGGTCCCTTCTGGCCTTAATATCTATAACTCCAGAGGGGGAGGGGCACATGGATTACATGCCCCCCCAGATTTCTGCCAGAGTTTCTGCCAGCTGGGTTCCCATCCTGTGCAGAAGTTCCTGGATCTGGTGAGCTGCAAACTGTGGTCGCATGGAGAGGGAGGAGCAAACAGCTGGGAGCTACAGGGAAGGGCTACTGAGGGTAAGAGGGGAGGGCGTGCCTGGGAGGGGCATGACTCAAACTGTTGGGGGAAGCTGAACCTTTAAATTGTTCCCCCTACTGTCAGCAGGTACCAGTCTTTTCTGTATAACTCTGTAAACCGAAGGGAGACACTCTGGTTGAAATTCTGGCCCCACTGAAGTCAATAGGAGTTTTGTTATTGACTTCATTGAAGCCAGGATTTCACCCACTATCTGTCTCAGCTCCCATCTCTCTACTTCAGCTCTGACAACCACATCCCTGCATTTCATACCTTTGAGCTAACACATTCGCAGGCAAGCAGCAACAAAGAAATGAGCAAAAACAAGCAAACCAACACCAGTCTACGAAAGAATGTCATGAGCCTCAAGCATAAACTGATTCTTTTTTGCCAAAGCATTGCAAAAGGATTAAAATTAAAATTATTCCTAAAATAATTTTAATGGGATATTAAAATGATATTGTAACTTAAGGTACTACTAGTTAAACACCAAACTGGTTAGACTACGCATTTCTGTAGCGAAGACATCGTATGCTTTGGCAAGATTAAGCTTAAAAAATTAATGGATTTAATTTGAAAGTGAAAATTGTTATATTCATTAATTTGCCTGTCTAAAGACCACTCCTTGAAGTAAGTTTATGTTTTTATTAAAAAATTGCCATGTTAAATAAATACTTTCTTATCTAGTGTATTTTAGGTACCTGAAATAAATACTTTCTTCAGTTTCATAGAATTTAATTAAGACCAGTAATGCTCACTCAGACACTGTTTAGGTTATCTATAATAAACCAAACATAACTCTCTGTCTGTTTAACAAAAGTCCTATGACCATTTATAGATGGTTTTAGTTTTTATGGTTCCATAGTTAAAGTAGAATTGAGATTTGCATTTAAAGCACAGATTCGACCACTTTGTTATATATGAAAAATATAGTGCAGCCTCCCCAACATTACAGCACTTACTCTTTGAATACAGAATGAGTTTCCCAAGAAACTACAAGCAAATTAGTTAATTAGTTTATTAATTAAAATTCTCTTTAAAATAGGTCCTTTAAGAAATTTAATACCAGCCATCAGTATGGATGCACCATTAGGGCACCAAAACAATCTTAATTCTGCTCTGTAGTGACCAAAATCTAATGTGTCTTTAAAAACAGTTTAATAGGAGCTGTGACACCTGCAGTGGGGTGGTGGGACTAGGGGCTTCTACCCTGCAGGGAGGGAGGGGGGTCTAAGGGCATTAGCTCCATGGGGGGCATCAGGGCAGAACCCCGGCGCCTCAGCAGGTGCCATCCTGCGAGGCAGGTTGTGCGTGTCTTGTGGCTCTTGAACTTCTGAAGATTATTGTATGCAGCTCGGAGGGTCAGTAAGTTTGGCCGCTCCTGGTGTATAGAGTGAGGTGTTTTCTGAATGCTAATGACATTGGTGATTAATATAATTGTAGAATGTGCTTATTAATGCTACATAACGAGTTATGGACACCTACTGATATTGGGCTTTACAGTATGCCCCGACAAGCGGCAATGTCACAGCTCTCTACCTGGCTCCTGTTTAAATTAAGCATGGTAGCATCAGAAACAATAGAAGCCCTATTTGCATAGAAATTAGCAAGGGGATGGGAAGCCCCCAGGAAGGGAAGAACAGCCTCTCGTAAAAAGGAAATTTAGGAGCTACAAGCAGAAGCAGAAAGCCATTTTTGGCATCCATCACTGGACAGATGCAGGAGGGGAGGGTTCTTACTGGCTGAGTGTCAGAAATATATTCGCCAACTTCGCTCTGCCCGGTGGATGCTTGCCCCCCCCCACCTCAGGCCCCGCTTCATGCCACCCCTGCACCATCCCACCCCCATCCCACCCCTTCCCCAAAGTCCCCTCCCCTTCCCCACCTCTTCTCTGCCTCCTCCCCGACTGATGTTGTGAGTGTACCTCAATTTTTCTGGAAGCCACCACACATCAGGCCTCCAGCACCCCAGGCACACAGGTCTTCCCCAGCATCAGAGCTCATGCAAGACCACCAGATTTCCCTGCACCTCTGTGACTCGGAGAAGCACTGATGCCGGGTTTCAGGCTTGTGCCTATGTTGTGGGGGACCCGACCATCTTGCCTTGCTGTGTTCGGCAAATATTTGGATGGAATCAGGGCTGGGAAATGCCACGTCCCCAGCCCTCGGGGCGGGGCCCAGACTGAGCTGTACTTGTCCCCTCTCAGGCAGTTCCAAGCACCCACAGGCCATAGTCAGCACAGTGCAGAGACCCCAAGTCAGCTTCCAACGCAGCTCCGGACACCTCTATTAACTCGACTGCTCATAAGTTCTGAGATCCCCTAGATGCTTTAGTTGGGGCCTCTAGGTAACTTCATGGATGTAAACTTTGTTAAGAACCATGTAGTTCACACCCTGTCGAAGGACCCTCCAGATATGGTTGAGACTATTGATGGGTCTCTCCTCTCCTCAGGACCTGTAACCTGCCAGACCATGCCAGTAACAGTTATCACTCTCTGGGGGCATCAGGAAACCCTACAATTTGGATTAATCCAGGCCCCTCATGCTCCAGTTATCCTAGGTATGACCTGGTATCCATCATGACCCTCACATTCACTGGCAGAACAGGAAACTACATTTTAATTCCAGGCATTGCTGGCTATCCTCCCTCCCAGAATCCTAGAAACACACCGTTGCAGTCTGTGATTCATGTCCTGACCCTCAGACAGCAGGACCACCAGGACCCTCAGTGCCCTGCGTGGCCCCACCTGTTGTGGCCAAGATCCCCCACAAATACCATGACTCAGCTAATGTTTTTGACAAGGAGAAGGGGACATCCTGCCCCCTCCATCAGATTTACAATTGCTCAAATGATCATAGGATCATAGGACTGTAAGGGACCTCAATAGGTCATCTAGTCCAGTCCCCTGCACTCATGGCAGGACCAAGAACCATCTAGACCATCCCTGATGGGTGTTTGTCTAACCTGCTCCAACGATGAAGATTTCACAACCTCCCTAGGCAATTTATTCCAGTGGTGAACCACCCTGAATGTTAGGAAGTTTTTCCTAATTTCCAACCTAAACCTGCCTTGGATCTCCAGCCAGAAGCCGAGATCCTATTCAGTCAGATATCTGCCCTCTCTGAACCCAAACTCTGGGCTGTATTTGCACCTCTATTTGCAGGAGAACCTTCTGAAGGGTTTCATCCACCCATCCACATCCCCAGCAGGTGCTCCAATCTTTTTCATATAGAAGAAAGATGGCTTCTTGTGGCCATGTACTGACTAACGGGCCCAGGACAAGGGGACTATACAAAATGACTACATGATTCCTGTCCTCCATCTATAACAGTTCAGGGGCAAGAAGAAAACGTGGATTGGCAGATTCTAGATTCTTGTTGGGTCCAGGGAAAATTACACTATCTAGTTGATTGGGATGGGAATGGCCCAGATGAGTGTTCATGGGATCCCACAGACCATATCCATGCCCTGATCCTTCTGCGTGTCTCCCACAACAGTTATCCTGAGAAGCCAGGTACCAAGGCCCCTAGACAGTGCACTCAAAGGGTTGGGAGTGTCAGGAATCAGGGCCTGCAGCAGAGCTAGTCTCTGGGCAGCCTCATCACCACAGCTGGCCTGCAGCAGGCTGCCTGAGTAACCACACAACCTGACTGGCTGCAGAGGCCAGCAGGCTAGCTTTTAAGCCAGCAGCGATAGCAGCAGCTTGCTGGCTTCTCAATGCTCATGCCCACCATGGTGTCTGCTCTTGCCTTGCCCCCCAACTTGCCTGTGTTCTGCCCGCTGCCTTGAATTCCTCCTTGCCTGATACCTTCCTGCTCCAGTTCCTGACCTCTGGTTTTGACCTTTGGCTCTGGCTCCTGACTATGGACTCTAGCTCGACCCTTAGTTCCGGTACCCAATTTCTGCCTCCTAGTTTTACTGTGGGCTTTGGCTTCTGACGACTGACTACAGCTCTGACCCTGGCCACTAGGCTAGACCATGCTCATCCCAGTTGTCTGACACCGAAAAAGATGGTCCTCCAACCCAGAGAGGGTTGATGTCTCTGAGAACTGAATATAGGTGAGAAAGTTGCTTGGTCAAAGATTGTACCTTGCTAGATTAAGTTTTAGACTTTTAGAAAAGTATTTTTTGTTTTATTTCTAATTTTCTAACTTTATTCCTTATACTTGAACTCGCTTAAAACCCTATCTGTGTTTAAATTGTTAATAAACATGTTTTACTATTAATTTAAACCAGGGTAGCCAAACATTTTGGTCTGAGAGACACATCTGGGTGGGGAAATTGTATGCAGGGCCATGAATGTAGGGCTGGGGCAGGGGGGTTGGGTGTGGAAGGGGTGCTGCAGGGGGCTCAAGGCAGGCAGCTAGGGGGCTCAGGGCAGGGGGTTGCGATTCAGGGTGCAGGAGGGGTTCAGGGTGCAGACTCCGGCCAGGCGCCGCTTAACTCAAGCAGCTCCAGGGTGACAGCTGCATGCATCGGGGCTAAGGTAGGTTCCCTGCCTGCCCTGGCCCCGCGCCGCGCTGCTTCTGGAAGTGGCCAGCAAGTCCAGAAGTGGCTCCTGGGGGTGGGGTGGGACAGGCAGCTTTGCCACATGCTGCCCTCACCTGTGGGTACCAATCCTGAAGCTCCCATTGGCCGCAGTTCCCCGCCAATGGAAGCTGCGAGGGGTGGTGCCTGCAGGCGAGGGCAGCACATGGAGCTCTCTGGCCCCCCACCCCAGGGGCCGCAGGAACATGGTGCCGGCTGCTTACCGGAGCAGCACGGGGCCAGGGCAGGCAGGGAGCCTAGCAGGACCAAGTACTGATTTTGCCCCAGATCCCTAAGTGGCCCCCTCAAGGATTGAACTCACAACCCTGGGTTTAGCAAGCTAATAACCACTGAGCTATCCCTCCCCCTCTTCTCATTGAGCTAGCGTGAGTATGTCTATATGAGCTGGGAATCACACCCTTAACTACAAGTGTAGATGCAGCCTTTGTGCCAAGGACATTAATGAAAATATTAAATAAGATCAGTCCCAAGACTGATCCTTGAGGAACTTCAATAGTAACCTCCCTCCAGCCACTAGTTCACCTTTCAGTATAACTGTCATAACTATAAAGGGAAGGGTAATAGCTGTCCTGTGTACAGTACTATAAAATCCCTCCTGGCCAGAGACTCCAAAATCCTTTTCCCTGTAAAGGGTTAAGAAGCTCAGGTAACCTGGCTGGCATCTGACCTAAAGGACCAATAAGGGGACAAGATACTTTCAAATCTTGGGGGGGAGAAGGCTTTTGTTTGTGTTCTTTGTTTGGGAGTGTGTTCGTTCTCGGGACTGAGAGGGACCAGACATCAATCCAGGTTCTCCACATCTTTCTAAACAAGTCTCTCCTATTTCAAACTTGTAAGTAAATAGCCAGGCAAGGCGTGTTAGTTTGCCTTTGTTTTCTCAACTTGTAAATGTACCTTTTACTAGAGTGTTTATCTTTGTTTGCTGTACTTTGAACCTGAGACTAGAGGGGAGTCCTCTGAGCCCTTTAAGTTTGATTACCCTGTAAGGTTAATTTCCATACTGATTTTACAGAGATGATTTTTACCTTTTTTTTCTTTAATTAAAAGCTTTCTTTTTAGAACCTGATTGATTTTTCCTTGTTTTAAGATCCAAGGGGTGGATCCTGATTCACCAGGAGTTGGTGGGAGGAAGGAGGGGGGATGGTTAATTTCTCCCTGTTGTAGATCCCAGGGGGGGTTGGAACTGTATTCACCAGGAGTTGGTGGGAGGAAGGAGGGGGAATGGTTAATTTCTCCTTGTTTTAAAATCCAAGGGGTTTGGATCTGTATTCACCAGGGAATTGGTGAAGGTTTTTCAAGGTTTCCCAGGAATGGAATCCATTGAAATGGTGGCAGCAGAACCAGAGCTAAGCTGGTAGTTAAGCTTAGAAGTTTTCATGCAGGCCCCTACATTTGTACCCTAAAGTTCAAAGTGGGGATCCAGCCTTGACAATAACCCACTGTCATCTCCTCTTTAGCCAGTTCCTTACCCACCTTACAATTCTTATATTAATCCCCATCTTTTCTAATGCAATTAATTATTGCTCATGTGTTACTATGTCAAATGCTAAACTGGAGTCCAAATATATTAGATGTACTTCATTTCCCTTATCTAAAATATAATTATCTTTTCAAAAAAAATATCAGTTTTGTCTGGCACAATCTACTTTTGGTAAATCCATGTTGTATTACATCTCCCTTTCTGTTTACTGCCATGAGTTTAAGTATCCTTTCCTTCAAAATTTGTTCTAAAACCTTGAACACTATTGAGGTCAGATTAATGGAGCTGTAGTTGCCTAGTTCATTATTCTCCCGCCTCCCTTAAATATAGGTGCAACATTGGCTATTCACCAGTGATACGGCACCACCAAAATGACAGATCTGACAGAATGGCTTAAAAGGGAAGCATTTAGTATTTCTAGTTACTCCTTTGCTAACTTTGAAGGCTATCACCCTCAGATATATTCCCAAAAGGAAGGAAAGGCTCTGTTCCAGGGGGCTAAGAGCCAGCCAGGCACATACAATGGGCTGGTATTTATCCATATGGACCTTCTCAGAGATGTTGCTTGAATGGAGAGGAATGACCATTTACAAGGGCTGCCCTGGAAAGTAGAGCTCGTCAGAAATTTTCTAATGAAACTTAATTTAATTCAAGAATGTGGATTTGCTGAACTGAGACATTTCCCCGAATGTATTACACATTCTACTAAACTTCTGCCAGTGTTCCAGGATCCAGCCCTGGTGTGCTCACCCACCTCAGTAGGGTGCCTGCCAGCCCTGGTGTGCTCACTAGCATCAGGTCTCAAGGGACTTGTAGGCTCGCTGCTCCATGGCTCTGGGTCACATCTGCCATGCAGACTGCCCCAGGATCCATGGCTCTGGTGTTGGAGACTTCAGGCTGGCCCAGGAGTCAAAGTCCTGGTGTCCCTGACCCTGGGACAGTCTACATGGCAGGACTGCCTCAGACTCCCAGACGCTGGGAGCACCAGCAGTTGTTAAGTGAAACTGAATGTCAAAAATGTCAATTTCACTCAGCAGCTGCCAGTCTGGGGAGCAAATGCCTTTCTGGAAACATCATGAAGCTGCTTCTGATTCCTCCCTCCTCTCCTTTCCTTTCCCACTCCCACTCCTCTTTTGAAGAGCCCCATGTCTGGCTGTTCTTTCCTCTCTGCATTGCTGTCATCTATCACCCACCCCGCTCCTCCCTGTCAGTCTTCCTCTGATTTTGACTCCTGGCTCTTTCTTCCTCTCCTCACAATCTCCCACACTCATCATCAGTAACTTCAACTTCTATGTTGCTGATCCATCTGACCCCTTAGCCACCCAGCTCCTCAATCTCATTTCTTCATTCAATTTGCAAACCCAGTTCAACTCTTGCACTAATCAAAAGGCCCATTTCACCAAACACTACTCTCCCCATTACTGAGTTCCCCCTCTCTGACCATCCTCCGGTCTCTTTCACCATCCACATCTCTCACACCATAAGGTCTTGCCATCCGGGCATTCTGTACTTTGAGTCCAACAATGCAGATTACTTCTCTTCTCTCAGCCCTCTGTTCCCTTCCTTCAATTGACACGGTCATTGATTCTATCCATTCTCCACCCTTGGCTCTTTTGCCCCTCTCCCACATCACAAGGTCTGCACCCTGCATTCCTGGCTCACTCCCAATATCCACTTCCTCTACTCCTGCTCTAGCACAATTGGGTGTCTCTGGCAGAAATCCTGTGACCAACCTGACTTCCTCCACTTCTCTTTCAGTTCTGCCATCTTCCTGCCTAAAAAACTCTACTTCTCTACCATAATTGAATCCCATGCCTGCAATCCCAGACAAGTATTCATCGCCTTTGACTTCCTCTTCCCTCCACCCTACCTCACTTTCCTTTGCACAGGATGTTAGTAAATTCAACAAATAAATAATTAACAAAATCCCTTGCCTCACCTCACACTGCCCTCCTACCGCTCTCCCCTCTTCTCCTCAGACACTGACACAGAAATTTCTTGTCTGCTGTTCTCTTCCAACCGTTGCAGTGACCCTGTGACAGGGTGTACCAACACTGCACTGGTTAGGCAAGGGTTAAAGAGCTGCTCTGGGCCCCTCACCTCTGCTGGGTATGCTCCCAATGGAAGGAGCATTTAAAAGAGAGTTACTCAACTCAGTCTGGGCTGATGGAAGAGGAGAGCAGTCAGATGCAGCAGCCTCCTGCAGGGAAGCCACCAGGGCTCCACGCCGCCAGGATTGAGCCTCATAGCTGAGCTGCTGGAAGCTCATTGGCTCCGGGAGCCGGGTGATGTTTCGCTGAGGCCAGTGGAAGTGACTCCAGAGACGGATCAGAGGGGAACACAGGAGGGACCCCAACTCCAAGCCATGATGACATAGGAAGGACTGGAACAAGGGTAGGAAGTGACCCAGGGAGCGCACTTAGGGGTATCAGGCCCTGAGCAAAGACCACTGCACTGGAGTGTAAGTATGATGAAGTTGGGGTACATATTGCTTTTGGTAGCTATCGGCGATGGAGGTGAAAGCCAAATGGAGCACTGCAGCATTACTGACAATGTTTAGGCAACTTGAAGGTAGAAAGGAGTGCACAAATCTTTCCCCTTAACTTCTTATTTCCATGATTTTAAGGTTTGGGGGATGGATGAGGCATGGTCCTTCCCAGGTCTTAAATGTGTGTCATTAAATGGAGTCACTTTTATGCTGGGTCATTTGGCCATTTTTGAGCTATGAAAACCCAGGGGGGGGGAGGAGGGGAAAATCAATGTTTTAAAAAAAGATTAAAAAATAATAAATTACACAGGCATTTTTAGAGCTCAGATAACACTCACCCAGGTGGCCGCTTGCATAGTCCTGGGGAATCTTCATTCAAGTCTTCAGTTAGAAACGTACAGGTGTCTAGATAAACTGACTCCAGTTTACAGCAATTCTTTATACAGAATTGAAGAACAATTTGATCCATTTTGGTAAAGATACGATGAAGTAATTTAAGTTCGGTTAAATGATGCATTGCACTCTGAACAAATTCTGTTTCTCCAATTTCATACAAACAGTGAAAATATTCAAAATACAAAATCGTCGTGTCCTCATCAAAAGGCAACTTATCATATTTGAACAATGACAAAGAGAGTTTTTCTTTAACCTGTGTTAGTAAATTATTTTTAATTTTGGGTGCAATTTTGAAGCTAAGTTTTTTCTCCATTTCCTCCATTCTCTTTTTATTTAAGACACCAAACAGGAATCGTACTGTTAACATTAAATCATTCCTAGATTTTTCACACTTTTCAAACAATTTTTCCACAGGTTGTATAGCAGTTTCTGAATTTTCCACTGTTTCTTCTTTCTCCAACACATAAAACAAAGCTGCAAAAAACTCTTGAAAACTCAAGTGAATGAAGGTGTAAACACACTCACAGTCAATGCCTTTTTGAAAGATGTTCTCATTCAGAAAGAGGGAATCAGGTTTATCTAATCCGTGTTTCTTGACATCTTCTTCTACAAACAGTATATTCTTCCTCCAGATTCTGTCTGCAGCCAAGGAGCAAAGTCCCTTTAAGTTACCTTGTACCTTTTGCTTTGAAGTGCTGCTGTGACCCTTTAATAAACTGTCAAGATAATGCATGTACACTCCAGTGATTGTACTGGAAGTTTGTGCAAGATCTTCACCTGCTTCCATCTGTTGTTTCAGAACCGTGCAGATGATCCAACACACAAGGGGAACAAAGCACATGGTGAAGAGCATTTCATTGTCTTTTACAAAGTTAAAGGCTTTTCTTGCTTGTTCTTCATTCCCAAAGAACTTATAGAAATATTCTTCTCTCTCATTTTCAGAAAACCCCAGGATCTCTGCATAACGTTCATCTTTCAAACACTGCCCAAGTTTCTCCAGGGCAATTGGTCTTGTAGTAATTATTAAGTAAGATTTGAGAAGCACTTTTTTCCTAAATAAACTGCTCAGTATGATTTCCACTGGCTGCTTCTCACAGGGATCAGAGCACAGATTACTTGTAGATTGATTAAAGGAAAATTTCAGTTCATCAAAACCATCAATTATGAACAGGAGTTTTTCTGGAGTCATCAGAATCTCTTTCCTTGGTGCATTTTGATCAGGACAATTTTCTAAAATTAAATCTTCAACACTTCTCTGCTCGCTGACAAAGTTAATTTCCCTACAATTTATGTAGAAAACATAATCAAACCTGCTCTGATACAGTTCTTCATTTGCCCAGTCCAACATGATCTTTTTTGCTGTCAGTGTTTTTGCAATCCCTGCAGCTCCCTGCAGCACGACAATTTGTGGTGATTGTCCATTTCCATCAGATTCAAATAAATCACCTATGGTGATAGGACTAGCATGCTTAGTCAGGATTTCTGCATGTCTCCGTCCCAGGGCCATTATTTCATGTTCTCTCTGCTTTTTGTGACAATGTTCATTTACAATGATCAGCTTTGTGTATCTGCTGTTTAGCTTCACATTCTCACCAAGACGAGCGTTCATGTCTTTTATTGTGGTGTATTTGTTTTTTATGTGTTCTCTGTACTTCACCCTGTAAGCTAAGTTTCAGAGTAGCAGCCGTGTTAGTCTGTATCCGCAAAAAGAAGAACAGGAGTACTTGTGGCACCTTAGAGACTAACAAATTTATTAGAGCATAAGCTTTCGTGGACTACTTATGCATCCGAAGAAGTGGGCTGTAGTCCACGAAAGCTTATGCTCTAATAAATTTGTTAGTCGCTAAGGTGCCACAAGTACTCCTGTTCTTCTTTTTTCCTGTAAGCTAAGTTAGTGACAAGAAGCATTAAATATTATTGTAATCTTACAATAAAGCTATTTTAAAAATAATACTGGTACTGGTACATTTATAATGCGCCTTTCATCATAAAGTGTCCCCACATAAATTAACTATGGTCTCAGTCCTTACTCACATCAGTGATCCCACTGAAGTCAGTCATGTGTAGGCACAGACCTCCTATGTGCACATACATTATATATATAAATAAATACAAGAATCACTTAATCGGTTACTGAAATGCAACCACCTCTATGGTAAAACCTGTCTGGTGTTTAACAGTGCACAATGGCACTCTGTAACAAAGTAGGGCATGAAGTGATGGAGAATGACAGGTATAACTGAAACAGCAATGGGATTTAAGTGCAAAGAATATAACTAAAGTATAACCTAAAATTGGTCCAGGGCCCAGAGGTTTAAAAAAGTCCCATAGCACCTTCAGTGACCACAAATGTAGATTCTAGTTATTTCGCCTCATTTAGAAAATGGCATCCCTAGCAGGAGAGTGTCTTCCAGCATCATGCTGCTGCACTGGGTCAGTACTGCCTGACACAAGAGCTCCACCTCCTCACCAGCACCATGTTCTGCAGCACCTGATTCTTTCCTCGAGATCTCCCCATTCATTTCCTCATCCCCCATCCAGCACCTGTGTGATCTGATGAGACTGCACTCTGAGGTGTTACTTATTATTTCTACTAGTAAACCGAATGTCTGCCTGATCTAACCTAATGCTGGTAATCACTGGTAATTAGGCAATGCAATTCCCTATTGGAATGTCACATACCATTTGCTGATGTTTCAGGAGTTTGCTGGGGGCCCAAAGCTGAAAGAGAAATTTCATATGAATGTCAGTGTAACAACAATCACAGATGTCACGCAGTTCAGGACATTGGTACAAGTCATTCATTCAGGGTTCTCTGCAGTAATGAGCTCCCTAGAAAACCCATGGCTGAGGAAGGCAGAGAGAATTTCTTTGGAGACACTAGTTCAGTGACCTGTTCAAAATGGCCATCAGAAGCAATACTCTCTTTTTTTTTTAAACCACTAGAGTAGCCACTTACGGTATGTCTACATAACAAAGCAAGCCTGGACTCAAGTCTAACCCTTCTTGTGCCACGCACCAATTGTGCTAACCTAGCACTAAGATCTAGGGTCCCAGGAGCCTACAGGGCTGGAGGGTCTGAGTCCATGTTAAGCTGGGACCTAGGATCCAAGCCCTATTGCTTTCCTGTGTGCACGTAGCCCTGGCTTGATTGGGTCCTGGAAGCCCTCTGGGTGTATCCCAGAGATCCTGGTGGCAGAGGAGCAGCACTGCAGGCAGCCAGCCCATCAGCCAGAAGCACCATTCCTGCCTGGTCAAACACGATCCCTGTTCCTGCTCCTCTCACTGGGGCAACAGCTCCTGCTCTGCCTCCTCCTCGCTGCTGCACAGAGCTTCCCCGAACGAAGGGGCAAAGCCGCCAGGCGGGAGGCAGCTCCCAGCCACTGGGATGTTGGGAGTCATCCCTCTCCTGGCCATGCCGAGCCAGGATCCCTGCTGCTCCCCCTCCCTGCATGGCAGCCGCTTGATCCCTACTCCACTCTCTAGCCCTTGCCTCAGCCCCTCTGGGGCTGCATGTGCAGGTGTGCCTGGGCTGCATGCACTGTGAGGGGAGTGAGTGGGAGTCAGCCCCCAAAATTCCCCCACAGCCTCCTTCAGTGGTGGCAGCTCCAGCTCCTCCTTGCTGCATGGCAGTTGCTTGTTCCTGCTGTGCTCTCTGGCCCTTGCTCTCGGGCCCTCTGGGGCCCCATGTCCCACAGCCTCCTTGTAACAGCATGGCACCCAACTCTCACAAGTGCCCCTTCTGGTCGGGTGCATCTTCAGTCTTTAAATAGCTCCAGCCCTGGTATAAGGCTGTAGCCCCACAGCTTCCTGCCTGGCGGCAATGGATACGTCCTCTCTGGGCCCTTCTGGCCCCAGCTCTCAGCTGGGCCACTAAGTAGATAAGATCCCCTTCCTGGGAGTTATTGCTGTCCAAATTGCTAGTGGCCTATGGGGGGGGGACCTAGGTTCACCCACTACTCCAAGTCCCAGCCCAGGGACCCTAAGAATAGCAGCTACACACTGCTGTGTCCCTATAACTAAGCTGCTTTCAGTTTCCTAGGTCACTTCCCCACATCCCCAGCCTTCACCAGAGCTTCACCCTTAGCTCAGGGCTCTTCTATGTTCAGGCCCAGCAGTCAGCCAGGAGCTCTCTCGCTCCCCCAGTCCCTGCTGGCACTGATCTGTCCATGGCGCTGCAGTTCCCTTTGGCCAGCCAGGAGAACCACCTGCATTCCTCTGGCTCCAGCCAGCAACTGCCTGTCTCTGGCTTTGCAGCTTCTTTTAATATGGTCTTCCTGGGCCCTGATTGGCTGCTTACCCTGTAGCCACTCTAGGCCGCTTGAAGGACTCCTTTCCTGGGACAAGAGTGGCAGGAAACTGAGGCCTCCAGCAGGGGGCCTCTAAGCTTAGTCCACCCCGTCACACTCCTACAGTGGTAGCTTTGGCTTCAGCTCCTCCTTGCTGCTGTGAAGAGCTTGCCCAGAGCAGGGAGCAAAGCTGAGAGAGGGAGACAGCTCCCAGCTGCCAGGATGTTCAGTCATCCCTCCTCTGGCTGTGCTGAGCCGGGAACTCTGCTGCTCCCTGCAGGGCAGGCACTTGGTCCCACTCTACTCTCTGTTCCTTGCTCCCAGGCCCCTCTGCCCTCCCTGGGGCTGCATGTCTAGAGATGCCTGGGCAGCATGCACTGTGAGGGCAATGAGTAAGAGCAGTCCCCAAACTTCCCCACAGACTCCAGGGATCCTTTATCTCTGCCTCCCAGAGTGCGGTGGGGGCAGAGATAAGGGATCCTTGGGGGGTGCTGGACTGCACTGCACCCCTAGTCCTGGGGAAATACTGCAACGCTCCATAGCAGGCAGCAGCCAGCCTGGAGTGGGAATGTGTTTTCCTCTGATACCGTCCTTTTATGTCAAACAGACAAAAATAAATAAAAAAATTAAAAAACAGCTTCATTGAACATCCCATTTTAAAAAATTAAGAATTGCAAAGTTTCATGTAATAGTTTGACAGCCCTGGAGACTGACGTCCTAATGATCCACAGAACAGGAGCACATGGGCATTTTCCTACCAATGTGACTCAGCCTAGAGGTGCAGAGCCCAACTCTCAGATTAGATGGCAGTTCAGTATAAAGCCTTCACAAACTGCCGTTATTCTACCGAGACAGCCACCAAAGGTGCTAATTATGCAGTTGATGTACTCGTGTGCTCCTTATGGGCAGATCAATCCCATCGACAGCACCGTCACAGTTAAGAAATAGGGTGGGCATTAGATTTTTCCCACAATTCAACATATTCGCAGGGCTAGAGTGTTGACACTGGGATGGGTGGATGAGGGCGGGCGGGCACCAGGCACTCTGGGATAGGGTTACTTTGACTCAGGTCTGTGCGCTGCAGTGTGGAGGCTAGAACCCTATGTTGAAGCACAGGTCAGACAATCCTTAACCTAAGGTTAAAATGCAATGTAGATGCTCAAACCCAGGGTTCCCTGCCATGGGTCAGCTGACTCAAGTCCCACTAACCCTAGGCTGACGTTTCTATGTAGACATACCCATCATGTCTTTCTTTATGATAGATGAGCACTGACATCTGCTAATGAAAAGCCCCATATTTTTGGCTTTTTTTATAATTATTCTATAATTATATGTATTATTATAACAACAAACAATCTGAAAGGGTTGAGAGCAAACCATCAAAGAACAAAACAAAAAAGGTTAACAGCCATAAAAATGTCAGTACTGCTGCATTTAGCCATCCCCGGTTGTGACAGGGGTCTCACTGCGAGCCCAGAAAAGTGGTGTGGAAGCTTTCTCAGCCCCATAATTAAAGGGGCAGATATTTTGAAGATATTGTCTCACAACTGTATATCAGAAGCTTGCATTGAACAAAAAACACTTTACACACTCAAGCCTTCTTTATATATAATACAGCAGGACAGATTTTTTTTTAAATAAACCTTTCCCCCCCACACACAGGTAAGCAACTCAGGAGGGTAAACATATTATGATACTTCCTAAAACTTATTTTTGGGCTGTCACACAGCATGAGGAATTTAATCCCCAAATAATATTTTATAGAATTTATAAACACCTGAAAACAGGGATCCTGATTCTCCACTGCCCTGCACCTTGTGTAGCCATTTATATCTGTGCAAAGTGCACCCACAGCATCAGTCTTGGTATGGCCCATTTGTGCCTCTTTGATGATGCAGGAGGGCGATATAGCCATCGTAAGCAGCCTCCTGGGGATTTCCACTGTGTGGGGCCATCCTTGGGGAGAGGGACAGGGAAGGCCTATGTAACCAGCAGTACCCACTGCACCTTGTGGAGACCAGCGTAGGAGCTGTGTTGGGGACGTGGCTGGGGAAAGAGTGTGTGTGTTGCCAGCTGCCTGAATGGATCCTTATGGCTCCACTGCCAGAATGGGCTATTGTAAAACCACCTTCGTCTTACTGCCATTAGCTGCACTGAGTGTTGCTCTCACACAGCTGAGGATTGAGCCCAGTGAGTGCAAAGGGGCTACAAAAAGCTCCCAAATCAGAAATCTCCACTCAGTTTATAGTGAATGTAGCACTGGACATGCACTGAGTGCTCATTTGACACAGAGATTAATGGCTACATGAAGTATAAAGCAGTTTAGAATCAGGCCCATTAGTGTGCTCCTAACAACACATCATCCTGGAATGTTGTGTGGCTAACACAATACTATTTCTGGATGTGATAGAATTTTCATCCTTAGCCCCTGTTTTAAGAACATAAGAATGGCCATACTGGGTCAGACCAAAGGTCCATCAAGCCCAGTATCCTGTTCTCTGACAGTGGCCAATGGCAGGTGTCCCAAAGGGAATGAACAGACAGGTTATCATTAAGTGATCCATGCCCTGTCACCCAATCCCAGCTTCTCACAAACAGAGGCTAGGGACACCATTCCTGCCCATCCTGGCTAATAGCCATTGATGAACCTATCTTCCATGAATCTATATAGCTCTCTTTTGAACCCCGTTATAGTTCTGGACTTCACAACACCCTCTGGCAAGGAGTTCCAGAGGTTGACAGTGCACTGCGTGAAAAAATACTTTCTTGTGTTTGTTTTAAATCTGCTACCTATTAATTTCATTTGGTGGCCCCTTGTTCTTGTATTATGAGAAGGAGTAAATAACACTTCCTTATTTACTTTCTCTAGGCCACTCATGATTTTATAGACCTCTATCATATCCCCCCTTATTTGCCTCTTTTCCAAGCTGAAAAGTCCCAGTCTTATTAATCTCTCCTCATATGGAAGCTGTTCTATACCCCTAATTATTTTTGTTGCCCTTTTCTGAACTTTTCCAATTCCAATAAATCTTTTTTGAGATGGGGCGACCACATCTGCACGCAGCATTCAAGGTGTGGGTGTACCATGGATTTATATAGAGGCAACATGATATTTTCTGTCTTATTATCCCTTTCTTGATGATTCCCAACATTCTGTTCACTTTTTTGACTGCCGCTGCACATTTTCAGGTGCTTAAAGAGAAGTTTTTGAACAGTAACTGGGGGTTGTTCAAGAGTGTTGCCCCTGCATATTCTAATTTGATTCCTGCAAAGGAACTGTGCTACGAACTTCCAAAATCCTCTAAAGAGCATTGTTCATTGGGACCACTCCTCTCTCTCCCTCCCCTCATGCAGGGTTCCTAGGGCATAAAGTGGGGATTGTCCTCCCACTGTTCTTCCACTAATTCAGGAATACGTAACCTCAGACTCTAAAGAAGCGAGGTGGGTGGGGAGTGAGATTTTGTAGAGGGAACTCACACGCAGAACCACAGTTACTGATAGGTAACTTCTCTTCTTAAATCTCAGATTAAGATTAATAGTAACGACTACAACCTTGCTCTTCCAAATCATATTCCAGTTGAAGGGAAAAAGCTGCCTCAGGCATGTACAGATTTTCAGATAGCAGCCTTGTAAACTCTCTAATGAATACAGTAAGAAAGCATGTTATGGAAATTGCCTTAGGTCTAGTTGAATATTTACCAATATTTTCAGGGGGCTGAATGCCTGCCAAGTCATAACAATTGTGATACAGAGTCTGATTCATTTGGACCATCTTTGAGCTGTGATGGATTGACCACTGTTTTCACCCTCTCTGATAGGATATTCTGTGGCCAGGTGGTCTAGTGGCTAGATCTCTGGCCTTCAAGACTGAAAGACCAGCTAAGAGGGTGGGTGTAGGGGGACTCGGACCCTCCCTCTCTACTGGGTCCCAGCCCAGGGCCCTGTATAGATCAACCCCTGATGGGGAGGGAGAAACTACAAAAACCAGAAAGGAAAAGATCATGTTTGCACCAAACTAATCTCCATAGTGGATCAATCAGTTCAGGATAATGACCTGAGAGTCTATTGGAAGAAGAAAGGCCCTGACAAACAGGGAATGACATGGCTGATCAACTAGCCTGGGTGAAAGCCCTGACTTGCACTTCCTGGATTTCCAAGCTGTTCCTATAGCTACAGCAACCATAGTTACCCAAGAGCAAGCTAAGGACTAGGAATCAGAAACTATGGTAGTCACTCCTGAAAGAGAGGATCCTCTAAAGCACCCTGGTCTTTGCCTATGAAAACTGTGTAGAGGCACATCTAGAAGGACCTAATGGTGTCCAAGCTTTATCAATACATAGAGGACCCTGTGACCCATCCTATCACATCTGAGAAACTGACAAAAGGCCCAGAGACCCATTCCTTCCAATGAAATCACAATAACCTGTCTGTTCACCGAGTGGGAGGAAGGTTTACCTGCCAGTGATACAGCTCATACAGCAGCCACACTACCACTACATCATGTTTTCAGTAGATGGCATCTGTCCCTTGGCAGAAACTCAGACAGAGGATCTCACTTGATCTCAGAGGTGATACATATGCTGTGCAAGACACTAGGACTAAAACAGAAGCTCCATATTCTACAGCACCCTAAATCCTCCAGACAGGTCAAGTACATGAACTGGACAAGGATATTTATCACTAAGATATTGGTCTCAGAAAATGCCCACCACTGGCTGGGACCTGAAACTGCCATTAGCATTAATTGGCCATGGGATCAATTCCAAACAATCTACGAATGTCACCCCTTTCAAGTTTCTGACAGGTATGACTAGAGTCCTTCCCATGAACCTGCTAGCCCAGATTCCAGACACAAACATTACAATTTGTCATCCAACAATGCTTAGTAGAATTAAAGCATCTCTTGCAAACCATATTTTCATTTGCTTGACAGAAGCCAGAGGAGAGTGCCCAGGAACAAAAGCCTTGTTAGGATACAAACGCTTCTGAGGGAACGTCATACTAGGACAGAGTATTTTATTTTGACTATACCAAAAAGAAGAGAAGGGTCAAAAAGTTACCAAGGATGTTACCTCACCACAGGCAAAACCTCCCCTGTAGCATATGAAATCAAAGTGCTGGAGGGAAGGCAAAGCCCCATCTTCAAGATGTTTCACAAAAGCCAAATTAAGCCCTGGAAAATCCAAGTTGCCCCTTCAACTCAGGAAAAAGACCGGGGCTTCACTATGGACAGCTCAATGGCAACTGCTGATTGCTCAGTGACAACTTCTGCTTACTGTGTAGTAGTGGTACAAAAATCAGACAAAATGTAATATTACATAAGAAATAGGGTGGACAAAATGTATGGCATTACATAAATCAATGGTGGGCTCTAACCCGGAATACTATTCATCCCAAACCAAAAGTACATAGCAGAATGAAAGTGAGTTCAGAGAAAACAGCAAGAAAGATTTGGGGCATGGAAAAACTCAAATGAAGAGACCAAACAGACTAGAATCCTTTACCTTTTTGAGAAGACAAATGAGAAAACAGACATGACAAAACAATGTCTAGTATAGAGACGATAGAAGACGGGGGAATAGAAGTTCCCAGTCTGATATGATATCAAGGGGACATTTAATGAACTTGAAAGACGGCAAATTCAAAACTGATAAAAATACTTTCTCCACACAATGCTTAACTAGCCTGTGAAACTTATTGCCACAGTATACTGAGGCTGAAAGTTTAGCAGAATTAAACAAAGAGTTATTATTTACAGGGATAACAGTCCTATCTAGTTATAATACTAAACATTTAAAAAACGAACAAGAGTTCTAGAAAGGATATAAACTTGTGCTTCAGGGCATAAGACCTGATCCCTCCCATAACTCCCCCCACACCTTCCTTACTCCTGGGGTCACAAGAAAACTCACTCGATGGGCAGGTTGTCCCATAACTGCCTACTGTAGGGTTTCTAGCAGTATCTGGAGTATCTGGCAGGGGCCACTGTCAGAGACAGAATACTGGACTTGATGGACCAGTGGTAGCATGGTAGCTCCTATGTTCCTAAAAATGCATGTGCAACCTGGGAGGTCAGGCCTCACCTGCTCTGCAGTTTCCCTTGATTCACTCTGACTACGTCCAGGTTGTGGAATCTCTTAGATGTCATTAGTTTGCTGCTGCTCCTGCTACTGGTGCTGTGGGGGATATTCATGGAGAAATGACTCTCAGGAGTCAGAGTCACTTTGGATTGTTTTTACCTGTCTCTTTTTCCTGTTTGAGTTTCATGGCAGAGTTGTTGAGACTGAGGTTAGTGAAGATTTTGATAGCTATGTCCACAGCACTCTCCGGACCATAGCGTTCTTTCAGGAGTCTCGCAGCATCTATCCTGTCAGCCTTCTCCAGTTTACACCAGGGGATTGAAGGTTTGTCATCAAAGGCAAACTCAGATAATTTGTGTATAAATTTTTTAAAGTCTTGCTCTGCAAGCTCCTCCAGTCCCTGCAGGAGGACGTCAGTCGGTGTCTTTCTGCTCATCATGAGGATATTAAGAACTATCTGAAATGTAAACAAGCAAAGCAGAGGATTAAGGCAAAATTGTGCACATCATAAAGTTGTGATCCCATCATTAAGTGCACCCAGTGACTGCGCAAAAACACCTTTCCATGTACCCACAGCTACCACGTCTTGTGCAACTCCATGTGTCCCATTTTATCTAAGTTACTTACTGAGATAATTTGTACATTTGTAAGTTTGCATATAACAAGCTTCAGCTTGTGGGGATCACACCCCTGCCACTGCTTGGCCAGGATATCACATTACTGTACAAAATTTGGCAGCTGTGCCTGGTGGAAGCTGGTGGCTCTCTGAGTCACTGAGTGGGTGCTAGGGCACCGTGGGGTAGCTGGAGGTGTGGGGTGGATGAGTGCTGGGGTTACTTGGAATGGGCATTTGTTGGGTGCCTGGAGTTGTTTTCTGGCTGCTGGGTTGGTGCTGGGATGTCTGGTGCTGGGGTGAGGGTGGCAGCTCCTGAAGGGAGGGGGTGGTACTGATGACTGTTCGAGGGTGGCTGCTGGTGGGTTGGGCAGGGGGGTGTATGCTGCTGTTGCAGAGGTTGGTGGGGACATGGCACCAATAATGGGCCTCCCACCTTATGCTGCTCCCATGTCTCTCTGCTCCTTCCTACACAGGACCCAGCCAGGTCACACTGTTCTCTAGAAGACAAAATGCACAAGTGCAGCCCCTGTGATGTTCAGATGGAGCTGTGGGTAGGTGGGACAAGGCTGCCTGATGCCTGAGTGACCTGAGAGACATTCAGTGCTTGGCAGCCCTGTGACCCAAGATCAGACTGTAAACAAGATACCTGGTGGTACTCTCTGAAACACCAGTCACAGGCAAAGCTCTGCCCACAGCTGTCTCTAAGCATCAACACCATCGGAGGAGGGCTCAATGTATACAGAGTAGAGCTGGCTGTACAGAAGGCCTCCCTTATACACACACCTCGTCTGAAGGTGATGGGCTCAGTCAGGGCCCAATGGAGCTTGAGCAAGCACTGCACAGAGATGCACAGCCCCCAGAAGGACCACACAGAGCAGGCCCAGAGCTGAACCCAAACAGAGTTGCTGGGATATGCTAGTGATCCACCCTGTCCAATACTTTTTCCAGGTTGAGGGTCAAGGAAGTGCATGGCAGACCAAGTCCCTGCCCAGAAACCGATTGCTCAATACAGTCTGGTCTGGAGGCACAAGTCTGGTCTGAGTGGATCACTACCACCAGCACGGACTGCAAGTTGCAGCAAGATGGCCTTCACTACAACTTTTAGTCCATATAGAGGAGTGATGCCAGGTGACAATTCCTAAGATCATGGAAATCCCACTTCTTGGGTGGGAGGAAGCTGTCCAGTCCCAGCTGCGCTCCAGTTGTAGGAATTACGATACCTACGGACAGATATCAAGGTCCATGATAGAAAGGGGCCATGACCAGGACGCAGTGCAATGCAGGGTTAAAGTGAACCCCTACCACAAAGCACAGGAGGCAAACCACCACCCTGGTGCTGCCCCCACGAACTGCCGGTTTTACAAAGAGCTGGACAAGATACTTGGGGGCGACCCCACCTCCACTTCGAAAAGCACCATGGACACTTCAGAGGCCATGGCAGCCCAGAGTGCAACAAGGCAGGAGGAGGAAAGTGGGAGCAAGAGTGCTGAGGAGGGGGGCACAGAGCAAGAGGAAAGCCCAGCATCCATAGATGCATGCAGCCAGGAGCTTATTTTCAAGCCAGAAGGAAGATAGCCAGTCGCAGCAGACGGTGCTTGGGGGAGAACAAACAGCAGAGGAGGTGCCCAGTAAGCGGTTTTTATTTTGAGAAGGGAGTTGTTGGGTGCGGGCTGTTGGGGTGAGGAGGTTGCAGAAAGAAGGGTTAGGGCTGCGTGCATGCCTAGATGCAGAATAGGGCGTTGATGTGCTCTCTCAGATCGCAGTAATCGGTCTCAGTGATCTCATCGAAGGTCTCATGCAGAAGCTAGGCAATCCGCTTGCGCACGTTCCTTGGCAGAGCTACTGTGCTCCTTGTGCCAGCTGTAGTAAGAGGGTCCGTGAGACATAAACCCTTGGTATCAGGGCCCGGTATGAGGCCTGTGGCCTGAACTAGAGTAATAGTCAAGACATTGTTAAGCAAAGCTGGGCTGTGAGCCAGAGGCAGGTCCCACTCACAGAAGTTGGCAAGAAGAGGGCTGCTAGAAGTCACTAATAAAATGAACATGTGCCAAGACAGCACCAGAACAGCTGGGTAGGAACATGTCCCACACATCCCACACAGATAACAAGGAACAGGTAGACCTAGCCTAAAGACAGTATAAAGGAACAATGTGATGGATAGACAATATTAAAGGACAATACAGTGGAGACAACATGATATGAAAGGACAATACGATGAATAGTATGATGTATAGTTTGTTCGAACCATCCTGTGCCAGGAGAAGGCAGCCCCCTAATAGAGGGGCTGTACCTCAATGCGTCAGGAGTGATGAGTAATCTGTTTGAAAAAGTGTATAAGAATGCATCTCTGAGTGGACGTCTTTGTCCGGCCTAGGGGGCAATGGAAAGTCCCACCACTGACTGAGCTGTGTCCATTGTCAGGGGGCACAAATTCGTAGTATGTCCTGTAGAGTCTATAGGAAACTATTACTGTGCTTCGTTTGACAATAAACCTGGCTCGGTGCCTTCGTATCTTATCAGAGTCTGTAGTCATTGAGGGTTCTCTCAGGGTCTGTTGTGTCAGCTATCTGCACAGAGCTGGGGCAGCACACAGAGGGAACACGCACACAGCCAACTGATATCAACATTGAACAGAGCAGAGCACCACACCAGTAATGTCTGATGACACCAGTAAGGCTAACATATCCACGCCACTGTGCCGTGAGGGGCGGGGGGACCATTGCTGCACACGAATTATTGCTCTGTCTAGTGTTAACAATGCTGCCTCTGTTAAATGTTGCATTTTGGCTTTACAGATGCAACCTTGAGATCCCAGCCATCCTTGTTATCAATGGCCGAAAGGCTGCACAGACTCAGGAAGCGGCCATGAAGAAGCAAGGAGGACCTTCTGCATGAAGTCATGCAGTAGTCCCTTACTGAAAATCAAAAAATACAGGAGTGGCGGGAGACCAAAAGGAGGGTCCATCGGGAGAATGCGGATCGCCAGCAACAAATCACGGAGTGGCTCCTAAGCATTATGGCGCGCCAAGTGGACGCGATACAGGCACTCATAGCACTGCATATGGAGCAGATCTGCACCCCCCCACCCCTGCAGCCCTTGTCCCAAAACTCTTTCCCTTGCACCCCCATGTCACTGCCAACACACTTTTCCCAAAATCCAGTTTATCATCACCACCAGCTGCCTCCAACATCTTTACCTTCACCACCCAACCCTGCAAACTATGACCCTTATCCATTGCACTCAACCCCTATCACCATGCATTTTAGCCAGCCTGAAGTGCAGCACTCATTACATGGCACTCCAGACAGGAAGGCTGAATATGATAATAGGACATACACAAATCTGTGATTGTTCCGTTCCCCACCCCACCCCACCCCCTTCCCTCCTCCCATACAGCACAGATGAGTCATGCCATGTGTGTTTCTCAAGCAGTTGTGTTTCTTTTCAATACATGATTTCTTCTGGTTTTGGAAACATTCTTTATTGCATTAACTAAAAGGTAGCACAGCCCAGGAAAGCAACAGGCACGGTGATCCACAAATGCCTGGAGAACCATTGAGAAATACCCCTTACGATTTATGTAGGTAGTCTGGTGCCAGAATTGGAATATGCATGCCATCTATCACCCCTCCGCAGTTAGGGAAACCCATTTATGCAAAGCTATCCACAATGTCATGCACGTTGTCCAGAGTCACGGTTCTTCTGAGCAGAATGCGATTAATGGCCCTGCAAACTTGCATTAACACAATTCCAATAGTCAACTTGCCCACTCCAAACTGGTTAGCAACTGATCGGTAGCTGCCTGGAGTTGCCAGCTTCCAGATTGCAATCGCCACACACTTCTCCACCAGCAGGACAGCTCTCAATCTCATGTCCTTGCGCCACAGGGTGGGGAAGAGCTCAGCACACAGTCCCATAAAGTGGCTTTCCTCATCCGAAAGTTCTGCAGCCATTGCTCGTCATCCCAGACTTGCATGATAATATGATCCCACCACTCAGTGCTTGTTTCCCGATCCCAAAAGCGGCATTCCACGGTGGTGAACATGTCCGTGAATGCCACAAGCAATCACATATCGTATGCGTTATGCGTGCCAACATAATTGTCAGACTCCTCACTGTCACTTTGTAGCTTAAGGAGTAACTCGACTGCAATTCGTGACATGCTGGTGAGACCCATCAGCATATTCCTCAGCAATTTGGGATCCATGCAGACCGAAAGGGAAGATAGAGCACACAGTAAAAAAACTGTTGAAAGATGGCGCCAAATGTGGACAGAAGCACAGGGATTGCTGGGATGCAAAGCAATACATCACGGGGCATTGGGACAGGACCCAGGATGCCCCCTTCCCACAAACCTCAGCTGAATGGGAAGAGGCGCTCTGTGGGATAGCTGCCTATAATGCACGGCTCCAAATGCCGCTGCAAGTGCCACAAATGTGGCCACGCCACTGCACTTGCAGCTGACATTGTGAACACACGGCAGCGCTTTCCCTTCTGCTGTCTCCGAGAGCGGGTTTAACTCCCGGGGCTCTACATCTGCAAGTGTAGACAAGGCCTAAGAGTCAAAGTGGCTTCCTCCACAATCACTGAATTACAGGTCAGGAATCAAATCCTTTTTGCTATTTTAATGAGAGTAATTTTGTTGAAGCCAATTGTACTAGCTGTGAGAGGAAAGTGAGCATCGTCTGACCCCACATCTATAATGTTCACCTACTGATTAATGAATTCAGAGGAAGTCAAAATGAATCAGAACAGAGAACATTCTGTACCATTCCAGCTCCTGTTTGGGGTAACAAACAAACAGTCTTAACTCTTCCCTGATTTGACAGATTCAGTTTTTTGTAACTATTCACCAAAGAGTTAGAACAATGTTCAGATTCTGGGATATTCACAAATGTTCATTATTATTTACAGTGTGTTATTTGTCACCTATGTTGTGCAGCCCTGTTCCTGCTCCATGACAGGATATTTTAATTTTTTTAAACAGAGACAGATCACATAATGAGTGAGGAGCTTCCACACAGATGATCAAGTGAATCATTATTGGGGCTGTCGATTAATTTTTTTGAGTTAATGGTGATTAAAAAAAATTAAGCCTGATTAACTGCAGTTTTAATCAGACAGTTAAACAATAAAATACCAATTGAAATTTATTAAATATTTTAGATGTTTTTCTACATTTTCATGGATATTGTATTTGTGTTGTAATTGAAATCAAAGTGTATAAATTATTTTTTATTAATAATATTTGCACTGTAAAAATGATGAACAAAAGAAATAGTGTTTTTCACTTCACCTCATACAAGTACTGTAGTGCAATCTCTTTGTTATGAAAGTCACATGATATCGAGGAGTTCTTCCCTTACAACACAGTCGTCAGACACAGTGCGGACAAATACCGATAATAAGGTTTATCCTGTGCATGGAACGACTCATCCAAAGTGATGCTTGTTCCTAATGTATTTAAACAATCTCTTCTTTTTGCCTTATATGTCCCTTGCTAAGTGTAACTCATTTTGTGCCTTAGCCTCTCTGATTTTATCCCTGCATGCTCATGCTATTCTTGTATACTCCTCCTTAGCAATTTGTCCATGTTTCCACATTTTGTAGAATTCCTAACAATTATTCCCAACTACTCTATAAACAAAATAATTTCTCTTGATATGGAATTTATCTGAAATATAATCCAGAATTGTGTTATATATGTAGCTCCCCAAACATGCTTGATACCTCAAAAATGTATCCAAAAACACAGTCTCTGCCTCAAAATGCTCGAAACCTAATTTTTTTACCTTGTCTGACATTCTCTACATACATTCCAGTCAATGTGAACAGCAACAGGAATAAAGCATAGTTAAGGCTGCATGATGTAAAATGATTTGTGTATTTTGTTCAATAACTGTTGATAATATTTAAATGTACATAATGTCATGTAAATGTGATCTGTGTTGCATAGTTCATGTAATTGTTACCTCCAAAAACAGTTATGTCCAAACCAGCATGAATTTCCAGCAAAACAAGTGGAAACAGACTAGGGGTTGGGGAAAGGGAAATGAAACACTCCGGTAAAGCAAAGGCTCTGATAAAGGCAATAGTAGATGGCCATCTCAGGATTGTCCCAGCCAACTGGATTCCCCAGGTCGGGGCTCTATACCACCACCATCCCAGCCCTGATATAGGAATAAGACCAGGAAAAGAGGGCACATTTGGAACATTGTTGTGCTCCCATAATCCCTGGCTAGAAGTGGGACATAATCATGGTATACAGCTACCTTTGATGCTACCTTAAGTACTATGAAAACTAGAGCTTGGCTGGACATAAAAATAGGGCTCAGCTGCAGAGCACGACCACTCTCTAGAAATACTGCAACTGTCAGGGTTCCTTCCCCAGTCTGAACTCTGGGGTACAGATGTGGGGCCTTGCATGAAAGACTGCATAGGGCACCCAAAAATGTAGGGCACCACCCTCACTGGCTGCGGCGTGGACTCCTGTCCTCTCCGGCCCCTCCCTCATGCTGGGCCAGCGGGCTTCTCCCCGACCCAACCTCCTGGTCCCTCCCCCTCTGCCCATTCACTCCTCAGCTGGCCAGCTGAGGGCTCTGGCTCAGGTGGGGCCTCACAGAGCCAGGAACAAAAGTTTGCATGTGAGTGAGCAGGGGGAGCCAGGCCAGATAGGGGGAGGCCAGGCAAGGCTGGGAACAGAGCTGGAGGGATACCTGGAGTCTGGGAAGAGATGCAGGGAGCTGAGCTCAGGGGAGTAGAGCTGGGCATGGGACTTTGCGGGGGGGCAGAAGAGGAACCGGGCTGGGGATTGCTGCGGGGAGCCGGGCTGGGAAGGGAAAAGAGCTGGGGGGGGATTCTTTGTCTGACTCAATGAGCAGCAGCGAACGCGCTAGGGCCTTCTGGAGAACAGGCTGCTGGCCCCAGGGGAGAGCAGCTGTTCCGAGCAGCCCCATACTGTACCTGCACCTCTCCCCTCTTCTGCCCATGTGCCCTGCCCCGCTGGCAACTCCCTGCAATCTCTCTCCTAGTCTCCTTTTCACTCCGCCTCCCTCTTCTCTGAAGTTTAAGCCCAGATGCTGAGGATCCCCTTTGGACCATCACCTTTCCTCTCCTCCCTTCCCCAGCAGGGATCAGCAGCAGACGTGGGCTGGGAGGAGGGAGAGGCACACACACACACACACACAACCAGGCTGGAGAGGAGGGAAAGTTACAGGAAAATAAAAGAAGGTGGTGGTTTTTCCTGCCCATTCACAATATTCCAGTGTCAACAGGAGGAAACTGACACTAAAACAATGGGAGGAGGGAGATGTACCTGGTGCAGAAAAAACAGCAATCAGGGCTGCAGAATGCAAGGGAGGGAGCAACCTCTTAGCTGGGGAGGAAGATGGACTCGCACATGACAAGGCTGGAGTAGCTGAAAACTTTTATTCAGGAAAAAGGGACATGATTTTTTTTCTTGTGGATCCAAGTATCTTCAGGGCTGTCTCTCAAGCTGGTAGCATTTTGAACGAAGGAGAGTTCTAAACAGTGCAGAGTCGAGTGGGATTTTAAAGGTCCCTTCAAGAATGCAGCACCTTCTTCCTCACCCGTGGGAAAGAGCTTTAAAAACAGCCTGAAATAATCCAAAACAAGAACCACTGTTCACATGAGACTTGGCTGGTTATGGCTCCAGCCCCACTGTTGAAGCACTGTTGAAACTGCGGGCTGAGTTATACCCAGTACAATCCCACTGAGGTGTGTGTGGCAACCAGGTGTATAAATCAGGGCAGAAAAAAAAAAAAAAAGACTGGTGCCTGAATATAATTCCTTTTCTTATTAAACTGCATATCCCAAGCACCTCTTTACTTTTCAGGATTAGAGGGAAATGCTCTATTTTAGAGAGAATGAACGGCCATTTGGGAGTTGATGGCCCAGAGTAGTGGCAGACAAGGGCCTGCATGAGGGCTGGACTCAGCCATTGGTATCAGCTATTTCTTTGTCATTCAAATGCATTTCGGGTCCTGGCTGACATCCCAGCCATCATGTAAAATACTTCCCTGTGGCCTTTTGACATGCACACAGAGGTATCTCACTGCCAAGTCCCTATCCTAGGTGGGGAGGGGAGGGGTGGGCGAAGGCTGCAGGGTGATCTCCCACCTCCATGCAGCCAGTGGCCTGTGCTCCCCGCTGCCATGCTGGAGCCTCCACATCTATTTATTGACAAAATTTGCAGAATTTTAAAATATTGTGCACAGAATTTAATTTTTTGGTGCTGAATTTCCTCAGGAATATGGGGTGCTGGGCAGTTGGGGGGGGGCTGTGAGAGGGGTGCTGGGCAGTGGGGGCGGTCTGTGGGTGGGAGATCGCTGGGCATAGGGATCTGTGGTGGAAATCTCTGGGTGAGGGGCCACTGGGCATGAGGGTTGCTGGGCATAAGGGGGTGGGGGATACTGGGCAGGTGGGCGTTATGACAGGGCACGTTGGCAGCGCAGGGCTGGGGTTGGGGGCACAGGTGGGAGGGAAGTGCAGGGGTTGGGGTGAAGGCAGACAACTAAACTGTTTTTAATAAAGTGCATGTGGCAAGTTTTCCAATACTTTAAGCTTATGTTTGTGTTGCTAAGAGCAAGTCGGGCAGAGAGGCACCACTTTAATAATGCTAGGGCCGCATAAATTCTAAGGATGCCCTACAGTCGTCCCTTCACTTGGGGAAGCAGAGAGGAACATTTCGCCCTTCATACTGTTACACCTCCTACCCCCACTGCCCCACCCCAGTTACTTTCTTTTTCTAACACAGATCCAGAGATCTTTCAAGACATTTGGAAGCCAGAGCAAATGGAATCTGTTATTCTCCATTCTGGCTTTAAATACAAATATATAAACAAACTATTCAAATATATAAACCTGCAAACATACGCCCTCCATTTCCAGGAGGGAGCAGAGAACTTGCCACACCCATCCATTCCTTAGTCTATCTGCACTGAAGATTCTGGCTTTCTCCATAGAATTCAACTGACTGTAATATGATCTTAGCTCAATAAAAATATCATGCACTGTGGACTCACCTTGACGCACTGGAGAGAGCTTGTTCAGACAGAATTTGAGGTTTTTTTCCATCCAGAAAGAGAGGACACCAGTTCTCTGCAATCTGGTATGATCAGAGCATAGTTTCACTTTTGCATGTGGCCCCTGCATTTCCTGTTTCTTCAAAAGCAGTCACTGTTAGAACTAGCCCTGTCACCAGTGGGGAAAAAAAACACTCTTAAATTGAAGCTAAGGTTTTAATTATGCAGTGCCACCTGGTGTCCAGAATAACTAGTGGACTTGCAAATATCCACATACCACCCCCAGTGTGCACAGAGCCTTCTCTTCTCATTGGTCTTGTTTTTAAAAGTGAAAGCAGAAGACCAGAAGTTCAAAGTGCAGGCAATGCAGTGCTTATTGGGGTTAGTTCCAAGCAAGAATATCCATAGTTCTATCCACTAGCACAGCCCGATTCCCAGTGTTCTGCTCCCAGCTCTGATGCCACACGGCATTTTCCCGTATCCCCATTCCCACCTCCTCTTTCTTAGCAAGCCCAAACATACTCGCAGTACATGTCCCTAGTCCCACCCCTTACAATTTATGGTCATGTTCCATTTTGGAGGGTCGTGAGTCTGGGATCTTCATCCCACCTCTTCTGTATCCCATGGGAGGGGTAAGGAGTGAAGTCATGTTCCGGTCAGGCTTTTCTTTGGCTTTTAGTGTTTCTTATGCCTGCCCCGCATTTCCCCTTGCCCCTCCTAACTGGTTTCTTGACCTTGGCTTGAGAGAGGAGCCAGGCAGCCTTCCAGTGTATGCTCATCTTTTATACTCCCACCATAGCCTGTAACACTTTTAACTCCATCTCTTATCACCCCATCTCTTGTGGGCAGATGTAACACACAGTGTCTTTGTTCACACATATTAGTAAAGGATATAAGAGTATCAAAAGTTCAAACCCCAATCTCAGGCTAAGACAGAGGCCTATAAACTAATACCACAAACCTCCCATTCCCCCTTCTCATTGCTGCTCCAAGGCTCCTGTAGTTCTTCTTCCCATGGCTGCCTACAGCAGCCACTTTCCCAGGATGTGGCTTCCTCCTTTTTCTGCTTTACAAGTGCTCCCTCTCCTCTCATAACACACATGCTCCAGGCCAGTGCTGTCTGTGCTCCAGGCCCTCCTGGCTCAAGCCCTCCATGGGTTCCCATAAACACTCAGGCTTCTACAGCCCTCTTCCAAGAGGGTGTGCGTGCAAACCTTCAAACACACAACTTCCACAAACCATAACACTTTCTGTCAGGGGTTCCGCTAGTCCTTCCCCTCCTAGAGTCCAGAGGGCACAGAGGCTCCTGCAGTCTCTTTCCAGGCAAGGGGTTCCCAAAGTCCTCCACACCTTGGTTACAGGGGTCCCTTGAGTACTGACATAAAGTACAAAGTTCTTCATCCCTTGGTTGCACCTCTAATTGGTACCTAAGCCCTCCCTCTGCTCCAGGCTCCATGGGACCATGTGTTATGGCGCAAACTTCAAACTGTTCTGCTTTACCTGGCCCAGGGCTGCTTCAAACTTCTCCCACTGGCCTCCTGCTAGGCCGCCTCAGACAGAGTCAGCTAATCACAGCCCCTCATTAGCTACAGTCCCAGCTTCCTCTAGTCCACCTTGCCACTGCTTCACCTGGCTTCCCTTCTGCACCCACAGGGCTGTTTTATATCTTGCTTCCACCTTCCCAGCAGGCCTTGCTTCCTTGGAGTCATATGCTCCCTCTGGTTATAGGGCCCTGAGAACACCTGGCGTACAGGGGCTGCAACCCCTGAATGTATGGGTGTGGCAGAGTCCTGCACTTAGGACGGAAGAATCCCATGCACTGCTACAGACTAGGGACCGAATGGCTAGGTAGCAGTTCTGCTGAAAAGGACCTAGGGGTCACAGTGGATGAGAAGCTGGATATGAGTCAACAGTGTGCTCTTGTTGCCAAGAAGGCTAATGGCATTTTGGGCTGTATAAGTAGGGGCATTGCCAGCAGATCAAGGAACGTGATCGTTCCCGTTTATTCAACATTGGTGAGGCCTCATCTGGAATACTGTGTCCAGTTTTGGGCCCCACACTACAAGAAGGATGTGGAAAAATTGGGAAGAGTCCTACGGAGGGCAACAAAAATGATTAGGGGTCTGGAGCACATGACTTATGAGGAGAGGCTGAGGGAACTGGGATTGTTTAGTCTCCAGAAGAGAAGAATGAGGGGGGATTTGATAGCAGCCTTCAACTACCTGAAGGGGGGTTCCAAAGAGGATGGAGCTCGGCTGTTCTCAGTGGCAGATGACAGAACAAGGAGCAATGGTCTCAAGTTGCAGTGGGGGAGGTCCAGGTTGGATATCAGAAAAAACTATTTCACTAGGAGGGTGGTGAAACACTGGAATGCGTTACCTAGGGAGGTGGTGGAGTCTCCTTCCTTGGAGGTTTTTAAGGCCCGGCTTGATAAAGCCCTGGCTGGAATGATTTAGTTGGGAATTGGTCCTGCTTTGAGCAGGGGGTTGGACTAGATGACCTCCTGAGGCCTCTTCCAACCCTGATATTCTATGATTCTATGATTCTAACCTCACAACAATAGCAGTTGCTAGACCAGGTAGAGGCAGCTTAGGCATTTTTGGCCTTAAATAGAATTCTGCAAAGAGCTACAAACCAATCCACATTTCAACCACCCGCACAAAGTCAGGATTAAAATGAGAAAGAAGGAAATGGTGCAATAGGGACAGTAACAGTTAAGAAAACTGGTGAGAAAACCCAGCCACACACACATTCAGAGATTTTAAATCAGAAGGGACCATTACATCATCTTGTCTGACCTCCTATATAACACAGGCCATTGAATTTCACTCAGTTTACCCTGTATTGAGCCCAGTAAATTGCACTTGATTAACGTAGATCTTCCAGAATGGCAGCAGTCTTGAAGATGGTAGGAGATGAAGAATCCATCACTTCCCTGGGTAGTTTGTTCCAGTGGCTAATCATTGTCACTGTTACCAATTTGTGCTTTAGGTAAAATTTGAATTTGTCTGGCTTTAACTTTCAGCCACTGGTTGTTGTCATGCCTTTCACTGCTAAATTAGAGAGACATTTAGTAACTGGTATTTTCTCCACCATGAAGGTATTTTACACCATGATCAAGTCACCTCGATCTTTTTGATTAATTAAACAGAAGTAGTCTCACACTTCTTATCAAACTGTCTGTACTGGGCTATCTTGATTATCACTTCAAAAGTTTTTTTTTCCTCTTACTTAATTGGCCTCTCAGAGTTGGTAAGACAACTCCCACCTGTTCATGCTCTCTGTATGTGTATATATACCTCCTCAATATATGTTCCATTCTATGCATCTGAAGAAGTGGGCTGTAGCCCACGAAAGCTTATGCTCTAATAAATTTGTTAGTCTCTAAGGTGCCACAAGTACTCCTGTTCTTTAAACAGATTGAGCCTCTTAAGTTTCACTGTAAGGCATTTTCTCCAGCCCTCAAACAGTTTTGTGGCTCTTCTCTGCACCATCTCTAATTTTTCAACATTTTTAAAACACTGACACCAGAACTGGACTTCTAGGGCCCAGAGGAGGAAAAAATCCAACAGAAAGACAAACAGCTATTCGCAAACGTGCCGCAGGCCTTCCCATCCCTAATCCTGGCCCCGTGTGGGGAAAGGACTAGACAACCTCTTGAGGTCCCTTCCTGCCCTCCATGTCCACGATTCCTTCAGGGGCTTCACAAGGGTTCTGTGTGGGATGGGGCTGGGGGAGTTGAAATTAAGACTGAACTGTCCCTAATGTTGCTGAGGGCTTTTTCCTGAGTTGTTGAAATCTTCTCACCAAAGCCGCTCAATGGAAAAAATGTATCATTGAACAACACAAAACGTTTCTCATTTTTGTATCATTCAAAATCGTCCAGTTTTTCTCTTAAATCAAAAATGTATTTCAATTCAAATCAGGATAAATATTTTGGGGGGCTTCCCCCCCATCTCTTACCTCCCCTCCCCCCCTCCAAACACACACATACCTTATTCGGGTAAAGAAAAACTGAACATTTCCATTAAAATTTTCAAATAAATAATTGTTTTTCCTCCTTCAAATATTTTCTCTGGAAGTAATTGCCAGTTTTGAGAGCCCAGTAATGTGTACGATTGGTTCCAATTATTCCCTCCTACGTGCATTACTTTGGGCTTGTCAATGCCTGGCACAGTAGGGTCCCTCTGACGTTCCTCACAGACTGCTCTACTGTAGACTAACTCAAATGCTTTCACACGGGTGCACAGAGGGGGAGGGGCACCAAGCGCTTCCCCTCCAACTTGCACAGCCCATGTAAGGCCAGGCACAATTGCAGTCCCTGTGCTCAAGGCAGTGCAGAGATTGTTTCCTCCATGTCACCCCACCAGGGCAGGAATGTAGGAGAGGTGGGGCTGAGGCATCAGCCCGCAGAGAGGGATTGGCGGACATAGGGGTGTGTAACACACCTTGAAATGGGTAGCAGGTGCTGTGCTCCTCCTGTAAATCCAGGATTCCTCCCTGACCTCGCCCTGGGGCAGTGCTGCTCCACACCTCCCCCAGCATGGGGCTGTACAGACACATGGGGAGGGGATGGGGTAGCAGAGGCACATGAGGTCTCACAGGTACATGAGAGCTGTGGGTCAGAGCCACTTGGGATGGCAGATGGGCAGGACTGAAGGGTCAGAGGTGCACACCACACAGAGGGGGTCAGGGGTTGGGAGTCCCCTGGCGGTCACCTCAAGTGGGGGGTTTGGGGATTCTGGGGGCCTCACTGACAAAGTCCAGTTCCCATCAGAGGGGGGGTGGAGCAAGGAGCTAAGAGCTCAAGGACAGTGGGGATGTGAGTGCTGGGGTTTTGGGGGAACCAGGCAGAGCAACCCTTTGGTTGGGGGATATAGGGGTATGGTGTAGAGGTTTCCCTAGAGGTATCTGTTTCATGTGGGCTTTGGCTCAGGCCCATAAAGACCATTTCGGCTCCACTGAACTCAACAGAAGTGTTCCAGTTGACTCCAATAGCAGCAGTTTTAGGCCTATAGAGCAGGTGAAATTCCCTAGTAAGGTTTAATACGTTCTTCACACCAGCTTTGGTCAGATGCAGCTGTCTGAACATGGGGCTGTGCAGGGGAGAATCACCCAGAGCGTGTTAGGATCAAATTCCACCTTGAGTTAGCCCCTGTGCAGCCCCTTTGGCTTCTGCAGGAACCATCCTGCACTGGCAGGAAGATCCTGGGTCTTGTCCACATGTAACTTCGATGGGTCAGTGGAGCTGCACGTATGTAACTGAGGGCAGAATTTGGACCTTGTGTCACAACAACCTATTGGCTCCATCCTAGTCCTGTAAGAGAGGAATCATTACCATACAAACCAACCCAGGGTTAGCAGGATAAACTGTTGCAGGGCCTGCTCCAATCAATATAAACACACACACACACAAATCCAGTGTATGGCTCCTGAGCTAAGTTGCCCTCAGCATGGAAGGGAACAAATGAGTGTTTCCTCAGAGCTGAAACTTTTTTTAAATCAGATCTAATGCACTTCACATGCCCAAGAGTAATGAGAAGCATTTGGAAATGTGTGTGTGTGTGTGTGTGTGTGTTTGTCACCTTCTCTGTATTCTTAATACTAATCACTCCATGCACCTGGTGGCAGACATGGCCTATCAAAATCCACCTCCATGTGCTTGGGGGGGGGTGAGGGGACTCATGTTTTATGACCAAAAACTTCTCCAATAGTCCTGGGCCTGTCCCTAAAGCATCTCACCCCTCTGCATTGTTTTCAAGAATTTCCAAAACATTGTGTAAGACTGTATTGTAGGAGAACACTGCACAATGCCCACTCAGAAGGTAATGGATCTTCATCTATATAGTCACAGTGTATGAACTAGTTTAGAACTTTCTGAAAAAGTCAGGAGCACCCAAAGAAGTTAAAAAAACACTGTCATTTTTGCCCATTCAAAGTGCTGAAAGTATTGGCTGTCACGGATAAAAAACTGAAACCATGAAAAAATGTCTGGCTAACACCTCTGAGAACTCCCCTGGCTCTGGAGAACGGGAGAATTCTTATGCATTAGCACACACAATGGCAAAAAAAAAAAAAACACAAACTTTAAAGTGGAACAATATTTCTTGATTCATGATCTTTATTGGACTCCTGCAAAGCTGACACAGAAATGTACATCCAGGATAAACAAGTGTTGCAGGTAGATACAGATAATACTGACTTAATAGCTGTGGAATTGTGTAAAACTACAAACCCTTTGTAAAGACCCAAACAGTGACTGAGCTATCAGAACAGAATGACAATTCCCCTCTGGATCCAAAGATGGTTCCTGGGTTTCCCTGCTGAACACTCAGACTGAAAAGGGAGGTTCCCAGACCAGGGCCGGCTCCAGGCACCAGCTTACAATGCAGGTGCTTGGGGCGGCCACTTTGGAGAGGGGCGGCACCTCCAGCTGCTCACTCCTGCTCGGAAAGAAGGACCTCCCGCCGAATTGCCGCCGCAGATAGCGATCGCGGCTTTTTTTTTTTTTTTTTTTGGTTTGGCTGCTTGGGGCGGCCAAAATTCTGGAGCCGGCCCTGTCCCAGATTCCTCCATCTCATGATCCCACATCTCCCCCTCCCCTAGGTCCTGGCCCCCTTCCTGCTACTCCCCCCTCCCCCTCCCCCCAAGGTCAGACCAAGCATGGAGCAAATCCAGCTCCAACTCCTGAGCCTCTCACCCTCAGGCAGGAGGGCTGGGCCTGACAATCTCTATCTACCCCCCTACCCCAGATGCTGAAATAAGCTGCTGGAGTCACTGGAGGTGGGGCATGGGGTCCCCCGCCCCAGCTGCTGTCCTAGCGAGTGGCAGGGCAGCCAAGCCAGAGCCACCTTGGTGCAATAGCTCCCATTGATCAACCTACCACAGTGATACTCAGATTGCGGCTTGTGAGCTGCAAGTGGCTCTTTGATGTGTCTCCTGCGGCTCTTTGCAGCACGTGATATTAAAACAGTGGGTGATTTAATTATTAACCAATTAGGATGCTTTTACTGTGATATTAATCAAAGAAGTTACCAACTTGCACTAAGTTATTAACTTATTTGCTGTGAGAGTGTGTGTGTGTGTGTGTGTGTGCGCGTGTGTGTTTGTGTGTGTGTGTAAACTAAATATTTGTCTCCTGAACCAGTGAGGTCTGAGTATCACTGACCTACCATATGTACAGCTCAGGTTTTATCTTTTTCACAGCATACAGCTCTGGATGTTTCTCTTCGCTTAGATCGAAACAATTCACTCTGTGGGGAAAAGCAAGAAAGAAAAGAAGTGTTAATTCTCAATGCAGACACGATGCATGTTCACTGAAGGTAGGATAAGAAGCAATGGGCTTAATCTGCAGCAGGGGAGATTTAGGTTAGCTATTAGGAAAAACTTTCCAACTTTAAAAAGCCCGCTCCTAAGCGACCAGAGGAGTTTTGCAAGGAAGTTCTCCAGGTGAAGAAGGAGTGATTATGTGACCCTTGGGGTAAGTTTGTTGTCTGTAGTGTGTGTGTTTGTGTTGTGCTTCCTGCTTGACTGAAATATACCATGTGGTCTGTTTATTTGGGGGACTGTGGGCTGACCATTTGTGTGCTGAGCCTAGCATCCTGCTAGGCAAGGCTGAGAGCTTCTCAACAAGGCTTTGATCCCTAAGCCCATCAGCACCCATCAACCCTTAACCAGGGGGCGTGGCTACTCAGGAAGACCAGGGCTTTAAAAAGCCTGCTCGCTCGTAAGTGACCGGAGGTGCTAGTGAACAGGAGTGGTTAACAGGGGAGTTTTGCAAGGGAGTTCTCCAGGGCGAGTGGGGAGGGAGAGCTAGATAAACTTAACATACTTTAAGCTATAAACACTCCCTGATAAAAACAAAACACCAACAAAGGAATGAGGTTCAGGAGTAGAAAGATAATGCAGGCAGAAGTCCAGCAACAGAGTGGGGCTATCCAGTTTATTGCATCCAATGCAGCATGTGTGATTACCTGCCCTATGGCCAGGTAGCGTATGTGTGCATTCGGTGCAAGAAGCTCCTGGCCCTAAGAGACCATGTATGGACTTTGGAGACAAGGGTGGCTGAGCTAGAGTAGCTAAGGGAGACACAGAGAGGTACATAGATGAGACTTTCCAGGACACAATAGAATGGTTCATCCCCCCAGTCTGACAGCCTCTGTGCTGTTGAGGAGGATGAAGGGGAACATCCAACTGAAGCAAAGGGAAACGATCCCACAGTTGGGACCCTCCTTCCAGATGATGTTGTGGTATCTTTTCGCCCTGAGGATCTTGTCCAAGAGGTGAATATAGCTGGACCGCTTGATAATAGTGACCATAATATAATTAAACTTAACATCCCTGTGGTGGGGAAAACACCACAGCAGCCCAACACTTCAGCATTTAATTTCAGAAAGGGGAACTACACAAAAATGAGGAAGTTAGTGAAACAGAAATTAAAAGGTACATCACCAAAAGTAAAATCCCTGCAAGCTGCATGGAAACTTTTTAAAGACACCATAATAGAAGCTCAACTTAAATGTATACCCCAAATTAAAAAACACAATAAGAGAACCAAAAAAGAGCCATTGTGGCTAAACAACAAAGTAAAAGAAGCAGTGAGAGGCAAAAAGGCATCCTGTAAAAAGCAGAAGTTAAATCCTAGTGGGGAAAATAAAAAGGAGCATAAACTCTGGCAAATGAAGTGTAAAAATATAATTAGGAAGGCCAAAAAAGAATTTGAAGAACAGCTAGCCAAAGATTAAAAAAGTAATAGCAAAAATTTTAAGTACATCAGAAGCAGGAAGCCGGCTAAACAATCAGTGGGGCCACTGGACCACTGAGATGCTAAAGGAGCACTCAAAGACGATAAGGCCATTGCGGAGACACTAAATAAATTCTTTGCACCGGTCTTCACTGCTGAGGATGTGAGGGAGATTCCCAAACCTGAGCCATTCTTTTTAGGTGACAAATCAGAGGCACTGACCCAGATTGAGATGTCATTAGAGGAGGTTTTGGAACAAACTGATAACCTAAACAGTAATAAGTCACCAGGACCAGACAGTATTCACACAAGGGTTCTGCAGGAACTCAAATGCAAAATTGCAGAACTACTAGCTGTAGTCTGTAACATATCATTTAAATCAGCTTCTGTACCAGATGACTGGAGGATTGCTAATGTGACTCAAATTTTTTAAAAGGGCTCCAGAGGGGATACTGGCAATTATAGGCCGGTAAGCCTAACTTCAGTACCGGGCAAACTGGTTGAAACTATAGTAAAGAACAAAATTGTCAGACACACAGATGAACATAATTTGTTAGGGAAGAGTTAACATGGTTTATGTAAAGGGAAATCATGCCTCACCAATCTACTAGAATTCTTTGAGGGGGTCAACAAGCATGTGGACAGGGGGGATCCAGTGGATATAGTGTACTTAGATTTTCAGAAAGCCTTTGACAAGGTCCCTCACCAAAGGCTCTTAAGCAAAGTAAACTGTCATGGGTTAAGAGGGAAGGTCCTTTCGTGGATTGGTAACTGGTTAAAAGATAGGAAACAAAGTGTAGGAATAAATTATCAGTTTTCAGAATGGAGAGAGGTGGTGTCCTCTGGGGGTCTGTACTGGGACCAGTCCTATTCAACATATTCATAAATGATCTGGAAAAAGAGGTAAACAGTGAGCTGACAAAATCTGCAGAGGATACAAAACTACTCAAGATAGTTAAGTCCTAGGCAGACTGCGAAGAGCTACAAAAAGATCTCTCAAAACTGGGTGTCTGGGCAACAAAATGGCAGATTAAATTCAATGTTGATAAATGCAAAGTAATGCACACTGGAAAACATAATCCCAACTATACATATAAAATGATGGGGTATAAATTAGCTGTTACCACTCAAGAAAGATCTTGCAGTCACTGTGGATAGTTCTCTGAAAACATCCACTCAACGTGCAGCGGCAGTCAAAAAAGCAAACAGAATTTAGGGCATCATTAAGAAAGGGATAGAATCTGGGGGGAGCAAGGGCTGTTATAGCAGAAATAAGGGAGAGACAAAACAGAACTGGGGGTGGAAATCAAATCATTATCTTAGATGTCTGTATACTAATGTGGAAAGTATGGGAAATAAGCAGGAAGAACTTGAAATGCTAGTAAATAAACACAACTATGACATAGTTTGTATCACGGAGACTTGGGGGGATAATATGCATGACTGGAATATTGATATAGAAGGATACAGCTTGCTCAGGAAGGACAGGCAGGGAAAAAAGGGAGGAGGTGTAGCTTATATATTAAAAACATATACACTTGGACTGAGGTTGAGATAGAAATAAGAGACAGACTTGTTGAAAGTCTCTGGGTAAATATAAAAGGGGTAAAAAACAAAGGGTGATGTCATGGTAGGGGTCTACTACAGACCACCAGACCAGGAAGAAGAGGTGGATGAGGCTTTTTTTTAACTAACAAAATCATCCAAAGCACAGGACTTGGTGGTGATGGGGGACCTCAACTACCCAGACATCTGTTGGGAAAATAACACAGCGGGGCACAGATTATCCAACAAATTCTTGGAATGTATGGAGACAATTTTTTTTATTTCAGAAGGTGGAGAAAGCTAGTAGGGGGGAGGCTGTTCTAGATTTGATTTTGACAAATAGGGAGGAACTGGTTGAGAATTTGAAAGTGGAAGGCAACTTGGGTGAAAGTGATCATGAAATGGTAGAGTTCATGATTCTAAGGAATGGTAGGAGGGAGAACAGCACAATAAAGACAATGGATTTCAAGAAGGCAGACTTTAGCAAACTCAGAGAGTTGGTAGGTAAAATCCCATGGGAAGCAAGTCTAAGGGGAAAAACAATTGAAGACAGTTGACAGTTTTTCAAAGAGACATTATTATGGGCACAAGAGCAAACTATCCCACTATGTGGAAAAGATAGGAAGTATGGAAAGAGAACACATCTTCAATGATCTAAAACTCAAAAAAGAGTCCTACAGAAAGTGGAAACAAATGACAAAGGATGAATATAAACAAATAACACAAGTATGTAGGGACAAAATTAGAAAAGCCAAGGCACAAAACAAGAGGCTGCTAACAGGGAGTTTCGTAAGGGAGTTTGGAAGGGAGCAGGAAGGGGGCGAGGGTTACTTGCCGGTTCTATCTGTTTTCTCTTTATTCCCCTTTGAACCTATAACCAACTACATTCAAAACTTCTTGCTTAAACAACCCTTTCAGCGGACAGGGGGCTGCAGACGGGAGTTTGACAGAGGGAGGCTTACGATGGTTAGGAAGATCCGCAACACCTGTGCCAGCACTGCTTCTGTCTCCTCCACCTGTGCCTGTAGCCAGACAGAGCGCCTGAGCATGGATGCTACTACCCAGATCCTGGTGTGGTTTTGCAGAGACTGTAACTTGCAATTTCCACTTACTGATATCCAGGCTGGGGGGACCATCCAATGTGAGAGGTGCCTGCTGGTGGAATCTCTCAGGCAGCAGGTGGGAGAGCTACAGGAGGAGGTGGCTAGGTTGAGGAGCATCCGAATCCACGAGCAATTCCTCCACAGTGTCCATGTGGAGACAGCTGAGGTAGCTGTCCCAGTACACAGGACTGCTGATACACCACTGGTGGAGGAGGAGATGGCTCAGGGTGGACACTGGCAGCTGGTTACTTCTGGCAGCGGGCAGTGCTCCACCCCTGCTCCGAACCCTCCTGCCGTGGTAATAGGTAACCGTTATGCTCTTCTTGATACAGGAAAGAAGGAATCACTCCCTACAGTAAAAGAGGAGAAGCCTCGTACCCCTAAGGCTGGGAGGTCTGCTGCCACCACTGCGAATAGGAAACGTAGGGTAGTGGTGGTCGGAGACTCTCTGCTGAGGAGGACGGAGGCGCCCATCTGTCGCCCTGACATTTCATCTCGGGAGGTATGCTGCCTGCCGGGAGCCCGAATCCGAGACGTTACGGAGGCATTGTCGAGGATTATCCAGCCCTCCGACTACTACCCCATGCTACTCATCCATGTGGGCACAAATGATACTGCAAGGTGTGACACTGAGCGGATCAAGAGTGACTACAGGGCTCTGGGAGTACGGGTGAAGGAGTTTGGAGCGCAGGTGGTATTCTCTTCGATTCTTCCTGTCAAAGGTAAGGGCCCGGGCAGAGACAGATGCATCATGGAGGTGAATGCCTGGCTGCGAAGATGGTGTCGCCAGGAGGGCTTTGGCTTCCTAGACCACGGGATGCTATTCGAGGAAGGACTGCTAGGCAGAGATGGCGTTCACCTTTCGAGGAGAGGAAAGACCCTATTTGGACACAGACTGGCTAACCTAGTGAGGAGGGCTTTAAACTAGGTTCGACGGGGACAGGTGAGCAAAGCCCACAGGTAAGTGGGGAACATGGAGACCGGGGAGATGGGTCGGAAACGAGAGGGAGTGTGGGCTATATTGTCAGAGAGAAAGGAGGGTCAGGACAAAACTGGGAGGAAAGATCAAACCAGTATCTTAGATGCCTATATACAAATGCGAGAAGTATGGGGAATAAGCAGGAAGAACTGGAAGTGCTAATAAATAAATACAACTATGACATTGTTGGCATCACTGAAACTTGGTGGGATAATACACATGATTGGAATGTTGGTGTGGATGGGTACAGCTTGCTCAGGAAGGATAGACAGGGGAAAAAGGGAGGAGGTGTTGCCTTATATATTAAAAATGTGCACACTTGGACTGAGGTAGAGATGGACATAGGAGACGGAAGTGTTGAGAGTCTCTGGGTTAGGCTAAAAGGGGTAAAAAACAAGGGAGATGTCATGCTAGGAGTCTACTACAGGCCACCTAACCAGGTGGAAGAGGTGGATGAGGCTTTTTTTAAGCAACTAACAAAATCATCCAAAGCCCAAGATTTGGTGGTGATGGGGGACTTCAACTATCCGGATATATGTTGGGAAAATAACACAGCGGGGCACAGACTATCCAACAAATTCTTGGACTGCATTGGAGACAACTTTTTATTTCAGAAGGTTGAAAAAGCTACTAGGGGGGAAGCTGTTCTAGACTTGATTTTAACAAATAGGGAGGAACTCGTTGAGAATTTGAAAGTAGAAGGCAGCCTGGGTGAAAGTGATCATGAAATCATAGAGTTTCAATTCTAAGGAAGGGTAGAAGGGAGAACAGCAAAATAGAGACAATGGATTTCAGGAAGGCAGATTTTGGTAAACTCAGCGAGCTGATAGGTAAGGTCCCATGGGAATCAAGACTGAGGGGAAAAACAACTGAGGAGAGTTGGCAGTTTTTCAAAGGGACACTATTAAGGGCCCCAAAGCAAGCTATTCCGCTGGTTAGGAAAGATAGAAAATGTGGCAAAAGACCACCTTGGCTTAACCACGAGATCTTGCATGATCTAAAAAATAAAAAGGAGTCATATAAAAAATGGAAACTAGGACACAATACAAAGGATGAATATAGGCAAACAACACAGGAATGCAGGGGCAAGATTAGAAAGGCAAAGGCACAAAATGAGCTCAAACTAGCTACGGGAATAAAGGGAAACAAGAACACTTTTTATCAATACATTAGAAGCAAGAGGAAGACCAAAGACAGGGTAGGCCCACTGCTTAGTGAAGAGGAAGAAACAGTAACAGGAAACTTGGAAATGGCAGAGATGCTTAATGACTTCTTTGTTTCCGTCTTCACCGAGAAGTCTGAAGGAATGCCTAACATAGTGAATGCTAATGGGAAGGGGGTAGGTTTAGCAGATAAAATAAAAAAAAGAACAAGTTAAAAATCACTTAGAAAAGTTAGATGCCTGCAAGTCACCAGGGCCTGATGAAATGCATCCTAGAATACTCAAGGAGCTAATAGAGGAGGTATCTGAGCCTCTAGCTATTATCTTTGGAAAATCATGGGAGACGGGAGAGATTCCAGAAGACTGGAAAAGGGCAAATATAGTGCCCATCTATAAAAAGGGAAATAAAAACAACCCAGGAAACTACAGACCAGTTAGTTTAACTTCTGTGCCAGGGAAGATAATGGAGCAAGTAATTAAGGAAATCATCTGCAAACACTTGGAAGGTGGTTAGGTGATAGGGAACAGCCAGCATGGATTTGTGAAGAACAAATCATGTCAAACCAATCTGATAGCTTTCTTTGATAGGATAACGAGCCTTGTGGATAAGGGTGAAGCTGTAGATGTGGTATACCTAGACTTTAGTAAGGCATTTGATACAGTCTTGCATGACATTCTTTTCGATAAACTAGGCAAATACAATTTAGATGGGGCTACTATAAGGTGGGTGCATAACTGGCTGGATAACCGTACTCAGAGTTGTCATTAATGGTTCCCAATCCTGCTGGAAAGGCATAACGAGTGGGGTACCGCAGGGGTCTGTTTTGGGACCGGCGCTGTTCAATATCTTCATCAACGACTTAGATATTGGCATAGAAAGTACGCTTATTAAGTTTGCGGATGATACCAAACTGGGAGGGATTGCAACTGCTTTGGAGGACAGGTTCATAATTCAAAATGATCTGGACAAATTGGAGAAATGGGCTGAGGTAAACAGGATGAAGTTTAACAAAGACAAATGCAAAGTGTTCCACCTAGGAAGGAAAAATCAGTTTCACACATACAGAATGGGAAGAGACTGTCTAGGAAGGAGTACGGCAGAAAGGGATCTAGGGGTTATAGTGGACCACAAGCTAAATATGAGTCAACAGTGTGATGCTGTTGCAAAAAAAGCAAACATGATTCTGGGATGTATTAACAGGTGTGTTGTGAGCAAGACACAAGAAGTCATTCTTCCGCTCTACTCTGCTCTGGTTAGGCCTCAGCTGGAGTATTGTGTCCAGTTCTGGGCACCGCATTTTAAAAAAGATGTGGAGAAATTGGAGTGGGTCCAGAGAAGAGCAACAAGAATGATTAAAGGTCTTGAGAACATGGCCTATGAAGGAAGGCTGAAAGAATTGGGTTTGTTTAGTTTGGAAAAGAGAAGACTGAGAGGGGACATGATAGCAGTTTTCAGGTATTTAAAAGGGTGTCATAAGGAGGAGGGAGAAAACTTGTTCACCTTAGCCTCTAAGGATAGAACCAGAAGCAGTGGGTTTAAACTGCAGCAAAGGAGGTCTAGGTTGGACATTAGGAAAAAGTTCCTAACTGTCAGGGTGGTTAAACACTGGAATAAATTGCCTAGGGAGGTTGTGGAATCTCCATCTCTGGAGATATTTAAGAGTAGGTTAGATAAATGTCTATCAGGGATGGTCTAGACAGTATTTGGTCCTGCCATGCGGGCAGGGGACTGGACTTGATGACCTCTCGAGGTCCCTTCCAGTCCTAGAATCTATGAATCTATGAATCAAACTAGCTGGGGACATAAAAGGAAACAAGAAAACATTCTACAAATACATTAGAAGCAAGAGGAAGACCAAGGACAGAGTAGGCCTGTTACCCAATGAGGGGGGAAAGACAATAAACAGAAAATGTGGAAATGGCGGAGGTGCTTAATGACTTCTTTGTTTCAGTTTTCACCAAGAAGGTTGGTGGCGATTGGACGTCTAACATAGTGAATACCAGTGAAAATGAGGTAGAATCAGAAGCTAAAATAGGGAAAGAACATGTCAAAAAATATTTAGACGTCTTCAAATCACCAGGGCCCGATGAAATGCATCCTAGAATACTCAAGAAGCTGACGGAGGAGATATCTGAGCCATTAGCAATTATCTTTGAAAAGTCATGGAAGACAGGAGACATTCCAGAAGACTGGAAAAGAGCAAATATAGTGCCCATCTATAAAAAGGGAAATAAGGACAACTTGGGGAATTACAGACCAGTCAGCTTAACTTCTTTACCCGGAAAGCTAATGGAGCAAATAATTAAGCAATCAATTTGCAAACACCTAGAAGATAATAAGGTGATAAATAACAGTCAGCATGGATTTGTCAAGAACAAATTATGTCAAACCAACCTGATAGCTTTCTTTGACAGGGTAATAAGCCTTGTGATGGGGGGAAGTGGTAGACGTGCTATATCTTGACTTTAGCAAGGGTTTTGATACTGTCTCGCATGACCTTCTCATAAACAAACTAGGGAAATACAACCTAGATGGAACTACTATAAGGTGGGTGAATAACTGGTTGGAAAATCATTCCCAGAGAGTAGTTATCAGTGCTTCACAGTCATGCTGGAAGGGTATATCAAGTGGGGTCTCGCAGGGATCGGTTCTAGGTCCGGTTCTGTTCAATAACTTCATCAATGATTTAGATAATGGCATAGAGAGTACACTTATAATGTTTGGAGATGATACCAAGCTGGGAGGGGTTGCAAGTGCTTTGGAAGATAGGATTAAAATTCAAAATGATCTGGAGAAATGGTCTGAAGTAAATAGGATGAAATTCAATAAGAACAAATGCGAAGTACTCCACTTGGGAAAGAACAATGAGTTGCACACATACAAAATGGGAAATGACTGCCTAGGACAGAGATCTGGAGATCATAGTGGATCACAAGCTAAATATGAATCAACAGTGTGACACTGTTGCAAAAAATGCAAACATCATTCTGGGATGCATTAGCAGGAGTATTGTAAGCAAGACACGAGAAGTAATTCTTCTGCTCTACTCCGCGCTGATTAGGCCTCAACTGGAGTATTGTGTCCAGTTCTGGGTGCCACATTTCAGGAAAGATGTGGACAAATTGGAGAAAGTCCAGAGAAGAGCAACAAAAATGATTAAAGGTCTAGAAAACATGACCTATGAGGGAAGACTGAAAAAATTGAGTTTGTTTAGTCTGGAGAAGAGAAGACTGGGAGGGGACATGATAACAGTTTTCAAGTACATAAAAGGTTGTTACGAGGAGGAGGGAGAAAAATTGTTCTTCTTAAACTCTGAGGATAGGACAAGAAGCAATGGGCTTAAATTGCAGCAAGGGTGGTTTAGGTTGGACATTAGGAAAAGCTTCCTAACTGTCAGAGTGGTTAAACGCTGGAATAAATTGCCTAGGGAGGTTGTGGAATCTCCATCATTGGGGATTTTTAAGAGCAGGTTGGACACACACCTGTCAGGGATGGTCTAGAACAGGATCTCAAAACACAAGGCCCGCAGAGTTATTTCCTGCGGCCCAACATAGCTCCCCTTGCCCCTCCGCCTCTGCCCCACCCTCCCCCGAGTGCACCGCGTCCCCGCTCCTCTGCCTATCTCCCAGCATGTCCCACTGCTAAACAGCTGTTTGGTGGCGCTTAGGATTTTCCAGGAGGAAGGGGGGAGGAGTGGGGCACTCAGGGGAGGAGACGGAGAAGAGGCAGGGGCAGGGATTTGGGGAAGGGGTTTGAATGGGGACAGGGAAGGGGTGGGAAGAGGCGGGGTGGGGCCTCATCGAAGGAGTGGAGTGAGGGCGGGGCCAGGGACAGAGGTGGGGGGCTTTTGTATCTTTGTATGAAAAGGTGTCAGTGATGCAGCCCTTGGGCCAATGTACTAGTTCTCATGTGGCATTCATGGTGATTTGAGATTGAGATCCTTGGTCTAGATAATAATTAGTCCTGCCTTGAGTGCAGGGGACTGGAGTAGATGACCTCTTGAGGTCCCTTCCAGTTCTATGATTCTAAGACAGAAAATATCATATTGCCTCTATATAAATCCATGGTACACCCACATCACAAATACTGCATGCAGATGTGTCGCCCCATCTCAAAAAAGATATATTGGAATTGGAAAAGTTTCATAAAAGGGCAACAAAAATTATTAGGGGTATAGAACGGTTTCCATATGAGGACAGATAAATAAGACAGACTTATCAGCTTGGAAAAGAAATGAGTAAGGGGGGATATGATTGAGGTTTATAAAACCATGACTGGTGTGGAGAAAGTGAATAAGGAATTATTTACTCCTTCCCATAACACAAGAACTAGGGGTCACCAAATGAAATTAATAGGCAGCAGGTTTAAAACAAACAAAAGGAACTATTTCTTCACACAATGCACAGTGAAACTGTGGAACTCCTTGCCAGAGCATGTTATAAAGGCCAAGACTATAACAGGGTTCAAAAAAGAACTAGATAAATTCATGGAGGATAGATCCATCAATGACTATTAGCCAGGATGGGTAGGGATGCTGTCCTTAGCCGCTCTTTGCCAGAAGGTGGGAATGGGCGACAGGGGATGGATCATCTGATGATTACCTGTTCTGTTCATTCCCTCTGGTGTACCTAGCCTTGACCACTGTCGGAAGACAGGATACTGGGCTAGGTGGACCTTTGGTCTGATCCAGTATGGCCATTCTCATGTTCTTAACTAGAAGGATACGTAACTCTAGAATAAACTTCCAAGAGAGGTTGTGGAATTTCCATCATTAGAGGTTTTTAAGAACAGTTGGAAAAACACCTATCAGGGATGGTCTAAGGTTTACTTGGTCTTGGGTCTGAAATTAATGTCCTCTCAAGGTCCCTTCCAGCCCTACATTTCTATGATGGCTGACAGTCCGTTGAGGCGGAGGGCACTGCACACCATTGGGTTCTTTATGATAGAGAGAGACACACTAATGCACATGTGTGGCTGATGCATATGTAGCTGCAGGAAATAACATTATTAAATTGGGAGTCTCCCTGACATGCTGGAAAACTTGGTCAGTATGGTGCCTAGGAGCCACTGTCATAGGCTAGGACTTCATTGTGCTGGGTGCTGCACAAACATAGAACACAAAGACGGTCCCTCCCCAAAGAGCTCACAGTCCCAGCTGCCTGCCAGAGCCACAGCCCTGCCTGCTGAGCTCACTGCCAGCAGGTGCCTTTCCCTTGGGGGAGGGGAGGAGAAGCGCTGGTGCAGTCTGTAGCCTGGCCTGCTCCCCCCACATCCCACTCACCCTGTGAGCTCTGGGCAGGGACATCAGTGTCCTTTCTGCATGTAAAGGGCTGGATTGTGCAGCCCTTGCTCAGGGTGGTGAGCATTTACTGACATGGACAGTCCCATTGATTGCTGTGGGGCTACTCAGTGCTCACAGGGAGTGGGGGCTGCAAAATCCATCTCTCAGACTCTATGGAAACAGCAAGATCTCAGCTCTCCTTGCTGCACGTGCACCTTACACCTAGGGTGACCGGATGTCCCGATTTTATAGGGACAGTCCCGATTTTGGGGTCTTTTTCTTATATAGGTTCCTATTACCCCCCACCCTCTGTCCTGATTTTTCACACTTGCTGTCTGGTCACCCTACTTACACCCTCTCCCCACAAGGCGTCAGTAACACAGCTCTTCAAGGGGGTGTTTTCAGGAATTGTTGAGATGTTGCAGACTTGGCTTGAAACTACTGAACTGCAGGTGGGGACCTCAAAATCCAACCTGACTGCAGGAAGGCATTGATATGTCACTTACTCCTGTATTTCTTTTACAGCCAGGTCAGGAGAATGGGGTTGGTTTGTTTACAGTAAATGTGGGTGAGCAGGAGCTTGTGCTTCAGTTCAGAGCATGGTGCTGTTCTAAGGAAAGGGACCTGCCGGTGTAACCCACCCTTACCCCATGTGGCTCTGTCCCCCTCTAGTGGCTGGATCATATACAGGTTTGAATCAGCTACAGTCCTGAGCTGGGTGTTTTAGTTCAGGCAGTAAAAAGGCTTGTGCTCTACGATACTGAGCTCTCAGGGCTTTGCTCACTACCAATGACCCTGGCCCCTCCCCGCCGGGATATCCCACTACACCAGCCCTATTGCATTTATAACACGCCAGAACGAATAGGCTGAGAAAAATCACTTTTTCCCAAATTGTAACTAATTTAAAAAGCTAAAAATTGAAATTCAAAATTAATTTGAAAATCAAAATTATTCTGAAAGCTGCCTTGATGTGTCCCTCAGAACCAAAGCCCTGTCTGTGGGATCTCTAGGACTGTGCACAGAACTGGACATGTTTAAAAAGCTTTACTAACCCAAAGCTCCACAGAACTTGCTTCTATTCCCATCCGTCTGTCTTTCATCTGGAATGGATTACCTAGGGAGGTGGTGGAATCTCCATCCTTAGAGGTTTTTAAGGCCCGGCTTGACAAAGCCCTGGCTGGGATGATTTAGTTGGTGTTGGTCCTGCTTTGAGCAGGGGGTTGGACTAGATGACCTCCAGAAGTCCCTTCCAACCCTGATATTCTATGATTCTATCTTCCCTAGTCTCATTTTCTCTCGTCCTTCTCATTCTGTAGGACTTGTTCAAACCGTTTTTCTTTTCCCCTTCAGGCTTGTGGCCTAGACACTTTACAATACTCAAACTACATTTACAGTACAAGCACTACAGTGGCACAGCTGCCGCTGTACCACTGTAATGTGGATACTTGGTACGGTGGGAGAAGGGTTTTTTCCGTCACTGCAGTAAATCCACCTCCTGGTAGCTAGGTGAATGGAATAATTCTATACTGGGACTTAGGTTGTTTACTATGTCTCTCAGCGATGTGATTTTTTTCTCACTCCTAAACAATGTAGGTAGATCAGCCTAAGTCTTAGGTGGAAGCCAGGCCTCATTGCTATCTGTACCTTTAAAACATTTGGCTGGGCGTTTGTGCAGATTATAAATGGTACTTTAGTACTTTTCTTTCTGTCCTTTCACTCATCTTTTCTTTGTCCCAGGATCAGTCATGGTAATGGTTGTAAATTATCTGAGTACAGGAGGGTTCCATTAATTAAATTGTGAAAGAATCCCAGACTTCTGTTTTCAGTCTTTCCTATTGAATAAAATAACATGCTGTTCTAATATGACAAAATGCTGCCTTTAGTATGCACTGAATGCCACTATGTTATTCAGCTTTTCAAAGAGCAAACTGCAGCCTAACACCAAAGCCGTGGGCAAAGAAGGACAACCAGTTCTTGGGTTAGGGGGCTTGGAAAGAAACACTGTGATTCAAGTAAAAAGTCCTTAATCATGACCCTGAGTTAACACAAACGAATTAAAAGGACCCAGCAGTAACTTACAAGAAGTTCCGAAGATCATCGCTTACAAACCTCAGGCCACCACATAGTACCATTGCTCTTGAATCTCCCGCATTAAGATCAGCCATGATGTCATAACTCCACAATCTGCAGGAACCAAATATAGACCATGAGGAAACAATGCTTATTTTTACTCCATTCACTGCTGTCAGTGGTGCCTAAAAGGAGATTCTTTACCCGGCCATGCACAGATAAACCATAATGCTCCCATTGGCACGACAGGCCCCTGAGGGAATTCCTTTCCATGTGCACCTGTTGTGTTAGTTACTGTGTATTCTGCATGTAAACGTCCAGCTGAACTTAAGGGAAAGCTGAACTTTGGGAGTCCATTTCTAATGGGTTTGAGAATTCTAGTAATTTGCTGTAATGAGCTGCTGGTTCATTACTGGATACTCCCATCTTCTAGAACAAACTGGAGTGAAAGGCGTGGTTCACGGATGATGTACATGGGCACTAAATATGCCTTGAATATATTAGGAATTATTAATCACAATGATCACATCTCATTTCCAAATCAAGAGTCGATGAATGCTTTCCCCATCCTAACACAGAAAAACTTGCTGACAGCTATCTCTGTTTACCCCAAAAGAGTGCTTATTCCAATTCTAACTCCACCTAGAAAGCAGGACAATAGAAGGCCGATATTCCATGTTCAAGGTATCAGATAGGTTGTCTATAGAAAGCCAGATAAGTTGAAACTAGACTCTGAACTCTCCCAGGAATAAAATGGGAATGTTTACCAAAATTTCCTTCACTTTGCTTAAGTTTATAGATACATTAGCTTAAAGAAATTGACAAAGGTAAGTCAACTGAGGAACAGAAAAAACATGCTATAAATGTACAGATGAATGAAATTGCTTTTTCGGTGTAGCTAAAGAGGTTCACCCAAAGATTAAACGCATTTATAGGAAAGAGCATGTAAAGCATGACACATTAACTCATGGGACACAATCAAATCATAGTGAAGTAGATCAGAGAGAAGACTGGACACTGTAAAGTTAAACTGGTTAGATCCACTGCTTGATCTACTTGAACTGAAGGTTCCATAAGTCACAATTCCTGAAACACTAAGAATCCAAAATGCATTTTCACCCCAAATTATAAACTGCACTTTATCTGCCTTATGAATCAGATACAGTCCCCCTCTACATGTGGATAATCGGCTTTATTCCTTTTTTTTTTTTCGTCTTTTATTTCACTGTAAGCCCCAAAAGCTATCAAATGAAATGTGCCAGACAAAATAGACAATATACAAAACATTTCTACTCAGTTCAGAGGAATTGTAAAAGATGTTTGTTTTCCTTTTGACTGGTTGTTGCACTCTGAAATACAGTGATGAAACCACTCTGAAATACTGATATGAATAGTACAGCCCGAGAAAAAAATATTGACAGGGCTAAGTATCTGACATGCGTGTAGCTTTGGAATATTAACAGAACTGCTTAACAAGGGGAATTTTCATTAACAATGTGGGTCAATATAGAAAGCGATCTTTGAATAAGAAATCTAAAAAGCTGTATCTAAGTGGGTGTTTGCAGAGAGGGCTTCCACATAATGCAGAGTCAGGGTTTAAAGCAAACAAGAAATTTCTCTGGTTATTACAGTATGTTACATAAAGATATACGTACACTTTCAGTCCTGAAACACCACCATTGCCCCTTCCACTATGACGCAGAAAGACCAACTTAGGTCATTCTACGCTCCCTGTATGGCTTTGAAAATACACTTTCTTCCTTAGTCCCTTCCCGACGTGTATCCAAAACCACACTTGTTCTGGAAATTCTCTTTGATAGATCAGTTCAAACACACCACATCAAGCCATGACTATGTACAGTCAAGTGAGTTAACAGAAGAGTCAGGACAAATAAAGGGCTTGATTTTAAAAAGCCTTGATGCATTCAAGGAGTACATAACTAGTATTGTTAGAATGTTAGCAGAAAGGGATCTAGGGGTTATAGTGGACCACAAGCTAAATATGAGTCAACAGTGTGATGCTGTTGCAAAAAAAGCAAACGTGATTCTGGGATGTATTAACAGGTGTGTTGTGAGCAAGACACGAGAAGTCATTCTTCCGCTCTACTCTGCTCTGGTTAGGCCTCAGCTGCAGTATTGTGTCCAGTTCTGGGCAACGCATTTCAAGAAAGATGTGGAGAAATTGGAGAGGGTCCAGAGAAGAGCAACAAGAATGATTAAAGGTCTTGAGAACATGACCTATGAAGGAAGGCTGAAAGAATTAGGTTTGTTTAGTTTGGAAAAGAGAAGACAGAGGGGACATGATAGCAGTTTTCAGGTATCTAAAAGGGTGTCATAAGGGGGAGGGAGAAAACTTGTTCACCTTAGCCTCTAAGGATAGAACAAGAAGCAATAGGCTTAAACTGCAGCAAGGGAGGTTTAGGTTGGACATTAGGAAAAAGTTCCTAACTGTCAGGGTGGTTAAACACTGGAATAAATTGCCTAGGGAGGTTGTGGAATCTCCATCTCTGGAGATATTTAAGAGTAGGTTAGATAAATGTCTATCAGGGATGGTCTAGACAGTATTTGGTCCTGCCATGCGGGCAGGGGACTGGACTCAATGACCTCTCGAGGTCCCTTCCAGTCCTAGAATGTATGAATCCATGAAATTAATGAAACTTAAATATCCTCACATACCGTCACCATCTACTGGACGTGGACAGAAGTACCAGAGAAACTGGAGCAGCAGAAACCTGATGCCTATTGGCAAGTGTCAAATAGGAAGAGAAGAGGGCAGCCCCCTCCAACAATCCCTGAAAACTGTATAAACCCTAAGGACCACCTCAGAGGCTGCTTGATCCATTAAATATGATCAGACCTTCATGACGCTTCAGGTCACCCACCATGAACAGCACTCCCCTCCTCCAAGGGTTGCCAGGGTTAAGAAGAGATTGCAGTTCTCTTTGGTTTATTCAAATTAAGGACACCTCTATACTTTCAACTTGTTGCTGGTTTTGCATATCCACGTCAGCTGATGGGCGATACCTGTTGCGCTATCAGATCGTACTGATAACACGTCTTTGTTATCCTGCAATCAAGTTAACGTTGCCTTGTTGATTTCCAGCCACACAAGGACAGCACTGTTTTGAAATGAGCACTCTACATTCAGGTCAGGCATCCAATGAGTCACTGCTCCCACCCCACTGTTCTTTATGCATTCTGGGAATTTTCAATGCTCTGCACCGTGGGATTCCTACTGGAAGACAATGGCATCTTGGGGCTTGGAGACAAACTGAATAATTCCCATGATTCCTCCTGTTTCCTCCCATCATCCTCCTTGTTTCTGTAAGCCTGAGCCATTTTCAAAGCAAGCGCTGTCAGGCAGCATGGAGGAAATATTGGCATGCTCTGTGGTCCTCGGGGTGATAAGTATAAACAGGCTGCTGGAAACATATCTACAGTCGTACAATGACTTCAGAACCTGGCTCTGTCCTCGGCTGCACTTGGTGCTTCTGAGGAGACTTGGAGGAGAAGTTTGCTCTAACCCACCTTTCTGCTTCTTGATCCTGGGGCCAAGTTGGGGCCTAAACAGCTTCCAGTCTAATTTCCAGGAACCTCAGGGCTGCCTTAAGTTACCTCAGCTGCTGTGCTGGCCTAGGGTCTGCTGAGGCACCTTGCACTCTGCCCCATCCTCTCGTCCCCTAATATATGACTCCATACCACACATGCCGTATGCTAAGGGAGGGAGACAGAGTTGGCTATACCAGCTTTGCACCACCTGAGAATTACCCCAAGTCGGGGGATCCTTGGCTGCCCCTTTAGGGCAGCTGCCCAGTTGCTTTCCCTGCTCAACAAAGGCTGAGGCCAGAGCCCACTATGTTGTTCAGTTGTTTAACTAGTAAAATACAAGCAGTGAACACATCAGTGGGTCTCTGTTCTTCACCTGGGGAGCAGGGTGGGGTTGGTCCATGGCTGGGTTCCATGCCCTGTAGGATGTTGTGATCCTGCTATAAAGAGTAACTCAGCATTGCACTGTTAACAGGCACAGACTTTACTTACCCTAGTTTCTGTAGTTTACAGTTCGGATGTTTCAGCCCCTCACACAGCCGCTGCACTCCTGAAGCCCCCAGTGAGTGGCCCCCTATATTTAGCTCTGTCAGGGTCTGGTTGGTGCTGAGAGCAGAGGCAAGATCCCCACAACAAGCTGCTGTGAGCTCACAGAGAGGCAAACTGCAGGAGACAGACATTTATAGAAAGCAAAACTACTTGTTTCTGCCCCATTTTTTGCATTTCCCCTCCTTGATACCGGTGTGTATCTCTAAAGTGATTTTAGTTCACAGACAAATATTGATTTTAGTTTAACTAATAGACATCTATAGAAAGCTTTAAAACATATAATTACATCAAGAACAACAACAAACTATGTTATATGAACTTTAAGGCTGCAAAGTCAAGCATTCAAAAACATAGGGAATGCTAGACTTAGGTTTCCCTTGCAACTGAAATTCAGCCCTCTTGTTTGTTTGCATTATGACAATCTATAGTTACATGACCACATACTATTTTTTCTATAGCTCCTTGCCTGATCCAGCAGACAGGGTAGATGGTGCACTCTAAAGGAACAGTCATGCAAAATTTCTTTTTACCTGCATCATTCACTTTGTGGTCCCAGACCTTAATTCTGTACCAAATACAGAAATATTAATTTCTTCCTGGGCCTCTCTCTGGTGCTCTCACCATAGTATCTGAGTGCTTCACAAACACTAATGGATTATTTATCTTCACGACACTCCAAGACAGTAGGTGGTATTATCATCCTCACTTTCTAGGCGGGGAGCTGAGGTGCAGAGAGATTAAGCTAAAAAATGTCCACTAGTTCTGGGTATTCGAGACCCCTAGACCCTGGTCTTCCAGATTCCTTAACATTTTAATAGCACATTACATGTTCAAAGCACAGCTCCTTAGTTGCAGTCATGAATACTCAGCATTTCTGCAAATCAGATCCCAGGCATCTCAGTTTAGCACCCAGAAAGTGGCTAACTATGAGCATTTTGGTTTAGGTGATTTGCCCAACACCATGCAGACCCTTCTTGGCAGAGGCAGGGAGCAGACTACAGGGCAGCATTCAGTTGCCTTAATCCTTCTCTCTCTTCCTGTAATACCCAGCCTCATTCACTATCCACCTTCTGACTTCCGCAACAGATGAGGCAGTGGTCCTACAGACAATGGCCTCATTCACTACACAACCCTGATTCATCCGCAGAGTTTAGTCCACTGCTGTTCACTGACTTCCTTCCACAGGACCTCTGCCTCATAGCATGAAAACATATCATTAAAGACTGCATCTTAATGCACATGCCGGGGGGGGGGGGGGGATGTCAAATTAGTTTTTCATGGGCAACCTTAAGTCTGATATTTCCTCATTTAAATGTTTGACTTAGCAATGGTAACATTCCTTTAACAGGTTTAATGTAATTTCCTAATTTAGAAAAAAAAAAATCCTGAACACAGTATATCTATTACATGGAATCATAATTGACCCCCAAGCTAGGCCATCAGCAGCGTTTTCACCTTTAGAACTCCCCACAGAGCGCTATCACTTGAGCCTACGGACTAACTGGTAACAGTAGTAGGCTGCTATCCTCTATGTGGATCAGGCACTAGAGGGAGATTAAACCCACTGGCAAAGCATGTGTCTCACAGCTATTGCAGGGTATGTCTACATAGCAAAAAAAAAAGGAAGAATAAAAAGTGTGTTTTAACTCAGGTTAGCTGCCCCAGGTTAAAACACAAGTGAAAACACAGCAACTCTGCTTTTAATTTAGGTTAGCATCTTAAATTAAAGTGTATAGGGGAGCCTGGGCTTTAACGTGAGCTGCTAACGTGAGTTAGAAGCCATGTCTTCACTGCTGTTTTAACCTAAGTTAACTAATGCAGGGTAGCTAACCCAAGAAAAGGACCCAGGTTTCTGTATGCGCGTGCAGTGTAAACATATCCTGAGAATCAAGCCGGTGGGAGCAGCTGCAGAAGCACTGGGTGAGAGGGGGTTAAATGGTGCCCAGCGAGGGCCACCCCTCTTCCACAGCACCCTGGACTCAGAACTGCCCATGGAGGATGCACCCCTTGGGAGGCACTAGTACCCATGCAACGTCCTCCCCCACCTCACCATGTGGCCTTGGGGGAAAACAGCAGGGAGGTGTCAGCTGCAGACATAGCTGGGTCACACTTTTGGATACTGATGAGGTCAGAGCATTTTCTAATGTTCTGAATAGGAATTCGTTCATCTACGCTGTAACTTCTCCCTTCCTCCATTCTTCTCAGCATGGCTGTCCCACCAGCTCAGACTCCCTTTACACTCCCTCACACACACTTACCAAATGTGACCCCCCCCGCCCCAATTCAATTCTGAATGTGGCTCAGTGAATCCAACTGAGCATAAGGGAGTCAAACTGAATCAGGCCTGCTCTAACTAAGGGACCAGATCAGAGGACTTGAGGAATGGGGGGCAGGTTCTGTCCAGCCTACGCAGGAGAAGTGGATTCCAGTGCTCCAGTTCTGGGGATGCTGCAGTTCTAAGGGGAGGGACATGGTAGCCATGTTACCTTTATGTCAAGACCCAAAGAAGAGACTTGGGGAAATAACTCGCTCCTAAAACCTATATAGCCAAAATTTAAATCATTGCAAAATCTTCCCTTGTTCTTTCCCTCTTCCTTACCCCCCGACCCCTCCTTTTTTCTCCCACATTTCTTTGTCTAGTTGCTAAGCTTTGTCCCAGGGTTAGTTCTTGGGATGGTGGTAAAGGATTTGAATGGAGGAACATTCACAGCAGGGCTATGACCCTAGTAGAAAGCACTGAAATCACAGTAGTGCAATGTTCAAAGGCACAGAATACAGGGAGCCAGCTGTTACTTACTTTAATATCTGCAGTCTGCAGTTGGGATGTTTCAGTCCCTCACACAGCAGCTGCACTCCTGGATCTCCCACTTTGTTATACCCCAAGACTAGCTCTGTCAGGGTCTGGCTGGTGCTGAGAACCGAAGAGAGAGCTCTACAACAAGTGTCAGTGAGATTGCACTGGTTCAAACTGTAGGAGATGGAAAACAGCAAGGAAGATAATCACTTGTTTCCTCCCTATTTGTTGAGATTCTCTCGGTGATGTCAGTGTCTCTGTGGAAGGGGATGGTTCATTCAGAAGAGATCAGTCACAGGGCTCTAGCAGGAGGCTGCGGGATGTCGGCACCAAAGGCCCCTGTGTGGATTTCTGCCCCCCTGCTCTATCAGTCACCCCGTGCTCCAGAAGGGAATGTTCAGATGAGCTGAAGGGAAGGAAGCAGAGTGTGTGTGTGTGTGGGGGGGGGGTGATGTGTCTGTAATGAACTGGAGAATCCTAACACCAGGCACTGAGGAACAGTGTAAACCTTCCCAGTGCTGGTACTCTGGTTCCTTTCTGCTTATGCAAATGAAATCTAAAGCTTCTGTAAAAGCCTCTCTGCCTTCCCCAAACCATTCCCCAGTGTCTAGAACTATCAGCCCTGCCTGTGGGAGCCAAAACCCTTCCAAACTGGAAGACGAGTTACATGAGTTCTCTCTCAGTCAGACTCCCAGCTATGCATATGGCTAATGATAGAATCCTTGACCCCCATCATACTCCCAGCCCATCTGTTTAGCACAGCTGGGTTCCCTGCTACCAGAGGGACCTTATGGGTGTGTGAGAAAAGACCTTCCTCCCCTCTCTGTATTAGACCCACTTATACAGGCTAGAGGGGGTGTTTACAGAGGTTGTAAAATGAAGGGACTCACAGTTAATATGTTACATAGCTGGGACACATGATCTTAGGGACCAAGTAAGTGATCCCCCAGATAAACTGCATGTTGTTGTGCTGGCTCCTCAATCAAAGCACATCTGAATGGAGCATTTTTCCTGGCCTGGTGAATTACTATGGGAGTTTGGTGGTGGTGGCTAAACCCTTTATTAAGTTGCTACATATGAAAGAAGCCTGGGCCTGGATCACAGAATGTATTATTGGGACATCTTAGGACATTCAGTTAAGATCGCTGAGCCTCAACTTCCCTCATCAGTGAAATGGGGATAATAACTAGAGCTGGCTGAAATTTTGGGGGTGAATAGTCTATTCACCAAAAGATACAGGTTTGGGGCAACCCAAAACTATTCATGAATTTGGCACAGATTTGCTGAACAGTTTTGGCCAACATTTTTTTCAGGGCTAGATTCACGAACCTGAAGGAGGAACTAGTGGCTTCCTTACAGTCTTTAGGCCAGTGGATAGGGCACTCACCTGGGTCTGTGGGAGACCCTGGTTTGAACCCACACTATGGAGCAGAGACTAGACTCCTCCCTGCCCTAACTCCCAGCCTATGGGTTATGTTGGCAATCTCTCCCAAAGGTGGGGAATTGAGGGGAATGACTTCTGCCTCCAATACTAGGGGTGGGGGTTAATGATTTGCATAGTTTTGAGTCATTGTTGCTATGTGTTCCCCCCTCCTTTAGTAAAAGTTTGCTTTGGTTTATACACAGATTCAGGGCTTGTGAGTGGGGAAGTACTCCCATATAATTTCTCTGATGGACTGCAACCTTGTTGTGGTGGAGAGACTTGTGTGCGCTAAAGACCCACAGAGCTATATTGTCTGGAGCTTTTATACTCCTGGTAGGGTCCCCCTTGGCGAGAAGGTCTGAGGCGAGGCTCCTAACCGTGGTCCAAACTTCAAAAGACCCCAACGGTGTCAGGGTTTTCCTCCTGTCAAGTTTTGTGTGGTTACCGCCTGCACACCGGTTTCCCCATGTTAAAAGATTTCACGCACAGGCCTCTGCCAAAGGGTTTCCCCCCGCCTCACAAAGTCCTGTGAGGATGGATGAGTGGCGGGGAAGACAGGAGCAGTGATCTCTGGGAGTTTTTAGTCACAAATCTGCACGCAACCGGCAGCCGTGTGATGGTTGTTTTGTGCTTGGTTGAGACAGAAGTGCATTTCGGCCTTTTCAGGATCCCCCCTGCTCACCCCAGATAGGAAGGGGGCTAGAAAAGGTGCCCCAAACATAGGCTGTCTCACACTCTTCCGACTGGAAGGCCGTATCCAGTGGGATCACTCAATTCTGCGGCTGAAACAAGAGATATGACAATGAATTTCACCACCTGGAAGGTCTGCACCCTTGTGGACTCTCAGCACAGTGAATGCCCAGAAAGAAGAACTGCCATAATTGCCAGAGAACTGGCAAGACTCAGCATTGACATTGCTGCTCTTAGTGAGACACACCGGGCTGATGAGGGCCAATTAAAAGAGGATGGAGGTGGCTACACCTTCTTTTGGAAAGGAAAGCCACCTGAAGAGAGACACATTCATGGGATTGGCTTTGCCATCAAAAAGAAGATCGCCAGTCAACTTTTGGAGCTTCTTGTGGGGATCAACGAGCATCTCTTGACTCTTCAGCTCAAGCTTAGCAACAACCAATATGCAACAGTCATCAGCATATATTCCCCAACACTCAATGATGAGGAAGACAATAAGGAGCAGTTTCATAGCACTCTCGATGCAGTCCTCATAGCCACACCTAAGGCAGACAAACATCCTCCTGGGAGATTTCAATGCCAGAGTGGGACAGGATTCACAACTCTGGAGCAGCACAATAAGCAAAGAAGGGGTGGGAAATATAAACCCTTCTCAGAAAATGTCTGACACGTGACCTGCTCATCATAAATACCATCTTTAGGCAGAGTAATAAATTTAAGTCCACCTGGAAACATCCTCAGTCCAAACACTGGCACCTCCTTGACTATGTTATAGTCAGAACCTGAGACTATACCAATGTCCATATAACACTAGCTAAGAGAGGTACCAATCACTGTTGGACAGACCATTGATTAGTAAGATCAGTCATGTACCTGCAGCTTGCTCAATGCATGTGCTGAAACCATAGGATATTCCACTCATCGGCACCAGTTTGATGAAAACGAGGAAATCTTAGCATTAATTCAACAGAAAAGAACTGCATTTTGTAATTGGCAAAATGATTCTAACAAACGAAAACATGAGGCCTATCACCTGCTTAAAGCCAAAGTCCAAAGGAGGCTACGGGATATCAAAAACAAATGGTGGCAAGAGAAGACCTCTGAGATCCAGTGTTTCGTAGAGCAGGATGACATGGGAAGCTTCTTTCAAGCAACAAAAGCTATATATAGGCCAAGCTCCAAAGGTCCGACCCCCTTATGTTCTCAGGATGACTCCGCTCTCCTCAAGTAGAATGCAGCCATTAAACAATGCTGGAAGGATCACTTTGAGAGCCTACTAAACTGCAAATCCATGGTCTCCAAAGATACCATTGACTTTATTCCACAACACTCAGCAAATGGAACACCTTGCTGATCCCCCGTCTTTTGAGGAAGTCCGGCATACCATCACTCAGACAAAAAAAAAAAAAATCACAAGGTACCAGGCCCAGATGGCATCCCAGCTGAGGTTTTTAAAGCTGGTGGAACAATGCTCCAGCACAAACGTTGCCAACTCCTTGACAAAATCTGGACCCGCGAAGAAATTCCACATGATTTTAAGAATGCCAACATTGTTACAATATTTAAGAAAGGGGATAAATCATTGTGCGGGAACTACAGAGGTATTGCTCTCCTCTCCATCGCAGGGAAGATTCTTGCCCAGATCCTACTAAACCACCTCCTCCCCCTTTCCGAGGAACTCCTCCATGAATCACTGTGTGGCTTCAGGCCAACCCGAGGCACAACCAACATGATCTTCGTGGCAGGACAGATTCAGGAGAAGTGCAGAGAGCAAAACCAGGAACAGTTCATGGCATTCATCGACCTAATGAAGGCCTTTGATTCTATCAATCATGATACCCTATGGAAGGTACTGTGTAGGTTTGGCTGTCCACAGAAATTCATTTCCATCATCAGACTACTCCATGATGGGACGACTGCCACCATTTTGTGCAATGGCTGAGAGACGGAACCATTCACCATTTGCACTGGTGTCAAGCAGGGATGTGTCATTGCTCCAACATTCTTCTCCATTTACCTTGCCGTGATCCTGATTCTCATCTGTGACCACCTTCCTGACAGAATTGGGATTGAGTATCATATGGATGGCAAACTCCTAAGTCTTCAATGTCTCCAAACAAAATCTAAGATCATGAGAATTGGCATCACTGACCTTCAGTATGTATATGACTGTCATTCTTGCACACACAGAGGCCGACCTGAAAAACATCCTAAATCTTTTTGCAGATGCCTATCACAGCCTGGGTCTCTCAACATCGGGAAAACCAAGGTACTCTACCAGCCCTCACCTGCACAAACTACTCTTCGTACTCCACAAATCACCATCAGCAGAGAACCCCTGGAAAATGTGGACCATTTTCCGTACCTTGGCAGACACCCCTCCCAAACTGCCAGCACTGACACAGAAATTGAATACAGGATCCATTGTGCCAGCACATCTTTTGGAAGACTACTCAAAGGAGTCTTCAATGATAGGCATCTACAAACAGGTACCAAGATCTTGATCTACAAGGCAGTTGTCATCCCCACCCTTCTCTATGGGTGTGAGACCTGGGTAACCTACAGACAACATTTCAAGTAGTTGGAGTAGTTCCAGCAGCGCTGCCTCAGGAGGATTCTCCAGATCAGCTGGGAAGACCGACGCACTAACATCAGCGTTCTCTCTGCAGCCAACATCAGCAGTATAGAAGTGCAGGTCATGAAATACCAACTCCGCTGGGCTGGCCACTGTGTATGTATGCCTGACACTCGCCTCCCAAAACAAGTACCCTTCTCTCAATTAAGTCAGGAAAGATGGGCTTGTGGAGGGAAACAAACGTTTCAAAGACGTACTGAATGTACATCTTACAAAGGGAGGCATCAACCCAACAAACTGGGAGGGCTTGGCACGGAACAGAACACAGTGGCACCACACCCTACACCAAGCCACGGCTCACTTGAAGGAGAACAGACGTACTCGTGAGACAGGGAAGCGACAAAGGAGGAAAGAAAGGGCACGACACTCCAGCCAACAAACTACGTCTCCTCCAAGATTACACCTGTCACTTCTGTGGGAAAAATCTGCAGGGCAAGGATTGGGCTCCTTAGCCTCTTAAAAAACTCACCAATGAACCCCCTTGGCAAATATCATCCTTGCATCGAGGGATAGTTGAAGAAGATTTCCCTATAAAGGGCATGCAGGGGCAGGCATAGTTGTCCCAGGTTTCTGGGCGTGAGCTTGAGCCAGTTCTGTTTTGTAATTTTAAGAGGAATGCCTAGATAATGAACCTGGCCCTCATTGCTGCTGGACAACTTCTGCAACACAAAGGGGCCGTAAAGCTCTTCTAACCAGCCACCTGAGGATTCCCTCTGTAGAGGAATCCCTGCATGTTGCAGAGCTGGCATTAGACCACTCCCCACAACCTCCCTGATGTGTGTGTGGGGGGGGGGGGGGGGGAGAGAACCCTGGCAGAGCTTCAGCAATCCCCAGCTCGTGTATTGGCACATTAGAGCCAGACCCAGGTGGGGGGGAATGACACTGCACCAGGCTCATTAGCCCCTCCCATTAGTTGACCTAATACCTCCCCCCTACCAGTGCAGGATTGGTCCCTAAAGTACACTTCCCAGTGAGTTGCCTAGTCTAGAATGACAATGTCCAAAGTGATGGAGCTTCCACCACTTCCAGGTGGAGACTATTCCATAAGCTAGTCAATCTCTCAGCAGATCTGTCAGAGCAGCCTAGCAGTGAAGCAGACACACCCTTCAGCTGTGTATCGTCCCTTCCCATCTCCACCCCCCATATCACCATCAGTGAGTTACTCGTTCCCAACCCTTCTCCGAGCTGTGAGGGAGAAAAGAGACAGTTGACTCCAGGGAGAGCCACCATCACTATGGGACTCTCTGCAGGTCCAATTACTGCTGACGGGGAAGGAAACTACTAATTTCATCTCTGGCAGGGAGGCACCAGTGATCTGCAGGTCTTGCTCTTCATTGACAGATGGCTCCTTTCCCCACGTCAGCCTTGAGAAGGAAGAGGCCAAGCATCACCGATGATGGGAATAAAAGGAGAAAACAAACAGCCCTGAGATGAGTCCTATCCATCTACACACTGATAGGCAGAGCTATGAGGTCCTTTGCCATTCACTCAGCTAGTGTTTCCGAGAGTTCAGCAGCCAACATGCAGGTCATTTGGAAATCTGAGCAAAAGCGTCATAGTGGGTGTTGGAAAATCTGTTGAAAGTCCCCAGAGTTTCCAGGACATCACAGGCCAGCAGGGTGGGGTAGCGGAGTGTCCGACATGAAGAAAAAGAAACATATTGATTCAGAAGAGGGAAGAACAATAACTTTGCCCAGCGGGTTTCCCTTTTTTTTTTTTTTTAAATTGCAAGTCCAACATGGGCACTTATTCTGGCCTGCCCGATTTGTAACCATAAAACACACATATCCCCATTCCCACTGGGCTGCACTTCAAAGGGTCTGTCTTTACACAGGTGGTGTCTCTCTGTTGAGAGCAGCTCGAATGTCAAAGGCAAGAGTCACCACAGCTGGAGCTGAAACGGGGGATTCAGAATAGCCAGAGGGCCGAGTCCTCTTTTTCTCTTAGTTGTTTTAAATTAAATTGTCAGGGTGTCAAAAGTCATTTAAATAGCTATAAAATAGGTGTTCGCTAAAAGGTAAGAGTGAGCCCTTTTTAATAAATGCATTTTATTAAGAGTTGTTTAAAAAGAAAAAAAAACTATTTATCCCCCCAAAATTGGGACTGTGGGGCCAGCCGTCTGCTGAGGGCTCAGCTTTACTTACAATCCCCAAACAAGGCAGGCTGATGCATGTGGTGAGCCACTGACACAAGTGCTGGAGAGATAGTAAAGGGATCAGACACAGACACCCCCATGGGTGAGCACTTTAAACAAAGGACACCTGTAAATGCACAGAGGTGGCCAAATGCTACTTACATCAATCTCTGTAATTTGCAGTTTGGATGTTTCAGTCCCTCACACAGCTGTTGCACCGCAGTATCTCTCAGATCATAATTATGACACATCTCCAGCTCTGTCAGGCTCTGTTTGGTTCTGAGAACAGCAGCGAGATCCCTACCACAAGTGTCTTTGAGATGACAGCCTTCCAACCTGCACAAGAGACGAAATCCAGACAAGAGCGATCACCACATGAATTGTGCTCATCACAGCTGTTCTGACAAATGGCCTTGCCTCCCAGCCCCTCTCTTGACCAATCAGCACTGAAATTGGGCCAAGAGTCCAGTTCTAGCTGTGAGGATATTTTTAAGACAGCCATGCTTGGCAGCACATGCAGGTTCAGAAAGAGACAGAGAGAGAGCGCGAGCGAGCAAGCAATCACACTTTGGAGATGGCCCGTGCGTTGCTTCTAATAAGTATCCATGTCTCTCAGCTTTGTCTAAGTCTCCTTCATAAAAATCCATGCATATTACACTAGGCTCTGCCCCTAGCCCCACCCCTTGTCCAATGAGAAGCCAGTGTTGGGTGGGACTTCCTGATTCAGCCCCACTGCTTGCTCATCACCCTTGACTTGTCAGCATTAAGAATAAATCAGACATTTCAAGCTCCAAACCTCAGCCAGCAACCAATGAGGAATAAGATTTGGGATAAGACTTCCTCTCCAACACAACCCCCACCTCTTCCCCTGACCTTTGAGTGTATCTACTTCATCTCAGAGACCGACGACAAGATCAACACTAGCATTCAGACAGCACAGGTTTTCCAGAGAAGCTGACAGAGACACTGCCTGATATGGTGATGGAGTTCTCAAGAATTACCATTCTTGGAGACTTCAGCATTTACAATATATCTGATCTAGTCTACCCTTTTCACCCAACGATTGTCACACAGAGTCTCTGGGCCTACACACACACACACACACACAAAGCTGGTCACACCCTGTACCTGATTTTCATAATGAATGTCGACATAAGCAACAATTGTTATCCTATCCCAATCAGACCATCCTTTCCATAAAATGGAGAGCAGAACTCTCCCCATCTCCAGGCAAAAGTTCTGGCCATGGTGGCCTGTCCCCAGAAGCTCACAGACCCAGATATATTCACAGAATAATGGTGCCCTATCAATCAAGCAAGGGACTTGAAGAACCAGTGAGACATCACAGTCACTGACTGACCACTGCCATCAAGACATGGGTTATTGAGTACCACCTCCCCAGTATGAGCCTCACAGAGCTCTGTGGTTTCTCAGGTCCTAGAGACTTCAACCTCTTTGGTTGAAGGATCCATCTTTCCTTAGATTTCAAGAGCTGTGACCTCATGTCCTTCAGGTGATGGATGCGAAAACGGCTGTCTGGGAAATGGGATGCATAAGCAGAAACAAAGTCCATTGTCTCTTTTTCAAGAGCCAGGAAGGCTTCCTGGGGGTACAGCCTCCGTCCCCTGTTAAGATTGTTAAGTGGCCACGGCTGCCACCCCCCTCCCTCGACTTGCTAGTTTGATGGTTTCGTTTACCTTCTATATTAACGTACTGACCTCACCTTGCTCAATTTACATTGGAGACACAGTCAAGCAGGTGAAACAACATTCTTTTGTCTAGGACAGACTGGGCTTACACACTGCCTGCCAAATGCATTTTAAGACCATACTTCCAGCACACATCTATAATTCTTTATACACCAACTGCACATACATCACACAATAATACTAATGACCAACATGTCCCCAGTTTACATACGATCCCTTACATGACACCTTCTAGATACAGATTCTGACAACAGTGAGCAGGGACAGCGAGTGTGTCAGGCCTGATGTGAGTTACGGCATGATGTGCCCTCTGCCAGCTGGCACTGAGGGACTCACAGGAGCCACCATGGTTGGGGCTGAAGCTGAAACCCAAATTGAGTATTTCAGCTCAGACAGGGAGGTTTAGAATCCTCAGGGGTCCCGGGGCCTCTTTTGTTTTTATTAGTTTTACATGGAAAGATCAAAGTATCAAAAGTTAGTAAAATAGGCTGGTAGCTGAAGGTTAAGAGTGAGCTCTTTTAAATAATTATTAATAATTGGGGGTTTTAGGGAGTCTAGGGGGTACTGTTTGGCATGGTGGAGCAAATCTCTTGTGCTCCAAAGCCATCCTCTGCATCCATTTCCATCCAGCATCGGGAACCCGCACCTGACCCCCCCCCCCGCCACAACAAAGGAACAGGTACCCCAAGCCTTTTAAATGCCAATAGGCAGTGATGTGACTACTGTGGGCTTTGCCAGTGACCAAAAGATGAGAAAAATGGAGACGCCCCCCTTCCCACTCCAGCAAGAAGGCTGCCAACAAGGGCACTGAATCTATTATAGCCCTGTTGAAAAAGAGCTTCTGCAGATACATTAGAAATCAAGACCACAATGACAACTATGCACTTGACTGTTACCTCAGCTGATTCCTCTCTGAAAGCACTAAAGGGACTGATGAATGAAGCTGAAGGAGAATATCAGCAGTGGAGGATTTTGTACAGGGGCTCTTGGCTCAGGTACAGAGAAGCCTTAAAGGCATATCCTCTGCAGAATGTAAGCCGGCAGACCTCAAGTGGCGCTCGCACCATAATAATCTGAGAAGTGTGGAGATACCAGAAGGAGCTGAGCAAGGCAAATCCCTAGAATTTGTCCCTCTGCTCCTGACATAGGCACTCAGCCTGCTGGGTGATTTTGAATTTGATCTGGAAAGATCTTAGGGACCAGGGACCTCTGAGATGGTCCTGAGAGCCAAACCTCATGCACTGATTGTTAAACTTCTCAAATTCATTATAAAAGAAAATACTGCAGCTAGCTCCTGATAACACACCTTTTGGGGGACACCATGAAATAAGACAATGATTTTTCAAGCTCAGCCTTTAGAAAGGTTAGGGAACTTTAAGCGACAAGGGCTTAAATATTTTATGACGTTTCCAATTCAGTTCCATGTCAGGATTGGTGGGGAAGTGCCTCTGCTTCAAAAGACACTAGAAGCAGAAAGATTTTTAAACAGCCTGCAGTGACTTGAGCACCTGTTCTGTTTTACACCAAGTTTACTTCTCTATTGTCGTCTGCTGTGCTTGCACACACAAACCTATCCAGTGACTGTGACTAACCTAATTCTCTGGGTTCTCGTCTGCTCCAAGCTTGTATTTTATTAATGGTTGGAAAGCATACATCAATTCTCCTCAAATGAGGATGTGAAGTTCCCCAGCAGGGGAGTTCAGGGAAGACCGCGCCCCAAATTCATCTGATGGGAGTGAACTGTCTGCAGAAAGGATTTATTTACACTGTATTTATCAGTAATAATCGCCTTTGCTACTCCATTTGTACTGGGGAGCTGATGAAAGGCCCAGACAGATCAATATGAACAGTTTGTTTGAGGATTATACAAGGTCTGTGTGTTCGCTTAGCACCAAAGTCTACCGAAGAGATCACCAGATGGCGAAACTACGCAGCCTCCTGCTCCATTGTAGGAACTTGAGGATGCCAATTCCACTTTGAAAAATTGGTACCAGAAGAAAACCCCAGCATGTCGCCATGTCTTGCTGTGGGGGGTCCTTAGTGCCCAGTAGTTTGACATTGCACACACTGGAAATGAGAGAGAGAGAGAGCCTTCCTCCTTGCCAGACATCATGGAAAGGTGTGTAGGAGCCAGGGGATGCAGCAGCGCCATCTACAGGCCAGTGGAGTGGAAGAGAAGACCAGCAAGAGTTGCTGAGCTACACAAACTAACCATTTCTGCCCTCCCTGTCATGTCTGTTTTTAAAATATTTAATAGCATCATTAGAGCCTTCCTTTGGGGCCCTGGCCAATGGCCATGATTATCATTTAAAAAACTTCAATTCCTTACAGACAGGGGGTGAGGTTAGTCTCCTAGATCTACAAAATTACTATTTGCTTTTCTCAGGTCACAGATGTCAGGCTGGGTCCAGTGTGCTAATGCCTTTATATCCACGTGGGTGGAAACTGAACCTGTGTTATTGCACCCAGTCCCCTCTGCAGGACTCCTTGTCTAATGGAGAAAAATAGGGTGCTCACCGTGGTGGCCACACACGCCATCTGGGCTGTCCTAGCTAAGAGGTACTCATTTCATCCTCACCTTCATGCAAGGCGTCTCTATGGGGCAACCCAGACTTGCAAATTTGATGCAAACCTGTAAGTTGGAAGAACTGGCTGAGCAGGAGCATTGTATGGGCTTCCCAATTAGTCAATGATGAGGGCTTTGCTCCTTTTCTAAGGCTAAAGCAGTGCTATGACCTGCCACCCTCAGCAGAGTGGCACAACTTACAGCTAAGACATGTGCTAATGTATCTGTTCTGGATATGTTTGGATAAAGGCTGAGACTGCATGAAGAGTGCCAGACCTTCATTGTACCTAACCACTCCTGCCTTTTCCCTCTCCCTCATTCCCTCTTCTATTTATCTACGTCTATTTTATTAATTTAACCTCCACCCTAATGGGTTATATCCAGATAGCATTATCAGGTATTTGTGCAGCTTCAATGAGTTGTAAAATTGCTTTACTTTATGGTGACTTGATATGGTATTTGGGAACACATACAAGCTGTATGTGGATCTTCCCTTTTGTATTTTTTTTTAAACAGACTCTTTCTTTACAAAAAAAATAAATCAACAGAAAAAAAAAATCACAAAAAGTTGTTTAAAATATTTACACCCCTGCCCTCCCTCCTGCACCCTAAACATATATATTCTGCAACGACCAGGGGCTGGAGAGCCAGCTGTCCGGTGTGGGCCCAGATTTACTTACAATATCCATTTTCCAAACAGGGCAGGCTGGGCGCACGTTATGAGTCATTGATGCAGGTGCTGTAAAAACACTTAACTTTCATCTACTCCACGTAGCTGCAGGGAGCATTCATCAAACACCAGCAACACACCCTGTCAAGCACTTTACATAGAGGACACCTGTAAATCCAGAGGACGCCAAATGTTACTTACCATAGTCTTTGCAAGTTGCAGCTGGGATGTTTCAGTCCCTCACACAGCCGCTGCACTCCAGAATCTCCCAGAGGATTACCATTCAAGTTCAGCTCAGTCAGGCTCTGGTTGGTTCTGAGAACAGCAGCGAGATCCCCACAGGCAGCACCTGTAATGCAGCAATATTGCAATCTGCAGGAGAGAGCAATGCAGAGAAAAGTGATCACGGCATGAATGGGACTGTTCTGATAGGCAGCCCTGACCAGCAGCCCCTCTGCCTCACCATTCAGCAACCAGAATGGCCCAGACATTTCAAGCCCCGAACCTCTGCCATTGACCAATGGGAAATACAGTTTGGGGTAAAGCTCCCTCCCGAAGCACTGTCCCTAGCCACCAAAACTGACCCTGCATAGCCCCCTGCATCATTACAAGAGATTTCTGATAAAATTGCAAGAGATGGCAACAGGGTCATACATCAGACAATACATGGCTGAGGCGCCTAGTTGGGAATGATAGGTGGGCACGAGAGTCCATCGTTCCTCAGAATGGAGGAGGGAAATAACCTAATCTGTGTTGACATCAAAATGCTCAGGGTAAAAAGAATGGTTACTTACCTTACAGTTCTTCAAGATGTTCTGTGCCTGTGGATCCCACCCATTGTGTGTGTTCACCCTCTGTGCAGGAGTTCAAAAAGTTGTCTCTAGCAGCGTCCATTGGGGTCATGCATGCACCCTGCATAACCTCACGTTCCCCCTCTTGCGGGCATAAAGGGTGGAGCTACCCCACCCCTCGGTTCCTTTGAGGCTCAGATTCCACAGAGAACAACTCTGAGCTATGGCCTTGGAGGGCAGGTCGTGGGATCCACAGGCATTGAACAACTCAAAAAATCATATTTCCTGTAAGGTATGTCACTGTTCTTTCTTCAAATTTTTGTGCATGTGGATCCCACTGTCAGGGTTCCTTCCCCACTCTGAACTCTGGGGTACAGATGTGGGGACCCGCATAAAAATAAGCCTAGGGCGACTTTCACCAGCTTAAGTTAAAAACTTCCAAGGCACAAATTCCTTCCTTGCCTTAGTATCGCTGCCACCACCAAGTGATTTAAACAAACATTCAGGGAGGGCCACTTTGAGCCCTACCTCCCCCAAAATATTCCCACAAGTCCCTGCACTCCCTTTCCTGGGGAGGCTTGAGAATAATATCCTCACCAATTGGTACAGGTGAACACAGACCCAAACCCTTGGATCTTAAGAACAATGAAAAATTAATCAGGTTCTTAAAAGAAGAATTTTAATTAAAGAAAAGGTAAAAGAATCACCTCTGTAAAATCAGGATGGTAAGTACTTTACAGAATAACAAAAGACTCAAAAACACAGAGGATTTCCCCTCTAGGCAAAACTTTAAAGTTACAAAAACAGGGATAAACCTCCCTCTTAGCACAGGGAAAATTCACAAGCTAAAACAAAAGATATTCTAACACATTTCTTTGCTATTACTTATTATTTTTGCAAGACTAGATGCTTAGTTCAGATATAGCTTAGGGAGATGTATTTTCCCTGCCCTGTTTCCTTGTTGACTCCAGGAGACAGACAAAAAACCTTCCCCCACAGATTTGAAAGTATCTTCTCCCCTTATTGGACCTTTTGGTCAGGTGCCACCCAGGTTATCTGAGCTTCTTAACCCTTTACAGGTAAAAGAGGAATTAACCCTTTACAGGGTAAAGAGGGATTTTATGCTACCCTTAGCTGTATGTTTATGACACCCACTCATGGTGATTACCCAGCAGGTTGGTTGGTCTGGAGGTCTGAGTCAGGAGTTCATGTGAATAAGGACCGGAGAAATGCCCTGCCAATCTGGACATCTGCTGTCCATGCTGCTACCAATGAGTAATGTTTGGTTGGACCGAAGACCACGTTGCTGCTCCATAGATTTCTACTAATAGTACTTCATTGAAACATGCTGCTGAAGAAGACAGAGCTCTCATTAAATGTGCAGGATGATCTAGTTTATTAAATTTGATAAGCTGTACTGATATAGTCAAAAATCCATTTAGACAGTCTCTGTGAAGAAATCAATCTATCTTTGACTTTACTACCATAGGCCACAAAATATCATCTGGGTGAATTTCTAAAATACCTTCTTCTATTCAGTAGAATAGACCTCTTCTGACATCAAGCTCCTTCCTTCCTGGCAACAAAATAGTGGGAACTTGTCTTTGATGGCAAAAAGATCTATCTGAAGAAATCCCCATTCATGGGACACTAACTGAAGGACTGTACCTTTTATTGTCCACTCATGAGATGATATGCTCTTCCTGCCTGGCTGATCCATCAGGATATTACACCTACCAGGAGAAGTCATACTATGATACTGAGTTGATGCAGAATCCATCATTCCCACAGCAGTATGGATTCTTGACAAAGAGTCCGATCTTGCTGCCTCTGTCTCTTGATATACATGGCTGTATAATAGTCCACTATGATCTGTATTGACAGGCCCTTTGCAACTGGGAGAAAGGACCTGCATGCTAAATGGATAGCCCTCAGTGCCAAGACATTTAAGTGGCCCGCTGAATCTATTACTGACTCAATACCATGAGTCTGCAACTGAACTAAGTGAGCTCCCCTGTCTGGATGCAGTGGTGATCGGAGTCTTGGCAAGGACTGGAGTTTGAAATGGAATTCTTTGACATATATTGTTAGGGATTAGCTGCCACTGAAGAGACAAAATGACCCCTTGGGGGATTTTAACCCTTCTTCATGTTGTGAATGCGTGGGTGAAATACTGATTCGATCTGTGACTGTAACAGCCTTAGCTCAAGTCTTGCAAAGGTTGTCAGATAATTACTTGGAGGTTATGTGGCCTAACAGTCAAAGATAGACCCTTATGAGTTGTGAGGGCAAATCTCAAACAGATATTAGTTGACAGATGTTCTGAAATCTCTCGTGAAGGAGAAAGACATTTGCAATTCTAGAGACCAAGATCACCCTGATGAATTCTATTGACTCTGTCAGAATTAGGTTTGATTTCTTTAGCTTGACTGGGAGACCCAAATCAATTAAAAAGGCATGGCATCCAGGCACATAAATTAAAGCATGTCAAACCTCCATTTGACTGCTCATATTCATGAAGAAAGTGGCCTTAATTTGCTGTAACTTAGTCAATTAAATTACAGCAAATCAAACACTGATCCCCTACCAAGCAGGCAAGGCCTGGAAGTAGCAGCGAGACATCAGAATGATTGACTGACCACTGCCATCAACACTTGGTTTCTGAAACACTCCTCCCCGATATGGCCCTCACAAAGCTCTGTTGTTTGTCTTACCTGGGACAGATGGAGCAGGAAGGAACAAAACCCAAGCGTCAGTGTTTCTAAGAAGAAACAAATAGCTGCACATCTGCTCATTGGCCATGGCAGAGGCCAACAGATCCTTCTCCTCTGCCACAGCAGCCACTAAGTCACATCCCACTGAATTATTCAGGACTGTCAATCACTCTGTCAACCTAAAATGTCTCCTCATTTCCATAGCCCAGCACCACTCTCCGGGAGGGGCTTCTACCCACTCACATCCCCCACCCCTCTTGGAACACGGACCCCAGGGACAATGGAGGATGTTCCTGACTCCTCTTGGCTTATACTTTCCTTTCCTTTTGCCACCTCTGGAGATGCTTGAGACAGATGTGTAGAAGCCTTCTGAGGAGCAGAAGGTGGCAGGGGGTGATGCCCACTCAGCTGCAGAAGGAGCAACTGAGGGGGTACAAAGAAGGCTATCCTGTCTCCCCTGAGAGCCCCCTCAGAGGAGGAGAAGATGGTGACTCCTGCCGAGGGTATAGAAGAGCAGCACAGCTCTGGCCTGGCCTTTGGGGATCTCAAAGCTGCAGCTGGACAGCATGATGGATGGAGAGGCATATGGGAACACCAGCCAGGAGCATTAACTGAAGAGGAGTGAGGCCAAGCACTGCAGCATGTTTGAGACAGGCATCGGACTGCGAGTCGACCTACACCCTGACCATGCAGAGCTCCCTGCAGCACCACCATGCAGCAAGGGCAGCCTCCTGTATGAGGCCAAGAGCCACCGCTTCACCTCCAACCCCACCTTCAACTGCATGGACATCCAGTGACATCCAGTGCTACACTGAGGATAAAACAGAATAGTGAACAGCTGCTGATTCAGTGAGCGCTCTCCATCCCGTGCACTGCATGAGGCAGGGCTCCTCTGGAACAAATAGTATGTGGTCACGTAATTAAAGAATGTTTTGTAATGCATATGCACAGGGCAGCTGAATTAAGGGTATCCAGGCAACTTTAATGCCAGCATTCCCTAACTTCTGTGCTTGACTTTGCAACCTTAATGCTCTTTTAACATAGATATAAAACAAAAAGACCCCACCCTAATACTTATTACTGAAGTGCAGTGGGGGACTGTTATTAGTGTTCCAATTTGGACCTCTCTCTATTTCCATTTTCCAAATAAGACAAGCTCTCAGACTGTTATGAGTCACAGACATGTCAGGGGCTGGAGGGACACTCACCTATGTACCTGAAAGGGAGCGGACATCTTACACCATCGTCACACCCTACTGAGTTCTTCGCTTCAAAGAAACTTGTAAACACTCACCTCAGTTTCTGCACTTTGCAGTTTGGATGTTTCAGTCCCTCACACAATAGTTTAATTCCTGAGTTTCCCAGGACTTTATCTGACAGGTCCAATTCTGTCAGGGTTGGTTTGGTATTGAGAACAGAGGAGAGATCCCTGCAACAACTGGCTGTGAGAGAGCAATTCACAAGCCTGCAGGAGACAGATAAACAGAAGAGGAAATTAGTACTCCTGTCTGTCCAGTTCCCTCAGTGGATACCAGTGACTATCTACAAAGATTCCTTTATTCTGGGAATAAAATCACAGTGCTGTAGTAGTGGATGCTAAGGACAAAATACTATGGGGGGATTTCAATCCACATGCATCTGTAGCTCTCATTGATTGCATGCATATACTATTCTAAGCCAAAGTTCCCCAACTCCATCCCCTGAGCAGAAACACTTGGGCTTCTCCTACTAAAAAAACCATGATTATAAAGAAGGGGTCAAAGGAGTGGAAAGCAATGGAGGGAAGGAATCTCAATGGTAAATAATGAAATGCTGCTGCACTGGAAGATATATTACAGTTTTGTGGATAGGGGGAACCCGTTCTTCTCTCTTGCTACATCATTTCTACTTAGCACTCAGAAAACAAACCACCATCCATGGAATATGTAGTATTGAACATTCACGCTTCATAGACTGGCTCAGTTTTGCCAAGTCTCAAGCCCCACCTTCCTCTCCTAGTACGCTGGGACACCAGTAAAGACTGGAATTTCTCTAGCGAGGCCAATCTGATGGATTGTAACAACAGTTTAACTGTAGGCTTAGTTTTTCACCAGTGCAGCTCCCCTCGTGGCAGACTGTCTGCCAGCATTAGTAACCATTGCGTCCTCTGACCCTGCTCTTAGAAAAAAATGCCAAAAGCCATTACTGCAACCCAGAGAGCGGCACCAGCAGTAGTGCAATGTGGGAAGTTTGCAGTGTTCAGAGCAGACAAGGCTACAATGTAAATAACAGTGACCAAAGAACAGCAAACAGGGAAATCTGTCTGGGAGTTTGGTAGGGGGATCTTCATCCTTTTTTCTTTTAGGCGAAGGACTAGGAAGAAAAGACTATGATGGCTACTGAGGCAGCAATAGAGGTAACCTAAACAGGAGAGGAGACAAAGATGTCTGGGTGCAGAAGCTACGGAATGTACATCATCCTTGAATCAGTACCTGAAAGAAGTGAATTATGTATAACTGTTGCCTGGTAGCGCTCGTGGCAGAGAAGATTGGAGGAGCAAAGATGCAGCTGGAGACAATGGAGTTCAGATGGGGATTTGAAGACATGATGGAAGAGAGGAAGCTGCACACACAACTCAAGATTTGCAGACACCTGCTGAACAAGAGGACCTGAAAAGTGTCTGCTAGACAACGGAGTGACTTGGAAAAATGTGACCACAAGAACAAGGCAGGGGAAGAGACCAGCTGATGAAGGCGAGGAGGAGAAGCAATGAGAAGATGGGGTGACAAGGAAGGAGGAGTCCTGGCAGAAGAGAGGAAGAGATGATGGAGATACCCTTGGATCAGAGCTCTAGGAAGGATGAGGGGACTATAAGAGAACATAGGTCCGAACGATATGCGGATAGAAAGAACAACAAATGGGAGGGATCCTGGGATTCACAACAATACCAGGAAGAGGCAGGTCTACGTGATTAAGGGCTCCTTACTAAAAAGGACTGACAGGCCTGTCACCAAAGCAGATCCAGAGAACAGAAGGGTATGCTATCTGCCAGGAGCAAGGATATGAGATATGGACCTGAGGCTGAAATGAAGCCTGATAGGCGTGGCAAAAAAAAAATCCACTATTGTCCTACTTGTCAGGACAAATAGGAGTGCCAGTCTCCTGCTAGAAGACACAAAGGACAGCTAAGTTTGGCTGGGGAAGATGCTCAAAAAAGTGGAGGCTTGGGTGATTGTCAGTGGAATACTTCCAATCCCTGGAGAAGAAGGGCGAAGCCATGACACGGTAACGCAGTTCCATACCTGGCTCAAGGATCGGTCCTGTGAGAAAGGCTTGGGGATGTTTGACCCTGGGGAGGCATTCATAGAAATGGGATTCTTTGATGCACGGGCTAAACCTGAGCACCTGGGGTACTAACCTTTGGGGATCAAGGCTGGCACAATTGATATGAGTGGTATGTGGTGCCAGTACTAGTTTTCCTTCTTCTCCCCTGTGGCTTCTGCCCAGAAACATCTCTGCATTCTACAGCATCAAGGCAACACACAGGGGCAGCAAGGGAGCTTTAGTTCCAGCCTAGTTATGTTCTGGAATGGAGGACGAGGCCCATGCTGAAGTTCCTCAGAACCCAGGGACAGGAAGTGTCCATCATCTAGTGCTGCCTCTGACCAGGTGCTTTCTGAGACCCTTACATGCCCCATCCACATCCCCTCCCTGGGGATCTATTCCTTCATGTGGAGCTCTAGGATCATCACAGCCTTAAGGTTCCAAGTCTCTGTGGATCTATTAGCCCATATGGGCTTCCCCCATCCATGGAGCTGCGGAGCTGACCTCACTGTTGCTATTTGAGGAAGCCTCATCTTCAAAGATCATCAACTCCAGGGAAGATTCACTCCCAGAGACCATCCATCTCTCAGGTCATGGCCCCCCTCTCCCATCACCATTGCCTCACAGAATTCTGAGCAGCATGTGAGGAAGATCTAAAGGATGTTAATAAAGATCTCTTTCCATCATTATTCTACATTTAGAAGATAGTAGTGCCCCAAATCTCCAAGCAGAATTGCAGCTCCATTGTTTTGGGTGCTCTACAAACAAAGATAACAAGACAGTCCCTACCCTGGAGGTTTATAGTCTCAGAGAAAAAAAACTGATGAAGGGTTAAGGATGGGGACAGAACATACAAGCAAATTAACTTAGTGATAGGGAACTAAAAATTGTGCCACTTTTGTTACTGCTGGGTGTTTTGTTTTTTTAAATGTGAAATTGGGATAGAGATGAGGAATGGCAGGAACATCTGAATTAATAAAAGTAAGGAAGTAGGAAAGGCAGGAAGAGAGATGCTGTCTTCAGCCCCTGGAGAAGCTGCAAGATCTTCTTTCACAGTCGCACCACCAGATTTAAAAAAAATTACAAGAACTTTTGGGAAGACTTGCAGACAATCTTGATCTAAAGCTGTCAATGGTGCAAGAAAAGGCCCAGCACCTCCTTTCTGATACCTATTAGCCTAAACAGGGGTGGACTATTTCTAATAATGAAGGCATCCTGGAGCCAGCTCAAGTGTCTAGCTTATACCAACAATCATCTCCCAAATCTATGTGAGCAGGTTGCCTCTCTCAGGGCCATCTGCCTGGGTTTGAATATTTCTATTCCCACCTTCTCCCTTGATCACTGTAATAGTGGTTAATAGAAGTGATGGCAAGCTGGTGCTGCTAGATCTGTCCCCAAGGATGAGTAGACCAAAGGCTGGATCTTCTAGGCAAATGTCTGCACTCTAGATGAAGACGGCCAACTATCAGACAGCACTGGCTGAATAGGATTTCCTCACTTGGAAGAAAGATGGCAAGAAGCAGGTGAATGGGGTTGTTTTGAATGTCAGCAAGTAGCCACACATGCCTTTCATGCCAACAAAAGCGTCTTGGATGCTGTGCCCACACCAGTTACAGCAAAGACAGTCTCATGGCCTAAGAGTTCAGGTCCAGCTGTCCAGACCATAACTGAAGACCTTTTCTGTAAAGGTTTGGGATTGTTCAAGTATCAAACAGATGAGACCCTTTCAAAACCCTAAGGGCTCCATGGCCACGCTGAGGCCATCTGACCTGTATGTCCCCTCAGTGTGCAAAAAGCCAATGCTCTTCCATTTCCATTCCCACCCTCTAATGGGCCAGAAAAGCTGAGAGATATTCATTCCTCTGCCAGGCACAAAACCAGGAATTCACAGCAATGACCTCAAGTACTCTGGGAGTTCCTCTACTGGACCATGTGCTAAATAGGGGATATGATGTTACAACCGAGATTCCCAAACTAATTTCTGCTCAAACTAATTCACATCCTCCCCACTTTGGGGACCAGCTTTTCTTTATCCAGAGTTCTTTCATTATATAATTATCGGCTCTGTGTTCTCTTTTGCAGATCTCAGGAGCATGGAAGCTGCTACTGAGACAGTGAATGTACAGGCATGGCAACCCTCAGTAAAAATCAGTGCCTTGCAGTGTGTGCACACGCACCATGGCAGTGCTCACAAACCGCAGATTTTGCCTTTTATGTTTTGCAGAAGCAGCCCCAAGGGACCAAGCAAACACAGAGGGGGTTTTGTGTTTTTTTTAAGTTGACACATTTTTGAAATTCAAACGTTCGAATGAGAAATGCAACGCTATATCTTTGTTAATCTGATGGGTAGAGGATGGCCTTAGGGCCAGGCCGAGCAGAGACCTGGCAGTCTCCCCTCAACTGCTCTGGGGATGGCATGAAGCAGAGGTACAAGTGGCAGAGCTGGCAGGAAAAGAAAACAGTTTGTCCATTTTTATCAAAATTATGAGGTTTTCTGACTTGCTCCAGTAAGTCGCTTGACAGCTGACAGGGCCAGTTTTATAGAGTGTAAGGCCAGAAGGGACTGTTAGATCATCTGGTCTGACCTGCTGTGTGCACAGGCTATTGAATTTTACCCAAACACTCCTAAGTTGAGCCCAATAACGCCGAGCTGTCAAAGCTGTCACAAACGGATGGCAGCAGCAGTGTGGAAGTGCACTGGGAAGAGACTCATTGTGCCACTGCAGCTGCTCTGCTAGTCCTTGTGCTGAAACAGTGCAAAGGGACATGGTAGTGGCCATGATGCGAGTGCATTGGCTCTGAGCAAGGTTAAACATAAAAGGTGATGTCATCCATTGTGCACTGTTGTAAGCACGCATGTGTGTGGATGTGCAGTGTTACAGGTGTGTTAGGAAGATGCACTGATACTATTCTCTAGCATAGACCGTCTCAGAGACTGCTAATCCCCTCATCACTCTGTGAAACAGCTGTGCACCACAGGGACAATCCAGTTGGAGGAGCCCAGGTTCCGACTCTTGGGTGTAGGAGCAGAATGTTTTCCACAGCTAGAACCCCTTGTCAGAGGGGATCGGACTAAGCCCTGGCCTGGCCATGTCCCGAGCAAAATGCAAGATCGTCTCTTTGCTAGTAAGACCACCAGTCAGTGTGAGATGGTGAGAGATGAGAGAGTAAAATGAAGAAAAAGAAAGAAAGAAAAAAAAAAAGAAAGAAAAAAAAAAAGATGGGGTTGGGATGGGTCAGAGATAGAAAAGGAGACAAAAATCCCACCCCCCCAAAACACCCCACATTTGAATCAGGGAGAAGTTAGGCCAGATGGGGATATATGAACGTTAAATAAATAGACATGGACAGGGATTAGATACCCTGATAACAGGCACCTTAGAAATACCTATGATTAAAATTGCTCAAATAATCTTTCTTGCCTTTTGAGTCTTCTCTGACCTCAAGTAATTTCCCCTGGACACATGGCTTACCTCAGTCTCTCCTGCTCACCTCTTGGTTGGTAGCTGGGTTAAATGTAATTAAACTGCTAGGCTGAAACTAAAGCAACCCCATGCAAACTGACGGGAAATTTAAACAGATTTCTTAGCAGCTAGACAGTTCATATATGGTCATTGCACCTGCCCTGGCAAAGAGGGCTGCACTGATGTAGAATTTCCATGATAGCATCAATAATAATGGGATATTTAAAAGGAGAAAAATACAGCTACTTACTTTAGTTTCTTTAATTTACAGTGTGGATCCTTCAAAACTTGACAGAGCAGATAAATAGGCGAATGCTTCGGCTCATCCCAATGTTGTATCCTAAAAAGAGAGAATAGAAATGTTCTATGTTGTCATCTCGGGACAGATTTTAATTCTATTTCCTGAACATTAGAACGGCCCTTCGTATGGCGCGATCATACACTATGTATGAGTTACTCTACAGTTTCAGTTCATTGAAAATACCCCCCAAACAATGTATATATAGCACATTATGATGTACTTTAGATACACAGTCAAATAGAATAGGTTCTACTAAGTGTAATCCATTCATTTTTTGGATTTCTATGATGCTGGTCCTTTGAGTAGTTAAATGACATTCTAAGGACTCTCACAAATGGGAATGTCACCAGCATTTACAAGTTTTCGTGTTGGGCAGTAATTGTTGCATCATTTCTGGAGATAAACACATTCATTCCTATTTTATTTAACCAGGAATGTTAATTTACCCATAAAGATAAAAGCCAATAGTCTGAGTATTTGTTTATAACTTTACATATGCTGGCTATCATTTGGTATTGGTAACTGGTGTTACACTTTGTGAACTTGCATCCCTATAAGTAACTAGAAATGGTGGTTTATTAGTTCCTGATCCCAAAGAGTACAAGAGGGCAAGTTAATTTTAAGGCAGCATCTCCCTAAGAAATAGTTCGGGGGAATAGTGCAAAACTTAAAGAACATTCTGATGAACTTTAAAGTAAATTTACTTCCATTGTGTTCACACAGCTTTATTGTTCATGTTCTAGAAATATCCTAGCAAACAAGTCTACAGACCGGAATGTTGCTGAAACCGTGAATATTACAAAATGTTTGCATGGAAGAAAAATCTGAATTTGTAATCCTGAGCTTTCATATTGGAATTCTGGTTCTAATGTTTATGCTCATCCATACATGGAACAGAAACCTGTGAGATGACCCGTGTGTCCAATCAAAATGAATAATTTTGAACGAATACATTTTAACACATATATTGTTCAAATAATCTGGGGGGGGGGAGACAAATATTAATTGTAAACCCAGCTCGAATAAGCAGATAATGATACAGATTTGATATTTTGTGTGGCACAGTCATTGGCTCTGCTCTCCTCCTTCTATCCCTTTATTTGCTCCAGCATCCCAGTTCCTGATCTATCTTTGTGCCATTCTCACTCCTTCCCTCACCTGTCTCCTCAAGCTCTCCCTTCTCCTCAGGTCCATGTCCCTTTCAATAAAACAGTACCTAGCTCTCATACAGCACTTTGCACCCATAGATCTCAAAGCTTGTTTTCTGGAAAGAAACGTTTATTAAATCAACTTACGACCTTTTTGGAGCTGGCAAGGCAGAGATTCTCACTTTCTGCATACACCAGCAACATCCTCTATATGCTGCTCCCCGTGTCCTTCAGACAAACCCTACAAAATGCCCCACCCTGTTCTCTAAGGAACATCACCTGTTAACCAAAATATAATTATTTGCTGTATTTTAAGTGTAAACAACATCCCAAATTCACCTCCAAATATCGTATTTTGCAACAGAAAAATAATTTCAACAATTAATCCAGGATCCTAACACTAACATGTTTTTCTCCCATATGGGGTATCACCCAATCACAACCTTAAGACGCACAGCCCAGACCTCTACCACCTCCATGCTACGGTAAAAAAACCTCTTGGGGAAGAAATACCATTAACCCCTGTGGGTAGGCTTATAGAAGGATTAGATTTTTAACAGTAAATGTCAGTAAACATCAATTTCACCCTGGTTATATTGGTCATTACAACAATTTGTAACACACCCTACTCCTCCATCCTATGACATCAGGGTTGTCAATTGCCCATTTCATTTGAAGTGGTCTCTTATAACATATGTGAACCCCTTATGCTTGACAATCTGTCCCAGCTTGTATTTCAGATACAATACTCTGGCTACCTTCCCCAGATATGATGTGCTCTGTAAAGCTCAAAGCTTGTCCCTTCCATCAACAGAAGTTGGTCTAATACAGGGATCTCAAACTCAAATTACCAGGAGGGCCACATGAAGACTAGTACATTGGCCCGAGGGCCACATCACTGACACTGCTTCCCTGCTGCCCCCGGCCCTGCCCCCACTCCACCCCTTCCATTAGGCCCCACCCCTGCCCTGCCTCTTTCCACCCCCATTCCAACTCCTTCCCCAAAGTCCCCACCCCAACTCCGCCCTGTCCCTGCCCCTATTCCAACCCCTTCCCCAAATCCCTGCCCCTGCCCTGCCTCTTCTCCGCCTCCTCCTCTGAGCACGCGGCTCCCTGCTCCTCCCCCTCCCTCCTGGAAAGCGCTAAGAACCACCAAACAGCTGTTTGGTGGTGGGACATGCCTGGAGGTAGGTAGAGGAGAGGGGATGCGGAGCGTTGGGGTGGGGGGCCAGCGGGGGAAAGGAGCTTGGTGGCCGCAGGAAATAACTGGGGGGGGGGGGCAAGGGGAGCTTGGTGGGCCGCAGCTAATAGCTCCGCGGGCCGCATGTTTGAGACCCCTGGTCTAATAAAACATATGACCTCACCCACCTTGTCTCACTCATATCCTGAAACCAACACAGCTACAACAACACTGATTTCCCCATACATACACAAACTGATGAAAAATATTTCCATCAATAATAATAGAAATTTACAGATAGGCAAAGTAAGAAAAATGCTGCAGAGTTTGATTTAAAGATATTTTCTCTGTATATTCTGATATGGGATTTTAACAATTTGTACTTCAACGGTTATATAGATTTAACTTTTTGAATCTCACCATCTATTGTCATTAAATAGATATTGTCTAACTCCCTTCTCATAATATCCACAACTCTGAACACTTAAATTCATCAAAATCTAAATAAAATAATAATAATAATGCTTAAAACACATAATTTGCACAACTCTGAAAAGTTAAACTGATGAACATTTTAAAAGCTTACAAATAAACATTGATATTATCCATCAAAACTATACAAATATAAAAATCAAATGCTGCCAAGTCTATCTATGAGGAATGGGTCAGAGAGAGCTCGGCAGCCGAGCATGAATTAGCACTAGAACACTGGGGGGGGGGAGCAGGATTGTTAGACTAGGTTCTGTTCCTGGGTCTGGGTCTACTATAGTCTACTTAGGTACAGCAAATCTAAGTACAACAATCCCCTTTTTTTGGGTGTCTACTGGGAGCAAACCTGGAGTTTCTCTCTGAAAACATGAGCTTGTACCACTTGACCTAAAGCAGTGGTAGTCAATAGGCAGACTGCCAGCCAAATCCGGATGGACAGATGCTTTTGAACATAAGAATGACCATACTGGGTTAGACCAAAGGTCCATCTAGCCCAATATCCTGTCTTCGGACAGTCACAAATGCCAGGTGCCCCAGAGGGAATGAACAGAACAGGTAATCATCGAGTGATCCATTCCCTGTCGCTCATTCCCAGCTTCTGGCAAACAAAGGCTAGGGACACCATCCCTGCCCATCCTGGCTAATAGCCATTGATGGACGTATCCTCCATGAACTTATCATCTAGTTCTTTTTTTAACCTTGTTATAGCCTTGGCCTTCACAACAGCCTCTAGCAAAGAGTTCCACAGGTTGACCATGCGTTCTGTGAAAAAATACTTCCTTTTGTTTGTTTTAAACCTGCTGCCTATTAATTTCATTTGGTGACCCCTAGTGTTTGTGTTATGAGAAGGAGTAAACAGCACTTCCCTATTCATCTTCTCCACACCATTCATGATTTTATAGACCCCAATCATATCCCCCCTTAGTCATCTCTTTTCCAAGCTGAAAAGTCCCAGTCTTATTAATTTCTCCTCATACGGAAGCCGTTCCATATCCCTAATAATTTTTGTTGCCCTTTTCTGAACCTTTTCCAATTCCAATACATCTTTTTGAGATGAGGCAACCACATCTGCATACAGTATTCAAGATGTGGGCATACCAAGGACTTGTATAGAGGCAATATGATATCTTCCGTCTTATTATCTATCCCTTTCTTAATGATTCCCAACATTCTGTTCGCTTTTTTGACTGTCGCTGCACATTGAGTAGATGTTTTCAGAGAACTATCCACAATGACTCCAAGATCTTTCTTGAGTGGTAACAGCTAATTTATACCCCATCATTTTATATGTATCATTGGGATTATGTTTTCCAATATGCATTACTTTGCATTTATCAACATTGAATTTCATCTGACATTTTGTTGTCCAGTCACCTAGTTTTGAGAGATCCTTTTGTAGTTCTTCGCAGTCTGCCTGGGACTTAACTATCATGAGTAGTTTTGTATCATCTGCAAATTTTGCCATCTCACCGTTTACCCCTTCTTCCAGGTCATTTATGAATATGTTGACCAAGACTGGTCCCAGTACAGACCCCTGAGGCACTCCACTATTTACCTCTCTCTATTCTGAGAGCTGACTATTTATTCCTACCCTTTGTTTCCTATCTTTTAACCCCAGTTACCAATCCATGAGAGGACCTTCCTTCTTATCCCGACAGCTTACTTTGCTTAAGAGCCTTTGGTGAGGGACCTTGTCAACGGCTTTCTGAAAATTTTTTTATTTACGTATCATTATACTTTTTATTATTTTCTCTGGAGTCTGGACCTAGACCAGGAAATTTGGACATTGACAAAAAATAATTAACTACCTTTGACCTAAAGTATCACTACTGTTAGCACAGATGCAGTGACAGACTCAAACTTCTATGTGCCATAGTCTCTGGAGAGGAGCAAACATCTATGCCGTGTGGACATGCATCACACACAGAGAGATTTTGGCCCATTTCACCTGCAAAGCAGATGAGTGTCTGTCATCTTACTGGGTTCCACTCCCAGCTCTGCCCGCTTTGGCCTTGTCCAACCTCAGTTATCTTAGCTGTGAAATGGATGAGTGAGTTCACCTCGCCTAAGGGCCTTTGTTAGAGCAGCCAGTAGAAGATGGGTATTAGGACTCCTGTGCTCTTAGCTGCTATCTCAGTGCACCTTCCCCTAGGCTACAGGGTAGTTGGTGGCACTTTCAGTTAAAAAAAAAAATATGCATGATGTTGCACTGATTGTGCAGAAATGTGTGACAGATCTTAGAAGTTTCCAAGGAGAGGTTGGACAAACACTTGTCAGAGATGGTCCTAGGTTTATTTGGTCCTGCCTCAGCACAGGGACTAGATGACCCCTAAAGGTCCCTTCCAGCTCTCTGTATCTAGGATTCTACACTGGCAGTGTTGTAGTGATGAATTCTACCAATATAGCTTCATTGGTATAGAATAGACAACCTCTTAGTAGCACAGGACATTTTTTTCCACAGTCTTGGGGGTCCGTTCTCAGATTGTTGCATGCTGAGGTGCTGCACAGACTGACTATGGGCAGTTCTTCACTTTGGCCATTTCATAGCAATATTTAAAGCTTATAGTTTTGCTTGAAGTGGTTCAACTAGATTTAAAGCAGAGATGAATGCCTGCAGCCCACAACGCCAACAAGGGTACTGCTCAAATCAACTGTAGTAGTCTGAGAACAACACCCTAAAACGACAAACAAGTACAGAGCAACTCAATGTCATTTGGTCCCAACAGCTCCTGGGCACTGAGCACTCCGAGGACAGCACCCAAACTATGAAAGCAATTTACACCATCAACCTGGAAGTCAGCAACTAGTTTTATCCAGCTACTGTGTTTAAAGGCAGGGGTTTGTGGGTGTTCTGTTCTGCAAGGCAAACGTTCTTTCTCAGACATTCACTGAGTATAGGCAGAAATGCCTGTTCTTGAAATTCAGTGTTTAGTGAAATTTAGAACAGGAAGGACAGCTGAGTTTGGATAAAGAGAATCCGAAAAAGATAATGACTTATTTTTTCTGCCGTATTGAGGAGGAGAACATAGTTTTACACTGGGGGCATGGATATTCCCTGTTTCTTTGTAGTGTCGTTGTACCACAATGATGGACTTTGCAAAGTTATCAAGACACAAGAAAAATAATGTTTCATCTGTTAATTAAACTACAGATTTCTGAACTCAGGTGATACTTACTGATATAGCCACTTCTGTCGTCTTGGAAGCACATCTTCCCCATGGTCCCCAAAAGCAAATGTACAGTAAGATATGCAAAGTGACTCCAGTCGATGACAATTTTTTACACAGAATGAAAAAGCCATTTGATCCATTTGAGTAAGTTTATTTGAATCTAACGTTAGTGCAGTGACATGATCCAATGCACTTTTCACAAAGTTTTCTTCATCCATCTCAAACATGCAGTGAAACTCCTCAAGGTTATAAATACGACATGTCTCCTGATCCACATTGGACAAAGGTAAATATTTTTGTTGGTTTGTTTGAACCCACTTCAGCAAATCTGGCTTAATTTTAGATGAAATTTTACAGGAAAATTTTTCCTCCATGATTTGCATTATTTCTTCATTTAAGAGACCAAACAGGAATCGCACTGTTAACATTAAGTAATTTCTAGAGTTTCCATAGTTTTCTAACAATGTTTTCACATCTTTCTTGGGAGTCCCTGAATCTTCCATTGTTTCTTCATCTTCCTCCAGCACATAAAACAAAGCTGCAAAAAACTCCTGAAAGCTTAAGTGAATGAAGCTGTAGGCATTCACACAGTCAATATCTTTTTGAAAAATGTTCTTGTTCAAAGACAGGGGGAAAGAGTCAGCTTGATTTAAGCCAAATTTCTTGAGTTCTGCTTCCTCAAACAGTATCTTCCGTTTCCAGATGCCATAAGCAGCTAAAGAACAAAGTCCCCTCAGGTTAGCTTGCATGTGTTGCTTCAAATTGCTGCTGAGGGGCTTGACTAAATTGGAAAGGTAGAGCATGTACACTCCAGTGACTGACTTTGAAGTTTGTGCAAGATCCTCACCTTTTTCAAGCTGTTGTTTCACAACAGTGCAGATAATCCGACACATGATGGGAATAAAACACATAGTGAAGAGAATGTCATTTGCTTTCACAAATTGTAACGCTTGTCTTGCTTGTTTCTTGTTTCCAAAGAACTTGTGGAAATATTCTTTCCTGTCAGCTTCAGAAAACCCCAGGATCTCTGCATAACGTGAGCATTCCAAACACTGCAAGAGTTTCTCCAGAGCAGTCAGTCTTGAGGTGATTAGCAAGTAGGATTGGGGAAGAATCGTTTTCCTGAATAAACTGCTCAGTATGATTTCCACTGGCTTCTTCTCCCAGGGATCAGAGCACAGGTTTTCTGTCTGATCAAAAGAGAATCTCAGTTCATCAAAACCATCAATTATGAACAAGAGTTTTTCTGGCTTCATCAAAATCTCATTAACTGGAGCATTTGTATTAGGCCAATTTTTAAAAATCATGTCAACCACACTTCCCTGCTCAGTAAGGTTTGTTTCTCTGCAGTTTATGTAGAAAACATAATCAAACTTTTTCTTATAGAGTTCCCCAGCTGCCCAATTGCACATGATCTTTCTTGTTGTCATCGTTTTCCCAATCCCTGCAGCTCCCAGCAGCACAACAATTTGTGGTGTTTGTCCTTGTTTATCACGTGTAAATAGGGTGTCTATCGTAACTGCAGAACAAGCTTGTTTAGTCTTGATTTCTTTGTCTCTCTGACTCATGGCCATTATTTCATGTTCTCTCTCCTTTGCACGATGAGGGTCGTCTAGAATAATCAGCTTTGGATATCTTCTGTTTAGAATCACATTGTCAGTAGTAAGACTCATCATGTTTTGTATGACTTCATACTTGTTTTTGACATCATCTTTATACTTCTTCCTGTAACCTAAATCAGTACATGATGCATTAGAAATATTGAACCAGCAGCTCAGAGAAAAGACTTGATCTGTTACAATAAAACAAATAATAAATAATGGTACCTGAAACTGATATTGCACCTATCTTCAAAGAATCCAGAAATCATTTAACTATGGGCCTGATTCTGCAGCCCTAACTCAGATAAAATTGCCCCACTGAAATGATTTGTGTGAATAAGGACTGTGGTGATCACTTTACCCCCCACTGTAATGCAGCCACCTCTTGGGAGAAACCTGGCAACTGTTTATCAGTGCATAGCAACACTATACAACAAGTTAATGTACAAAGTGCAATTGAAACAGTGCTGGGAATTTAGGTGGAAAAAATGTAACTTCATAAACTAGAAATTGCCCAAGGCACTTGGGTTTGAATAAAGGTGCCATAGTGTCTTTATTGACCACAATTGGATGCCTCCAGTTATCTTCTTTGCTTAGGAGATGGTGCCCCTAGCAGCAGAACATCCTCTGGCATCAAGCTGGTGCATTGGTTCAGTACCGACCCAAAGAGATGTTGTGTCCACATCTGTATTAGAAGTTGCCAGAGGTAACAAGAGTCCCACTCAGCCCATTATATAGAATTGTTTGTAAAAGTCAGTCAGAGTTGAAAATAGAATGGCTGGTACAACTGAAGTGTTTATGGTCTAGAAGACCGGTGCTGAAAAGCTCCTGGTAAAGGACAGGTTGGCATGACAACAGAGCTGAGCGACTCTAGACATGGGAGGAAGTGTTTATAATTGAAATGGCCAAATGGCGTTGTGGTCAGTTGATTTTGCTGGCATGAGGTTGCTCCCCGTTTTGAGTACTCTTTATCTTGGGGTAGAGGGGTGTCAATAAACAGGGCAGTGGGACGTATGGATCTTTACCATCATAGGTGCCATCCTTGTCATTTCCCGTGATCCACCATGACACTGTTGGACCTTCATCATCCTGAGCCTGAAAGCCACCCTGACCAGACTGAGCCCTTTGTGTGCATTTGTCTGGTTTTAAAAGTATTTCAGCAGCAACACAAAGGCATTTCCTGGGGACTGATGCTGGCTGCTGCCCATTAAACCCTAGGAAATGCTCTTCACCTCCAGTGCTATTACCACAGCCACCATTGAAATCTGTTGCTTTTGGCAGTAGGTAGCCTTATTGCTGAATTCATGATATTCCCTAGACTAGAAAATAATAAGGAAACTCTGTGCTAAAAGTATGATCTGGAAAGGTGTTTGTTCCAGCAAAGAATCCAAATGAAAAAGCAGGAACCCAATGTACTTAGGAATATTTCCCATGTAGTTATCAGTCACTTTATGAAGTTCTGTTTGCGTAATACAGCAAGAGGCGTCATGTTTGCGTGACCTCTCTGTCTGTTTATGTAAAGTGCAGACCAATGCAGAACAGAATGAATAGGCTGCATCATCAGGAAAACAGAACAACTTAAATTGGGGCAGAGTCATTTAGGTGCATTTGTAAAGAAATGCAAGTCTCCTTCCAAGCAGTCATGTTTCTAAGCAGATTAGGTTGAACAATTAAAGGTCCTGTGTCAATTCTGCCTTAGTGCAGGAGGTGCACTAGATGGCTAACGAGAGCCTTTCCAAACCTAGGGAACTAAGACAGACACAGAGAGCAGCAGAGGGATTTTTATTTGGGACAATTATAATCAAGACAGAATTACTGGTTTGGAGGGTAGTATAGTATTTACTATATTCAATTCATATAATGCTCATTGCTCAATCAGATGTTATTTTACAAAAATAAGTTTGAAAACAATTTACATTATCTTTTGTGGGGTGGAAAGTGGATATTTTATTCCCCTAACTTAGTTATTAACAAATGCTCATCAAAATAAACTAAAACCTATAGTATATTACTATGTTCTGGTAGGATCTAGAGCCCCAATTGGTGATCACGGCCCCATTGTATTAGGTTCTGTGCAAACACATAAGAAAAAGACAAATCCTACCTGAAAAAGCTCACAGACTAAACCAACAAAATGCCCCCTGCCTTGTGCTCTGGAGGCAGCTAAACTCTCCCCCTGGGGGACTGTCCAGGGGAGTGAATTCCCAAGGCCTCTGGAGAGAGCCCCATTGGCAGCCCTGCAGCTTCCATCCTAGGGACCCCGGGCAGGGCCAACCCAGCTGAGCTCTTCTGTCACTGTGGGGAACAGGGGCGAGGAACAGGAATAACTGTAACAAAGTTGAGTTTAGCTCCATCACAGACCACATGGATTCTAACATTGCTCCACTAACGCATGGATCCCCACTGGCCCTGGCTCTTACAGTCTTGTGAGACACTGCAAAGCGGCCTGGAGTCTTTGGAACCATAGCTCTCTATGTTTGCTGGCTACCTGGCTGTTTGTATTGCACTGAATTTGTTTCTTTAATGAAAAAGAGCCTTGGAGATATAGTTTGTGCCTGGAACCCCAGAAGGGGCCCCATGGGGCCCCATCAGCTGTTTGGTGATAATATCCTAGGCCAGGATCATTTTCCAGTTACAGATCCTCAATTAGAGAAGCCTGGGGGATGTTCTAATTTACACCAACTGCCAGTGACCCCCTAGGAACAGTCCCGCAGCTGGGGATGCACTCTAGTTACGCCGCCTCCTCACCGCCTTCTGTCCATGACACTCCCTCTGCACCACTACATTGGCTGTCCACCCACTGAGAATCCCCCACACTGGGGGTATCCTCAAATGGAGAGATGCAGGCCACATCTGCTCCCCTCATGACAGCTGTGTGGTGAAAAGGGAGAGGAGTAGGTCAGAGCATCTGGCCCACCACTGGCATCCCAGCTTAGTGTCCCATGGCTTCCTGATTTAGAATTTGGCATTTGTGCCATCAGCCTGTTTCTCTTTCTGCTCCTATTGCTGCTGGTCTGGGGCATATTCCAGGAGGAGACTCCCAGGTTTTAAAGCGGCTATAGGTTTCTTACCTTTCTCTTTTCCTTCTCTGAGTTTAGCAGCAGAATCTCGGAGGTCAATCTGAGTGAAAGCGTCTATGGTTACATCTAGTGCAGCCTCTCCACCATAGAATTTCATCAGGAGGTTCTTAGTATCTATCCTGTTGGCATGGTCCAGACAACCTCGAGGGATGTTACCTTTCCCTTTAAGGGCAGAGTGTGATAGTTTGTCTTTAAATCTTTTGAAGTCTCCCTGAGAAAGGTTGTCGAGGGCATGTACAAGCAGGTCACTGATTCTGCTGCTTTGGTTTCCCATCACTGGATATCAGGAAATGAACTAAAATACAATGAAAAGTCCATTTATTAATAAGTAATATAGTAGAGAAAACATGTGCAAACTAGTAGCCAGAGTAGATCACTGGGGCACATATCTCCTGGGTGCTTTTCCTCATAAATGACGCACTGGACTTGGTCTCTCTGTGTCTCAGTCTCTCCATCTGTAGAATAGGGATAATCATATTCCTCTAACTCACAGGACTGTTGTGCAGCTTAGCCAGCATTGGTAAAGCCTGTTGAGGTTTTAGGATGAAAGGTGCTATAACAACAACAACCCAAACAAATTTCAAAATGCAAGGTTGGGATGCCCTAAATTAATTACATTTCAGAAAACAACCACTCAGTCTGGAATCTGCACATCACAGCCCTGGGGAATCAGGCCCCGTGTACTGAGACACAGTGCTAGCTTGTGATGACCTCAGGAGGTTTTTTGCATAGCAGAGCACAGCAAGTGAACGGTAGCTGTGGTAATTTCTGCCAGTGATCAGGCCCCATACCCTGAACCTATAAACTAACTAGTTCCGATCAAAATTAGCCCATCCCAAGAGAGTGACTTACTTACCATTCGCCCGAAAGCTACTACAAACAACATCTGATGTCCCTAATTAGAGTTGTTTCTCTTAATCTTCTTGATGCTCAACCACAGATGCACAGGGCAGCTAGAAAGAAGAACAGGAAATTTGCTCAAAGTTTATTTCCACAACAAAGAGAAGCAAAAGCATCTCCAGTTAAAGCTAGTCTTCAAAGCTTTTTGAATTTCTAGAACAGCCCTCATAGGACAGCAAGTAAGGTTCTAAACCTTCCTGGTGATTTTTTATAGATATAAAACCTTTTCTTGGTTTTTATTCCTTCTGGAAGTTTGTCTTTTGGCTACACCCCTTTGGCATCAACAACTGGCACAACTTTTTCAGTGATCTATTGACACCACAAACTCCATGGACTTGTTCATCTTTTTTCACCTCCCTCATATTCTGTGTTGGGAGAAAATAATGTAGTAGCTTTAACCAAGCAAGTAGCAAGTCTAATCAAAACAAACAACATATAAAAAGAGAATGATTGAGTATTTGCTCAATATTCAAATAGCAGTGATCTCAACAGATGGTGGGGCTTCTCACTCGTGTTTTTCTGAGGTGGAACATTACCACTATTTTTAATTTTAAAACATCATGAGAAAGAGGGGCTTGGGAAAAAAATAAATGAAGCAGAAGTGGACCTTCATGGGCCAGGAATATCATAAGCTGAAAAAGTGAACCTGAAACAGCTTTACAAGTCACATTCACAATGACTCAGGAGGAAGTTGCTGCTTGATAAATGGAGGAAGGGAGGAGGCATTTCTGATGAACCCCTGTGAGATTCTTTATCACTGCTATCTTTCTGGGGCAATCCCCTTTATTCCCTTGAAGATCAAATAAGCTCCACTTGGGGTGCAAAGCCCCCATCCCACTGGCTCACACCCCAATGCCTGGCACCATTTGAGGCTTTGTGTTCTTATTTGGAGAATTTCTCATGTTTGTTGTATTCGTTTGCAGCTCCCCGAAGCCCATGTCCCAATGGAAATGTGGAAATGGGACATCAGACGTTCATTTCAGCAGAGAAATGAGAAAAATGGTGACAAGGGATCCGTTAGCCCCAATCCTTTTAAGATGGAAATACAGAGGGTGGTTTCTGCCTGGTTTTACAACAAGGGACCAGATCCTCTGTAGGCGAGGTCAGCACAGCTCTGTGGATGTCAATGAGCAATCCTCATTGACACCAGCTGCGGATCTAGCCAAAGGACTGTTCATGTCTTGGTAATGACCCAGGGTCTGGGAAGAATGCAACAAGGTGGCCCATATCATAGAATCATACAAATGGAAGGCTGCAAAGGGATCTTGAGAGGTCATCTAGTCCAGCCCCCTGCACTGAGGCAGGACCAATAAACCTAGACCATCCCTGCAAGCATTTGTCTGATCTGTTCTTCAAAGCCTCCAATGACAAGGAATCCACAACCTCCCCTGGAAGCCTATTCCAGAGTTTAACAACCCTTATAGTGAGAGTATTTTTCCCCAATATCTAACCTATCTCCCTTGCTGCAGATTAAGCCCATTATTACCTGTCCTACCTTCAGTGGACAGGGAGTACAATTGATCTCTGTCCTCTTTAAAACAGCCCTTAACAATTTGAAGATTGTTAACAGGTGCCCCCTCCCTTCCCCCAGCCTTCTTTTCTCAAGACCAAGACTATGTCTACACTTAAAATGCTACAGTGGCACAGCTATAGTGCTTCAGTTTAAACACTATCTACAATGACTAGAGGAGTCTCCTGTCGCTGTAGTAAATCCACCTCCCTGAGAGAGGATAGCTAGGTCGATGGAAGAATTCGTTCATTGACCTAGTGCTGGTCTACAGCTGGGGTTAGGTTGGCTTAACTATATTGCTCAGGGGTGTGGATTTGTCACACCCCTACGCAACGTAGCTGGGTCAACCTAATTTTTCAGCGCAGACCAGCCTGAAACATGCAGGTTTCCTCATAAAAGGTTTAGAAAAACCTGACCTATCATTTTTCTTGCTCTCCTCTGGAATCTCTCCAGTTTATCCACATCTTTCCTAAAATGTGGCACCCACAGCTGTTCACAGAACTCCATCTGAAGCCTCACTAGTGCCAAGTAGAGCAGAACAGTTACCTCCTCCATGGTTTGCATATGACATTCCTGTTAACACACCCCAGAAAGATATTAGCCTTTTTCCCAACTGCATCACATTGTTAATTGATATTCAGTTTGTGCTCCACTGTAACCACCAAATCCAGCAGCATTACCACGTAGCCAGTCATTTCCCATTTTGTAGCTATGCATTTGATTTATCCTTCCTAAGAGTAGTACTTTGCGCTTCTCTTTACTGAATTTCATCTTGTTGATTTCAGATGAATTCTTCAAATTGGCAAGATGATTTTGAATTCTAATCCTGTCCTCCAAAGTGCTCGCAACCCAGCCATGGTGTCATCCACAGATTTCACAAGGCACTTCATCCACTTCAGTATTCAAGTCATTAATGAAAATATTAACTGGTACTGGACCCAAGACTGACTCCTATGATATGCCCACCCAGTTTGACAGCAAGCCATCGATAACTACTTTTTGAATATGGTCTTTCACCCACTATATCTATATATAGATATATATATATCTATATTGTGACAAAGTTCCTCCTCTATCTTGGTGGGTCCTGCGCTTATTGGCAGATTTTCTTGCCTCAGAGATTCACCATGTGAGTTGGGAAACAGCCCAGAGACCTTCCCCTCTGGAAGAACCCACAGTTCAGGTCAATTGGGAGGTTTGGGGGGAACCCGGGCCCGCCCTCTACTCCAGGTTCCAGCCCAGGGCCCTGTGGACTGCAGCTGTCTATAGTAGGGTTACCGTATTGAACAAATAAAAAAGAGGACCCTCCACGGGGCCCTGGCCCCGCCCCTTTCCCACCCCCAGCCCCGCCCCAACTCCGCCCCCTCCTCCCTTCCACTCCCAGCCATGCGAAAAGGGCTGCCCAAGTGATACCGGCTTCACGGTTTGCCGGGCAGCCCCCAGACCCTGCGCCCCCAGCCGGCGCTTCCCCAGCGCAGCTGGAGCCCGGGAGGGGAAGCGCCCAGCTGGGGGCACAGGGTCTGGAGGCTGCCCGGCAAACCGTGAAGCCGGTAGCGCTTGGGCTTTGGGCAGCCCCTATGCCTCCGGACCCTGCGCCCCCAGCCGGGCACTTCCCTTCCCGGGCTCTGGCGGCGCAGGGTCCGGAGGCATGGGGGCTGCCCAAAGCCCGTAGCGCTCGGCTCTGAAACAGAGCCAAAGAGTCAGGGGAGGAGCAGAGCCACCGCGGCTGGAGGCTCTGCTCCTCCCCTGACTCCTTGGCTCTGTTTAAGAGCCGGGCTGCCCGAGCGATACCGGCTTCAGGCAGCCCCCGTGCCTCCAGACCCTGCGCCCCCAGCCGGGCACTTCCCCTCCCGGGCTCCGGCGGCGCAGGGTCCGGAGGCATGGGGGGCTGCCCGAAGCCGGTAGCGCTCGGACAGCTTGGCTCTTAAACAGAGCCGAAGAGTCGGGGAGGAGCAGAGCCGCCATTTTCCCGGACATGTTCGGCTTTTTGGCAATTCCCCCCGGATGGGGGCTTGACTGCCGAAAAGCCGGACATGTCCGGGAAAAAGAGGATGTATGGTAACCCTAAGCCTGCCTGCCTTAACTGGTTCTAGCAGGTTCCTGATTACTCTAGTGCAGCCCCTTCTCTGGTCACTCAGGGAACAGAAAACTACTCATCCAGTGACCAGTATATTTGCCCTCTGCCAGACTCCTGTACCTGGGTCTGTCACTATATATATATATATGGGTCCCTAAATGAGTGGGGTCACAGGGGGCCTAGATTTGCTTGCATCAGCCCTGCACACAGAGTGAATATCATAAGTGCTGCCCTAGAGAACATCCATCTGTTGAGGAAAGCAACATGGATACTATGGTCCCTCTCTCAGCTTAGTCTCCTACTGCAGCCGTTAGCCCAGACAAACTCCCCAGGACATCTCCTTCAGAAATCAAGTATCAGGGGTAGCCGTGTTAGTTTGAATCTGTAAAAAGCAACAGAGGGTCCTGTGGCACCTTTGAGACTAACAGAAGTATTGGGAGCATAAGCTTTCGTGGGTAAGAACCTCACTTCTTCAGATGCAAGTGAAGAAGTGAGGTTCTTACCCACGAAAGCTTATGCTCCCAATACTTCTGTTAGTCTCAAAGGTGCCACAGGACCCTCTGTTGCTTCCTTCAGAAATGGCTCTTATACTTCAAAAAAACCTATGTTAAAGAACATTAAGGTTGCAAAGTCAAGCAACCAAAAATTAGGAAATGCCAGAACTAAGGCTAGCTGTGCCACCTGAATCCTGCCCCGTTGGGCAAGTGCACCACGATACAGTCTTTAGTCTTTCCACGGGACCTGGCCCTCATTCAGTGAACGGGCAGCTAGTTAGTATTTCTTGTTATCCTCCTGAATCAATGTGTGGCCTCAGGCCTTACGCAACACACCCCCTTCCGAATTAATTTCTTTCTGGGTGTTTCTATGGTGCTCTCAACTTCGTCTCTGAGGAATTAACCAACATGAATTAATTTATCTTCGCAACTTCCCTGTGAGGTGGGGGGTTATTATTGTCCCCATTTTACAACTGGGGAACTGAAGCACAGGGAGATTAGACTGTCAGGAGTATCCATTAATTTTAGTTGTTCAGCTTGGGACACCTAGGGCCCGATTTTTCCAAAGTACAGAGCATTGTCCAGCACTTCATGCATTTAAAGTACAGCTCCAGTCGACTTCAGATGTAATTGTGAGTGCCAAGAACTTCAGTAAATCTGGTTCAGGTGCCTCAGGCCAGACACCCAGAAAATGAGGAACACACAATTGTGAGCACTTTGATTTAAAATGACTTGCTGGCCTCACACAGGAATTCTGGCAAAGGCAGGGATATAATCTAGCTTTTCAGGACAGTATGCAGCTGCCTTAACCATGACACCATCTTTTCTCTTCCTAGAATAAACTGCCTCATTCACAATACAAATTCCAGCTTCTGCCACATATGAGGCCAGGGTCCTACAGACAACAGCAGACACTGCTGCCATGCTTAGCCAGAGAAAATCAGATTATATTGGGAGAGAAATTTATTCCATTGAGGACCAAGCTTTGAAAGAAAGGAAATTTAAAGCACATTAGAGCAAATATGACCATTCTCTCATCAGAACAGTCAATTGTTTAAGAACAGTAAGATTTCAGACACTCTATTCTGCCCTGTCTACAGCTGAATCTGCACTCAGTACTCAGGGCATGAAGGGTTTCTAGATACCTTTTACAAAAATGGAAATTCTAATATCCTGTTTTTTTAGGCTTTGAGGACAAGATTTTCAAAGTAACCAGTGATTTTTGAAATCCTAAATTGGGACATATTGAAGGGTCCTGATATTCAGAGGGTAGCACTTTCTGAAAATTAGGATCTTGTCAAATGTCTCAAATTGGGCACCCAAAATCACTATTGACTATGTAAGTATGTATCGACAGTGGAACAGTCATTGGGCCAGAAAGTGCAACTGTGAATGGCTCTGTGGTTAGGGCACCCACCTAGGAGACTGGAGACCCCCAGTCCCAAACCCCCTGGTCAAATCACTCATTATTTATCCACAGTGGGATAGCTTCAAGAGGAGAGATAGAGAGAAAGCCCCCTCAGAATATCCCATAGCTCAGTAGTTACAGTGTTCTCCTGACAGATGGGAAGCATTGTTCAAATCTTTACTCCCCCTCTCACAAAGAGAGTGGAAAGGAACCTGGGTCTCACACATCCCAGGTAAGGGCTCTAACCACTACCCTAAAAGTTATAAGATAGACAACACCACTTCCTCCTCCAGCTGTTTTATGTAGCGCAAGGCAGGCACCTAACTAACTCCCTCAAGAAACATCTTAAGTGCCTGAACTGCCTGATTCCCGTTCATGGATCTCTAAGCAGATAGGCACCTCCCTGCAGCCCGACTTAAGTGCTTGTCTCTGAGGGAAGGAAGGCGCTCACCCCAAACCCATGTCGTTGGCATCTCTAATTGGATAGATAAATTGGATGATATGCATCCGAAGAAGTGGGCTGTAGTCCATGAAAGCTTATGCTCTAATAAATTTGTTAGTCTCTAAGGTGCCACAAGTACTCCTGTTCTTTTTGTGGATAGATAAAGCACTTCGCCACCTAGTATGCTGGCCTAACCCTAGCCGGGGGAGCCGTACCCTTTATAAGCCTAACCATATCATGCGACACCCTACCAGCCTGAGGCCTAACGCTAGCTTGTAGAGCCCTATTCCCATAGCCCTAACACTAGCCCGGGAAACCGTACAGCCCCCAGACCTAACCCCAGCTGGGATGCCCTATCCTTTCCAACCATAAACCTAATTCAGGGAGCCATACTGGCTCCAGGCCTAACCCTAGACTGGGGAGCCCTACACTTTGTGTCCCTAACCCTAGCTCAGGGAGCCCGACCAGTCTGAGAACTAATCCTAGCCCAGAGAACCCTATACTTGATAACCCTAAACCGGGGAACCCTACAAGCTCCAGGCCCAAGTCTGCCCCTGGGAGCCTTTCTAACCCAAACCCCAGCCCCCTGCTATCTACCAAGGCCTAACCCTAGCCTGAGGAGCTCTACCAACCACAGGAATAACCCTGGTCCAGTGAACCCTACCCTTTATAACCGTCTGAGACCTACCCCTTGTAATCCAACTCTAGCCTGGGGAACCCTATCAGCCCTGGCCCAGACAGACCTACTCTTTTTAAGCCTAACACTAGCCCGGGAGCCCAACCCTTAGTAATGCTAAACCTAGTCTGCAGAGACCTATTAGCCACAGGCCAAACCCTAGCACAGAGGGCCCTACACTTAGTAGCCCTAATCAGGGGAGCACTACCGATCCCAGGCCTAACCCTACCCTTAGAGGCCTACTGTTTGTAACCATAACCCTAGACTGACGATCCCTACTGGCCAAAGGCCTAAACCTAGCCCAGGGATCTTTAGCTTTAGTAACCTAATCCTACTCCAGGGAACAATTGGGGAACACTTTGGTGGGGAGGGATAGCTCAGTGGTTTGAGCATTGACCTGCTAAACCCAGGGTTGTGAATTCAATCCTAGAGGGGGCCACTTAGGAATCTGGGGCAAAATCAGTACTTGGTCCTGCTAGTGAAGGCAGGGGGCTGGACTCAATGACCTTTCAAGGTCCCTTCCAGTTCTAGGAGATAGGATATCTCCATTTATTTATAACCCCAACTCTAATCTAGGGAGCCGGGTGCTTTTTAACCTTACCCTATCCATGGGAAGCCTTACTGGGCCCATGCCTAAACTTAGCCTGGAGAGGCCTACCAGTATTTACCCTAATGCTATCCCAGGGAGCCCTAACCTTAGTAACCCTAACCCAGACCAAGGAGCCCTAACAGTCTAAAGTGTTAGCTGACTCCAGGGACCCCTAGACTTGTTCATCCTAACCCTAAGACCAGGATTCCTACCAACACCAGGCCTAAACTGACTCCAGGGAGCCTTACTTTTGGTCACCCTAAGCCTAGCCTGGGAAGCCCTACTCATCACAGGCCTAAACCTAGCCTGGAGAGGCCTACACATTAGGGTTACCATACGTCCGGATTTTCCCGGACATGTCCGGCTTTTTGGGCCTCAAATCCCCGTCCGGGGGGAAATCCCAAAAAGCCGGACATGTCCGGGAAAATAAGGAGGGAGGGTCCGGCGGTGCTCTACCGGGGCGGCTGGGGCCGGCGGTGCGGGGCCGGGGCCGGCGGTGCTCGGCAGGGGCCGGCGCGGTGCTGGGCCGGGGGCCACTGGGGCCGGGGCCGGCAGTGCTCGGCAGGGGCCGGGGGTACGGGGCCAGGGGCGGCGCGGTGCTCGGCCAGGGGCACGGGCACTTGGCCGGGGCCGGGAGCATGGTGCTCGGCCGGGGCCGGGGGCCAGCGCAGTGCTCGGCCAGAGCCGGGGGCGGGGGCACTTGGCCGGGGGCCGGCGCCCCAGGGCCTGAACCAGGCGGGAGACGCCGGGGCCAGAGCCTCTTGGCCTGGGCCGGCCGCCAGAGGGAGCCGCTCGGCCAGGGGGGCCGGACTGGGCCATGCCACACCCTGCCCCAGCTTACCTGCTGCCTCCCTGTTTCAGGCTTCCCGTGAACATTTGATTTGCGGGAAGCAGGGGAGGGGGAGGAGCAGGGGGCGGAGCGTTCAGGGGAGGGGGCAGAGTTGGGGCAGGGCTGGGGGCGGGGAAGGGGCGGATTTGGGGCGGGGCCAGGGCCCCATGGAGTGTCTTAATTTTTAAAAATTAAAATATGGTAACCCTACTACACATAGAAGCCTTAACCCAAGTCCAGGCAGCCCTAGCTATAGTAAATTTAGCCCTAGTCTGGGGATCCCTATTAACTAGGGTTACCATATTTCCACAATCAAAAAAGAGGACACAGGGGGAGGGGGGAAGCTCCGCTCTAGCCCCACCCCCATCCACTCCCTCCCACTTCCCATCTCCTGACTACCCCCCTCAGAACTCCCAACCCCTCCCTGATTCTTGTCCCCTGACTGCCCCCTCCTGAGAACCCCCCCTAACTGCCCCCCTAGGACACTACCTGTCCTCTGACTGCCCCGACCCTTATGGGTGGCAGGTTTGTAGAAATTTTGGTGGTGCCCAGAACCCGCCCCCCCCTCAACTCTGCCCCCCCACCTGCCTAAGGCTCTGGGAGGGGGGTTGGGTGGGGGGAGGAGGTCTAGGGTGCAGGTCCTGGGCTGGGGATTAGGGTGCAGGAGGGGTGCAGGATGCAGCTCTGGGATGGAGTTTGGGTGCTGGGTGCAGGCTCCGGGCTGGGACAGGGGGTGGGTGTGCAGAAGGGGGTGAGGGGTGCAGGCTCTGGGATGGAGTTTGGGGGTGGGAGGACATGCAAAGAAGGAGTGCAGGCTTTGGGAGGGAGTTTGAGGGCAGGAGGGGGTGTGTGGGAAGGGGGAGGGGTTTTGGGGATAGGAGGGGGTGCAGGGGTGAGGGCTGTGGATCTGAGGATGAGGGGTTCATGATTCAGGAGGGGGCTCAGGGATGGAGCAGAGTATTAGGAATCTCAGCCCAGCACCAACGCCCAGTTTTCAGAGAAGAGACTTCAATCAGAGTCCATGGCAGAGAGCAAACTCTCAGGCTGACCACAGAGCTCCCTTTCTCCCAAAGTTACCTCCACACAGAAAATACTTGTATAACAGAGCAGACAAAATCATGGCAAGAACCAATGGTTGGAAACTGAAGCCAGACACATTCAAGTTAGAAATAAGGCACAAGTGTCTAACAGCAAGGGTGATTAACCATTGGAATAAGCTACCAAAGGAAGTGGTGGATTCTCCATCTCCTGCAGTCTTCAGATCAAGGCTGGAGGCCTCTCTGGAAGATCTGCTTTAATCAAACAAATGGTGTCAGACCAGATGATCTAATGGTCCCTTCTGGCCTTAAACGTCTATGAATTTATGAAACCAAAAAACACCCCCCTTTAATCCTCCCCCATGAGCAGCAGCCCATTGGCACACCAAGAAACACAGCCCAAGTAACAGTGACACATGGTCACCAGCCATAACATTATGTAGCTCCTTCAGGGGAGCCTCAGAGATGTAGACACAAACCAAAGTCTCTGCCCCAAAATGACTGAAATATACATGTATTGTTTTTAAATCCTGTTTTATATAGTCCATGCACTGACTGTAATGTGTATAAACAAACCAGTATAAATAGGAGTTACGGCTGGGTGTGTATTTTGTTCAGCAGTTGTTAATATTACAGTGTCCATAAATGTCACAGCATGTGATCTATGCTGTGTAATTCACAGAGTGATTTTCCTGTGCGGATTTTGGATCTACGTCTCAAAGCTAACTGAATTTCCAGCAAAGGAAGTTTTTAATCCAGATTTGGGATTGGGGAAAGGAGGGCACCTTGGTTAGCTCCTTCTTTGGTTTCTATTTCCACCCTAAACAACCTCCTTAGCAACACCCTCCTCAGCACCAGTCCCCAAATCTGCCTTCTCTGCCCAGAGATACCCTCCTCCTCCTCCTCCTCTTACAGCCTGTGGGCAGAACAGCCACAGGATGCCCTCAGCAGTTCCAGTCTCTGACATCTCAAAACAGCTGAAGTAGGGCTGGGGATGGGTCTCCACCTGGCAAAGGGAGAGAGCCCCCAGGCTCCCTCATGGCCACTCTGTGCCCTACAGCAGTCCAGTGGTTTTCTCAGCTGTTCGTGATGATGGAAGGGGGCGGGAGGGGTGTGTGCCTCCCCCTGGGACAGTTATGATCTATGGCCCGTACCTTACGCTCAGACTCACTCTTCATTTCTGTCTCACACACACACACACATTCTGTCTCATGCCCCACCCAAGCGCCTCCTCAGTTTCCATCTCCCTCACACGCAGCTGCTGAAAGCAGACAGCAGGAAAGCAGAGGGATGGAAGAACGTTCCTCTCCTTTATGGTTTAGTCACTTAGGAAACACTGCAATCCTGAGACCTCCTCTGCTGCCCTGCAGGAGGGACTCTAGAGACCTCAGCAGAGATGCACCTCCCCCACCGCTTTCTCTCAAGAGGAGAGTCGCTGATCTTTACAAGACAAAACCCCACTCTGACATGATTTCAGCCAAGTGAAATATTTTGTATGCTGAGCTCACCCTGAAGAGCACTGGCTCCGTTGGAATGATAATCAGCTTTTCTTCCTCTCAAAATGAGTGAGCAAATCCCCACAAAACAGATGAAATTCCAGAAGTTTCACTCTCTAAATGTAATCCCTGGCAAGGATTTCCTTGCCTATTTCCTGTCTCTCTCTCTCTCTCAGCTGAGAACTAGCCTCCTTTCTCCTCCCCTTCCCTGTTTAAAGAAACAGGACTGTTTTGTCCCTACAGTGCTAGAACAAACAGTGCAGCAAAAAGCGTCACACTTAAAACAAATGCCTAGTAAACATCCAGCAAAAGAGAATATTAACAATATAGATGACCTAGTTCTGCAGAGATCAGCAAGTTCTGCCATGAGCTGTAAACTGTCCTCATCTCATCTAGGGTTACCATACGTCCGGATTTTCCCGGACATGTCCGGCTTTTGGGGGCTCAAATCCCCGTCCGGGGGGAAATCCCCAAAAGCCGGGCATGTCCGGGAAAATCGGGAGGGCTGGGTGGTGCTCGGCCGGGGCCGGCGATGCGGGGCCGGGGGCATGGTGCCGGGCCGGGGTCCGGGCTGGGAGCCGGGTCGGCCGGGCCCGCGGGGAGCCGGGCCGGCCGGGCCGGCTGGGCCGGCGGGGGGCCGGGTCGGCCGGGCCCGCGGGGGGCCGGGCCGGCCGGGCCGGCTGGGCCGGCGGGGGGCCGGGTCGGCCGGGCCCGCGGGGGGCCGGGCCCGCGGGGGGCCGGGTCGGCCGGGCCCGCGGGGGGCCGGGCCCGCGGGGGGCCGGGCCGGCCGGGCCCGCGGGGGGCCGGGCCGGCGGGGGGCCGGGCCGGCCGGGCCGGCGGGGGGCCGGGCCCGCGGGGAGCCGGGTCGGCCGGGCCCGCGGGGAGCCGGGCCGGCGGGGAGCCGGGTCGGCCGGGCCCGCGGGGGGCCGGGCCGGCGGGGGGCCGGGCCGGCGGGGAGCCGGGCCCGCGGGGAGCCGGGCCGCCGGGGAGCCGGGCCGGCCGGGCCCGCGGGGAGCCGGGCCGCCGGGGAGCCGGGGTCCGGCAGTGCTGGGCGGGCCGGGGGTGGTGGGCCGGGGCCGGCACCCCAGGGCCCGAGCCGACCCAGGCTGGAGCCGCCGGGGGGGCTAGCCTGGGCTGCGCCTCCTCCCCCCCACACCCTCCTTACCTGCTTCAGGCTTCCCGCGAATCAAATGTTCGCGGGAAGCAGGGGAGGGGGCGGAGACTTTGGGGAGGGGGCGGGGTTGGGGAGGGGGTATGGGCGGGGCTGGGGGCGGGGGCCGTGGAGTGTCCTCCATTTGGAGGTACAGAATATGGTAACCCTACATTTACCCACATTTACCACTTTCAGATATTTAGGCCAAAATGTTCAGTGGTGGCAAGAATTAGGTACCAAAATAAAAGTGCCCAGGTTTGCAGAGTTGCTGAGCACTTACAAGTCACTCTGAAGTGAGTGGGAACCAGTATTGCCAACTCTAGAGATTTTATTGGGGAGTCTCATGGCATTTGGTGTTTTTCTTATACCCTCAGCTCCTGGAGTTACAGGAGAATCTCAGCTTCCATTTATAAAAAGTTTTTAAAACCCTCCTGGTTGTGGAGAACAGTCTGAAAAACGTGACCACAGTGAATCCTAAAGACTCAGAAAACAGAAGGCAAATGAAAAGAATCACAAATGTATTTCTTGTTTAAAATCTCATGATTTTGGGGGCCTGACTCTGAACATTTGTAGTTGACAGTACTGGGGAACTGCTTTTGAAAAGTCAGGCCACTTTTAATTAGGTACCTAAATATGGATTTAGGTGCCTAACTTCTATTAGCCAAGTTTGAATATTTGGGACTAATCTCTACAGACATGATGGGGCACCTGAGGAGTGGGGGACACTGGAATAGTGCTTTGCCCAAACAAAGAAAAGAAAATGAAACAATGTCTTTTTAATACATAACAGTACAGGCTCCCAAATGACTCTGCTATTGAGCTCCCTCACAATTGTAGGTAAAACCTACATCTTTATCTTGGATTTTGTACAATTAACCCTCTCCCTGTCCTGTACCTTTGATCTCTGCTCCCAACTGGCCATTCAGGGTTCTTAGGGGTCACCTACACCAGCTTTCTGACAAAAGCCCACAGAAATTAAAAATCACTCTTATTTTGCCTGCACGAGCTTCTGAAGGTGTTGACCATAATGGATGAGAAACAAGAACCATGGGGGAAAAAGAAAAAAAAAAACTGTCTGAGAAACCATCCCTGAGGGCTCTCCTAGGCCTGGAGAATTCTTGTGCATTAGCAGAAACTATGGCAAGAAATACAAACTCTAAAGGATGGCATTTTTTCTTGGTTCATGATCTTTATTGGACTCAACAAAACTGACACAGAAACATACATCAGGGACGAACAAATGCTGGGAGATGTAATGTGGAAAATGCCATCTTAGTTGCTGTGGAATTGTGTAAAACTACAATACTATTATAAATACACAAACAACAGTGACTGATCTGTTGTAACAGAGTGACAATTCCCCTCTAGATCCGAGGATGGTTCTTGAGTCTCCTGTGACGTTGTGCAGTCTATATGGTTTTATAAAAACTTGATAATAAGTCAATATAATGTAACTGAGATAGTTTTAGAGAAAATACGGTAATAAGTGGATGTAACGTAACTGGGATATGCCTCATGCAAAGGGTCTCTTGTAAGGTATCATTACAAAGCTTATAATCTACTGAGTATGATCATCTGATTTGTATAAATGTACCACTCTTGTATCCAAAACTAGAAATATAAAATGTAACTCTGAGGGCCTATTGTAATTGTGTAAAGTGTGGACCATTAATGATGGTTTGGAATCTTGATGACTCCCATTGTCTGCAGATGGCTGTATTTACCTGTGAGTCTTCCTGTATATGTGTGTGCTGGCAAGTGAGTAATGAAGTCTTGCAGTGACATGTGATCATGTCACCTGAACTGGAATCCATCTTTAACCTGGTGCTTTTCCAGTGAGGGGGGGGTGGAAAACCAGAGAGACAAAGAGTTCCCGCCTTATGCAAAAGATATATAAAGGGGTGGAGGAGAACAGAGAGGGAGAGGAGCCATCATGAAGAATCCCCTCGCTACCACCTGAGCTGCAACAAGAGCTGTACCAGGGGAAAGAATTGTGCCCAGGCCTGGAAGATGTCCAGTCTGAGAAAAACTTACTGAAGCATCTCTGAGGGTGAGATTATCTGTATTTAGTTTGATTAGGCATAGCTTTGCGCATTTTATTTTATTTTGCTTGGTGACTTACTTTGTTCTGTCTGTTACTACTTTGAACCACTTAAATCCTACTGTCTGTATTTAATAAAATCACTTTTTATTTAGTAATTCACTCAGAGTATGTATTAATACCTGGGGGAGCAAACAACTGTGCATATCTCTCTATCAGTGTTATAGAGGGCGAACAATTTATGAGTTTGCCCTGCATAAGCTTTATGCAGGGTAAAACGGATTTATCTGGGTTTAGACCCCATTGGGAGTTGGGCATCTGAGTGCTAAAGACAAGCGCACTACTGTGAGCTGTTTTCAGGTAAACTTGCAGCTTTGGGACAGGTGATTCAGACCCTGGATCTGTGTCTGGAGCCAGACAGGAGTGGCTGGCTCAGCAAGACAGGGTGCTGGAGTCCTGAGCTGGCAGGGAAAGCAGAAGCAGGGGTAGTCTTTGCACATCGGGTGGCAGCTCCCAGGGGGGTTTCTGTGATCCAACCCGTCACATCTCCATCCTTCGCGTAGAGAGACTGAAAGGGGAGGTTACCAGATCTTCCATGATCCCACATCCCTCGTTTGGGCCCTGAACTGCATCCTCCCTCCCCCCACAAACCAACTACCCCCTCCAAGGTCACACCAAGCATGTAGCAAATCCAGCTCCTACTCCTGAGCCTCTCACCCTCAGGCAGGAGGGCTGGGCCTGACAATCTACTCAGCCCCCTACCATAGATACTGAAATATGTTGATGCGGTCCCCCTTAAAAGGGGCAGGGTTCCCCCTCCCCACAGCCTGCTTCCTAAGCTAGTGGCAGGGCAGCCAGGACAGAGCCTTGCTGGTTCAGTGGCTCCCGCTCACTAGCCCTACCATATCTCTATGACCAGATGAGGCTTTGTGTCTTTCACAGCATCCAGCTCTGCCTGTGTTTCTTCAGTTACACTCTGATAGCCCAAGCTGTGTGGAAAACAGGGAAGGAAAAGGACATGTTAATTCTCTCTGCAGACAACATCTGAGCCCACTGCCCCTATGAAGCACCATGAGCTGCACCCACAGGATCTGTGCCACTGCCGCTGCCCGGCCTGCTGATCTCACCGCCAGCAGATACCTTTCCCTTGGGGGAGGGGAGGAGAAGCGCTGGTGCAGTCTGTAGCCTGGCCTGCTCCCCCCACATCCCACTCACCCTGTGAGCTCTGGGCAGGGACAGCAATGTCCTTTCTGCACGTAAAGGGCTGGATTGTGCAGCCCTTGCTCAGGGCAGGGAGCACTTACTGACATGGACAGTCCCGCTGTGGGGCTACTCAGTGCTCACAGGGAGCAGGGGCTGCAAAATCCATGTCACAGAATCTCCCCATGGAAGCAGCCTGATCTCAGCTCTCATTGCTGCAAGGGCTCCTAACACCCCCTCTCCACAAGGCTTCAGTAACACAGCCCTTGAAGGGGTTGAGTTTGCAGCTGCTGTTGTGGGGCTGCAGATGGCTTTTCTAAGTGCTCTATCACCCGCATGCTTACTTGGATTGTCTTGAACATTCCTGTGTGTCATGGGGAGCCAGGGCAGGGAGGGACTAGAGGTTCAAATCTGGGGCCATCTGAGAAAGGAGTTCCTGAGATACGGCCCCCGAAAAATCATGGGATAGAAGAATCAGACATTTTCTTATAACTTTTTTTGCCCACACCAGCGACTCAAACTATGGCTCTGACCCTCCCCAAATTTATAGCAATTTCTCTCAGCTAGTGCACCCCACCCGCTGCCCTTTTGGGAAGCAATATTTAAGAAGCTATTCACAATAACATTTGGAACCTTAACATGGGTCAGCCCAAAGTGACTGCCCAAAGAGAGTGAAATACACCTGTGGCAACTGTCGGGCTCCACTGCTAAAGAGAGGCTTTGCTGGCAATCTCCTGTTGCAGTAACTGGTGGCTCAAGAAGACATGCTGTGGCTTTTGAATCAAAGTAGCACCCATGGCTGCGGTCTGCCCTGCCATTGGCAGCTTCCAGCCAACATGTGATGTGCATGTTACTCGTGATTCTACAGAGGTTTGTTTTGCCCAGAGACCAACATTTCTGGCGTAATAGCAATATTTTAAGTTGCTCTAAATTCCATGTGCAGAATCCAATTGTATTGTAGGAGTATTGGTCAAGGAAAATAACATTAAATAACTAGAGGGAAGATGAAAGTTGAAAGACTCTTGTATGCAGTTGTAATCATGACTCAAGCTCTTCCCCTCTTCCCTAAACAATGGGACTCAGTGTTATCAAAGAAAAGCAAGTTTTTGGGTCATTTTGTCAAGAGGTTCCTGATACACAGCCCTATGAACGGAGCGCATAACTCTTGTGGTGCAGAGTTAGGGAAAAATCTAAGGCTCTGGCCTTCATGAAACTGATAGCATGGCCTGCCCCTGAGATTAGCTATTGAACGGGACCAATGACCAGTTTAGAAATATTTCAGAGGTCACTGCCCTACATAAGCGTTAGTACCTCTGATTACAGACAGCAAGACATCAATGAGGCCTGGTCTACACTAACCCCCCAATTCGAACTAAGGTACGCAACTTCAGCTACGTGAATAATGTAGCTGAAGTCAACGTACCTTAGTTCGAACTTACCGCGGTCCAGACGCGGCAGGCAGGCTCCCCTGTCGACTCTGCGTACTCCTCGCGCCGAGCAGGATTACCGGAGTCGACGGGGAGCACGTCTGGGTTCGATTTATCGCGTCCAGACAAGACACGATAAATCAAACCCAGAAGTTCGATTGCCTGCCGCCGAACCTGCACATAAAGTATAGACAAGCCCTGAGACCAGGACAGGGAGCTGAGACCAGGCATGTTCAGTGCGTGGCACAGGCCCACAAAAGCCAAAACCACAGGGAGGAGAATGAGAACACCCACCCAGATGGATGGAGCAGTTCACACCTCTCATTCCTATTGTTTCCTCTCCCAGGGCTGTTCTCATTCAGCTAAGAACACTCCATCAAGAGGAACGGGCCACTCACACCTCTCTGAGCCTCCTATGCTGCAAATGAATGTTTAAAGCCCCTTTCCCCATACACCAGATTAGGAGTCTGGCCTCCACAGCTCCACTCTCCTGCCCATTCCTGCCTCCAGCTGGTACAGTCACTTCTCATAGCCCCACCATCCCACCTCCCTATAGCCCCTGAATCCTTACGAGGGGTTTGGAATGGCAAGGAGTAGGGGGGTGCTTGAGTGGTGTGTAGGGTAACCCTGGGCCATAGGGTAACTCAGGCTGTGGCTGGGAGCAGCAGCACCAGTACACCAGAGGGGGCGGGGAGCAGCCTGCAAGCAGGAGGCAAGAGGCAATTGCTAAGGCTGGGTGACACAGGAGGGCAATGCAGAGGGACCCCAAGGAGATCAAAGATAACAGGGCTGAGCTCAGGCCACTGACCAGCCCTTAATTATCTGCCATGAGAAGGATGGGCCAGAAAGGCACCCGGAGCCAGACCACAGCTGGCTCCCAATGACACACTGTTATTAGTAACAGGGGTGACGCTGCGGACTGGGCCTGAAATGATGGGTTATGAGCAGGGGGAACCCCAGCCCTTTATGGGAAACACATTATGTTGATGTTATTTATTCACATTTCTTGTTTGCAGCCAGTTTGGGAGAACAGAGTGGAGCAACTTTTAAAACTATTTATTTAGGAGGTTTTAACAGGGTATGGAAATAGCAAAGAGAAAACAATTCCAACAGTAAGGTTTTGTTTAGAGAAATATACAGTAGTATTCTCATCCGATCTCTCTATGTGATAGCGTGCTGCTCTGTTACAGAATGAGCATTCATTTTATTTTCTTTCCAGCCCTTTTGGGAGAGCAGGCATGACAGCTGGAGTTGAGGGCAGCGTGTGCATGTGTGGGGTTGTTGTTATTGCCTTAGTGAGTAAAGTCATTGTGCTGTAACATCAAAATATGCTGCATTTCAGGGCTGCTAGAAGCCACTAGACTCTGTCCTCAGCTGCACCAAGTTTATGCTCAGCACCGCTGCGGTGACTTGGAAGTAGAGAAATAGGCTCTAAGTGACCTTTCCCCTACTCTGATCCTGGCCAGAATGAACTCTGGTTTAGCTGAGAGAAATCTCAGGGCTGCTCTAAAATTACCCCAGCTGCTGTGCCTGCCTAAGAGCTGGTGGACCATGTTCTGCCCATCTTGCCCTTTATATAGGTCCTCCATGCCCCTGCAGACCCACTCAGTTGAGGCAGGATTGGGTGGGACAGAGTTGGCTATATCTGCTTTGCACGACCAAAGGATTACCCTGGGTCAGCGGAGTCCATGCCAATTCGTGCTCTGCTTAACAAGGGTCGAGGGTTGAACTCACAACTCCATTATTCAATTTAACTAGCAAAATGTGACCAATGAAGATGTCAGTGTGTCTCTGTTCTTTGTCTCAGGAGCAGAGTGGGGCTGGTCCATGGCTGGGTTCCATGAAGGGTATTGTGATCCTGGTAAATGGAGTGTAACCTCACACCACCACTGTGTTAATGGGCACAGACTAAAGGAAATCAGCTGGTACTTACCTTATTTTGTGTAGTTTGCAGTTGAGATGTTTCAGTCCTTGACACAACAGCTGCACTCCTGGATCTCCCAGTTTGTTTCTCCCAATATCTAGCTCGGTCAGGTGCTGGTTCATGCTTAGCGCAGAGGAGAGATCACCACAACAAGCAGCAGTTAGACTGCAATGCTCCAACCTGCAGCAGACAGATACAGAAAGGAAAAGGACTACTTGTTTACAACACCTGTGTGTTTCCCTCCTTGATACCAGTGTGTATCTCTAAAGAGACTCTTAATTCAGAGACATGAGAGAGAAATCAGCTATTTCTATTTAAATCATTATCAAAATACCCCTATACAAAGTTCTAGGCTCCTAAGGCAGAATCAACACTACAGCAAAACTCCAACAACATTAAAATAAATATTCAGACAGGAACTCAGCCAGGTAGCCAGCCAGCCAGCCAGCCACACACACACACACACAAAATCTCTTTCCCATCCCTTCATTGCTCTGGGAGGCATCCCTCAGTGACCCTCAGCAAACCCAAAACCCTGATCCAACAAGTGTCTTTTGCAGCATGCCCAAGCGGTCACCAGATTGAAGCTATTTTGTGCCAAGGAGGAAAAAGTTCCAGAACGCCCTGCCAGCAGCCCCTCTCCTTTACAACAAGGGGGAATCCAACTTAGGTGCCCCTGCTGACCGTAGCTGCAGCATTAGCATGGGAAGAAGTGATCCAACAGGCCATTTAGATCTTTATAGCTCATAGGCTCATGATCTTAAACTCCACCCAGAGACCAGCTGTCAGCCGCTGCAGAACACCGGATCATGTGCTCACCGCAAGATGCCCCATTCAGTAAACAAGTCACTGTGTCTGCACCAGCTTCACTCTCTGAATGGTTTGAAGTGTAGCCCATAGCTACTCAGAATGCTTTGGTAGTGAGTAGATTCCTTTCCACGTGCCCAGTTACAGCAGTTACCCTGTATTCCATGAAGGGATGGTCAGCCAAGAATGGAACTGGGTGGGTAGGTATAGGTGTATTTCTAGTGGGATGGAGAATCCCTCCCTACACAGAAAGAAACACCTGGGAAATAGGTCACAAGCTCATTCATTGTCAGCACTCTGGTTTTCATTCCCTTAAACTGCAGGGAACCATTGCTGCTGTGTAAACTGGCCTGGCTCTCTCGGAAAGTAACCCAGTGCCTCAGACTGTGAAGCCCAGCTTGGGAGAGTGGGGACCCTCACACTACACAAACTACCCCCACTGGGCTACTCTGAGAGACCTAGGTTAAAAATTTAGAACCAAAGCCAAATAGCTCTTCAATATCTCATAGGTAGTGTTGCTATGGCTGTTTTGGTCCCAGGATATGAGAGACACAAGGTGGATGAGGTAATGTCTTTTATTGGACCAACTTCTGTTGGTGAGTGAGACAAGCTTTCAAGTTTACACAGACCTGAAGAAAAACTCTGTGTAGTTCAAAAGCTTGCCTCTTCCCACCCCCAACAAAAGTTGGTCTGATAAAAGATAAGCTATTTAAAAGACAAGGTGGGTGAGGCATTGACTAGATTATCTTTGCCCTCAGCTTCACTTGACCCATGTTGCAATTTGAAAGAATAAACCAGGTCTGGGTAATTTTTATGGATTTTATATAAACACTGAACATATGTATCACTGACTAAACTAATTAAGAATGGAACACCACAATGATCAAATCAAGGTCAAAACTGAGGTTGACTCACTAGATGAATTAGTTCAAATTATCAAATCAAGGTAATAAGTAAGCAAACCAAACTAGGTAGCTGACAAAGAATTCCTTTTGTTGATCCTGCATTAGGAGAATTAAGGAGGAGCCGTCTTCCCTTTAATCTAAATCCCCAGACAGCGTTCCAGGCAGTAGGACATGAGTGTCCATTCTGGTCTGAGGCCCTTGTCAAGTGAGATCAGCCAAAGAGTGATTTCTTTGCAAGTCATCACTTTCTTACTTCCCTCTTAAATCCCTGTGTTGTTACAAGCTATCTTCTACTATTCCCATTTCCCTCCTCCACCTTTCACATCATAAATAGCACAGAATCTTTCCAAAAAGCCTTAACCCAGCAGCAATTGTTAAATCACACACAATAGCAGCTTTTGGAACACCAACCAGGAGAACCTCAGTAATTATAGAGGACAGCCATGGGCATTTGGTGTTCCTTCCTAGGGAACTATTAATGCCGCCACTCTGCCTCCAACACTCCCACCCCCACACACATGGAGCCAGGAGGCATCCCTCATAGAAGACAAAGATAAAAAGAAAAGGATCAACCTCCTTCTGCTTTGTTTTTTCGGATCTTTACCTCAGGTGGTGGTGGTTGTTGTTGTTTACTGGAACCAAGTAATGGAATCGTATGGTCAAAGCTCCTACTGCCAGTGGGGTCTTTCAGGCAATAGCAGACTGCTCAGGCTGGTACAGCTAATGACCAGAATCTTTCACCTCTTCTTCCTCTGGACAGCCCAACCAGGGAAGAGAAGGGAACTTTGCTTCAGATGTTGTTGGTGAACCAAGAGAGCTCCCTTCTCTTCCACATGGACTAGCTACAGAGCAATGGCTGTAACACCCTGGTCACTGAAGATGCTGCAGTACAGAGAAAGCTGCAGGCTTAATAGGAGCCAATCAGTCTGTTTCCATTGGGGATTCCTGACACTTGGTGGTAATTGCTGGGCTAATGAGACAATTGGCTCAGTAACTGGGAGGAACAGGAAGCTGGGTGGAGGAGAGGAGCTGTGGGGCAGGTTTCTCCTCGTGTGTAACTGTGCCATATCCTGCCCTGTCTGAAAACAGAGGATTAAATGTGCATGGGATGGAAAAAATAACAAACTATGTGTTTGTAGTGGAGAAGCTGTGAAAACTGGCTAGGCAGTGCTGCACACTTGACAGCTGGAGAAGTGCCTTGTGACAGGCCTGGACCTTGATAGGTGTCATTTCATGCTTGCGCCATCTCTGGGATCTCCTTTGTAGCGTTGGGCCAATTAGACCGTCCATGCATTCTGGATGCGGTTGATGTGGCCCAATCCTCTTGCAGCACATAATCTTTAGGTCTTGGGTCATTAGGGAAAGTCCCATCAGGAATGATGGTTATCTTGTACAATCTGCTGTTTTGAGTGCATTACTGATGTCTCCCAAATAAAAAAACAGCATGTGCGTGGGCTCAGGAGGGAAGTACCAGTACCATCCATCCATCTTGGTAAATGGACAGGAGGCCCATGCTTATGAGAAATCATCGTTTCTTGAAAAACAGACATCTAGTCATTGCGCACTCATCTTTCATTTTCTATCCTCTATTCAGTGACAAGAGAAGAGCATCCATCAGTTCCATTAAAGCAGCATCAATTCCATATCCTAGCCTGAATCCAGACTGTGCTGGGTCTGGAATGTTGGCTTCACTCAGGTGGAGCTTGTAGTTGGCCTTTTCCTAGCTTCTCTTTGAACTTGCTCAGGAATGGGAGGTTTGACACTGGTCAGTCATTGGCTAGAGCAGAAATTCCAGGGTGAGCTAATGGGACCTACAGTGCTGTCAACCTCGGTGAAAGCTGCTGCCTAGAGAGAGGGGCAGGCTGGGGAAGAGACGGGTGAAGGACAAAGCATCCCGGCTGCTCCTATAGATAATCCCCAGCTAATGATTATTTCTACTGAATTTCTTTGTCTTTTTGTCCTTTCCCGCTTCCCTTTTTCCTCTTTCTGTTTCTTTCTCAGGTTGTTAGGTTTATCCCAGGATTCGTTGATTACAATGAAGGTAAAGGATTTGAATGACAGAGGGTTATTCTAGTCAAATTGTGAACTCTCCTATGACCCTGTTCTCATTCACACACAGTGAATAAATTAATTGAAGGGTCTTCAGTAAAATACACTGCATTTATGATGCATGTAGAGTGGCTGTGTGATCCAACTTCTCATCGAATACAGGTGATAAATCTACATAGCAGTGGGTCTCTTTCTGACTCCTTGGGAAGACAGTAGGTGTTTTTTAAGGGTTGTTGCTGCATTCATTGTAGTGCTGTGATTCTAGTAGAAAGAGCTGAAATCATGATAGGACAATGTCAATAGGCACAGAGAAGCCTGCTGCTACTTACCCTAGTTTCTGAAGTTTACAGTTTGGATGTTTCACTCCCTCACACAGCAGCTGCACTCCGGCATCTCCAAGTTCATTATACCCCAGTTCCAGCTCTGTCAAGTACTGGCTAGTGCTGAGAGCAGAGGAGAGATCCCCACAACAATCAGCTGTGAGATCACAACCCCACAACCTGCAGGAGACAGAAACACACAAAGAAGGAAACAAGTTATCACTTCCCTCCTGTTTGTGGCAATTCTTTCACTCATGTCACTGTCTGTCTGGAAAGGGATGATCCATTCAGAAGAGACCAGTCACAAGGCTCTAGCAGGGGGCAGTGGGACTGTTGGCACCAATGACCCCTGTGTGGATTCCTGTCCACGTGCCCCTGCCTCAGTCAGTCACCCCGTGTTCCACAGGGGAATGTTCAGATGAGCTGAAGGGAGGGCAGCAGACTGCAGGGGTGTTTGTAATGGGCTGGAGAATCCTAACAGGCACGGAGTAATAGTTCAAACCCTTTCCCAGTGCTTATACTCAAGCTCCTTTCTGCTTATGCTAATTCAAGCTAAAGCTGCTGTGTGAGCTCCTCTGCCTCCCCCAAAACATTCTCCAGTGTCTAAAACTATGCCTATATCATCACTGCAGAGTTACCCCAGCTCTGAATGTCTAGTTCATAGACTCATAGTCTCATAGACTTTAAGGTCAGAAGGGACCATTATGATCATCTGGTCTGACCCCCTGCATGCTGCAGGCCACAAAACCGTCCCTACCCTTCCCTTGACTCTGCTGATGAAGTCCCCAAATCCTGTGTTTTAGTGACTTCAATTGGCAGAGAGCCCTCCTGCTAGCGATCCCTGCCCCATGCTGCGGAGGAAGGCGAAAAACCTCCAGGGCCTCAGCCAATCTACCCTGGAGGAAAATTCCTTCCCGACCCCAAATATGGCGATCAGTAAGACCCCGAGCATGTAGGCAAGAGTCTCCAGCCTAACCCTTGTTAGCCATTATACTATTTACCTACCATTGCTCGGTATTCCTCAGTTCTGGGAACCCAGGTTAGCCAAGCAAGGGCATTGAGTGTCCACACTGCTAAGCCACACTCAAGTCATGTTTGGGCACCATTGCCCTAGTCAGATAAGCTAGCCAAGGCTTACAGCATTTCCAAACCTGGGTCAAAGGCTTTTGTCTGTCAACAGCAGAGGAGTTAGAGCTAAAACCTTGGTAACTGCCCAAGTTAACTCTGCAGTAACCACGTACCCCATCAGCCAGGGCATGTGGGAGCCAAACCCCTTCCAAACTAGAAGACAGATGACATTTTTCCTCACAACCAAACTCCAAGCTACATATATTACTGAGAACAGAACAGATCCCGCTCCCAGCCCACCTGTTTAGCACAACTGGGTTCCCTGTTCCGCGAGAGACTTTCTGGGTCTGTAATAAATGACTTTCTTCCCTTGCCTGTATCAGAACCACTTACAAAGGCTAGAGGTGGGGTTCACAATACTTATAAAATGAAGGCATTCACAGTGAATCCGACTTGTGCTCCTTGTAAGGTTTCAGGCCTGGGACACATGATCTTACTGCATGCTGGAAGGCAGGCTCCACAATCAAAAACTCTCTCTAAAGGGAGTGTGTTTCTTGGCCTATTGAATTGCTATGGGAAGTCTGTAGTTAACCTCCATGGCTGAACCCTTGAAGTTGCTACATATAAAAGAAACCTATTATTGACCACAGAATGTATTACTGGGTCATTCTGGGACACTCAAGATGACATGAAGGAAATTCCTTAGTCTTCTATGTACCATTGCTAGGAGTCTGGGTAATAAATAGGAGGATTTGGAAATGCTCACATGAGAAATTCTGTCGTAGTTGGTATTACTAGAACCTATGAGAGGATTCACATAATTAGAATGTTTAAATTAATGACTACAACCTATTTAGTAAGGATAGGAGAGGATAAAAGACAGGTTAATGGCAATTAATATAAATCATAAATTAAGAAGGGCAGGCAATTGATAAGTGAAGCTAAAAGTCTCAACAGCAAAAGCATCTATGGACAATATGGTTAAGAATAATTAAAAGGAATGTTTTTTAATATATCTGGAACAAAAGGCAGAAATATTAAATATCTACTTTTGTTTTGTAGCTGACAGGAATTAGAGTCACAGGACTGGAAGGGACCTCAGGAGGTCATCTAGTCCAGTCCCCTGCACTCATGGGAGGGCTAAGTATTATCTAGACCATCCCTGACTGGTGTTTGTCTAACCCAGGAGTGGCTCTTCAGAAGTTAACAATTTTTCTCCCTCCTCCTTGCAACAACCTTTTATGTACTCGAAAACTGTTATCATGTCTCCTCTCAGTCTTCTCTTCTCCAGACTAAACAAACCCATTTTTTCCAGGAAGCTGGAGGGTTTATTCATAACACATAATGGTGATAAAATATTTTCTGTTCCAACACTATCTAAAGAGGATTAAATGGCATCTGAGAGTTAAATTATTGTAAATCAGAAGGTCTTTACTGCACCAATTTTTTTTCAATAATAATTGGCTGAGGAGCTTTCTGGACTGTTGATGTTAAATAAATCTTGGGAAACTGAGGAAGTTCCAGAGGACTGAAAGAAAGCCAATGCTGTGCTGATATTTTAAAATGACAAATGGAATGAACTGAGAATTATAGTCCATTTGGCCTCCCATCAACCCAGGAAAAAATAATGGAACAGCAGAGATGGATCTAGTAATAAAGAGGTAAAGGACTGAATATCAATAATGGCAGTCAATTTAGTTAATAGAAAACAGGTTTGTTTGACAAGACCTGACACCCGTCTTTGAGATTATGAGTCTGGTTGATAAAGGTATCTACTGAGATGATGTACTTAGATTTCTGCAAGAAACTTGATTTATTAGCACACCGCATTTTGATTAAAAAATAGCACTGTACAAAAATCAATACAACACATATGAAATGGATTGAAAACTGGCAGACTGCTAATTCTCACCCCATCCATGTATTGTGGGTGTTCCTTTTTTTCCTGCTGGTTAGAGATGGCCAAAATTTGACAGGCAGCCAGAGACTAGAACCGCCCTCTGTGGAGCTCCCAGAATTCTCTGCCTCCACTCCCAGGTAATCAGCACACCAGGGGTCTCCTCTTTGTGGCAGAGTCTCAAGATCTTTTTAAAATGGATTCCATTGGAGGCTCATACAAATAACTCTAAACTGAAGTACGCTATATTAAATTATAAAAATAGCAATGAGCAGGCTCCCTTTTGGCCAGGGGGTTTTCCGAGCCAGTCTTGCATCTGCTCTGGCCACAGCTCTCTTCCACAAGAGGGATTGTTTGGGGGGCAGTCTGTCTTTCCTCCTTTAACTCTCTGGTCATGGCTGAGAGAGGAAAGAAGAGGAGCCAGGAATGCTCTGATGGTGCAGCTCTCTCAGAGCCAGGATCTCAAGGGCTCGAGTGCCCCAGCTGTAGGTAAGACCTTGCAGCCAAACCAGAGAGTGGTATAGGAGAAGCCAGGTCCCCCTGTTGTCCTCTACACATGGGGCACAGCCCTCTCGGGAGGTAGGGCTACAATCAAACAGTGGCTCAGCTTGCGGAATCCCTGTCAGGCCATCTGGCACTGGAGCTGCCAGTGGGCAAAGCAGCTTTGGAGGCTCCCGGTACTGCAGCAAGCAGAGCTGGCTGAAAATTCTCCATTGAAACTTTTTTTTTAAATGGAAAATGGCTTTGTTCAACTACACAGAAAAGTCCATTTTTTGTGAATGTTCGTGTGTGCGTGGGGGTGGGGATGGAGATTCACAACCAGCTGTTGCAGTCAGCTCCTTCCTGCCTCTGAGGAGCACAGGCACAGGCACCAGCACCTCCTGCCCTCCCAGCCTCACAAAGGACAGGCCAGAGGGTAAGTACCCAGCCAACCCTCAGCCCTCACACCAGTCAAAGGGATCCTCATCCCTCTATAGTCCTGGGAGTTCCCCTGAGAGAGAAACCAAGGTACTAGCTTTGTCTCAGCTATTGCAAATGATGCCGTCCTCGGAAACGTGACGGCATGGGTGTCCAGCAGATACACACGCTCCCAAGGTCAGAGTGAAGGTCCGCATTATAGTGCAGTTGTGAGGAATGTGATGTGTGCGTTGCGTTACTGCACATGGCGGAGCAATGGACTTACGGAGGAGCAGAGTCGGTCAGTGGAAGTGGTGAATGTGTTGTGTGAGGGGTGATGATATTTAAATAGGATGTTTGCTTGTTTTTAAGGGTTTGTTTGTGGGCCCATTCCTCTTGTGCAACACTTGTGGTTGGGTTTAGATTGGATCTTTTTTCTAGAGAGACACCCTAGTTCAAACAGGAATTAATTCAGGGAAGTTCTCTGGCCTGTGTTGTGCAGGTCAGACTAGCTGTCACAAGGTCCCTTCTGGCCTTCTAATCTATATGCATGAGGACAGATGCACTGATTTAGCTCCAATACTTTTGGGTAGGACAGTGCCAGTTTGGAGGGCAAAGCCTGAGCCCACTCAGCCATGGCTAGTTGGACACATTGACTTGCTTGTGGTTTGCTCATTCAAAAAAACAATTGAAACTCAAACAATACAAGTCTAGTGCATGAGGCCTATGAATCGCCCACCAGACAAGTTGTGGTTTTGAGGGTCAGGGAGCTGTAGTGTCCAAAGGTTAATTTTACACTGAACATGAAAGACAAGGGGTTGGGGTGATGCACTTTCAGAAAGATCAGTATCCTACAGCAAGCCCATTGGAGGTGGAGCGGGAAGAGAGAATGAGAGGAAAGAGAGAGACAGGGAAATGGAGGTGTAATGTGAAAGGGAAGAGAAAACTTGCACAGAGATTAGAGACCAGGATGGGGCATTGACAGATGGGCATCTTTGCCTAGCCAGGGGCTCAGAGGCAGGGCTTCTGACAGTTGTAATGAAGGTATATTTTATTGTTTGAAACCCAAAGATGTTTCCCCCAGTGAGCTGGGAATTTCATAGTTCCAGGCTCAGCCAAGCAATGAAAACGGAGCTGAATTGGGGGCAGATGAGGTACTATCACATTCCTGAGCTGTCTGACCATTTGGCATCACTGCCTCTCATGCCACCATCTGTGAATGACTCACTCCCAACATTCCTCCAGCCTATGAGGGATAAAAGGGGCAGGACTCTTTGCAGGGCCACACAGATGGGAGGCACCAGTGATCTGTAGGTTTTGATCCTCAGGAGGAAACAGGAGGCTGCAGGTGTCCTGAGTGGAAGGCTCCCAGAGCAAGGGGGAGGGAAGGAAAGTCAATGGGGTGATGGGATGAGAAACCACTAACAGATGTCTTCTTTCCCTATAGAGAGGAGGGGTTTTGCTAGCAGCTGGTGGGTTCTCTTTTCTGCAGGCTGTGTAATGGAGAGTGGCACCTTATCCTCAAGAGGGAAGATAAGGAAGAGACACTGATGGTGAGAATAAAAGGAGAAATCAACTAGCCCTGAGTTGGATCCCATCCATCTACACACAGACAGGCAGAGCTTTGAGGCTTCCCTTGATGGCTGAAGGGGAGAGGTGGGGACAGAAGCATGTCAGCCCTCCAGACTATGGATCTGATGTTTTTGGGAGGGAATGGGGATCCCTGCATTAGGGGTCAGTGGCACTAACCCCAAACCTCCAATGATGGACCTTAGCTGGGAGGCTGATTTTGCCGTTCACTCTGCTTGTGCTTTTGCAGCTTTCCAAGAGATCTCAGAATCCAACATGCAGGTCTTTGGAAAACTTGGGCAGAAGAGTAACAATGGGAGCTGCTGGGTTCTGAGCAATTCTGAAAATCTGGCCCAAAGTCCCAGGAGTTCCCCAGGAGCACCCCACACCAGGTTTGAAGTTCAGTCATGAAAGAAGAACCACCGAGCAGACATGTACTGGAATAGAAAAGGGAGGAACCACAGCTTGCCCCAAAGGGTTTTGTGTTGTATAATGAGTCCAACATTGGCCTCTGTTCTAACCTGCCCGGTTTGTTACTTGACCACATGTCCCCACTCCCAGAGGGCTGCACTTCAAAGGGTATTTCTCCAAACTGGTGGTGCCTCTCAGCTGAGAGAAGCTTCCGCCCCAACTCTTTGAATTTCAAGGCAGGAGCTACCAATATGTCAAGAAATGAGAAATCAATATGTCAAGGTGTCAAAAGTCATTAAAGTTCTCTGCAAAACAGGCTGCTAGCTGATGGGAAAAGACTGCACTATTTTAAAGCAAATGCATTTTAGTAAGAGTATTTTTTTAAATAAATTATTTATTCACTAAATATCAGGGGGCTGTGGAGCCAGCTTCTGGTGTGGGCCCAGCTTTACTTAAAAATTTCCATTTTCCAAGCAGGGCAGTCTGGTGCCTGTTGGGAGCCAATGACGCAGGTGCTGGAGAGACACTAATCTCTCAGCATCTCCATGTAGCTGCAGGGAGCAGACATGAGCCACCAGCCACACACCCTGCCAAGCGCTTTACACAAAGGACGCCTGTAAATGCACAGAGGAGGCCAAATGTTACTTACCCCAGTTTCTGCAGTTTGCAGTTCGGGTGTTTCAGTCCCTCGCACAGCAACTGCACTCCAGAATCTCTGAGATAGTCAATACCCAGCTCCAGCTCTGTCAGGCTGTCACTGATGCTGAGAACAGCCGCAAGATCCTCACAGCAAGCATCCGTGAGAAGGAAATTCTTCAATCTGCAAGAGAGAGAAATGCAGAGACAAGCAATCACAATGTGAATGGGGCTTGTCCCAGCTGTTATGACAGGTGGCCCCGTCCACCTGCTTCTCTCCCGGACCAATCAGCATTGAGAATGGACCAGAAGGCCTGCCTCACATCCTGTCCCAAGCCCCACTCCTAGTCTAATGAGAAACCAGTGTTGGTTGGGACTTCCTGCGTAAGCCCTGCTCCTTGCACTTCACTCTGACTGGACCGCCCTGGGAATGAGCCAGACATTTCAAGCCCCATCCCTCTGCCAATGACCAATGAGGAATAAGGGGTGGGGAAAGACTTCCACCCTAAGCATCGCCCTTAGTCCTTTCCACTGACCAACCAGAATTCAGGATGGCCCCTGTACTCCCGGCTGTCAGAGTTTTAGAGTAATTGCACCTTTGATCCTCTCTGTGGTCTGCTCAAGGAAAACTCCCTCGGGCTTCTAGCTGCTGCCTCTCTCTGGGCAGGGACCCGTATCCTGTTCCCTTCTGACCGGGGGTTTAGGCTGTGGCAGCCGGTAGTTGCACTCTGATTATCCCCAGAAGATCTGACTAAACGCAGCCCCTGGACTTTGCTCTCTTTCCAAAGGCTATAACTGTTTTTTACTAGTAACCAACCAGCACTCTCAAAGCAGAGTGCAATTATTTAAGGACAAAAACATACAGAGAAAACATAAAATAATAACAGGATTTAAATGCTCCCCCTCCCACATCACCTCTATGGAGACCCAGGCAGGTTCCAGTCCCAACAACCCTTCAGCAGGGTGGAGTCTCCCCTTGGACAAAAGGTCACAGCCATTTGTCAAATCAAAAAAGAGGACCCTCTGTCAAGATCAACTCAGCCTTTTATCCCAAACCTCTTGCTTTGTCCCCGCTCCCCAAGTCTGATTGGCCATAGAGCAAATGTCCCTGCATAATTATTAGGTCCTGCTGGAAGGCAGGCATGGGATACCTACAAAAGGCTGTGACACATAAGAGCCTGCTGTCTAATTGGACAGCCCTTGAGCCTCTTTGGAGGATGCAAATAACTTGAGCTGGTCTGTAGGCTTGGGACAGAGCATAGGAAGGCCCAGAGATGCCTGTTTGGGAAGATTTTCACAGGAAAAGCAAAAGGCACATCTAACAAAGAGGCTGTGACCCTCTAAATGTTGAGTCCTTGCTCCAACGTATGGGGAGGTGGGGGCGAGATCTCCTCAACAAAATAGCTGATAAAAATATATGTCCATCCTAACCTTGTTCTTGGAAGCATTTGCACTGTTGAGCTTAAATTTACTAAAAAAGTTCAGCCTGAAGCAGACACCCGGTGCGGAAAATTTCCACCCAAGCAGTTAGAGTTCAGCCAATTTATAAGCAACTGAAGACCGACTTACAATAGGAAGTATCAGGCAAGGTTAATAATAGGTGATACTACCAGCACATGTATTCAATTACAGGCAAAACACTTATTCCTCAAGTTCAGAGAGGAGGAGGAGGAGTTTGGAGGTAGAGCTCCAGTTTGGGCCCATCTTTCTTTATAACTTCAAGTTTACAAACATGACAGGCCATCGGGATGTTGTGAACCACTGACACATCAGGTGCTGCAGGGTTACTCAGCTGTCAGCCTCACCATGTACTCGCAGGGAGCTGACAGTCTCACACCATCGGCACAACTGCCAAGTTCTTTACAGAAAAGGAACCTGTAAATACTTACCCCAGTTTCTGCAGTTTGCAGTTTGCGTGCTTCAGTCCCTCGCACAGCAGCTGCACGCCTGAATCTCTAAGGAGGTTCCCCCTCAGCTCCAACTCGGTCAGAGTCTGGTTGATACTGAGAACAGAGGAGAGATCCTCACAACAAGCAGCTGTGAGCTGGCAACCCATCAACCTGCAGGAGATACGTAAACAGAGAGAAATGAGCATCTCTGTCTGTCCTGTTCCCTCTGTGGGTTTTTATAGCAAGATTCCTTTATTCTGGGAATAAAATCACAGAGCTGCAGCAGTGGTTGCTGAGGACCATGTGACTATGTGTGGATTTCAATCCATGTGCAGCTGCAGCTCTCATTGATCCTGTATTCCACATATGAATGTTATTCTAAGGCAAAGTTCCCAAACTCCATCCCCTGAGCATAAGCATTGTAGCTTCTGCTAAAGAAAAAGCAATAAAGGAGGAGCCAGAGGAGAGGAAATAAAGGGAGGGACAAGATTCTCAATGGAAAATAATGAAACGGTTCCTGCAGTCAAAGCTATATTTTAGTTTTGCAGATGTGGGAAGCCTGTTGTTGTCTCTCACGGTCTCATTTCTACTTAGGATTCAGCCAAGAAGCCAGCCTCTGTGGCATACTTAGTTCTGAACATTCAGAATTCAGGGATGGGCTCAGTTTTGCTGAGTGTCAGGATCCCCCATCCCTGTCCTATTTTCCCTAGGTTTGACCATACCCTAGAAAATGCTGGGAGTTCCATAGGGAGCCCAGTCTCACAGGCTGGGCTTACAATTAAATTGTGACAGTCTTTCACCGTTGTAACAGCAGCATCGTGGGAGTGACTGTAGAGATGTCAGAAACTTAGGAATATGGGAAGAGCTAAAAAGTGGGATAAAATGAGCCCAGAGCTAGTGTTTGTGTTACATATGGGCTCATAATGCTAGGGAGAGACCAATAGGTGCCTCACGACTTCCCTAAAGAAAGCTCAAAGGATCTCCCAGTGATGGTCAAGGCCAGATCCACGGCTGGTGTAAATCTACATCTAAGCTACTTAGAAGTCAGTGGATCTATACTGATTTGTACCAGCAGAAGATCTGGCCCTTAGTGTGGAAGTTCAGTGGCCATAAACTCCCTGACCTATAGTGTAAGGAGTCACAATTTATCAATGGATGAAAAGATACATGGATTGGTGTGGGAAATGAAGACTGGGGAGGGAATTACAAAGGAAGCCAGTGGCTGCTGACACTAATTGTTGTATTTTACAGTTGGGATGTTTCAGCCTCTACAAAGTGGTGTCACTCCTGAATTCCCCTGGTTGAGACTGGAATTCCTTCTCTGGGACTGAAGGTAAATGTCACACACAAAGTACAGCTCAGACAGTGTGCAGCAGCCAAATTATCTGAGCATATCACACCATGGCTCTCAAACTGTATCAAACCCCCATGAGTTTCAGGATATCATTCCAAACCCTAGCAGTAGCCCTGATTTACAAGACTCGTAATACCTCAAGGTGACGCTGTCTCAGAGACTGTTCACCCACTCGTGATCCACCAAGCTGGCTACACTGCCCAGGGGCACTACAGCTAACAAAGCCCAGGTCAGACTCCTGGGGCACAGGCGGAGCATTCTCAGCAGCAGGCCCTGGCTGGGGAGCTCTTTCCCAGGGAAGATTAGACTGAGCCTGGGTCTGTCCATGTTCAGATCTAAATGCCAGACCAGCCTCTCTGATCCCTTACAGAGCCCTGTGTTCAGGGAGCTCTGATTACTGCCCAGCACGCAGCCTTCCAGAACGTGGAGTGGCACACGCTCATATTCCAAGTTCAGAAAACCAGTTAAGTTTCGCCTGCCCCATCAGGAACAGGAGGGGCAAACCCTAAAGGTCAGAAAACTAGGACATTTCCCCAAGGAAAAGCAAAGCATCTTATATAAGCACAAATACAACGTTTACATTTCATAACCTGGCACAATGGCCCTGTGTGCATCATCAACTTGACAACATGTTACCTGTTACGGAACATTTCGCAAGTACTTCCCTGCCCCTGCCTGCTTCCACAATATGAAGCAACAGTGACCTCTAGTGACTGACAGGAGGAACTACAGACTCTGCCTTCACTGGATTCCATCTGCAGTAAGGACAGGAGTGACAGGGTTGCCAAATGAATGTCAGATGAGACACCTGACACTTGGCAGCCCTGTGGTCTGTACATACTGGTCAGTGATAAGCTTTCGTGGGTAAAAACCTCACTTCTTCAGATGCATCTTCAGAAGTGAGGTTTTTACCCACGAAAGCTTATGCCCAAATAAATCTGTTAGTCTTTAAGGTGCCACCAGACTCCTTGTTGTTTTTGTAGATACAGACTAACACGGCTACCCCCGATACTGGTCAGTGATGTCACCTTGCTGCTGGGGAAGTGCCTTTCCCAAGAGATACTGCTGCCTGGATCACTGTATTTTTAAAAATAATTGTGACTGACTATTCACAGCAGCTTGAGTGCTCCCACTGGGATGTGTGGCAAGCTTCCAACCCCACATGTAGCAGTGACCTGAAATCCAGCAGCCAATGCTCATGCAGCTGCCCCAGGCTGAGACAGATTGGTCCCCAACTCACCTGAAGATCTCTTGAGAAAGGGCAAAGCCTTCCAGAGCACCAATACAAACTGCCCATCAGGAGGCTCCCCGCGCCATCCAAGAAAATCAAGCGCCCCCTTTTTTGGTCACAGCAGCAGATCAGCCTCCAGTGCCCAGGCTGGGCCTGGCAATTCCTTTAAGCAACATGTCAGAGGCCCCCCTAATCCTATTTGTCAGTGTTGGAAAATGGATGTGATGCTGCAGCTCACCCTACCCCAGTTGGAGGTCACTGAGCAACAGGATTCTGGGGAGGGGGGGCGGTGGGAAGTCATTCATCTGCTCCCACTGCCAATCCCACTTGTAGCAGCACGGAAGAGGTCACTCTCACTGATTTCTCTGCAACTCCATTTGCTTCCAGGAAAATCTGGAAGTGCAGCCATCCCTGCCAAATTCCCTTTCCGAGTGAGAGACTGAAGGGGCTTCATTCAGTGAAAGCTTTTAGTTCACTTGTGCCTCCAGGTGATAAGGGTCTGACACAAAGGAGTGCTGGAGAGGAACTGGTTGCTATTTCCTGGCCCTGCCTAGTCCCATGACTTGGATTAATGTGATAATGGCCTGTCACATGACAGAGGTCACCACCCACTGCTACCTTAGTAACTAGAAACACTTTTCTATGCCCGGAGGGGCTTCTTGTCAATGATATTTCTACAAACTGGTGGTTTCTCTTGGCTGAGCCTCGCTTCACTTCCCACTACAGGGACTTCACATTATATTCATCAGTAATGCAAGGAACCTACAGGCCTGTGTCCTGTAAGACACTGACTTCAGCAAGTTGGCATAAGGCTTGAGGCCTATGAACTCTGAACAGATAAACGCCCCAAATAGAGTGCTTAAGGGGGATTTCTGACCACAGGAACATGACCCAACCACAAGAGTGTTATGGCAACGAACTGACATATGTAACAGATACATGAGCTACATCTGCAGATACCTAACAACAAAATGGCCATGGTAACAAATTGACCTATGTGATAATAAGTTGAGAACACTGATATACTAACCTACAGGAGAAGGACACTCCAAAGTTATAAAGGTGAGGAAATACAAAGAAGGAAAAGGGGGGAAAGCCTTGCATCAAACATAGTGGAATCAGCATAACATCTTATAAAAGCCTAGGGGCAGTAGTAGAAGGAGATGTAGCCCTTGGGAGGTGCCAGAATGATGGCCACTGGTGATGAGGGGGAAGATGATGGTGATGAGGAAGATGAAAATGAGGTAGGATCAGAGTCTAAAATAGGGAAAGAACAAGTCAAAAATTACTTAGACAAGTTAGATGTCTTCAAATCACCACGGCCTGGTGAAATGCATCCTAGAATACTCAAGGAGCTGACTGAGGCGTTATCTGAGCCATTAGCAATTATCTTTGAAAAGTCATGGAAAATGGAAGACATTCTGGAAGAATGGAAAAGGGCAAAAAGGGAAATAAGGGCAACCTGGGGAATTACAGACCAGTCAGCTTAACTTCTGTACCCAGAAAGTTAATGGAGCAAATAATTAAGCAATCAATTTGCAAACACCTAGAAGATAATAAGGTGATAAATAACAGTCAGCATGGATTTGTGAAGAACAAATCGTATCAAACCAATCTGATAGCTTTCTTTGACAGGGTAACAAGCCTTGTGGATGGAGGGAAGCGGTAGATATGATATATCTTGACTTTAGTAAGGCTTTTGATACTGTCTCACATGACCTTCTCATAAACAAACTAGGGAAATACAACCTAGATGGAGCTACTATAAGGTGGGTGCATAACTTGTTGGAAAATTGTTCCCAGAGAGTAGTTATCAGTGGTCCATAGTCATGCTAGAAGGGAATAATGAGTGGGGTCCCGCGGGGATCGGTTCTGGGTCCGGTTCTGTTTAATATCTTCATCAGTGATTTAGATAATGGCATAGAGAGTACACTTATAAAGTTTGCGGATGATAAAAAGCTGTGAGGGGTTGCAAGTGCTTTGGAGGATAGGATTAAAATTCAAAATGATCTGGACAAACTGAAGAAATGGTCTGAAGTAAATAGGATGAAATTCAATAAGGACAAATGCAAAGTACTCCACTTAGGAAAGAACAATCAGTTGCACACATATAAAATGGGAAATGACTACCTAGAAAGGAGTACTGCGGAAAGGGATCTGGGGGTCATAGTGGATCACAAGCTAAATATGAGTCAATAGTGTAACGCTGTTGCAAAAAAAGCAAACATCATTCTGGGATGTATTAGCAGGAGTATTGTAAGCAAGACACAGGAAGTAATTCTTCCACTCTACTCCGCGCTGATTAGGCCTCAACTGGAGTATTGTGTCCTCCAGTTCTGGGCGCCACATTTCAGGAAAGATGTGGACAAATTGGAGAAAGTCCAGAGAAGAGCAACAAAAATGATTAAAGGTCTAGAAAACATGACCTATGAGGGAAGACTGAAAAAACTGGGTTTGTTTAGTCTGGAGAAGAGAAGACTGGGAGGGGACATGATAACAATTTTCAAGTATATAAAAGGTTGTTACAAGGAGGAGGGAGAAAAATTGTTCTTCTTAACCTCTGGGGATAGGACAAGAAGCAATGGGCTTAAATTGCAGTAAGAGCAGTTTAGGTTGGACATTAGAAAAAACTTCCTAACTGTGAGAGTGGTTAAGCACTGGAATAAATTGCCTAGTGAGGTTGTGGAATCTCCATCATTGGGGATTTTTAAGAGCAGGTTGAACAAACATCTGTCAGGGATGGTCTATAATACTTAGTCCTGCCCTGAGTGCAGGGGACTGGACTAGATGACCTCTTGAGGTCCCTCCCAGTCCTATGATTCTATGACGGCTCACATTTCAGGTTGTTCTACAAGGGATGGCGTGAGTATATGGATGTGCAGATGTACACTCTGTAGTATCCTGAGCTGGGGTGTTTGTGACTGTGCTAAATGTATTAATAAACTATTTGTAAATATAGAGGAGTTCCTGTAGTGTGAGTGTTGCAGCTGTGCACATCGGAGTTTCCCATTATATAATGATTTGCATAAATACTGGGCCTGATCTTGGGACAAGAACCTGTCAACCCTCAAAGTGATAATTGGGGATTATATTTATATTCCTCTATAATCTATAGATCGGGCACAAGGTCTGATCCCTTCTTTGCCCTTAGGGGCAAAATAAACAACTAAGCAGCCAATGAAGAGCCGAAGGGGTCCATGATAAAATCCCACAGTGCACTGGCCAACACAGGCAGCTGGGCAAACAGAAGAACAAATGGTGGCTCTTGAAGAGGGTTTAGCTATAGACAAATCTCCCCGACCCCTTGGCATGAAAAGGATGTGTGTAACCCCCACACCTCCTGGGTGTGGTGTTCTGTCCCATCTAGTGGCACCGGGACCACTTAGAGAGAGAGATAAAATGAGTCTGCTTTACAGCCTTAGCTAAGAGCCAGATGGATTTTAACTCAGGTGGTAGAGTCTCATACACAGAGGTCTCCAGTTCAATCCTGCCTGTCAGCAACCGGTGTCTGTCAGCGTTACAAGTGGGGGCTCGTCCGGGATTCCAACTGGGAAGTCTCTGAAGCTCAGGACACACTTCCTCATCTAGGGGAAGTATGTAACCCACACACCTTCTGGGTGTGGTGTTTTGTCCCACCTAGTGTACCACTTAAAGACCACTTAAAGAGAAAGCAATTAATGAGTCTGGTTAACAGTCAATTGGCTTTTAGTTCATGTGGTAGCGGCTCATGTACTAAGCTCCAGAGGTCCCCAATTCGATCCTGCCCGCTGACGACCAGGGTCTGTCAGCATTGCATGTGCAGGGAAAATTCTTCCTCTCTAAAACAGTATCCCTCCCACAGTTCCCCCGGAGGCAGATGGCAGAGAGATTTAGGCTCCCCAGCACCTTGGACCTCTTGTGTTTCTATTCGTTTTAAATCAAAATAAATGTAGTATTGTTTAAAGATGACTAAACAGGTGTTTAAAAGACGCTGCTTCAATTTTTATTGAAAAAAATATATGCAAGTGGAAATCACTCAATCCTCAAGTTCAGGGGGATTTGAAGTACTGCTCCAGTTTGGACCCATCTTTATTAATAAATTCTGTTCTCCAATCGGAACAGCCCATAGGGATATTGGGAGCCACTGAGACATCAGGTGCTGGAGGGACACACAGCTTTCAGCCTCTCCGTGTTCCTTCATGAACCTGACATCTTCCACCATCCGTACACCCTGCTGAGTTCTTTCCAGCAGGAAGATGTGTGAATACTCACCTCAGTTTCTGCAGTTTGCAGTCAGGATGTTTCAGACCCTCACACAGCTGCTTCATTCCTCCTGCCTCTCCTAGGTTGTTCAGCGCAAGATCCAACTCAGTCAGGGTCGGTTTGGCCCTGAGAACAGAGGAGAGATTCCCACAGGAACCGGCTGTAAGACCACAATTCATCAACCTGTGGGAAACATAATCAGAGTGGGAAATGAGCACTTCTGTCTGTCCAGTTCCCTCAGTGGGTTTCTAGAAAGAGTCCTTTATTCTGGGAATAAAATCACCCTGCTGTAGTAGTGGATGCTGGGGACCACATGAGGATTTCAGTCCACATGCAGTTTTAGCTCTCAGTGGGCCTAACAGTGGGAGAATTGTCTGATTCCACCAGAGAGAGGTGGAGGCCCGGGACCTGAGGTGGGTGCACCCAGAGAGACCCGAAAGGGGACAGGGGTATAGCTAGCCCTGTAACTGTGACACAGGATTGAGCATGTTCACCACAGCCTAGATGTTGCTCGCCGAAGTCTGAATTTGGCCTTTCTCAGGGGAGCATTCTAGATACAGGCTTTCCTCTTTCCCTATGGCAGGCTGTAAGCCACTGGGCAGACTCAGAGCAGCTTTGGGAAAATTAAGTCATTTCAAGGTACTCGAGGGGAGGGAAAAGCACAGGAAGCCTCCCTCTCCTTGCAACCCCGCACTACGGCTGGGCACAGCCATAGCCCTTGTATTCCCCTGAGCAAAAGGTCTGATCCCTTCTCTCTCCACCGCGGTGGCAAAAGTAGCACCAAAGCAGGCAAGAGCAGAGCAGAAGGGGGCATGATAAAGTCCTGCGATTCGCTGGCCAGCACGGCCAGCTGGACAAACAGAAGAACATGGTGCAGCTCCTGGAAGGGTTTAGCTGCAGGCAAATTCCCCTGCAGGTGAAGGATGTGCAGGAAGAATTCTACCTCCCTTAGACAGAATCTCTCTCACCTCCCTCCCTTAGGCAGGGCTGTGAGAGATTTCGGAGTCTGAGGCTTTGTAAGACCTCTTGTCCTTTCATGCATCTTAAATCGCAGTAAATGTAACATTGTTTTAAAGATCGTTAGAATATTTATAAGAATTGGCTGTTATCGAAGGGAGTGAGATCATGCTTTAAGCCTTACTGGACTTATATTTTTAGTGAATATTACTACAACTTAGTCCTCAATTTCAGGGGTGGGGGGGTGAACTAGGGCTCCAGTTTGGGCTCATCTTTCTTTATAAGTTCCATTTCCCAAACATGAGGGGCCATTGGGATGTTGAGAGCCACTGACACATCAGGGGCTGCAGGGACACTCGGCTTTCAGCCTCGCCTTGTACCTGCACGGAACTGACATCACACACCATCCCCAGACCCTGCTGAGTTCTTTCCAGAAGAGAAACTTAGAAATACTCACCGCAGCTTCTGCAGTTTGCTGTGTGGATGTTTCAGTCCCTCACACAGCAGCTGCACACCTGAATCCCCCAGGTTGTTCTCCCCTATATCCAGCTCTGTCAGGGTGGGTTTGGTGCTGAGAAGAGAGGAGAGATCCCCACCACACACGGCCGTGAGATGGCAGTTAGAAAGCCTATAGGGGACAGATAATCAGAGAGGGAAATGAGCACTTCTGTGTCAGTGGATTTCTAGGAAGATTCCTTTAATTTGGGAATGAAGATTACAGAGCTGTAGTAGTGGATGCTGAGGACCACATGACCAGGTGTCGATTTCAATCCTGGGCACCTGTAGTTCTCATTGATCCTGTGTTCCATACTTGAACGTTATTCTAAGGCAAAGTGCCCAAACGCCATCTCCTGAGCAAAAACATTTGGGTTTCCCCTACTAAAAAAGCTTTATTACACCTGATAGGATAGGAAAGCAAAGAAAGGGAGGGAAAGGAACTTCACTAAAAAGTCTATTGCAGTTTTGTGGATGGGGGCAGCCCATTTTTCTCTCTCTTGTTGCATCATTTCTACTTAGGACTCCGCAAACAAGCACCATCTATGGCTTACGCAGTATTGAATATTCAGGGATGGGTGAGTATTGCCTTAGCTCAAGTCCCCCTTCATTCCCCATGTTGCCTGGGCTTGACCACACACTAAAAGAGGCCTCAATTTCCCTAGGGAGGGCAGTCTCACAGGCTAGGCCTACAATGAAAACTGTTACCATCTTTCACCATTGCATTTCTACCAGTGGCAGACTGCCTGCCAACATTCTCAGCCACTGGCGCGCCTAGCCTGCTCTTAGGGAAAATGCCACTGTCTGTTGTTAACACCCTCGCAGTCACACTGGGAGTAGTGCCGTTTTCTTAGTGACATTTTAACAGAGCTCCGAGCAGACAATGCAATAAACAGTGACCTAAAGATGTTTGTGGAAAATGTGTGTGTGTGTTGGACTATCATAAAATGCTATGGAAGGGATGCGGCTGGGGAGAGATCAGAAGCGGAGGAGTTAGATTGCAGAGCATTCGGGAAGCACTGAAAGGTGGATAGAATGACTGAGCCCTGATGTGTTGTACCTGTTACATACAAGTGCACAATATTAAGAAGAAACCAATAGATGCCAAATGACTTCCCTTAAGAAATCGCGACTGAATTCCCAGTGATGCGCAAGGCCGGATGCTGAGATGACGTAAATCAGACAAGCGACTCTGAAGTTAGTGGAGCTTTGCTGATTATTGACAGCAGCTGAGGATCTGGCCCTTAGCGTGGAAACTGATCAGGGAGCACATGGTCAGTGCTTCTTAATCAGCCTCTTACACTCTGTGTGGAGGATCATCCACTCCCTTCCCAACCAGTTGTCACTTATTTAGGACTCAAACTGGACTGCAGGCTAACATACCAGTCCCATTTAAAGAAAAAGTTCACCTCCTGTGCCGCCTGGGGAGCAGAGGCAAATGTTCTGCAAACTTCAGTCCTGACACTAGTGTTTGCTCCAGCAGAATATTGTGCAGCAGTGTGGGGCAGGAGTCAGCCCGCGCATCTCGTTGATTCAGAACTGAACATAGCCACCCATATCTTTAGTGGCTGTGGCCGCCTTAGCCACACATTCACATCTAATTTATATGCATTGGCTCATATAGATCCCCCAAAACTTCAACGAGATGCCATCACTCTTAAAACTGCCTGGAGGGCCATGACGGATGAAAATGACCTGCAGCGTGCAAGGCTGACTATGCTTCAAATGGGTGCAAATAAGCAATGCACACTTCCCGCAAGTGGATCTGCCCACCTCCAGAAGAAACACCTACAACTCTAGCTCCTGCTGACTTGCCCTGACCAACTTTGTGCTGCCAGCTTAATAGCAGGGCTGTCAGGAAGGGGGAGATTGCTTGAGATAACCACCTAACACCACACCCTCAAGAGACAATGCCAGAACTATTAGCCTGGGTATTACCGGCTCCCCATCCTGCTGGGACACACGATTCCACTTTTACACTAGGGGACCACAGAAGGGTTTAAGGAGAGACATGGTTCCTCAAGGAGACACACATAGGGAGCTAGAGCTAAGGCAAAGGGAAACAGAGGGTCACACCCCAGAATCTACTAGAGTGTCTGAGGAAGCTAGGCCAGCCTAGATCTTCAGCAGAGATGGGGGTGGGGGTGGGGGTGATAGGATTCTGGGGAAGATAGCTATGCATATAGACTCTGCTGTTTTGAAACCTTTTTTCCCATGAAAGGATTTCTTCTTATTAAATCAACAATACTTGTGTTCTCAGAAGGCTGTTCTGGCCACTGGGTTTGACTAGTCACAGACTCCTGAAGGGAAGAATCGCAGGTGTCGAACCCACTCAGACCTGCAGGATAATCGCAGTGGATACACAGGTACTGGCTGAACCAGTCAAACTTGAGGGGCAATCACAGTGGACACAAAGGGGACTGCTACCCTGGGCCTGGTCTAAGAGTGGGGAAGTTGCATGATTCCACCCAGAGAGAAGCAAGGACTAGAGGCCCGGGGCCTGAGATGGGGGCACTCAGAGAGACCTGAAAGGGGACAGGGTACAGCTAGCCCAGTAAACATGACATAAGCATAGAATTGTCCACTGAGGCCTGGATGTTGCTCATCAAAGGCTGAGTCTGGCCTTTCCCAAGGGAGTAGTCCAGATACAGGGTTTCCTCTTTCCCTATGGCACAGTGTAAGCCAATGGGTAGACTCACCAGCTGGTGAGGAAAAATTAAGTCCCAGCTACAACTCACTTCAAGTCCCTTTCGTCAGGTCTTGCTTTACTGTGAAAAACAATATCTAAAAGCAAGAGGAAATCAACTCATCATACTGGGTAATATCTTCCCAAGACCTTGCCAGCTGGAAGGGGAAAGGACAGTGCCTCCCCATTAGGCAGCTTCCTCCACACCGGCTTCCCCTTTACTTCCTTAACCATGCCCAGATCAGCCACGGAACCTGGGAACCCCTTACACTGAGGGCACCAAGCATGCAGCCTGCAGGAGGATCTGATGTGCATGATGCAGGAGGATCTGATGTGCATGATACATTTATGCAGCCCATGTGATATTCTCAGATTCTCCAGAATCTAAGCTGCCATTTAAACAAAGTAAGTTTCTAGCTCTCATGGCAGCAGAGATCACCTTCTCAATGTGAATCCAGCGTAACTGATACAATGATGTTTACCTGAGTCGGCGGACAGCCTGAAACAATGACTCGGGGGGTCTGAACTCTCCTGTTGCCTAGTAATCTGACATGAGTATCAACTTAGTTAACACTGACACTGAACCATCATCAATGGGCTATAAAACACGAATCATTTTGGTGGCTGGAAGAGGGAGGAAGCGGTGGGAGTGAAACCCAGTAGCTTGAGGATTGGAAGTTGCTACAGAGAAGAAAAGGCAAAGACATGGAACAGAGCAAACTCCCAAACACCAGCAAGAGGAAGAGAAACAGAAAGCAGGATGGAGAAGGAAGCGAAATCAAGGGCAGAAATGCAGTGGCCTTAAAGGGAAGCAGATTTTCTCACTGAGGAAGAATGTGGCAAGAAAGTGCAGAACAAATAATAAACAAAACAATTAGTTATTACATAAGCCCAAATTGTCCCCTTGATCATTGCTATCAGGGGAGGAGTCTATTGTGCATCATAGGGAGTACACTGTATTTATACCCTGGCCCATAGACTACAATTAACCATACAAATCAGCCCTCTTCGCTGAGTGAGTTTCACACCTCTGCCTTAGATGCTTAGATGCAAAATATATGTAAAATTGTTTTAAAGATCATAAAGTGGTGTTAAAGTGGGCTTTTCTCTCAGAAGATAAGATTATGCTTCAATTTTTATTCAAAAATCCATTTAAGTGAAGCTCACTTTTAGGGGAATTTGGAATTAGTGTTCCAGTTTGGGACCATCCTTATTTATAACTTCCATTCTCCAAAAATGACCAGCCATCAGGCTGTGGGGAGCCACTGACACTCCTGATGCTGGAGGGACACTCAGCTTTCAGCCTCTTCGTGCTCCTACAAGAGCTGACGTCACACACCATCCTCCTGGCCTGCTGAGTTCTTTACAGAAAGAAACCTGAAAATACTCACCCCAGTTTCTGCAGTTTGCAGGTTGGATGGTTCAGTCCCTCACACAGCAGCCTCACTCTGGAGTCTCTCAGGTTGTTCATTGACAGGTCCAGCTCAGTCAGGGTCTGTTTGGTACTGAGAGTAGAAGAGAGATCCCTATAACAAGCGTCGGTGAGATTGCCATTAGTAAGCCTGCAGGAGACAGTTAAACAGAGAGGAAAATGAGCACCTCTGTCTGTCCGGTTCCTCGGTGGGTACCAGTGTGTCCCTAGAAAGAGTCCTTTGTTCTGGGAATAAAATCACAGCATTGTGCTAGTGAATGCTGAAGACCATATGACCATTTGTGGGTTTCAATCCACATGCATCTGTAGCTCTCACTGATCCTTTGTTCCACATACAAATGTTATTCAAAGACAAAATTCCCAAACTCCATCATCCCCTGAGCAGAAACACTTGGGTTTCCCTTAATAAAGAAATTATTATCAATGAGGGGTCAGAAGATGGGAAAGAAAGGAAGCAAAAGGAATCTCACTGGAAAATAATGAACATGCTACTGGAAAGTATGTTACAGTTCTGTGAATGGGTGGGGTGCCCTTTCTTCTCTTTGTTCCATCATTTCTTCTTAGGGCTCAGCAAACAAGCCTCCATCTATGGAATATTTAATATTGAACATTCAGGACGTAGGGTTGGGTTCCATTTTGCCAGCTCTTGAGTCCTCCCTCCCTCTCCCATTTTCTCTGGGCTTGACCATAGACTAGAAAAGGCTGGAATTTCCCTAGGAAGCTGAGTCTCATAGGCTGGGCCTACAGGGCATGTCCACAGTGCAATAAACAACCCATCGCACGGCCGCAGCTGGCCCCGGCCACCCGACTCAGGCTGGCAGGGCTCAGGCTGCAGGGCTATAAAACTGCATTGTCGACGTTCAGGCTCAGGCTGGAGCCTGAGCTTTGAGACCCTCCAGCCTCATGGGGTCTCAGACCCTGGACTCCAGCCCAAGCCTGAACGTCTACACTGCAGTTGTATAGCCCTGCAGCCTGAGCCCCACCAGCTCGAGTCAGCTGACCTGGGCTCTGAGACTCGGTCCCACAGGGTTTTTTTGTTGCATTGTGGACATACCCACAATGAAATTGTTCTTATAGTCGCTCACCATTGCAGCTCCCTTGGTGCAGACTGCCTGCCAGTGTCATTAACCAGGGTGTCACCTAACCATGCTCTTAGTAAAAATGCTGGTGTCTGTTGCTACCTGCAGGGGAACCGAGCCAGCTGTAGTACAATGATAGGAAATTATAACAAAGAGATCACATCTTCCTCCCTTGGTGGACACCAGAGGTCTTTGCCACCCATCTGAACAAGAAGCTACTAACCTTCTGCTCATACAGATTTTTTCTTTCTGAAACTTTTTAGTAAGGCAAAGTTACAATAAAATACCACATTGTACATTACTTATTCAGGATCCAGTTAATATTCATAGAATCTGGCTAAAGATATTGGCTTGCTGGTTGGGGAGCTCTCCTCTTCTGAGTATGCTAAAAAGGGTAACGAAATTTCTAAATGCCTATCCTCTTTTTGGCCTCTCTCTTGTGTACGTATTTGGTCTGAAAGCATTTCCAGTACAAGGACAGTACATAGTTTACTATACCACAATTCCATAGGAGAAGTCAGAATTTTCCAATAATGTGCAATACAAAGTCTTACTGCTAACAATAAAAAAGAAATTAATTTGTTTTTCAGTTTAAAACATAGATCCTGTACTGGAGCATTAATTAAGTAGGTCAGAGAGTTTCCCAGGAAGCTGGCGTTTTGTTATAAGATGAAAATCTTTAACAATTTCCTCCAAAAACTATCAAATTCTTGGACACAAGTATTTTCCCCTTTCCCTGCTACCCCTCCAACAGAGCACCTCCCTAGTAGCAAAAATATGATGGATCTTAACTGAAGCAACATGCCATGAATACAGTATTTTATAAAAAAAAATATTTATGAGCTACAGAAATTGAAGATGTATATCTCCTTTGCCATATAGGGACCTGCTCATCCAGATCAATTTCTTTGTCCAAATCCCTCTCCCATATTTTCATCTGGGTTGTTTTCTTATCAACGTCTTTTTCAATCAAAATTGTATATGTCTTAGCAATTAAACCTTTTGTTCCAGCTTGCTCCTGGGGCAACTCCTGAAATGCAGTTAAAAGTCTAGATAGAGCTGTCTTGTAACTAGATTTCACAATAAAGTGTTTGACCTGTAAATATTAAAAATACAGGATTTTTACCTTATTACATATCTCTTGGTGTGATTTTAAATCAGGATCCGGGAACAGCTGTCCAAATTGAGTCATCTCAACTCTTACCCACAATGAATAGTCACTTCGATATTTCCTAGGGATAATCTCCTGATTATTAATGAAAATAGCTAAGGAAGAGGGCCTTTCGCAACACAAATTTTAAAAAATTGTCCAAAGTGGCTAAGGTAGACTGGATGAACAGGTGACTTTTATATTTGGTGACCTAAATTTTTTCTTAAAACCAACAATTACTATAAATAGCTTTATTTGAGCTCCAGTCTTGTTCAAGTTTTACCCAATGTTCAGATGGTCTATTGTGAACCTAATTGATCATATCTTTTCCATTGTGATGCATAAGAAGAAGATGACAAATTAGGAGAAAACTAGTCCAACTCACTTTATAGGCTTAAACAGAATTTTACAACTCACCTTTTGTCTTTTATGTTTCCATATAAATTTTAATAGCACATCCTGCCATGTTTTTAATGTCATGTCAGGGATACCAACAGGGATCCACAGAAACAAAAATAATAACTTTGGGAGGAAATTCGTCTTTACCGAGGCTGCTCTACCTAGCCAAGAAATTTCATATTAGTTCCATTCTTCCAAGTATTTTATTATTTTATTTCACAGTGCGGGATAATTTGCTTTTAAAAAGAATTTTTATGTTTCTCCACAATATTTATTCCCAAATATTTTAAAGATTCCTTAGCCCTTTTAAATGTATGTAGCTGTCAACAGTTTGTTTTGACCCCTTCAGGAATATTAATTCCTAAAAATTTCAGATTTGTCAGCCTTTATTTTGAAGCCTGATACCTGCCCAAATTCCAAAATCAATTATTCTATCATTTTTAATGAGGCTTCTGGATCCTGCAAATATAACAAGACATCAGCATACACGCTATTTTGTGTTCTAATCCAGAAGATGTTTCGATGCCTTTTACAAGGGGCTGTTTTTCACATTTATTGCAAATGGCTCCATTGCCAAAGCAAACAGTAAGGAGGATAAGGAACAACCCTGTCTCAGACCCCTAAACAAATTAAAGGGAGTGGAGTCATGACCATTAACCAAAGCAGACACTTGAGGATGAGAATGCAGGGCCAAAATGCCTGTAGAAAACTGATTTCCAAAACCAAACCTTACCAAAATCTGTCTGAGGTACTCCCACTCCAGCCGGTTGAAGGCTTTCTCAGCATCCAAAGAAAGCAGCACACAGGAAGAATTGCTAGAATTAACATTATAGATCAAATTGAGAGTTCTTCTGATATTATCAGAGAGATGCCAGAAAACCTACTGGGACCTGGAGCTTTGTTGGATATTAAAGTCTTAATTACAACTTCAAATTCCTCTGCAGCAATTTGCCTATCACGAGCTGCCCCATAAGCCGTTGAGAGTTGAGGTAGCATCACACTTCTCAAATATCTATTTATAAGTTCAGGGTTTGGCTGTTATGAAGAGTACTAAGAATGGACAAGTTAACAAACAATTCAGGGATCTCTTTGATGCCAGTTACTAAATTTCCCTTTTTTATTTCTAATCAGGGGGAAGGCTGATTTCTTTTTTAACTTTCTGGGGAAAAGCCTATCAGCCTTATTGTCCTTTTCATAATATTTTTGTTTAATATATTTCAGTGTTTGCTCATCTGTACCTGTTTGTAATAAGCTAATCTTCCCTCTTATCTCGATTATTTTCTTATACACTCTTGTATGTCTACCTTCCAAAATAGAAAGTTTATTAACCAAACTCTCTTCTTCATGAACTCTCATCTTTTTGAGGTATGGTGCTTTATTTATAAGGTGCTCCCTCATTACCACCTTTTTGGCATCCCAGAACACACTTTTATTAATCCTTTTCTTATTACTATATATACACACACTTCTGAAAATTGTATTCCAGCTCTTGAATTCTAAGGGGGTCATATAACAAAGCTCTTTTTTTAGTAAATTAGCCAAGGTCCTAGAAATAAAAATCATATAAATATTGGAATAAGATCCATGAGTTGCAGAATATGTATAGTTGCTAACATCCAGATTCATCTCCTGCCAGACATTTTCTAAAGTGATGCAACAAATTTGCACTTGCTCCTCCCAAACGCCCTCTGGGTACATTTGATCGATCCAAAGTGGGATTAAGCACCTCGTTAAAATCCCCCCTAGAATAATATCCCCTTCTCTAAAACTTCATAAACCTCTAAAAAACTATTAACAAAGGAAGCTTGCCCTTGTCTGGGAGCAGGTACTTTGGCTAATATGAGAAGTTTATCTTTCAAGGCCCCCTTAATTAAATATATCTGCCTTTTGTATCTATGAGTTGTGCTGAAAAAATAAAATGGAAGCATTTGGCAAAGAATATTGCCATCTTTCTTCTATTAGATTGCCCTGGGGAGACAAGGTAGCTGTGTTCCAGATGTATACAGGTATTTATCATCATTTTTCTTCAGGTGTGTTTCCTGTAACTAGATTATACTACGAAAATCCTTTTTCAGTGAGCAGAATACCCTTCTCCTTTTTATTGGATTGTTTATCCCCCTTAACATTAACAGTCATTGCATAATAAACTCACCCATAAGTACCAAGTCTGTTCTCACACAGTATATTACCCCAGTCAGATGCCATGTCCCCATTACATTTGTGCCTGTTCTTTAAATAAGACATTTTAGATAGAGTTCACATCCTACACAGTAATTTTAAGATTTACATACATCACTTTTCCTTTTTTTAACACCTATATTATTGTACCTTGATTCTGCATTTGATTTACTATAATGTTCAATTCTGAGCCCTAAGTTTTTAGTATAATTTTTCTGTTGAAATATATAACAATATTTAACATGTTACTGTTCTCTTACCCTCTATTTCCCTCTCATTCCCCTCCCTATTGATTCTCCCATAGTCATCTGGTCCCCTCTATCTGTGAGGATCCAGATTTTCCTTATGTCCTCCGGGGGCACGTTAGCTCCCTATTGAAGGAACGTTTTCTTTTCTTTCTTTTATTAATGTTTCAAGAACCAAGTCTTATATAATCTTATCTAACACCTTTGTAACATTGGGCATTCTGAGATTACAATGCTATCTTTGAGTTCATTTATTCTTAAAATATTCCACCATAGATGACCCATTTCCAATTAAAGTAAATTTTGGAATGTTTGTTATTACTTTAAAGTCAAACTTACTTCAATAAGGCAGATCTAGGTCTCCTGCTATTTTGTTATTAATTTTTGTTTATATAATATAAATATAATTCACAACATTAAAAAACCTATATTCTTATAACCATTAAAGATACTACATCCACACAGAGTAAACTATCCTGCATGCAGCTTCCATTTAACTCTAACCCTTTATCATTATAACCACATGGATATAATAGCCATTATTCATTGTAATGTCTTACAGTACTGATCGTGTTCTTTGGGATCTGGACTTTTTCTTCTGCTCTCATGTCTGTTCAGTTGTCTTAATGATGCATCTGTTTGAGCTATTTTGGCTCTCTTTAATCTCACTGACTCTTGGCAACCAGGGGGACCGATGCCCTTGATCCCCTTCAGATTGCTCTTGAGCTGATTCTCCTGTACCCATGTCCATACGTACCAGTTTCCTTTCTTTTGGATCTGAGACAGACATCTGCTCTTCCATCTAAAGGCTAATCTAAATGGGAAACTCCTCTTATATCTTATATTGTTCTCTCTAAGAATTGTGGTCACCTTGTATATTCGCTTCACTTTCTAAAGGTTGCAGATGCCAGATCTTGGAACATTTGTATGAGCTGACTAAGAATCATCAATGGTTCAGCTCTCTTCCTCATAGCCCTCAGTATTTTATCCTTGTCTTGATAATAGTGTAGATGGACAATCCCATCTCTGGTCTGGAGTCTGCTTGGGGCCTAGGGAAAAAAGATCTGTGAGCCCTCTCAGTATGAATGCATCTTTATTACCCAGTTTTAATGGTATGAAAAATATTGACCAATGTGTCCAGCAGATTTCACCCTTCAGTTTCCTCTGGAAAACCTTTAATCCTTAAATTATTCCTGCATTCTCTAATTTCCATGTCTTGCAGCTTCAATTCTATTTCTTGTTCTCTTTTTTTTCAATTATTTGGATTCTTCAATCTATATTAGTAATTCTGTTGGATTGTTCATTTAATCCTATTTCCACATCTGTTAGTTTATCATTAATTTCATTTTTATATCTTTAATGTAAGCCTGCATTACTCTTCCCTCATTTCCTTATTCATAGGGTGACCAGATAGCAACTGTGAAAAAACGGGACAGGAGGTGGGGGGTAATAGGTGCCTATATAAGAAAAAGTCCCCAAAAATGGGACTGTTCCTTTAAAAACGGGGCATCTGGACACCCTACTTCTTCACTTCTTTGATTTCTAACAGCGGGTCCTTCACATCAGCCTTAGTGACTGGTGCTTCTCCACCTGCCTCCATAGTTTGTTTGCTGAAGGGCCGTTACTACTTTTTGTGGCTGTGTCTTTGTTTTAGGGGAGTCAGATGTTTGTACAAGAGGAGATCTTTCCTTCCCAGACACCTAGATCTTCTTGTCTTTCCTTCCTGCTTGTTACACCTCTCTCAAGATGCCACCACACTTCCCCTTTGTTTGTCTGACCTTTCCAAAATGGCCACTGATGACCCACTTCCTCCCCCAGACACAATAGTACAATTTTAATTATTATTTTTATTGCACTCACCCTCTGTCTCTTTACAGGACAACGAGGGTCCAATTCAACATCTCCCCGTTTGCATAGTAATTATCAATATATTCTGCAGGCTGAGGGCTCTGGATTCTGTTGTTGGATATTCTACCTCAGAGTCTGCTCTCTGGGACTGGGAGCTGTCCAACTTTCTCCAGCCTTCTTTTTAAAACTGGCTCCAAGAGGCGTTATTCATATTTAGGGCACAGATCTGTGGATTCAGGTTGGCTTAGTTCTTTTTATCTTCTTAATTTGTTTTCATTTCTTCCCCATTTATTGAGGAGAGCTAGATTAAACCACTATCTTGTTTGCTGTTTGAGTCATACCCCCATGCTCACCTAGATTTTAAAGAGCTGACTGAGGAGCTCACTGGGCCATTAATGTTGATTTTCAGTAAGTCTTGGAACAGCTGGGAAGTTCCAGAAGGCTGTAAGAAAGCTAGTATTGTGCCAATATTTAAAAAGGGTAAATGGGATGATCCAGGTAATTATAGGCCTGTCAGACGGACATTGATCCCAGGTAAGTTACTGGAGTGGCTGATATGGGACTTGATTAATAAAGATTTATGGAAGGGTAATACAGTTAATGACAATCAGTATGGTTCTATGAAAAACATGTCCTGCCAAACTAATTTGATAGCTCTTTATGATGAGATTACAGATTTGACTAATAAAGGAACACTACTGATGTAATATACATAGACTTCTACAAGGCATTTCACTTGCTACTGCAAGACATTTTGATTAAAAAACTAGAATGATACAAAATTAACATGCCACACATTAAATGGATTAAAAACTAGCTAACTGATAGGTCTTAAAATGTAACTGTAAATGGGGAGTCAGCATTGAGGTGTATTTCTAGTGGGGTCTCATAGGGAGCAGTTCTTGGCCTTATGCTATTTAACATTTTTATCAATGACCTGGAAGAAAACATTGCTAAACCCAGGGTTGTGAGTTCAATCCTCGAGGGGGCCACTTAGGGATCTGGGGCAAAATTGGTCCTGCTAGTGAAGGCAGGGGGCTGGACTCGATGACCTTTCAGGGTCCCTTCCAGCTCTATGAGATAGGTATATCTCCATAATTTAATTTAATATAAAAAATTTCTGATAAAGTTTGCAGATGACACAAAAATTGGAGAAACTAGTAAATAATGAAGAGGACAGGTCATTGATACACAGTGGATCGTCTGGTAAGATGGTTGCAAGCAAACAAATACATGTTTTAATATGGCCAAATGTAAATGTATACATCTAGGAACAAAGAATGTAGGTCATACTTATAGAAAGGGAGACTTTGTTCTTGGAAGCAATGACTCTGAAAAAGATTGGGGGATTGTGGTTGATAATCAGCTGAACATGATCTGCCAGTGCAACGCTGTGGTTAAAAGAGCTAATGTGATCCTTGGATGCATAACGAGAGGAATCTGAAGCAGGGGTGTAGAGGTTATTTTACCTCTGTGTGAGGCTCTTGTGTGACCACTTCTATAATGTTGTGTCCAGTTCTGGTGTCCACAATTGAAGAAAGATATTGATAAATTGGAGAGGGTTCAGAGAAGATCCATGAGAATGATTAAAGGATTAGAAAACCTGCTTTATAGTGATAGACTCAAGGAGCTCAATCATTTTAGTTTAACAAAGAGAAGTTTAAAGGGTGACTTGATTACAGCATATAAGTACCTACATGGGGTACAAATATTTTATAATGGGCTCTTCAATCCAGCAGAGAAAGGTGTAATAGGATCCAATGGCTGGACACTGAAGCTAGACAAATTCAGACTGGAAATGAGGCATATATGTTAAGTGAGAGTAATTAACCATTGGAACAATTTAGCAAGGGTCATGGTGGATTCTCCATTCACTGTCAATTTTAAAATCAAGATTGGATGTTTTTCTAAAAGATATGCTCTAGGGAAAGTTCTATGGCCTGTGTTCTAGATGAGGTCACTCTGAATGACAATGGTGTGTTCTGGCCTTGGAATCCATGAATCTATAGCCCCTAGAAGAGTGCTGCAAGGGATGTCTTCTCTATCCCTGGAGAAAGATGCTCCTGCATACCTTGATACCAGCACCTTATAACAAAGGCACTGGCACATCAGAGAAGAGACAAGGGTTCTAGAATTCTCATAGCCTCATACTGGCCAGGACAGGTATAGCTCTCAGCTGTGGCACAGATGATCAAAGATGATCCCATCAGGCTGAGAGTCTAGTCTTGAATCATCATGTAAAATGAAGACATCTTGCTCCATCCTATGCTGGAGCCCTCTCCCTGACAGCTTGGTTCCTGACAGTGTACAGAGCCATAGACAAGAGCAAATGGCTCATGTCTTCCTGGAATCATATCTGCCAACTACAAGAAGTACCAATAATGTCCAGTGAAAAGTGTTTCTGGTGGGATGCAGACATGTCCATGGGACCCCTGTATTTGCGCCACAGAAAAACAGCTTGACTGACTCCTTCATCTGAGTATTTACTAAAGACTAACTCCATCCAGGGGCATTTGTCAGCCATTCCAGCCTATCAGGAACCAGACAAAGTGTCTCTGCAGCCCTTATCCTCTGGTTCATATGGGGATTGACACTTCTGAACCCCCATTAAACAGCCCCTGTGTCATAAGCTCCTTTTGAAGCATTCGTTGTAACATGAGCTTAATTTTCTTACATGGAAGATCATTTTCCTACTGAGCATGACTGTAACTCAGCTAGCAAGTGAGCCTCAGACTCTAGTGACTGATCCACCTTACCAGACATTACAAAGATAAGGTCATAGTATAGACTCCTCTGAGATTCCTTCCCAGGAGCATCTTGAACTTTCACCTAAATGTGCCTATCATCCTGGCTACATGTTTCTCACAGCTCTTGTCTCACATACCTCACGCTGGGGGACACAACCTCTGCAGCATGCATCTCATGTTGGGGGACAAGTTAGGGATTCGGATAATGTGTACTAGAGCAGAGACCTTGGGCTTGCAGGGATCGGATGTCACCAGCCCAGCAGCAGCGCAGGGAGCCCTCTGCAGCCCTGCTGCCATGAGAGTGAGCGAGCGGGGCCATGCCAACGGAACTGCAGAGGGCTCCCTGTACCGCCACTGGGCTGGTGACACCTGCGGGTGCAAGGTGTGGAGGGGAGGCTGCAGTCCCCGTAGGGCAAAGCAGATGTCATGAACTCAACTGCCTCCAGGCTTGGTTGCCTATCAACCCATGAGTTCAGCTGAGACCAATAAACCCTCACTAAGTAACTGTGCTCCCTGACTGATCATTGAAGCTCTGTAGCAAGAACAGCACTGTGGCTGCTTAATGCGTTCCACGCCTGCATTGGCACCAGACCTGTCTCCTGTCCAGCCTTTGCCTGCTCCACTCCAGCCTAGTTCCTACCTGCCTCTGATCTCCTGAATCCTAACTCTGACACTGGCTTGTCTCCTGATCACAACTCTGGTTCTGCCCTCTGATTCTGCTCCGACCACTAGGTTGCACCACCTACATCTTGGTGTGTGACAGCAGAGAACCCGGACCAGGACTCTGCTCTGCCTCACCAGAACAGTAGCCTTCCCTGCAGGTGCAAGTGTAACCCACACACCTCCTGGGTGTGCTGTTCTGTTCCATCTTGTGGCACCGAGACCACTTAGAGAGAGAGATAAAATGAGTCTGCTCTACAGCTTTAGCTAACAGCCAATTTGCTTTTAGCTCATGCTGTAGAGGCTCATGCACTAAGCTCCACAGGTCCCCGGTTCGATCCTGCCCGCCAGCGACCGGGGTCTGTCGGCGTTACACAAGCACAAGAAGGCTGTGGTACTGGCAGGGCAGAGCAGTCCTGGCTGGGGCTTTCTGCTCAACCCCTTGAGGGCCACACCAGTCGCTGCACCTTACTCCTGCAGGGATCGTGTATCCTGCAGCAGTGCAGGGAGCTCACTACAGCCCCACTGTCATGGGAGTGAATGAGAGGGGACATGCTCCTGGCTATCCAAACTCCCAATTATCCATATAAAATCTGTGTCCCCCAAGCTATTTGGGCAATAGGGAGTATACTGTAAATGGAAATTTAAATTCCTGAGCACCTAAACACTTCTATATAGTCACTACAGCAGACAGGGTCAGGAGAGCTACGGTGCTGTAGAACTTCTGGGATAACAGCAATAATAGGAGGATATTAAAAAGAAAAAAATAGCTTCTTACTTTAGTTTCTTTAATTTACAGTTTGGATCCTTCAATGCTTGACAGAGCAGGTAAATAGGCGAACATGTCGGCTCATCCTGATGCCCTTCCCTAAATAAGAGAGAATAGAAATGTTCTATGTTGATCTCTGGAAACAGATTTTAATTCTCTTTCCTGAACATGCTAATATCCTCTTGGATGGCGTAATCATACACTGCATATGAGTTACTCCATGCGTCTGTGAGTGGGATTCACAAGGGAGCCATCCCACACACACACACACACAAAACATGACACTGCACATCAGAGGTGAAAGTGGACAGTACAGGCCAGTACGGTGTACCGGAAAGAAGTGGCCGCCGGTACTGGCCTGTACACAGCTGACATTAAAGCGCCCCTTTTGTCCCTATCCCCCCCCGCCCGAGCCGCCAACAGTGGGGAGCAAAAGGGGCAGCTGCCGCTTCTTTAAATCACCGCTGGAGCCCCAGGTGGTGCAGGCCAGGCAGGGTGGAAGGGCTGGCTGGGAGAGGCTGACCCCCCCAGCCCCGCCCTTTCTGCCCAATGCCCCGCCCCTTCCAGGGGCCCGGAGTCAGGTCCCCGTACCAGTAAGTCTTTTACATTGCTTTCACCCCTGCTGCACACACTTCTCCCTCTGGGGAGAGGATGAGAGAACAAACACTACTGGCAATCCCTCAGATGATAGTGATGAGCATGCTATAAGAACCGATATAAAACAGAAGGGCTTGAAATTGATTCGAGCATTCCACTGTTTTTTGGGGGGGCTGGTAAAAGTCAACCAGCTTGAAGACATGAATCCAGAACCAGCAGACCCTCTCTGCATTCCTTGTTCCCAGCCACCCATAATCACCTCACTCTTGCCCTCACCTATTTTGCGCAAAGTGCAGCATGTACTGATAATATGGGACAGATTTTTTTTTTCTGTCATCAGCTAACACATGTTCAGTGAATTGGCCCTCTCCTGATTCTGGCACGCTTTCCCAGTGTCCCATCTCTGTGGCAGGGGACAAAATTATGCAGATGTGAATCCCCTTACTGAGAGAGAGGTTGACAAGGGAGGGAGTGGGACCTTCCTGGAGTGTTTGGCCTGGGTCAGGAGAGGCCTACAGGGGTGGAGGAGGAGAATATTGTTGATCCTCCACATGAGGTGAAGAAAAGGATAGGTGTGTGGGGATGTTTTTGTCCTCCCCCTCTCCTGCACTTATTAGTAACTTGTGTAACTTAGATTTTAAAAATCCCTTTTGTGCCTTGCCCTGGATGTCATTATTCGGGCACCCGGTTTCAGCAGTTGTGTCTTTTCAGTGAACACCTTAATGTGGTTGAGAGGGTGACTCTCTGCAGCCCCAGAGCAGCGCCATCTTCCCAGCCTCCTTGGAAACAGTAGGCAGCAGTGCTCACAAGTGTCAGCCCAGCTGAGGGAACAGAAAGTCACACACACAAGATCCTTTCAGTTTTACTGTTAAAATCATCAGCTGCTTTGGTACTTAATGCCTCATTGACATGTCACCCGACTGCCCAGTTTCTCCCACTGATCTGAAGTTCATCTGTAAGACCTTTGTCATTCATACTGCTGCCATCTTTCCTTTTTAAATTATCTTCTCCCTCCACAATGTATGTTTCTCTACTTAAGAAATTATGTAGGTGTTTTTCCTATCTCAGACACTACTTACAAACGTGGCTGCTTGGGTGGCCGTAGGGAATCTTCATTTGGGTCTTCAAATCCGAACGTGCACAGATTTAGATAGAGCGTCTCCAGCTTCCGACAGTTTTTTAGACAGAATGAAAGAGCCACTTGATCCATTTTGGTAAAATTATATTCAGCTAAATATAGCTCAGTGAAGCGATTGAGTGCACTTTGCACAAAACTCTCTTCTTGAATTTCATACAAACAGTGAAACTCTTCAAGCTGGTAAATCATCTCAGCGTTACGTTTAAAGGATGACAACTCCTCATCAGGCTCCAAAAAGAGCTCCTCAGACTCCAGGGACAAGGACGATATTTTTGGCTTTGTTTTAACCCACTGCAGTAAATCTGGTTTAATTTTGGGTGAAATTTTGCAGCTAAGTTTTTTCTCCATCTCCTCCATTCTCTCTTCATTTAAGAGACCAAACAGGAATCGCACTGTTAACATTAAGTAATTTCTAGATTTTCCATAATTTTCTAACAATTTTTTCACATTGTTCATAGCAGTTTCTGAATCTTCCACGGTTGTTGTTTCTTCTTTCTCCAACACATAAAACAAAGCTGCAAAAAACTCTTGAAAACTCAAGTGAATGAAGCTGTAGACACACTCACAGTCAATATCTTTTTGAAACATGTTCTCATTCAGAAAGAGAGAGTCAGATATATCTAAGCCGTGCTTCTTGACATCTTCTTCCCCAAAGAGTATTTTCTGCTTCCAAATTCCATCTGCAGCCAAGGAGCAAAGTCCCTTCAAGTTAGCTGGTGTGTGCTTCTTTGAATTGCTGCTGTGACCCTTTAATAAACTGAAAAGATAGAGCATATATACACCAGTGATTGTTTTGGATGTTTGTGCAAGATCTTCACCTGCTTCCATCTGTTGTTTCAGAACTGTGCAAATGATCCAACACGCAATGGGGACAAAGCATAAGGTGAAGAGCATTTCATTTTCTTTGACAAAGTTAAAGGCTTTTCTTGCTTTTTCTTCATTCCCAAAAAACTTGTGGAAATATTCCTCCCTCTCAGCTGCAGAAAACCCCAAGATCTCTGCATAACGTGCACATTCCAAACACTGTCTGAGTTTCTCCAGAGCAGTTGGTCTTGTAGTGATTATTACATAGGATTCAAGAAGAACAGTTTTCCGAACTAAACTGCTCAATGTAATTTCCATTGGCTGCTTGTCACAGGGATCAGAGCACAGATTGTCTTCTGGCTGATCCAAGGAAAATCTCAGTTCATCAAAACCATCAATTATAAACAGGAGTTTCTCTGGATTTATCAAAATCTCTTCAACTGGTGCATTTTTATTAGGACAATTCTTTAAAATTAAATCAGCAATTCTTCCTTCCTCACTGCCAAAGTTCACTTCCCTACAATTTATGTAGAAAGCATAATCAAACTTTTCCTTATAGAGCTCTCCAGCTGCCCAGTCAAACATAATCTTTCTTGCTGTCATGGTTTTTCCAATCCCTGCAGCTCCTAACAGCACAACAATTTGTGGTGTTTGTCCATCTTCAGAACATTTAAATAAATTACGCAGGGTGATAGAACTAGCTCGCTTAGTCATTATTTCTTCATGTCTCCATCCCAAGGTCATTATTTCATGTTCTCTTTCCTTTTTGTGACAATGTTTCTTTACAATAATCAGCTTTGTGTATCTGCTGTTTAGAGTCACGTTCTCACCAAGCCGAGAGTTCAAGTCTTTTATTACTCTGTACTTGTTTTGTATGTGTTCTCTATATTTCACCCTGTAATCTAAGGGAGTGACGTGAAGCATTAGAAATATGGAATCAGAAATTCAGAAAAAAGACTTATCACTAATGTTACAGTTAAGCTATTTAAACAATAATAATGCTACTTTATGCTTATAATGCAACATCCAGCATAAACTATTACCAAATCAATTAACTATGGGCCTGATTATAAGTTGTCCCATTGAAATTAGTCATGTGAGTAAAAGCTATAGGACCTTCCATGCACATGCAATAGAATTCTATTTATCTGAATGGCCTGCAGGACATCTGAAATGTTCGGATAACTGGGCGGTTGGCTAACTGGGTGTTCAGATAACCGGAAATGTGGGGTACCTGATTGCCTCCCCCGACTACACAGTCTGATGTGATAAGACTACACAGTCTGAGGTGTTATTTCTTATTTCTAGTGGTAAACTAAACATCTGGCTGCTCTGATCTAATGCCTGTAATCAACACAATTTTCTGTTAGAATGTCACATACCTGGTCGTCCAGGTGTTTGTTTAGGACATAAAGCTGAAAGAGAAATTTGCAGATGAACGTTAGTGTAACAGAATCACAGTGTGTCATGCAGTTAAGGAAGATGGGGCAATTCATCCCGTCAGTGGTCTCTGCAGGAATAAGAATTAATTAGCTATGATAATACACAAGCAATAATATGTATGACCGTAGCATCCAGGAACCCTAGCCTTGGCTCAGGACCTCGCTGTACAAACAGAACGAAAAGATGGCACCAGCCCTAACGAGCTGACAATCGTGACATTATTTTATAGAAAATATACTCATGTCCTAGCGCAAAAGAAATCTAGCTGTGTGAGAAATATCCATTTTACTTTTTTTCTGCTAATTTACTAACCAAGATACAAATAATCTATATTTTTTTTAGTAAAATTGATTAATTATGAGACAACATGCAAGCCTCGTTTAAACTATTCTCTGTAAAGCTGTTGATGACATTTTTAACTGCTTTTACCATACTCTGTGCCCATTTTGTAAGTTAAACTGTAACACTTGCCAAATTTAAGGTATCCATATATAGGAGTACAAGTGTATCTGCTTTTATTGTGCTTTCAATAATGTAGAGTAATGTTATGAAAATGGTTAAACATGGATTTAATACATGAAAATAGCCTTGAAATATTAGGGGAAGCTACAGTGTAGTAATTATGGGGCAGGAAATGGAAACCAAAGGTTTTCTTTAAGTTTCTACATTTCTTAAATAGTTTAGTAGAAAATATTTACCATTATTACTTGGCTTATTTTGCAAACTACAAAAATACAAAAATTACATTGAATGCATGTGTGCACACACTGAAAATATATTATGGCTGACAGAGAAACAAACATTTCAAAAGAAGCCCTGCAAATCCTGGGAGGCCACCCTCCTCACAAGCTGTCCCTTCAGAAGGAAACAGCTGGTTTTCTTTCTGACAGTGTCAGTCTTGTCAGAAGGTGCTAAGAGTGAGGGTCACTCTTAGCTCTTGGCAGGGGGTTAGACTAGATGACCCTGGCAGTCCCTTTTAGCCCTATGATTCTAGGAGGTATCTAGCCTTTGCAATACTTTTTGTCTGCAGGCAATGAGCCAGAGATAAAGATTGGACCCACAGGCTGTGTGCAAGGGGGACAGCTTTTGCAGCATTGTCCAATCATTATATAAAAGAGGATGTGCCATTTGACATAGCCTGTGGGATAAAGATGGAGGCACCTTGAAATGGATCTTGCCACCACCCATAGCCAGACTCGTAAACAGATGTTATATGAGCGAGACGGTGGGAACTGAAGAAACACATCTGCCTTTGGTACAATTGGTGTTTGATACACCACGACCAAGCCATGAGAGCTGCACAGCCATGGTAAAGGACGATGAATGTCATCCCAAGGACAGTGCAGAGACAAAGCATGAGGCCAGCCCTTGGGCACAGCTGTGGTTTGAAACTCTGGAACTGACCAGGAGATCCCAAACAATTCAAACAGAGCCAAGTCACAGGTAAATTGTATGTAAGACAGTTTAAGGGGTCGAAATAAGGATGGGATACTGGCCATAACTGCTCAGCTGGCTAGAGTGTTTGGCTCCCATCCAAAAGATTGGTCAATCAAGACCTGCCTGAGGCAAAGGTTTTTAAACCACGAGCTGAAGAGGCTTCTACATAAAAAAATAAAAGGTTTTAAGGCATCATGTAAAAACTAAAATGGCACCTTACATGTTTTTCTTATTTCAAATCTCTCAGCAGCTTAGTATTGGTTCTTTCAAGGCCTGGAAAAATCTGGACATCAAAATCCCTGAACGCTCAAATGGACTGAATCTGGTCCGCTTTTCCCCACACCTGGAAACTGAGTAAAGGAGGTACTAATTCTATAGGACCTAACTTTGAGGATGGGATTTGGTACTGAGCTAACCACACCTGTGCCAGTCTATACTCTTAAAACTGTACATGTGAGATCGTACGAGCAGCCATGCACTTCATTAACCATGGTCTGAAGGATTGTCTACATCTGGAGTTATTCTGGAATAACAACTCTATATGTGGACACTCTTACTCCCAGTTTGCTTAATATATGTTGAAAGTGGATTAAGCTAAACTGAAAAAAAAGGCACTCTTATTCTGGAGTAAGAGGTGTCCACACATGGAGTTATTCAGGAACAGTTACTCCAATTTAAATTCAGACCTTCCTTAATCTGATATAATTTATGTGTAGACAAGTCTCGAGGACTGTGAAGGTGGTGTCATAGATGCCCCAGGCCAGCACCACCCTGATTGCATGAACTGGACTTCGCTCTCTTGTGGGACATTGAAAAGCAGCTGGAGGCCTTGGAAACTGCAGCTCCCTAGGTTTGTTGGCTACTCAACAATTTGTATTCCACTAAATTTGTTTCTTTAATTAAATATAGCCTTGAAGATAAAGTTCCTGCCTGGAATCCTAGAAAGGTCCCATTCAGCTGTTTAGTGAGAATATGCTGGATCAGATTCTCTTCTGTGATCAGTTTCCAATTACAGATCATTGATTCTCTGTCCCAGCCCCGGCACAGGTTAGAGCTGCCTGGGGGCTGTTCTAACTCACACCAGCTGCCACTGGTCCCCAAGGAATGGTCCCCCAGGTGGGGATGCACTCCAGTCACTCCTCCTCCCCACCTCTCTCTGTCCAGGACACTCCCTCTGCACTGCTCTGTTGGCTCTACACCCTGAGAATTTCCTCAGAGGGAGAGTTACAGGCTGACTCTGCTCCCCTGGTGCCCACTGAGTGGAAAAAAGGCAGTGGAGCAGGCAGAGAATCTGGCCCACTGTGGGCATCTCTGCTCTGAGTTCCCCTGGTTTCCTGCTGGGATTTAGAATTTGTCATTCCTGCCATCAGCCTGTTTCTCTTTCTGCTCCTGCTGCTGCTGCCCCAGGGCAGATTCCTTGGGGAGACTCCCAGGTTTTATAGGAACTTTAGGTTTCTTACCATTCTCTCTTCCTTCTCTGAGGTTAGCAGCAGCTTCTCTGAGATTGATCTGATTGAAAACTTCTATGGTCACATCTACTGCAGCATCTCCACCATAGAATGCCATCAGGAGGTTCTTCGTATCTATTGCATCAGCATTCTCCAGCCGACCTCGGGGGATGTTACCTTTCCCCTCAAAGTCAGAGTGTGATAATTTGTCTTTAAATCCTTTGAACTCTTCCTGAGAGAGGTTGTTGAGGGCATGTATGAGCAGGTCATTGATCCTGCTGCTTCTGTTTTCCATCACTGGGTATCAGGAAAGGAAACTAATACACAAAATAAAATCCTGTTATTCATACTTAATAGGGTATAACAGCAAACAGAAGTGTAGTCTAGTAATGAGAGTAAATCATGGGGTCTCATAACTCCTCAGTTTTTTTCCTCACAAATGAAGCACTGGACAGCTCACTTTGTTTCACAATGCCTCTATTTTCCCATCTGTAAATGGGGATAATCATACTCATCTAACTCACAGGCCATAACTGTGTCATAAGAGGTTTGGATATCATCCTGCATCCACACTCAGGCAGACTTGTGTGACTACATCCCAGTTGTTCTGTGTGTTCTGGGACTTATTCTGCCGTCTTTACTCAGGTTGATTTCAGTGGGACTACATGTGGGTAAGGTATACTCGGGGTGAATAATGGGGGCAGAATATAGCTCTAAAAATTAAACCAAGTTTTGGGGGTGAATTGTTGTTCACCAAATCTCTAGAAACTTCCTAATGAATTTATGAACAAAGGAAAGTCTGACCGATCCCTGAAAAGCCACTGATTGAAAATATGACAAATGCTTACCTAAATAAGAATTATCCTCATGCACCTATTTACATCAAATCTACTAGCTAGAGACTTAGGGCCACAGATTTAAAAACAGCCTCAATTTTTCTACCTGTGATCAGTAGCAGGTGCAGTTTTGTGGGTGCAAATCATTGTAGGCACAACAGGTGACAGGCCCCGAGCCTGCCAAGGGACAGATGGGCCACCATTACACACATACAGGTTCCTTTGCACTACTGTGCCCTCAGCTGACTGACTCTCTGACAGTGCCCCCAAATCAGAGAGACTTCTAAATGCCAACACTGAAACCCATGATTATTTGCACTCCAAAAATCTGAGCCCCTAATTGATTAGGGGCAAAATTGGAGGCCAGTTTTTTAAATAGAATTTTCAGCAGAGCTGCAAAAGAATCATTAATTTGGCCATCAGCAAACAGCAGCCATAAAAAATGAACAGAAAAAAAAAAGGAAAATGGTTTAACAATCGAAAATTAAGAAATCTAAGCAAAACCACAAAGTCTAAGCAAACCTAAGAAATCTAAGCAAAACCTCAGTGCTCTTCCTGAGTTACTCCCGCCCCCTTCCCCAGACACTGTTGTGCTGAAATGCTTAGTAACAGAAAGTCAGATTATACTGGGGGGGAGACATTTGTTCTAGGGAGGATCAAGCTTTGAAAGAAAAGAAGCTTAAAAAAAGCCATTAGGGCAAATGTGACCATTCTCTCAGCAGCACAGTCATGTATTTAAGGATGGAAATATTTCAGACCCTGATTGTCCCCTGACTACAGTTGAATCTATGCATATAATAATCAGGATGTGAAGGGTTTCTAGAGACCTTTTACCAACGTGGAAATTGTAATATCCTGTGTTTTGGGCTCTGAGGCCAAGATTTTTATTAGTGACCAGTGACTTGGGGTGCCTAAATTGAGACATCTTGAAGGGGCCTGATTTTCAGAGGGTGAGTGTCCATCATTTACTTGAAAAATCCCCAGTTTTCAGTGTTTCAGGCTGGGCACCCAGAATTATGAGCCACTCTTGAAAACTTTATCTTAAATTGTGTCATTTCCAGTTTCTCCATAGAAAGCACAAACATTGGTATGGAAAGAAAAAGTGTCAATACGTTAAAATGGGAAAAGAACTTCAGCAAAATCTCTGGAGGAGTGATCCCAGATTTGTACAAGAGCCACCACTTCCTCTGTATGCATTCCTCTGAAAGTAACTCAGTATAAGCTGCTGTTCCAATGATGCCTCACTAGCTCTTAAAATAAAGCAGCTCAGTGGGGTAGGGTGGGGTGGGGTGGGGGAAGGGGGAGTTCCATTCAGATAAGTGTCTGAGGGTGGCAAATGTTTAGATATCTACCCTTGATTTAATCTTTGAAATCATTGGATCCAGATTGCAGCTGGACTTCTTTGTGATATTACTGTGCCACCCTGTGATGGGGAGTATGTACCACAGATGAACTCTGATCCATTGAAGTCAAAGGCAAGATTCCCATTGACTTGAATGGGGCCAGAATTTTACCCTAGACCACTCTAAGCTTGTGCCTAATCTCCCGATAGTAACAAAATTCTCCTTAGCTGCATGTTAGTAAGAGAACAAGTCTCCATACACAATTATTTGATTAAACAATGCTGCAGGCTCATTTGGTTTTATGAAGAACTTTACTAATAAAAGGGAAATGGGGGCCCTAGTTATTTCTCAACAATTTGGCTCCAATTTTCATCATTTGAACAAAACTAACCCCCATGTCCCATAAGCCAGATGAATTTAACCACTTTGCTTTACTATATGATATGGACATGAAAGTCTTCTCCTGATGTAATTTGGGCTTCCTTGTTGTTTCTGGTACCTACTTCTTATTCTGTTTCATAATTTTTACTGTATTTTTTCCTTTCTGATTATGGTGTCCTATCTCTCCCATATCATCTTTCTTTTATTCTTTTGTGTTATTTCTGAAAACATTTTGCAAGAAAAAAAAGTCACAAAGATGCTTTTATTATTACACATTTTCTTGACCTACTAAAAATATTAATAGAAAACGTTCAAACCCCATGTTGTTATTCAATGAGCACTTGCAAAATGGTGGCTGAGAAAGGGTGTGTCACTCCCTTGTTCTGAGTTGCACTGGCATAGCAATAGTGTCATGAAGTGACAATAAGGCCCGATATGTTTCTGACAAAGATTAGGTGCAGGAAAGCATCCCAGCTAGAGTATGTTCTAAACGCAACAACTTTAATAATATTTGTTATTCTTTATATTAAATTAAACCAGCAAAGCCTTTCTTCTGTGTTTAAGGTCAGCAATATAGAAGGTCTGACCTTACCTTTGTTAATGAAAGAAGTTGAGGTCAGATGTGTAAAATATTTACTCTAAAGATTTTACTAATGTTACTTTTCACGCATTTGTAGAGCAGATCACAAACCCTATAAAGTCTGTTATTTTGTTTCAAATTCTACCAACCAGGTAAAGGAACTCTTATTGCCTGGGAACTAGAAACATTGAAACTGAACACTGCCAAAAACTAGGAACCAGAAGCAACACAGCACAGGCAACACTGCACAGAATAACACACCGCACTATATTTAAATGCAAAAATACACTGCGTTAATACAATATGAAGGATGAAAGTGAAAATGCAGGAGTCCAGGAAGTTCATAAGCTAAGGGTCTCAGAGTAACTTTAACATGCACATGTTGTCGGCAATCTGTGAAGTAGCTGTGATCTTGAAACGCCACATGAAAGTTTGGCTTTCACAGATTTAATGTAATATTAATGTAGATAAAGAACAGGGAGTTCAACGGGACAGGAGGGTACCAAAAAAAAGGAGGCCTTTTAATCAAGATACAAGAATGTCACAAAGAGGGTCTAGTTCTCCTGTCCACCCCAGGACTGTTTTTCCTCACCATATAGAGAGCTTGAACTCTGTGGAAGGGCATCAGTGGGACTGGAGGCAAAAACAGAAAGATGCTGCAGAGCAAGCATTGCTTTCTCCTTCCCCTGTGGAGCTGGGATCCTCAAATCCCCTCTCCCCTCCACTACAGCTGTGCAAATACCTGATTTTTCAGTGTAGTGGCAGTTCTGTAAAATCAAAACAAAATTGTTTTGGATGCAACAAAACCCTTCTTTTTTTTATTTCATTTTTAACCTTTTAAATAAAAATCAAGGGAGATTCCAAAACCAAGACATTTCTAAATGCAAAGTTGAAATATTTTGTTTCCAAAATGCCTAAACAAACCACTTCAAGTTTTCCAAAATAAATAAACTAAAATAAATAAATATTTTTTGTTTCCCCTCTCCCTCCCCCGACCAAAAAAATTTGTCAAAAATCGAATTGCAAAATGATTTGGCCAACACTGATCTGCATTTTTTGGTGAAAAAAGGTTTCAGCTGAAAGACTTCACCCAGCTCTAGCCTCCACTTGCAGACACCGAAGGGGTTGTTGCTTCTTCCCCCCAGAGTCTCTTTCTTCCACTTTTCCACACACAAATACAAGAGACCTGACAAGAGATTCAGAAACTAGAGCAAATGACACACACTCTTCCTTCAGGTTTTCGTACAAGAGAAATCACTGTAAAATATTGTCTGGAACATACAACCCTCTGTCTCTACAAGGGACCAGAGAGCTCTCTACATGTGTGTCCATTTTCTGTCTGCACAGAAAACTCTGGATTTCTTCAGAGAACCTGACTGACAGCAATATGACAGATCAATAAAAATATTATGCATTGTGGACTCACCTTGAGGCGCTGAAGAGAGCTTATTTAGCTTGAATTTTTTTTTAGGACTTTTTCATGCTGAAGTGGAGGAATGCTGTTCTCTGCAATCTGGTGAAATCTGAGAGTGCTCTCATAGTATATATATGGGCTCTGCATTTCCAGTGTCTTTAAAATCAGTCACTATTAGACTCAGCCCTGCCCCTTTCCTCGTCAAAAAAAAAAAAAAAGTTCAGCAACAGGAATTAAAGTTGCAAATATCTATCAGTACTTTAAAGGTAAAATTTATTAGTAGAGATACTGAATGTCTTTCCAATTTTTTTCCCCTTTTAAACCTACAAAGGAAAGTTTCATTTAAAAAACATATTGTGGAGTATGAAAATGCGGAGTGAAGTCACCCTAAAGGGTCACTGAACTTTATCATTCTAGAGCAAATGTCTTAAGCTTGACAGACACCCCCTGCACCATTCCATACTGAGTACGTGAATATATACACACCATCCATCGTATGTGCCACCTACTCACTCCCTGCTAATTCGCCTTCCCTTGACAACACAGCAATATCAACATGCTACGTCTTACACCAAAGATAACCACATTGATCAAATATTGTTTAATTAATTTCATTTTTGCCCGGACTCGGGTTCAGACAGAAATGTTAAACTATCTGATTCTTCTTTTAATTTTTTATACTAATCTTTGAACTTTATGAGCCAAAACCTACCAGCTTCCATAGACAGACTGAGGAGTATCCTTACATATGGGCAGCAGGGGTGGGGTTCAGAAGTTGCATTATAGATTGAGTGAGAGGAATACTGTGTTTCACTGGGTATCCATGTGTGTGTGGTGGAAGTGAGTCCCTTAGGGAGGGACAGGGTCTGACTGCATGAGACGTTGATGGGATGTATGGATTTTACGGTACAATGAAGCCTCCCTTCACTGATCAGTTCTCTGTTTTGTAGGGGTTTGTATGTGTGAATTTGGCATGGGCCCCGAACCCAGGTCCACAAGGTTCAGAAGAGCAGCAATGTTCCAACCCTCCATCTAACAGCCTCCTGGCAATAGCTTACCTGAGACCTATGAAACCCAGCCTCAGTGTCCCCGCCCAGCCATCTCTTGTCTCCTGTCTTGTGACTGCAGACTTTGGCTCTGACTACTACAGCTGGCTGCCCATGACCCACCCATGACAGGTTTAGCTGGCTGCTAGTTTTTTTAATGGGTAATTTTATATATATTGTGTATACACACACAACAAATCATTTATTAGTTAAGATAGCTCTATTCAATTGTAATATTTTCCTCAAGCATTGAGGAGCTAAGAACAACAGGCCAACAAACACACATCTATATGCTTGCTACCTGCACCAATATTAAACTTATCAACTCTTACCTACTTCTACCCCCTTTCCGCAACACATTGCTAACACCAAAGACTTCATAAACTGCTGTACAACCTTTTTATAGTCATTCAAAAAGGCTGCTTAGGTTGGAAAACAGTAAGAAAATGTGAGAAAGTGGGGTGAAAACTTACTTCATCACACTTTCTTACTGTGTTAAACAGCAAAAAAGTTTGAAAAAGTAGCCCCGGGTCTTCCTCCCCCTCCCCTGCCACTTTATTTTGTTTTCCTACTGGAAAAACTCGTGAAACAGAAAGTGGGGAAAATCCAAAACATTTCAGAAAAAGGTAACTCGAAACTTTTAGTTTAGATTTGTAGGAAAAAGGGGAGGAGGTATTGCATTATACAGCAAGAACATATACAATTGTTCTGAGGTCCAAAAGGAGGTAAGGGGCAGACCAGTTGAAAGTTTCTGGGTGAAGGTAAAAGGGAAAAAAATAGAGGTGATAACATGATAGGAGTTTACTATAAACCACCAAATCAGGAAGAGGAGGTGGTGGATGAGGCATTTCTATAACAACCAATTGAAACATCCAAAACACAAGATCTGGCAGTAATGGGGGACCTTAACTACCCAAACATCTGTTAGAAAAATAATATGGCAAAACATGAGTACGGGGGGCAACTTTTTGTTTCAGAAAGTTGAGGAAGTAACCAGGGAGACAGCCATTTTTAGACTTGATTCTGACCACAAGGGAGCAACTGGTTGTGAATCTGAAGGTTGAAGGCAATTTGGGTGAAAGTGATCATGAAATGACAGATTTCATGATTTTAAGGAAAGGAAGGAGTGAGAGCACAGCATAAGGAAGAGTTTAAAAAAAAAAGCACACTAACAAACTCAGAGAACTGGTAGGAATTGGTCCCATGGAAAGAAAATCTAAGGGATAAAGACATTCAGGAGAGCGGGCAGTTTCTCAAGGAGACAATATTAAAACACACAACTGCAAACTATCCTGATGCAAAGGAAGTATAGGAAGAACAGTAAGAGGCCAATATGGCTCCATCAGGAACTCCATAATGACCTGAAAATCAAAAAGGAATCCTGCAAAAAATGGAAACCTGGATCAATTCCTAAGGAGGAGTATAAAAGAATAACACAAGCATGTAGGGACAAAAGCAGAAAGAGTAAGGCATAAAATAAGTCCTGTTAGCAAGGGACATAAAAGGCAACAAAAAGAGGTTCTTTAATTACATTAGGAGCAAGAGAAAATGAAGGAAAGTGTAGGCAGGGCTGTCCTTAGGGAAATGCAGGGCCCAGGACATAGGCGCGAGTTTCTAATCTGTCAGGGGGCGCTCCCCACGGCTCTGCCCAGACCCCGCCCCCACTCCACCTCTTCCCCCAAGGCCCCATCCCCAGCCCGCTTCTTCCCACCACCACGCCACCCCTGCCCATCCCACCACCGCCTCTTTCCCCCAACCCTGCCTCTTCCCTGCCCAGTTCCAATCCCTCCCCTGAGTGCGCTGCATCCTTGCTCCTCCCCACACACATCCCTCCCAGAGCCTCCTGACACTGCAAACCCTGATCCGTGGCAGGGGGAGGCATGAGAGCGAGGGGAAGCACTGATTGGCAGGGCCTGCTGCTGGTGGGAAACATTGGGGGGGGGAGGTTCTGGTAAGGGGGCTCCTCCTCACCGCCCTCCCCCCCGCCTGTCTGACGCTCGTCTCCGCATTCACCTCCTCACCCCGCTCACTCGACCACCTCTGCCTCACGTCCTTGCCCGCCTCCTCATGATTAGCATGGGGGCCCCCAAAGCGCAAGGCCTGGTGTGGTGGCCCCGATTCACCATACCCTAGGGACGGCTCTGAGTGTAAGTCCTCTACTTAGTGGGGAAGCAGAGTTAATAACTGAGGACATCAAGAAGGCTGAGGTGTTTAATAACTATTTTGCTTGAGTCTTCACTAAAGAGGTTAATGGTAACCAGATACTCAATTAAATTAATATTGACAAGGGGCAAGAAACAAGCCAAAATAGGGAAAGAACAGGTTAAAGAATATTTAGATAAGTTAGATGTATTCAAATCAGTAGGGCCCGATGAAATCCATCATAGGGTATTTAAGGAAGTAGCTCAAGAACTGTTAGAAAATATCTTTGAAAATTCCTAGAGGATGGGTGAGGTCCCAGAGGACTGAAGAAAGAAACATAGTACCTATCTTTGAAAAGGGAAACAAAGAGATCCCAGGGAATTGGAACAAATTATTAAGAAATTAATTTGTAAGCACCCTAAGTAAGTACCCTATTTTCTAATGATTTACCAACTCTAAGCAAATGATAGAAAAGAACAGGAACTTCTATGATTCTTGCTTCTCCAGAGTGCTGCAGGCAGGACACATGGACAACTTGGTCATAAACTGGCCGCTCGACCTTTGGGTTTCACTTCACTCCTCCAGTTTCAGCTGACGTTTGCACTGGTTTCTTCCCACCGGTTCTCTCTCACGCCAGTGCAGGGATTCTCAGGCTGCTTTAGCCTTCCAAACTGATTACAGCAATCATATAATGGAACCGGGCCAATTCCAAAATTGACCACGCCTGAAACTGCTGATAGAGAAGACAAAAAGGATGGAAAAGAACAGAGAGAAAACGGAAGGGGGAGAAACGATACACTAAGGAAGGGTTAGCAGAAATCTTAAATCTCATGTCCTAGAAGTTAAAAAGAACCGGGCAGTTGAGGTTTGAAGTCTCTGTTCCCTGGTCTAGTCTCTGAGGTCAGCAGCTGAGGTCAATGGGAGCTCAGCATTTTTGAAACTCAGATCTCTTATTGGAGGGAACCTCACTTCAGGCTCCTGTTTTTGAACATCCAACTCCTTGTTATCTTGGCCCTAGTTAACAAGATTTGATGACTCCATGTTTGCTTACCAATACCTCCATGCTTTGAGTCACAGCTATCTTGTGTTATCTTGTTGCAGGTCCCAGTCAAGAGCCCATCTCGGCCACAGCTGAGGGAACCCAGCTGCTGGGTCCCCACATGTTTTTAACCTCCAGAGCCTGACCTGGGACCCACAAGGCCCCAGTGTTTGGGGTCCCTAGGCACAGTCTTGGGATGCAGACCCTCTGCCTAGTACACTATCCTTATGCGTTGCAAGGCCCTGTCTAGCTGCCTGGTCACAGGCTCAGTGCTGACCCATAGCTTAAATACACCCTCTGTGAGCCTTCTGGAGTACATTTTAACTCAGGAGGCACAAGGGAAGTGTAAAGCCTATAACACATACAGACACAGAGCAGCTTCTAACACCATTGCTCTTTTACATAACAGATAAAGCACAAGAGAGTACAGACTATATAGAACACACCAAACATCCTCAATGCAGCTCACCCTTCCCTTGGGAGTTCTTGGGGGACCATCTCTGTTCAGGAAGATAGGCAGTGTCCCCTGCCTCACCCGGCTCCGACATGCTAGGTTACTTCTCCCTTCCCTTGAGCTGGAGAAAAATGACCCAAGAAAAGAAACCAAAAAGAACAGCTTCTGACATTTTTATAATGTCCCAGTCCTCTCTGTCAGGTGACTCTCTGTTCAGCCTCAAAAGGTGACTGTTGTCCCTTGTCAGATGACTCTGTTGCCAAGGAAACCTCTCCCCTGATAAACCAGTTCACCTGGTTGGGAGCCAGTGCTTTATTTAGAGCTATTTCATTTCAACCGGAAATCACTTAACATCAACGACCCTCTTTTGTTATTCTTTTGCCACCAGCCAAGAAGTTCAGAGTATAAGTGTAAGGCAAGAGACATGTGGAGCAAAAGGAAACCAACTGGTCAGTGTGGAAGGGGTGGTCACAGCACAACATCTGCCTGACCATTGAGATTTTGTAGGCATGATGGCCAAGGAGAGTTTCAAGGAGGGATTTGAAGGACAGCAAAGTGGCTCTATGGAGGCCTTTGAGGAGGAGCACAGGGGGTTTGAGGCTCTGAGGGGGGCAGGATCTGAAGAAGACTCGAGCAGCAGAAGTTGCCTGTTTTTGCCCCAGAGATGGCTTTGAAGGCCCAAGAGCCCATCCAGTGCGATCACGCAAAGCCTTTTTTTTTAAATGGATACTTGAGGCAACACTCATGATACAGGAGCAGGCAGAAGGAAGCAGAATCTATCTATCCCTCCTGCCCTAGACAGCGCGGCCCCACTAGCCCTTGTGCTGAGGAAGAGGATTAGAAGAAATAAGTAAAAAGGAGGGGGGTGAACAAGATGTTCATAGCCCTGCCCAACAGGTTTGGTTCAGATCGCCCAAGTCGTGTATATGTAATTGTAGTGTACAGGAGTAGGGTAGTATCTCTTTAAATAGTTTGTGAGCCCTCTAATGCTCCTCACTGTATTCTATATTTTAGAAGCCGCCAGAATTCAACCACAGCAGTAGGGTGCACATAGCTAGGCCTTGCATGGTATGTATATTCAATCAGTGTCGGTATTTGCCCCCCCTCTGTTCTCATGTGGTTCCTTCGTATTATGTACGTTGTGTGAAGAGAAAAAGACAACTGGTGATCAGGTTGGGGATCTAATGCAGGACTGCAATGACAGAGTGTGACTGCAGAGGTCTCAAGGAAGGGAAACAAAAAAGACAGCTGCAGCCACTGGCGCTGGGAGTAAACTACTTATTTAGGGGGAAACAAAGGCTAAAAGTGACTGGTCGTTGGTGGGAAAGAGACTTTTTTGATGGATCAGTAGAGGACTAGAGAGACTGGAACACTGTATAATAGCCAATGATATAAACTGAGGAGAAAAAGGTGGCATTTTTACTGAGTGTAACGGAGGCTCAAACGTGTAACCCGCTGCACAGCAGGACAGCTACTATTAAACCCACAGACACAATATTTGCTGATTGCGAAAATTCTATAAAATCCCCCATCCCCAAAGCCACTGGGGATTGCAGAACATTTCTGCACTTACAGACAGAATTGAAGAGGAAATGAAACAATTTCTGAATAGTGCCTGAATTAAGGATATTATTAGAGCAGTGCCAGTGCGGAGAGAATTTAAACTCCTTGTATTAGTACCAGTGAGCCTCATGTTTGTTTCTATGACAGATTACCTAAAATGACAGAACAGGAAGGTGTTGCTGATACAGCTGCACCAGATAGAGCAGAAACTGTCCCAGATACTGCGATGCCCGTGTTATCCAGAGAGAAGTTGTAAACTACCTCTCAGACTGAATCTGTAGCATGACGTATATTTACTGATAGTAGTTTTGACAGAAATGTATTTGTAACTTTAATATCCTGTACATCAAAGGGGGAGGAGTATGTAGTACATAATAGTGTAATATCCGTTTAAAAAATATGTGAAACTTCTAGCGACACTCACTGTGTTCTATGCATTAGAACCCAACCAGACAGCCTTGTGTGGTGTGTATATTCAATGAACATAGTTATCTGGACCACACTGTGCCCGTGCCATCCTTCATATTATATCTGTTGTGTGAAAAGCAAAAAAAAAAAACACACATTTTTTCCCAAGCCCAGTGTTAATGTTTTACTAATTAGTTCTGTATCTCTAATATTTGTTTTAGGGTTACCATACGTCCTCTTTTTCCCGGACATGTCCGGCTTTTCTGCAGTCAAACCCCCATCCGGGGGGAATTGCCAAAAAGCCGAACATGTCAGGGAAAATGGCGTCTCTGCTCCTCACCGACTCTTCGGCTCTGTTTAAGAGCCGGGCTGCCCGAGCGCTACCGGCTTCGGGCAGCCCCCGTGCCTCCAGACCCTGCGCCCCCAGCCAGACACTTCCCCTCCCGGGCTCCGGCGGCGCAGGGTCCGGAGGCACGGGGGCTGCCCGAAGCCGGTAGCACTCGGCCAGCCCGGCTCTTAAACAGAGCCGAAGAGTCGGGGAGGAGCAGAGCCGCCGCGGCTGGAGGCTCTGCTCCTCTTCAGCTCTGTTTAAGAGCCGGGCTGCCCGAGCGCTACCGGCTTCGGGCAGCCCCCGTGCCTCCGGACCCTGCGCCGCCGGAGCCCGGGAGGGGAAGTGCCCGGCTGGGGGCGCAGGCGTAGGGGCTGCCCAAAGCCTGAGCGCTACCGGCTTCACGGTTTGCCGGGCAGCCTCCAGACCCTGCACCCCCGGCTGGGCGCTTCCCCTCCCGGGCTCCAGCTGCGCTGGGGAAGCGCCGGCCGGGGGCGCAGGGTCTGGGGGCTGCCCGGCAAACCCTGAAGCCGGTAGTGCTGGGGCAGCCCTTTCCCCGTGGCTGGGAGTGGGAGGGAGGAGGGGCGGAGTTAGGGTGGGGAAGGGGCGGAGTTGGGGCGGGGCTAAGGGTGGGGAAATGGGCGGGGCCAGGGCCCGTGGAGGGTCCTCTTTTTTTATTTATTAGATATGGTAACCCTATTTTAGGACACAGAACCGTACATTCATACATGCTGACTTGTTACTGGTAGCAGTTCTCTTTCTTTTTCCCATGTGAATTGCTCTATAAGAGACTGCTCCTGTAAGATTATTCTTTTACTAACATGCAGCTAAGGGGAATTTTGTTGCAATCAGGATGGTAGGCCCAAGCTTAGAGTTTTCAAGGGTGAAATCCTGGCCCCACTCAAGTCAATGGGAATTTGCCTTGACTTCAATGAGGACAGGAGTTTATCCCTAGTGCACACTTCCCTCTTACAAGGTGACACAGCAATATCACCAAGTGGTCCGATGGCACTCAGGATCCATTGATTTCATAGATCAAACTGAGGATGGATGTCCCTTCAGATGTTGTGAATGGAATCTTCCCTCTACACTGTCTCTAGTAAACCTCGGAACTGCTTTAAATTTTTTAAGAGGTAGTGATATGTCATTGGAACAGCACCTTACAGTGAGTTACTTAATAAAAACACACAGAGGAGGTGGTGGTGGCCCTCTTCCAAATCTAGGACCACTGCTCTTAAGAGATTTCTCCGCAGTTTTCTCCCATTTTAACTAATGGCCGCATTTTTTCCTCCATATCAATGTCTGTAATTTCTATATAGAAGCTGGCAATCGAACATTTAGGCTAAGATTTTCAGAACTGACTGGTAATTTTGGGTGCCCAACAGGAGATACTTGAAAAGAGCTTAATTTTTAAGTTGTTTAAATTTAGGCACCCAGAAACTAAGGTACCCGGAATAACTGGTTACATTATAAAATTTAGGCTCATAGCCTAAAAACGAGGATATTACAATTCCCACTGTTCTAAAAGGTCTCTGGAAACCCTTCACATCCTGAGTATTAAATGCATAGATTTGGCTGTAGACCGGAAAGATTGGGGTATCTGAAACATTTTCATTTTTAAATAATTGTTCCTTTGAGAGAATGGTCATACTTGCCCTAATATGTTTTAAATCTCTTTTCCTTCAAAGCGTAGTCCTCACGATAAATTTCTCCTCATTACAGAATCTGACTGTGGTTAAGCATTGCAGCTCAGCGGTGTCTGGTGGGAAATTCAGGAAGAGCACTCAGTTATTTTGCCTAGATTTCGTCACCATTTGTCTTTATTTTTGGTTGTGAAGCCATTTTCTTTTTTTCTTTGCTTTTTGATTATAGCTCCTATCTGCTGGTGGCCAAATTAATTATTATTCTTTACAGCTCTGGTGAAAATTCTATTTAAGTGCAATTTTTTTAATTGGCCTCCAATTTTGCCCCCCAATCAAATGGGAGGCTCCATTTTGGGAGTTTGAATCATGGGCTGCAGTCAGAGCCGGCGCAACCCATTAGGCGACCTTGGCGGTCGCCTAGGACACTAAAATTTGTGGGGCGGCGACCGGATCTTCGGTCGCCTCTGTTGGGGGCAGCATTTTGGGGGCGGGACCTTCTGCCGCCTCTGTTGGGGGCGGCATTTTGGGGGCGGGACCTTCCGCCGCCTAGCACGGCAAAAAAGCTGGCAGCGCTCCTGGCTGCAGTGATGGCATTTACAAGTCTTTCTGATTTGTAGGCACCATCCATTAGCCTGTCGGCTAAGGCCACAATCCTGCAAAGGATTAACCAAAACTGGTTTGTTCAAATTCAAAAACAATTCAACAAAACAAATTCAAAAACAAAATGTTTTTGTTAAGCAAAATTTGACTTAATTTGTATGGGCTGGATTCTGTCACCTCTACTAACCGTGAGTATATCTTGCTCACAGGTAAGTAACCCCACTGAAATCAATATGAGTAAAGATGGCAGAATATCACCCTGAGTGTGTCGAGCCATTTGATGGAAGTTTTGCCTGAGATTTTACTACTGGTGCATTCTGATGTCCAGATCTCTTATGACATACTCAGTGTCACTGCCTAAATGGTTGCTTATCACTCAGGAAATAGAAAGCCACTCTGTTCTTGAGGTTTAATTACTTCTTGTTTGTGATAACATCACATGCAGAAGCAGATGAGTGAAACCAAAGTGCACTGTCTGCCAGGGTTTGTTTCCATCCAATGTGCACAGTTTACTTTCTGTCCCGTGTACTTACTTTGCTGCATATTAAGATTTGCCTCTGAGTTTGAGCAGCTGTTGTCTGGGAATGAATGACTGAGAAACAGGCCTTACGATAATGGAGCTTCATATGGGGCAGGTACAAGCCACCATCCTGACGGGGGAACATTTTACTCCCACTGTGCACTTATTTTGCTCTGGTGTAATGAGTACAGTAGTTGTAGGGCCCTGTGGATATAAAACAGATCGACAGTGACCCCCTCAGCATGATCAGATGGCTCTCCTAAAGGTAATTAGCACAGCAGGAGCTAGAAATGCCTTGTGAATGGTGAGCCGGGTGACATCAAACAGCTCCCAAGTGCAGCTAATTCTCATCCCAGGTAGTTTTTAGAGGTTTCTAAAATGCACTGGTTATTGTTTTCTCTCCCCCAGAATCCTGTACCTTTGGAGTCTGGTACTTTCTTAAACAGCCTGGCTTTACGGTGGAGGGATAAATATAATTGCATCCAAAAAACTATGTTAAAAGACAACTAGTATTGAAAATCAAATACTTGAAAGTTAGGAAATGCCACAATTTAGGCTGTGCAACCCACCCCTCTAGTGTGTATACATTATGATACAGTCTTTAATTACATGATCACATACTATTCTTTTTTTCGAGAGAACCACAACCTTATTCAATGTACAGGATGGACCTGCTCTGGGAACAAATCAGGGTTGTGTACGGAAGAAGGCTGTTGTCTATAGGATCCCTGACTCACTAATTACAGACATTGGAAGGTATGTAGTGAAGAAGGCAGGGGATTGCAGGAAGTGGAAGGAGGATCTCTTGTGGCTAAAGCAATTGAATGCTGCCTTATGGAATTGGATTCTCCCCCTGTCTCAGTCATAGAATTCTGATGTAATGTAAAGCAAGTCACATACTCTAAACTTTCCATAGGCAGCCACAGTGTGTTCCTTGTTCTCTGTATACTTAGCTTCAGACAGTTGGAGTCTGATTTGCAGAAGCGCTGATCACTCACAACTGCATCTGAAGTGAGAGCTCTGCTCTGAACATATAAAGTGCTTCAAAATGCAAAATAGCCCAAGAAACCAGGCCCTAGGCTTCCCAAATTGGGTACCCAAAATTAGTTGGCACTTTTGAAAATTTTGGCTTTAATATATGTTCCTTATATGTATAATGGGGTAATAATCCTATTTTACCTCACCTCACAGGAGTGCTGTAAAGATTAATGAATTAATGTTAATGAAGAATAAAGATACTATGCTGAAGGCATGATATAAAACCCAAGAGGAGATTACTAATTCTGTCTTCAGAGCAGGGCTTAGATGGTGTGAGGTAAATAAACGATGGGGCCACCCAGTGAATAATGAAGATAAAAAGAATTAAATAGCTACCTATTCATTGTGCTCCATTCAGCCTTTGCACTGAATGAGGCAGGGGTCCTGTGACAAAAATAATATGTGATCATGTAATTAATTCTAATGCATAAGCACAAGAGGGCTTGATCGAGGTTGCATGGGCAACCTTAAGTCTGGCATTTTCTAACTTCTGACTGCTTGACTTTGTAACCTGAACATGCCTTTTAATGTAGTTTCCTACATTGTTTTTGGTTTTTTTTTTAACTGAACAATCAAAAGTTTTACCATGTGGAACCATATTGACCCCACACATGGGTCATCAGCAGGGCTGGGATATTTAGATTCCCAGTACAGCACCTCTGGAGCTAATGAAGTAACCGGTAGCAACAGAAGGTTGTTATTGTCTATGTGGCCTTCTCACCAGCGAGGGATGGGAACGCACACTTTGCCAGTGGGTTTCACAGCTATTTGCCAGACAGCAAAGGAACATTCCATTCCAGCTCTGGAGAGCTGGTGCTTTAGTGGTTACAGACCCTGTGTCCCCAGACTCTCCTTGTTCCCCTCTGTTCCTATCTCTCCACTCTCCCACCTCCTGCCTGTCCCACCACCCCCAGCTCCTGTCCTCCTCCTCTATAGCTCCTGCCTTTCCCTCCTTACTCAGCCCCTATTCTCCTCCCTGGACTCCCACTCCTTCCCCAAGATTAGAAAGACCCAGCACACCATGGCTGGAGTGAATGCAAAACTGGATTAATTTCCTGTTTACACAGACTCTTGACTCTTTTTATGCCACCTAGTGGTCACTCTGAATGTTGAAAACTTTCTGGAGAGGGGTGATAAAACTTTTTTCCAAACGTATCGTTAAGCACCACGCCAGTGTGTACACCTGGGATGAAATACCAACACCAAATAGCCCCGAGAAGGACAGGGCAAGCTGCCGGCACCTTCAACCTCGTGTCAGGGTGGATCTATTGAACTGTCAAGCCCTAAGGTCATCGTTCAGGAATGCAGGGAGAACACCTGTCTGTTGCTGGACAGCTCCGCACCTGCAGGGAGTTAGCAAGAGAGCTCCATCCTCTTCCCTTCTCCACCTCCCGCCCCCAAACTCTGCACACCCCTGGCTGGCTAGCACCCTCCCTCTCTTGAGCCCCAGCCAAGACCGGGGATATCTCTGAGCTGTGGGAGGGTTTGAGAGAATGAGCAGACGGGGGTGGGCTGAAGCCAGTGGGAAGCTGAGAACAGAAACAGAAACGAAGCAGGAGCCTTGAGCTGGGAGGGAGCTGCTGGAGCCAGGACACTCCTGCACATGCCCAGCCTGGAGCTGGCAGGGACTGCAGTCTGAGCTCCCCCCGCACACCAGCGGAGCGCACCTCGCAGGGCCGGCTCTAGGTTTTTTGCTGCCCCAAGCAAAAAAAATTTTGGCTGTCCCCCATCCCAACCCTGGGCTCCTCGCTGCACCCCCCCGCCGCCCCAACCCTGAACTCTCCACCACCACCCGCACCACCCTGCTGCCCTAGCCCTGGGCTCTCCCCTCCCCGATCCGCACCCCTCTGCCACCCCAGCCCTGGGCTCTCACTCCCCCACCCACACACCCCTGCCGCCCCAGCTCTGGGCTCTCACCCCCCCACACACACACACCCTGCTGCCCCCAGCTCATTCATGCTGTGATTGCTTTGCCTGGCGTTTTCTCTCTCCTGCAGGTTGTGGAATTGTGATCTCAAGGGTGCCAGCTGTGGGGATCTCACTGCTGTTCTCAGAACCAGCCGGAGCCTGATGGAGCTGGAGCTGCGTGATAATGTTTCTCTGGGAGATTCTGGACTGCAGCTTCTGTGTGAGGGACTGAAACATCCAGATTGCAAACTGCAGAGACTGGGGTAAGTAACATTTGGCTTCCTCCATATATTTACAGGTGTCCTCTACGTAACGTGCTCGCCAGCATGTGTGGCTGGTGACTGCTTCCTGTAATGACATGGAGTAACATTCAGTTCTTCTTCGAGTGCTTGCTCATATCGATTCCAATTAGGTGTGCACGTGCCGCGTGCACGATCGTCGAATAAATTTTCTACCCTAGCAACACCCGGTGGGTCGGCTGTGGAGCCCCTGGAGTGGCACCTTCATGGCGCCGGATATATACCCCAGTCGACCCAGCGTCCCCTCAGTTCCTTCTTACCGCCCCTGACAGTCGTTGGAACTGTGGAGCACAGCATAGCTGTTCTCCACTCTCCCTAGCTTATCAGTTAATTCTTATAGATAGTTGTAGTTTTAGTTGTATGTTCTTTAGATTAGTTATTCCTGTTCATAGTTCATTGTTAAATATTTGTAAATAGTTAGCAGGGGTTAAGGGGGTTGCTTCTCCCCCTTTTTCCCCTGGCGCATAGCCGGGCTTATGCCCAAGGCTCCTGGCTTTAAGCCGTGCGCGTCCTGTGCTAAGCCTATGCCAACGGGAGATCCTCACGACTCGTGTCTGAAGTGTTTAGGAGAGTCCCACCAAACAGATAAGTGCAAAAATCTGTAAGGCTTTCAGACCCAGGACCAAAAAGGAGCGGGACTTTCGACTCAAGCAGCTCCTCATAGAGGCGGCACTTAGCCCAGATCCTCCCTCGGCACGGCAAGTTCCGGCACCGAGCGCTTCGGTGCGCAGCACCCCTGCGGCACCTACCAGTACTACACCACGAGCAGACGCGGATAAGGCCTCGCGGCACCGTCCTCCTTCGGCACCGCGTCCGCTGCAAGCGCCTCGGCACCGGTCCCTGTCTCCGGGACATAAGAGACCCTGCAAGACACAGGAGGCCGCTGTCCTACAGACACCAGCTCCCCCGGTACCGGTGGTAGAGTCACGTCCGCCTCTAGAGCGCCAGAAGTCGCAGATATCGGCTACACCGTTGACTCCGGCACCGGGGCCGTTGAGTCCGGTGCAGACTGGCTCACCACCACAATCTGTGGTGGAACCCTGTCTCCCGTCTACCCCGGAGACCTTTGCGACGGCGAAGGACCTCATCGCTCCCGGAGCCCCCATCTAGCCCTGGATCAGCTGGATCAGGGGAGCAGAAGGTGGCTTAGTGCCAATTTCTTCACCTCCAAGTCTCCTCATGGGTGCCACATATGAACTTGGGGCAGCTGAGGACAGAGTCCAGTGGCTTCTAGCAAACCCTAATCACAGCATAGTTTGATACTAGAAAGACAATTACTTTACTCACTAAGACAGTAGCCACCCACGTACACACTGCCCTGAACTGGAGCCGTCACTCCTGCTCTCCCAAAAGTCTGTCTGGAAAGAAAAGAAAACGAAGCACTGCTCTGTTCTCCCAAACTGGCCGTAAACAATAAATATCATCAGGATGAATGTGTTTCCCACAAAGGGGCTGGGACTCCCCCTGCTCATCACCCAAAATCTGCAGCGTCACCCAGCTACTGATAACACAGCCCAGCCAGCAAGTGTGTCACTGAGAGCCGGCTGTGGGCTGCCCCCGATGCCCTTCTGGCCCATCCTTCTCATGGCAGATAATTAAGTGCTGGTCTGTGGCCCCACTGGCCAGAGCTCAGCCCTGTCATCTCTGATCTCCTCGGGGTCCCTCTGCATTTTCTTCCTGTCATCCAACCTTAGCAATTATCTCTCCCTTCCTGCTTGCGGGCTTCTCCCCGCACCGCATTGGGGCTGCTGCTCCCAGCCCCTGCCAGCCACAGCCTTCTTCCCTGATCCGCTCTCACCTTCCCACCTGACTCCTTGCCCTGGCTCTCAGGCTGCTGCTACTTGGCCTTTCCTCCCTGCTGCTCACCCTCACACACACTGGCCATCTCCCTCTCTGCCTGATTCCCCCGGTCCCAAGGATGTCACTTCTCTTTCCTTGTCATTCTGGGTCCCTGCCTCTCACAGAATAACCTCGGGGCCCAGTTCTTTCCCTTCACCCCATTCTCGATGGTGGGGTACCCAGTACTGGACCAGCAGCTCACTACAGCATATTGTTATGACTCCCCAACTCATTAGAAATGGACCCTCAATATCAATGACATTTCTACACACTAACTGACGCAATAGGTACACGTGGAGAGGAAATCCCTCCAGGGCCTATCGTGCCAATGGGAGCATTGTGATGTATCTCTGCATGTCCAACGTAGAGAATCTCCTTTGATACCAGGGAATGGGGCAAAAAATAAGCATTGTTTCCGCTTGGTGTAGCTCTGGCTTTTGCAGATTGGAGAAATGCGATTTCACAGCGGCGTGTTGCGGGGAGCTCTCCTCCGCTCTCAGCACCAGCCCGACCCTGGCCGAGCTGGACCTGCGGGAGAACAAACTGGAAGATTCCGGAGTGAAGCTGCTGTGTGAGGGGCTGACACAGCCAGCCTGCAACCTGCAGAAACTGGTGTACGTTAGAGCTGGCCCCCTGTAATCTATGGTTGTCAGACGGGGTCACAATGATCCCTTTTTACTAGAATCAGTATTATTGGCCATGCCCCCAACCCAGGAACTGGCTCACATGCTTCTTCCACTGCGGTGCTGGTAGGAATCATTTTAGTAGTTAAAAAAGTTGGATAATATAGTGGTTTTCCTGAAGAGGAAAAGAAAAACTGCTTAAACAAGTCAGAGAGAAGGATAGGAGAGACAACAAGACTAGAGCAGATTGAAGCCAGATGGGAGGAATGGAAGCAGGTTCTGTGGAGCTTCGGGGTAGCAAATACCTTTAAAAAAAGATAAGTGCCCACAGTCCTAGAGATCCCTGTTTATTTCTGGGATATATAAGTGGGCCTGTGCAGAGACACCTCAAGGCAGCTTTCAGAACAATTTAGATTTGGAAACTTTATATTTTTAAATCAAGCATTTGGGAATAAGTGGCAGGATGTAAATGTAACTGGGCCAATGTAATGTGGAGACCCCCACATCTGTTAGCTGACCCTTGTAGCCATCTCAAACTTTCATGTAAACCAGCCACTAGAGGGGGACAGAGCCACAGTGGGTAAGGGTGGGTTACACCAGCAGGTCACTGTAGAACAGCACCATTCTTTTAACTAGAGCATGGGAGCCTGCCCGCCCACGTTTATTGTAAACAGACAAACCCCATTCCCCTGAACTGGCTGTAAAAGAAACACAAGAATAAGTGAAACTTTAATATCTTCCTGCAGCCAGGATGGTTGTTGAGCTCCCATCTGCATTGCAGTAGTTTCCGGCCAAGTCTGCAGCCCCACAACAGCTGCTGCAAACTCACCCCCTTTAAGGTCTGTGTTACTGAAGCCTGTGGGGAGGAGGCGTGAGGATCCCCTGCAGCAATGAGAGCTGAGATCACTCCGCTTCCATGGAGAGGTTCTGTGAGATGGATTTTGCAGCCCCTGCTCCCTGTGAGCACTGAGTAGCCCCACAGCGATCAATGGGACTGTCCATGTCAGTAAGTGCTCCCCACCCTGAGCAAGGGCTGCACAATCCAGCCCTCTACGTGCAGAAAGGACATTGCTGTCCCTGCCCAGAGCTCACAGGGTGAATGGGGTGTGAGGGGAGCAGGCCAGGCTACAGACTGCACCAGCGCTTCTCCTCCCTTCCCCCAAGGGAAAGGCACCTGCTGGCAGTGAGCTCAGCAGGCAGGGGAGTGACAGTGACAGATCCTGTGGGCTCTGGCAGGCAGATGAGAAAGAACCCAGTGGTGGGTAGCACACTGTGCCTTAGAGAAACTGTGGTGACAGGCATTATGTCTGCAGAGAATATAACATAAGAGCTGCCACACTAGGTCAGACCATGGTCCATCTTGTCCAGTGGCCAGTCTCTGACAATGGCCCATATAGAGTTTCAGGGGGAGTATAGGACAGGGCAATTTTGGAGTGATCCACCCAATCTTCCACTCTCAGCTTCTGGTAGTCAGAGGTTTAGGATTGTCCTGTGCATGGGGTCACATTCCTGAGGATCTTGGTTTAAGAGCCACTGATGGGCCTATCCTCCATGAACTTATCCAATTCTTTTTTGAACTCAGTTATACTTCTGGCCATCACAGCATCCCATAGCAATGAGTTCCACAAGTCAGTTGTGCATTGTGTGAAAAAGTATTTTCTCTGGTTTGTATTAAACCTGCTGCCTATTAATTTCATTGGATGACCCCTGTTTTTTTGCATTGTTTGAAGGGGTAAACAACAGTTTTTCTCCACACCATCCATGATTTTATGGACCTCTAATATCCCCTTTAGTCATCTCCTTTCCAAGCTGAATAGCTCTAATCATTTTAGTCCTCATATGGAAGCTGTTCTATACCCATGATCATCCTTGTTGCCTTTCTCTGAACCTTTTCCAATTCCATTATATCCTTTTTTGAGATGGGTGCGACCAGAACTGGATACAGTAGCCAAGATGTGGGTATACCATGGATTCATATGTGTCATTAATGATATTTTCTGTCTTATTATCTATTCCCTTTCCTAATGGTTCTGTCTTATCTATTCCCTTTCCTAATACTGGTTAGCCTTTGTGATGGCTGCTATGCATTGAGCAGCAGTTTTCAGAGAATTAGCTACAGTAACTCCAAGATGTTTCTTGAGTAGTAACAGCTAATTTAGAACCCATCGTTGTAGGTGTATAGCTTGTATTTTTTTTTCCAATGTGCATTACTTTGCAGTTATCAACACTGAATTTCATGTTGCCCAGTCACCCAATTTAGTGGGATCCCTCTGTAACTCCTCACAGTCTGCTTTGGACTTAATGATCTTGAATAATTTTGTATTGTCTGGAAAATTTGCCACTGCACTGTTTGTCCCCTTTTCCAGATCATTAATAAATATGGTGAACAGCACAGGCCCCAATACAGATTCTTGGGGGACCCTGCTGTTCACCTCTCCATTGTGAAAACTGACCATTTATTCCTACCCTTTGTTTCCTCTCTTTCAACCAGTTTCTGAGAGAATTAACACTGCCTTTTCTTTCCTTGTTTTCCCCACAGCTTGTCCAAGTGGCATGTAACCAAAGAAACACAGGCAGAGCTGGATGCTGTGAAAAAGATAAAACCTGATCTGGTCATAGAGAGATAGCAGAGCTTGTGAGCGGGAGATACTGCACCATTGTGGGTCTGGTTTGGCTGGCCTGCCTCCAGCTGGGGCAACAGCTTGGGGATAGATGGACGCTTGCCTCTTTTTGAGAGAATCCCTGCCATCCCCTGGGACTCCCAACAGCGTATTTCAGCTAGGTAGGGATTGTCAGGGCCAACCCTCCTGCATGAGAATAAGAGAGACAGGAGTAGGAGCTGGATTTGCTCTGCTTTTGGTCTGACCTTGGTGAGGGAAGTTGGATTGTGGGGGGGAGTGAGCAAGATGGAGGAAGGGGGTCAGGACCCAGGAGAGGGAGAGATGTGGAAAATTGATGGAGAGATCTGGTAACTGCCCCTGTTCAGTCTGTCAGGGCAGGGGGGGAGACTCAAGAACCAGTCAGAAATTTCCATTCTGTTCCAATAGCTCAGTCACTATTTGTATATTTACAAGGGGGTTTGTAGTTTTTCACAATCCCTCAGCTATTAAATCGGGATTTCCTGTGTCTGTCTCCAACATTTTATTTATCCCGGGTGTACATTTGTGTCAGTTTTGCTGGAGTCCAGTAAAGATCATGAATCAAGAAATAATGCTTCCCTTCAGTGTTTGTATTTCTTGTGATAGTTGTGCTAATGCACAAGAACTCTTACCTTCTTCAGGGCTACAGGAGTCCTCAGGGACATTTTTTCATGGTCCCAGGTTCTTATCCAATACAGTCAACACTGTCAGAAGATTTTTCATGGAAAATGTCCGTTTAGGCAGCTAGAAGAGGGCTTGTTTTTTTCCTCTCGGGGCATTCCCAGCTTTTTCCAAAAGGTAAAAGGTCTCTGAATGCCCAATGAGTGGAGAACAAAGGCTTAGGATGGGGAGAAGGCTATGTTTATGGCTGATCTCCTGGCATTTTCAAAAATCCTAACAGGAGTCCCATGTACCCAGACAGCTACGCTAGTTATGCCTGACACACAACTAATTTATCAGGTACTTGTGAACAAACTTGACTCAGACGTTTATTTACTCACACTGATTGATAGATCTCCCAAACACACAGAGTATAAGTTTGAGTGAGACAAACAGCTCATGTTTCTGGGATTGGCCTGGGCAGGAGCAGGACTGGGCCTTCCCTGGTGCAGTGCAAAAAATGTTAGAAAAAATTTACATTTTTAAAGAAGGTAATTTGTGTGAGGGGTAGGGAGACTGTAGCTTAAGGACCCCTAGATTGAATGATTCCAAATTTGAACCATTAACTCTCCCCTTAGACCTCTACTAACCTGGCAATTTTCAGGCAATCTGACAATGCATATGGATTTTAAAGCACTTTGGAAAATTAGCTGTAAACTGCAACAGAACCTGAACTATAATGCATTTCTTGCCACTCTGTAATTGAAAAGGAGCATCTTGGAGAGGCCTAGACAAGTTCACACGCTGTGACTCTAGATGAAGCGCCATTATGCTCTGAGTGGTGTTTATTCAGCTTTCTCATACAATACAATCTTACAAAGAGAATGGACATTCTTGAAAATAATGCAGAGGGTAAAGACATTTTAGGATGAGTCCTAGGACTACAGGAGAAGTTACTGGACATTAAATGTGAGCCTCCCCCCACAAGCATGTGGAGGTGGATTTTCATTGGCCATCTGTGATGAGGTGGACTAGGCCCAAAGGCCCCCTGCTGGAGGCCTCTGGATTCTGCCACACCCATCCCAGGGATGGAGCAATAGAGAGGTCCTCGAAGCAGTCTGCAGGGGAAGCAGCCAATCAGGGCCCAGGAGGGCCATATAAAAGGAGCTGCAAAGGAGCGCAGTAATCAGTTGCTGCTTGGAGCAGGAGAAGAAAAGACTGCAGGTCTGGCTGCCTGGAAGAGCAGTAGGGCCACGGATGGTTTGCTAGTGGGGGCTGGGGGAGCATTGAGAGAGCTCCTGGCTGGTTGCTAGGACTGAGTAGGGACTGAGCCTGGGGAGGGCTGCAGGAAGATAGTGTCTCCAGGAAGGAAGCCCTGGGGATACAGCCCCATACCAGGGCTGGACTACTTAAAGACCAAAGCCCAGGGAGGGCTAGAGAGAGACAGGCTCTGATAGGCCTTATAACCCGGAAGGAGTTTTTGCTGGTCAACAGGCAGACAGTGTGACTTGGCTGGAGCGCTGTGCCACTGACAAACCCACCTGAGAACCACCGAAAGGGGTCACCAGAACTAAAGAACGCAGACACGCCCAGCCAGAAGGGGGCACTCATGAGAGGTGGGTGCCAACCCTGTTACACCATGTCTCCCCCAGTTGCGTGGAATAACCAATATAGGCAGGTGTGAAAGTGAGCCGGTACAGGCTGGTACTGGTAAGAAGTCGGCCATACCGGCCCATACGCAGCCTACATTAAAGGTGGTGCTTTAACGTTCCTGGTCCTTTTGCCTCCCCTGTTGGCGGCTCTGACGGTAGGGTCCGTACTGGCAGGGCCACCCACGGGGAAGAGGCCGCAATGTTAAAGCACTGCCACAGCAAAGGATGCTTTAACATCCCTGCTTCCCCCCTCATGACCTCCCCACTCCGGCTGCTGATGGGGGCAGGCAAAAGGAGCAGCTGCCCCTGGGCCGGTGATTTAAAAGGACCCGGGGCTCTGGGCCCTTTAAACCGCCACTGGAGCCCCAGGCAGCATGGGCCAGGGAGAGTGACTGGGGGATGCTGATCCCCCCCCAGCCCTGCCCCTTCCACCCAAAGCCCTGCCCCTTCCAGGGGTGGCTGGAGCCAGCCCCCTTACTGGTAAGTCTACAGATTTACGTTCACCCCTGAATATAGGCCCTGTGGCCTGAAGCCCATGAGATCTGGGAGCTCGCTATTGACACTAGTTGGTGAAAAGAGGGAAGAGCAGGGCTGGGAGAACACGAAATGAACAGACGCTCCATAACTGAGGGAGTTTTCTGCCACCATCTATTGGTGAGCAAGGGGAAATGACTGAACAGTCTCATTTGCATGTGACAGTTTAGGACATTTTGGTGAGAATGCAGTTAAGTTTTGAGTTTGGGGAAATTAAATCACCCTTCTGCCTGTCAGGACATAAGAGAACAGCACCAAATATGCCTGAGGTGAGGTGGGTCAATGACCAAAGTCTGTCTCCACCACTGGGTTCTGGGAGTGGGGCACAAGTCACAGAGAGGAGAAAGTTGTTTGTTTTCTGGTTGGAGTGTGTTCGTCTTAACACGCTCCCCTCCCATCCCCATTACAACTTAGTTTTTCTGTTTGCTGTTGTAACCCTTCTGCCCATCTAAGTTGGCAGCAACAAGGGCCGGGTTCTGTATCTAGGGGTTCTGTTTCAATAACGCAATGCAAAACCAGCTCGAGCCCCCACCCAGTGACCTGGGACAATTACATACCACCCCCTGGGCGCCTCTAAGAGGCAATACTTCCCCTCTCGCAAGCACAGAGTCTGAGTGTAACAGAAAATGTTTAATAACATGAGGTAAACGACATCAGCGTTAAATTGGAAAAACACCACAAACAGGCTTCATGAGCAAAAAACTCACCCCAGCAAATTGGGCTGTGTCCTTTCCCTTTGGTTCTTGAAACCAGCAACCCAAGGATCACCAAAGTCCCAAAAGTCCAACAACCCCCCAAAGTCTCTTGGGTCCAGCAACCCAAGGATCACCAAAGTCCCCAAAGTCCAACAACCCCCCAAAGTCTCTGTCCCTGGTCAGTGCAGCCCCAGAGTTCAAGTGGGGGGGGGAGGCACGCAGGGTGTTAAGGGGCACCTTACGTGATCCAAGGCCGACCGGCTGCCTCTCCGTGGGGTTCCGCCGCAGCCTTCTCCACGAGCTGCTCCACTCCACCAGCTGTCCCATGAGCCGCTCCCGCCGTCCACGAACTGCTCTGGCAGCTGCTCCGCTCTGCTCACTGACCTGTGAGCCACTCAGCTCTGCTCCACTTCAGCCGTTCCTTGGGCCGCTCCCACAAGGCTCCGCTCGCTGCTTCTCCAGCCGCTCCGCCCTGCTCACCAACCTGTGAGTCGCTCAGCTCCGCTCCAACCGTCCCCAGAGGCTCCACTCTGCTAGCTGCTTTGCCAGCCGCTTAGCAATATAGCTTCAGGCTCCCCCACTAGTTAACACAGCCTCAGTGATCTCAGCTCTTTTGTGATCTCAGCTCATAGTAGGGGAGCCCCAGTGCTAGTGCACCATTGGCCCCAAGTGAATTCAGCTCAGCAGTCTGTAATTAGACTTCTAAAGGAATCAAAGTTAGCTCTGACATTTAACAGTGGAGAGAGGAGGTAGTGCAATTGGTGTTTCAACCCCTCGGGGAGGGGGCCATACCATCAGGTACAAATACCTGTCCCCATCCTCTCTCTATTCACTGGGTTTTGTAAACCCATGCCCCTTGTCAAGCAAGTGCTACTTAGGTAATGGTGATGGACTCACTCTGTCCTTCTGTCATACAACAGGTTCACTGCCCTTGATTCACAGAATCAGGGTAACAAAACTTTATTCTTCCTGCCCCAATAACAAAGAAACTGGGGATCCCACACCAGCCAAAGTAACCACTTTGAGTTGCTGTTGTTTCATGCCAGGCGAGTGGGTGTGCCTATGCAAACAAGATCAGCCCCTGGAGTTCTTTTCCACACTCGCCATAATTCACCACCAGATGTCAGGGTAGAGCTCATCCTGACTCTGCTTACATCGTTTTACATTAGAAAGGCAGGTCATGTCTACACTGGCATACTGTACAGCTGGGATTACCCTAAACCTTTTCCTTAAAATTCCCCATTGGCGCCCTAACCATGGCAGGAATGCTAGGTTAGTAACGGTGCTGGCAGCCTGAGGATGTGCAGCACCTTTACGTTAGGCCCAATGATTGCACTGTAAAAATGATGCATGAAATAGGCCCTCTACACTGATTCCTTGGGCAAATTTTCTGTGTGGAGATGTACCAAGCAGGGCCCATTTCTCAGCTCAGGCCCTAGCTGGCCCCAAAACCTTTGTTTTCTGAAGAACACTTGGACAGATTGAGGAACTGCTCTAGACAGTCACCCAGGAAAGTCTTTTATGGATAACACCAAGAAATATTGAAAAACAAACATCCTCTTGTGTGTGTCTCTCTCTCTTTCTCATCCCATGAAGGGAAAAGCCCAGTAGAAAAGATTAGTCATCATGAGATTTTAAACTCAAGTTTCAGGCTTGTTTTTTCTTGTTTTTTGGAGATCCCAGGTCAGCACAAACAATTAACAGCATAGGGCAATTCAAACAGCTGAAAAAAAATCACATATAGTATGTTATGTTTTAAAGACTTACGCACTTGCAAGCACCTCTTCAGGCCACCCTGACTTTGGATGACATCATGCTGATACAGGTGACTAGGAAGCAGAGAAGGGGCTTATTCAAGAAGGCTAAGGACAGATCAGCAAGATGCGTGATGTTATTCACAAGGATTGCTGCAAGACTGGAAGGCTGTTGCAGCCTATGCCAGCACAAATGATAGGGCTGCTCTACCAAAATTCAGAGGGGTAGCCGTGTTAGTCTGAATCTGTAAAAAGCAACAGAGGGTCCTGTGGCACCTTTGAGACTAACAGAAGTATTGGGAGCATAAGCTTTCGTGGGTAAGAACCTCACTTCTTCAGATGCAAGTCTTGCATCTGAAGAAGTGAGGTTCTTACCCACGAAAGCTTATGCTCCCAATACTTCTGTTAGTCTCAAAGGTGCCACAGGACCCTCTGTTGCTTTCTACCAAAATTGAGCACTTTCTTTGCCTTAAACGCTGCTTTCTATCCTCTTCAGACATGCACAAAGTGCACAGAAAAATCGAGGGGAGTTCCACAGTGACTGTCGAGAACTTTAATAATTAATAATTGCTAGGTCTTTGCCTCTGCAATTCCTATGCCTGTGAAATGTTATGATGTTACATTTACCTCCTCAATTGCAATGATGAATTGACTATTAAATACACCTCTTCCTGGTGCCATAAGATTAGTATGGCTTTGCAATCTCTATGAGCAATAATTGTTATGAGGTGACATATGCCACCTAGAATGCCGTGATAAAATGATGTTAAAGATACCTTATACAACGCTATGATAGCCTTATCCTCATGCAGGGCATGCAAACTATTTATTTTTATGGCTTATTTTTCTATATCATGTTTCAATAAACTTATTCACCAGTTCAAAGTTTGATTATTTGAATCAGCTGTGTGAGAGCGGGGGTAGGGGAAGAGCTAGCATGTGGTCGCCATTTTGAGCACATGGATGGTGGAGTGGATGGCGCGTTGGTCAGCCGGTAGAGATGCGGGCTGGGAAAGGGAGGAGAAAGAGGGGGTTTATGGTGAATTACAGCCTGGCAGGGGCCAGCGACCATTCCATTTTATGGCCATCAATCTGCTTTAGAAGTGATGTCCCCCAGCGCAGTCGCCATTTAAAGCTTGGAAAAGCTCCTCCTAGCTTACATCTGCCAAAAATGTCTGCAGCTGCCAGGCACCCAAAAGCTGGATTTTATAGATTGTAAAACAATGGATCAGAATAAAGAGGCTCATAATCAAGTGTTCTCCATGTCTACTAAGGGTAGGACAAGAAGTAATTGGCTCAGCTTGCAGCAAGGGAGAGAGAGATTGGATAATAGGAAAAACTTTGACTGTAAGGATATATAACCACTGGATCAGGTTACCTATGGAGGCTGTGGCATCCCCATCATTGGAGGTTTTTAAGAACAGATTAGACCAGTGGTTCTCAACCTGCAGGCAGCTTGAGTCCAATCAGCACACAGCTGTGGCCCATGTGACATCCTCAAGTCCATCCAGGTAGTATATGTATTGTGTGGATGTGGCCCACATAACACAGAGAGCTACATATGCAGCCCACAATGGTAAATAGGGTGAGAACCACTGGGTTAGACAAACACCTGTCTGGGATGCTCTAGGTTCATTTGATCCTGCCTCCGTGCAGGGGGCCAGCCTAGATGTCCTCTCAACATCCCTTCCCACCCCTATATTCCTATAATTCAGTGTACATTGGGACTGAGTGCCAGTACTGTAATTTTACCTGGCCTTTGCACAGGTCATGCAAGGTGGGGGAATGCTTATTCACACTTCCCCCCCACCTGTTCCCATGCATGCACTAAAAGCCAGGCAAAAATTGGTCCTAAGAGGCTCCGACTGTGTTAAGGTGGGTGAAGGGTTAACTTTGTAAAGCGGTTGCTCTGAATTTCACTTTCACAGGTGGTGTTTTCCTCACTCTCTAAAGCAGATTGAAGGCTGGGGAGAGAGGGCAGAAGGGCTGCTTGTTCCCTGTCCTGGGTTCTTTTTGTCTCTGTATTTGTGGGACTAAACAGCAAACCGGGGCAAAGAAAGGAAGCTGGCTCCCAAGTTCTCTGTGGACTTTCACAGTAAGTGCATCACACTGTTTTACCTTGACTTAAATTAATCTTGCTTAATCAACAGCTTTATGAAGTTAGAGGAGGGGATTTATCTCATGCTGCCTGTCTGTCAATTGTAAACCTAAAACTGTGTTAAGGAGGAATCTCTCCCCTTGCTCCGCTAGTATCTTGCAGCTTTATGCTTCCTTGGCAGCTTTACATCTGACAGAGGTTAGGATTCCATAGCCACTACTAAGCCTGCACCTGAACGACCTGCATTTGCTGTTTTGAACACAGTTGGTCTTTAGAAAGTTATAAAGAGTTTTCTTGCAAACTCATGAACTAGACAGGGCCGACCAGAGTGGGGGTGCAATTGGGGCAATTTGCCCTCACGAGAGTTTTTTGGGGCCCCTGGAACGGGGTCCTTCACTCGCTCCAGGGGCCCCGGAAAACTCTCGTGGGGCCGGGGCTCTCGGCGGCGGGGGGTCCTTCCGCCCCAGGACCCGCTGCCGAAGTGCTGGGTCTTCGGCGGCAATTCGGCAGCCGGGGGTCCTTCCACTCCGGGACCCACCACCGAAGTACTGGGTCTTCGGCAGCAATTCGGCAGCGGGGGGGTCCTTCCACTCTGGGACCCACCGCCGAAGTACTGGGTCTTTGGCAGCAATTCGGCAGCGGGAGGTCCTTCCGCCCCGGGACCCGCCGCCGAAGTGCCCCGGGACCCGCCGCTGAAATGCCGGGTCTTTAGACGCATCTGGCATTAACTTCTAAAGAAGAAGTATCTTAATCCCCTAGACTGCTTTGAAACGTTTTAGCCACAGGTGGTTGTTTATGATCTCTCGCTGTCTTGAAAGCCATCACACACCTGTGTATTCTGAAGGAGGGAAGAGAAGACCTGGACGAGGGAAAGGGGAAACATGGAAATAGGAGAAAGGAGTGGGGAACAGATGGAATGAGAAAGAAGAGGGAAAACATGGGAAGGAAAAGGGGACATGGAATGGGAAGAGAAGAGATGTGGAATGGGAACAGGGGAGGGTGGGAGAGAGAGGAAGAATTATAGGGCCTGTCTTCACTACCATGCTAAATCGTTGCCGCTGCAGCATGTCTGGTGAAGACGCATTACATCAACGTAACTACTCCACCTCAGCCAGATGACATAGCATGGTGTAGACACTACTTTAAGTCGATGTAAGTTACGTCGCTCAAGGGGGTGGTTTTTTCAGACCCTTGAGCAACGTAACTGGTAGTATAGACAAGCCCATAGGAAACTAAGGAGAGAAAGAAGACCTGCAGGGTGAAGGAACATTGAAAGTTGTGGGGCGGGACCCAGAGAAGATGGGAGGGACAGTTTTTGGGAGCTGAAGGAGAAATCCACCAAGAGTCTTTCTCAGATAATATTGTGGGGTTACAAGTGAGCTCCTGGAACAAACTAGTCAATCGAAGAGCATCAGGCACGCAGGCCTGGATGGGTCACACCCATGAGTTCAGAGGAGAGTGAAGAATGAAATGGCTCAGCTCCTGACAATAATATGCAAGCTCATCTATATGCTATATCAGAGGACCTAGATCAGTAGCAAACCTACTTTTAAGAAATGTGCTGGGTGCTCCTGGGAATTATATACCAGTGAGCCTTACTTGTGCACCTGGTCAACTGAATGAAACAAAAATGAAAGAAACAATTATAAAAGCCTTAAACCAAATACAATGTGATAGGAACAGTCCCACCATCACTTCTGTAAAGGAAACCCAGGCCCCTCTCATCTTCCAGAATTATTTGAGCAAGATGATAAAATAGTGGGCAAATTGGAAGTGGATGGTTGACATAGTTTATCTAGATGTTCAGAAAGCTTTTGACAAAGCCTTTCTCAAGGGTATTAAAGAAATTTACCCTGAGGTGAGAAGTAAATTACCGTCATGGATTAGAAACTGGTTTTGGGACAGACAAAGAATAAGAGTAAATGGTCAGCTTTCAACATGGCAAAAGGCTAAAAGTGAAGTACCATCCAGTTGTGCATTGCATTGCTGCTTATTGGATTCACTAATGACATGGAGAAGGGCAAGAACAGTGAAGTGGCCAAAACTATTTGGGTTTCTCAGGACTAGAGAAGACTGCGAGAAACTTCAGATGGACTTCATGCAAAGCTAGGCAAGTGGGCCACACTGACCGATGAAATTAAATGTTGACTAGTGCAAGGTGATACATAATTTGAACTATTCATACACATTACTAGGTTCCACATCCAGTGTAACAACTGAGGAAAAAGTTATCACTGTGAGTAGCTTAGTGAAAACCTCTGCCGAATGTGTAATATAGATCAACATGCCCACCCCTCCCCAAAAAAGTACTTATGATGTGTAAAGAATGGAATAGAAAATACTGCAAATATTATCAGAGGTGACAAGTTAGAATGGAACATAAAGTAATGAATGGGTTAGAGAAGGTAGGTCTTATTTAGCCTCTCATAAAATGAGAGCAAGAGGATAGTCAATAAAATTGAAAGGCAACAAGTTTAAAACTAATAAATACTCTTTGCCACAAGGTATACAGTGTGTAAATGAGTTCCAAGAGTTAATTATACATTCACAAGCTCATCTTTGAGAAGATGGATTCATATATTTTAAGGCCAGTTGGGAGCATTACGTCATCTAGTCTGATCTCCTGGATAACACAGATTCTTAAAATTCACCCAGTTACTCCTGTATTGAGCCCAATCACTTGTGTTTGACTAATGAATATCTTCCAGAAAGGCCTCCAGTCTTGATCTGAAGACAATAAGAGAGGGAGGAGCCACAACTACCCTTGGTAGTGTATTCCAATGGTTAGGGGCTCTCACTGGTAAACATATGTGCCTTTATTCTACTTTCAATTTGTCTGACTTTCACTTCCAGCCATTGGTTCTTGTTATGCTTTTCCCAGTTAAATCAAAGAGTCCCTTAGTACCCAGTATCTTCTTCCCACGAAGATATTTATACACTGTAATCACATCACCTCTCAGTCTTCTTTTTGATAAACTAAACAGATGGAGCTCTAAGTCTCTCCCTGAAGGGTATTTTCTCCAGCCCTTGAATCATTTCTGTGACTCCTTTTTGCACCCTCTGTAATTTTTCAACCTCCTTTTACAGAGTGGCCATCAGAAGTGCACACAATACTCTAGTATTGGTCTCACCAATGCCATACACAGAGGAAAAAATCACTTCTCTACTCACTGATCCCTCATTTACACAGCCAAGGTTTGCATTAGCCCTTTTTGGCATGGCAACGTACTAGAACCTCATGTTGAGTTGCTTATCTGCTATGACCCCTAAATCTTTTTCAGAGTCAATGCTTTCCAGGATACAGTCCCCCATTCTGTAGGCAGGGCTTGCATTCTTTGTTCCTAGATGTATGACCTTTCATTTGGCTGGATTTTGTTTGAAGGGCCCAGTTTACCAAGCAATTCATATGGCCCTGTGGTGGGTATAGCTACACTGCAGCCAGAGGTGTGATTGCAGCATGTGTAGACACAGCTGAGCTAGCTTTGATAGAGCTAGCTAGCTAAAAACAGCAGTGTAGTCACCAAGGCATGGGCAGAGGGTGGGCTAGCCGCCCAATGACAATTCTGTCTAGGATCCTGGGTATGTACTTGGGCAGCTAGCCATGGCTACACTGCTATTTTTAGCGAGCTAGCTTGTTCCAAGCTATCTCAGGTATGCCTACCCATGCTGCAATAGCAACTCAGATTGCAGTGCAGACAGATCCTGCGTGACTGCCCCGTCCTCAGTATTATTTACTACTCCACCAACCTTTGTGTCATTCACAAATTTTACCAGCAGTGATTTTTGTTTACTTCCAGATCATTGATAAAAATATTGACTAGCATTGGGCCTAGAACCAAACCCTTCTGAACTCCACTAGACCCACCCCCATTTAATACGGATTCCAACTGACTTCTGTCAATCAGTCCTTAATCCATTGAATGTGTGCTTTGATATTGTATCCTACTAATCTTGTAATCGGAATGTTGTGCAGTGCTAAACAAAATACCTGACAAAAGTCTATTACATCTCAACAGTTACTACTGTCAACCACATTTGTAATCACTCTAAAAAATGAAATCAGGTTTGTTTGATGAAACCTATTTTCCATAAAACCATGTTGATTGGCATTAACTGTATTCCCACCCTTGATTTTTTTATTGATTGAATCCCATATCAGCTTTTCCATTAGTTTGCCCAGGATTGATGTCCAGCTAACCGACCTATAGTTACATATGCATTCCACATGTCCATTTTGAATATTGGCATGACATTAGTACTCTTCCAGTCTTTGGGAATTTCTCCAGGATTCTAAGATTTATTAAAACTTAACATCAGCAGGTCAGAGATATCCTTAGTCAACTCTTCTAGGATGCTTGGGTGCAAGTTATCTGGGGCCTGTTATCCCTAGTAGATGATGTTTAACATCCTTAGTTGTTACTAATGGACTGGAAACAACTACTTCATCCTCATGTGGGATGAGATCTGAGTTACTACAGAGAATTCTTTCCTGGGTGCTGGCTGGTGAGTCTTGCCCACATGCTCAGGGTTTAACTGATCACCATATTTGGGGTCGGGAAGGAATTTTCCTCCAGGGCAGATTGGCAGAGGTCCTGGAGGTTTTTCGCCTTCCTTTGCAGTGTGGGGCACGGGTCACTTGCTGAAAGATTCTCTGCACCTTGAGGTCTTTAAACCATGATTTGAGAATTTCAATAACTCAGACATAGGTTAGGGATTTGTTATAGGAGTGGGTGGGTGAGAGTCTGTGGCCTGTGTTGTGCAGGAGGTCAGACTAGATGATCATAATGGTCCCTTCTGACCTTAAAGTCTATGAGTCTATGTGATATGAATACATTATCCTGCTTCTTTCCAAATACAGATCGGAAACAATTATTGAACACTTCTGCCTTTTCTACATCTGTATTAACAATTTCACCACCTCCATCTAATAGCAGGCCTATAGCATTTTTAGGTTTTATTTTGTTCCTGATCAACTTTAAAAAACTCCTTCTTACCATCTTGCCAGCATGGATTTTTCCTACTATCTTTAGCTTCCCTTTTGAATTTTCTGCACCTCATAACTTCTAATTTATATTGGTTGTTATCTATTTCTCTTCTTTCCATTTGTTCTATACTGTGCTTTTATTTCTAAATGCTGACTTTGCTTCTCCACTGAACGGGGATGGGCTCCTAGCCAATGTTGTCCTCTTTCTTGATTATGGAAGTGTGGCTTTTTGGCCATCTAATAATCACTTCTTAAAGAATTGACTCTCTTTTTTCCCAGAATAAAGGTAATCGGGCTATGATCTCTGGTCCCTAGGCAACCATCAACTTCCAGTCCAGTGATCAAGTCATCTTTATCCATCCTAACAAAGTCCAAAATAGAGTTGCCTCTAGTTGGGTGCAAAACCTTTTGTGTTAGAAAATTATCTACAAGTTCCAGAAACTCTAATGATGCTTTGCTGCTGGCTGCATGAAATCTCCAGCATGTGTCCGAGTGGGTGAACAGCCTCTTCTGAAGCCAAAGCTAATACTGGTCTATGGATCATCTAGCCAGAGGTGCTCTCACAGAGGATATGGTGTTACTCCTGTGCCTAGAACTCTTCTCTTGAACAACATGCCAGAGTTCCACCCAGGGCCTGAGAGTTTCACAGCTCTCCTGTTACCAAGCATGCAACACTGCCGTGAATCTGTGAAAGAGACAAAACTGCTTCTCATTCACCAGGCACATTTTAAAATTTGGGATGAAATCCATCCCTTGTATAATGGCCACTGAATGCAGTGGGTTTACAGCAGCAATTCATAATACTTCCCTTGACTATTAACACCTGGATGTAGGTTTTATAATAGAAATTGTAAGTATCACTTTCTGAATGTGACAGCAAAATACACTGGGAAACCCTGCAGGTACCAGGCTCTTGGATCACAGACGTCCTTTGTTGTTCTTTATGATCAGTCATTAAGCTGTTAGGACTGGCCTTGTGAGCTGTGCTATCATTCAAGTGAAGTGCAGAACTGCTCTTATCTAAAGCCTTAGCTGCTGCTGAGCACCTAGCTCCCTTATAGCAGGTAACTGGTCTACAGGGACTATTCACCTGGCTTATCTGCCATCTCCTCTTCAAACAGTGCAAACTCAGTCGATACATTCAGAACGAAAGTAGACATAAGACATTTACGAGGTGTCATATTTATGTAAGACAAATCAAAGCTTGGGCTGCCCTATTCTGGCATTACCAAAAGCTAGCCTGGCCTTCGGTGCAGGCCAGGCCAGGCGGGAAGGCTACCCTAGTTTGTACCCCTGTTGGAAGGCACTTAGAGACCACTGCAGAGGTTCAGAATCACTCCGGCCACTCCTCCTCCCATACTCAACATGCCCCCTCCCTTCTCTGGCCTGTCTCCATCCCACACCTGCTCCCTACCCAGGAATGGCCCCTGTGGCTACTGCAGAGGCAGTTGTGAGTTGACTGCACGGGCTCTGCGCTGGCATAGAGGCCCGTGTCTGGTCTAGAGCCCTTATGGCTGCCCTATGGCGCCGTGTGCCATTTCTCCACATTCCCCTACACTTTCTCAGTCCCCTCCTGCCCCACATATTCCCTTGTACCCTGCCAGTGCCCTTCTGTTCCCATAACATTCCTCTGCAGTCCCTCGGACTCCTCCTGCATCCCACACTCCCCTTCCATGTCCCAGTGTCCTGGCCTGTTCTGTAGCCACAAAAAGCCATATTGGTGGTGGGAGGCCTGGCTTCAGTCCCAGTGGAAACGTCATCAAGCTTTACCAAGAGCAGCCTCACTTTTACATCCCAACTTAGAAGGGAATTAGACACCTCTTGACTGAGGGCAGAGGCAGCCTGTGATTTCAGTCCCCTTGGAAATAATGGGTGGCCATTGCAAGTGAAAATGTTCAGGTTTGATGTGGGAAATCAGAAGATCATGAGAAACTTAAAAAAACCCCCACCCAAATTGCATGAGATTTGCGATACACTCATAAGAACTGGAACCTGAGAGAGAGAGAGAGACACACACACACAGAGATGCACAGAGGGTTTTCCCTGTTCCCCTCAGGCTCTCCCTGTTCTGAAGGAATGGGGCTGCTTGTTTCCCCAGACGCCCCTTCTCAACATCTCTTGCTGTGAAATCCTAGACCGTAACTAGGAACAGAGCATTGCTGGGCCTGTAACCTCCTTTAAAGGGCCAGCCAACCCTTCATGGGTATATTCCTTTTTAGGGAACATAAGAATGGCCATACTGGGTCAGACCAAAGGTCCATCAAGCCCAGTATGCTGTCCTCTGACAATATACTGACAGTAATGGCAGGTGCCCCAAAGGGAATGAACAAACAAGTGATCCATGCCCTGTCACCCAATCCCAGCTTCTGGCAAACGGAGGTTAGGGACACCATTCCTGCCCATCCTGGCTAATAGCCATTGATGGACCTATCTTCCATGAATCTATCTAGCTCCCTTTTGAACACCGTTATAGTATTGGCCTTCACAACACCCTCTGGCAAGGGAGTTCCAGAGGTTGACAGTGTGTTGCGAAGATGGTCAAGAACTTGATTCCATTTCAGCCTGCCTTGGGCCTTGATATCAGTAACATCTCAGGGAGGAAACAGTCCAGGTTTAGGTTTTCTTTTGGTGTGGAGACCTTTTGATCTGCAGCAGGATGGGAGAGGACACAGGGGCTGTTGTCTAAAATTTGACTCCCACTGCCAGATGGAGTGGGGACTCAGTCTCACTTTCTATAGACACCCCTTCCTCCTGACTTCTGTATATGTGGTAGACATTTTGTTGAGACACCTTATATGAAATAGATTTTGTAGGGCTACGTTCAGAGCCCATGTAAGTGATGGTGTAAGTTACAAAAATGTAGTGTATAGGGTAGTGCCCTTTTAAATAGTTTGTGAGCCCTCTAGTACTGCTCACTGTGTTCTGTGTCTCAGATACCAGTCAGAACAACAGTGTGTATATGTAGCTAGGCCTTGCACTTTGGAGGTGTAGCAGAGCAGTGACTCACCGGCACGGCGCCTCCTGCTGGTCGTCCTGGAATTAGCTCTTTCAGCCCTGGAGCGCCCTCTATGGGCCAGTGTCTCACCCTCTGTTACCTGCCCCTCTCCAGTCCCTTTATCTCCAGCACGGGAGGGCCCCACGTCCCGCCCAGACCACGGTGCCCCTTACCTTGGGTGCTGCCCCTCACACAGGGAACCCCACTCCCCTGATCCCACCTTGCCTCAGTGACCCACTGCCAGTCCTCATCTAGCCCCTTTACTCAGGGGCAAACTGCAATCGCCACTCATCATTGGTTAGGGGGTTGGACCTGCTGCCTTTCCCTGCAGCCCCAGTACCTCCTTAGACCTTCCTGTCAGGCCTCAGCCTGGTAGATCACCAGGTCTGGGCTCCCCATCTTAGACTGCCCCTTCCCCAGCACTGCTCTGTTGAAGATACTCTGTACTCCCAGACAGCCAGGTCCTTCCCACTCCAAGGCTGGAGTGAGACAGACTGCTTGCCTCCTAGTTCACAGCCCTTTTTATACCAGCCCTCCCAGGCCCAGATTGGCTGCTACCTGCCCTCCCCTGAATGGCTTCTCGGGGCAGCCCTTTCCCAGAGCTGGTTTTAACCCCTTTCTGACTGGAGCGGGGTGAAAGGCTGCTTGAGAGGCTGCTGAGTGTAGTCACAGAGCAAAATAAGCTTAAATGTGAGTTTTTCAAAGACTCAAATTGCACATGGCAGCTACACCACTGATAAGATGATTTGCATAAATCAAAAGAAAGTTGATGCAAGTCCAGAAGCGCTCTTAGTGCGCAATAAGAGTGTCTATAAGGAGAGTTAGTGCCAAATAGTCAGTCCGCAATAGCTATTCCAGGCTGTTTCCCTGTGCAGATAAGCCCTTACTCTAGTTATAGACATCCCGCTCTAGTTTCCATTTTTAACCTACCGAAAGGAGTCCTGACAATGGCTCCAGCATGATTACAGAGCTGAGCGATATTCTTGGGGGCTCTCGGAGTTCAAAAGTACCAGCCAATGATGTGAGTACGGATTGCTTGTCAAACTTGCCATTGAAAGCAACAGGTGAGAATACTGAAGTGGAACCAAAGACAGTCACTATGTCCTGACCCCTTGCCAGCGACAAATGACATGGTACAACACAATACTCAACATGATCCCCTGCTGGCCCAGGGACATGACATTGTGATGAGTGGATGGGCTAATTCATGCAAACAGCTGCCTCCAGCTGTTCTTGTTTGAAAAAAAAAAATCAGTTGAGTGTAGGTCAGCATTGCCTAATGAGTGGTACCAGAGTGCTTATTCCAGCAAAGCTCAGGCCACAGGTACTCTAAGGACTACCTGGAGGCCATCTGAGAACTGTAGAAATGAAAGCCCTGGCAAGGAGTTGTGTGTGGAGATTCTCTGTCTAGCACCTTCTTTGAGAGCTGAGATCCTGTAGTCCAATTGTCTAGCCCCTAGGACCAGTGCTGACCCCTCAGACTTTTCTGTAGCTTAAGCACACCCTCCCCCAGAACTCCAGCGGTGAGGGCACTCTGGGTTTACAGTTCATCTCTTCAGGGTCATGTGATAATGAAGCAAACATGCACACACAGACTTTGCACAGGATTCTAAAACACCCTGGCTCTCTAATGAGATAGCATGGGAGATACACAGATCTAGACAAAGTGATATACACACCTGTATGCATGTTCTGGCTTCTGTTTCCTCACCACTCTGCAGAGTTCTTTGAGCTTGGGCAGAGTCCTCTGAGAAGTCCTCTGAGAAGGCATGTGTTCCTGCACATGTCTTCTCCTCTGAACCATGGAGTCTCTCGGACACTGACCTCTGCAGTCAATACCCTTCTGCTCTCCTGTCCATACTTCCTCTGCTTCTGCTCTCTTCTCAAAATGGATGGTGACCCAGAAGCTCTCTTTTATAACCTCCCATCTCCTTTGTCAAGTGACCTGCAGTTCTACCTCATCAGGTGATCAGAGTCACTCATCATACGACCTGTTGCTTAATTACCAGCCCACCTGGACAGATTGGTTCTCCTAGCTGGTACCCAACCTTTTGTCTCAGGCTGTTTCTATTTGAATAGAAGACCATCAAGGTCTAATGACTCTCTATGATTAGTCCTGGGCCATCATCCTTAGGCATTTCAATCCAACATGGAGTTAAAGGAAACAGAGAAGGAAGCAAGCCCCACTTTCAAAATGGAGTTTGCAGGCTGACACAGATACTCACAGACAGAATTCGTAAGCCATACACAGATAGCTTCCCCAAATCATCCCAGTGGGGGTTGTTTTATTGCAGCAGATGCCCATTCTGAATGGCCTGATGTATTCTGTATGAATTCAGATAGTTCAGCACTGGTGATAGCACCATACATTTCATGAAGAGACCACTTAAACCAGCTTTTAAGCATAAGTATAGCAGCATCTTTTGCACCAGTTAAACCATTGAAAATACTAAGTCTACAATACAGCCAGTGATTTATGATAATACCAATGAGCTTCATGTCCCTGTTTCTACAAGTGACCCTAACATGGTTGGCAAAGCAGGAAGGTATTGCTGATACAACAACACCAGAATGAACAGACACTGTTCCGCATAGTGTTGTGAAGGCTGGAAGATGTTATCAAGAAATATCTAGAAAGAAGTCACAATCAGCCATAAGTGGTGTAGTGTAGACATAGTCAAAGTAGCCCTTATACTGTGTCTAAGAATTTTAATGTCTTCATTTTTATATCAGGGGTTTTTGACTCACTTCCTCATTTTTATAAAATCCTCCTTTCTAAAGTGTGACAGATCTGATTTTTGGTACAGTCCATCCTATAGGGATGTTACATTTAAATATATTGTTGTCTCTATTTGTGAATGACTCAAACATAGCTACTTCTTGTACCAAATCTGTTACTTAGAATGATGTCAAGAATAGTCCCTTTTCTTGTTTACTCTAGAAATAGCTGTACTTGGGAACAATTGTTTGTCAAGAAATTTTTGTCTGTTGCCCAAAATTTCATATTTTAATCTAATTTTAATTGTATTTTATTAATAACTTTACCACTATGGTTATAGAAACTTTTCACTTACCAAAAAACCTGTTTTCAGTAAAGCTTTAAAAAAAATTCATAAAAATGTTTATAAAAAAGGTTTGAAAAAACCCCTAACAGATCCACTTTGAGCCCTTCTAACTCAGAACAAGTTCAACAATTGTTGCAAACTCTCTGCACAAGACCTTCAAAAGATGAGCCTGGGAACTTAAATTCATCGCTCTGCTGTCACTAAACACAATAGGGTCACATACCCTATTGTCTGCTAACCTTGATTGCCCACTTCATTTTAAGTGTCTCCTGCAACATGTGTGAAACCCTTATGCTTAACAATGTGTCCCATCTTGTATTTAGCTCAGACCTTCTGGTAACTTTCTCCAGACAAAGAGCTCTGTGGAGCCTGAAGGCTTGTCCCTGCCACCAACAGAAGGTGGTCCAATAAAAGACATTGCCTCCTCTACCTCATCGCTCTCATTTTTGGGGGAAAACACTTTCACATTTTCCAACCAGCTTCAGTTAATCTGACACTCAGTTGAGCAGCTCTGATTCCATCCAGTAGGGGGTTAAACTTTCCTGCTTTATGACTGTAGTCACACCCTAATTGATGGAGGATAGGAAGAAGTCCTATGGAGAGGTCATTCAATAATTGTCCATTACAAGAGTTTTACATGTTTCTCTGAAGCCTCAGGGGCTGACGGTGCTGGGGGTAGGATCCCAGACTATATGGATCATTGATCTGATCTGCTATGACAATACTTACACTGTAAAGAGTAAACTAGGAAAATAAGTGTTACAAGAAATCTCTAGTAACACACAATGCAGACGATAACATCTGCTGAGCTAATTCCTTTGGTTCCATGGGAAGGTGTTTGTTTTGTGCAGTGACTGCAACTTTATGATGTCTCTTGGTTTTAATAGTCTGATGGAGTTTAGCTTTAATCTTCTAATGTTCTTGATTCAGTTTCAGACCATTCCTAATAGCACACGATGAGTGAAGACAAGACCCTGACTGACATCCTTGTGCAACAACTGGAGGATCTCGAAAAGAAAGATTTAAAAAAATTTAAACACAAATTATCTGATTTTCGCTATGAGGGGACGAAACGTAAAATCCCCCGGAGCAAGCTGGAGAATGCCGACGAAATGGATGTGGCCAGTCTCCTGATAGAGTTCTATGGCGAAGACAGTGCAGCGAACGTAGCGATCGAAATCTTCACCAAAATCGGTCTGAAAAACTCTGCCGTGAAACTCCAAGAGGAAAAAGAGACAGGTACAAAAAAAATCTAACGCGGCTGCTACCCCTGTGAGTCCTTCTTCGTTAATATTCCCCACTGCAGCTCCAGCAGAAGGAGCAGCAATAGTAGCAGCAGCAGCAAGCTAATGCCACCTAACGGATTCCAAAACCCTGAGGAAACCGGTGGGAGTCACCAATCAAGGCAGAGACACATATGGGGTGAACTTGCAAAACTCCAGCCTCCTTTTTTTGCACCTGCAAAAAGTGCAGTCCCATAACTGCAGGTCTAAATCAGAGCATTTGCACTTCTAACAACCTGCTCTGTACCTACTGGGAGTACCCAGATTTGCACCTATACGTCAGTTTGCATCAGTAGAAGGGATGCTGCTCTTTGAAAATTTGGTCCATAATATTTTTCTAGAATTACAGTGAAACTATTGTGCCTCTCTTTTATTAGTAGCTCTTATTGCATGTTGTCTAGATGAGCACTGCATTTATTATGCCATGAATCAGCTGTAGTTAGTGTATAATACATTTCTACAGAAGTAGTTATGTAAAATATAGACAGACACCATACAGGTAACCGAGAAAAAGAAAGACCTGTGAGAAGCAGAATGCTATTGTAAGAGCCTGATTCTGCTCCTATTGCGCTTCCAGGTTGCATGGTCATGCCCCACATTTTATTTTTATGTGGGAGAAAGCACCGCCCATCACACAGGAGCTAAACCAGTGGTTCTCAAACTTTTGTACTGGTGACCCCCTTTCACATAGCAAGCCTCTGAGTGTGACCCCCCTAAAAAATTAAAAATACTTTTTATATATTTAACACCATTATAAATGCTGGAGGCAAAGCGGGGTTTGGGGTGGAGGCTGATAGCTCGTGACCCCCCCATGTAATAACCTTGTGACCCCCTGAGATTTGGGGCTTCTCTAGGGCCCAGGCCCTTGGCATGAATTATAACAGCCCCAGGGACTGCTCAGCTTTCCAGCAGCCTGACACCACTGCCTGTGGGTGGCTCTGTGGCTCAGAGTTGCTGGACCTCACTAGATAGACCAAAGCTGCAGTGATAGTGCTACAGTTACCGATGTTTTCCCCCTTCCATTCTTATCCCCCCTTTTCTAGACCCTCTGCCTCGCCCACACACACACTTCGTAACCTTCTCAAACAAGGTGTCCAAGATGATCTCAGCCCATTGAGAATATAAGGACAATTTGCATAAAATTGGTTTTGCCATTTTTGTGAGTTACACTAGTTTGAAAATGAAGCACTTTCCCCCTCCTCTCCACCTGAAGTATTATTCTGTTGCTTTGGACTCATATTTTAATGAGTCTGACGAAGTGGGTATTCACCCACGAAAGCTTATGCTCCAATACATCCGTTAGTCTATAAAGTGCCACAGGACTCTTTGTTGCTTTTTACATATTTTAAGGATTTGTCATGGGGTCTCTCACCACACTGGTGCCTCCTGCTGGCCGTTTCAGGAAATAGTGCTGGTCAACAGGTGTGCCCTCCGGTGGTGGTGGCACTCCCGTCCTCATCTCCGCCTGCAGACCCACTGCAGTTCCAGTCTCACTGCCTCTGCTTCGTGGCACAGCCCTCTGGCTGTGTCACAATCTGGGTTTCCCCCTTCCAGGGCGACTCCTTCCACAACAGTCTAGCCACTCCTCGCAGCGGCTTGGCAGTCCATAGCCTGGCCTCTTCTTCAGCAGCAAGTGGGGGGGGGGGACCCAGGCCCGCCCACTACTGTGGGTCCCAGCCCAGGGATACTCTAAACAACAGCTTCCCACTGCCCCTCCTTTCTTTCTGCACCAGTCTGTCGCAATTCCCTGGGCCACTTCCCCACAGCCCCAGCACCTTCGGCTCCTGCTTCTGGCTCCTTCACCCTCTTCCCAGGGCCTTGGGCCTGCAAACCCTAGCAGCCCTGTACACGGTGCTAGCCTCTGCATCCCTCTAGGAAGCCAGTCCCCTCCTTTGGGCTTCCTGCAGCAGACTCCTGGTTCTGGCTCGCAGCTTCCTTTTATATGGGACAGCTGGGCCCTGATTGGCTGGTCCAGCTGCTGCCCTAATTGGCTGCAGTCGCTGCCTTAATTGGCTGTTTTTTGCAGCCCTGTAGGCTGGGTTTTAACCCTATCAGGGCTAGTGCGGGGCAGATGCCCCATCACAGGATTCATCACTTCCTGGCCCTCACTGCAACTGACCAAAGTGTAATGAAGTTTCTTTAGAATGTACTTCCCCTAATCCTGTAAGCATCCTTGATATTTAATGAGAACAAGAGGATTGAGTCTTGGCTCTATAAGTATCATTCCCACAAAAGGAATAGAGATCCATTGATATGTGGCTCATGCCCATCTCATTTCTCTGAGACTCATACTAACCCCATGTTATTTCTCTTTCAGTTTTGGTTCAGCCTCAATCTACTCGATCTCTATCTGTTGCAACTCTGAGTTTGAAAATGACACAAGGTAACGTATGGGACATACATTTTGAAAATGTACCCAGTTGTTAGCAGCGTTGCAGACATTACAGTGCATCTAGCAAGTGTTCAGTGTATCAGTAGACAAAATAATAGTCATTTGGGGACAGAATCTGACCTCAGGTACACCAGTGTAAATCTAGAGTACCTGTAATTAAGTCATTATTCTGATTTATTCCAGTGTTACAGAAACCAGAATTTGGCCCAGTGTGTTTTCCAAATTCTCAAATTCATGAGTAACTGAGTTGGGGGGTGATCCAAAGCCCATTGAAATAGAGGGAATCATTCTACTTTTAAACATCAGCTATTAACTTGCATGTATATATTTTCCCTTCTACTCCCTGCATCTCTCCATACTGAAGAACCTCTATCTCTGGAAACGTTTCACTAGTATAGTCAATGTTCAGCTGAATTCAATTTTTAAAATTTAATTTCAAAATATCTATTTTCCATCATCTGAAATCCCTCCCACCCCCACAGCAATATGATCTGTTATTCCCCTTATTAATTAGAATCTGGGATGCATATGCATCTAAATAACAATACCATGAAACCCCTAAATGACAGATCTGTCTTTTTCCCCTGAATTTCTGCATTCGCGGATTCTGATTCTCCATATCACTGAATTAGATTACAGACCAAAGTATAAGGAACATATACGAGAAAAATACCAACTAATAGAAGAGAGGAACAATCAAGTTGGAGAGTGTGTGGAACTAAACACAAGATACACAAAGCTGCTGATTGTAAAGGAACATCGTGACCAGAAGGAGAGAAAGCACGAAATAAGAGCCAAAGGGAAAGAGCATGCAGAAATCATGGCAAAGCGAGCTAGTTCTACTAAACTGGAGACTTTATTTGATGCTAGTGGAAACAGGCAAACACCACTGAGAACCATTGTGCTGCAGGGAGCTGCTGGGATTGGAAAAACAATGTTAGCCAAGAAGCTCATGGTAGACTGGGCATTTGGAAAACTCTATCCTGGCAAGTTTGATTACATCTTCTACATCAATAGCAGGGAAATGAACTGTATTTCTGAGCGTCGAAGCGTTGCAGATCTGATTTTAAACAATTGTCCTGACAGAAACGCACCCATCAAAGATATTTTGGTGAATCCAGAGAAGCTTTTGTTCATAATTGATGGTTTTGATGTACTTAAATTTTCCTTTGATCAGCAAGAAAGTAGTCTGTGCACTGATCCCTGTCAGACAAAGCCAGTGGAAATCATACTGAGCAGTTTATTAAGGAAAACGATTCTTCCAAAATCCTACTTAATAATCACTACGAGACCCACCGCTCTGGATAAACTCCGGCAGTGTCTGAAGTTTCCCCATATTGCAACAATCCTGGGATTCTCTGAAGAGGACAGGAAGGAGTATTTCTGCAAATTCTTTGCAAATGCCATACAAGCAAAACAAGCTCTAGATTTTGTAAAAGAGAATGAAATGCTCTTCACCATGTGCTTTGCTCCCATCGTATGCTGGATCCTGTGCACGGTGATGAAACAACAGATGGAGAGCGGAGAAGATCTAGCCAAAAGCTCAAAAACAACCACCTCGGTATACATGCTCTTTCTGTCCAGTTTATTAGATAACCATTCCAATTCAAAGGAATCCGTACACACTGACCTGAAGAAGCTATGCTCCTTAGCTGCAGATGGGATCTTGAACAATAAAATACTGTTTGAAGAAGAAGATGCGAGGAAGCATGGTTTGGATGGATCTGACATTCAGTCCCTCTTTCTCACTAAGAATGTTTTCCAAAAAGATATCGGCTTTGAAAGTGTCTACAGCTTCATTCACTTAAGTTTCCAAGAGTTCTTTGCAGCTTTGTTCTATCTCTTGGTGGAAGATAAAGAAAAAGGGTGTGATTCAGTGACTCTGAAGAAAGATGTGAATGAAATTTTGAAAAATTATGGAAAATCTAGAGATAATTCTTTTACCTTGACGGTACGTTTCCTGTTTGGTCTCTTAAACAAAGAGAGAATGAATCACACAGAGAAAATCTTTGGCTGTAAAATTTCACCTGAAATTAAACAGAATTTATTGAAGTGGTTTGGATCTGTAGCAAAAAGAAGCTGTGGTCTGACCTTCAGATCCGTCCAGGAAAAGCAGTTCCAGCTTGAGTTGCTTCACTGTTTGTACGAGATTCAGGAAGAAGAGTTTGTCAAAAGTGCAATGGATCATTTCCAAGAAATTGGTCTGAGCAATATTCCCTTTACAAAAATCGACCACATGGTTCTTTCATTCTGCATAAAGAATTGTCGTAATGAGCAGTCGCTCTCTCTGAACGATTGTACGTTTGGACTGGAAGAGCAGGAGGAAAGACAAGAGTCAGTGCTACGAAAGTTAGTTCCTTGGTGAGTGTGTCGGTTTATTGATATGAATATCCAGCATGTGTAGTTATAATAGCACCTGCTTTTGTCAGAGTGCAAATGGATCTGTCAACCATAGGCCTAAATCCAGACGTCCTTACTCAATACATGGTATTGATGATACATTGCCACTGCTTACATTGCCACAATCTTGACGAAATGCCTATTCAAGTCAACAGGAGAGTCTTTCCCATAAACATTAATGGGCTTTCGTTCAGGATCTTTGTCCTGGCCAATAACAGACACCTTCAATTCCCTGGGCTGTCAACAAGCCCGATTCACTTACACTTTTCAAAATACACATTTCTGATGCCAGAAATCTGCCATTTACTAATTTTGCATCAGAATAAAGAGGTAGTAGCATCCGATAATGTTTAAAAGGCTTATTTTTCAAAAAAATAATTGAATTGTCTCCTCCAGAATAAAAACTACTGAGCCAACCTCTTGAAATGAGAGTGAATTTTTTTTTCAGCACCCACAATGGAACATTTCTTTTCTCTCTTTCCAGGGAGTTGGAGGAGAAGGAGCCAAAATATTCCCCACCTCACCTTTTGTGTCAAGCACTGAAGGATCCAGGCTGTAAACTAAAGAAAATATCGTAAGGGTTTGCTCTTCTATGAGCCGATCATTGCTGCTGTCCTCTCAGGGGCTTAGCAGCTATGTATCACTGGGGTTTAGTCTCTGAGCAGCAGAGCGACTGCTAATTCACATGGAACCAGCCAGCTTCACGATGTGTTAGTGATAAAGACCCAGGAATTCAGAGGTTACTTGAGCTAGACATATTTATGTATCATTATTATTTATTATTGCCATTTTGTGCACTGTAGCTAGATAAGAACATTATTATGAAATGTATTTCTGTTATTATGTATGTCCTATACGTTTGACCAGTGTAACAGACCTGATTTCTTCTTTCGCTTCCCCTCACCCATATAAAATAAGAGCAGTTTATTTATGTTCTATGGAAAAAGAGCTGGTTGACGGGAATAATGGTTTTTATAGGTATCCAGGTCTATGACACACTGGATGTGCTCCTGAAAATGCCCACTTAGCATGGGGCTCCACAGCTGCATTGTTTCCTGAATGGGAAGCTCTGTTCCCAGAGGGAAAAAATTCAGGGGTCAACATGGAAGCAACTCCCACTGAAGTCAGTGCAAGCCTAGGCAAGAATCTCAGAGGAGAATTTTGACCACGAATGCTACTAACAAACCAAGAAGTCCCAATGGTGATTGGTTTTTAAATCCCTCAAACATTTGATATGAGGAAGAATTTTCAAACGTACAGTACCTAAGGGATTTCAGTGAATGTCCGTGGCCCCAAGACAATCACTGCATGCTCGAATGAACTCCCACAGGAAAATGATCAAAGACAAAAACACCCTTTCACCTGGGGGTGAACTCTTTTTACAAAGTGATGACTCCACATCTGATCCCTATCAGTCCTCACCCTCAAAGGAAACCTGACCAGGGCTTTCAAAAGATGAGCCTGGGAGTTTGAATTCCTAACTTTGCTAGACACTAAAAATTATGGTCTTAATAAAGACACCGGAGTTATGGCTTATTACAATCTGCAACCCACTAACCCCCCTGTTTGTCCTAAACCAAAGGGGCCACTTCCCCTTGAATGGTCCCTGGATTAGAATATATGATAACTATCTGTTTGATCTTCTATTTAGCTGTGACACTCTTAGTACATCTCCCAGCCCTAAAGAAGAGCTCTGTGTAGCTCGAAAGTTTGGCTCTCTCACCCACAGAAGTTGGTCCAATAAAAGAAATTACCTCATCTAACTTGTCTCTCTAATGGCACATAGACTCTTTTGAAAAATCTACCCTAAACAGTCTTCCCTTTCTCCTGTTTACTTACTCAGATCCTGCTTAGTTTTTCACAACTGAATCTTTATCAAACACAAACCAATTACAGTTCAGCTCTTGGGATTGCTAATTAAACACGGAATATTATGAAGCATCTTCCCTGTAATGAAAGATCCCGTTATAGTGAATGCATGCCAAGGGGGAGAGCAGAAGGCACGCACCAGGGGATGAGTTAACCATAACTCTGACTGTCTTGACTTCTGCTACAATCTCAGTTTCCCTATTACATTGGCATAGTGTTTGTTGGTTTTTAAAATGGCTTCAATTATTTTAAATCAATTATACAAAACTGTGCTTGCAAAACACCCCAAATTATCATGGGGAAGCAATGAAACATGTTACAAACATAAAATCCTGGCCTGCTAAATCATTCCACCTTCCCATGAGCCTTCCATTTGCACACTGTCTTTTCCTTTTGTAGAAGAGAGAAATTCCTTCCACGTCACATGAAGTTCTTCAGTTTTCCTATTATTTTTTAAATGTGAATTTAATGGGACTACTCATGTACTTCAAATTAAACATGTACCTAGGTGTTTCCAGGAGCAGGGCTTGAGATTGTTCTCTTGTTCAGCACTGGTCAACTTGAACATACCCTCACACCAGTCTGTAAATTGCCTAAGAACACTTCTGCCATGTCAACGTCACATCAGCAGAGTGTTTGGCACATGCCATAGGATGGCTAGCGATTACTTTGGTTTAAGAACAATACAGCTGGCTAAGGACCTGACCCAAAGCCAGGGAAGATGATAGGAGTCTTTAGGCTTTGGATCAAGCTCTAAATCTCTTTACAGGAATACACTGATATGAATAAAGTGGAGGCGGCCAACTGGGTAAAAACAAGCAGTAACCACATCTGTCTCTTGCAGCTTAGGGTGCTGCCGTCTCACCTCCGCTTGTTGTGAGGATCTCGCCTCTGCTCTCAAGACAAACCAGTCTCTGAAAGAACTGGACCTGAGCGGTAACAAACTGGGGGAAACAGGGATTAAATTGCTCTGTAAGGGACTGAAACATCAAAACTGCAGTGTTCAGAAATTGGGGTAAGTAACCATGGATTTTCATTATAACTGTGTTATATTCATGGCATTATAACTGAAACCGACATCCAGGAGGAACTCTTCACTTCAGTTCACAGTCAGTGATAGCCCTCTACTCAGCTCTGAGACCCAGTTCAGAAGATTTCAGCCCCAGGATTATGGAGCTGCTGCTAGTTACACTATGGTGAAGGTTGCACGCAGCCTTCCAGCAGAAGCCCAGTTTTCCATTCCCCAGTAACTTTCATGAAAACCCCCTTGTGGTCTGAAAATGGCCATGCTGCACTCTCAGGCCAGAGGAGAAGTTCCCAAGAATGTTTAAACACGAGTCTGTGATCTCTGAGCTGGAAGGAGGCAGCAAATTGACTCTTGCCAGTCCCAAACCTTTTGGCTTCCTTTCGAAAGTGGAAGATTAACATTACCAAGCCCTGATGTAGGGAGATAAAGCCCCTGTGGGACTTTGACTCGGTCACAATCAATTATAATGATTAATAATTACTGGCATGTTATGGGCCAGATTGTGGCTGCTGACTAGGGGTACAAAGTGGAAGTGGGGAAAAGGGCACCAACCAAGAAGCCTTCCATTGATACGCCCTTGCCAAAGGGGCACACAGCCCCAGTCCTGACATGCCCAGAACACAATGGGAGAGAAGGAAAAGAGCCATGGTGTCACTTTTGCTACTGGAGTCCACTAATGGTCATGGTGTGATGGGGCTGGGGCCGTAGCCCTATTCGTCTTCTGCACCAATTATAGGACCAAGACTAATTCAAGAGGCCGCTCACATGGCACCTTTCAGAGAATGTAGCAGTGGCCAGCCCAGCACTCCCAGAGCTATTCTGGTTTCCTTAACATTGGAACAGCCAGGATACCCCTCAGACCTGCTGGATTTCAACTCACACCTTTGCTGCAGGTGTCGAGTTGCCTTGCTTGGCTTCCTAGGAGCCCAGCTGTGACAGGGACACAAGTGGCTGTGTTCAAATGAAGAGCCATTGTGTGTTCCGTATACCTTTGTCTCCTGCAGGCTGAGGGGTCGCAGTCTCACCGCTACTTCCTTGGGCGATCTCGCCTCTGTGCTCACTAAAAACCAGAGCCTGACAGAGCTGGACCTGAGCTATAGTAAATGGGGAGATTTAGGAGTGAAGCTGCTGTACAAAGCACTGAAGCATCCGAACTGTAAACTACAGAAAATAAAGTGAGTAACCACTGGTCTAGATGAGCATTTTCTTCATACTGTATTTCCTTATCTCTTTTCACCAATGATCTGTGTGTGCTAGGCATGGGCAAACAGCCTCATATTCAGATGTAGGGCTCCTGCTATTCCGGCAGTATTTGGAAATCTAGAGCCAGATATTACACTATTAATCCTTTAAACCCTCTCTAACATCACCCCTCCTCTCAGCCATAGGCGCTTTTATTTTTCCCCAGGGATGCTCCATCCCCTCTCTGCCCTGAGGCCCTGCCCCCACTCCACCCCTTCTGCAAGGCCCCGCCCTTAATCTGCCTCTTTCTGCCTCCCCTCCAACCGCTCCCCCAGGCCACTGCCGCTCACTGCTCTCCACCCCCCGCAAATGCCTTTCCCAGCCTCCAAACAGCTGATCGGCACCGCAACCTATCAGTTGTGGCTGGTGGGTGCTGAGTACCCACTATTTTTTTTTGTGAGTGCTCCAGCCCTGGAGCACCCATGGAGTTGGCGCCTATGCTGTCAGCTATAGGGGTACACCACCCATTGAAATGAAGGGGAGCTACACTTGTGTAAATGGGTGCAGAACTGAGCCCTGAAGGCCTGCTCCAATGCCCACTGAAACCAACGGAAAGAGTCGCTTTCACTTTAACAGACTCTGGATCTGACCTAGGGAATCTAATTTTCACCACCTTGCACATCACCTCTGAAACCGGCCCCCTGAGTGCAGTGAGTGGTGCAGAAACAGGTTGTTACTTTTCTCTCTGTCCATCTCTGTCTCCCGCAGGCTGGAGTGTTGCCTTCTCACAGCTGCTTGTTGCGATGACCTTGCCTCTGTTCTCGGTACCAACCAGACCCTGACGGAGCTGGACCTGAGAAATAATGAGCTGAGGGATTCTGGAGTGAAACATCTGTGTGCCGGACTGAAACGAGAGAACTGTAAAATACAGAAACTCGTGTGAGTGCTCCCGGGCTTCCTTAAAAGCCTCTGATTAGTGTTTGCTCGTTTCAGAGGCAGATGTGTAAGTTTCCCCAGGTGGGCGGTGGAGGTGCAGTGCCAATGAGACCGGGGGCATGAGCAACCTGAAGTACCAGAAGAGAGAATATTTTGTGCGGAAGGATTTAGCTACAGCATCTCAAATAAAGAGGCAAAGCCTGCAGAAGTAAGGGCTGGATCCTTCAGCACACATTCCCATGTGACCGCATTGCAAGGTCAAGCTCACTGATACCAAAGGGCTTTCCTTTATGCAGACCTCTATATCTGTAGGCTGGAGGTAGGAAATGCCTCTCTGGTTGGACTCCTCTAGGATTCTACCCATAGAGATGCTGCTCAGAGCAGAGGACTGAAGCAGCTGCTTAGGAGGCTAGCAGAGGGTGCCAGGAAATGGGAATCCCCAGGGCAAGCTGTAAGACTCACAAGGCCTGATCACTGTCCTCTCTGTCCGTCTGTCCCCTGCAGGCTGTCAAACTGTTATTTCACAGTAGTTTGTTGTGGGGCTCTCTCTGCTGTTCTCAGTAAAAGCCTGTCCCTGAGAGAGCTGGATGTGTGCTATAATAAACTGGGAGATGCAGGAATGAAGCTGCTGTGTGATGGGCTGAGACAGCCAGACTGCAAACTACAGAAACTAAGGTAAGTCACCAGCAGCTTCCTTTGTGATTGGCTGGTCTTGGCTCTGCTCTTTCTGGCTAATCTGGGCACGTTTTCCTCCATCATCACATTGTGGCTGCTTAAATTAAACATCTCCAGCAATTGCAGTTATTCCTTGATCTCTGGCAACAGTGGGATCTTTCTACGTTTAGCAATGTGAGTCGCCAGATAGTCCCATCCATTCCCCTCACAGTGCCAGGATCAGCTCTTCACAGCTTGCCCCACTGGAGGCCGGTAGACAGTCTCTGTTTTCTTTTTAAGGTGGGTCTTTTTTTGTGCATTTAGTGGTCATCAAATGTGCCAAACTGGCCGCTGTGAAGAGTGAAGTGCTCTGTTTGCCCACAGAACAGGTACAGCTCCGCGACCTCACTGCCAGCTCCTCCCTGTTGACAGTGCCAGACCTTGATCAGAATTGTAGGCAGGGTCCAATCAGTTAAATTAACATCTGGGTATGGTGCAGAGAATAGGGATGAGTCCACACCTGCTTTTATTGTCTCTCCTTCTGAGCAGGGAAGTGCCACATGTGCCCCGAAAGCAGAACTGCCTCTGCCCTGGGATGAGAGTGATGTTCAGCTGAGCGTGACCAGATAGCAAGTGTAAAAAATCAGGATGGGGGTGGAGGGTAATAGGAGCCTATATAAAATAAAACCCCAAATATTGGGACGGTCCCTATAAAATTGGGACATCTGGTCAACATAGTTCAGCCTCTAAACCCATCCAGGTTCGTTCAAAAACTTGGTACCCGTGAGGAGCCTGCCAGCTAAATCATTAAGTATTACCCGCTGGGATGGCAGGTTGTATGGACAACTCCCCAGCAAGAACAGGAGTGACAGCGCAAAAGCCACCAGGTGGCACTGTGTCATTGTAATGAAATCTCAGCTGATGTGCAAAAACGAATGCCACTATGCGCCTATTAGAGTCACACTGGCATTGTGAGAGTGTAACAATCCCTGTTCTTGTTCCTTGCATCTCCCTCTCTCCAGCGGCTGCTGGGTGTTTTCTGCGGACTCTGTCTCTGTCTTGTGCTTCCATTTCTTTCTTACGCGGTGATTAAGGCGTGACCCTTTTCAGTGTGAGCCTGCTGGGCCAGGCCTGCTTGCCAAGATATAGATTTGTGCACAACGCTCAAGAGCTTCAAATGAACTACATTGCACTAGCAATGTTCATAAAAAATTGCCAACCTTAAATTGGGGAACATCCTGCCGAACCCCAGCAGGGTAGAAAGACGAGCGTCAGATTTTCATACCTATTCTCAAATGGCACCTGCTTTTCCTAATATGGTTAGAATCACGGGGGCAAATGAATCCCTGATTTAACTCCAGTTTACTTCAGTGGAATAAGGCCAGGGCTGAATTTGGCCAACACTTTTCCTCTTCAGATAACACAGAAATAAACGAGTAGAACAGTCAGCAAGTGCTCATAGAGCGAAATCCACACACCGGGAAGTATGTGCACAACACACTGTAAAATCACTGCCTTGTATGGTGACAGGATTCAGAGGGGTAGCCATGTTAGTCTGTATCAGCAAAAACAACGAGGAGTCCCCCTCATTGTTTTTGTAAAATCACTGATGTTTCTCACTGAATTACGGCATAAAAAATCTCCTGAGCAACACAACTTTTTAACTATGCGGGTCATTAACCACTAGAACAGACTGCTAAGGGATGTGCTGGATTCTCCAACTCTTGGAGCCTTTAAATCAAGATAACATGTCATCCTAAATGATATGTTCTGGCTCATCCACATGTGATCGGCCTAAATACAGGGATCACAACCTAGATGCGAGTGAAATTCTATGGCCAGCCTAATTCAGGAGGTCAGACTAGAAGGGAAATTTTCAAAGGCACAAATGGTAATTATGGACCTAAACCTCATTGAAAACCAGTGAGAGTTCGGCACCTAGCGACCATTTGTACCTTTGCAAGTCTGCCTCTGGATGATCATAACGGCTCTTTCTGGCCTTAAAATCTATCAGGGATGAATTTGGCTTCAATGGCGGGGGGAGGGGGAACACCATGTATGATATGCCTGTGTTGCATGTCCCTGTCTCTTGCAGGCTGACCGGGTGTGGTCTGACACCTGCTTGTTGCGAAGATCTCTCTGTTGTCATAACTACAAACCAGTCACTGACAGAGCTGAATATCAATCACGATGCGCTGGGAGATTCGGGAATGAAACGGCTGCGTGATGGACTGAACAGCGCAAGCTGTAAGCTGCAGACACTGCTGTAAGTGACCACCGGCTGCCCTGACATAGAAAGAAAGAAGTCATAAGAAATGACTAACAGTTGTTTCTGGTTTTTGGTTTCACCCTCCTTCCCAACTCTCCCTGCCCCCAATACACCCCTATGCTGGGGTCCACAGGGGGCATGGTCTAGGATCCAGCTGCATTGGCTCTATTATACACTCCCACATGCTTGGGAAATCTCCAGCAGGGAAGATGGGCCCAGCCATAGGCACCGACTCTGTGGGTGTTTCCATGGGGAAAAATTAGTGGGACTGCACCCACTGGCAGCCAAGCTCCCCTCCCTGTCCTACCTCACCTGACCTCCTCCTCTGCCTCCTCCCCTGAGCGTGCCGTGTCCCTGTTCCTCCGTCTACCTCCCAGCGCTTGCTGCCACCAAACAGCTGTAGCAAGCTCCGGGAGGGAAGGGGGAGGAGCAAGAACCTGGCATGCTCAGGGGAAGAGGCGGGGCTGGGGCGGAGATTTGGGGAAGGAGTCAGAATAGGGGCAAGGACTTTGGGGAAGGGGTTGGAATGGGGGTGGGAGGGGATGGGGAAGGGATGGAGTCGGGGCGGGGCCGGGGGCAGAGGGGGGTCGAGCACCCACCGGCACCAGTAGAAGTCAGCACCTATGTGCCCAGCTTCAGTTTCTGTCCCCTTTGCACCATTAGAGTAGCAGAGAGGGAATGAATCAGGCCAGGGAATCTGGCCCTCTCTCTCCAGATCAATCCTGGTGCTAACTCCCACTAAAATAGGACCTTCCACTTATTTGTGCTTTGAATTATCTCACGTCCCCAAAGCAGGTTTCTGAGAATGGGGTCAGGCCAGTAGTCTTGTGATCATGCTCCCTGTTTCCATTCAAGGGGTTCAATTTTCTTAATCCCAGTCTGCCATTGTCCCAGAATGCCGAGGAGACAGTGCACTCACGGTCAGAGTGTGGCTGGTATCAGTTAATAAGAACTCCTGCAGCTGACTAAGGAATTACACTGATGGGCTCTAAAGAGTATCACAGCTTGTCTTTTCTGCTTGACAGACACTGGCCAGAAGGGTGGGGAGGTTAAAAGAGAAGATAAATGGGGAGATATACATGGTTCCATCACACGCATGGCAGACCTTGCTCCTGGGGGAGCACAGAGATTTAAATCACTTTCTGTCCAAAAGTGCACTTCTGGTAGCACCACAGACCACATGTATGTGACCACAGTGGTGTGCGTGTCCGTGGGAGCAGGGGCTGAGATCTCGGGTACTGTGACATACTCACAACATACTCATGCTTCTTCCTCACTAGCTTGAATGGAGAAGCTTTTAAGAGAGATGGAGATGGCAAGGGTGAAGAAGGCTATAATGGCGATGAAGACTACAATGGTGATGAAGACTACAGTGGCGATGAAGACTACAATCCTGAAGATCATCTCTGACCACGTCAGCAGAATGTCGCTTTAGGGGATTTTCACCCTTTCCCACTTGCTTTAAAATCACTCGGCCTCTCCTTCTAGAAACAGCAAATGATCAAACAAACCACGTACACCTTTTCTTTTAGGGGAAAACAGATTATACATGAATAAACTGATTAAAATCCCACAAAGTAGGTTCCAGGCCTAGCATAACATCACTGGAGATCAGCTTTGCCAAAGAAAGGCGTTTTTCTGTTTAAAAAAAAATGCCTATTTTTCAACAACAACAAATTAGTTCAAGAAATTTCAGCCAGCTTTATTCATGGGATATTGGCAGCCGTTCAGACTTTCACAAATCCTGCTCAGTCCCACAAATCCTTTGAGAACCAGGATCAGAGAGGAATGTGATTTGCAGCAGTGGCATGAAATCAGTGTGCCTAAATACCAGGGTGATGGGCACTTTAGCAATAGATAGGTGGTTGGTTAAAAAATGCTATTTGATCCATGAAACATGTTAAGACTGAACATAAAAGGACAAAAATTAATTTATATTGACTGACACAAACAGCGGTGTTCTAATTCCATAAAGCACAATAGGATACGCTGAAAAGCTAGAAAGGAAATAGAGTTCAGTACAACTGCCGTACTGACCTTGCAGCAGTAAAAGAGAGCCATCTGGTGGAGAAAGTGAAAAACAGCCGTGTCAAATCATATGGAGGAATTTGAGTTTCTTGTATGATGACAACCTTGGCATCATTTTAGATAGTTCAATGAAGTCCTCTGCTCAATGTGTAGCTGCAGTCAGACACTGCACACAAAATGTTAGGATGCATAAGAAATGGTATGGAGAGTAATGCAGATAATATTTTAATGTCATTATATAAATCAACAGTGTGGCCTGCTCTGGAATTCTGTGTGCAGAGTCCTCAGAAAGGATATTGCAGAACTAAAGGGGTTCAGAGAAAGGTGATGAGAAAGACCAAGGGCCTGGAAAAACTCTCCTACAAATAAAGATTGAAAAAACTGAAATTGCTTATGTTAGAAAGGAAACAAATCAGAGGGAACATAATATAAGTATGTTAAATCATGAATGATGGTGTAAATCATCAGAGATGGTGGATCAAGCGCTTCTGTTCTCCTTGTCTCATACCACAGGACTAAGGGGCCATTCGATGAAATTAAAGGGTGATATCATGGTTCAGCTGAATTCAATTGCAAAACTCCCACTGATTTCAGTGGAGCCAGGATTTCACCCAAAAGATGGCCAATTCAACAATGATAAAAGGAAATACTTTTTCACACACTTTGAGATTAGACTGTGGAATTTGGCCCCACATGGTGCTGCTGAGGCCAAGAATGTAGCAAGATTCAAAAAAGGATTGGACAAGTGTGTGGCTATGAAGAATATCTGGAGCTGTAACAGTTAATGCTAACTCTTTGGGGCAGCGCTATTAAACCTCGTGTTTAAGCGATCTCTAACGATGAGAGAGTAGGATGAGATTTAAATGAGGGTCGGCTAGTAGATTGTCCCACATCAGCCTAATGCAGGGTTCTTACACCTTCTTCTGCAGAATCTGGTGCTGGCCACTGTCAGAGACAGGATACTGGATTAGATGGACATTGGGTCTGATGCAGTCTGGCAATTCCTGTGTTGCTATGACAAATAATTTAAACTTAATACCCTTGAACGTTAGAGAATTTAATGGGATCAAAGAAACAAAACATCCCTAACCAGTAACAATGCTCTCTTATCTTGTTAACAGAAAGTGATTTCTCTCCTTGGACCTTGAGAAATAGAAACAAATTTGGTTGGCACAAACCAATACTCTCCCTATATAGTATTAGGAAACACTATTTCACTAGGAGGGTGGTGAAGCACTGGAATGGGTTACCTAGGGACGTGGTGGAATCTCCTTCCTTAGAGGTTTTTAAGGCCCGGCTTGACAAAGCCCTGGCTGGGATGATTTAGTTGAGGATTGGTCCCGCTTTGAGCAGGGGGTTGGACTAGATACCTCCTGAGGTCTCTTCCAGCCCTAATATTCTATGATTCTATGAGCCCTGGGTGGGGGAGAAAGAGAATTAAGGGCCTAATTTTGTCATCCTTACTCATGCTGAGTAGAACCTTACTCCTGTACTGGAGGTTACTCATTGGATAAATTAATATCCATCATGAGAAAGGTGGCAGAAAAGGCTTTCAAGAACAGCCCTTTTCAACACACTCTACTAGAGCTAGTTGGAAATTTTTCAACAAAAAAGGTTTTTCATCAGAAAATGCTCATTCATCAAAAAAGACACTATTCGCAGGAACGTATCATTTTCAACTAGACTTTCGTCAGGAAGCCTTCTCAGGTCCAGCGTGGAATTTCTGGTCAAAACCAGAGAGAGAGAAAACCCAGCCCCACCCCCAATAGCCAATGGCCCAGTGGTCAGGACACAGATCTGAGAGACTGAATCGGCCCGAATTATTGAGAGTAGGACTTGAACCTTGGTGGCCCATAGCCCAGCTGATTGTCCCAACCACTGAGCTACTGGCTACTTTGGGGTGGGTTGTCTGTCTCGTCTTGTTTGTGAACATTTCCAGAGGACTCGTTTCATATTTGAAATCTCAAAAATGTTCGCAGGATGGGAAAACCATTTTGAGCCAGCACACAAATCCCCGAAAAATACATTTAGAACTCCAGAAATCATGCTATTTTAATGAGAGTGCTAAATGGCTCATCCAACACTGGTTCAGGCTGGCATCTTTAATATGGTCTCAGCAAAGGGCTTTAAAATTGCCTTTGCGTGGTGACTATCAGACATAGCAACTAGTTGACAAATAGCACCAATTCCTAAGCCAAGATTGGTTAATGTCTTAACTCACTGGGCTGCACTGGGCATGAGCTACAGCTTCCCTCTAGGACTCGGCTCCTCCATGCTCCCTTTAGAGTGTCTTCTTGCTCTTGGTACCAGGAAAGAGTGTCTGTGTTCCTGTGAGCACAAGGACTGCAGCTGTGTCAAGCTTTTGTGCAGGTGTGCAAAGGGGAAGCCTTCACACACACACAATTTGCACATTCACTTATCTATTATAGTGAAAGCTTCCCGGTGAAGGTAGGTTTACACACATCCTAGCACTCCAAATCACTCTTGAAATCATCCACTTTCTGCTGATGTTCCTGAAGATCTTTGGGCTGTAATGCCTGAATGTCGAACTGATTCTTAAAGGTTGTTAGAATCTCGATCAGCTACCTGTAAACAGGTCACAGTTACTTATACCTGGTGCAATTGCCTAGATAGCTTTATAACTGTCTGATATGTTGATTCAGTGCCCTGCTGAGAATGACAGCTATGTCCGCCCTGCAAGCGCTAATAATGTAATTTTTCTGTAATGAACTGTATATTTCAATTTCTATTTGACATTTGGTCACTTTAATTCTTTAATAAAATGCCAATTGATTTACTAGACTCCAGGGCTTCAATGACACCCCTTCCTTCAGAGAGAGTAGAAAGGGATCCAAACGAACCCTTTGTTTCTATCTTCATTACTCACCCTGGTCATTGCTTTTTCCCTTCATTTATTTTACCTGCTTTCAGTTCCATTTCTTCTGTCACGCTGCCCCTGTGCCTGGATCACCCGCTCCTGCATTCAAATCACATCTCAGGAATGCCCTTGTTTCCTCCCCTCAGCTGTCATCCTGAGCTTTGCTTTGTGTTTGTCTAATCTGATTTAGGCCCAGAGCCTGCTAACGCATATGCATGTGAGTAAAGTTACTCACATGAGTACAGTAACTCTCATGCATAAGTGATTGCAGAATCCAGCATTAGACTTTAAACTCCTATGGCAAGGGACCATGATTCTTTCTATGTTTGAAGTGCAAGGTAAGTTTATGGTGCTATACAAATGTCTTCCCCACATCTCATGTATTTCCAGCCTTTACAGCTACAGATGCTTATGGGGGAAAGAGAAAACTCTCAGGTTAACCACCCTGTCCCAAGCTATCCAGGATCACCTTTCCAGCTGCCTTGCTAGCCTGTCTTAAATACGGACTTCAAGGAAATTACACCAAGGCTGAATTTTGCTCAAGTTCTTTTCCAAGAATTTGAGTATAATAAAAACAAACAGTAAATAGCACAGTGATGACACCGGTGCTAATACAAAACAGATCATAAGACTTAGTTACTTACAGTATATCCTGTAATAACAGCTTAATACCTGAGAATTACAAGAAGCTATTGACACATCTGAGGTCACTTGGTGCAATAAACAAGGTGATACCCATTCAAAGCAAAGACCTGCTGTGGGAGGATGGGGCTGGTTTGGCTTAAAGAAATATAAATGCTTTTCTCCCCCTGCCCCCGACCCTGTGCCCCATCTCCCCTGTATTGACCTGGATCAGCTCCCCTCACCCCCCCCCAACCCCTCCTCAGCCCCATGAACCCTCACCCCAGCTCCCCTGAACTGCCCCAGACCAGCTCCCCTCAGCTTCAGCCCCCCTGAGCCCTCACACCAGCTCCCCTCAACCCCATGTCCCAGTTCCCCTGAATTGCCCTGGACCATCTCCCCTCAGCTTCAGACCCCAAACCTCTGCCCCAGCTCCGCTCAATCCCGTGTCCCAGCTCCGCTCAACCACATGTTCCAGCTCCTCTGTGCCCTGCTGCCTTGAGGCTCTGTCCCTGGTGGGCTCCTGCTTTGGAGCAGCCAGCCTGGCTCTCTGCCCTCTCGGATTCTGTGCTCACACTGGGGAGGAAGCAGCCATCATGGGCGGGGCAGGGAGAGGCAGCCTGCCAGGCGCTGCCAGCGGGAAGTCAGGAGACCTGGGATTTGCTCTCCCAACCCTTCTTAGGGCTGGAAACTCACCCGGGGAGGCTGTGAGGTGTGAGAGAGTAGACAGCACCTTTAGCACCTCCTCCTGGCAACCGAGCTATATGGGGGGCATCGCCCCAGAAGAGGACTCTGTGTGTGGCAGCAGGAGAAGAGTACAGTGGGCCTAATCCCCCCACCCAAGCACACCCCTGTGTCCCTAGGAAAGGGGGAGGTCCCCACTGCTCCTGGAGAGAGATGGGGGGCCCCTGCCACATCCTGATCCTCTTTAGGAGAGGAAATGGGCCTCCCTCCAACTTCTACTCCAAATGAGGAGTGGGGCCACAGCTCAGGAGTGGACCCAGGAGGCCTGTGTTGTGGTGGGCCTGTGGCTCCGGATTGCCTTAATCTGGCTCTTTACTACGTAAAATCACCAAAATATGCTGCCAGCCTGTATTCTCAGCCCTCTGGGCCTCAGACGGCTCACAAGGCCTTGGATATTTTGCAGCAGATCAGCCCACCCCCCTATGCTTGAGCTTGAGCCGCAGCTTCAAAGCTGTGTCTATACAGCTATTTCTAGAGCGCAACTGGGAGCCCTGCTAGCCTGTCTGTTGGTCTGGACTAAGAGACTTGCTCCAAAATGCTGTGTAAACATACTCACCTCAAACTTTGGTTGACTAACTACGGCGCTAATGACTGTGAAAAAAACTGCACCCTGAGCACTGTAGTTAGGTTGACCTAACTCCCCCTTGCCCCCTTTCCCAGTGTAGATGCAGCTAGCGCAACTGAACGATTCTTCCATTGGCCTGCTAAGTACCCCGGGAGAGGTGGGTTCCCTACATCAATGGAAAAACCCATTCTGCCGACGTAGGAAGCGTTTATGCTATGGCAGCACAGCTGCAGTACTGTAGCTGTGTCGCTGTAGTGGCCGCAGTGTAGACATGCTCTCCCCTCCTTTATATGGCAAACGGGGTCAGCATTTTGAACCCATTCCCTGTCACTTGCATTCATTCACCATTAAAAGTGATATATTTCCACCTTCCCCCCTTTCCACCCCTCACCTCCCATGGGATTGTAGCGGGAGAGCGGGAAGGGACAAACAGCCAGTCCCTAGACAAAGATCATGCTTGGTAATAATCCCAATCCTCACGGAATGTCTTGTGCAATCTGCAGCTGAAAGCTACTCGGCTCGGGGCTTCCCTCCCTCTGCTTGTCCTACAGGAGCTTGAGTTTGGGACAGCCCCTGCAGCAATCTGATCTCTAGACAGCCAGTCCTTATGGATAAGGCCTCAGCACTTCACGCCCTTTGTATACATTAAGCAGTGAGCTCCCTTACACGGAGAGGAGTGTGTCAGGAGATCCCCCTAGAGCAGTACCTGTCTCAATGTTTTTCTTTCAAAAAAAGTTATTTCCTTCCTCTCCTCTCCGCTCAGTGACTTCCTTCTACCCTCCCTCGCCCCTCCTACAGGAGATCCTGCAGCTGCAGCAGCAGCCTCAAGCTGCCAGAGTCCAGCCGAGCCCTGAAGGAGAAGGCAAGATACAATATCTAACTTTTCAACTTCTCCCTGAAACCTGGTGGGTTTCGTTTTCTGCCTGGCTGATTCCTGGGGGCCACCAGGCACAAGCACAGAGAGAGGCATTTACAGGCAGGAAACTGCCATGAGAGTTTGACAGGAGAGCTGCCAGCCATGAGCAGAGGGAGGGATTTCCAGTACTGCCAGCCTGGCACTGGGAGAGAGAGATTAATAGCAGGGGAGCTGCCGCCCAGCTGCGTTCTCATTACTGAAGGTCCCAAACAGCCAGCAACTTATGAATCCTGGCCTGGCCTGCCAAGTTCTTGCATGCCTAGCCCTTACAGGGAGAAAAACTACCCGGGCTTGCCTTGATCTTACTCCTCTGTGAACTTCAAAGGGAGTTGGACCAGATCCCTAAGTTCAAAGTCTCCCATGGGATTGTGTCTCTCTCCCAAAACAAATAGTGCAGTGACTATCTAGAAGAGAAGGGAGACATCCATTGCAGTAAGATGCAGGTGGGGAGGGAGAAGGAATCAGCCACTTGAATTTTCCTACGACATTCTGACAGAAGCATTTTCATTTGAAATAGAATGTTGTGCCTGATTCTCGACTGGTGCCTTGTAATCATTTACTTAGTTCAAAGTGGGTCTAAAACTCTTCTGTTCGTCGATTCATAGATTCCAAGGCCAGAAGGGACCATTGTGATCATCTAGTCTGACTTCCTGTATGACACAGGAATTCCTCCAAATTAATTCCTGTTTGAGCTAGAGCGTGACTTGGTAGCATTTTGCACCCACTTTCCACAGGTAAGAATGACTGCCTGGGGTGCATTACAGAACCGGGCACTGGCATGCTTTCCATCGCCAGGTGAGAGGATTATCACATGAGTTGCAGCTAGTATTTTTTCTTGACAGGTGGAGTTTTTGAATTGTTTTTAAGATGCAATGAGTGCAGACTCCCTCCTGATTCCTCCTCATCCTTGGGCCAGTCTTTACTTTCCAGGGAGAGAATGCAGATTGGCCCTGCAGCCCTGTGCTTCCAGTTCTGGGCCCCACACAGGCCCACCAGTTCACCTGAGTCCTAACCTGCAACAGCGGCTGCTATTCCAGTGGTAGATTCACCACAATTCTACCAATGCACCTTAACCCTGACTTGCAATATGGCTATTCCAGTCCTCAGGTCTAGAGGCCATGGAGGCCTGAGAAATTGAAAATAACCATGTTCCACGCACCATTCTCACTGTCAGAAATGCCCTGCCACCAGCTACAAATCATGGCAACTTCCTAATACCCCTTCATCGATCTGCCACCAAACAAATGGGGTATTTCCTCATCCCACAAGCAATGCAGGACCAACTCCATCAAGCGTCCTGAATGCACTCTGCAATCTCAGCCAGGCACCATGATAATGTTGCAGTAAGATTGTGGGGGTGCAGGATTGTCTTTGACAAAAATTCACTGTATGGTGTTGTTTTATTTAATCCTCGTCTCCGACTCTGTTCCCTGTTTACAGGAAGTAGCAATGGCAGATGGTGGGACAGATCCTGCTGTGTTCACCTCCAGCACTCTGCCCTCAGATCCCCGCCTCCTTGCAACAGTGACCAATGCCTACCTGGGCACCCGAGTTTATAGGGACATCCTCCATGTAAACGGGGTGTATAATGGGGCAGTGGGGGACACTCACCGTGCCGATGTCCCTAGCCCTGTCAACGTCAGAATCAACATGCCTGGTGAGGATGGACTGACAGAGACCTTCACTTTGAACACCAGGACAGGTAAACAGACAGAGCCTCAGCTCCCAAGCAGCAACTACGTTTTTGTGCTTTAATGTTTTGTTTGCCTGATTTTCTTTTGTCCTCATTGTCAGTGACTCCCTCTTAGAAGCCTAGAAGTTAAATCTCTAAATTTCCCTACCGCTGTTTTCATTTTCTGTGTGATCGGATCAACACAGTCTCTCTCCTCCATTCTTGGCCCCATGTTTCTAATAGAGCCAGAAACGAACAGGGCTTTGTGTTTCCTTCTTGCTGTGTGTATGGCATCATGGATAGTGGTCAGACAAAAGCATGCATAAGTCCGTGCTATGTTCATAGCATACACACAGTGAAGACAGATAAAAAGGATAAAATACTCTTGTTGGAAGGGTTGCAATGTAACTACTTTATTTCTTAGAATTCAAAACAATCATACGCAAAAAAAACAAAACAGAGAGAGACAAAGCAGGCTGCTCCCTAAAAAAGAGAGGCACAACTCATCCCACCTTACTCTAGGCTGGCTGTCTGCAGAACTGAGTCTAATAATGGCATGTTTCCCTACAGAGCCCACTAGCCTGCAAGCAGGACCAGGAAACCCCTTAGAAATTTAAAGTGATAGCTTACACTTTAAACACAGTTTTCAGTACCCCACAGTCTGGGAACAGTGAATGGCTTCTGCAGCGCTAGCAAGGAGCGCTCACATGCAGATTTTAGGGGCGAATTTCACAGAATAGTGGCTAAATGTCTTTAAAAATAAACACACACATAGAAAGCTGTAAGGCCTGATTATACTGGACTCTGAAAACAGAGGACTTTTTCCACCTTCACATTACACTTTTAAGGTTGGTCAATTTCCCTTTAGCTGAGAATAAGACACTAGTGTTTATGCCATGTCTATGCACCTGCTGGAACCATGCTAGTAAATGATGTTTAACCATGACATTCGGTAAAACAGTTTATAACTGGGCTTGGAAGGATTCGATTTTTATTGATAAATGTTGATTTCACAGACAAACCGATGAAAAAATATTTCCATTGGTAATAATTGAAATTTACAGATAGGCAAAGTAGGAAAAATGCTTCTTGAGAATTTATCGGAGTTTGATTTAAGGCTATTTACTTTGTATATTTTGACATGTGATGCTATGAAGCTTTAACTTTTTGAATCTCCGTGTCTCCTGTCATTAAATAATTGTCTAACCCTCCCATTTAAATAGATTTTTAAAATGCTTAAGAATAAACATTGATATTACCAGTTGAAATTATTTCTAAAAAAAAAATTTAATTCTGACAAGCCTATTTATAACATAATTCCTTCCATGGCTGCTCTGTCCTGGTAAACTATATTAGAAGGTACTTACAGGCAAGAACTATGTTTAAACATTTTTGGATAAAATGGTTCCAGTACTAGTGTAGACAGTGGATCAGCCAGAAATAAGATTCTGGATCACAACATAAGGAATGGATCCAGTTTAGGCTCCCTCTTCGCAGTTTGGACCTAATCTCGCTTACTCTATCTCACTCTGAAAAACTGGCACTTGAGAAAGTTTTTGAATTTGGTCCAGATCTTGAAATCCAAAGTTTGGGAGAGTTCAGATCCAGTGTATTGAGTACTTAGGTAGGTCTGTTTTAGAGACACTGGGCTGATTCTGCTCTCAGTTACAACAACATAAAGGTGGTGGGAGCGAGTGAAGAATCAGGCTTGTAAGATTTGGATCCAGAGTTCAGTTTTGAGGGTTGGTCCTGGCTCATTTCTTGCTTTGATAATAAATCACTGCTGGGTTTAAACTTACTGGGGAGGTTCATATTTCCTGTAGGCTCTATGGCCCAGATTCTCAATGATACTGAGCGGTCTAACTCCCATTGAAATCAGGGGAAGTTAGGTGCCTAAATACCTTTGAGATTCTGGGCCCATGTGCACTTTATGTACCTGTTACAGTGGTACCTCTGACTGTCCTTTCTCCCTGCTCCGAACAGGACTCCGAACAGGACAGGTCTGCACCCACCCAGATCCAATAGCAGGATCAGGCCCTAGATTTAGAGAACAGGCAGAAACATCTGAGAGCGGAAGCTCCAAATGATAACTCTGTTTGTGTCTGCAGGGACTTTCAGCCACTTGCTTCAGTCACCAGGTTACACCGCCACCCACAGGATCTACGCCCACCACTCCCTTGTACACCTGCTGGCCTTCAGCATCACCATCAAGCGATCGACTATCAAAGGCCCGCCAGTGACTGTGCAGCTCCAGATGCAATTCACGCCACAGAGCCGAGATCTGGACTTGCACAAGGGGCAGGACTTCCAGGGAGCTCAGTGAGTGTGGTCATGGTAGGGTGTACCCAGCAGGGATGTGGCCTGAGGAACAAAAGGACTCGCCCTCTTTCCAACTTTCAAATGGGTGACAAAAACAGAGCTAGGACAATGGCTCGGGTTCTGAGAGGCATCTAGGCTGGAATGACTCTGAGCAACTTTACCCATGCTCCAGAGGGGCTGGGCCTGAGAGTCAGGCTCTTGGGAGCTGCCTCAGGCACTCGGTACTTTTAATGGTGCCATGGCAATGGATGCCACGTGTCACAGCTACAGTCGTGTCAACCACAACAGCCACTGACTAGAATGGAGGGAGAAGGGAGAGTCTGGAAAGCTGAGAGTTCTAGAGTCCAGCTCGACCTAAGTCGGGATTTCTTCAGTTTCCTGTTTGATGTTTATTTGATGTTCGGGGGAGGGAGGGTATTAATTCAATTGACGGAGACAGCCCCACCCCCACCCCATCGGGTGGTGCCAGCCAGGAGGTAAACTTCAAGCTGTTCAGTGTCCCATTGCAGGTGGGTGCTGCCCAGAGGAGGGGCATCTTGCCATCTGCATTTTGCCATATTTTCCCACCAGGGGCGTGGAGAGGAAGACAATCTGAAGGGGGAAGACAGCACAAGGTGTTTAGGCTTGAAATGAATGAAAGTTGGGAACCTAAATACCTTAGAGCAGGGTTCCCAAACTTTAACAACCTGTGAACCCCTTTCACTAAAATGTCAAGTCTCGCAACCCCCCTCCTAAAAATGAATATTTCCAGGGATTTTCTCCTTTACCTGAGTATAAATTATAAAAGCAGCGATCTTGGAAATATATTTTTTATGACAAGCTTATTACACATTATTATTAATTATTTATTATTACATTATTTTTATTACATTATGAAAACAGCAACACTCTTCCAAGATCTCACTTCCGTAGCTTGTATCACTTTGAATAAGCCTGTTATAAGACAAGGCTCCTATGTTTCATCAAGGAGTATCAGATGTGAAACAGCATGAAGGTATTTAAGAAGCCAACTCCAAGAGTTCATCCTACACAAGCATTCAGGTCTTGAGCAGTCCAGGCAAACAACACACGGTACAACAAAGCTTAAACTTGTTCTTCATAATAATTTTAAAAACAAAACTAGCTACCTATTTAATTTTAAAAACAGCAAAAAATATCCACCTCCCTTTCTATTTCTTATAAGGAGTCTTGAAGTTTAAATCTCAGTGTGATAGACATGCTTGCTTTGATCTGCTTAGTTCTTGGAAGTCCAAGGGCTCCGGGCTGCTGGCCCCATGCTATCCGCCATTACGGATTTTTTTCCTAAGAACCCCCTGTAACATTTTGCGAACCCCTAGGGGTTCAAAACCCCAGTTTGGGAACCATTGCCTTAGAGGATCTGGGCCAACGAGACAATCCAGGGGAGGAAAGAGGGGGTGTAAATGGGAACCTTGGACTCTCCCCTTCTCTGGGTCATCTGTCTATTTCCCCTCCATGTCTATTGGGCTCTCTTCTCACCACCCCTACGCTGTGCTCCACAGCTCTTCCTAATAACAGTGGAATGAGAGTCATGATACATTTCAGACTCGGAAACTCTCTCTGGTGGTGAGAGTCCCACTTAGCTAAACGGGCCGGTGGGGAAGGAAGGCCCGTTCTACACAACAGTATGGGCCTGATCCTCAGCTGCTATGAATTGACGTAACTATTTTGGAGTAAACAGAACTACACTGATTTACACCAGCGGAGGATCTGGCCCCTTGAGTCATGCACTTTGTGACCCCTCTCTGCCTGCTGAGGCGAAGCTGCAATTTCCCATGCTATTTGCTATATCTTGCAGATATATTTATGGGAAAACTTTGATCCCTGAGGTGGAGGAGGCTCCCCAGCCCATGGTGCACATGATCTGGACTCCAGTGCCGCAGGCTGTGACCCTGCCAGGGGAGGAGCAGGAGAGAACCTGGGAGTTCCTGACCGCCGTGGCAGAGAGTGAAGAGGAAGTGAAGAGGTGCTTTAGCGAAGGAACGTCCCTGATTGCTGCTGGCTCCTTATACTCCTCTCACACCCAGGCCTGGGCAGCTCTCTGGAAAGGATGCCGGGTCGATGTAGATGGGCCTCTCCCTTTGAGGCAGGCCCTGTATGGATGTCTCTATTACCTACTGAGTGCAATTCCTCCCCTGGATTCTCCTGACTTCCTCTTCCATGGAATCAGCCCCGGCGGGTTATCCAATGGCACGCAGGGAGAAGACTACTGGGGGCACGTCTTCTGGGACCAGGTAGGCTATAGAGGATTGCAGCCCATAATTCCATTCTGGGGATCAGACATGCTACAGCACTCCAGTCTGGGCGTGGGAAATGCAGCACTGGATGGGAGGTGTGGCAACAGTCTACGTCTTGGGAGGCTGATAGGGCAAATCTTGGTCACCGTGCCCTGGGGTGTGTATCCTACAGCACTCGGAGGCTGGGAAGACAACTAATGGCAGGAGTGTGGTGGGATGTAGAACCTGCTAAACCCAGATCCTGTCCCTATGCCAGATTCATAACCCATTCTTGGCAGGGTTGACTAAGTATGTTTAGTGTGGTGACCACAGTCAGCTCAGAATGTTTCCCCCCTGCCAGAGGCTTATATCAGCACACGGTTTTCTTCCTATAATTGGCTCACTGCATAGACTATTCTGTAGTGTGGGCAGCAGTTACACCAGGTCTCTGGAACTGGTTTGGGTGGCCCGTCTTCCTAGCAATCTGTGGGGTGGAACAACCTTACCCCAAGTGCTGCTGCTGCGTAGAACATCCTCCAGGCTCTCTGCCCCCCTCTGGGGCACTATGGGAGAACTGCTTGGATTCCCCCAGAATGCTCTGATACAAACAGGCAAGCCCAAGGAAAGTGTGGGCCCCTTACTGAATGAGGGAGGCAACCTAGTGACCGAGGATGTGGAAAAAGCTAATGTACTCAATGATTTTTTTGCCTCTTTCTTCACGCACAAGGTCAGCTCCCAGATTGCTGCACTGGGCAGTACAGCATGGGGAGAAGGTGACCAACCCTCTGTGGAGAAAGAAGTGGTTCGGGACTATTTAGAAAAACTGGACGTGCACAAGTCCATGGGGTCGGATGCGCTGCATCCGAGGGTGCTAAAGGAGTTGGCGGGTGAGATTGCAGAGCCATTAGCCATTATTTTTGAAAACTCATGGCGATCAGGGGAGGTCCCAGATGACTGGAAAAAGGCTAATGTAGTGCCCATCTTTAAAAAAGGGAAGAAGGAGGATCCGGGGAACTACAGGCCAGTCAGCCTCACCTCAGTCCCTGGAAAAATCATGGAGCAGGTCCTCAAGGAATCAATTATGAAACATTTAGAGGAGAGGAAAGTGATCAGGAACAGTCAGCATGGATTCACGCAGGGGAAGTCGTGCCTGACTAACCTAATTGCCTTGTATGATGAGATAACTGGCTCTGTGGATGAGGGGAAAGCAGTGGATGTGTTATTCCTTGACTTTAGCAAAGCTTTTGATACGGTCTCCCACGGTATTCTTGCCGCCAAGTTAAAGAAGTATGGGCTGGATGAATGGACTGTAAGGTGGATAGAAAGCTGGCTAGATCATCGGGCTCAACGGGTAGTGATCAATGGCTCCATGTCTAGTTGGCAGCCGGTTTCAAGCGGAGTGCCCCAAGGGTCGGTCCTGGGGCCGGTTTTGTTTAATATCTTTATTAATGATCTGGAGGATGGTGTGGACTGCACTCTCAGCAAGTTTGCAGATGACACTAAACTAGGAGGCGTGGTAGATACACTAGAGGGTAGGGATCGGATACAGAGGGATCTAGACAAATTAGAGGATTGGGCCGAAAAAAACCTGATGAGGTTCAACAAGGACAAGTGCAGAGTCCTGCACTTAGGACGGAAGAATCCCATGCACTGCTACAGACTAGGGACCGAATGGCTAGGTAGCAGTTCTGCAGAAAAGGACCTAGGGGTCACAGTGGACGAGAAGCTGGATATGAGTCAACAGTGTGCTCTTGTTGCCAAGAAGGCTAACGGCATTTTGGGCTGTATAAGTAGGGGCAATGCCAGCAGATCGAGGAACGTGATCGTTCCCCTTTATTCGACATTGGTGAGGCCTCATCTGGAATACTGTGTCCAGTTTTGGGCCCCACACTACAAGAAGGATGTGGAAAAATTGGAAAGAGTCCAGCGGAGGGCAACAAAAATGATTAGGGGTCTGGAGCACATGACTTATGAGGAGAGGCTGAGGGAACTGGGATTGTTTAGTCTCCAGAAGAGAAGAATGAGGGGGGATTTGATAGCAGCCTTCAACTACCTGAAGGGGGGTTCCAAAGAGGATGGAGCTCGGCTGTTCTCAGTGGTGGCAGATGACAGAACAAGGAGCAATGGTCTCAAATTGCAGTGGGGGAGGTCCAGGTTGGATATCAGGAAAAACTATTTCACTAGGAGGGTGGTGAAACACTGGAATGCGTTACCTAGGGAAGTGGTGGAGTCTCCTTCCTTGGAGGTTTTTAAGGCCCGGCTTGACAAAGCCCTGGCTGGGATGATTTAGCTGGGAATTGGTCCTGCTTTGAGCAGGGGGTTGGACTAGATGACCTCTTGAGGTCCCTTCCAACTCTGATATTCTATGATTCTATGATTCTAAACAGGGCTCGGGAGCGTGGCAGGTATGGAGACACCCACATGGGTGTGAGGGCAGAAATACTCCTGTGTGGGCACAGCTCAACCATGTTACTTTTAATGAGCTAAGGTGACAGTGCAACTAGCCAGTTACATGCACAGTTAACAGTGGTTGTGTTGGCAGGGCCTCAGTGGCTCCGGGAGTATGGATCCCACAGTATTCAGAGGCTGGGAGGGCAAGCCCTGGCCCTGGTGTTCTCTCTGGGTCCTGGCACACTCATTGTCCTAACCTCCCCTAGTTTCACTAAGTGTCTGACCTTATATAGACTCATTTTCTGTTTCCAGGACACGTGGGTATACCCAAACATCCTGTTATTTTACCCTGAAGCAGCCCGAGCCATCCTGAAGTACCGTATTCGAGCACTAGGTGGAGCCCTGAAGAACGCCCAGGAGCAGGGATACAAGGTAGGAACAGACTTGTCAGAAAACAAACAGAGACGACAGCCACCAAAGGAAATAAACCTCTTGATGCTTAGCTTGCCCTGATCTGTTCAGTTCAGAGGGTCATGCTCAGCCTCTCCGGGGGGTATTTTTTCTGGCAGGGTGCTAAGTTCCCTTGGGAGAGCGCAGCCACGGGCCAGGAAGTCTGCCCTGAAGAGATTTATGGAGCTCAAGAAGTTCACATCAATGGGGATGTTTTGCTGGCATTTGAGCAGTATTATCACACCACACAGGTAACCGAGACGCGCGCAGTGTGGTGCAGGTATGATGATGGTGCCAGAAACAGGGCAGGCCCAGTTGCCAAATCTACCAGTCTACTGGACAATTCCTTGGATGGGGTCCTTGGTCACTTTGCTCCTCCCCTCCCAGAGCAGATTGTCTCTGCTGTCCTTTCCCCCATTCACAACGGCCAGTAACACTCCCTGACTAGGCTCTCCACAATCTACAGTGGCCCTTCTTCAACGCCTGCTCCTCAGATATAGTTCCTTATTTCACTCTTCAGCATCTTGCTTTCCAACCCTGGACTAGTCTCTCTTTACCCCTTCCCCTAACTACTGCTGGTACAACCAGTTACCAGAGTCCCCTGGACCCCCTAACAGCCCTGCTGCTCTCCTCGTGCCCTGAGTATTACATTTATCTTTCTCGTGTCTCCCTTGCCCTGAGTCTAAACACTCTCTGAGTAGGAGCTAAAGAATCCCAACTAAAGAGAAGCATTAAATAGCCCCCATTGATTTTTGCAGCTGTCAGTTTTCTCTGTCATCCAGTTAGAAACCTGTCTTCTCAAAAGTGGGTGGGGCTGACATGAAGCCTTTTAAGGGTATGTCAACACTGCATTATAAACCCAGGATTAGAATTTAGGCTCAAGCCTAACCCTTCCATTTACACACAAATCATGCTAATCCAGGGCTCAGACCCAGCGTCCCAGGACCCCACCGGTGTGGAGGGTCCAAGCCTGAGCCGAGCTAGGACCCAGGGTTCAAGCCCTATTACTTTGCAGTGTAGATACAGACCTGTTAGACTTATGCTCTGCAAGACCACCAAAAGTATACCACAATCCCATGGGATGACTTTCTTTTTCTTCTGGATAATCAGATGGACAGTCAAGTTTTCCCACACAGCACCACAAATAAAGGGCTAGAGCAGCCACACTATGGGAGGGCACTAGGACATTTGGGATATGGGTGATTGAATTTGGGGCCACATAAAGCAGTGTAGACGCTGGAGCCCCAGGTTGGGACCCAGGGTTCAACAATTTCTACCCTGCTGTTACAAATGAGTGTAGATGCTCAAACCCCTAGGATAACAAACCCAGGGTCTGCTAACCTGAGTTGTACTAACCCTGGGCTTACACTACAGTGTAGACATACCTGAAATGTCTCTTAGGCCTGAAAATTACTGGCAGGTACAAAGTCCAGTCCACAGAGCTGTTTGCTTGCCTGCTCAGGGAACTGAATTTCCCCCCAATTCCTCTGGGAAAAGCCTGTCACACAATGTGTGCAGAACAGGACAGAGGTTCATTTTCTCCTAGAGTCTCCTCTACCCATCAAGCACAGGGAGAGGATGGTGCGCCCCTCCATTGTGTGGAATTGCTTAGAGTGGGTGGTATGAGATTTCCTCACTAAGGAGATTACACACACTTCAAATGAGTTAATGGGCCAAATTCAACCTGGTGCAACTCCTGCTGAAATCCATGGAATTGCATCCACTTATGCTAGTGCTGAATTTGGCCTTATTTCTTTACTGTGGAGGTAGTGTCTAGGGTGGAGGGTATATTGCACGCTACTGCTGAAACTTCAGGGATATCCAAGCCTGTAAACAAACTCCACTGGGAATAGCACCCCCAAAGAGTATTGCAGTATCAGTCATGTGATGAATTGGACAAAGGGAATGTGCTTGTGCTGACGCTGGAAAAATGCAAGGGAAGCAGCTGCTGTGATTTAAGCCAACAGGCTCTTTGGTCAATGTCCATCTTCTTTCCAGCTCCCCATCTCTCTGGGTTTGGGTACAAGTGTCTCTGTTCCTTGTAGCTCCCTGTATCTCTCTCTCTCTGGGTTTGGCTCCCTCCAGGACCAGAAGCTGTTCAGGGAGGAAGGAGCCTGGGACGTGGTCAGTATGGTGGCTCAGTACTGGTGCAGCAGGGTGGTGTGGAGTCAGGAGGAGCAGTGCTACCACATCAAAGGTAATTCCCCTGCCTGGGAGCTGGTTTCTGGGAGAGGACTTGGCAGGTGAAAGCCCACAGCTTCTCCAGCTTGGCCTGCCTCACTCTGACATATGGTAACAGCTGTTCTCTGCATGGGATGCACTGGCTCTCAGGTCCCCTGCATTCCTGAGCAGCTACTATGGGCTTAACACCCAGCTCCCACTCAGACCCAGCGTAGCTTTACTGTGTGCTTAGAGAGTGGCTGGAGCAGCTCCCTTGCACCTTCCAGGCTCACCCAGTCTCCCACTCTCTCAGGCCCTGCATTGCACCCTTCCAGACAGGATGGCCATAGGCATGGAGCTCCCCATATCTGCCGTTGTCGCTGCATCAGAAGCAGATCTCATTTCAGTTCTGATAAGGATGTGCCTTGTGCTACGCGGGAAATGGAGAATGTGCTCTCATCAGAGTAGAAGTAGGAGCAAGGAGAGGATGGTGGCACAGCCCAGTGGGCTAGCACACAGGCCTTTAGCCTCTGCAGATCTGCATTCAAATACAGCAGTGAGTTGCATGCGAAAAGGTGTTTTTGTCTCATCCTACAGCCCACAGGCGAATTAGTCAGCATCGCCTACCCAACATGTACTTTGGTATGTCTGGGGGAGGTGGAAGTCTAGCATAGCATCACCTCTTCCCATGAGCCAGAAGAGATACGGAGCCTTCTTCCTTCCTGCCAGCTTCAGGGGCAATGAGATGGACAAAGCATATTACGCCTGCCATGGTTTCCCCTTCCTCCTTGCTGAGTGAGGGGCAGCAGGCCAGAGGGGAAAAGGTGCGTCACAGCTGCCCCTTCGCTCTGTGCTGGGAGTTGGGCCATTTGTCTGGGCTCATCGGAGAAGAAAGACCCAAAGGAGAGTTCAGTGTGCCTCAAAACCTTGTCTATCTCCCCAACAGAGGATGGCCCAATAAAAGACATTCCCTCCCACACCTTGTCTCTCTCAGGAGAAGGAAGAGTAAGAAAGCAGGAGGTGCTGCAGATCAGGACCGGGGTGCCTGGGCAGAGCTGTGTGGGGCCTGGGGTGGAATAATGGGGGCTGTTGTGTGTCAGGATGGACGTGTATGAGCAGAGCTGTGGTTGCAGAATATTGGAAAATCCTTGTACTACCTACAACTGTCTCTTTCTTCCTGAGATCCCATTCACTGTGCACCAGTGTTTGAAAGAAAAGGTTATTGTTAATCTAAGGGATCCCCTCTCTACTGGGAAATTAACACCTCTCTATCCCCAAGGATAATCTTCTCCACTCCCATATAGTAAATGATTGAACACAGTGCTAGGGGAAGGTACCAGATTCACCACTGTGGAGTTAGGAGCTCTAACTATTAATTCAAAGAACAGGTACCATGCATGCCGCTCCATCCACATCACCCTGCCAATGGGCCTCAACCCTGAGGCTAAGGAAACATCACTATGGCTCAGAAGGTAGTCCAGAGTCTGTAACCTCTCCAGTAAGGCTGCCAACACAGGTGCCAGTGATGTATACTTCTCCACTGGGAGCTGCACTGAAATCCCTGCTTGCTTCCCAAAGGCCACCCACTAACACTTAGCTACAATGCAAACCAGCGACCTCAAGGGGAAAGGTTCCATAGCCTCTCACCAATCCCCGGAGCAAGGGGTTTAAAACAAAAGGACAGACAGTGCCCTGGTGTGATGTCTTCTCCCTTTTCCTCCAGGTGTCATGCCCCCCGATGAGTATCACTACAGTGTCGATAACTCTGTTTACACCAATGCCGTGGCCCAGAGGAGGTAACGCGCATGATTTCTAGAAACACTGAACCATTCTTCCAGACTCTGATCAGTCTTCCCTGCTGCTTAGCAAGCTGGCGGGTTTCAGAAGAAAGCCCAGGCTCCAGGAGGCATCAGCGGCTCTCCGAAGCTCATGCTTTGGGCCATGGTCTTTCAGTCTTGCTATTTCCCTTGTGGGCGACTGGCTGGGTTAGCGCCTTTGCTTCCAATTCTTCTTATATTTTGCTCTGTAAAGCATTGCAGACACCATATAAACAGCCTCTCCTCACTCCCCTGCCCGCAGCTTGAACTTTGCAGCCGACGTGGCCCGTGATTTCCAGATCCCTGTCCCTGAGGAGTGGCAGGAGGTTGCCAAGAAAGTCAAAGTGCCGTTTGATGCAGCCAGGAACTACCATCCAGAGTACGACGGGTACAGCCCAGGTGAGTCGGAGGAACAGGAAGGGGAGGGGCTGCATCTCAGCCTCGATTTGTCCTTTGAGGATGCTTTACAGCACAATAGTAACCTCGGATCCTGACTACGTAAGGTTTAGGGCAAGCGCTGCGTTGCTGGCCTGGTACTTTCTCTATTGAAGAAGGGTCGATGCTGATGCGGTGTGAGTGCTGGTGGGTCACCTAACCCAGGTTCTTATTCTAGAAGGTGTGGCTTCTGAGCTGTTCTCTGCACTGGATGGGATGTTTCTCATCTCTGGGTTGTTATTAGGCTTGGAAGGATTCAATTTTTATTGGTAAATGTCAATTTCACTGTCCATACACAAAGTGATGAAAAAATATTTCCAGTGATAATAATTGAATTTTACCAATTGGCAAAATAAGAAAAATGCTGCTTGGGAACGTCTTAGAATTTGATTTACGGCGATTTCCGTTGTGTATTTTGACACGTGATGTTGACAGTTTTTGTTTTAATCGTTATAATGCTTTAACTCTGAATCTCAACGTCTACTGTCATTAAATAATTATTGTCTGACTCCCTCCCATAATTTCCCACAACAGTGAACATTTAACTGAATACAAATCTAATAACATGTTTAAAAATAAACATCAATATTATCTATCAAAACTATAAAAAATAAAAATCGACTATTGCCACACCTAGTTATTATTAAAGAAGTTGGCCTCTGTCAAGATTTTCTTTGCCAGGGATAGGTCCATAGTGCCTGGGGAATTTGCCCTTTCCCTGGTTGCGAGTGGCACGGTTACTGTTTGAATGTTTGTTTAGACATTGAAGCTACATTTGCAAGGCTGAGCTCCACGGTAATGCCTGCAGCTCCCTGGTTCTGTGCATGCAAAAAAGATAATTGTGCACTGAAACGTTAATTCAATTAAAAGCTGCTTTGCCACGAGAGTGCCTGCTTGGTCCTAAATCTGGGGTCGTGCATGTGCACCTGCATGTCTGTGAGTCACTCCATTGTGCCTTGTTTTGAGAAGCTGCCTTGCCTGGTTAACACCATGTTAAAACCTGGCATTTGGGGTGATATCCTGGCCCTGCACCAGCTTCCAGAGAAGGAACCTGCTAGGACCATGTCCATGAAAAACTTTCTAAACAAACTGGAAATCGCTGTGTCTTGATCTAACTTACAGACCTGAGCCATACCCAGCTGATCTCCTGTGTCCATGACCCAACTTCTCTAGGCTTGCTTTGCACTTCAGTTATAGTTTTGCTCTGTTGAAATAGCATCACATGGTTCTCAGTGTATTGCATTAAATGACTCCCTATCAAATTAGCTTAATGTACTAGTAAAACATTGATCTTTCTAGCTGCCAGCCCTGCACGCTCACCCTGGGATCTGAGATTCAAGTTGGGCCCATCACCTGTCATTCCTAGTTCCCATATATGCCCTGCCCCTCTGTCTGTCCCTTCCCCAGGTAAGCAGGTGAAACAAGCTGATGTTGTCTTGCTCGGATACCCAATGATGTATCCCATGAGCTCTGAAGTCCGAAGGAACGACCTGGAGATGTATGAACCTGTCACTGAGCTGGATGGGCCAGCCATGACCTGGGTAAGCTGCCAAGCGGAGTGGAAGCCAAGTGGTTTCAGTGTGAAAGGGGTGAGCCTCCTGCAGGGCTCAGCTCCTCGCAGTGCACCTAGGAGGCACCTGTTTGGTTCTCTTTCCTGCAGAGCATGTTTGCGGTTGGCTGGATGGAGCTGAAGGAGATCCAGAGGGCGCAGAGTCAACTGAACAAGTGTTTCAACAACATCACCGAGCCATTCAAGGTCAGGCAGGTGCAGTGGGGTTTGCTCCCTACCACTGTAGATAGATGGAAGGCGAGTCTATCTGGGCAGGTCTGTAATGGCTGGTCACAAGCGGCCCATGATGCTGACAGATGTCACTCAGACTGGCACCTACATTAACTGTATTATCAGTTACTGCAGCCTCTTCTGTGTTATTGAGTTCTGTCTTGCCTACTGCAGGGCAGTTCACTACCCCCATCCCCCTGCGCACTGATGGGCAATGGGGAAATGGCACCACCACCCTTCTCCCTCTCCTCTCACCAGGGGAAGCAGGGCTAATGTGCAGGCATCATACTCACCTCAGATTCCTTCTCCTCATTATGGGTGGGGGCAGTGGGACAAGCAGCACCCTGCTCTGCTCTCCCGGCCAGCTCCTCGTATCAAGGGTGGGCCGCAGGGCCGGGGGCATTGCAACACCACCATCCCTCAGTGCTAGGAGAGGGCCCACTCTCAGCTCTCAATTCCCCTGTTTCCAATGGTGACTAGATCTCACCCACCATGGCTCCCTTTCTCCTTCTGCTGGGCAAAGGGCTGAGGAGCAGGGAAGACCTAAATAGGGTTCCCCTTTTCCCCACGGTGGGGCAGCAGGACTATGTGGGAAGAATGCATCATATCCACCCTATCCTTCTGTGGCAGGAGTGGGGGCAGTTCTCTGGGCTCCCAGGGGACCAGACAAGTGATGCTCATAATTAACACTTTCCAACCGCATGTAATGTTATGAAGCGTAACTAATAAATCCTGACTGGCCTAAGTCATTTCTCTCTCACGTGTTGCTGTAGATCTGGGTGGAGAACTCCGACGGGTCAGGAGCTGTGAATTTCCTGACAGGCATGGGGGGATTCCTGCAGGCCATCCTTTTCGGATACACGGGGTTCAGGTGAGAGCGCTAGTGCTACCTGTTGAATTTCTTGACAACCACAACAAAAGATCTCTAAGAACCTTCACATTTAAATGTAGCAAGATAACTGGTCCTATGGCGAAAGCATTCAGGATGCTGGGGCTTAAAGTCTTTCCAGTCTATGGCATCATCTCTGAATGGAGGGTACTATCCCACCCATGTCCTCTGACAGCTCTCTGCAGGTAATGGACAAACAACAACGCTTACAATCCCCTAGGAGCCCAGATGGTAACTAGTGAATTGCAGAGAACAGGGTGGGATTTTCAAAAGCACTGACCTAACTCTGCCCCCGTTGAGGTCAATGGTAAACCCGTTATCATCAATAGGAGCAGGGTCAGGCCAACACTGAGCCATTCTGAAAATCCCACTCAGCTTCTCCAATGGAGATTGAAACCCCAGTAGGATCAAAGGATCCCATAACACTCCCTAGAGGATTCCATGCCTTAGCCTCCCAGATGTTTATCTTAGGTATCCAGACCTAGCCAAGTCAAAATAGGGGGTAGCTCCAGCTTCTTCACCAACTAAGGTGGGAGGGACAAGGCCACCAAGGGTATGGCTACACTAGAAGCAATACAGCGGCACAGTTGTAGTGCTATAGTGTAGACACTTCCTACAACAATGGAAGGGATTCTTCTGTAGTAAATCCACCTCACCAAGCGGTGGTAGCTAGGTCAACGGAAGAATTCTTCCATTGACCTAGCAGTGTCTACACTGGAGCTTAGATCAGTTTTGCTACATCTCTCAGGGGTGTCAACCTAACTTTATAGTGTAGACCAGCCCTAAGACCTGAATCCATTAATTCTGAAATTATTAATTCGATCTATCTTGATTAAAAAATTAGTGCAAATACCCATAACAAATTTAAAAAATATATATAATCCACTTTATATTAATAGGCCAGTTTCCAAAAATGGAAGTCAACCATCAACATTAAAATACACTTTTAAAAGCAAACAAAGTAAATATCTTTGAATGTGCCCTGTATAGCCTTACAGAACGGAACATTTTGAGTAAGCTTTTAAATCTGCCTATTGATGTTTTATAAATTAGACAGCAAGAGATTGCCCCTCTTAAGTAATGTCATAAATAGACTGACTCTTGTTGTGTATTTGAAATATATGCTGGATTAGATTTTCTCAAAATTAATGGAAATCACTGGAGACACATCACAGAAATCACTTCTTGAGGTGACCAAAGGCTAAGTCAAACTTCAACATTGTAAATATTAAAGTTGGCCTGAATCTCAGGGGGACTGGTCTCCCCTCTCGATAATAATACTAGCATCCTTCCCATTTTAAAAATGGGGAAACTGAGGCTCAGAAGAGCAAGTGACTTCCTCAAAGTGACATGATAAGTCAGTTGCAGAGCTGAGAAGCTACATCTCCGGAGCCTCAATCCTGTGTTTCAGCTACAAGACTGTCTTTTCTCGCCTCGGGCACTACTTGAGAGTAGAGCTGGTTGAACGTTTTCTAACAGAAGAGTTTTCCATCAGAAAATGCTGATTCGACTAAATTGATACATTCCAATACATTTGATGGAAAATGTTTCATTGAGATCAAATTATTTCATTTCAACCTTATTAAACTGCTTTGGTTTGATGTTTCTGAAACAAAATTTAGAAATTTTGGATCTGCTGTGATATTTCTAAGTTTTGACTTTTTGTTCCAATTCAGAATTTATTTATTTTTAAATTAAATTTCCTACGGAACAGGAATTCTAGTTTCCAACTAGCTCTATCTGAGACCTCCCCTCCCACTGTGGGCAGGGGGTGTCAAAATAACCCGTTAGCAAACTACCATTTTACAACGCCATTTTCTACCTTCCCTTTCTCTTCTCTGCTGGGTAGGAAGATGGTGATGAGCAGACAGAAGCGCTCTCCATTCTAGCCAGATGCATCTCCTAAGATTTGGTTTCACCCAGTGGTGTATGAATCATTGGCCTGGGATATCACCATCAAGTGATTTATTGTGACATCAGGGGAAGGAGATTGTTTCCTATTGACACACAAATATCCTGATGAGCAGCATTCAGGGAGAGAGATTACAGGAAAGGAACATGGCTCTGCAGGGGACTCTGTTCAATCTCTTTAAGATTTGCCAGAAGCTGGTAATAATGTCTGAGCCCTTTTACTAACGCAGTTTTTTCTGGTTTATTCATAATTAACTGTGGGGAAAGTGGCTGCAGCCACAAAATTTATATCCAGATATAAGAGACCCAGAGCAGAGCAAAGCCAGCTGAATCAATATTGAAATTAGAGCAAAGTAGAGATCTGGATATCACCCTAATGACCAGGCACACCAGCCTCCAGGCTTAAAAACAACATCTTCCCCACAGGACTCTTTGTTGCTATCTTCCCCACAGTGACAGAGAAACTGTAAATAACTAAAGGGCCCAAAATAGACCACGTGGTGGAACTCACCACTGACATCAACTTCTGAGGAAGGGAAATATGCAGCTGAGACTGAGAAACTTGGGCTGGCACGGTGAGAATGGAGCCAATTCAGAGCAAGAGTTGAGAGCTCACCTGACACACATGTGGAGCCATTTCCAAGTGTTCTTGCCCTATGGGTCAAAGCCAGTTGCACCTGCAGTAAGTAAATGGTTTAAAGGGGAGCCAGTTAGCTGCATGGGAAGTTGTGGTTCTGAAAAAAAAATTGAACCTCTGAGTTAGAAAAAAATTAACTAAAGCCTCCTCAGTGGCACTAAAAGCAGCACCCAGAGAGCACTTTAGAGTGGTCAGATCTGATGGATTTTCAAAGCTAAGGCCACAGCATTTATACCCAAAACAGATGTGATTCTGGTCCTGGAACATATTCTTAAAGAGCTTAGTTGAGGTCAGATCGAGTTTAGAGGTGGTAAGATTGATACGTAGCAAAATACTTAGTGCGAATGAGTTGCATTCATTGTTGGTGTGTGTGGTCAGTATTAGGTGTGAGAAACTCCAAAGTCTCTGGTAGACACAGGTGTAAGTTGCAGGTTTCAAACTTAATCCAAACTTAATCGCCACCTTTCCACCAGTCAAAGGTATGTGGACTCCATGTTCCACTTAGACATGGACTCAAGCCACAGAGTTTGAATCCGAATCCAAACCTCCCTTAGAAAGCAGACTGAGATGACTTCCACCCCTCCTCCAACTCATTTCACATGGGCCTCCAAACAGACATCATAGAATATCCAGGTTGGAAGGGACCTCAGGAGGTCATCTAGTCCAACCCCCTGCTCAAAGCAGGACCAATCCCCAAATAAATCATCCCAGCCAGGGCTTTGTCAAGCCAGGGCTTTATCACATCAGCTGCTAACAACCATTTGTCACAAGGACACTGGGCCAGAGTTGAACCAGTAACCTAGGTTAAGGCTCCACATGCCATTAGCATGTTCCAGAGCCACCCAATCTTTTGTGATGTAGTTCTGAGTTAAGCTGTTGCCAGTAGCTCAGGCAACAGTGCTGGAAGAGTCAGTCATGAGCTGTGGCACATTGCATGCCACTTAGCGACTGCTAAGGAAACTAACCAGCAAAAAGCAGATTGACTAGGAATTATTTTTTGTAAAGAACTAAAGACACCGTAGCCTAAAGTCCATCTCTGCAGTGACCATAGAGAGTAAGAGCTACATGAGACCATCACCACCAAACTCTGCCCGGAGGGAGTTATTCACAGAAAGGGAACTGATTCTCCCTCTTCTACAATCTGCTGTGGTTTTTGGGTTTACACAGAGGTTCCCTTCCCTATTTGATGAGCTGGTTTTCTCCAGGTGGAGGTAATAGCAGACACTTTGCACGCTCAAGCCACCAGCTGTGCTGTATTCTAGCAAGGCTGTTCTGGGAGATGCTCAGGTTCTCACAGCTGGTATTTGCTTTAGTCCTGTTGTTGCTCCCAGCTCAAGAGGGTGTGCTGGAAGACTCACTGATATTCTAAGAAAATGACAGCCCAGGAAGGAGAATACCCAGTGTCTCTTTCCCCGTGGATGGAATTCACTAACATAGCCCCTGACTCCCCTCTGCCTTTCCTAGGATCACCAAGAGCAGCCTGAACTTCGACCCCATATGCCCGGACAACATCAGCAAACTCAAAGTCACTGGAGTCTCTTATCTTGGAAGCAAGTTGAACTTCACACTCACCAAAGAGAACGTTAGGATAAAGGTGACAAAGTCCTCCCGTGACCCGCAGCTGGCCCCCCTGGAGGCTGTGCTGGTAGCATCGGGGCAGCGCATTCCTTTGCCCGAAGGTACAGTGTCTCCCCACTACATCACTGCGCTGTGCATCTCTGATCTTCGCTGCTCGGAAAAGTTAGCGGGCAGCAAGGCATATGGGTCTCCCAGTCCTACACCCTTCCCTGGAGTCACTTCTGCTGGCAGGGCCGGCCTTACAGGAGGGCAACGTGGACAACCGCCCAGAGTGCCGTGGTCAAGAGGCAAGAAGTGGGGTGGGCCTGGCATGCGAGACCACAAAAGGGAGCTCCGGGCAATGGGGGGGGGGGGACAGCAGGGCCCAGAGGTGATGGGGGGGCTGGCAAGCCTGGGGAGTCAGTAGGGACCTGGGGGGATGCGTGTGGAATCTGGGGAGGCAGTGGGGACCAGGGGCGATGGGGGCATGGATGGGGAGACAACAGGGGCCAGGGATGCCAAAATACAAGGTTGTCAAAGTGCTGTTTTCCCTAAGGCCAGCCCTGCCTCCTGGGAAAAGCTGTGGCTGCTATAGTGCAAGCTGGCCTATGACCTGCACTCCTAGACCATTGCTTACAGCACCACCTGCTGGCAGAGGCAGGGACTGGACTAGCTATCAGCTTCCCACAGCCAAGGCTGTAATCTCCTGCCCTCCGCAGCCCGTCCTACTGGAGTAGGCTGGGGGCATAACTATCTGATTGCATTTCCTGCTTTGAAGCTGACTCAGTAGAACACCCTGGCCCTGGATGGTACCTTAACATAGGAGACTAAAGGGAATAACCAGAGAGAGGGTGCTTAGAGCCAGGGTCCTTCTCACCACTTGTGTGTTTGTTTGTTTCCATCGCAGGGCAGAGCGTCTCCTTCGCCACAGCTGCTGGCTGGATCCAGAGAGCACCCACCGAGACATTTTAAGTTGTATTTGTCAGGGCAGGTATTAAAACCACCAAAGCTATGCAAACATGGCAGGGAGCAGGCGTCCTAGAGCAGCGTGGCCTGGGAGCCCCTGCTGCATTGTGGAGCAGACTGAGGTTTGGCTGCACAGGCCCCGCGCATAAGTGATGTGCTCCGGGGGGAGGCTGTTTGACTTCCCTGCTTCCTTTGTGGCCAGTGAGCGGATGCTTGGAAAATGCTAGATCGGGGTGGGGAGTAGGGGAAAGCACCATCCTCCTGCTCTTATTGCCCTTGGGAAATGGTTTTGTTGACAGCTGAATTTGATTCACCTCCCAATTACCTGCTCTTATTACCTCCCTGCAGATTTGCTGACCAATATTTACCCCTTCTTTGCTGGTCTCAGCTCCTGCAACATCCCTTTGAGCACCCATTTATGGCACTTCCTTAAGCTTGCGCCTAGTACCTTTGGCAGCATGGGAGCTGGGTTTTGCCCTCCGTGCCTGGTACAATGTGTCGCACACACATGATGGAGTGACAGCAGCTGCTCCATAGTTAATATGACATGTCATTTTCCATCACATGGTGAGAGTTTCAAAGGCACAAGGGGCAGCTAGGCCACCTCCAACTCCCATTTGTGCCTTTGAAAATCTCTCCCTAAAGTCTGATTTTGGCTACCCACCTAAAACCCACCAGATGAAGGAGTATTGACTCAGATGGGTAGGTTAGCTCAGGAACTGAGGAGGAATGTTTCTACCCATTCTGAACAGAATTGTGCAAGTGAGTCCTGCATTGCAACCCCCTAAAAATAGGTGTCTGCTGAAATCCAAGAATTTGTCTGGCTTTATTTATTGCTTTGTAGCAGAAAACCAACCAGAAAGAGAGAGAGAGAGAATGCATAGTCTGCTGGCTTCCCCTGGCTGAAACTTCATGCCCAGCCCCACCCTTTCACTGCTTAGTGTCCAACTCTAAAAGTTACTGTCATTCTGAGCAGGCTCCCGAGAATGGCACATTGGCTCTGGCAATCTCATTTGGGCTCAACCAGGGTTCCAGACCCACTGGGCCTGACTCTATTCTCCATTCCACCAGCATAAAGTGGGATTATCTCCACTGAAAGCCAGCGGGTCGCACGGGCGCAATGGACTGGGGAATCAAACCCATTACTTGGTAATCACTGGCCAGGTGCTTGCAGGGTACAGTGCACAAAATGGAGACAGTCCCTGCCCCAGGTTGGTTATGCTTTAAAAGAGACACACGCTGGGGAACCCAGAGGAGGTATTTTATTGGCTAATGTCGTTGTTGCTCCCTTGGTGACACTGTGGAAGACCGTGTGGGTAGGAGGGTAGGTTTTTTGGAGAGGTGCGGCAAGCGGCCCGCAGGGTGGCTGTTGGAGAGGCGTGCCCAGAGTAGAGCCCCACAGAGAGGCACGGCAATCGGCAATTGGGGCAATGAGCGAGTACCCAAGCAGTGGAGCATGTAAGATGCCTCCTTACCCCCCGCCCCCTTCCACACAGGGTGGGAGGTGAACTCTGCGGACAAGATCAGCTCCTGAAGTCTTTTTCCACAGTTCACCACTAGATGTCAGGGGAGAGCTCATTCAGACTCTGCTTACATATACACTTAAAATGCTACAGGAAGACACTCACTACAATGATGGGAGGGTCTCCCATTGCTGTAGTTAATCCACCTCCCAGAGAGGCAGTAGCTAGGTCAATGGAAGAATTCTTTCAACCTAGCGCTGTCTCCACCGGAAGTTAGGTCCGCATGGCTACATCCCTCGGGGGGTGGATTTTTCACACACCCCCTGAGAGAGGTGGCTATGCTGATATAAGTTTTCAGTGTAGGCCAGCCCTGAGAGTAATCATACAGGACCGCAGGGGCTCTTCCCTATCTACTCTCCATAGGGTTAGTGGGAGGGCTGCCGTGACTCACCCAGCCCTGATCCAGCCACTCTTTCCTGGGCTGCAGATACCTTCCCTTTTCTGCACAGGTGGGGTGAAATCCATATGTAGATGTTCCCTTCCATGCATAGAACAAGGGGGTACAATCTGGCCCAGAGGATAGTAATAAAACTGCCCCTATTTGAATTTGCCCTGAGTGGCAATAGCACAGTTCCAGGCTTTCCTTTTCTCCATGTGATATAAAGGCAAGGAGAGCTTCTCTCTGTTTCTTCAGAATCTCCAGACAACCCCAGATATGTTCCTAAGGGAAAGGAAGGGAAATGGTTCAATCTGGTTTTTCTTTTCTGGGTTGGTCTCTCCCACCCCCTCAAAACAAAACATTACACTGTTGCCTGGATTCCATTTAAGTTGTGCTTTAGCTCTATCCCATTTATTAAACCAACAGGAAAACTAACACTGATCCCAGGAAACTTCCAGCTGCTGGAAGAGATCAGGTTCAATCAGCGTTGCAAACTCATGGTTGTATTCTGAGTCTCGCAGTAGCTGATGGTTTTCTTAAAGCCCCAGCTCCTGGAGTCAGGTGACTATGTGAGACTTACAGCTTTCATTAAAAACAAAAATATATGTTCCTCGCCCACATGTCCATGGACCAAAGCTTGGAAACATGAACCCTAAAGCCTCAAAAGCCAGAAGGCAAATAAAGAGACCCAATATTTATTGTTTTCAAATGTCATGATTTCTGAGCCAATCTTATGATTTTGGGAGGCCTGACTCATGAGTTTTGAATGCTTAGAATTGGTAATACTAACCGCTTCTTATACCAGTCAAATATTACATCCAAATGCCAAGGTGCATTAGGCGAGGGATTCTAAATGCAACTAGAAACAATATAAATTAATATTAAAAAGTCACTATGTAAAGATAACATTTCTGGATCAGGACAATACATAGGGTTACCATATTTTGTCCCTCCTAATGGAGGACACTCCCGGGGGCCCCGCCCACGCCCCCTCCCCCTCCCAAAGTCTCCGCCCCCTCCCCTGCTTCCCGAGAACATTTAATTCGCGGGAAGCCTGAAGCAGGTAAGGGGGGGTGTGGGGGGGAGGAGGCGCGGCCCAGCCCAGCTCAGCCCAGGCTAGCTCCCCCGGCGGCTCCAGCCTGGGTCGGCTCGGGCCCTGGGGTGCCGGCCCCGGCCGACCACCCCCGGCGGCCCGGCGCACCCCCCAGCTCCCAGCCCCGCGGGCCCGGCCCCCGGCTCCCCGATCCCGGCCCGGCTCCCCGACCCGCGGGCCCGGCCCGGCTCGGCTCCCAGCCCCACGGGCCCGGCCCCCCAGCCCCCCGACCCCGGCCCGGCTCCCCGACCCGCGGGCCCGGCCCGGCCCCCCGATCCCGGCCCGGCTCCCCGACCCGCGGGCCCGGTCCGGCTCCCAGCCCCACGGGCCCGGCCCCCCGGCCCGGCCCCCAGCCCCCCGACCCCGGCCCGGCTCCCCGACCCCGGCCCGGCCCCCCGCCCCGCGGGCCCGGCCCGGTCCCCCGCCCCGCGGGCCCGGCTCCCCGACCCGCAGGCCCGGCTCCCGGCCCGGCACCATGCCCCCGGCCCCGCACAAAGAGGCCCCGGCCGAGCCTCCCGATTTTCCCGGACATGCCCGGCTTTTGGGGATTTTCCCCCGGACGGGGATTTGAGCCCCCAAAAGCCGGACATGTCCGGGAAAATCCGGACGTATGGTAACCCTACAATACAGAGCAGTTTCCTGCCTTGTATTCCTGGGCAGCCTCCTCTACTGGAATCACATTGTGAGACCTATGCTCCTGGGATCTATCACAAACCACACAGATCGGGATTTGATCCTCTATGCAGAACAGTCTCAAAGCCTCCTTGTGTTTCTCACTGTTTCCTCCCCATCCTGGCTCTTTCTGTGTTCATAACCCGAAACACTTAATTAGTTCTGTGGTGTTTGCCAGCTGCCTGTCTGGCCTGAAGTTCCTCTGGGGATTAAACACCTCTGCACTGAGGACAGGAGTAGCTTGGCCCTGATCCCCCCTCCTCCCCAGAACTGGGTGATCCAGGCTCGGCAGAAATTCTGCCCACAGTCTATGGGCCTGTAAAATACACCAGGCAGATGGGACAGGCAGCTTCCTTGTGCAGACTCTCAGCAGGGCTCACAGCAGCCATGGCCCCTTCTTAGTGCCCAAAGAAGGTTAGTTTCACTTTCCTGTGCTCAGCCTGTAGCAATAACACAGGGCTTTTCCCTCCCTGAAACAATCCTTTGTGCACAGAGTTACAGGCTGTGGCGGTATCTGGGCCCCTCTCTAGAGGCTAAATCCTGCAAGTCGCTGAGCGCTGTAGCTCTGCTTCAGCAAAACACTTAAGCACTTGGTTAACGTGAAGCCTGTGAGCCATCCTAGTTTGAAGGGCTCACTCCTGCTTTGCTGGACAAGGGTGCTCAGCGTTGTGAGGAATTGAACCCTAGCTAAGGAGAAAGGTGCCAAATGCTCTTCTCCAGCAATTTCTGCAGCTTGTCTTCTGACCAGCGATGAGTCCTCCCCTAGACACTAGGGCCCAGATCCCCAAAGATATTTAGGCTCAGAACTTTCCTTTAAGGATTTGGGCCTAGGGCCCTCCTGAACCTGAAGCTGAGGTTCACTGAGCAAGGCCTAGGATGTCCCCCTAGAGGAGTGAGGGGGTCTTGCTCCCTCAGACATGGCAAGCTCTTCTCCAGAGACAGCAAGTGTTTTGGTGGGCCCCAGAGAGGCCTTTGTCTTCCCTTCTTAGCCATAGAAAGCTAACAAAATGGCCACCAGAACCACAGATGAGGAACAGAATCCACTTGAGAGCTATCAAGGGCCAAAAAAAGCATCTGAGAAAGGAACTGAAATTACAGCATGTGTGGGTGGGTGAGTGTGAGAGAGGGGGTCGCAGCCATGTGGGTTCCTAGGAAATCAAAAAGCAATTCCCGTCTGTCCCTGTGGTTGGAGGCAGCAACACCCAGGGAATTCCTTGGTCCCAGGCTGACAGAGTGCTGCAGAGGCAACAGCTCACGCCTACCAGGCGGAGAGGACTTCATGTCATGCTGGGTGTTTCACACAGTGTTACAGACTCCAGGGAGTGCTTTGAGAACAGGCAGAGCAAAGAGGGGGGACCGAGGGGCCCCCAGAGAGCACACAGAACCACTCTGCCCCTGAAATGTTGTTGAGTTACATCCCCCTGAAAAGAAAGGGTTAACAATGCCCTGGGCACACAGTCACAGCTGGAAACTCAGCAACACTGCTGAGCCCTGCTGCTATCCTGTTCTATCTAGGCACAATGCCAACATGTTTTTGGTCTGTACTGACCCTCCTGCTTCCTTCTATCCTGGCCAGCACCGACTAATGCCTGATTAAATGGACCTGATCAGCTAAGCCCCGGGCTTCAAAGGCCCCCCCCCATAATTTCCCCCCAGCATGCTCTCTGATTTTGTTTTCCAGCAGCAAAGCAGCACCCCCTCTCCTTGCCCTGCAGAGCAATTTGGGGGACCTGAGCTAGAATCACCAGTGCCCTGTGCCTTGGATAAGATCCACCCTTATTCAGAGCCTTTTGTGGCCACTTATCAGGGCAAACCAGACAAGTTTACACCCACTGTGCATGGGTATAAATGTCTATGTAAGGTGCAGAGCAATGAGGAATCAGACCCCCTGTACTGTGGATTAATCTGAGCCATGTTAAATATTCACCCTTCCCTCATCCTCCCCTGAACCTTCATGTTGCCAGCCCTGCTCCAGAGACTGGGCCAAATTTTGCTCCCTGGTGTGAATCCAGAGCAACCCCGTTAAAAACCCCGTGTACTGCAGATACTATGTGTGGCTAAGCTGAGAATGCCCCATTGTCTTCAGCAGTGCAAAGGGCTAGGAGGGGAAGCACACAGAACTTGCAGCTTGCGACAGATGGAGGAACGGCCTGCTGGGTCCTATATCTCCTGGATCCCTGTACAGTGCACATTCACCCTAAAGCACCAGGTCCCCTTCCAGCTATGTCACTGCATGCAATTGCTATCAGCATTTGTTGTACTTCTTCCTCTTTGGAGTGCAGGCTCAAGGGCCATCTCTCTCTCTCTCTCTCTCTCTCTCTACCTTTCCTCTCCATCTCCCACTCTTAATGTTTCAAACCAGAGCATTTTAAAGCCACTCCCTGGTTTGGCAAGATGCCGTCCTGTGTAAACAAAACCCAGAAGCCTCAAACTAACCTTGATGGAGTTTATAAAAAGCCCCAGAGCCTCTTTGTGCCACCAGCAGCATGTGGCAATGTTTAAGGAGGGAGAAAATAAGAGTGCCTGCCTTGTAATTAGGCTGGCTGTAAATTAGGTCCTGTCAGAGCAGCACAGCCACTAATCATCACTGGGCCGCTAGGCCAGGGCGGGGTTGGAGGAGGCAGCCCCCCTGATAACAGCCCTGAGGGCCTCGAGGTTTCAATCCATGCTTAGATCCTGGAGGAAAGTATTTGAGAAGGAATTAAAATAACCTGCTCTAGACGGGGCAGGGAGTCATGGATTCCCAGCTCACTGCCCCGTTGGGGGAGAGCAGCAGAGACAGGATGGAGCTCCCTCTTCTCAGAGAGCCTGAGCTGTAGATCCCCTCTGCCAGCTGACCCCACCGGGGCCCTGGGAACACTCCCCTTCCACAGCCCAGGGCCACTTCTCGTCAGGACAGCCTCGGCCCGGCTCCTGCCGGGATGGCCAGTGGCAGGCTCCCCTGGGAGAGCGCAGCTGGCAAGGGTCCCTTTGGAATCTCAGCGGCTTTCAGGCCAGCTCCTGCCGCCCTTTGTCACACTGAGCAGGAATCAACAGGGCCTCTCGCAGAGTAAGGCAGTGCTCGGTGTGCATCACAGCTGCATAATGGCTGCTGGTGGGCAGAGACCACGGCCTACCATACTGACCAGTAGTGTCTCATTGGTTTTTTGGACTCCCCCGTCTGTCTGTATCCATCTGTGGTCTCTTGTCGTATAGTTAGATTGTAAACTCCTTGGGGATGGGACCATCTTTTGGTCTGGGGCTGTACAGTGCCCAGCACAGTGGAGGCCAGGGCCATGACTGGGACACTCCGATATTATAAATAATAAAGAATAGTACTCCCCAAATGAGCCCAGTCCTTACCCCAAATCAGACCAGGATTCACCAGCTCCACTGGTGGCAGCAGCAACGGAAGCTGGAGTATAAACAGGAGTCAGCCAGCTTGTCCTGATCTCCTGGGGAGATCGTGCAGCTCCACCCCTTTCCAACAGCAGGAGCAATATTGGCCATGGGGTCCAAAGCCTAAACCCCTCTTGGCTGGACCCCACCCATCCTCTGAATGAATCACCCAATAGACTAGGGCTGCACCAGCATACGTGGTGCCCCACAGAGTCACCTGGTATGGATCTGGGGTGCAGCTAATGGGCGAGACTAGTAGGTTTAGAAGGGAGATCCAGTGGAGAAGCAACTCATGCTGCTGGACCCTACAACCAATACTGCAAGGGAATTTGCCTTTCCTTTCTGCTCAGGGGCGTGTGACGCTTGGGGCTTACTCTTACCTTGCCTTGTTTGTCCCTTGGACACCTCCAAGCTGTACCCTACCACCCAGAATCTGGTGATTCCCAAGAATGCAAAATATCAGATGAGTGCCAGGTCACAGAGAAGAGAGGTGGATTCGGGGGAGTCACTATTAGGATGTCCCTTCAGCAATAGTGACCATCAAAGCTCCCAGCATGGCTTGAGCTGACCATGGACATCAGAGTTCTCTGCCAATCCCCAGGATGGCCAGAGCTCACTGGGGCATCTGAACACACACAGTGCAAGCCCTGGCTGGGATGATTTAGTTGGGGTTAGTCCTGCTTTGAGCAGGGGGTTGGACTAGATGACCTCCTGAGGTCTCTTCCAACCCTAATCTTCTATGATTCTATGTCCTTTCAGTGATATCCCTGCCAGCCTTGGAATGCTACAGGGACCGCCCGAGGAGTAAAACAGAACAGCCCAGGTTATCTACAGAAATATCACAGCGTCTCCACCCTAGGAGACCACAGGAGGCAGGGGGAGCAGGAGCCCAGCTAGGCTACAGCCAGATTAATTGGCTGCCTAACCAAAACAACTAAATTCTGGACAAAGATCAATGGGGAACAAACCAATGAGAAGCCAGTTAACGAGCCAATCAAGGCTGCAGTGAAAGGCAAAGAAGTGGCTGACTGGACATTCTCAGCATTGGCCATAACCAGAGTCCCTTGCATGTTTTGGGTGTTGAATCTGTGTACTAGCCAATCAGAACTCTGCTTCTTCCAGTCTGGCAGCCAATGAGATTGCTTGGTTGGCAGGAGAGGCGCCCCCATTGGCTTCCAAAGTCAAAAGGCACAATATTTGGCTGATAATGATATGCTACAATTCTCCTGGAGTCTCTACAGCTTTGACAATGTCAAGCTGCCCTGGGCTGAAAAGCCAAATACACCAAGAGGAGCATTAAAAGCAGCCTGCAAACTAGTTACCCACATGTGTGGGGAAAACCCACTGTTGTTCTGTTCAGCTAAAAGGGGCCCCTTCTGTGGGAAGTCTGGGGTACCTCATGTGCAAGGCAGAGGGGCAGAGCTGACCAAGTGTGACTAAAGATCAAAGTTCCTTCAGGACCGCAGGGGGATATTTAATGACATTTGACAGGCCAGGAGATGGAGAAATAGTAAATTGCTCCCTGAGATCCCCACCCTGGTTCTCTCAAGGGATGGGCAAAATTCAAAGGGGGCAGAGGTGCTGTTCAGATGCTCATCATGCCCTCTGGATGCTTAATCTTGCCTTGGCATGGGGAGAGGGACTAGATTCCCTCTTCAGCCTTCCATTTCTACGATTCTCTGAACCTCACCCCAATTCTCCAGAAGTGCACTGTCAGGCAGGACATTTTACAAAGATGGGCAGATTTCCATTGCTTTATGGTTCCACCCATGCCAGAAACCCAGCCAAACAGCCTTCCTTGTGATCATTTGGATTTCCCATCCTTGCTCCTGAATGGAATCAAGGCACGGCAAAAATGAAAAAAAAAAAATCATGAAGGAAGGGGCTGAGAGATTTTCAAACCTGAAAAATGTTTTGGGTGAAGGTTCAGGTTGGTTCTTCGTTGATCAGAACCAGAGCACCCATCCCTATATGGGAATCTTCAGTATAATGAATTTGTAAGTCATAACTAAGGCTAAGATTTTGTCATGCATATTTTTAGTAAATGTTACAGACAGGACATGGGCAATAAAGAAAAATTCATGGAAGCCGTGACCTGTCTGTGACGTTTACTAAAAATATGCATGACAAAATGGGTCGCCCAGGGGTGCCTGGCTCGGAACTGCAGAGTCCCCACATCACTGATAGCTCCAAGCTTGGGGGCACCCCTGCCACCTGCGGTGCCTCTGGCTCGGAGCTCTGGGACACCCCTGCCAGCCACAGGGGCTCCATGCTCTGGGGCACCCCTGCCAGCCATGGGGCTGGGAGCTGCGGAGCACCTGTGCTGCCCGCAGTGGCCGGTAGCTCCCAGGGCCCCGCTGCCCGTGGCGGCTGGCAGCTGCGGAGTGGCCCCACTGCCTGCAGTGGCAGGGAGCTCCCAAGGCCCCACTGCCTGCAGCAATCAGGAGCTGCGGACCAGCCCCGCTGCCCGCGGCGGTGGGGAGCTCCCGGGGCCCCACTGCCCGCGGTGGCTGGGAGCTGCAGATGGGCCCCGCTGCCCGCAGTGGCTGGGAGCTGCGGGGCACTCCTGCCGCCCTCTGTGGCTGGGAGCTCGGGCCCTACAGTTCACAGCTACCAGGCGTGGGGGAACCCTACAGCTCCCAAGTGCTGGGGCTCAAGTCACAGAGGTCTCTGGAAGTCATGGATTCTGTGACTTCCGTGACAAAGTCATAGCCCCAGTCATAACTCAATTCATATTAGGTAATCTCTCTCAAACCCAAACTACCATCTAGTGGCCTTGGTCCCTTAACAGGAGCTAGGGATTCAGATTCAAACACCCAGGCTCATTTCTTTTCTCTTTCCCCCCTTGGGCACGTCCCTGTATTCACTAGCCTCCCAGATCTAGTCCCGACATGTACATTGCAGCTTGAGCCTCCCATGGTGCAAAGGAGGGGGCAGGCCTGGATTAAGACCTAGGTTCTACAGGCCCATGTTTAGACCCTCGAGCTCTTGGAATCACATGATCATAACAGAATCTGAGATTTCATTAAGAAGAACAGTCAGTTTCTAGCCCTTCTGATTGGGAAGTTTGAAACCAGGGCCTCAGGGTAACCAAGTAACTATGCCCCATTTCCATTAGCCATTAGAAACTGCCACACATAGAGAGACTTGTGATTTGTGAAGTTATTTAATCACTTAAATAGTAACAACCAAGGTTAGACTGATGGCGCAGCCAGCGTTAGACACAGTAACAAAAGAATAGGGTTCCAAGGGAAGTCGATAACACCCCATGGCCAAGATCCCAGGACAAATAAAGACCAAAGGAGAAAGAAAGGAGGAGAGGAACCACAGTGCACAGACTCAGCTATCTTGAGCACGAGTCCATGCAAACTACCAGGATGCAAAAGGAACTATTTTCACACCTCAGGCCACATCAAAGGGCAAGCTGTGAAATGAGTTCCGGGGCACATGAATACCTCAGTGGTGCTTTGTAGTTGGTGTGAGGCATTGGTTGCTTTGGGTTACAACAACAGAGGTTGCAATGTGCGGTGGTTTGGTTTTCTGGGTTATACTGGATTAGCAGTGTTTTTAGGAGGCTACCAGAGTGGCCCACATGTGTTTCCAGGAGCCCGCAAGGCCCCTGGATCACTTTCCGTCATCGTCGTTAGCGAACAACTTGTAGTTGAAGAAGTCCATCGATTCCTGAGCGAGCTTGGAGAGGTGGATCACACCTGTGATCACCAGGGCAATGAGCAGCAGTGGCAGCAGCAGGCTCCACACCATCGCCAGGATGTTGTAGCATTTGGCTTTGGAGCTGAAGCGGCGAGCGGCCTCAATGTCACCAGCCACCTTCTGATCCCGCGCCTGCAACAGCCAAGCCAGGAAGGGTGCAGCGAGTTAGTGACATGGCAGAGGAGGCAAAGGATGAGGCAATGCCCTGAGAGCAACGCAATCGAACTACAAGCATCAGAACAGGCTGCAACCACCCACTGCAGCTCTCAGCGGCTGTCTGTCACCTCACTTCCATCTGCCCCTTGCTCTGGAGCTGACTGTTCTCTCCCCGTTCCATTCTCTCTGAACTTCTCTGTCAGCCTAATCCAGTGAGTCTAAGCAAATAACTGACACCCTTTGCTGGCTCCCTCACCAGACATGTCACAGCAAAGCAGACTCACCCACTCACCAACTGATAACTTACCCCTCCTTTACTATACACATCATCTCTGAATTTGGCCCACTAAGTCTCAGCTGGTGTAACTCAACATGACGAGGGGCCAGGAGAGAGCTCTGTAACTAGAAACATCACAGGGCACTGCAAGAATGTGTGAATTAAAGTAGTTCCCATCCCACTTTAATTTACACCTTCCTCCAGCTCCCTGATGTGTTAATTAAACCACTTTCAGCTCCCTTATGCATCAGTAAACGAGTTACAGCACCTCTGACCTTAGCCCACTGTCTGCCTCTTTGTGTCTCAGCTTTATCTCATCACACACTCACTCACACGCTCCTTTGCTGTTGGCATCTCTTAGCAAATCAAATCCAAGGAGGAGCAGTCGCTCTGATGTCTGACCCTATATGAATGATCCTCAGCAGAGAGATCTGGGAACAGAACCGTTACTCTAACCCTCTTCTTCCCCCAGTTCTCTAGGAAGTGCTTCTTGCTGACTTCATTAAATCCATTCCCAGCAGTTTAGGATATACCCCTCCCCCATTCCTGAACAGAGCAGATTCCCAGCTGCAAGATGTGGGATATGGAGGAGTCCCTCCACATGGATCATGGTCCCTGGGCATCCTCTGGAGTAGAGAAGTCAGTCCCCAGAACCTCATCCATATATGGATGGCACTAATTATGGGATAACAGGAAAGAGTGATTGCCAAGACAGCACGCAGCTTCATTGATGTGTGGCAATCTAGCTGGGGATATTATTTAGATGATACACACCAGCCTCAGCCAGCATGAGGACGTGGTGCTTAAGGATGCTGCACCAGCACATGGTGCTCACATAATTCCTGATGCTCTTTACATAAACACTGCAGTCAGCTATCCTGCCCCATCACTGCCCTTTCAGACCCAGCCACTGAATCAGGAGGCTCAGGCAGTCTGTCCTGGAAATGCCAGAGCAGCTGTCACAGATAGTTGTATTTTTCACAGTATTTTTCCTTTTTAAAGGTAGAACTCCAGCTAGTGGGCAGCACTGGGCAATTTCCTCCGCTAGGACAGTGCTAACAAGGTGAGATTTAGGACTGAGACAAACTGAAGCCAACTGCCGATAACAACTTTCTACCGGGTCACAGTAGTGCCAGTAGGGCGGTACCCTCTGGTACGCAGTACCGGCAGGAGATTTTTTAGCGGGTACGGGGTACTGGAAAGACTTGGGGCTAGCCCCCTCCCCCTCCGGAGGGGGGAGGGTCATGACATTCTTCCAGCATCTCCTAGATTTTTCACATCACTTCCCGATTTTAGGGTATATTACAACTCAGAGAACAGAGAGAGATCCCAGAATCGCTAGGTAACCTGGGTGAAGTTTATAATTCCTACCATAATCCCTGGGAAATCCTAGCATCTCTAGGTCAACTCAATGTATCATTCTTACATCTTAGTGCATCTAGTCTCTAAAGAGACCCCCAGGAAGGAATCTCCATGTAAAACTAGATGCACTGAGATGTACACTTCCTAGCCGAGTCCCCTAGGAAATCCTGAAATCTCCAAGTGACTGGGAGACATGGACACAAAAGGGTCCGTTTCTGCACTAGAGTCAGCCTTTATGGGCTTGTGTAGAAGAGGCAGAGGAGAGCTGGGCTGTCTTACCTTGACGGAGTAGGCAAGAGCCACTAAGCCAAAACAACAGAGGTTCATGTAGATGGTGTTGAAGATGGACCAGATCAGGTGGTCCCGGGGCACTACGGAGGGTCCGATGGTGATGACGGTGGGAGAAGTGTCCTGCTTGCGGGATGTCATGGGCAGGTAGTCCTCACGAGGGTAAGACGTGTCCATGGTCCTGGAAGGCGAAATCCTCAGCTCTCCTGTGGTAGCAGCCTGTAAGGGGAACCAGTGCAGGGCAGGTCCTTTTTATAGTCTCTGCCTGAGGCACAGCTCCATCTCCCTCTATATATAAAACAGGGAAATTACAGCCCTCGCCTGGCTGTGGTTATCAGAAATGTTTGGCCAAAGCTGAGAGCAACATACTTGGGTTTGTAAGCCTGCCGTCCCCTGATTGTGTATGGAGCGCTTTTTATAGCCTCGTGGGCTGAGGCCTCCCTGTCAGCCTTTTCCAGAGAGCTGGGCAGCTCGAGGCACTGATTCAGGAACCCGGCTTCGAAAGGACGTGCTGCAGATCCTGAGCGCTGCAAAGGGCCATGGACCATACAGGATTGTGCGTGGCAATTCTGTGTTATAACCCATCAGGGACAGAGAGGGAAGCTGGAGGCACAGCAAGGTACGTGTACAGGGCAATACAAGTGCATTGAAAGAGCTCTTTCTTCTCAAGCCCTAAAAGATCAATAACTTCCCAGAGGGGATTGCATTTCTCCTGCTGTCTCTATATGTTTTTCTGGGTTTTGCATTATCCTTTGCTAAATATTCTAAAATGTACGATTCCCATCCATCTACAGCTCTGAGACCCAAGGTGACGCCCCCACGTCAGGAACTTCACAAATGAATCATCCACGAACGGTAAAGCACTTTGAAATGGAGAGCTGCTGCCAAGGCTAGGGAGGGGCTGAAACAGGACCCTAACGGAGCTAGCTTTGCAAACCCCTGGCTAGACCCTCAAAAGTATTTAGGCACCAAAGTCAATGGGAGTTAAGTGCCTAAATACCTTTGAGAAATTGGGCCCTGTGCCTATCCTGGAATGAATGCCCCATAGAAGTGTTCTCCAAGACAGCTCCAAGGACTGTTCGAGCAAGGGGCTATTGTTCATGGCATGGGACTGAAGTACTTATATTCAAGGAGGAGATGTGAAGCCAGCATCTGCCCTCAGTTACATTGACGTAAAAGAGTAAAATCTGCTCCACAGGGTCCATTCCAGGCTGGCAGATATCCAGGTCAAGTTTTCTTCTTCCAGAGTCCAGAGCAGGTTTTTTTACCTCTCTGAAACCCCAAGGCTCAACCCTAGCAATGGCTGGAGCAGCTCTGATCATAAGACCAACCAGACTTCAGTAAGAGTAAAGACAAATCAGCAGCAAGTCTAATATTTCTAACGTCTCTGTGCTCAGAAGTTCTGGCTATTTCAGTGCAACCCCCAGTAATTCACAGGAATATGCTGGTGTTGTCTTTTCAGGTTTGACACTGGCCATCAGACAGCTGTCACACTAAGGATTCCAGTCTTTACCAAACCAGGTTGGCTACAGGTACATACAACTCTCACAACCAAGAGATTGCTGCCTTTCAAAGTCGCTTGCCCAGAATAAAGACTAACTGGATATTGCAGTTCAGGGGATGGGTTGCTTAGGACTCAGGCACCCTCCACGTATCAATGGAAGAGTGAATGCAGGTGAGAGACAGGAGGTCAGAGCTGAGATACCTGAGACAAGCACCTTAGCAATTCTACAGATTAGATGGATGGCAGTGATTCTAGTACCAGCCCTGATACAGCACAATAGGGAGAGCTGTAGTGTTAGAGGGCACCATCCATATGACCAAGGCTACTACAGTCACACACCTGGAAAAGGAAAGAGCTGCTCATGTTAAATCCAGCTGTACTGATAATATTGCAGGATACTTCCCTTTCTACCACCATAGCTTTCTGCCAGGGTCTTGGCTATGGTACCCCTCAAGATCTGTAACAGTAACCACTGCTGTTCAGGGGGTAGCAGTTCACAGGGTCCAGGATGTGCCTAGCACACGTTGGGGTGCAGTAAAATAAATAATATTTGTAATGGCTATAATGTATACCTGGGGCAGTGGGATCTCCTCTTGGAAAGGCTGAAGATGGGATGAATTATTTGCAAGGCTCTTTGGTACCAAAAAGGATGTGGGTGAAAAGCCAACGAGCTATGTACAGAGCCTGCAGGCTTTACTTAGCAAAGTTTCTGCAGGCAGAGGTGTTCCCACCACAGAGTCTAACAAACAACAGCTGAACAACTCTATACCAGGCTCTGACTCTTATCCTCCAACGAGAAGCAAGTGAGCCCACCACCATTCTCTAACCTGCTGCTGTTATCAGAATTGAAGATGATCAACATGTAGCTCTAAGTCTGTTCCTGCAGCCCCTGGTATTGTTCAAACATCAGGACTCAGACTCCAAAAAGTTATAATATTGGCTTAAAAATCATGAGGTTTTTTTAAAAAATAATACATTGGGGGTTCTTTGTATTTGTTTTTGAGCCTTTAGGACAGAGGTGGGCAAACTACGGCCCGCGGGCCACATCCGGCCTGCGGGACCGTCCTGCCCGGCCCTTGAGCTCCCGGCCGGGGAAGCTAGCCCCTGGCCCCTCCCCTGCTGTCCCCCCTCCCCCGCAGCCTCAGCTCGCCATGCCACCAGCGTGGGAGGGGGCTGCACTGCGGGGGCAGGGGAGCTGAGCAGGGAGGGTGGCGGGAGCGCGGCCGGAGGACTCAGGAGGAGCACCAGGCAGCCATGCAGCCGGCTGGAGAGAAGCGGCACTTTGAAAGGGAAACCGCCACTTCTCTCCGGCTGCGCAGCTGCCCCTGATCCTCCTGAGTCCTCCACCCATGTTCGCAGGGCCAGGTTCCGAAAGGGGCTTTAGAGGGGTGGTTGGATGGGGGTGGGATCCCAGGGGGCCTGTCGGGGGGAGGGTGTGTGGATAGGGGGAGGGGCAGTCAGGGAGCAGGGGGAGTTGGATAGAGGGTGCGGTCCCGGGGGGGGGGCAGTTAGGGGCAAAGGGTCCCAGGAGGGGGTGGTCAGGGGACAAGGAGTAGGGGGGGTTGGATGGGTCGGGGGTTCTGAGCAGGGCCTGTCAGGGGGCGGGAAGTAGGAGGGGGTGAATAGGGTTAGGGGAGGCACAGCCTTCCCTACCTGGCCCTCCATACAGTTTTGGAACCCCAGTGTGGCCCTCAGGCCAAAAAGTTTGCCCACCCCTGCTTTAGGATATTCTCAAGTCCCAGTTTTGTGATCTACTCTGCAATCGAGATGGTTAGAAACTCACTTTTTTTTTAAATGAAAGTTGAGATTTCCATGCAGTCATGTGGGCTTTAAGAAAAATACCAAATGTAACTTCCCTCCTCCCCTCCCCCCTGCCCCGCATCCTCCTTACCATAAGTGAGGCTGTGAAACTTACCTGGGCCTGGAGTCCCAGAAGCCGTTGCTGCCCCGTTGCCAGGCAACCCTCCCTTAAGCAGAGAGGAGGCCAGAGAGACGGAACTAAAGCAGCTGCCCAGATGTCCCAAAAAAGGGGGGCTCTGGTTGGTTTTTGACCCCAGATGCCTGAGAGAGAGGAGGCAATCACTCCTTCTGGGGTGTCAGTTGAAAGGGAAGCGAGGGAGCATCCAGCTCCCTTCACTGAGTGACTGGTTTGAGAATTTTCCCACTCCTCAGTTGGGAAACTCCATTGAGTTAAGTTCCCAGTGGGCCTACCACACCACTGCAAAGGGAATGACTGCCTGACGGACTGTTCAGCTGCCTCAGCCTACAGCCAGATCGCTGACAGTTACTTAAGCCAGGAGGAAAAGCAGAAAGCTTATAGCTAAGCTTGTTGCCCCAGTGTGAGGCCTGGTCTACACTACAGAGTTAGGCCAACATAAACCACCTTGCATCGACCTAACTATGGAAATGTCAGAGGGTCTGAAGAAGTGAGGTTCTTACCCACGAAAGCTTATGCTCCCAATACTTCTGTTAGTCTTAAAGGTGCCACAGGACCCTCTGTTGCTTTTTACAGATTCAGACTAACACGGCTACCCCTCTGATATGGAAGTGTCGACACTTAAATTTCGCTCCTGTCAATGTAACTGCCTGGCTACGCTGACTTACTAACTCCATCTCCATGAGCAGCATAGCGTCAAGGTCAATGTAGTTAGGTGGATTCAGTATCAGCGTAGACACTGCGTTGCTTATGTCGCCTGTTACCGGCTTTCAGGAGCCTTCCCACAATGCCCCACACTGGGGAAATAAAATTTATACAAGTGCTCCTGGTGATGCCACACAGCGCTGACACAAGGGGCTAAGTGTACGCACACACAAGCGATGTAATCACTGCAGCTAGGATTACCATATTTCAAGTTCCCAAATGGAGGACACTGCCAGGGGGAGGGGGAGCCAGAGGGGCGGGGGTACCATGCCACCCTTACTTCTGTGCTGCTGGTGGTGGCGGTGCCATGTGCTAGTATTGTTCAAGTAGGTATTAGACCTATAAGGATGTGTGTAGTGGTTAGACTTTATTAAATGCTTGTGAGCTGCTGCATGCACTAATCTCCATATGCTAGATTGTAAGGTAGTATTTGAGCAGTTGTATTGTAAGCCTGTGTGACAATATAAATCACCAGACAGGAGAGAAACATTAACTAGTGTAAAGTGCTAATCTGCAACAGAAGATGTTTCGTCCTGCCCAACGGGAAAGGTCCATCAACACCAGACGGACTATTGTGGGACATTAAAGAGGACAAAAGACTCAGTTGTCCTGTTCTCTTCACCCCCATGAAGATGAGTTATGCAACTGAATTCCTCCCATCAGCTCAGGCTGAAGAGATATAAAAACCTCCAATAGAAGGAATTGATTATCTCTGTGCTGCTTAGACTCTGGGGGTCAATATTTTCTAGGAATAAGCAAGAGGTCCCCAGCTGCTTAGCCTGGGTTAGCCCTAAAGGACACATAGAGCTTGCTGAACATAGAAGCTTCTATTACCTTTTGAAACTTAAGGGTTTTTTAACACATTTGTTTATCTATGTTTATCTGCTTTAATGTTGTAAATAACTTTGCCAAAGAATAGCGTTAACCCTTGCAATACCAGTGCAGGGCAAGCACACCCTAACACAGGGGGTCTTAACTACAGCTGGTCCAGAAATTTTCATTGAAACAGTTCTCTCCTGGAAAATAGCTGTTTTGACAAAGCCTACATTTTTTGTGCCTCGACTTAGTATCAATTTTAAATAAATTCCATTTTGGAAAAAAAATGGGGGAAAAAAATCCCCCATTTTGACATTTTTGGAACAAAACGTTTTGATTTTTTCATTCTGAAATGACTTTGTTTTGACTTTACTTTATTTTAAAAAATAAGAATAAATTTTAAAAAGGGTTGAAATTGAAACAAAATATATCAATTGACCCAAAACTATTTTTTTTTATTTTGTTTTACAAGAAATTTTGGCATTTTGTTCCTTTTTGGGACAAAGAAAAAAATCTAAATCTTGAATTTTTTTTTGTGGACAGAAAATCAATTTTTCTTCCAGCTCTAGTCTTGAGCCACACGCTTCAGAACACCAGTTGGGGTCAGACAGTAATTTCACCCAGGACATAATCTTGCAGCATCAGGCACAATCTGGAGAGTTTATGCTTGTTGCATGTTCAAATTTAATAATGAAAATATTAATAACACAAGATGTCAGATAGCTGGTTCATTTGCAATTCAATCAAAGATTATTAGTCAAAGATTAATACAGCCTGATACAGAATACGGAAAGGAATACATATGTTACCAATCTGATCACTGGAGAAGTGATAGCCGCTCAGTCCACTTCTGACTTAACTCCCCAAAACTCTTTCCTTATACATAGCTTGGGACAAAGAAATTCCGTTCCCATGGGCTGATTTAACTGCGAGTTCTATCTTAGATGCCTCAATTTACCCTCATGAATAAGATAAAGACATCTGTGACTGATTCATTATTACCAAAACCACTTGTGACAATAAGTGGTTCTTATTGACCTAAACATCAACCAGTGGTTCATTATTTCATCAATCACAGAATACATGTGTAATAACAAACATCCCTTGCCAATCAACAGTGGTCCCTCTCTGGACATGGGAATGCAATTCTTCACAGGTCAACAGGGTCAGAGGAAAGGATTATACACATTCCATTACTGATTACATACATTCATTCCTTTGGTCCCTCACTAAGGTTCAACCTAAGTACAAAGAACTTTTCAGTTTGATAGGTACAGAGCACTAGATTTGTAGATACAAAACACTTTGGTTTATACCTCAAAAAGGATTTTGGTTAACATATATAAAATATGTATAAAAATATATAAAATAATTGTAGCAGTTTTAGTATCTACTAACATGCTTCACTCTGAAGTCTCCAGCATTGAGAACCCAGACTAGATGAGATTACAATATCCTTTCTCATCTGTGGCTCTTCTGCCATTTCTTGTAGATCACTTTCTCCCCAGAGAGACCTCCCCAGTTCCCTGGCAGGCACAGAGGTGGTGGACACCAAATTGATGGTCTCCTGAGTTATGTAGATTGGTGGGTAGGACCTCACACTCACATTCCTCCCGCCCCTCCGCTCCATCGGAGCACTGGCTCGTACCTCGGACCCAGATCCTGCCCTTCTATGAGAGGGGGCAGGTCAAGGAGCAAACTCAAAGTCCACTTGAGAATTTTTTTCCCAAATTCTTGTTGGAAGCACAATTCAGCCCTATAGATGCACTGATTGTAGGAATGGGCCCAAGGGTAAAGAGGAGGAATGGAGCCAAGAGGTGAAGGAAGCACATACCTAGCTGTGGAATACTAAATAAAGCAAGGGTTCTCAAACTGGGGGTCAGGACCCCTGAGGGGGTCGTGAGATTATTACATGGTGGGGTCGCAAGCTGTCAGGCTCCACCCCAAACCCTGCTTTGCCTTCAGTATGTATAATGGTGTTAAATATATTTAAAAGTGTTTTTAATTTATGGGGTGGGGGTCACACTCAGAGGCTTGCTATGTGAAAGGGGTCACCAGTACAAACGTTTGAAAACCACTGGAATAAAGGCACCCGAGTGCCCGATGCTTCTGCTTGTAAGAGGTGTGTCACAGTCTGATGCATTCACTTATTTAGGACTCAGCCCAATTCTTCCCAGCCTGACCCAAGGGGAGAGGGAGAAGGGAAACTCCCCACACTTTCAGTACAACTGCTGCTTCTGTACTGGGGTCCTGGAACTGGCTGCAGGAGGCCTGGGTGTGGAGGGAACTGAGTGTGTGGGGACAGAATGTGCTGCTGCCAACCACCATAAGGCCTTTTATTTTTAATCAGATTAACACCCAAGTGCCTTTCCCAGGCACCCCGTAGGCTCTAGGCAGGACCTCTGCACTCACCCAGGCCCCTGCTCTGCGATGCCCAGGTAGTTTTCCCACTCCAGTTCTAGTCCTAAAAGGCTCAGCCATCCAGCTGGGCCCTGGCTAGAGCACCTGGCTGCGGGCGTCAGTGACCAGAACAAAAGGGGAATTAATACAAATGAAGCTTCCCCAAGCTGGGTTAAGGCTCTTGTTCTTCAGAAGGTGCTCACCGGGCTGGGGCCCTAAACTGATGAGTTCACAAGAAAACCGAGAGAAATAGTTCCCTCTCATGGTGAATCCACATCGAGCAGGGCCAGCCCACCCTTCCTTCCAGGAGGAGCTGTTGGGCAGCAGTTGTACAAAAAGCTCCTGCCTTCAGCCCCCCCCCCCCCCTCCCTGCAGACTGCTCCCCTCCCCACTCTGCAACCAACTCAGCTGGGTTTCTCCCGTTTAAGCACCCCCCATTCTGACATCTCTCAGAGGTGGGGTGGGGCCAACTGGTCCCACATTAGCTCTGTGTTGCACAGTGCATTACCCCATCACACAGATCAAGTTAAACATTTTGTCCCCTTTACACTTCTCTCTTCCCCGCAGGGCAGGTCGCTGCAGTGAAAAGAGCAGGCCGGAGTCTCTGCAGATGGCTTTACTGCTGTAAATACTGCCCCGGACGAACATTATTGCTGGGTTGATACAGACAGATAAAACTGGGCCAAGGCACAAAGTTTGAATCCAGATTTAAATGTCCCAAAGCATGGAGAGCGGGGGGATGGGAGGGGGATTTTGAACCCATGTTTTGATTTGGCCCATTGTAGAAATGGGGGCCAATGGCAAAGCCTGGATCCAAACTACCCCAAAGAGTGGGTGGTTCTGGTCCATCTCTAGGAACAAAGTGAGGTAGACTGGAGCCTCCTCTGACCTCATCATCTATTACTCTCTGTGTTGGGTGCTGCAGAGAGGGAGGGTCACAACAGCAGTGAATGCGGATGATTTTCAGTGCAAGAAATCCAAAAAAGGTAAACAGCTGGATCAGGCTGGAAGAGGAACAAGTAGGTAGTGGCCGATTCCATGGCCACAGTGCATGGAGCAGAGAAGTGGGGGCCCGCGCAGATTTGAAATGAGCGTGACCACATAACTAGCATCAAAGCTACAATGGTGCTATTAATGAGTCAATTTTTGAACTCATGACCTGTTGTGAATTTCCATCACAGCATGAACAGCCAGCAGTGGGTCATTTCCTCGTCTTTTGAGTTATCTTCCAATCCCCTTTCTGAATGCCTGGCTGGTGTCAGTCCCAGGAACTTCATTAAAGGGATGCTGTTAAGGTCTCCAAAAGCAAAAGAAAAGGACCACAGCAATAGCAACTACCACCAGCAGTGACCCGATGATGTTTAACACCTTGGCGGTGGTGCCATAGCTCCGAGCACCTTCCAGGTCCCCCAGTACTTTCCGATCTCGGGCCTGGAAAAGAAAACAGGAGCATGTGAAAAATCAGAGCAGTCAAGAGGGTGGGAGAATTTTTATTAACTGCTTAGCCCCTTCTGGGCCAAGCTAAAGCACCCACAGCCCATGCACCTTCTTATTGAGCTATAGAGAACTCCCTGACTTCTGCAGCAGAAAGAGAAGAAGCCAGAGTTCAAAGGGAGCTAGTTCAGATGTTTATTCATTGAGGTTTCACTAGGATTGTAGAAAATACAAGTGACAGTTTTGCGAAATAGCCAAGATTTCAAAAAGCACTGCTTGTGCAGAGCATTCCATATCATGCAGTTCATGGCCTTTTGTAAATATGCAGCTCGTTTGCATAATGATCATTTGTATAATGTTGCTTGTTTGCATGTTGGTCCCACCCACCAGTGCTAAATCCTTGATTCACTACTGTTCTTTGTTTTACAGTGCCATCTTTAACTAAAAAGGAAACAAAGGGAGGGGTGTGAGTTTAAATAAGCAACAAAAAACATGACCACAAGATGGTGCTATAGCCTAACAGCATTGATGTATGAAATGGCTAATATGAATCTAAGCAGGCAATTTTCATTTGAGCAACCACATCTGTTGACTATATACTTATATGGTAATGGGGGGATTAATAAACTGTTGATTAGCCACAAGTGCCCTGATTTGAGAGAGGATGTCCAAGGTAGAAGCTGCCCTCAAAAGAACCTGCTCCTAAAATTGAGCTCTGTGTAGCTAGAAAGCTTGTCTCTTTCACCAATAGAAGTTGGTCCAATAAAAGATATCCCACCCCCCACCCCTTGTCTCTTTCGACCTAAAATTAGTAAGCTAATGCTTCCTGGACTCAATAAAAAGGGGGTATCCTAACTGAATTCCATTCCAACATTCACTATAACACATCAAATAGGCAAATATGGTGTGTTGGATTTCAGCTTTAAAATCTAGCTGGCACTTGGGCAAATGCATAAAATTGATCCCCATTCCCACTTATATAAATATATAACCCCCTGCAAAGATGTGAAGCCCCAGCAGTGAGAACAACCACTCTCTGCCCACGTGCGGTGGGGTACAACTAGAAATAAGAGGGTGCCACTGAGCAAGGGAAGATGCAGTAGATCAGAAAAATGACTCCCTAATGGGAGGTGTGCCCACATCACCTGGAATATGTACAACTATCCGGTGGGATATGTATTAGGTGGAAAACATGGCATTGTCAGAGGAGGGGGACAAAATGACCTAACTGGGGCGTTTTCCCACCTGTGATGTCTATGAATGGTTTGCTATCCTAACAAAGGCTGATTGAAAACCTAGCATGGGAGATCCTTAAGCCTGCTAAAAAGTCCCACTTGTGACAGTTACTAATTGTTACTAAATAGTTACTAATCCTGTTACTAATTGTCATTATAAACTAGCTTCTAGAGCCCTCGCCAGGGACCAATTGTGCTAGGCCCTGTACATATACACTAGATGCCCTAAACACTGTGGAAATGTTGTATTGTGTGTAAGTCACGACATTATAGAAAGAAAACTGGAGAGACAGACAGGGGAGCATAATAATGCTGTTTCCCCAATGATAAATATTGCATTTCTTTTTTTCCTTGGTACACCTCAGGTCTTCGTTGTTCTTGCAGAGGACTGGACCTCAGAGAGCCTGAATCGACACTATTAAGCAAAAACAAATGCACAGTTCCCAAAACGTTGGGAGTATGTAGTTCGCAATTTCCTAAAGCTGGCCCAGCTGTACACACAGCAGTCCACATTCTACTGCGTGCCTGGTTTGCATGCGCTCTCCTGGCACAGCATACCCATGTGTTCCTCTGTGAGTCGTTTCTATACTCCAGCTGCAAGGAGCCCTTTACTCCCCACTAGTGCGCTGGCTGAGTCTCTCCTTGTGGAAAATGGAGCCAGTTAATTCCTAGGGCAGGCTGGCTACAGCCCAAGCTGAGCCTTCACTTACTAGAGAGTCTTGGGCATCCAAACCAGCCCGTGGAGAAGCTGAAGTGCGTCCCTTGCATAGTGGTTTGATGTTCCTATTGCACTGTCCCACTGATCATTCCCAGCTAGGTCTCAGTCTGCACGCTAGACTAGCGCATCTCTTTGGAGCACTAATGTGGGGCACCATTCCCACTGCTACCCCCCCCCCCCCCACACACACACACCAGAGGCAATGCAGGGAGCACTGAACAAGTGCCCCAGACACACCAGGTCCTTCCCTGACCCTCTAAAGGGGAGGGGGGAGTGAGAGGGAAGCACCGCTTCACCAAACTGCATCATCACACCCTGCCAGCCTGTGTGGCACAGTCTTCACACCTCATTGCATCAGCGACACAACACAACCGCCACACAATCAGGATGTTGCACCATAACTAGACAACTCTTCCCACTGATTGAGTGGCTTTGCAGCCTCTGGGAGGATCACTGAGCTGCTGCTCAGCATCACAGAACCATAGACCCACAGGGTTAGGAAGGGGCTGCAAAGATCTAATCTAACCCACCCAAGTTAGATCTAATCTAACCCACTCCAGCCTCTTTTTGAAAACCTCCTTCTGCTGGAAAGCTCCCTGCGGCCCCTAAATACCCCCACATCCAATAGGGCCCCCAAGTTCCAACCTCAGGCTCACCCTGCTGTAGTTAGCTGGATGCTCACATCCTGCAAACTCCTAACCCTAAACGCCCACACACAGTCCGGGCCAAGGACAGCTGATAGCAGGAGCAGCACAGGACAGCCCAGCTTGCCCCGCAGGGTGGATTCCTGCCTTGGGACTGGGGGGCTGAGCGGAGAAAGAAAAGCTAGAGTCAGGGCTGTGGAGGAAGGGAAAATAAACTGCCAGGAGACGGGAGAGACCCGGGGGCTCCGGGAAGAGATGGGGGAGGGTCGGAGAGCGGGGATGAATGTGCCCTGGATACCAACTTCGCGGCAGGCCGGGCTGGAGGGATCGGGGTGCTGGGGGCACCGGGCGGGCTGGAGAGATCGGGGTGCTGGGGGCACCGGGGATCCAGGAGGGCTGGAGAGATCGGGGCGCTGGGGGCACCGGGGGATCGGGGGGAGATCCGGGCGCTGGAGGCACCGGGGGACCTGGAGGGAACCGGGCGCTGGGGGCACTGGGGAATCCGGGAGGGCTGGAGAGATCCGGGCGCTGGGGGCACCGGGGGGAACCTGGGGGGGAGGGAAATCAGGGCGCTAGAGGTATCGGGGGATCCGCGCGCTAGGGCACCGGGAACCTGGAGGGAACCAGGGGATCCGGCCACCGGGGGATCTGGGGGGGAACCGGGTGCTGGGGCATCGGGGGACGTGGAGGGAACCGGGCGCTGGGGGATCCGGGCGGGCTGGCGAGATTGGAGCGCTGGGGGCACCGGGGGATCCGGGGAGAGGATCTGGGGCGGGAGGCGCCAAGGGTCCGGCCCGGTTCTCACCTTGATAGAGAAGATAAGCGCGGGGAAGCCCAGGCAGCCCAGGCAGGCGAGCTTCTGGCACAGCAGCACGTTGAAGAGGGACCAGAGCACGAAGTCGCGCGGCTGCTCTGCCGGGAAGCCCTGCTGGGTGCCGGGGTAGGGGGGAGGCAGGCCCCGGGACTGCAGGTCGATGCTCACGGTCTGCTCCTTGCACGCCATGGCCGGGCGGTGCGAGTGCTGGTCTGAGCGCGGCGGGGAGCGGGCGACTGTGGAGCGGGGCAGGCGGAGACAGGAAACGTGATTCAGAAAATGAAACCGCCCCCCGGCCCCAGCCAGCCGCCTCCCCCGCCCCAGCACAAATACCCTGAACCCGCCCCCCCCCCCCCCGCGCACAGAGCCACCACCCTATCCCCCAACACCTCCACCCGCACAGAGCCACCCCCTCCTGCCCCCAACACCCCCCCCGCACAGAGCCACCACCTTACCCCCTCAGACCTCCCCCCACACAGAGCCATCCCCTCCTGCCCCCCAACACCTCCCCCCATACTCACAGAGAGCCACCCCTGCCTGCCCCAACATGCCCCGCACAGAGCCACCTCCTCCTGCCCCCAACACTCCCCCCCGCACAGAGCCACCCCTCCTGCCCCCCAACACTCCCCTGCACAGAGCCACCCCCTCCTGCCCCCAACACCCCCCCCGCACAGAGCCACCCCCTCCTGCCCCCAACACCCCCCCCGCACAGAGCCACCACCTTGCCCCCTCAGACCTCCCCCCACACAGAGCCATCCCCTCCTGCCCCCCAACACCTCCCCCCATACTCACAGAGAGCCACCCCTGCCTGCCCCAACATGCCCCGCACAGAGCCACCTCCTCCTGCCCCCAACACTCCCCTGCACAGAGCCACCACCCTGCCCCCCCAGATCCGCTCCACACAGAGCCACCCCCTCCTGCCCCTCAGGAAACTCCTCCCACACACAGAGCTACCCCCTCCTGCCCCCCAACACCCCCCCCACACACACAGAGCCACCACCTCTTGCCACCCCAACCTCCTTTAGAGACCCCACACTCCCTGTCTCTCCTTTCTTCCCAGCCTCTCCCCTCCACACATCCCTTCTGCTCCAATCCCTCCTCTACCAGCCCCCCCCCCCCAGGAAATGTCAGCCCCTTGGAGGGGGGAGGGATAGCTCAGTGGTTTGAGCATTGGCCTGCTAAACACAGCATTGAATTCAATCCTTGAGGGGGCCACTTAGGGATCTGGGGCAAAATCAGTACTTGTCCTGCTAGTGAAGGCAGGGGGCTGGACTCAATGACCTTTCAGCATCCCTTCCAGTTCTAAGAGATGGGATGTCTCCATTAATTTATTTATTTTATTTTTTATTTAGAGGATACACAGAAGAAACAACGCTGGCTAAGGAGCTAGCCTTGAAAATGCTGAGTGGATTAGTTGTATTACTGTAGTGTCATGGGGCCATAGTCCTAGGCCAGGACCCTATTTTGCTAGATGCTGCACACACAGAACTACAAGGAGGTCCCTGCCCCAAGAGACTAACAGTTTAAGGGGTCTACAGCAGAGGTGGGCAAACTGTGGCCCGCGGGACCCTCCTGTCCGGCCTCTGAGCTCCTGCCCCGGGACGCTCGCCCCCCAGCCCCTCCCCTGCTGTTCCCCCTCCCCCGCAGCCTCAGCTCGCTCCACCGCCCGCACAATGCTCTGGATGGCGGGGCTGTGAGCTCCTGGGGCAGCGCAGCTGCAGAGCCGGGGCCTGACCCGGTGCTCTGTGCTGTGCGGTGGCATGGCTGGCTCCAGCTGGGTGGCGCGGCTGCCTGTCCTGGTGCTCTGGGCAGCGCAGCTGTAGCGTCGCCAGCCACCAGTGCTTCAGACAGCGCGGTAAGAGGGCAGGGAACAGGGGGGGTTGGGTAGAGGGCAGGGGAGTTCGGGGTGGTAGTCAGGGGGCAGGGGTGTGGATAGGGGGCGGGGAGGTCAGAGGGCAGGGTACAGGGGGGTTGGATGGAGACAGGGGTCCCCAGGGGGCAGTCAGGAATGAGAGGAGGGGTTGGATGGGGTGGCATAGGTTCCGGGGGCTGTCAGGGGACAGGGAACGGGGGGGTTGGATGGGGCAGGAGTCCCGGGGGTGGGCTGGCAGGGGTGAGAAGCAGGAAGGGTCGGATATGGGGCAGGGCCGGGCCACGCCTGGCTGTTTGCGGAGGCACAGCCTCCACTAACCAGCCCTCCATACAATTTTGGAAACCCGATGTGGCCCTCAGGCCAAAAAGTTTGCCCGCCCCAGTCTACAGTCTAGGGGCCTAACTGTGTGAGTGCTGTGTAAAGTGGGACAAAGCGCAGGGGTTAATATGTCAGCACAACTCCCACACCACCACTAAGTCACTGACAACTAGCAGGGAAACAGGAAAAGGCCGACGGCTAGAACACAGTGAGATTTCATCACAATAATTCATAGTCATGTATGGGGAAAATATCAGCCTCTGGGATAAGGAGAGAGATCACAAATGGTCACTAGATAAAGATCTGGAAAGCAACTCCCACACTGTGAGGAAATCACTTCCTGTTGGTATTTGATTGGCTGCTTTTCCTGGCCTGCTGAAATAACATTTAGGAACATAAGAATTGTCATATTGAATTAAGCGAATTGTACACCTCATTCAGTGTCCTGTTTCTGACACTGGCAGCTGAACTAGAGGAAGTTACAAGGAGGCTTGTACTGAGCCGTTGTATGTAATAAGCCACCCACCCCTAGGCAAAATGTCTTCCTACCCCAGGCAATTAGGGGTATGCCCTGAAGTATTGTTGTATTTCTTACTTGTCTCATTTAATGAGAATGGGAGTGTTCTAATGATCCTGCTAATCTCTTTACCTAAATAACATTTTAGCATCAGAGAGTTTAAAGCCAGAAGAGACGACCAGATCATCTAGTCTGACCTCCCCTGTATCACAGGCCAACAACACCACCCAGCACCCACACACTAAACCCAGCAACTGCAATTAGATCAGAGAATTATAGCCCACAGGAGACTAGACTATTGTGTGCCAAAAGCAGAGAACGGGAAGCCCGAGGTGCACCAATGGCTGAGGCTCCTGCAGTGGCATGGAATTAGGTGAGATACACCCAGATAATCTGGCATGTGACCCGCACCCACCCACTGCCTAGGAAGCTCAAAAAACCCCAAGGTCTCTGCCAATCTGACCTGGGGGAAGATTCCTTCCCAACCCTACGTATGGCGATCATTTCGACCCTGAGCATATGAGCAAGAACTACCCAGCCAAACACCTCAAAGAGAGCATACTCGGTACCACCTCAAAGCCCTGGCCCACCCGGTGAAGTATGACCTATAGGAACATAGGACATAAACCAGAAGTGAGCCCCAGGGCTCTTGTGGCAGCTATGTTCCATAGCTTAACGGTGTGCAGCAAAAATATTTCCAGATCAATGGAAAACGGGGAGAAAGCAGATCACTTTTTTAAAGGTATCAGAATGTGCCTCGAACACATGCTACCAGTTGTGTGGAAAACAAACCCCCAAATTCTTCTTGAGCAACTGGATGGAAATATGCGGGGGCAGGGGGAATCCGGAACTGTTAGGCCAGTGTGTTGAGCCGCCAGATAAGGCATGGCAGGGAAGTGGAAATGGAACGCACCTCTGACCATTACAAGAGTGTGTGGGCAGGAGTTGGGATGGAAAAACCTGCCCAAGCCAAGATCTCCACAGCTGAATGCCATAGTTTAGTTCAGGGGTCGGCAACCTTTCAGAAGTGGGGTACTGAGTCTTCATTTATTCACTCTAATTTAAAGTTTTGCGTGCCGGTAATACATTTTAATGTTTTTAGAAGGTCTCTTTCTATAAAATGCTCTAAGTGCATTAAGTCAGTGGACCGCGTCCACAGTACCGAGGCTAGCGTCGACTTCCGGAGCGTTGCACTATGGGTAGCTATCCCACAGTTCCCGCAGTCTCCGTCGCCCATTGGAATTCTGGGTTGAGATCCCAATGCCTGAATGATGCAAAACAGTGTCGCGGGGGGTTCTGGGTACATGTCGTCAGGCCCCTCCCCCTCCGTCAGAGCAACTCTAGACAATCGATTCGCGCCTTTTTACCTGAGTTACCTGTGCAGACAACATACCACGCCAAGCATGGAGCCCGCTCAGCTCATCTCAGCTCACCGTCACCATATGTCATCTGGGTGCCGGCAGACGTGGTACTGCATTGCTACACAGCAGCAGCTAATTGCCTTTTGGCAGTAGATGGTGTATTACGACTGGTATCCGTTGTCATCATACTGCAGTTTGATCAGATGATGGCTGAAACTCCGTATGTCCCCCAGTCATATTCTGCTGCCTTCCCAATGATGATGGCGGCGGTTATCAGTTGTAGTACACTATTTTCTGCCAAGCTCCCAGTATTTTCTGCCAAGCACCCAGAAGATGCCGAGGGCTATCAGTCATGCTGCACCGTCGGCTGCCAGCTTAAGATGTAAAAAATAGATTTGTTCTGTATTCATTTGCTTCCCCCTCCCTCCGTGAAATCAATGGCCTGCTAAACCCAAGGTTTTGAGTTCAATCTTTGGGGGGGCCATTCTATGTGACGGTTGTTTGTGTTTCTCCCTGATGCACAGCCACCTTTGTTGATTTTAATTCCCTGTACCTGTACGCCATGTCATCACTTGCCCCTCCCTCCCTCCATCAGACAATAGTTTCGCGCCTTTTTTCAGCCCAGACGCCATAGCACTGGGATCATGGAGCCCGCTCAGATCACCGCGGCAATTATGAGCACTATGAACACCACGCGCATTGTCCCACAAAAGCTGATTTTAGCGCTAATCCCCTCGTCGGAGGTGGAGTAAAAATACCGGTTTAAAGGGCCCTTTAAGTCGAATAAAAGGGCTTCGTTGTGTGAACATGTCCAGGCTTAATTCGAATTAACACTGCTAAATTCGACCTAAACTCGTAGTATAGACCAGGCCTGAGGGACAATCTTCACTCACTGATATATTTTGCTTTCCACCACCAAATCTCTGTATAGCGTTTTTTATGAGTAACGTACCTGAATGTATGGATGCTAGATATCTAAACTGTATTCTTAAATTCATTCACTTGAATTTGGGTTATTGCTGATTATGAACTATATGTATGTTATGACTTTAAAAACAAACTTTGTATTTGTGGATAATTTAAGCACTATACCCAGATGTACAGACACTCTTTTCTCAACCTATATATTATATAATTTTTTTTTAAATTAGCTTTAATAAAATTTTTAATCTATCTGGAGAGGCATGAGCTTGTAACAAGAATCAGCTCTTATTTCAGAATCCCAAGAACTGAAGAATGTTGGATCTAGGGATTTGGTTTGACCCGTTATAGAGGAGGGCCAGACATAAAATTCTATTCAGCATCCAAGCTCCCCTCCCCTGCTTTGGCTGGGGGGTGAGAATTCCTATTTAGCTTTCTGGGAACAGCTGCTGCACAAACCATCTATTCAAATATCGGGCGATGTTCAGTTTAACCTTAACTCGGAATGCCGGGCTCTTCACTTTGAGAACTGAGCTGTTCTTCCAGGATGTTGACATGCTCCCAAGAGTGACATGCTCTCACCCTTAATTCCAGCTGAAGGAAGTTTTGGTCTGAGAATTCGTTTCATTTTTCATGAACCGTTGGCTGACAGGAGGAATGTAGTCACAGCTGTGTCACTGCTTCCCGCCCTCTGCAGAGCTTTGTCACTCCAAATGTTCTTCCTTCCTTCCCCCTTATATTTCCTTATGAAATACATTAGGAAGGGAGGGCCATAGTTCTGAGCCATGCTCATTGCATCTACACTCACGTGACGTTATTGATATAATCTGGGACCATATAGAACATGGTTGCAACCAAGGTCCTGTAGTGGCACCAAATCTTGTATAAAGGGGGTCAAATGAGGTGTCTTAGACAAGGTTAGGGTTTGCTGTTTATAATTATGCTGTCTATATGTGTGTATCAATTTTGTAGTTGAAGTTGTGAATATTGGCTCTATACTGTCTGTATTTCAAACTTATGCTATGCTTCTGGGTGACGTCCCAGACAAGTTGGTGTTAGCTCTGCCTAGCCTGCTTGAAGGCCCATTAAGGACCATCAGCTATACAATTGACCCATGGAGAGAAGGCAAATATGCCTTGTAACTCAGCAAAGTATGCAGGAACTTGCCCATGTGACTCCAGACTCCATTTTGCTGTAATTTTCCACAGTAAGAACAAAGAGGTGTTCTTACACCTGGAAAAGACTATATAAGGCTGATGCCTCATCTCCATCTTGTCTTCAATCCTGCTTCTTACCTTTGGAGGGACTTTGCTATAAACAGAAGCTCTACACAAAGGACTGATGACCCATCCCAGCTGGGGATGCATGCCAGAGACTTGATTTGAACCTGCAGTTTATTCTATCTCTGCTGCAAGCCTGAACCAAGAACTTTGCCATTACTGTATGTAATTGATTCCATTTAACCAATTCTAACTTTCATCTATATCTTTTTCCTTTCATGAATAAACCTTTAGATTTTAAATTCTAAAGGATTGTCAACAGCGTGATTTGTGGGTAAGATCTGATTTGTATATTGATCTGGGTCTGGGGCTTGGTCCTATGGGATCAGGAGAACCTTTTTTTTTTATTGGGGTATTGGTTTTCATAACCATTTGTCCCCATAACAAGTGGCATTGGTGGTGATACTGGGAAACTGGAGTGGCTATGGGAGTTGCTTGTAAGACTTGTGGTTAGCCAGTGGGGTGAGACCAAAGTCCTCTTAGTCTGGCTGGTTTGGTTTGCCTTAGAGGTGGAAAAAACCCAGCCTTGGGCTGTAACTGCCCTGTTTTAAGCAATTAGTCCTGAATTGGCACTCTCAGTTGGGTCCTGCCAGAACCGCATCGTTACAACTCACTCAACCCAAGTTCACCCTCCAGCACACCAACCCACTGGCTGCCTTCGGCCACAGCTGCTCCTGCAGCGCTCCCACACTCCAGAAAGTTTCCTTTTTGTCACCACCAGTGTAATAATTGGGCCTACAAACTGACCCCACTTGTGAGCTCCACTGTGAAAAGTGAGTTAAAGTTCATTAAATGTCACAGTAAGCCTATAATAATAAATGTTGGTGGGAAAAGGTGCCGAAGGGAGACAGCCAGACCGAACTAGTTCAAAGGAAAAGGCCTAGGGATGTAATTCAAGGACAGTGCTAAGATCACACCTGGTAAACAAGAGGAGTGTGGAACTGGAAATCAATGCCCCAATATTGGCAGGTCAGACATCCGACTGAACTGGAGGACAGAATAAGGAGGGGATGGGTGATCCCACCAATCACACCCCTTTGGGGTCCTCCCAATGAGACTAAGGAGGGGGGCATTGAGTAGAGGTGAAGCGAGCACACTTGCTGATTGAACAAAGAAGGCGCAGGGTCCGTCAAGATGGCTGCCACCCCCACCATTTCCTGGTTCCTAGCCTGACTCCCTTGTTCCATTCTCATCCTTATTCTGAGAGACATTCTGACCAGAGCAGGCCAGAGAGAAGGGACCCAGCTGACACCATCACCTCCATGGGCTCTGGCTAAATCCCATCCCCCACCTGGGTGTGAGACTTTGTCTTTCCCTTCCTCCCACGTGTCCTTTTCCTTCCCTACCATATGTCTTCTCTTGCCAATCCCTCTCCTTTTTCCTTCTGTCTAATGGAAGTCTGGCTTAGCTGGCCAGGACGGCCTATTGACAACACTGCTGTAAGCCTGGGACCAGAAAGAGGCCACTAAATACAGTACCCTGAACAGCTGGATAATGTACAAGTTTGCCAAGTCTCAGAGAGGCTGCTGAGACCACGTGTTGTGTTTTTCCAGCAGTGAGGTTGCAAGTGAAATATCAACACCAGCGACAGGAGCTGCATTTTCTATCATTGCTGTTCTTCTCTTTCCCCTTGTGTGGGTCTTGTTTTGTCGTGAAGCAAACAGGATCCGACTCCAGCCCATCTCAGCTAACTCTCTCGCTTTTCCCCCACACAGGACAGCTGTTACCACTGTTCTAAGTGAATGTCAGATGAGGGCTGAGGAGAGGGTAGGGGGGTCCTAAAGACTCTCTCCTGCTAAAGGGAACAAGGGATGTTGTTAGGATGAAAGCCTTATTTAATGCTTTACATTTTAACTCTTTGTCCTTCTGCTGCATCATCAATAAAGCGTTAAAAGAATGTTTAATTGTGCAGCCATGGTGCCAAGCCGGCTGTGGTCTCTGTATGCCAAACCACAAACCTTGTGTTGAGTTAAGACAATTGGGGCCGTGTTAAACCCTTAGGGACCCTATGTTCCATCTAAATTGTTACAGTCAACGGGCTGAGTCCTGTGGAGCTACAGGAGAGAGAGAGAAGTCAGAGGGTAAAGGAGAGGGATTGGGACTGTGATGCCCCCCAGGGATACCCAGCATTGTGAGTGGGGTGACCATATGTCCCATTTGTGGCAGGACAGTCCCTTTTTTAAGCCCTATTCCAGCAATCCCGATGTTTTTAGCAAAAGTAGATATTTGTCCTGTTTGCTCTTGCCAACTGATCAAATGCCCATTTTTGTCAAGAAAGTAGAGAGCGGATGAACGTGCTGGGGTGGGGTGGGGGAGTGAGTGGTGATGCCAGCCCTGTGCAAGGGGGGGAGGAGGCAGGGCTCGAGCAAGCAACAATGCCTGCCCCAGCCTCGCATGCACGGGGCAGGCAGGACCCCAGCCTCTCATGGGGGGCAGGCAGAGCTTGGACAAGCAGCGACCCCAGCCCCAAGTTGGGAGGGGGGACAGAGCTCAGGCAAGCCCTGCATGGGGAGGGGGAAGGGGGCTGAGGGCTAGCTCCCTGTGGTATCCCGTTTTTCCATTGAGAAATATGGTCACCCTAGTTGTGAGGCACCTCACCACGACCTGTCCTTAGCATGAGGAAGTCTTGTCTGTGCATCAGCTCCCAGATACCACCAGCCTCTGGCAACACAAACACGACCTGCCAGGCTGCCGCAGACCTCGCGCTCTCTGTGCAGTCTACCGATAGGCGCACAGAAACCTCCGCATCCTCAGAGCGCTCCCTGCAGTGCCCAGGCCCTTCACTTCACACACACAGAATTACGAGGGTTGCCGTTCCCCAGGGGACAGAACACGCCAGCCTGAATTATTTCAACTCAGGATCTCCTCCGCTTAATACCACAGTGCTGAAATATGTGGGGAGTGAAAATAAGACCAGATTTATTAAAGATCAGAGGTTCAAGTGGGTAGTGAGTAAGGATGATGGAAAACGACTGGTTACATGTAAAACAGAAGTATTACAGGCCTCTGAAGTCTAGAGTCTAAACTAAACAGGCTGAACCCCTGTCTTGAGTAGTTATTCTCACCTAAAGCAAACTCCCAGCATCTCCAACCAGCCTGGTGAGGATCCCTCTTTCATGAGGCAAAAGCGCTGTCCTTCAGCTCCCCTGGGAAAGGAAAAAAAGCCTCCCACGATCCTCTGTGTAAAATTTCTCTTGGGGACCTGGGGATTTTCTGCAGGCGCACACAGACTTCTGAGGTCTGTATGTTCCTGTGTGTCAGTGGGGCTCTGCCTCTGGTATTTGGCTCTCTCTCTCATGGGATTTGACAACAGACATGGGGCCCATGAGAAGACTAGAAAGTTTGCTTGCTCCTCTGGAGTTTAAGGTCTCCAGGAGGAAAGCTGTGGGGCTGGCACCAAGCAGGTCGTATGCACTAAGTCCCCTGCAGGACTCTATTGGTTTCCTCTTCCATGTTCCCCACATCCATGCTGCTCCCAAGATCAGCATTAATAGGAGCACTGGTGTTCCCAAGAGCCAGGTGCTACCAGATTAAAAATGGATTGTTGACCCTGGGGTGGAGAGTTTGGGGATCAGAACCTTTCAGTTCTAGGAGGAACTCAACTGCTTCTTTTGAAAAGTTGAAAGAATAAACCATTTAGAAGAGGAAAAAAACTTTTATTTGAAAATAGTCCCTGCACATTTCTGCCAAGAAGAGCTCTACACAAATAATTCTCTAAAGAGAAAATTCTGAATAATCACAAGAAGAACAACGTTGATCCTCCCTAACAACTGCAGGATCTCGGAGGGCTTTGGGGTGGGGGAGACAGAGCAATGTTAGAAACTCCTCCTCCCCCCATCTCTATAGTGACCCCTCCAGCCTATTAAGGTAGGACTTGGCTGGTGGCACTTTGGAAGGAGGATCAGCCAGCCAGTCTCAGCAGAAGGGTGGTGGCTGTAAGGGGGTGGTGGTGGAGTGTAGATCTCCACATTGCAAAGAGAATTGCTGGGTTCCAGTTACAGAACAACTGGAACATCAGGGGAGCGCTGCCCCTTCATCCACTCAGCAACTGAGCACTCCAGCCCTTGACAATTTAAGCAGCAGGACAAAGGCAGGCAGAGCGGAGTAAGGGAAGCTTGGGGAGAAGTCATCCAGCTGGGGAGAATCCTGAGGGGTGGTTTAGTTGCCGTAGTTAAAGCGGTAGCTGTTCCTGTTTTGGTTCTCCTGTTGAATTGCATGTGAGACAGCCACAACTCCTGTTGACATGAGGACAATGATCAGAACCACTGTCAAGAGGCTCAGTACCAGGACTGTGATGTTCAGGCACTTGGCAGTCTTGCCATAGCTTCCTGCTCCATCGGTGTCACCCAGGACTTTACGATCTCTGGCCTGGGGGGAGGAAGGGGAAGTAATAAGGGTAAAGAGTGAAATGCTTGAGGCACCAAGGCCTGCTTCTCAGGGCAGCTGAGCACTTGAGGCTCTCAAGACTTTGGTGGAAGTTCTGGGTGCTCATCAACTCTCAATATCCAGCTCCAACTAGCCAGTGCTGCTGGCAGGCAGAGGCTTGGGAGGAATGAATAGAGTGACTCCCGACACACTGCACATCTGAGACCTCCCCACTCTGTGACTTTAGATTCCTCTTGGGCCCTGAACTCTCCTCTCTTCATAGTTCCTATGGAACTGCCTCTTGCTCTCTCTGCGACCTTACCCAAGTGCCCCACTGCCTTGACAGCCCCTCGGCTGAAATCCTCCTCCCCATACGTTCTCATCTCCCCTCACCTTGATTTCCAGCAACTCCTCTGTGGCCTCCCGTAACCCCGCCCCTCAAGACAGCAACACGTGTGGAACCACCCTACCTGCCTGCTCACATGCCCAAGAAGCACACACGGATCTTCTGAGCCCTCAGAACTGCCCCTCTCTTTCCAGATTAAGTTCCAAGTTCCCTCCTTGTTTTTTAAGTCTCCCCATAGATTTGCTGTAGCCAATTTCACTAGCTCTCTCACTCCCTCTCATCCTGCCCACTCCTTTCAGTCTTCTAGCAGCTTGTCTTTCGCCTTGTAGAGAGACAAGGCGGGTGAGGTAAGTCCTTTTATTGGGCCAAATTCTGTTGCCAAAAGAGACAAGGTTGTACATTCCACCAACTTCTGTTGGCCCATTAAAAGATATGACCTAACCCACCTGGTGTCCTTTATATCCTGGTGTCATAACTATAAAGGGAAGGGTAACAGCCCTCCTGTGTACAATACTATAAAATCCCTCCTGGCCAGAGACTCCAAAATCCTTTTACCTGTAAAGGGTGAAGAAGCTCAGGTAACCTGACTGACACCTGACCCAAAGGACCAATAAGGAGACAAGATAGTTTCAAATCTTGGTGGGGGGAAGGCTTTTGTTTGTGCTCTTTGTTTTGGGGGGAGATCGCTCTTGGGACTAAGAGGGACCAGACATCAATCCATGCTCTTCAAATCTTTCTGAACAAGTCTCTCATATTTCAAACTTGTAAGTAAACAGCCAGGCAAGGCGTGTTAGTTTTATCTTTGTTTTCTCAACTTGTAAATGTACCTTTTACTAGGGTGTTTACCTCTGTTTGCTGTAACTTTGAACCTAAAGCTAGAGGGGGGTCCTCTGGGCTCTTTAAGTTTGATTACCCTGTAAAGTTATTTTCCATCCTGATTTTACAGAAATGATTTTTACCTTTTTCTTTAATTAAAAGCCTTCTTTTTAAGAACCTGATTGATTTCTCCTTGTTTTAAGATCCAAGGGGTTTGGATCTGTATTCACCAGGGAATTGGTGAAGAGTCTCTCAAGGCTACCCAGGGAAGGGAATTAGTGGACCAGATCTAAGCTGGTAGTTAAGCTTAGAAGTTTTCATGCAGGCCCCCACATCTGTACCCTAAAGTTCAGAGTGGGGAAGGAGCCTTGACACCTGGGATCAACACAGCTACACCACCACATTTACACACAGTCTGGACATTTTTGGTAGGGAGAGACCATATGGCTGAATTACCTATTTATTCACTACTGTATATTATGTCTTTATCCCTGTAGCGGGGTGGACACCCGCTCCTGCCTGGGAAGTGTTAAAGCCAGCCCTGCAGAGGGCTGGGGCTGTGGGAAAAGCTACCTAGGCTGATTGGGGAAGTAGCCACAGTTGGGCCATGCCCTAATCAGGCCTCAGCTGGCCTGTATAAAGAGGCTGGGAGCCAGGAGCTCAGCAGTCTCTCTCTGCACTCAGAGAGAGAAGGGCCTGGCTGCAGGGACTAGAGACAGGGTACCTGAGTGGAGCAGGGCTGGGGAAAGGCTGAGGAGCTGGGGAGCTCCAGCCTGGAAAGCCCCAGGCTGTGGCCTAGTATTAGGCTAAGGGGTACTGGAGGTTGCAGAGGGCAACCCAGGTGTAGGCTAAGGCAGCAGGTCCAAACCCAACCCTGCCCGTGTTGAGTGGCTGATACTACAGTCTGCCCCTGGGTGTGGGGCTAGCTGGTGACTGGCAGTAGCCTTATTCTAAGGTGAGGTGGGGTTAGTGGGTGGGGGTTCCCCTGGGAGGGGAGACCTAGTGTGTGTGGCTACTGCCAGTGGGCAGCACCCAGAGCAAGGGGCACTGGGGTCCTGGGAGGGACACGGGAGCCAGTAGAGGATAAGGTGGATCACCAGCCTGCAGAGGGTGCTCTGGGCTGGATTGAGCTAATTCCCAGATATAACCAGCAGGAGGCGCTGCAGGGGTGAATCTGACTCCTTACAATCCCATTGTTTAATTTAGTCCGTGGAGCGCCTGGACATGCACAGTTGTCAAGGAGTGCAGAATTCAGACACAGAAGTCCAGTGACATGTTAATTGCGCTGCCCAGGAGAACCAGCAGAGCACCAGCGCTGCCAGGCAAAAACAGGCAACCAGTAAATTCAATCACAGAAGGGACCATTATGAGAATATAGTCCCGCTTCCTGCAGCACAGAGAATTTCACCCAACAATCCCTGCATTTAACTCACAACTTGTGGTTGAAATAGACCCTACTTCCCAGTCTCTCAGAACTGCATTCTTTCCTTTATTGGGGATTTATCTCTTTGGGACATGATTCCAGAATAAGGTAGCGTGTGACTTTAAAGCAATATAGCTATAGAGGAATAGCTCCCTGTGTGGACGCTCTTATTTCAGACTACTGCAATCCTGGATTCACAGTGTAAGAAACGTGTAAGAGACAGTGTCGTGTTTGTAAAATTAAATATTCCTAGGAGTGCATACTTAGTAGAAGGGAAGGTATATTATGTGTGGGTAGTGAGCAGGTAGAGGCTGAGATTAAAGGGGAATCTTTACAGTTTAAAGCACCAAAAATGTAGCTCAATTGGTCAGTTCTAATGGGACATGAATGCCACCACTTTAGATACATTGCTTATAGAGAGCATCACTGTGTAGCTAGGCCAACACCCTCTGCATGCACAGGCCCTACCAGTTAAGATAAGTACTCCACTGCTTCCCTCCTCCTCTCTGGACTACAAAGAAAATAAATGTAATTTACATCTGGGCTATACAAGACTTTAAAAACATTCAAGACCGGTGAAAGACATGATGACTAATTGTCTTGGTGGGGGGGGGACACGACTCCTGCAATCTTCTGTGGTTGACCTGACTACCGTTGTCAAAACTGTGCTTCTGAACGAGAGCACCCATACATGGGTCTACGGCAGTGTAACTTGTGTGCATTAATGTCACACCTTTAGCATCACACCCTGTAGACAAGCCCTTATTAGTAAAAGGAGGCAACTAAGGGAAATTGAGGGGGGAAAGGCCTCTTAATTCCTTTCATTTAAAATGCTTTAGCTGGTTTTCCCATGACACCCACACAAACAGGGGGCTGCAGACATTTAGATGCAAATACCTCCCCAAAGTGCAGCAGAACAAAATATGCAGCACACCTAAAAGGTGGATTGAAATTAAAATATGCAATTAGAAGTATAAACAATTCAGTTGAAAAGTCAACATTTAAGTATGGAACAAATGAAGTAACAGATGCGTAATGCGTGCGCTTCAGGGTTTGCAGGATGGGGGGGTTACTTACAGAAATAAAGATTTTTTTTTAATACATTTGCAATTACAAAGGGTGGGAGGTTGGGGAAATCCCATGTTACTGGAAGTCCAAAAGGGTACTGAATGCTATAGCAAAGTACAACCACTTTAGGAATATGGATTCCTTGGGAAAGATAACAGCAAAAATATGAAGCCAGGGCAACCTAAAGGCTCTGAAACAGAAAGCAGGACTGTCCTTAGGCATAGGCGGCAGCGGAGGGCACGAAAATTTGGGGCACCTTCCCACTCTTCCTATCCCTGTTCTGACCCTTCCTGCAGGCTCCCACAGCTGGCTGCTGCAACCTGGTGAGTCTTCCTCTGGAGGGGATCTCTAGTAACTTAAAAGCGAAAAAGCCTCCAGCCTGCCAGATGCCACAACATTGAAACTGTGAAAGAGCAATTCAAGTGGTAATGAAGCCGTTTAACAGGCACTTGCCAACCCCCAGGTGTATACTGTCAGTTTCTGACTTTACTAACAAAAACAGGTGTGCATTACTGTAATATTTACTCAGAACATGTTAGGGCTAGTCTACACTGTGTAGTCGCAGCAGAGTGCTGGGAGAGAGCTCTCCCAGCACGCTAAAAAAAACCACCTCCAAACTGGCACTTTGCAGCGCTGAACCTTGCTGTGCTCAGGGGGGTGTTTTTTTGAAGGCTGCTATCAAATCCCCACTCACTCCACTCTTCTCTTCTGCAGACTAAATAACCCCAGTTCCCTCAGCCTCTCCTTGTAAGTCATGTGCCCCAGCCCCTTAATCATTTTTCTTGCCCTCCGCTGGACTCTTTCCAATTTTGTCCACATCCCTTCTGTAGTGGGGATGACCAAAACTGGACACACGTGTGACACACCAGTGCCGAAGAGGGGAATAATCACTTCCCTCGATCTGCTGGCAATGCTCCTACTAATGCAGCCCAATATGCCGTTGGCCTTCTTGGCAACGAGGACACACTGCTGACGCATATCCAGCGTCTCCTCCACTGTAATCCCCAGGTACTTTTTTGCAGAACTGCTGCTTAGCCAGTTGGTCCCCAGCCTGTAGCAGTGCATGGGATTCTTCCTTCTTAAGTGAAGGACTCTAAACTTGTCTTTGTTGAACCTCATCAAATTTCTTTTGGCCCAATCCTCCAATTTGTCTAGGTCACTCTGGACCCTATCCCTACCCTCCAGCACATCTACCTCTCCCCCTAGCTTAGTGTCATCTGCAAACTTGCTGAGGGTGCAATTCATCCCATCATCCAGATCATTAATAAAGATGTTGAACAAAACTGGCCCCAGGACTGACTTGGGCACTCCACTTGATACCAGCTGCCAACTAGACATCGAGCCATTGATCACTACCCATTGAGCCTGACAATCTAGCCAGCTTTCTATCCATCTTATAGTCCATTCATCCAATCCTTACTGCTTTAACTTGCTGGCGAGAATACTGTGGGGGATTGTATCAAAAGCTTTGCTAAAGTCAAGATATATCACATCCACCGCTTTCCCCATATCCACAGAGCCAGTTATCTCATCAGAAAAAGCAATCAGGTTGGTCAGGCATGATTTACCCTTGGTGAATGCATGTTGACTGTTCCTGATCACATCCTTCTCCTCCAAATGCTTCAAAATGGATTCCTTGAGGACCTGCTCCATGATTTTTTGGGGGACTGAAGTGAGGCTGACCAGTCTGTAGTTCCCCAGGTTCTCTTTCTTCCCTTTTTAAAGAATGGGCACTATTTTTGCCCTTTTCCAATCATCCGGGACCTCCCCGGATTGCCACGAATTTTCAAAGATAATGGCTAATGGCTGTGCAATCACATCAGACAACTCCCTTAGCACCTTTGATGTATTAGATCTGGACCCATGGACTTGTGCATGTCCAGCTTTTCTAAATAGTCCTTAACCTGTTCTTTCACCACTGAGGGCTGCTCACCTCCTCCCCATTCTGTGTTGCCCAGTGCAGCAGTCTGGGAGCTGACCTTGTCTGTGAAAACTGAGGCAAAAAAAGCATTGAGTACTTCAGCTTTTTCCACATCATCTGTCACTATGTTGCCTCCCCCATTCAGTAAGGGTCCCACACTTTCCCCGACCTCCTTCTTGTTGCTAACATACCTGTAGAAACCCTTCTTGTTATCCTTCACATCCCTTGCTAGCTGCAACTC